>NC_067451.1:4475000-5675000 GCF_025434085.1 Hippocampus zosterae | reverse complement strand
TGAACACAGCCACATGCACTGTATTAAAGTCCTTAAGAGTGAATGGCTCGTAACTCATGGCTCTTAGCTTAAAATGCCTGTTTTACCTTTCTTAACTGAAAATTCTAGATGAAATTGAAGTACAAAACAGAACGCATTGGTTTATCATGAAATGTCAACGTGTTTTTGTGTTTACTGCGTTGACGTCACACGTATGGGAGCTCTGTGGATGTGCGCAAGCGCACTCGTTACCGTCAAATTCGCAGAAAACGACCGAGGCAAGCTTCCACGTGACGCTGACAAAGATTCAATGAAAATTATTTTCTTTACCAGTAAATTTAGATAGACACGCGATGTAAGAACACATATTGTTGGTCGTTTTTGATCTATTTATTTGCCAAATATCTATTGTGTTATATTGTTATTGTGTGTCTGTTCAACGCCGATTTGTTGTGTTATTTTGAAACCGGAAGTGGATTGTTTTCTTTCCCCGCCTCACTGGGCTGGTACAGCCTGACGTCACGCAGACCGCCCGGCGCTTTTGGAGTTTGACGTGGCACTCGGCATTCCGCTAAGCAACCAGACGAGGCCATCTGGAGACCATCTTACAGGTAAAATAGAAACAACGCCACCTTTTAACGCGTGGCCAGCACGTCGGCCCGACATCGCACGCGTGACGGAGCGAGTTTTGTTCGTGTCACAAACGAGCGCGCGTTGCTTTTTCATGGCAAACTTTACGCTCAAAGGGGCGTAAAACAGCTAGCAGGATGCGCTCTATGAAAAAAAAACTAAACTAAACGATGTCATTGAAATGGAATAAATAAACACATATACACCTAATTGTGTCATCGGAGAGGAAAGCGTGAAGCTTCATTTTTGCTAGTGAGGAATAATTAGGAGCGGTAGTGTTTGACGTGGCATGTGTCCGTCCGTCTGTGTGTGGATGAACCGAAAGGGCGTTTAGCAACAAGGACCGCACTCCTTCGCTTTTTCATGCAACTGTTATGCGTTTTGCTTTCTGTTTTTTTTTTGGGGGGGGGGGGGGGCACCGAGGGCTGTCAGTCAGCGGTTGCTTTTATCGAGTTGCGTTGCGCTCCCTGGCCACTTCATTAGGCACAGCTACAGCATGCGATCCACTTAGAATGTGGCCAAACATTCAGTCAAAGCAGAGACGACCCTGACTTTGAGGCCCGTCATCCTGATTGTCGACCGATTGTTGATTAATTGTTTAATTTTCTTTAGTAAAGAGTTAACTGTGTACACAAAGTGATTCCACTGACACCGGATGTCATGAAAAAAGCAAGGAGAAGAACAAATACAATCACGCAGGTATAAACAAATATGTACAGTACCTACAAAACCAAAAAAGCAAGCAACGAGAACAAGCAACTGCTTCAATCTTAGTGTAACCGAGCAGAGGAAGTTGAAACAACAATAAAAGTGAACAAAAAGATGGACAAAGCTCAATAATAACACGAAAAACAAGAACGACAAAAATAACAATAACAATAATAAGAATAATAAAAGTACGACCCTTGTGAGGATAAAGCGAATCGGAAGATGAATGAATGAATGAATGAATAAAATGCAAAAACACGAATTGAATTCAAACATTTTTGTTACTACTATACGACACTTGGATCCTCTCCTCGTTCATCGCTTCAAACAGCAAATAGGATGCAGAAAAGTGGTTAAGATTGTATGACTGACTGTCTTTGTTTTATGTGTTGTGTTGTATTATTTTGTTATTATGTTATTATGACTTCAAGATGGCGCCGCGAGAGTTGCTGCCTTTTCAGCAGCTCCTATATTCTGTTCTTCTACTTTCTTCCTTTCACAACTTTACAGCTGTAAATTGGGAATTTCTCAATTGTGAGACGATTAATAGTTTTGTGATTCTGATTACTATGACTACTCCAAACATTGCTTTTAGTGGCCCCTAGTGGTCGCAGGGTCCTAAATCGGTTTATGCCTTAAATCCAATGTACCGGTATACAATTCTGAACGGACCAACGTGTTTGTTGCTCTTGTTTCTACAAAACGAGTGTGTTTCTATTGAGTAACCCCTTTCAAAGTTAAGAAAAGAGAAAAGGAAATAATTTTCTTGGAGACACACCACGCGCCCTTTTTATCTCCAAATGAGAAATCTCAAAGGTTGCACATGCATGCACGTGTAAAGAAGCAGATATTGTTGTTGTTGACAAAATGGATATGAACTCATTGGTAGTAGACTTTAACCCTTTTACTGCCTTCTCTGTAATTGTGGAGCACATAAAGAAAGCAAACAATCAGCTTTCATGACTATATGTGCCAACTGAACTGTTTGAACTAAACTTTATCTACAGAGCACTTTAAAGTAATGATTTAACATTTTGAGCATATTGTTATGGATTTCAAATGAAGGTGCGCTGTTGCACCCTATAAAAAAAGATGGAAATAGGCACTCTGGTACCATTTAATATTTTCAGCAATATTTTCATGTTGTGAAAAAAAAAAACAGAACCGAGTGACACGTGTCATATTTTAAAGACAATTGATTTTTGTTGGAACTATGCTCTTACGTCCTCGCAGACTGTAGGAGACCAATTGTTGGCATGAGAAGAGCGTTGAAATGAGTCAGCAGGGTTATGTTGCCACACCCCCGTACTCCCAGGCCCAGCCGGGCTTGGGGGGCTACCAAGGTGGATTCGGCTCCGCTCCTGCGCAGCCCCACTACGGACACTATGGAGGAGCGCCGCCGCCTGCCACAGGTGAGCAGATCTCATGCGTAGCAGATCAAAGTATGCGCAGAGATGGCAAAAATACCCACTCTTTGTCCTTAAGTTTTAAAAAAATCTTTAAAAAAAGCCTGTGTACTTGAAACTGGACTCCCTGTGTGTACCTAGCTCTGCTGAAACCGCCGGTGTCCTCGGGTACTGGTCTGCCTCCACATCCCGGGTCCGGTCCGTACAATCCAAACAGCCAGCAGAACGGGGCTCCTATGCAAAGGTCTGCACGTTTCCTTTGTGAAGAAATTGGAAATTGTGACTCCTTTCACATTGTAGTGACCCCCCCCCCTTTTTTTATTTTAAATCAACATGGTCAGGTATCCCCCAGCCACTTACAGTCAACCTCCACAGCAGTCATACAACAGCATGGCCTCTCCAGCACCGCCTCCACCAATGCAGCTCACCAATCAGATGGGCACCATGAACTTGGGCAACTACGGTAGGTAGTACTCAACATTTCATCATTTGGCCTCAGGGGGGGGGGATTAACGGGGCGCTGCTTTCTTCTTCCAGGGCCCGTTCAGAGCGCCCCATCTGCAACGAGCCCCGTTGCGCAGCAGCCTTTCCGGGGACCTCCTCCTCCAGCTACGGCGCAGCCCTCCATGCAACATCAGATGGGCCCGGCACAGCCCCCCATGCAACATCAGATGGCCCCGGCGCAGCCTCCCATGCAACATCAGATGGCCCCGGCGCAACCTCCCATGCAACATCAGATGGGCCCGGCGCAGCCTCCCATGCAACATCAGATGGCCCCACCGACGAGCATGTCCATGGGTCGACCCTTCCCCGGACCGCCTCCTCCTGCAGCTCCCGGAGGGTTCCATCAGCCTGGACTTGGGCCTGCTGGTCCTCCTGGATACCCGCAACAAACAGGTACACAAATGGTAACCCTTTCCAATTGCTAGTTACCGTTGAATGAAAATGACATCACAGCGTCTAAGGGCTCAGGTAATGAGCGTCCGTCGTGGCTGACCTGTTTTCAGGGTTTGGTCATGCGACGTTGGTAAGCTGAGCCCTTCGGCACTGCGATGTCATTTTCAGTTAACAGCAAGTGGCAAAATAGATACCCCCTGAGATGGGGAGGGTGGATTTTGCTGTTTCTAGTGAAGTATAAGGACAATATTTGAATGGTTTGAATCAGTTAAGAAATGTGAAAGAAGGAGGTCAATCAGTAAAAAGTCTACATTGGTTTGGGAAGCTGGTGGGAAATTGAAAAAAAATGTGGGGATTTTTTTTGAACGTGAAATAATGCTTCCGGGCTGCCCGGTGGTTAGTGCGTCGACCTCACAGTGCGGAGGTACCGGGTTCAATTCCAGCTCTGGCTTCCCTGTGTGGAGTTTGCATGTTCTCCCCCCGGGCCTGGGTGGGTTTTCTCCGGGTACTCCGTTTTCCTCCCAGGACAAAACAAATGTCGTCTTGAGAATTTTATTGCAGGATAACCTACGTCACGCTTTGTGAGCAGGTCCGTTTATGGGAGGCCACATGGCAGGACCTCAGCCAGGGGGCTTCCCAGGAGGACTTGGCCCACAACCTGGTCCGCCCCAGAAGAAACTGGATCTGGACTCCATCCCCAGCACCGTGAGTGAACTATCCTTGCACCAATCGCAGAGGCGGTCGTGGCTGGGAGTCAAATCAATCGATTCCTTGTTTGATTTCAGACCCAAGTGATTGAGGACGACCAAGCCAGACACGGAGGACAAGTCTACAGCACCAACATCCGAGGACAAGTCCCACCTCTGGTCACCACCAACTTCACGGTACAAGACCAAGGTATTACCCCCCACTTACCCTCCCGCCTGGAAGAAACATGATCCTATCCCCATCTTCACTCTTGATTTGACCCTCTTTAGGCCACGCCAGTCCCAGGTTCATCCGTTGCACCACCTACTCCTTACCGTGTACTGCCGAGCTGGCCAAACAGTGCCAGGTGCCCCTGGCATGCATTGTCAAACCCTTTGCTCGTTTGCCCAACAATGAGGTAGGTGTCGCAAACACTCATAAAAATGTTGCATTTAAGACCCGAGGCACATTCCTGTGATGTGTTGTGCATGTTTGTGGTTCGCCGTTTACAAATCCAGCTATTTGTCTTTATTTGTGAAATGTCCAAGGATGAGCTGTATTAATAGGCAAGTAGCACAGTTTGGATGTCAAGGATGTTGACGTGCTTCATCTTGAGTGAGCGAGGAGCTTTGTATGTCAGGGAGGCGCCAGGTTAAGCTGGTGTTAAAAATTTACGGAGAGTCTTTGCCAAATGTGCATGTCACGCACAAACAATTTATTTTGAATTGCAGTGATGTAAGATAAGATATCCTTTATTCGTCCCACAATGGGGAAATTTACAGCCTCCAGCAGCAAGAATGTATGTAGAAAGAAGAAAGGAGAAAGAGAAAAAAAAAAGATGAGTTTAAAATGATAGTAAGTTGTTTTAGGATCATAGTTAGTGATATATTTTCATATTGTGAACTATTAATAAGTTGGGAAATTAGAATTTTTTTTAGTGGCACATAAAATACAACCACAAATTTTTCAAAAAAAATTTTAAAGAATTTTTTAAATTATTTTTAAATAAAAAAAAATCTGATTAAAAATGTTTGATTTCATCTTTTTTACGCTGATTCAGAATGTGCCCTCTTTTTTCTCAACCACATCAGGATTTCATAATAATAAGAATAAAATACAATAATAACTGCACTACAGTAATTTATTAAATTTATGAATCAGGTTTTGCAACAGGTGGAATTTTATTTCTAAAAAGTCATAGCTATAGAATACAACGCAAGTAAAAAAAAAAAAAAGAATTCCGCATCACATGAGCTTTTTATGGGTCAAACTTGAAAAAATGTAAAATATCCCAAAACGCTGATGTGTTCGAAAAAAATCTGTGTCAAAAATATGTTTCGGGACAACTCTACTACATATTGTTAAATGACTACTGGGATAAAGCTCTTGTGTTGTTTCTTATTTGACACACGTTCCTCCTTTTGGATCCTGTGTTTGGTCAAAATGTTGAGGTAAACTGACCCCACACACAGCCAACTCCCCCCCCACCTCCCCCGTCCCCGTTGAGCTGGCCTTATTCCATAAGCCTTTTTAGGAAATGTTAGCGCGACACTACCGCAAGAGATGAAACTGACATACAGTCAGTATGTGAGTGCGTCACCTGCTTTATCGCCAGACTCCGTTGTACCTGGTGAACCACGGCGAAAGCGGTCCCATCCGCTGCAACCGCTGCAAGGCCTACATGTGTCCGTACATGCAGTTCATCGACGGCGGCCGCCGCTACCAGTGCGCTTTCTGCAGCTGCGTCAATGAAGGTGCCGCAATCAAAAGAAAAAGCAAAACAATATTAGTGTCGTTTTGATGGATTCAAACCGATTCTGTTGGCTCTCTCCAGTGCCCGTCTTCTACTTCCAACATCTGGATCACATGGGCCGGCGGGTGGACTTTTACGAGCGAGCCGAGCTGTCGCTGGGATCTTACGAGATGGTCGCCACGCTGGACTACTGCAAGGTATTTCAAAGGTCGAGGACGATGACGAGCGGAGCGCACATCCTGTGACGCGTACTCACGTTCCTGGCCCTCCACAGAACAACAAGCCTCCCAAGCCGCCCGCCTACATCTTCATGATCGATGTGTCCTACAACAACATCAAGAGCGGGCTGGTCAGGCTCATTTGTGACGAGCTGAAGACGCTACTGGACAAGCTGCCCAGGTAAAAACCGGCTACTGTACTCTGCCAAAAAATGTTCTTTCCCAACCTGCCCACTAGATGGCACTATTCCGCTCTAATGCTTTCACGTGATCATGATTTCTAAAAGTGTTTTGATTATTTAAATACCCAAGGATTAATCATTTAATGAAGCTCGACAGACGCTGCAGAGTTAGGTCGTTGCGACTATGCGAGCGGGTTATACTTGCGGAAAAAGCAAAAGTCGAATGTATGGGGAAGAAAAAACAAAACAAAACAGCACCCTTAACTAATTCAATCCCAGCCATTTTCACTGGAGCAACGCCCTCACTCCCAGCATTTTACTGGATTTTGACTTATCTTGCAAGGCCCACAGAATATTTGGTTCTAATGCTATATAAACATGGAGCCTACCAAGTTTGGACTCTCTTCTTCCAGCAGAAAAATAAAAATTATTTCAATCTTTTTCCATTCTTCAGGAATCAGCATTACAAAATGGCTAAGTTTCATGAAAATGGCGATTCCTGGGCAATAAACGGAGAAAAGGAGTTTTTTGTAAAAGCATGCATTTCAAGCACATGAGGCACCACTGCCACTTACTGGTCTTTTTTTTTTTTTTACATGATTTACAATGCAAACGGCTTATTCTCATTCGCAGATTGCTTCAGACCCTCCTCCTCTCTATGATGCAAAAAAAAAAAAGACTTAGACGTCCAAGTACGTTCTTGGTAGGCGTAATTAAAGACTTAAAGACAAATGCATTTTCACTTAGGAAGGCAGCGCTTCATACACTTACTGGACTTGAGGAGGACTCTGAAAAGTCCGACATAAATCAAACCTATGGATTTACGTGCCGCTCTAGGGAGGACGGTGCTGAGAGCTCAGCCATTCAGGTCGGCTTTGCCACCTACAACAAGACACTCCACTTCTACAACGTCAAGAGCTCCCTGTCGCAGCCGCAGATGATGGTGGTGTCCGACATGACCGAGATGTACGTGCCGCTTCCCGACGGCTTTCTGGTCAACTTCCAGGAGTCCAGGGCGCTCGTCTGCAAGTGAGGAAGACCTCGACTCGTACTTAATATTCAAGCTGTAAGAACTCATAAAAGACAAAACTTTGGGATAAACGGCAGATTTGCTTTGTGCACCTCGCAGCCTCCTGAGCCAGATCCCCGACATGTTTACGGACACCAACGAGAGCGAAACAGTCTTTGCTCCCATCATCCAAGCTGGTGTGGAGGCGTTCAAGGTCAGTATTTGTTTTTTAAAGGGTAAGAAATTCCTGGAGCAGCTGTGGAACATCTTTCTAAATTGGATGCGGCGGGGACACTCTGTCCATTTTCTTCGCGGCAGGAAGCGGACTGCAGCGGCAAGCTGTTCGTCTTCCACTCATCCATGCCCACTGCCGAGGCTCCTGGCAAGCTGAAGAACAGGGACGACAAAAAGCTGGTGAACACAGACAAAGAGAAGACGCTGTTCCAGCCGCTCAAGGGCACGTACGAGCAACTCTCCAAGGACTGTGTGGCTCAGGGCTGCTGCGTGGACCTCTTCCTTTTCCCCAACCAGTACGTGGACGTGGCCACCATGGCCGACGTGCCGTCGCACACGGGAGGCTCGGTCTTCAAATACAACAACTTCCAGGTGAGTCTGCTATACTCGCTTATAATCCGCGAGCCTGCCACCTGGCCGCTTTTGTTAACTGCGTTGTCGCAGGTGGACACGGACGGCGAGCACTTCCTGCGAGACCTGAGGAAGGAAGTGCAGAAGAGCATCGGGTTTGACGCAGTCATGCGAGTTCGTACCAGTACAGGTGAGATATGACTTTGTGGAGAGAGAGAGAGAGTGATCAGGTGCAGGGAATTTTGAAAGGTGGAGGCACAGTCTGGAAAGTAAAGGAATGAACGTTAGCCGAACGAAGGGAATACCATATTGGCCAGAATATAAGAGGCTGTTTTTTTGCATTGAAATAAGACTGAAAAAGTGAGGGTGGTCTTATATTCGGGGTCTAGACGTTATACCCATTCACGACGCTAGATGGCGCCAGATATTTATGCGAATGCTGAACTTGACTCCTCAGGCCAAAGTGAACCCCTTTCATAAAGAATAAAAATGGTGGTAGCACGAAGAAGAAAAATAAAAAATAGCGGTAAGAAAGAAAAGAGAAGAAAATAATAGAAGAGATAACAGAAAATGGAGAAACGTAGCGACAATCTGGAGAAAAGTGGGTCGAAGATCGACCAGGTTAACCGGCAGCTGAGGAGAAGTTATGATGTCATTTACATTTCAAAAACCAGAAGCATTCATTTACGAATGCGGTTGCACTTTAGTTTACATATTTAAATGTTCAGATATTAAAATTTGAATGAGGCAAAATAACATGCTTTTTTTTCTCTCAAATATATTGTTATAATCATTTGTTTCAGATGTACTCTGATTATTTTCTGTTTAAAAATTTGGTGTTCAAAAAGTCTTTTTTCAAACTTCAGTCTTGAAAAAGGGGGTCGTCTTATAATCAGGGCCGTCTTATATTTGGGCCAATACGGTACATATGCATAAATGAGGGAAGTTATAATGGCAAGGGTGGAGGAATTTTAACACTCCGGGTCAACAGTTCCAAGCAATGATATGCATGGAAAGAAGGGATGAAAGCGATCCAAAGTTGATTTCTTTCCATGTTTAAAAAAAAAAAACATGTACATTATAAAACTGTAATTTGTCTCTTCCGAAAACAATGTCTTCAGGTTTCAGAGCCACCGACTTCTTCGGCGCCATCCACATGAACAACACCACCGACGTGGAGATGGCGGCGGTGGACTGCGACAAGGTGGTGACGGTGGAGTTCAAGCACGACGACGCGCTCAGCGAGGAGACGGGCGCCTTCATCCAGGTGCGTGCCCCCGGATTTCTCCGCGCGGCCCGCCGCCATTCCGTGACCGCGCATGCAAACCAAACGGTTCCCCGCAGTGCGCCTTGCTGTACACCACGGTGGGCGGGCAGCGGCGTCTGCGTATCCTCAACCTCGGACTCAACTGCAGCACGCACTTGTCCGAGCTCTACAAGAGCTGCGAGACCGACGCGCTCGTTAACTTCTTTGCCAAATCTGGTGAGTTGGACCGCCCGCGGAACGCCAGCCTTGCAGTTTTGCAGCTTGAGCATTTATGTCACATCCTGGATGTCCATCTTAAGGTCCACGTTCTTTGCCCTAGCCCTCCAGACACTCCAGCGGACAAGTACTTACAACTACTGTTTGGAAATTCTGCACACTACATGTAACGAGTGAAGCAAAAAAAAAAAAAAACGTGACGAGTAAAGCAGTCGTTCTACTCGTGGGCTGTCTTGTCTTAACGCGCGAGGACAAAGAGCGTAGACGGAGATGAAGCTGGATATCAAGAATATGGAATAAATGTGTAAAGGGCTTTCAATTCGAAGCCGCCCCCTCACACTGTTCCTCTTGTGATCTTGTGTGGCGTCCACGCAGCCTACCGCGCCATCCTCAACCAGCCCTTGAAGAACGTGCGGGACATTCTGGTCAACCAGACGGCCCACATGCTGGCCTGCTACAGGAAGAACTGCGCCAGTGCTTCGGTCGCCAGCCAGGTGAGCTTGCGGACGCTTTCGGCCCGGGCTTTGCATACTTGACACTTACTTCCAAGGACCCCCTCTTAATCCCGAGGCCAATTTCACATCACGACTCTAAAATGTTAATTCCATGACCAAAGCCAAGATGGAGGGCAGTATTTCTGTTTTATTTGCATGCTTGTCCCATGCATGCTGTTGGTAGGCTTTTTTTTAAAAAAGATATGTAATTTACTAGGGCGGCCCCGGTAGTCCAGTGGTTAGCACGTCGGCTTCACGGTGCAGAGGTACCGGGTTCGATTCCAGCTCCGGCCTCCCTGTGTGGAGTTTGCATGTTCTCCCCGGGCCTGCGTAGGTTTTCTCCGGGTGCTCCGGTTTCCTCCCACATTCCAAAAACATGCGTGGCAGGCTGATTGAACACACTAAATTGTCCCTAGGTGTGAGTGTGAGTGCGCATGGTTGTCCGTTTCTGTGTGCCCTACGATTGGCTGGCAACTGATTCAGGGTGTCCCCCGCCTACTGCCCGAAGATAGCTGGGATAGGCTCCAGCACCCCCCGCGACCCTAGTGAGGATCAAGCGGTACGGAAGATGAATGAATGAATGAATGTAATTTACTAAGCGGTGCCAAAATTTATTGATTGATCGAGACCTAATAACAAGACATTTTCAAACTGCTGCTCTTACTTCGGAAAACAATGACTGAACTGGCAACTCATTCACTGAAAGCCAGTGCGTACGTACCACATCCAAACCTATCGTGCTTAAAATCACCAAACGGTACCAGATAAAAACTATATCTGGTTAAGAAACACCAAGCAGGAAAAAAAAGTTGCAGTTTAACGTAAAACTTGATGAGATTAATCGATAGATCATAATATTTTTGACAATGACAGGTCTAAATAGACTGCAAATTATTTTGCGGCTATGTCGACCTCAATTAACTGCAGTTAGAGAACAGCTTGGCTTGGTCATTCTCACACACACACACACACACGCACACACACACAAATAATGTCAAAATGTGCATGTACTGTATTCATCAGTTCTTTTTAAATTACATGTGACACAGAGTAATTCATTAATTGATGAATGAATAATCAATCATAAGACGGCGGCAAAGCACTTACGTTCGATTAGACAAGGCTATGGCCTGACTAAATGGAGTTCTCCTCTTGCTCGTCACCAAGATGCCAAAATCAATACAACAAACACAGGAAGACAAGACTCTTGATAATATGGCGTAATGCTCACATGGTCCATGATGGAAGTGCTTACTTATGCGAGAGAGCTGACATGTTTTCTGGAACGTACCGTGAATAGCACTAATGTGACAGGTGAGCTTTCCTCTGTGTTGCGTGTAGCTGATCCTGCCGGATGCCATGAAGGTGTTCCCGGTCTACATGAACAGCCTGATGAAAACGGCTCCCCTGACCGGCAGCACGGAGCTTGCGACGGACGAGCGCGCCCATCAGAGGCTCGCCGTCATGGCCATGGCGGTGGAGGACACCCAGCTGCTGCTCTACCCACGCCTCATCCCGCTGGTACAGACCCCCCCCCCCCCCCCCCCGCAACAAGCGGAATGCAGACCAGAAAATCAAGTTTTTGTTTCTTTTTAGCACAACATGGATGTCGGCAGTGAGGTCTCACCTACCCCGGTTCGCTGCTCCGAGGAACGGCTGGCAGACGGCGGCGTGTTCCTGCTGGAGAACGGCCAGGCCTTGTTTCTGTGGCTGGGCCAGGCTAGCCCCCCCGACATGATCCAGGGTCTCTTCAATGTGCCCTCGCTCGCCCACTTGCAGGCCCACATGGTTTGTGAAACAGCAAGCATCCTTCTCGGGTCACTTTGACTCAGCGTAGATGAAACCAACTCGTTGTTTAAGGGTCAATGTGACCTGTTGTACATTTCATTTCATCTCATCAGAAAAAAAGTAAACTCATTGATTTTGTCTTCATAATAGAAAAGGGACAAAAACAAGGCTGAATCATGATTTTTTTTTCTCATATGGGTCAGTTTAATATGCCATTATGCCAAAATGTCAGAAACACAATGATTACCCTTAGACTATTAAAAAAAAGAAAAAGCAAATTAGCCAAACTCTTGATTTATTTTTTTAAAGATTTTTCGACATGTCAATTGAACGTCCAACATAACAGCAGAGATAATTATCCAAAATTGCCAGAAACACAATGCAGATTGCATCGTATAAATCAGTTATTAAAAAGAAAAGAAAAATAAGCCCAGAAAAAAATTAACTTACCAGTTTATTTCTTTCCCCTTCCTTATCAGTGCGTGCTGCCGGAGTTGGACAACCCGCTGTCCAAGAAGGTCCGATCTATCATTAATGACCTTTTGGAAAAGAGGCCCAGATCGATGAAGGTAAGAGACTCTCATGAAACGACTCATCATTACATCAGTGCACAGGCACAAACCACTTTGCACCCTTCAAAGCCCTCCATTTTCTTTTTTTTTTATTCACGTTTGTTTCCGTTGCAGCTTCACATTGTGAAGCAAAAGGACAAGCCCGAGATGATGTTCCGCCAATTCCTGGTGGAGGACAAAGGCTTGCACGGCGGCACCTCTTACCTGGACTTCCTTTGCCACGTTCACCGGGAGATCAGACAACTGCTCACCTAAAAAAAAGAACGAAAAATCCCCTCTCCAGAAACACAACGGGAGTTTTTCCACATGTTGGGACCAAACACGGACAGCAGAAAGAGTTAACTTGAACCTTACAAAGTGCCAAAGTTGCCTTCCATGCCCCCCTCCCACATTCCTGCCTGTTGATCCACTCCAGACAAACAAGGCGCCGTGCTGCAGAATTTGGCATGAAACTCGTATTATTGTACTTTTGAAGCAATTTTCAGTTACTTTTACGTCAATCCAGAATGATGCTGATACAAGGAACATTTTTTTTCTCTCAAAGGGAAGTTTTCATTTAATTGTCTGTAAAACTGTCCACGTCAACATGTGTAATTCAATCTTGTCCTTTTGTGCTGCCTTCAAATGTCTTTTGTTTTTGTGTACAAGATAAATGCAACTTTTACCGTCTGCCTTTAGTTGAAACCTGACAGCCTATTTGGTTTGAAATTAAACATAACCTCAGGTCATCTGAGTATCTTTTGGAAAATAGAAAGCAATAATACAAAGTTGGGAGGGGGAAAAAAGTGATACATTCTTGAGTAAAGAGAACGCCACTAGGGGGCAGCACAGCACACAAAAAATGCCATGACATGTACAATAAATTTGCCCAAATTCGAACGTGAAACATTCTTCGGGAATGAATGAATATCGGAGAAATAGATGTTCATCGGTTTATTTTCACCTTGTGGTATTTACAGAAAATGTAGAAATGCATCATGATGACTTGGGAGTGACATGTCAGGATTTGTTTTTCTTACCTAACATGGCGATAATAAAAAGCAACGCTCACGCCTCTGTCGGGGATACATAAACAACAACCAGCATCATTTTAAGGAAGTCAAATGAAACGTAGTTACATAGCTTTGAAAACAACAAAAAATCACGTTTGTCTTCTTGAAAACTGCGCTATACAAATGAGCGTAATGCGTTGTATAAATAACATAAAACGACAACAACAACAGAAACAGTGCTGAAAAATGCAAACGTTAAATAAGTCCACAAATAGAGTGTGTGATTGTTATTTAATGTTCTATACGTACATTTAATATCAACTAGTGGTCTGCTTGTGTGGACTAAGCCACTCATGGTCTTCTTCCAGCATTCCTTTTCTATCCTTGACTTCTTGAGTGTACATATCAGTGATTCTCAAAACGTGTCGTCGAAAAAATGTGTTGAGTACATTTATTGTGTTGAGTACATTTATTAACCCTTTTATGCGCCCTGTCAACTGGTAAGCTAGGGGTGCCCAAACTTTTTGGACCGAGGATCAAAGCATCGTAAGCTCACACGTACCGTTTTTAAAGGGGTTCCCTCGGCCCTCTAGATTCCTATTCTTTGCCCGTGCTCTCTGTGAATTGTACACGAAAGAAACTCTGAATCAGAATAATGCCAACGATAAAAGATATAGCGCAACAGCTCTGATCACAACCTGCAATTGCAGACAGCTGAGCGTAGCGCTAACAACTTCCGGTGATGCAGGTCACACGCCACCGTAGGTTAAAGATTTACCTGCTTTATTTTATTTTTTAATACTTTTTATGAAAATGAGACTGATAGGTATCAGTGCACATTAACACAAAAATATATTTTTGTATTTTGTATTATAATACAAAATAAAAACAAATATATATTACTAACATTCACAAAGCACATAATAATAATAATAATAATTAAATGATGTGAAGGAAAATGGATTTATCCATTTTGTGTTCATATTGCATTTAATTGAAAGATGTTTGTCGTTTTTTTTCTCTTTCTTCTTTCTACATGCATTCTTGCTGCTGGAGGCTGTAAATTTCCCCAGTGTGGGACGAATAAAGGATATCTTACTTACTTAAAGACACACAAATGGTTGTTTGCTTTTTTTTCTCCTCAACACCCGTCACAATCGATTTGGGACCAGTCCGCGATCTACCGGTCGATCACGATCGACGTAATGGGCACCCCTGTGATTAGCTGTCCACTGTAGTAACCGCTGTCCCTCAAAGGGTTAAGTACAGTTCACATTTTTGTCGAATCACTCTCTGGGTAAAATTTAAGTTATTGTGTTTGAATAACACCCTAAAAGACAACTATTGTTTTTTTTAAGTTTGAAGAACCACTACTATATACACTCGAAAACAAAACACTAGCCATTAAGGAACACCCTGGAAATACAATAACAGGGTGCAATGTGGATGAAAGGGAACGTCAGAGTGACAGTGACATCACCTGGCAAGAAAACAATGGCTATACGGTCAACGTATACATTTCCAGAATGTTCCCAGCCAGGAAGGACACACGCCATGAACGGAGGTCTGCGTGTTCAACAAGCACTCTCCCCACCGGGGGCTGTAAAGTTAAAGGACGTTTTCAAAGAGGTGCATGGAGCGCATGATGTTTTCGTCCTGGCGACAAAATAAAACACGGCAGTTCAGACATCACGAGCGTGCCAAAATGTTGCGATGTCACAAAGGCCGGCGGGCCACTTACATTTTGGCAGCAGTCGATGAACTCGTCGATGGTCACCACGCCGTCTTTGTTCTTATCCATCTTCTGTTGGGGGAGGGAAGGGCAGCATCACGAAATTGTTTCCCACTGCTCTACACTTCTTTATACTTCCAGAATAAAGCCTTTTTCCCGAACATTGTTGAAGATTAAGATTCATAACACCGCGACATCCACAGTCCCCTCCAAGTTTTTGTTCTATATCCATTCCACACCGCAAGATGCAAAGCACTCATTAGCAAAAAAAAAATCAGAATTCCAGATTGGATTTTGCAAACAAGTACCACCAATGTTTTTGGAGCAAAGTTTTATGGACTGATGAGACCAAGATGAACCTCGACCAAAGTGACGAAAGGCCCAAGTATGGAGAAGGAAAGGATCTGCTTCTGGTCCAAAATACACAAACTCATCTTTGAAACATGGCGGAGGTATAATGTCACAGCTTGGGCTTGCGTGGCTAACTTCTGGAACATACTCGCTTGTCTTTATTGATGATGTGACTCATGGTGGTCACAGCAGAATCAGATTTGGGAGTCTACAAAATAATTTCTTCTGGCAATTTGCAGTTTAAAAAAAATCTAAACAAACTGGGTGAAAGTTCTTAATGCAACACGACAATGACCCAAAACACAACAAAAGATTTCATCTGTGGCTAAAATGGAAGGTGTTAGACCGGCAAAGTCACTCAATGGACCTTAATGCATAAGAACATACATTTCACCTCCTGAAGAAGAGACTCAAGGAAGAAATACGCAGACACAAACAAGAACTAAGTGAGGCTGCAGTAAAGGCCTGCAAAAGCATTTCAAATGGAGAATGCAACAGTCTGGTGAAGTTTATGGACAGAAGGCTTGATTCTTATTGCAAGCAAGGGTTATGCCACCCCCCACCCCTCCCAAAAAATGTTATTGATACTTCAAGCTAATTTTATGTCTCTTCTGATAATATTCATTCATTCATTCATCTTCCGTACCGCTTGATCCTCACTAGGGTCGCGGGGGGTGCTGGAGCCTATCCCAGCTGTCTCCGGGCAGTAGGCGGGGGACACCCTGAATCGGTTGCCAGCCAATCGCAGGGCACACAGAGACGAACAACCATCCACGCTCACACTCACACCTAGGGACAATTTAGAGTGTTCAATCAGCCTGTCATGCATATTTTTGGAATGTGGGAGGAAACCGGAGCACCCGGAGAAAACCCACGCAGGCCCGGGGAGAACATGCAAACTCCACACAGGGAGGCCGGAGCTGGAATCGAACCCGGTACCTCTGCACTGTGAAGCCGACGTGCTAACCACTGGACTACCGGGCCGCCTCTTCTGATAATAATGCTCACTTAAAAAGTGGGTGGCTTCAAACAAAAAAAAAAGGTGCTCTGTCCTGAGCTGTTCAACACATCGAGATGGAAACAACATAAAGCGTTTGGAAGGGACTGCAGATTCCAATTGCTCCAGAGTCCCTTATATCAGAGACCCCAATCCCCGGTACCGGTCCGTGAGTCATTTAGTACCGGACCGCACAGAAAGAAAACAGAACTTCCATTACTTCTATTTTATTCATTTTGGAATCTGAAAGATGTTTTATTTTGAAAAATTACCAGATTCTCTGTTAGATCCGTCTACAGTACATACCTGTCAACCTTTTGGAGCGCCAACCTGTATAAACTACCAAAAAAATCCTTATAAAGAGCAAAAAATCCTTTAAAAAAATCCTTAAATCCTTAAAAAAAAAAAAAAAAAAGATACCAAAGCATTTTATATGTCAAAATAACGGCAGAATAAAAAATCAATTATATTTATTGTAGATCTCCATACTACAATGTCTGGTTAATGTCTAATCATCATTCAACTTAGTGGCATTACTGTGTTCAGAGTTGTATTCCTGCGGTACTTTTTTCACCATTGGTGGAAAAAAAAAAACGGAAATGTTCAGAATCCGTATGATTTGTGCGATACGGCCATATACGTAAGATTCACCACAAAATCCGTATGAACTATGGCTAAACCGCATGAGTTGACAGGTATGACAGTATGTCAAACATTACCATAGCAACCAGAGAGTGTTGCGGGCAGATAGGACGTTCCTCGTGTCGTGATTCGTGTTTATTATTATGTTTCGAAAATACCACAGTTTTCATGCCGGTCATATCATATTATTTTGTTGTATTTATCGACTGATTGTCTGTGACCATCATTTGTTGTATTTATTTTGTTGTATTGACCTTTGAAGGCCGGTCCCTGTAAAGATTGTCTGACATTAAACCAGTCCGTGAGGCAAAAAAGGTTAGGGTATTTTTTTTTTTAGACACCTTTATGCTTTTCTCTCATCGCTCTGGAAGAGTGAAAGATCTGAACTTGCCTGAAAGAATACTTCCACATGCTGGCGCGGAGTCTCCTCTTTGAGCACGGGATACGTGCACTTGCCCATCATGTCGTAGATGGCCTTCATGATGTCGAGCATCTCCTGCGGGACAACAGCGTCAGCGAATGACAATCATCCAGAAAAAAGCCTCAAAACGTTTTGTTTCAAGGAGGGCGGCTGCGTTGGACCTCTTTGGTGATGTAACCGTCTTTATTGATGTCGTAGAGGTTGAAAGCCCACTTGAGTTTCTCTTGAATGGTGCCCCGCAGTAGGATGGAAAGACCCATCACAAAGTCCTCAAAGCTCACGGAGCCATTGTGATCCGTGTCAAAGGCGTTGAACAGGAAGTGAGCGTACGTCGACGCGTCTGTGAGAAAGAGAGAGAGAGCGAGAGCCACGTCGCAGAGGAATCAGCGGTGGCCCGTGGCCGACTTTGGCAAAATGAGAAAGCACAAACCTCCTTGCGGGAAGAACTGGGCGTAAATGTCTTTGAAGGTTTCCTCATTGACGACGCCACTCGGACATTCCTACGAGAAAAGACCATGAAAAAAATAAAATAAGAAATGCCCCCCCCCCCCCCCCCCCGCACACACCTACCCAAAGTCTTTTTTTAATTCACATCGTAACAAAAGAAAATAAAGGCAAGCATCAACTGTTGTACTCTGTGATTTAGATCTAGTGCAGGCATGTCCAAAGTCCGGCCCGGGGGCCAAATCCGGCCCGCGGTCGAATTTCATCCGGCCCTCGGCCCCTGTCATAAAATCAGTGCCGTCTGGCCCGCAGGTTGGGCGCAATGGCACACGTGTTGCATTGACTGAGGTCTCGTAGACTGGTGAGTGATGTTTCATAGAGTACTGCTTCCCTCTAGTGGTTAAATGAGTAATAGCATTCACTAAATGAGTAATAGCATTTAGACACTAGAGGGCATCACTCACGAGTTAACAAGACATCACTCCATGTTTATATTGACTGATATGTCATATTTCAAATGATCCTTGCAGTTGTGGATATGTGTATTGCTTGTTCATTTCCCTGTTGTTCGAGTCAAAGTTTTTGTGACTTTTGAAAAGTCATGGTGATACATTTTATGTTTCAAATCAATCAATTTGCACTCAGGAGACTTCTGTTTAAGAAAAAGTCAAGCGAATAAGCAGTTGCATGTGATATACCTGTTTCAAATGAATCAAAAGAAATTCTTAAGATTGTTGAAATTAAAATAAAAATGGAAATGTGAAACAGACTGGCTTACTAAAATTTGCTGAACAATATTGTTGTTCAATGTAAAGAATGTCAGCCAAGGTCGGCCCCCCGACATTTTACCACATAAAATCTGGCCCCCTTGGCAAAAAGTTTGGACACCCCTGATCTAGTGTGTGCCTTGAAGAGGTGGGGCCTGAGGGAGGTGTCATGTGAAGTCGGCGAGTCTGCGTGTGAACGTCTGGGCGTGAGCTGCGGCCAACAGCTGCTTCCCGGTTCCCCGGGGAACAGCCGAATAGTGCATCGTGACTATGGCTCGCCTTTCCCCCCATGTGAGGGCATTACAATGGATAAACACAGTGATAGGGTACCTTGATATACGAGTGGAATTTGTTCTTTGACCATGCTCATAACTTAAATAAAATTGCCCCATTGAATTCATAGAAATGATATTAATCGGTTCCAGTTATTTTTAATAATGTATTGGAAAAAAAACACAACTGAAAACATAAAACACATTGTGAAGAAATACTGCTTTTCCTGAATTCCGACATTCTTTCCCAGGTCACTTTTACATTTTGAACTTAGAAATGACTTTTTTTAAGACCCGTTTTACAACCGTTTCATTATTTTCTGCAGCTTTTCCATCTTTCATCAAAAGAGATTCAAAGCTAAGAAATATTTGATCATTCCTGGCCAGCATTATCGTCATCATTGACTCCTATCCCGTAAAAACTACAGCTTAAAAAGAATCTGCGATAAAGTGAACGCGCGAGTGGACTCCGTATACACGTGAGGCTGAATTGGAACTTTGATTATTCGACGACAAATGCATCGGAGTGAGACGGCAGAACAAATATGTGTTTATTTTTATTAGATACGCTCGTAACATTTGCTTATCCGTGAACACAAAACCACGAGTACGGCGCAAAGCCAGTGGGGTGTGAAATTCCTTCCCGAGGCCCCATCAAGAAATCGGGAAATGCAAGTGAAAGGAAATCAATTGGGGAGCGCTCGATTAGACTTTAACTTCTCGCCTGGGGTCGTATGACACCGCGGGAGTCATCCGTGGTCACGTCAAAACCTGCGGGGGCTTTATTCAGACCCTGCTGGAGCACCTAAAACGACAGTCTGGACAAACGACCTTAATCTGCCACATGAGTTGGAGGCACTTTATTTGTCTTCGCCCAAGGACAAACGGCTCAGTTTTCCTTCATGATGCCAGCTTGTGTTAAACCACCGGGCTCTTAAATGTCTGGCATTATTCCGCTGGTGGCCTCCGGTGACTCAAGTAGCCCCATTGGACTGGGATTGCCAAGGAGTAGCGCCGAAAAGTGTTGCAAAGGGGAGGAACGTTTCTGGTAATTTTGCATGAAAAGTTCATTCATTCATTTTCCGATCAGCTTTATCCTCACAATGGTGGCGGGGGGTGCTGGAGCCTACCACAGCTGTGTTTGGGCAGTAGGCGAGGGACACCCTGAACCGGTTGCCAGTCGATCGTAGGGCACACACAGAGACGAACAACCATCCGCGTTCACACTCACACCTCGGGACAATTCCGAGTGTTCAATCAGCCTGCCACGCATGTTTTTGGAATGTGGGAGGAAACTGGAGTACCCGGAGAAAAGCCACGCAGGCCCGGGGAGACATGCAAACTCCACACAGGGAGGCCACAGCTGAAATTCAACCCGGTACCCCTGCACTGTGAGGGCCATGCGCTAAACAGTGGATTACCGGGCCAAAATATTTCAAGGTCATAAGCCGACATCCACGCCAAATAATCATTAAAGGCCAAGAAACAATATTTCTAAGAAGAACTTGACTCTTGGTTCCCCTGCCCGATGCGGCGTGTCACTCACGTTCTTAAAACCGCGGTAGAGGATCTGCAGCTCCTTGCGGGAGAAGCGCGTCTGCGCCTCCAGCTGTCCCAAACCTTCGGGCCGGTGGCGCACGGCTGACAGTTCCAGCTCATCTTCAACGCTGTCTGGAGGAGGAAGACGGAGGTCACGCGTCAAATCCGGGAGGCTATGGACCGGAACTAAGCTCACACTTTTAAGACGATCCACTTCTGTTTTCGTAATTTCCGCATTTTGGTTACGTGCCCCATTAATTGGTCAGATGGGTCATCCATTTGGAATGACTAAATCCCACACCCGAAACAGATGCCGCTCCTTTCCGCGTCAGGAAACAGGTGCCGCCAACTAATGGAGCTGGTATTACCTTCAATTCCACAACACACATCGGCAGCCGAGCACACATGGCATCTGTACAGCCGACGTTTACAGTGGAGTCGCATTTCAACACGTCAACACCAAAACCAGCAGACATTCAAACAGCTTCTTTCCGCTTGCCATCAACTCCCCAAACAGTGACACAAATCTCTAGTGGCTTTTTGCATTTTTCACACACCCCGTGTAACAGTCTTAGCGTACTGATCATTGTAGCGCCAGCTCTCTACATGCTTGAACAGCACCAGCCACTTTCAAGCGCTCAAGGACTTTCTGAATAATTGCACACCTAAAGTGGTACTGCAATTACTACGACTAGTCACATTAAAATGGTGCGACGATTACCCGCACAAACTGCGCAACCTTATCTCTGCTTTATGGCCCTGCTGTCATTTCACAGTGGTCCAACTTATAGTACGGAAAGTCTGTCGATACTTACAAGTCATGTCTTTTGTTTATCGTAGTTGCTTGTTAATTGTAATACAGTGCACTCCGCTTAATAGAACACCGGTTAATAGAGTAATCCGCTTAATAGAGCAAAAGGCTGTGGAACGGATTTGCCTAATGCAATTTCCTATAAAGATACTCCGCTTAGTAGAACAGATCTCCGCTTAATAGAACAGGCCGTAAGCAATGAAAATTGTAAACTAGTGGTTTTCGAAGTGTAGCTATCGCGATACTGTACCACTATCGCGAGAAAACGCGGTAGTTCTAGCCGTATACAGTAACAGGTAGCACGCGTCACTCCACACATAGACACACGCACGTCACAATGGCTTCAACTTCATTCAAGAGACGAGGGCTATCACCTGCGGATAAGAAGGACATACTCAGACGATACGATGCATTGCCGGATTCTCAGAAGGGACGCCCGCGGTTTCCAGGACTTCCCTCTTATCCAGCGCATTGAGAGGGAAGTCAACCGCAAAATTACGGACTCCTGTTTCCAGACAAAAGTAACGAAATTTTTCTCGTGATTTGAGATGTTTGACTGAAGTTGATTAAAGTTGTTGTTTTTTTGTTTGATTAAAGATATGGACGTCCACAGTCGAAAAATCTCTTCTAACTCGTCAGCAGGGGTTTTTCTGCGTGCATAACTTGGTCGTCGACGTGTCTGAAGGTGTACCTAATAAAGTGTCTCCGGTTAATAGAAACTCCGCTTAGTAGAACAGAAGCGCTTCGGCCCAATGGTGTTCTATTAAGCGGAGTGCACTGTACTCGTGTAGCCTATAATATCGTTGTGTGTTCAAAATACTTGTCCAATAAAAATGAGTCTGCTTCTGATCGAAGAATCAAGAAAGGATATAATGTGACAGAATTAAAAAGTGCAGTGATTCCCAAAATGACCTCTGGGAAACCACGAGCCGAAACGTGAAGATTGACAAAAAAAAAAAAAAAACCCCTTACCGTATTTTCCGCACTATAAGGCGCTTTGGCGTATAAGACGCACCGTCAATGAATGGCCTATTTTAAAACTGTTTTCATATGTAGGGTGCAGTGCACATTATAAGGCGCACAGAATAGAAGCTACAATAGTAGCTGCGGTTGCGTTATACATCCACTAGATGGAGCTACACTGAAGGGAATACAACACAATACAATACATTACAATACAGCTTTGTTTCTATCGCGCTTTCAAAAGCGCTTGACAGGACATTTAAAATACTACGTCCAAGAAATCAGAATATTGATCCATATAGAAGGCGCATCGGATTATAAGTCACACTCAAAACATATTGTTTTGTGTTTTTTGTTATTGTAAAGTGTCCTTGGGTTTCTTGAATGGCGCTTATAAATAAAAATATTATTATTATTATTATTACTCTTGGCTTTGGAGAAAATTGAATGATTTTAGGTGCGCCTTATCGTACGGAAAATACGGTACTACGCTAGTTTCACTTTGGGTCATTTAAAAGGGTTTCTTGGAGTAATTTTGCCAAACATCTTCTCTAAACTGCTACCAAGCATTCGCTCCACAAGTCAAAAGAAAACGTCTCGAATCAGCAAGTCGCTTCATGAACTTGTTGACAATGTCCAATTTTCCAAGTCTGTTTTTTAATGAACTGAATCAAACCAGAAGCCTAAAAACCTCATTCAACCCATTTCCCCAGTTTTCTCAAGAGCTTTAAGCTTGATTGGTTTAAGTCACACGTGAGCCGGACGTTTACTCAGGTCACATGGCGGTGCCATGACGGTGATTGATAGCTCTTCACTCATTCACTCCCAAAGACGTTTTTAAACGTCTTTTCAGACATGGTCCAGAATTGGCTGGTACTGAATGAGTTAAGTTGCACTAAGCATTTTTGACAAAAGAAATGAAGGAGAGCCGGAGAAGGAGCCACTTGCTTTGTCCGGCGCCAGACGGCGACTTGGCGGCGGCGCATGGGAGCAGCCTCATGAGGCAAGCCCTCACCCCGCGCCCGTGAACGATCGATGGGTGACCTGGAAAGCACAAGTACACGGGGATGCGGTTACTGTGGTAACGGAGTAAGGAGGGGCGGGCACGGGCGGCCATCTTTCTTCAGGGCAACAACACGGCTGCAGAGGAAGCAAGGCCACTGATTTGGAATGAAGGCAAGCAAAACGACACCTGTAAACAAGTTGAAGGGTGCCGTGAGCGTGACATCACCGGTCGGTATGACTTATTCAAAGGTCTGCCACTGGGTCAGCAGAACTTGAGACCGCTGACCTCCTCTCGTGCGGAAGCGCCACAGCGATATCTCATTGGGATGTGCGCCAACGGACGATTTTCGACGGCGTGGCGACAATTCAACAAGCGTGTTTCCCCATCTAATCGTTGATCGGAGGTTCACTAAATTCTCATGGACAGTTTCCAAATATAAAAAAATCTTAATTTTAAGGGAAAATTTTGTTTGATACAATTCGAGTTCAGTACAAATATGTCGAACACCTGGATTTTTTTTCTCCCCCGCAACACAAACGTGTCAAGTCACAGGAAGTGTAAACAAATACAGTGAGGCTCAGATTCTGGCTCGCGGGCATCGTGACTCACGGATGATATGCAATGTGATCCAATTCAAACTGATCAATTGTTAACTTTTTTTTTGTTGCATCATTTGTTTCCGAAAAAGAAGAAAAAACAATCATGTTGCACATTCCCAATAATAGAAGGTTGACATTCTTATAGAGCACCAAATATGCAAATATTGCAAACACTTTGTTTTTCTTCTTTCTACCCACAATCTTGCTGCTGTAGACTGTAGATTTCCCCAGTGTGGGACAAATAAAGGATATCTTATTTTGTCTTATCTTATACGTATTTTACGTGTGTGTGTGTGTGTGTGAGGGGGGGGGGGTCATTGCAAAATGTTTTTTTAATTTAATGATACAGTTCTTTTTTTTCCAGATAACATTAAATGTGTTCCTGTTAACACACAAAAAAACCCTACTTTTATGATTCAAATTATGTTCCATTACCGCACCCGATGTCACATGTGATCCTCCAATGGAGGTATGCCGCAAACTGTGAATTTTGCGCAGTGACACACATTATCTACACTGGATATATAGAGTCCAGCGGCTGAATTTTATTTGGGGTTACTCAGAGACACTTGAAATACGGCCGGCACGTGGGCCAACTCCCAATTAACTTGTACATGTTAGGAACACAGCGACGTCGCCATTTATAAGCCATTATTGTAATTGTTTATTTTAACATTATTTTCATTCTTTATTTAAAACTATAATCACAAATATAAAATTATTGAGTCATCCATAGAGGGGGAAATTTTGAAATTAATTAATTTTGTCCTCTCTTTTTTTTTTCATTAGAAAAAACTGGCATTTAGACAGGGGTGTGTAGCCATTTTACAGCCACTGTACCTAATTGTTCAAGGAGCGACACGCTTTGGTAATCTGCGGGTTTCGGTTGCGAGTGTATCTTTGAACGGGCAGATACAATGGCCTCATAAAATGGACAAAAGCATCAATCTGGTTGTAAAAAAAAAACAAAAAAAAACACTGCCCAATCAACTTTTTAATTGTTATTTCTTGGACAGACTCACAACAGCAAGCATCCGAAAACTACTGCCAAACGCATCAACCCCAGCTTGCTAATGGGGAAGGGAATTAAAAAAAAAAAAGTCGACATTTGTGATGTGGAGCATCGATGCCGAGTGCAGATGGCAACCATTACTGCGCCCGAAGCATTTCTCAGCAATGAGGGAGACATTTTGTTGATGTCTTTGGGCCACTTTGATTAATCGGTTACCTGGCTGACGCAACGCTTCACTTTTCACACCCTTGCGAGGCTTTCGCTGACTTTGATAGCAGGCGGACGTCAATTTGGAAGCTTTTCTCACACCGCGGGGAGCCAGCTGTTCTGGCCTGGAGCTCAAGGACAAAGTGTTGGCCCGGAAGACAAATTATTTGAGGGTGCCAGACAAATACACTCCGGTGAAGCCCCCGCTATATCGCAATTGACTATTCAAGCATCCGCTAACGCTGCCATTTTTAAGCGTTTACGGGTTTCTACACTATACAGACAAATCCTAAGAGCCTCTACAGTTGCGCATCTTCCGCATTTAAATTTGCCAACTGCAATCGAAACTGAAATAGTTGTCAAGTATTTTCATTGAGTATACGTGGCCCAGCTTGACTAGGAAATTTAGGTTTGCAAGGCTTGTAGCGACGACACTTGAGCGAAGCGCGACTCACCAGTCGAGTCGATAGTCCACTGCTATCTGCTGTGCGTGCGTGCGGACATGTACGCCGCGTCTTTTGGCTTCGACCAATCAGCGCCGACGCAGCAGACGCTACAGATCAAAGAAGCTTTGATCTACGACAAGAGCTAAGCTAGCCTAGCCGAGACAACAGCTAAGCTAGGACAGACGACACGACGCTGGAAGTCGGACGGACACGCTGTCATTGGTAATCTGTGTATTTTTCTTTTTTTCTGTCCAAATATATTTTTCTACTACAATAGTACTGCTTCCCTCTAGTGGCTAAATGAGTAATAGCATTCACTCAATGAGTGAATGCATTTAGACATTTAGCATTTAGACACTAGAGGGCATCACTCACGAGTTAACAAGACATCACTCCGTGTTTATATTGACTGATATGTCATATTTCAAATGATCCTTGCAGTTGTGGATATGTGTATTGCTTGTTCATTTCCCTGTTGTTCGAGTCAAAGGTTTTGTGACTATTGAAAAGTCATGGTGATACATTTTATGTTTCAAATCAATCAATTTGCACTCAAGAGACTTCTGTTTAAGAAAAAGTCAAGTGAATAAGCAGTTGCATGTGATATACCTGTTTCAAATGAACCAAAAGAAATTCTTAAGATTGTTGAAATTAAAATAAAAATGGAAATGTGAAACAGACTGGCTTACTAAAATTTGTTGAACAATATTGTTGTTCAATGTAAAGAATGTCAGCCAAGGTCGCCCCCCCGACATTTTACCACATAAAATTTGGCCCCCTTGGCAAAACGTTTGGACACCCCTGGGTTTAGCTAATGTGTTTATGAAGAGACGGAAATCTCTTCAGGCTAACAGATTTTTCGACAAAGGAATACTTTACAATGATCTGGTGGGCCAGATCTGGCCCCCGTGCCTTGAGTTTGAAACCTGTGCTGTACAAAATGTTTTTGAGTCAATTTACTGTAAATATGTTTGGAAAGTGTTTCTAAACAAGCACAAAAAGGAGTGACTAGGCAAGTTTCATGAAGAACAAAGGTTAGATTCCCTCATAATAATCCACAAAAAGTCGGGACAAGGGATGTCTGAATTGGACTTTTTACGTCTTCCAGATCAGCTTTGCACTGCATTTTGGCGTTGTTGACCTGAAGAATCAAGTATGCAGCTTGAGTGCATTTGTACACAGTCACAAAAACGGTTTTGAATGGGAAGCTGAGTGGCCGTATATTCACTCCGATTATACACCGCAGGAGTCGAGAACGTTCAGAGAGAAATTCCCATGAAACATTGACGGTGGAAATAGTTATCAAAGGCCCGTTCATTCAAACAAACACACCGCCCCGTTGCACTTTTGCCTTCTTTTCCCTCCAAATAAACCTTGTACTCAGCGAGATGCTGTCATAGCCATTTTTCCCCTCCGCCTCGCAGCAACACAGAAAGGGATTATTAAGATTGAACGCCGCGCCAGGGTTTATAAACACAAGACAAAAAGCTCAGCAAAATATAATTAGCAGAGGATGCAGCATAGCCAACTTTGCAGACCACAGTGCAATGTTTTTTTTTTTGTACCTGTTTCATCAATATCAAAACAAGTGAACAGAGGGAAGTGGAAGCTGGAAAGGATCAAATGGCAGGCCAATCGCCTCCAGGTTTGTCAGATAAACCTCGCTGGCCCTTCAAACAAGCTCCCTGAACCCTGAAAAGGAGCTGCTTATTTATACTTGATGAGACTGCATGGCCTAGAAACACACACAATGACCTGCACGGAGCATTTCATACTTTGGTGTACCTCGAGGGGTCACTCCGACGATACGCAGCAGAGCACACGGACGGCATCCCTCACGCCGACTCATCTTGGTCGGTACATTTTAGCCAGTGAAAACAGCTACAGAGTGGACATATTTTGTTATTTTATTGTCGTTTTAGCTCAATAAAAGTCGGACAGTGTGATCGAGTGACACGTAGTAGTTCCCGAAGGAATCTGCAGAGAAAAAAAGTGTTGCTTGCACAGAGAACAATACTGATTCTGCGGTTTGAAAGTTGATATTCCGTGGCCATTAAAAAAAAAAAAAAAACTAAAATGACAAGCTCTAAAGCGAATTAGTGCACTTTTGGGGAATTATCTGCAAAACCAAAAACAAGCAGATGTATTTAATATTTGCAATATTAATTACAATAATTTGATTTTATTTTGGGCAGCCCGGTAGTCCAGTGGTTAGCACGTCGGCTTCACAGTGCAGAGGTACTGGGTTCGATTCCAGCTCCGGCCTTCCTGTGTGGAGTTTGCATGTTCTCCCCAGGCCTGCGTGGGTTTTCTCCGGGTGCTCCGGTTTCCTCCCACATTCCAAAAACATGCGTGGCAGGTTCATGGAACACTCTAAAATTGTCCCTCGTTGTGGGTGTGAGCGCGGATGGTTGTTTGTCTACGTGTGCCCTGCGATTGGCTGGCAACCGATTCAGGGTGTCCCCCGCCTACTGCCCGAAGACGGCTGGGATAGGCTCCAGCACCCCCCGCGACCCTAGTGAGGATCAAGCGGCTCGGAAGATGAATGAATGAATGAATGATTTTATTTTTATTCCTTATAAAGGGCAAACATTTCACCAAACAATGGCTCAAAGGCAGAATAAGAGAGAACCAAAAGCAAAGATTTAAATTGTAAACTAGCCACTTGACCTGGATATTGTCAACATACTGCATTCGGTATGTTCAGAAATGCAATTCAACCACACAGAAAGTTCATCTATGACGCGTGGTAATGATGTGACATTATCTTTAGTGGGCGTGTCCGTGATGTGACCTCTTTTAGTGGACACCTCCACGAAATGAACGGAAAACAAACATGTCACCTCATTTCCCCATAAGAATTCCACCGCCTCCCGCATCGCTCCTCTGTTGATATGACAAAAAAAAAAAAAAAATGAGCGGAGGATCATGTTTTATAAGCTCTGACACATCGTCATCTTTTGCGTGTGTCACTCGACGTCATGCTTTGTGCGCATGCGCGTCGTATCAAAGACGTGTTCATTTTTGAAATGTGAACGAGAATGTAAAAAGGGTGTCTTAAAAAAAAAGAATAACAATCATGCCCTGCAGTATGAACTTAGCTTATGTGACATTTAACTGCCGCGTTGGAAATGACATGTAAATGTATTATTCTGCCCCTCGCCCTCATTTCCTCGGACTGCTTTCAACTCCGCAGTAAATTCCGTCATTGCGGATTCCCGCGGGGATGATCATAATCATTTTAATCTGGAAGAAAGTCATAATTCCAGTGCACATGACAGCGTGCAATAAGGCGCATGACGATCACTGTGCAAAAGAGAGAATGTGATATGAAACCCCGATGCCCCTCAAATCACAGCTGAAGTGCACCAAGCAAATCCAGCAACAAAATGTCAGCACCTGAACGTAACCCGACACCTGATCTTATCTCAACGCCAGCCGCCGCACAGCCGCGCAGGTACTCCCAATATAGAAGTCCGTGTATCAGCCAGTTCATCTCCCCGGGAGGGCCACGTCTATCAACACGCCACCAGCGGCTGTCAACACGTGTATATTGCCGAAATGCCATTGTCAGAAAATTTCCCGTATAGAGGCCACAAAAGAGGAGACCGTTCTACGACACAACCAGATTGTGCTACATTGAGTCCAAGTCATTTCTAAGAGCGGTAGTTGACAATTCTGTGATGTTTACCCGACAGTTTGAATAACAGGATACTGGATATTTCGACAACTGTGTACGAGACAGTTTCAGGACATAATACTAGACTCTTCTGTGCTTGGTGGTTGCGCCTTCTCGGCAGCATGGGTATACCAGCACTGTTTTTTGACTGGAGGAATGTCGGCGCCATTTGACTGTCGTTGCTGGACAGTCCCGGGGCGCTTGTGTCTTGCGCCTGTAATGGGCAGCATTTTTCACAGCCCCGCTTTGTTCAGCGGAGAGATCGGTGCTGTTGAACGGTGTGCGGCTGGATGGATGGAGGTCTTGAGGAGCCGACGATGAGAAGAAAGGAGCGTTGGCGCGGAGTGCCGATGCGGATTTGGAGCTGGGAGTCGCGGCTTGGAGTTTGAAGCGGATTATGTGGGACAGGAGAAGTGAACTAATCTCTTTTCGTCAATGGACGCTACAGCTTCGTGTTTGCTTTCAAAACTTTGCTTGTAGCAGACGTGTGCACATTTTTCAGCATGATGTCTCTGATCCACTGGTGAAAGGACACTTTGATCCTCTCCTCTTTCATCTATAACTGCTTCAGACAACAAAGAGTATGCAGAAAAGTGGTGAAGATTGCACGACTGTCTCTGTCCTATGTGTTATTTTTTGTTATTTTGACTTCAAAATGGCGCCGCGAGAGTGGCTGCCTTTCCAGCAGCTCCTATTTTGTTGTTGTTCTACTTCTTCCTTTCATAACTTTGCTGCTGTGAATCTGGAATTTCTCCATTGCGAGACTAATAAAGGGTTTCTTAATCTTAATCTTAATCTTAATCTTCTCAGTTGCGATATGGTACTATGGCGGGTGCCAGACAGTCCTATGACAGATCTAAAAAGTGCTAAACAATTCTTAAGTGGTACAAGCCAGTTTACAGCAGGGCAGTGGACAGTACAGGAACTTCAGAGAGGTTTCTACGACCAGTTGGAGAAATTGGCAGGTGTGAGTCTCGTACCCGTCAACTTTTCGGAGCGCCAACCTGTATAAACTACCAAAAAAAAAAATCCTTATAAAAAGCAAAAAATCGTTATAACATACCAAAGTATTTTATTTGTCAAAATAACGTCAGAAAAAACACCACGAAATTCATTGTTGTTTTCAACTAGGAACCACGTGATTTACTGGAAAGTTACTGGAAATGAAAGTATTCGAGTAGACCCATTCCGTTTGGGAGAACAAACAGAAATTTTCAGAATCCGTATGATTTGTGCGATACGGCCGTATACGTAAGGTTCACCACAAAATCCGTATGAACTATGGCTAAACCGCATGAGTTGACAGGTCTATGTCGGGATACTAGACAGCTTGACTCAAGTGCGATTATCTGAACGCAAATGATTGAGTGTCGCTGCAGCATGCTGATTAGCATCCATACAGGCGCAGTCCATAAAGCAAAAGAAATCCAAACAATGTCCCCGCTGTGTAATGAAAAAAAAAAAAAAAAGAAAAAAAAAGACTCCCACCGCACCACCTCCCCCCTCCCCCATCCAATCAGATAACGCACACAGAGGATTCTGGAGGTGGGTGCGCAAACAAGCCCCAACACGAGCGAGTCCTCCTGAGCCATATGTCATCGTCGTCTTTTAATAAAAGTGCCTGCAGCGTTTTACAACAGACGGGAAAATGTACGTAACATTTTAAAAAGACATGCGGCAGTTCATTCTGTGTAATGGCTTTACATAGACAGGCTCGCCACCTTGACAGGATAAATATACAACGGGGCCCAGTGAGCATTTCATTAGTAAGATTTCAGAATTATTTCTTGCTTAAATGTACTATTTTTGTCACTAAATTTGTTAAAATGTGTCTGTCCTTTTTTTTCATCAAAATGTGTTTAATTTATTGAAAAGTGAGTAAAATTAGAAAAAAAGACTTTATTACAAATTACTGTAGAACATTAAAAAGGACAGATTAAAAAAATATATATATTTCATCTTCATTTTGTCCCTGCCAATCTGTCACCTTCTTATTTCCACAGAGGGTTCCTGAAATGTTCATTTACTTTCAAACATCTAATAAGTGCTACTGGCTGACATGCAAAAAAAAAAAAAATCCTGCAAGAATATGAGTAGGCCAACATGTTTGGTGCCATTATAAGACCCACGAGAAATGGCAAAATGCACACGGCAAGTTTTAAAACACCGTACTCCAAGATTGAGATCTTAAAGCAGCCGCCCTATTTTGCAAGTATAAAGCCAGGTGTCTTAATACTTTTATCTAGATAGTCTTTCAACAGTGCCAATCATCCCCGCTCCCTATCTGTCTTCTCTTGATCCACATCAGCAGCGCGTTCGTTTCAATCGCATTCTATTAGCGGAGATGGTTTCATCCAAAGTGATTGCCTCGTACTTTCAATCTACCGCAGACTTACCTGTGTGTGACCACCCCCGAGGGACGCCAGCAAAAGGCCACGTCAATCACTTCGACGGACTGAAAAGGAGTTGAGGAAAATAGCCAAAAGGCTAATTGCCACACTCTTGTTGTCCTTTGAATGGATTACTGGACCAGATACAGCTTAAAAAAAGGCACCCCCCCCCCCAAAAAAAGACCCAACACCAATTAAGTGAACCAACCAAAATGATGGATGGAGCTGAAGTGGCGGAGTCAGCACAACGCGGAGCACTTCTGCACTCCACACACACACACACACAAATACAACAAGCGTGTGATATTTTGCTAACGGTGGATTCACAAAAATGGATGTCTAACGGCGTCCAGATGAAATTGCTCAGGTGGCATTTTTGGGGGAGCGCAGCTGTGGGCACGGACGCATGTTCAACCATGTGTGCAATTTTAAAAAACTACTCCTTGATGCCTCACAAATCAACCCCAGGAGAATAAACAGAATCAAGGGGGAAAGAAAGGTCAAGCATGTCTTTTTGTGTGTCACGGTTCACTTGGAGTCCATTCATTAGCCCTTTATAGTTGGCAATTACAAAACAGCTAAAAAATACAAATAAAAATGTATAAAAAACCTAATTGTTCCCAAAAATAAATCGTATCAAGAAATGCAACAAACCTAATAAAAACTAAACTTTAAGTATGACAATAAATATATTCATTCATTCATTCATTCATCTTCCGAACCGCTTGATCCTCACTAGGGTCGCGGGGGGTGCTGGAGCCTATCCCAGCTGTCTTCGGGCAGTAGGCGGGGGACACCCTGAGTCGGTTGCCAGCCAATCGCAGGGCACACATAGACGAACAACCATCCACGCTCACACTCACACCTAGGGACAATTTAGAGTGTTCAATCAGCCTGCCACGCATGTTTTTGGAATGTGGGAGGAAACCGGAGCACCCGGAGAAAACCCACGCAAACCCGGGGAGAACATGCAAACTCCACACAGGGAGGCCGGAGCTGGAACAATAAATATAGTCTGATGAAAATATTAAGACAAACAGCGGGTACTAGACTGTTCCACAATGGGTACTAGACAATTCTATCAATGGGCACTAGCCACTTATTTACAGTGAGTACTCCACAGTCTTTCCGACAAGGAAGCAGACAATTTTACAACAAGGTACTAGACAACAGTCTGACAGAGTAGTAGAGAACTTGTGGAAGTTGACATGTTTGAGCTGCTTCTTTCGAGGGCCACTTAAAATGATGTGACGGGCCAGATCTGGCCCCTTGGCCTCGAGTTTGACACCAGTGCTCTAAGGGAGAGTAAACAGTTCAACAACAAGTATAAGACAGTCGTAGTATGATTAAAAATATGATAAAGTCACAGCCACAAAGTGTATATGAGATACTCCAAGTGATCCATCTACCGTGTCAGACTGAGCCTGTCAAGCCACACCCACTGAGAAAGCCAGTCTGGAAAGCACCGCCTTCACCATGGCTGGGCCTCGGTTCAAAAGGGAACCGTCCAATCAAATTTGCTTATTTGTTGTGATGTCTCCTTTGTGCCGTCTATCCTGGTTGGAAATGGTGCATCTTGAAATCAGTTTAACCAGAATCATTACAACCTGAGAAGCTGACGGCACGGGAAGCATTCTTTCAGAACTGTTTATTTTTTTTCCAATGTCACGGTCTCTTTTCCCCGATTGGTTAATTTCGCTGTCAATTTGCTCATGTTTGGCCCGCCTCAGAAATGCGCTTGATGAGATGGTACAGCGATGAGTCTGGATTTCCAGGCCATGTCAGACATAGGTGAAGACTATTCCTCTCCGATATGATTTTCCAGACGAAATAAGCATCTGTGTACCATTATTGACCATCTCGACAGTTCCATAATTGTAAAATGATTTGTTTTTCTCGCTTCTCTGAACTTCTCAGACAGTTGAGTTTACCGCGGCGATTATCCCTCCAGACACCCGGCGTGCTGATAACGACACATGGCGTTCATCCGGCCTCATCGATTTCCGATCGGGAGGCAAAACTTGCGCTCAGTCTACAAGAAGTATGCTCGCATCCCAATTAGAATGAGGCAAATGCATACAATTGTAAATGGCCATGCTAATTAGAAGCACGCCAAGATGTGTCATCGGTCCAGGTTGATTTAATGAGACGACCGCAGGCGGGATTAAAGCGTTTGCTTGAGCCTGACGCTTTGAGTGAGTTTTACAGTGGCCTCGCTAATTAGACGGCTCTTCCTTGAGATGCATATGAGATGGCGTTCAAGTCTCCTCACTGCAGACCGGTTCCCTCAGCAGATTTTAATCATTTGCCTCTATAGGGTGTCCCAAAAATAACTACTTGAAATAAATAAAATCACTCTTTGACCATCCGATGCGGACGTATGTTTTGGTTTGGTTTGATACTGGAGTCCGTGTTGCCAATTACTACGCCAAGTACTTTTAGGTTCACAAAAATCTGGTATTTTATATCATTCGCCCTGTAAAAATTATTTGAAAATAAATATGGTGAAGACCATATTTATACATATAGACATATAAAAAATATAGATCTTTTCTAAAACGGACTCATTTCCATTCTTTTGATGAGAACTCATTTGATAAAAGCTTATTCACTCATGAAAAGGGCATCGAACAGCAACAGTGGAACTTCACATTCTCAACCCCACCTACATTTTAGTAAATGTAATCGACTCTTTTGAAAGTCCATAGGAAAAAAAATACAAATAGTATTTAGTTTGAACTTGAACCTGTCATAAAATGTGACAAACGCAATAAGCTGAGCCACGACTCACCTCTGATTGAAGTCTAACTCCGGTTATGATTTCAAAATGAAATATGATAAACTTTCCCTGTCTTTCCGCCATCCTTGTTCCTCTCATGCTTCCTTCACCTGTCCTCCTGTGTTGCTGTTCCCGCCTGCCACTGGCGACAAGTGCATCTCTAATGTGTGAGGAAACTATGACAAACCACAAAAAATAAATATAGCGGATTGATATTGTGCGTTGGTATCAATACAATACCGATACTCTCTTTGCTATCAAAACTATCGATACTTGGCTGGATGTGCACGGGCTAGCTCAGGTCATTGGATTTTATTTTGAGGTCGCAAAGGCAAAGCTTAGACCACAAAAACAGCCACAGTCGATGAGCTGAATGAGGAAATTGAAAGCAATCAGCTCAAAATTCCCAATGATCCGTAATATATAGAAAATGTCAAGAAATCAAACGTAAAATACACTCTTGTCACGCGACCGACAGTTAAACGTACAAATTCAACCAAAACATGAACACAAATGACAGGTAGGAGACCATTATACAACAAGCAACGAGACAAATTTATGATGGAACGAGACAGTTTCACAATGGGTACCGACTGACTGCTCTTTTACTTTTCTCTTTCTACTGACAGACATTGTTAGAAGTACCAAGAACTAAACGGAGGCTCAGAGGGGATCGAGCCTTTTCTGTTGCTGGTCGCTCTCTCTGGAATGACCTCCTACTGAACATTTGGCAAGCCTCCTCGCTACCCATCTTCAAAGCCCTCCTCAAAACTCAGTTGTATTCTTTGGCGTTCGACTCAGCATGACTTAGATTTGTTCTTGATTTTTCCATTTGGTGCTTTCTACCGCATTTATTACCGATTAATCTTACTGTTTATTGTGCATGTTAAATCGCTCCATGTACAGCACTTTGTATGCAGCGATGGCTGTTTGAAAGTGCTCTAAAAATACTGTTGACGACTTGACTACAGAACATTTGAAAGACTACGTCCAAGAAATCTGAATATTGATCCATCTATAAGGCGCATTAGATTATAAGGCTTTTATATACTTTGTACCTCAGCTACCATATGATTTCTTGGTGACTCGCCCTGCTAAATTTGAAACGTTTTGATTCCTGTCCAGCCATCATCATTTTCTTGTATTTCAACAGCATAGCAACAGAAATGGAAAGTCAACACAAGATTTAAGAACTACAGAAAAAAAACCTCTTCAGCCCTAATGATTCAGCAATGACTGCATCGCTCTCAATCATGAATCTATATTTGTAAATGTAAACATTTTAAATTTCTTCCCGTGATATGTTCCATAAGACCAGTACCCTGAAGATGACACTATGCCACAGTTGCACTCAATGATTTCAATATAAATGTCCACACTGCAGAAGAAGAAAAAACCAAACTAGTAATTGGTCATGTACAGCACTTCATATGCAGCGATGGCTGTTTGAAAGTGCTCTATAAATACCGTTGACTTGACTTGACTTGACAGTTCGACTGTACGCAACAAGTACTTGCCAAATGAAGACTTCGTACATTTACTTGGGACACCCCGTATGTTGGAACACTTGTTCCTTCGGGTCTTACCCTCGGAGAAGTTGACGATCCCCAGGATGTGCAGCAGCTTGATGGAAGCGATCACCAGTACCACGATGCCCACCGTCTGCAGCCCCTCCGTCTCCCAGATGGCGCTCAGCACCGAGCCGCTCTCGGACCACTCGTCGCCCCCCTGCCCCGAGCCGGAGCCGTCCCCTTCCTCACCTTCAAAGCCACCAGGGCTGGCGCCTGGTTCCGCGCTCCAGTTCCCCTGTACCCACTCCAGCGCTATGCCGGACGGGCCCGGGCGCACAAGCCGGGCACCCTCTGGCACCAGTCTCCTGCCTGCCCACTTTCTAAATCCCGGTCGACGCCGTCACCTCAAAAGTGTCGGGTCACCAAAGCGATCGCATTAGCGTCGGCGAGGACGTGAACTCGATCCAGACAACTCTGACGGGAACGCAGTGGGAGCAAACTCCGCTCTTGCGCTTGAGAAGCAGCGAGCGATGGGAGGATGGTGAGGGAGGAGGATGAAGGGAGGTGGTGAAGAAGCGAGGGAGGCGAGGAGGGAGGGAGGACTGATGCCAAGAGAACGTGAAACACGCCTCTGGAACACTTCATTACTATTCACTTATGATGTGGGACCTTTTCCCGACTACATGTTTGCGATGCCGGGGGGTCAGCAGCAAATAACAGAGCATACCACCATCTACTGGCGATTTTCAAAAACCGCTGCTACTTTCAAAACTGTCCACCGAAAGGTAGGAATCATTACACTGACCGATTGGTTGATGGTGCAAAATTTGAAAGTTAAGAACGAAAAAAAAACTATATATATTTTTTTATGTAAAACATGTTCTTCAAAAGAACAAGGGTATGTTCTAGAGAAAGATCAGAAATTTAAGAAGGATAGTATATTTTTTAAGAAAAGGTTGTATTTGTCAACATATCAAAACATACTTGTATCTTGGAAAAACAATAATACTCCAGCAGCCCTTCTGAGGTATTGAGCACCCCCCAACCCCACCAGGGTTGAGGTACACAGTACGGTCTTGGGCTAGGGAAGGGTGTGACCCTAGAGAACCTTTTTTTGCCATACTAAAGTGTAATTGCACATCCACTACAGTAGGTGGCAGTGGCGCTCCCAATGTAAGTGTGCGCAGCGAGTAGAGTGATCCCTCGCTGCTTCGCGCTTCGTTTATCATGGGTTCAGTGCATCGCGGATTTTCTCAACATATATAAAAAAAAGAAAAAAATGTATTTTATTATTATTTTTTTTACATATACATGGAGTACAGTACAGTATATGTTGCTCTATGTGACTCGCTGTTGTTTTGCAGCTTCTCGCGGACTGTTTGCAGACTTTAAAAAAATATATTGTATACATTTTTTTACCTTTATGTTAATTGAACGCTACTTCACGGATTTTCGTTTATCGCGGGTGGTTTTGGTCCCCATTAACCGCGATAAACGAGGGATTATTGTATCAACAATGTTCATCAAGAGATTTATATTTATTTTTTGTGCTTTCTTTAATGTTAATAAGGATAAAACGTTTACTTTATCAATTTTACATGCAAAGGAAAATATGTCGACCAGGAGCAGCGAAAGAGTGTAACTTGATCAGCAACCCACATCATCATCTCATCATTTTCATTAACTCGCATCAAGTGAACCGTGAACAGTGCAGCTCGCTCGCTCATCAATCAAAGCCGGTTGGCACGTCATCTTCGGACGCCAAGGGGGGAGGGGGGGGGGGACACAATTAGGGGACACCTGCTGTGACTTAGTGTGACGCTGATTGAAAGCAGTATGTCGCCTTTGCTGATAAGGTGCAAGGGCGAAGGTGCGGAATTACGAGGAGCAAACGGCGGCTTTGGCAGCACGAGTACGAAGCATTTCATTTTTCTGTTCTTTTGTGTTGAGAGTATTATTGGAAAAAAATTGCAATGAGTTTAAGTTGTATGTTGTAGATTTATGCGAGATAAAACGGCAAAAATAGGCAACGTTTCTTCTTGAAAATAGACTTTTTGCTGAAAATATGCAAAACAAATTTCGCAAAAATGAAGTGCTTTTTTCTCCTGAAATATTTTTTCTCCCCTTTAAAATGCATTTATTTTCCAAATTATAAGTTATTTTGTAGAAAAGACGCACCTTTTTTTTCAAGATAATATACGCCAAAATACATTTAAGTCCGGTCCTGGGGAGCTCGAGGACTGGATTTGGGCACCCCAGATCGAGAGGAATATTTCGATACCTGTGACTTCTTTGCTATGATCATGTGGATGCAATATTCTTCGAGCCCATGCTGCTCACATACAATTAATTGAGAGTAATTGCAAATTTAAAGCTCCAGCCTTCTTACTGCTAATACCAAAACACACCTGACATTCACACCAGAGCAAACGAGCAAATATGGCCATGAAGTCATCATTTATCGTAATATCCACAGTCACGATTTCATGAAAAAAAATTACAATGACTCTTACAGAGGGCATTACTAGACTGCAAATGATAAAAATGCGAGCGTGTGGCCGTCCCTTATTGAGGTGTTATGTAACCCTGGCAACCCTGCTGAAATATTTCTCCTTAGGTTCCTGCTGCGCCGGGTCGCGCATAGCAATAATCCCTATCTAATTGACAATCATTGTCAAAGCATTAAACATTAAACCAAAAAAATTAAACCAATAAATAATAACCTCAGCTAAATATGAGGATGTCCACTGTGTAAATCTCAGTGTGGTCATCTCTATTTATTTGTTTGTTGATTTAAAACTGGCCCCAGTTGAGTTGGCTCCACTCTCACCAATCTTTTGATGCCAACAGCGCCACCTAACTTTCAGCCACGAAGGCCTATTCATGTGGGCTTACTCAAAGAGGAGGAAAACAAACGAGTGACAGCGTTACAATAAAAATTAAAAAAAAAACGAGCAGGCCCACATGCGGGAGCTGATAACATTGAACAGCCGTCGTTCGATTTACGCCGAGCCGTTTGTCAGCGGACCGCCGATGGGCCAGCGAAAAAGGTCAGCGGCCGACGAAGGATGAGGATGGCGGCGGGGACAGCGAGGGGAGACATAAAAAGGCAGCCGCGACCCAAGAAGGTCGGAGCCGCCGGCCGGCTGGACCAGCCGGCGCGTGAAATCCGACTGGCAGACACCACCAGGAATATTCATAAGTTTCTTATGCCTTCTTGCAAATCGCAAATGCAGAGGGAAAATGTCATCTTCATGATAAACCGTAACAAAAAAAACTCAATTTGTGTAAGTGTTCCTTAGAACACTTGGAGGGTGTATTAACCCTTTCGGGGACATCTTGTCATATGATCAGGTTATAAGGTGCATGAAGGGGTAAAATGAAAATGATGAGCAAACGAGTTGAGACATCTGAGGCACTTTTGAGGGGGAAAGAAAAAAAAAAGGGATGCTATTTCAGGAGAAAAAATTTTTGCAAAGCCCCACCGCCCCCCAAAAAAATTTTTTGAACAAGATTATGATCTGAATAATTTTGGATAAGCTTTATTGTCAAATGCACTGTATGTGTAACATACAGCACAGATGAAATTTCTTCCCTCTCAACATAAAACAAGAGGAGCCGCTGCCGGTGTCCGCGCCGCCACCAAAAGAAAAGCCAACAAAAAATGAATTTTTGTTCTCATCAAAATCATCAAAAATAAAAAATTTTGGGGATCTCCTGATAATTATTTTTAAGACAGACGATTTTTTTCAACTGAAAACTTACTTTTTGATGCTTCATAATAGGCAGGTTAATCATGAACGTTGAAAGATACTGTTCAGAAATAACAAGTGCACAGCAAAGTTGACTTTGACCCATTCCCGCTCATCTTACCGGCGTGGCCGATGTCCAACAATCCAAACTGCTCCATCACCTTCACGACGAGGACCACCACGGCCAGCACGGCCATCATCTCCAGACCCTCCAAGTTCATGTCAACGGGGCCATCAAAACGGAGTTCGACAGACTCGTGTGCAAGTGTGTGCCTGTGTGTGAGTATGAGTGTGTGTGGCCCTCTTTGGCGAGAACGACGATGATAACCAGGAAGAGGAGGAAGGGGAGGGGGAGGAAGAACGTGACGGTGCGCCCGTGTTTGTTCATCACATTTTTTTAAATGAAATACGCGGAGTATTTTCAAGAAGGAAATGGTTGAATGCTTTTGAAAAAGTCACATTGTAGAAAAAAAATATTTTGAAGATTTTTGAGCAAAAAAAGTTTTTGAAAATTTGTCTCTCTTTTGTCTGGAGTTGCCAGCAAACATTTCCCAGTTTTCAGTGGAAGAATTGGCAAACAAAAGCAGTATGACGAACATTGAATCAAGGTTCCCACACTCTTTTCTTGAAATTATTTTCCAGTACTTCTCCAGGGCTTTTTGCCATCGGCTGCAGAACAAGTCGAGTAATCTCAACACACTCTCATAAATTCCAACCCCAAATGTTGGCTAATTGTTATCTTCAACAATTCTATCTTATACTACAGTTAACTGTCACTCAACACACACACACAGAGACAGAGAGACAGAGAGACAGAGAGACAGAGAGAGAGAGAGAGAGAGAAACCTCACACTTGATAAACAGCAATACTCTTAAAATGGAAGTCCTTAGTTTTAGTGCTTCTTTGAAGAATAAATCCTCACTTGGATCTGAAAAGTCTGTAAATCTGGCAACAAAGTCAAACAGAAACATTAAATAGCAGATCCGTTTGAGGGGAATATGCAATTTGATTGGTTGGTCGCATCACGTGGCGCCACTGTGCACGCTCGAAGCAGAAAAGCAGAGGGACGAAAATGAATTTTCCAGGCTAACTTAAGCTTATCCAGCACATTTGACTTGTTCCAGTGTTTTCCATGACCAGAAAATTGGTCGATCATTTTCCAGGGTTTCCCTGACGCATGGGGAGCCTTGCAAACAATTGGTGACAAAAGATGCTTCGAGGTGTTCACCCTTGTCATTTCCGTCTCATATATTTATCCCTTCCACGCGCCCTGTAACCCGATAACAAGATAAGCCGTCCACTGTAGCAACCGCTGTCCCCGAAAGGGTTCAGCAAACCTAATGAGTTTGCCTTCGGAAAGCCATACGGGTAACGCTATCGACAGAACAACCAACCTAACACACAGACTGCAGTAGTTACGAACTAATCAATGACTTCAATTTGAACACAAACAGCAGCAACACTTGCTGTCAGCATCCAATCATACACGCAGGCGTATATTGTTCATCGATTGCAAGAAGCCTCCAATATTTCTGGTTGGGACCACCGCCTCCCGTGTTTCACCATCAAATCCACATGCAGTGTGTCAGTTTGTATGACACCGCCCCCTGCAGGCTGTGACACGCACACCAGAGCGAGCAGCACCATGTCCACTGAGTGATCGTCACACACAAACGGGAATTATTTTATTCTGTTTAACCCTTTCATGCGCCCTGTAACCAGATAACCGGATAAGCTGTAGTTAACGCTGTCCCTGAAAGGGTTCATTAGTTTGTCTTATGATGAAAAGCATATCAGCAAATTTTCAAAGAAATATCCAACTTCTTTTTTATAATATATGATCATTTTTTCTGAAATTGTTTTACAAGAAAATATGCCTCTTTTCTTGAAAAAAAATTGGAATTCACAGATATTTCAGAAAAAAATAATTCCTCTTTTTTTAAATTTAAAAAAAAAACGATCGTTCCTGAAGAGTGACGTTCATTTCTTGAAATATGTCAGCTCTGCTTACTTTATGATTTAAAATGTGCGCCTTTTCAGGAAAATGACGCCCTGATGACGCTATTAAGTCCCTCAAAATGCAAAGGAAGAAGACAAGACCCCCGTTGCTTTCTCACCACCTGGAGGTGTTTGCAAGGGTGCAATCAAAGCATGGCAAATGCGACACACAAATAATCAGCACAGTGTGTCTTACCAACCAGTGTGATTGGTGGTGAAGCTAATTAGTCGTGTGTGTGTGTGCGTGTCTGCGTGTGTGTGTAAATCAAGTCAACAGTATTTATAGAGCACTTTCAAACAGCCATCGCGGCATACGAAGTGCTGTGTGTGTGTGTGTGTGTTCACACCTGCCCACTGACAACAAGCTCCGACTTGAACACGTCATTCGATCGATTGCCACAGTAAATGCTAATGAGACGCTTCAGTGCAGCCATAGCAAATCGTCTCATAAGCAGTACATACTAAGCACACAAACTAGCACATCGATTTATTGAGATATTTTCATTTTTTGTTTTGATTTATATGTGTTGTAGTTTTTTGCCATGTGTCAAAAAAAATCCACCTGTTGTTGAAAGACCCTCAAGACATAAATATTGCTAAATACATCACATATTATATTTTTGTTACTATTATAAATGTGAGAGATGAAAAAACAGGGCACATTCAGAAACAGCGCAAAAATTTTATCTTGAAAAGTTTACATCTATATCTGATTATAAAATCTCCAAAAAAAATTGTTCAGTGTTTTTAATTTGCCGTGTTTTAAAAAAAACTGGCAATATTCATAAACTATGGACGATTATTTCATAATGCATGCCAATGTGTGTACAAATGCAGTCCAAATAATCTCGGTGCAATCTTGTAAATGGTGCCCGTTAATTAATAACATAATAATAAATAATAAGACAATTTCGAACCGAGCAAATGCAAGCAGTGTTGTACTACATTTTGTGACCTTGCCTCCACCGAGTGGACAAAGATAGAAACTGCACCCATAGCTGGAAAGAACTACTGTACTGCCCCCACAAAAAATGTAAATAAAAAAGGAAAAGAAAAATACATTTTAACTCTGATCACCCCCAAAAAATAAAAGAACCTAAAAGAGAAGGTCAGTCATTTCAGTCCAATTTAGTGCATGTCTGTCAGATAAAACGTGTTTTATTTTGTTGTTTTGTTTTTTGATCTGGGTCAAATTGACAGTTGCTGAACAGCAGCATGAACAAGCGAGTACTGTATCTTGTTTCTATGGTTTGCGTGCAAAACATGATAATGAGCTGCGCGACAAATGGCGAGTGTGGCCGCCAACGCTGCTCAGGGTGCTGAATCCTGCTTGTGAGTCCAACTCCTAATCGCCAACAACACAAAGCAACATTGACCATCTGGGAAGGAATCGGAAACATTTGCAGCCCTCGTCATCAATCGGGCCAGACAGAAGCGGCAGGGCTGACCGACGGGCTGTCATTGTCGTGTCCCATCTGGTACTGCTGAACAAGATGGACGCGTGTGACAATCGAGGCGAGCGCAAACTCGGCCAGTTGGAATATTGCGGTTTACCACAGCATTGGGATGCATGGGCTAGGGTTTCAAAGATTTCAGGTTTGAGGATTGGAAAACTTTGGTAGGTGGACTAGCTATGAAATAGAACCCGTCCACTAAGATTTTTTTTTGGGGGGGGGGGGGGGGGGGCGTCGATTTTGCCCGGACACCAAGGAGCAGCCTGGCAGCAAGAAGTTCATATATCGGTTATATGTGGACTGATGTTGTTTTGCTGCTGAAACGAGATGAGTCAAATTTTATGAAGGCGATGAACAAATCAGTATTCTTTACTCCTTCATTTTAAACAGTGAAAAAAAAAATGTTTTGTCAAAAATGTACATGGCTTGTTTCATTAAAGTGAAGTGTCAAACTCAAGGCCCAGGGGCCCAATCCGGCCCACCACATTATTTCACGTGGGGCAATGAAGGCAAATCTTCTTCATGAACATCATGTTTCCCGCTAAAATATGAGAATTGCAATTCATCAACATTTTTAACTCATTCACTGCCATTGACGGCTACAGACGACAAAAATCCATTTGAACTGGTCTGGCAGTGAATTATTTAATAACAGTGAGATATTGCAAGGGTTTTTTTTTTGACCAATCTACCTTTCTTTAAATAACCTGATAATTGATTAAAATATTACATTAAATTAATTAAAAACTACGATCCATTAAGTTGTTGTGTCTATGACATAAAATAGCCACAAAAAATGTAAACACCACTGTTATTAAAATTACACTTAACTTTTCCTTAAACATGTATACCGTTTGTCATAAATGTCAAAAAGTGTCAATTTAGAAGTTACTGCAATTTTTCTCTTGAAAATGATGCCACTATTTAAAGGAACTATTTCTGACTGATGTGGCTAAACTGAAAAAAAAAACCCGTTAACCTATGCACCAATTTATCGGTTGGGTTCCCAAGCAGCCCGCAACCAAATGAACCCTCAAAATGAAAATATTATATTATATATCTACCTGTGGCCCAGGTTTGCTTCGGTCAGGTAACCATGGATACAAAAAAAATAGAAATGACAGCTGCTCTCCCCTCAGTGGGCCCCAGGTTCTCCGCTCGCTTTTTCCAAACAACAGAAGGTCCGACAAAGACACCCGGGGCCGGCGTCAGAAACATGGCCCGCAACGGCACGCTCGGGGGAGGACGAGGAGGATGGGGGAGAGGGGGTGAAGGCAACGGAGCCCCCTCCACATGCCTTTGAGTGGTCTCTTGTCACAGACAACTCATTTGACCAGTTGGTAGCCTGAGTAAGCAGCTTACTCCCACGCTGCAAAAACACAAACATTCATATCCTGACCACGCACACGATGCGCCAGCACCTGAGGGGGCTTGTGGGACGGTCGGCTCTTGTCATGCAAACTATGGCGGTAAATGGCGAGCAGCAGAGTGGCTTGTTAAGAGCCTCATTCTATTATTTGCTCCATGGAACGAGAGCAAGACCAGCATACGCTTGCATTTTCGTTTCCAAGAACACAAAACAATTAGGCTTTAAATGAGCAGGATTTTGCAGCCCATCAAAACAAATAAAAAAAAATACATTCACTGAGCTCCAATCCGATGATGCACCAATCTGTCCAATTTAAACAACATGTTTAGTTACACTGGCTATTTGCGGGGAATTGGGACAGGCCCCTTTTTTGGATTAATGTTTTGCACTGATTCCAGACCTGACTTCTTAACTCATTCACTCCCAAAGACGTTTTTAAACGTCTTTTCAGACTTGGCACAGAATTGGCTGGTACTGAATGAGTTAAGCACATCAGGATTTCATCATCATAATAAAAAATAATAGATAATGGATGGATAAATATATTTATTCATTCATTCATTTATCTTCCGAGCCGCTTGATCCTCACTAGGGTCGCGGGAAGTGCTGGAGCCTATCCCAGCCATCTTCGGGCAGTAGGCGGGGGACACCCTGAATCGGTTGCCAGCCAATCGCAGGGCACACAGAAACGAACAACCATCCGCACTCACACTCACACCTAGGGACAATTTAGAGTGTTCAATCAGCCTGCCACGCATGTTTTTGGAATGTGGGAGGAAACCGGAGCACCCGCAGAAAACCCACACAGGCCCGGGGAGAACATGCAAACTCCACACAGGGAGGCCGGAGCTGGAATCGAACCCGGTACCTCTGCACTGTGAAGCCGACGTGCTAACCACTGGACTACCGGGCCGCCTGGATAAATATAATTATGTAATATAACAATATATTTAGTAATATTTCTGATTTAAGGTTTAAGTCCTCCTGAAACGTCAATATAATGCATGGTAAAATCTGTATTGTTCAAGCTTCTATATGTCAAACAAAAAACTGCACCAAAAAAAAAACGTCTCAACAACTTGGTTTGCAAGAAAAATGTAAAGGCCTTTGTGTAATCAGTGTCAAAAATATTTTTAGGAACACATGTAGGAAAAGCCATTTCCAACTGAAAATTGCTGTTTTTCTTCATGGCTCCATTTGACATGTTTGATTATCCAAAAATCCCAATTATTTCATCCCAAAATGTTCAACTTCCATTTCAGTCAATATTAAGCTCATACCCCTCACCCCAAAAAATGGTGTGTTAATTGTATTTCGTCAAGTGGTTGCACAAAATAAAATCATCTGGGTCTGGTAGATGTGTAGTCTACTTAAAAATGGATGATCCAGATGACGTTATTTCGTGCAGCCATTAGATGAAATAAAAATGAGTACATTCAACAACAACGCCAAAAGAACATTCCTGTGTAATAAGAGGTTTAAATCAACTACATTTGTGCCCTATACGAAGAGAACACTTGTCTTGTGGTCGTGTGTACATGCCGTATATGGGTTTCCCTCCCATGTGGCTGCATGTAAAATATGCTTACAGTGCAAATGCATCAAAACCAGGCTGCTGTGCCTTGCATGCTCACTGCGGGGCCCCTAAAGAAAAATAATAAGACGACTTTCATTATTAACACTGCGTTTCCTTTCTGCCGAGCTAATTAAACCGCCTTGGTGCCTGACCAACAATATCAGCACATCGAAGGCAGAGCAAACAAGGCACCCCTAAACTTTGCACCCCCGTAACTCTCCCCACAACAACAGCAAAATTATGTGAATTTGAAGCCCATTTCATGATCTGCTGGCATGGCAAGAAAATAGATTGTCGAAGGAAATGGAAAAAGCCGCCTGCCGCATGCTCATGTTTCAATTTGCACCGAGCAACAGCTGAAATTTGTTGCATGACATCACCATTGCTCGCGGAAGGTTAAAAGGAGCTTGAAATCATCAAATTGGCAGAGCGCATTCCCGACAGGGCCGTACGGGCACGGCGTCCGGGGATTGTTCACACACTCAACATAAAAATAAATAAAATAACCTGTCTGGCTTCCTACCTGTAGGCTTGCGTCTTTGTTTGGGCTGAAGAGAGAAGATGACCATTAAAGCGCCCATAATGGCCTACAAGGTTCCCTTGCTGCGATTGCTCTGAAAGTCCTGCTCGAATTCCACACACTCGTACACGCACATACACACACACACACACACTTTTGCCTCCCACGCTCGAGTGAAGCCTCACTTTGGAGTGAGTGAGTGAAAGAGAGAGACAGGCGGAGGGAGGAGAAAAAAAAACTTCTTTTCCAGTCACACTGACTTGCTACAGCTGCACGGCAAGCGCTGCTTGGAGTTTGGAGTTGGGATGCAAGCTCCCGTTAAACCCTCCCCACTTTCTTTCTTGGAGACAGGGGGAGCATCTCGACCGAGCCAAAGAAACCCACCAAGATGAATGGTCGGACTCCACAAGAGCGGAGACGAAAGTATCGAGGCTTTGCTTCTGTGATGCAGGTGTGGAGGACACAATGAGTTTTTTTTCCCCCCTTTGTGGTGTAATTACAGGGACACGGCTATTGCGTCCTCAACACTAATCCTCGGGGGAAGATTGCGTGGATTAAGGTGAAGGTCAGACATGTTCAATCTCGTTGAAAGAAAAGTCAGAAGATTTCGCAGAACATGTGTGCGATAATAGCAACGGTACAAATGCTACACAAAAGGATGAATAATAGAATGGTGGAATGTCTGAGCTTCACTTCAAAACGGCCACTAGATGGCCATAAAGTTTAACAAAAAAGTCTGCTCCTTGTCAAATGGGTCTCTTTTAATTCTAGCAGTCTTCTCTTCAATATTATATATTTTCTATTTTTGGGAGGGTGGGGGTTATTTACATGAACTCAGAATCACCTTTATTGGCCAAGTGATATTGGCCAAGATGAATGACAACACCTTGTATACATTGGTGGTTGTTTTAAAGTGCAGCTGAGGTGGGTTGATGTACTGTATACACACAAACTCACATATACACATACACATTATATTATATATATATATATATATATATATATATATATATATATAGGTGGCCCGGTAGTCCAGTGGTTAGCACGTCGGCTTCACAGTGCAGAGGTACCGGGTTCGATTCCAGCTCTGGCCTCCCTGTGTGGAGTTTGCATGTTCTCCCCGGGCCTGCGTGGGTTTTCTCCGGGTGCTCCGGTTTCCTCCCACATTCCAAAAATATGCATGGCAGGCTGATTGAACACTCTAAATTGTCCCTAGGTGTGAGTGTGAGTGTGAATGGTTGTTAGTCTCTGTGTGCCCTGCGATTGGCTGGCAACCGATTCAGGGTGTCCCCCGCCTACTGCCCGGAGACAGCTGGGATAGGCTCCAGCACCCCCCGCGACCCTAGTGAGGATCAAGCGGCTCGGAAGATGAATGAAATATATATATATATATATATATATATATATATATATATATATATATATATATATATATGTATATGTGTGTGTGTATGTTTTCCTGCATATCTATATTAATCAAATACATATACTGTACTGTATATGTTCATAGATAGACACACACACACAGACACACACACACACACACACACAAAGGACATACTGTATCAGTCCGTAATTCTCAGTGTGTACTGTGGTGGTTTAGACTCTAGAGGTCGCAATTGCTCCATTCAAACCACCTGACAGTCCAAAAGCTCCCTCACTCCAAACACCGTCAAACAAAAGAGCATTCCGTGGCTGGAAGAGATTTAGAAGTGGGCTCAATGTAAATAAGAGAGTGCAGTGTGCCGTCTTTTATTTTCCATGACGTAAGAGAGCACCTAAGGTGCCGTGTGAGGTGTCAAAGCTTCTTTCCCAAACAATATTTCTTGACTTTTTCCAACTCTCATCAAGCATGAGTAAACGTTACACAGTCACAGAAGGAGCAATTCTGAGGCTCAAAGCAATAAGTGTAGCTTCTCACACACACTTCCTTTCGGCAATATTGACGACGGGGTCCTCAAGACGTGATATTGCGTTTAGATATGCACAGCTGGAGCACTGTGCCAAAGAAAAAGTAAAGAGGATATTCGGAACAATGTTTTGCAATTAGATGGAATTCCTCCCGCAGGTGCACAATTGTTGCTTTGATGAAACTATGAAGTCACGTTGAAAATCAACAGGCTTCTCTTAGGAGCTCAGTTGGGGCTAATTTTACTCAACGAGTTCATTGAAAATCATCAATATTGCGGTTTAACTACTACCGTGTCTCCATTTTGCAGATTTTGTGCGGTCTTGACATGCGTAGCGCAGAAATCGCCGCTATTTCATGGAAATCAGCAGTTGATAACATTTGTTTTCCCTTTGAATTTTACATAATTTTAGCACCATTGGTTATTATGGATCACCTGTTCCACAAATTCGGGCTATACTCAAATCAAATGAAAACCAAAGCAGTATTTCCCATAGGAAATAATGTAAGTCCAATTAATCCGTTTCAGACACCTAGTGAGGAATAGGTACAAGTTATTTTCATGATGGTTTTACTAAATCACAGAGTGGCACCTTCTGCAAGCGAGTCTGGAATGTGTGCCCCCGAGTGAAAACTGGTTCACGGTACTCACGTCAAAGATAAATTGTGATGCAAACTCCCACAGGCCATCATTTCAATCAACACTCGACTTTGCGAGCGAGGCAAACAGCTAATCCAATGTGATCCAAATCATAAAGCCGTTGCTCGTATTTTTAGCATCTCATTTACAAGCTGAAGCACAGCCAAGCGCTTTCGGTCATTAATCCCAGCAGATTGAGAGGGAATCTACATGGCATTTTCTTGCAAAAAGACACACAGAAGGCAGAAACAAATGAACTAAGTTGACCAGTGTCGTTATTCAAGGCCCGAAGGCGACATTTGCATCCAAAATGTGAGCAGCGGCTACAGGGGTTCTCTCAAGCCTGTCACTACAGCGGACAGTTGATCATGTTATCAGGCTCCAGGGTGCATGAAAGGCTTAAAAGTGTTTCATTGTCATCATTGTCTGCAAGCGTGAATTAAGCGGCGGAAGGTTTTCAAAGAGGACATTAATTACACTGTCAGAAAGCTTGACCGCCGGGGGCCATAAAAATCCGATACTGTATGTAAAAGGGCATTAGCATTATAAGGCAATTAAGCAGCATCCAAATCATTGATAAAAAAAAAAAAAAGAAAATGAACGCAAGATGATCGTGGCAGAAAATTAACAACAAGAACAACATCACAATGATTCATCTTGCTTTCAGGGTGGTTATTAATACGTGAAAATTGTATTTTCACGCTTGGTTCCAATTTGTTCATTCAAGTTGTTGTACCTCACCGCAAAACCACACGCTAGACTATGATGAGCAATTTACAACAAAGACCGCAGAAATGGCAAGAATACAAAACGTGGATTTTGTCTGTGTTCCTGCAGAAACGTTTGATTTCAAGTGGTGTAGTCCAGAAAGGGTTAAGGTCTCGCGGTTAAAACCCATTTCACGGTCAAACTGCGGCATCATGGAGCAAAATCAATCAAATGTTATTTAGACCCGCGACAGAAGTGGGCCAAATTTGCGGGCCTGATTATCGCTCACATCAGAATTTTTTTTCTGTGGTCGCCACCATTTCACAACAAGACTCCAACGTAAAAAGAACAAAAAAACCCTTCCGAAGGATTCACACTGGGTCATATCTGAAAGCCCCACTTTACCCATCGAGGAGCATTTTTTACTGCGGCCTCGACACGCACTCACATTTAGCTGAGCAACGTCTGAGCGCGGCCGCCTCAGTGGCTCCGGGCTATGACACCTCGGGGTCGTACATCAAACACGCACCTCGCAGAAGGGGGAGGGGGAGGGAGGCATACGAGGCCAGAAAAGTGGATCTGAAACATCTTGGAGCTCCCCGCCACTAGTTACGTGACGCTAATGCACAGCACACTTCATCTCCGTTCATGCGCCGACAGTTGCCTGCCGAGCATTAATGCATTAATCCTCCGTGGTAAAAATTGGCTTTGCAGGAACTTAATTAACGGCTTTAATACAGTGAATTCAATGTTGCAGGGGGAAGTGGTTTTCCGGATGTTTTTTCAATTTATTTTTAGAGGTTGGGTTGTTGTTTTTTTTGTTTTGTTTTTTTGGCCTGAACAAATTATTGGCTTGTCCAGCACAAGGAGCACCTCTGGGAATAGTTTTGTGGACACTCAAACACATCCCACTGAGGACCATAATGTGCAAAACAAACATTGTTTTGACTGCGTCTCTATTTATTGCTGCGGCTTCTCTGCTCTATTTACTCCGGCAAATCGGCAATTACACTTATTTGCTTTCTTTTTTTGCGTCCTGTAGGCCATATGAAATTGCAGTTGGAAGCGGCGATCCTGCGGTTGCGGGAGACGGAGACAAACCGCGGCAGGCTGAAAACATCTCGACAGGCAAAAAGTCTGCACCGGTCACTTCCTGTCAGCACAGGTGAGTTCCTGTCACCCCGAGTGATCAGTGGGCATCATTTAACTACTTTTTCAAGCCATGCAAAAAAAAGAAGAAAGAGAAACACAGCTCCAATCTTTGGCGACATCGCATTAACCAAGTTTTTGTAAGTTTTCTTTTCAATAAACGAAAATAACATAATACCATTATACATATCTCATCGACAGCAATACACAAGAACAAAAGAGTTGATCAACTCGAAAGTAATTTCTTTAAAAACGAAAGAATGAACAGGCATCAGTGTCAAAAGCATTGACTGTTTGTATTAAGCGTAACTACGTCATTTGCCCAACTGATACTTGAACGGTTACTTACAGAGGGCTGGGGGGGAAAAAAATGAGGGCGAATAACCCCAAAAGAGGCCACTCAGAAAATGGCGATCCATCCTCATTAGGTGCAAGCTGAATGATTTGGAGGCGACGGCGCGTCCCGTGTGACTACGTCCCCACCTCAGCCACCAGGTCGGGGGTCCAAGCACGGCCCCACGCGGGGCAAATAACCAGCACTTCTCATGTCGCTTTGCATTTAAATTGAATTCTCGGTGCGCTCAGCGCCGCACAGACAATGCTGGGAAACAGAAGGAAAGATTCCAATTCATATACAGTATCAACTCCTTCTCGCCATTGCCAAGCTCAAACAAGCGACAAATCTGTCTTGGAAACTTGCAGACGGCCACCTCCACCCAATTTCGGGCAAACTCTTGAATGCTGTTATTACTTGGTACGATGCTGGCTTAGTTTTAATTGCTTGTGCAGTATAACACAGTCTTCTTTTCACTTTTGAGAGGACGTCCATGCAGAGCGCAATGTGATTGGCTGCTTGCAGTGTGGACTAAATGATTCGCCTCTTTTCGTTAATTTAAGCTAATAGACAAACTGTTTTTACCTCCTCCGTGAGCAGAGACCGGAGGGGTGATCAGTTACGCACGGAGTAGGAGGAGGGACGGCGCTTTATGAAAGCAACACTGCAAACATGAAAACCTTTTCCTCTGAATATGCAATGTTCTAAAAAAGAAAAAAAATGGCGACAGCGGGTACCAGTTAGCCCCAAGGACAACATACAACCTCAGTACGTCACGTGTCTATTCTAAAAATAGTTCCCCAGTGATGGGACACTGTGACTTCCTAAGAAGTTAATAATTTTAACATGAGGCGGCCTGGTCGTCCAGTGGTTAGCACGTCGGCTTCACAGTGCAGAAGTACCGGGTTCGATTCCAGCTCCGGCCTCCCTGTGTGGAGTTTACATGTTCGGCCTGCATGGGTTTTCTCTGGGTGCTCCGGTTTCCTCCCACATTCCAAAAACATGCATGACAGGCTGATTGAACACTCTAAATTGTCCCTAGGAGTGAGTGTGGGCGTGGATGGTTGTTCGTCTCTTTGTGCCCTGCGATTGGCTAGCAACTGATTCAGGGTGTCCACCGCCGACTGCCCGGTGAGGCCTGGGTTAGGCTCCAGCACCCCCCGCGACCCGAGTGAGGATCAAGCGGTTCAGAAAATGGATGGATAATTTTAACATTTCTTGACTTATTTAGCTAAACCTAAAATGGTCCACGCTTTGTCTGGACCAACTATTCTATTTCGTTATAAAAATAAAACAAATTGTGTTCAATGGGGGGGGGGGATGTTGCTTTTATTTACCCAAATACTTCAAAAAGATCATTTCAGAGCTTTTATTCTATCACCGCCATACCGCAATATATTTGCTTACTGTTATCAGACCGTCAGAATCCAATATTGAACATCATCATCAAGTGCTCAAATTGGCAGAGAAGGAAACAAACACTGGCGGTTGTGACCATCTCGTTCTCACAAAATGAATGCGTTACTTTTTTGAATATCGCCCAATCAACTGCTCGCTGGCAATTCCGTGACACAACATGGACTTCAACTTGAAGGATTCGTTGAGTGACTTTCCCACTGTCATTTGTAAGCGGTCTGCCATCGGCACAGATTTAAACAAAATGTAACATGACCCGAGTGATTTTCTGCACGGTCGGCCATGACAAACAGGCCCAGCGTAGAGTGAGCGATTGCGCCCGTTTACAATGGCTGTGTGGGCCAGTTCACGGGGGAACAGTGTGAGAGCAGGGGTGGCACGTATCTATACGGGGAAAAGGGGCCGGGGGCGACGGGGGCGCCGTGTCCTTGGGAAACGGAGGTATTTTTTCCACACAAAGAAACCAGAGGGATTCTATTTTCTACACTTGACCGCTGGAGGATGTGACTGTAAAACCAAGCCAGGACCATGCAGAGGTGCCTTTGTGATATGATCAATGTTTTTTTTTTCTTTGCAACTTGCGCTCATGCACAATGACATCATGCATGACGACATTGGGTATCATTTCAGCTTGGAGAGAACCTCACTTGGAGAAATATTGATCTTCATTTATACAGATCAGCAAGCTGGAACCAAAAGATGGACAGTCTTACGCTTACTGCACGTACTTCTACATCACAGTGGTACCTCTCGTTACGAACATCTCTTCATACGAAATTTTCAAGTTACAAAACGCCTCAACAGGAAAATATTTACAGGAAAGTAGTTGTGACATTGTTTATTTGTTGGAACGAATTAGAGCATTTACATAGAAAACGCGTCTCTACTTTCAAACTTTTCTTGTTAAGAAATTTCCTCCAGAACCAATTAATTTTGTAAGTAGAGGTACCACTGTACTGATTTGTAACGCCGGCATTTTCCCTATCGTGATTGTCAAGCAGTATTTTGGGCAGAATTTTTCGGGTTTAACCAGCAGTCAGTTCTACGCAAATCTTGGCGATTCACAGGCCCGGTTGGTCCCAATCTCCTGCAAATAGCAGCGGTTAACTTGGACAGATTTTGAACTCTGAATTTGAAAAATGTAAACGCTCAGTTGAGGAACCTGCAACATCTAGGATTCATTTGCATAATGTCAGATATCAGAGCTGCGGAAAGGATTCATTCTGATCCCCGAAGGGTGTATTGATTCCCTATTCGTTCTAAGGCAGGCTACTCAGTAATTGTCGGCTAACCATCCGTGGAAAGGACATTGTCTCTCGTGTTGTGGTGCCGTCCGATTTTCACTTTGGTCGGACGACATAAAAGGGTGCCTCAAAGGGATTTTCGAAGAAAGCGACACAAAATGAGAAAGAAGGTGATCCTATCACGGTTCAAGTAAGCACCACACACGATCATATCATTCAGGACAACATCGTTTGGGGATTTCATCACTTCAACTCGGAGGGTGACATCTTTCTGACAAGCCAATCATTTTCTAATTATTCCTCTCACATGTGATGATTAATGAAACACCCGTCTCTCTCGACCGTCTCCGTCCTTGGCGTGACAGAACCCGAGACCAGATCATCAAGTGAGCTCCAAAAGCCGGGACGGACTCAACCTTAAGCAGCACGGTGTACGTTGGGGTATCAAATATTCAGTGTTTACTGTACAGTCGGCACAGGGCAACTGGAACATGACCTGACCCGTCAGGAAACCAAAGAGAGAGAAACAAAGAAGGGTCCCCCCCCCTTATGTCAGAGGTAGGTCCTCTCCTAACTTATACAGTACAGAATTCAGACACAGGATTGCGATGACAGACGATGCGTCGGATCGGGTCACGGGCGGCTGCGCCCGACGGCCAGACACGTGTGCCTCGCAACCGTTTCCAGAAACTGCTGAAGAGTGATGATGAAAACGTTTTTAACCCCCTATATGGACAAGATAATAAATGGTGATTGAAATGTCACTTAAAAGCGCCCGTGCGGATACGATGGAGGAGATAAAAGATGCGGAATGGCGTGCACTTCTTGACGCGGGATAACTGCTGATGCTGCAGTTCGTAAAGAGAAGCCTTTGCGTCTGAGATTCGCTTCCCATCAAAAAATCCGACCTGGCGACTCGATTGGGGTGTAATCGTTGGGGATTAGCTCTTAAAGCCATTTATTTCCACTCAATTTATTTGTTGACATTAGTCACTTTAATCATATATCGCACCCCGAAACAAACCCTGCAGCATGTTGCGTCACAATTCCGACACAAGCGTTGGATTAATAAGCACTAATAAATGGCACATGGTAGCTATGGAAACTAATGACTAACTCCATTGGGCAAACTGATGGATTTCTTCAATCTTGACACCTCCGGCTAATCTGTTTTTATTGGTTTGGATTTGAAAGCCTCCGCTGTCTTCACTCTGCCACAGTCAACAAGGGCACAGCAAAGCGGGCCGCAATATATATTTGCTACCCGGGGATGTTTGATCTTGAAGAATATAAAAGCAATTTGGAGTGCCTGCCTGGATGGAAGCGCCCTCAAGTTCATTAGCATCATGCAGCAGCACATTTCTGGGGGGGGTGAGCGCTATCTCGCTCATGCAGCCAGGGCAACAGCAGCTGTCTTGACAGCAACACTCAATTAAAGCTGGAGCCCCCCCCCAAAAAAAAAAATTATATATATAGAGACCCCCCCCCTCCCCCCAATTGTATATATATGGTTGAGTCCCATGTAGTAATGTCTAATCCGGGGAATAATCCACAAGTGATAAATGAGCGAGCCACGGCGGCTTGCCAAGACACTTACCGGTGTTCAGCGAGCCGGTGATAAGTCTGAAAAGGTACTGGGCGAACTTGAAAACCTGACGCTTGCACCTTTTCCTGCAGCTCATCTTGGCCACCGCCGCCGAGAGTCGTTTCTCCTTCAAACAAGGTCCCGTTTGCTGATCCGGCTGCGTCGGCGGCGCACGTTTGGCGGCGCGGCGCTCATTGGTGAGCGGCTCCAGCGTAAAGGCTCAATCCGTCTCTACGACAGACTTTCCAGAGAGAGGGAAGAAAAAGTCCTCCCCCGGACAGAAGTGCACGCTGCCGCACTGGATCTAGTCGTGGAGCGCGCCTCTCACTCCACTCGGCACCATCTGTGGATGTTTTACCATCGCTGACGGTTGCTATGGAGGCGGGGCCTGATTGGCCCGCCAAGGAGGAGGAGGAGAGATGGAAGGCGTAGGGAGAGCGCGTTATAGATGCTACCCGTCAAAGTGAGTGCTGGGAAGTACTTAAGTCGATTTTTGGGGTTCGTGTCATTTTTCGACGACTCGCTCCGTTTGACAACTTCTCGTTTTTTCCACAAGTATCTGTACTTGTATTGAAGTACTTTGACGCATCTGGTCAAAGTGGACTGAGCATGGCATTTTCTGTTTAGTTCCTCGACAACATTGCACATGCATCAGTGAGAAAGAGCCCCCCACATGTCTCTTGACAAGGGAGACAGGTGACTTCGGGTTAGAAAGCAGGTAGGTGAATCATTGACAGGCTCCACCCACCCATCTGGGTGCGCTTCATTTAGTTTCAACGTGCACGGCTCACATCGCCTCGTATCACACAAAGTAGCGCCTCAGCTTCAGCCATTTGAAACAATTAGCCAAGTCCTCCCCCGTATATTTCTGACAACTCTTCACAAATTCAATTTTTTTCTCCCCCTGTGGCTATTAAAGAAAAAAAAATAAAAATTCACCTTCTGATGGTTTTCTCTTCGGTGACAAAGTGTTGTCTATTTTGGAAATTAGGACGATGATTGCCGACAAGAAAATACGTTGAAGGAGACAAGCTGTGTATGTTTGGGACAAGCAAAGTTCAGCCTAGTCTGTGAGCGGAAAAGGGTCGTGTAAGATGAGTTTGACTTTTATTCTACTCTTTTGAGATCACACTTTGTGGCATATTGAAGTTTTTGACAATTAATATTCATAGCGGGGCTCCTCCCAATTGTAATGATCGTTAATCACGTATCAAGCATCCCCGAGACAAATCTGCTGCGCCGCCGGCTCGTTTTCAGATCGTCTGACGCGGCATGTTATTAGCGATAGCATCGGCCGCTAATAGATTGAAGGTGGGCGTTTTTGATATGCGCAGATTACACAGTTAACTAAACACGTCTTCAGTTTAGCACGCTGACGGCGCCAATAAAGACGTGTTCGAGTCATACTTTTAAAGTGGGAGCTAATTGTTTATTAACTCATAATGAAAATTGTCTCCGAGTGTCACATATTTTTCGGTTTGGGTGGCGAGTCCTTGCTTCCTCCTCTGTTGATTTTTACTCACCTGGGATTCAACTTTCATACCGTTTTATCTCGAAAAGCAACATCTAAGGCGACATTTGGATGTCAGTGTGACGTATGGAGCAATTCACCACATTCCACGTCCTTACAGAGTCAGGGGAAAGATGTGTTTACTCAAAGTGATAGGAAAACTTGAGGAAAGTGTGTGTGTGTGTGTGTGTGTGTGCGTGCGTTGGTGGGGTTCAATCCAAACACAAGTTAAAGTACGCAACAAAGACAAAACATAGTGCTACTGTACTTCCGAAGCCCATCGACAATCGTCTCTCACCCTCGAAGGGCGGAACACAAGAACCGACTAAAGCCAATTGCAGTGTGTGTGGATTGGGAACGAGTTCATCTGAAATGTATCAATGAATTTAGAGATTTTTTTTTTTTTGCAGATTGTCTGCTAGGCCCGGACGTTGTATCGGTCTGTCGTGGTGAAGAAGGAGCTGAGCCAAAGGACGAAGCTCTCAATTTACCGGTCGATCTATGTCCCAACCCTCACCTATGGTCACGAGCTATGGGTGTGTGACCGAAAGAACGAGATCCCGGATACAAGCGGCCGAAATGAGTTTTCTCCGCAGGGTGTCCGGGCTCTCCCTTAGAGATAAGGTGAGAAGCTCGGTCATCCGGGAGGGGCTCCGAGTCGAGCCGCTTCTCCTCCACATCGAGAGGAGCCAGATGAGGTGGCTTGGGCATCTGATTCGGATGCCTCCCGAACGCCTCCCTGGTGAGGTGTTCCGGGCATGTGCCAACGGGAGGAGACCCCGAGGAAGACCCAGGACACACTGGAGAGACTATGTCACCCAGCTGGCCTGGGAACGCCTCGGGATCCCCCGGGGAGAGCTGGAAAAAGTAGCTAGGGAGAGGGAAGTCTGGGCTTCCCTGCTAAAGCTGTTGCCCCCGCGACCCGGCCCCGGATAAGCGGTAGAAGATGGATGGATGGATGTCTGCTAGGCTCTTGAGGCAGACCTTTGGCGCAATACGCCATTAAAATGAAGCGTGGGGCCTTAATTGAGCTGATTCAAGGTGGTGCTCATATCAGGCATTTCGCAGGACTCGGGCTGAAGTCTCCGAGTGTCAATCAAGCACTGATTAAAAAGCCGTGAAGCATGCTGCAAATATTAGCACTTTCATTGCGTGGACGCTGACTGGTTGTGCGCTCACTAAAAATCAACAAGCAGGACATTCTGCCGAGGTACTAAAAAGCAGAATTATGATTTTTGATCAAGTTTTCTTGGCATCCAAAGCGAGGAAGAATCCCACTTCAGATAGCACGGTTAGGTCTGGGCTTTGGGCCCGGGGATGGGGGAAATAAAAAGAGAGTGCGCCAAATGAAGCAAAATGGCATCAAGCGATCTTCCTTCCGAGCCGCAAGAGCCGGTTGATGATGCCTTCCTCCCTTGCTGACGAATGCAAACTCAGCACACTGGGGGGTGGTCTTTTCTCAGCCACCAGAGAGCGATTAGTACATTTACATAGATTGACCATGTCCTGGGGAAAAAGTATGACAGGAGATAATTGGACAAGAGTGAACCCACGTTTATCGGATCCGTTGCCGAGGGACCCGTATCGATGATACCACAGAATTCCTACTTGCCACAAAGTACACATCAGCATTGTCGCGACTTGGCTCCTGCGCAAAAGTGATAAAGGCCAATTCAGTGCTTTTCGTGAAGATGGCGAAGGGGTGGCTGCGCCGATACGGGGCGCCACCGCATATAAGAGCCTGAAGCTCGATAGCCGACGAGAGTAATGAATTGCTGAGGACACCGAGCGCTACGGATGTTAACGCATACGCTCCCTGGAGGCTCGGCTGAAAAGCATATGAGACGGCTCCTCGCATGAATATCTATTGTTCTCCAACGTATGCGCCAACCTGCCCGTGCACCCCGCTTTTCTTGACGTATGCCGGATGGTAATAAGCAGAGAGACACTTTGGAAAAGGTCACGCCTAAATAGGTGCGTCATGCTTATCTTTACAAATTTGCTGATGTTGAAAAGTGAATGAAAATGTAAAAGCACACGCGCCGACTCATGCGAATTGTCTTGAGTAGGGAAGCCGTGAACACGATCCTGCCAACGCTCACTTTGAGCATGAGCCGGCCTGGAAAGTGTCAGCGCCGCCATATTTACTTAAAGCGGGGGCCAGGCGTCTCTTTAAACGCAATGGCACACCGAATTCTCGCATATGCTGAATCGCTGTCGCCCACATCAGGGTGGGGGTGCGGCGCGCGGGTGTTTCACAGAATGTCAAGTTAAACGAAGTTAAGTGAGACTCACCAGGAGTTTCTGTTTTTCATTATCAATAACCTTGGTTATCTGAACTTTTGACAGCTTGGACTATTGATACATGAATTACCGTATTTTCCGCACTATAAGGCGCTTCAGAGTATAAGGCGCACCTTCAATGAAGGGCCTATTTTAAAACAGTTTTCATATATAGGGCGCAGCGCATTTTAAGGCGCATAGAATAGAAGCCGCAATCGTGGCTCTGTTTGCGTTATGCAGCCACAAGATGGAGCTACGCTAAAAGGGATACAATAGAGCTTAATTTATGTAGATATTTCACAATCGCTGCAGCTGTAACAAAGCGATTTACAGAACATTTAAAATACTACGTCCAAGAAATCAGAATATTGATCCATATATAAGGCGCACCCGATTATAAGGCGCACTTTCAGCTTTTGAGAAAATTGAATGCTTTGAGGTGCGCGCCTTATAGTGGGGAAAATACAGTACATAGATAATGTAGCTTGGATGGACTTTTTGATTTGTGTGTCTGAATCAAGACAAACTTTGCTAAAAAATAAAAGACTGTTGAATTGTTCCATGTTCACACAAAAAATGTTTTTTGTTCCCTAACTGCAGGGGTGTTAAATTCATTTTTTGTCGTGGGCCACTTCGGAGTTACGGTTTCCTTCGGAGGGCCAGTGGAAAATCTCATTGTTATTTATTTCCCATGACAATTTGACATTTCGATACAGATTTCAGCAAGAATCATGATAGTTAACACACATGATTTACTCCCGCGGGCTACATAAAATGACGTGGGGGGCTGGATCTGGCCCTCGGGCCTCGACTTTGACACATGTGCCTTACTGGACGAATTTTATCGTGCTGTAAACCGTTATAACCGTGTGGCCCTGGGGAGGTTTCATAACTACGATTTGCCCCTGAAAAAAAGTTGGACCGCCTTTCTGGGAGGAATATCTTTTATTTAAACTGTGTTTTCACCTGCCGGGAATTGATGAAAAAAAGATTTTCTAGGACACTGATCCTGACGTGTCGGCCATGCGCTCACACTTGCATACTGATGAAGCACTTCCCGAAGCTCTTTCACTCCTAGATTCTTTTGCATTAATTTGAGATGTTTATCTGGGTTAGATTTTTATTTATTTTTTTTCCCCAATACAGTGACCATCCTAAAACTTTACTTACTCCAGCACCGAAAAAAAAAAGAAAAAAAAAGCTTCTGACTGACATCAGATTTTTGGCCTGTTTTAAAGCCAAGCGTACCCCCCACAATGATGACACACCGTACTGAATTGTACTTGCTCAGGATGAAGGTGATAATTTCATCATCCAAAGGCCTGCAAGCCATTCAACAGAGTGACCCCCCCCCCCACAAACTCTGAATCAGATTCACGTTGGCAATGGCGTCAGACAAAAGCACAAACGATATCAAAAGGTCGTTCACCACAAGTGAACTGCCAGGAAACACTCCGCCAAAGATGAGGAAGTTGCATCACTTGGGTGCCATTTCCCGCAAACCTCCAGATCCAAACGAGTTGTCTCTTTGAAAGTGCGAGCAGCCTTTGTTTACAATCGTCACTTCGGGACCAGACATGCTGCCTCTGTTAAGACAACGGTCATAACAGCGCGTATACACGGCGCCCTTGCCAAGCCGAGACGCTCCTCACTGTGACCTCATTTCCTTGCTCCCGACGTGCCTTGTTGACCCAATTCCGGCAACAGACACAAAGTCAACTCAAAGATGCCACCCTGAGGGAGACGATTGGGACGGGCGTCATTAGCAAAGCAGAGCATGAACGACTATTCGGGTGCAAATATGACCTCACTGTCTGAGACGTGTCAAGGACCTTGCAGTTTGTGGATGCCGCTCTGGGACCAGCAGTGCGGCAGCAAGAACACCTTCACAATGAGAGAGGGAGTTTTATTTTACCGGACCACTGCTGAACAGAGGAGAAATTCACTTGCATTTACAATCAGCTCTCAATTCAGAGTGGACGCAGAGGTCGCTCGATAAGTCATGTGTTTCATGGAGCTATAGGCCAGTTTATCGTGATTTGAAAAAGTCAAGCGTTCAATAACCACCAAGACTATCTGTTAGGCTGCAGGTATTTCAGCAGGGCACAATGTTATTGGTTGGCAGCTTGCAGAGTTGAGCAAAGAGACAGTCGCAAGCAGAGAGCGGAGGGGTGAACAGCGATATATCGAAGAGGAGGGAGAAAGCAAGAGGAAAGAGGCATGGCAAACAGGGATGCATTTTTCCCCTGTTGATGAATATGCTTTTTTTTTTTTTTTTTTTAATGGTGCCAGCATGTACTAGTTAGCCCCAAGGTCAACATAAATAGGCAACAGGTCTGTGCTAAAACTAGCTCACCACTGTGAACTATTAAGAAATTTTTAAACTAAAGAATAATGTTTTGATGCATCTAAACTTACCATGGAACATTTCCTACTATCCCCAATATTCTCTATTTTGGCAAAAATGAAACAGACCGTGTTCAACGGATTAAAAAAAAAATTAATTCCACAAATTTTCCTTGGAGCTTAATACCATTTTAGTGCAATGTTTTTGATCATGGTTATCATACCGTTCAAGTCTTCTATCGGCCCATGCCTCAGAATCTGCAGGTATCGTGGCTCAAAGCATTTTTTTTTCTGTTGCACATCCAGCTGACTAACGCTTGATCATAAGTGATGAAGCACACCCCAGTCCGAGCTTCAGACATCTGTTGTTTCATTACCCGAATATGCTTCTGACGCCGCTCACCACTGCAAACATCTGTCTCCATCCCAACCAATAAATCAGTGATAACCGCAATTCCAAAGCACAGACTGCCGCATTTCTGCTGTGATGCTTTTACTTCTTTCGGAAACAGATTTTCTGTATTGCTTTGCATTTGTACAGAAATGGCTGGACTTGCATGTTGTGTCCAGGCAAATAGTTGATGGGAGAGTCAAATGTGTTGAACTGACGTCTCCATCAAGGAATGCATATGTTGAGAAATGCATCTTTAATCATGTAGGGAGGGTGCTCCCGTGGGTAGAAACGACGCCGGCTCGGTTACGGGGCAAAGGCTCGACTAACCGACGGGCAAGAGAGCGCCATTGTCTTTCAACCAGCTACTTTGCAAACGGCGGCGCAGGACTAATCCCCTGCTGTTCGAGGCTAATTCCTTGTTTAGCCGCAACAAAGAAAGGCCTTGATAGAAGTAGAGAAAGTGCTCCTCTTGAATTTCATTACTGGGAGGGGAAAGGGAAGGAAAAAAATGCAATTTTACAACAGGTTTTAAGACCAAATGAAAAGAACAAATCTATTAAGCTAAACGCACACACGTTATTTGATTGCTTACCTAAAAGGATGTGGTGGGCTACTGTAAACACCATGTACAGTTTGGATATGAACACTGTGCTGAAATACTGAAAGCTAAACAACTGTGCATCATTATTCAGTTACATGATGTTAAGCAAAAACAAATGCATCCATATAAATGGGAATGAGCTAAATAAACAAATAAAATGTAATCCTCAAGATTACATGAAAATGTTTCAAATTTAAAAGCGAAATACAGCTGTAGTGACTATCATGTACCACTAGAGGGAGCTTGCGTTCCATTAGTGCAGAGGGTTGGCAACTCGAGGGCCGCTATCCTGCATGTTTTAAATGTTTCCCTCCTCCAACACAACTGATGAAAAAGATCAACTCGTCACCAAGCTTTACAAGAACCTGATAATAATCCTGGAGTGGGGTGGGTTTTCTCCGGGTACTCCGGTTTCCTCCCACATTCCAAAAAGATGCGTGGCAGGTTAATGGAACACTCTGAACTGTCCCAAGGGTGTGAGTATGAGAGCGGATGGTTGTTGGTCGCCGTGAACACTGCGATTGGCTAGCAACCAGTTGAGGGTGTCCCCCGCCTACTGCCCGAAGACAGCTGGGATCAGCTCCAGAACGCCCGCAACCCCTGTGACGATAAACGGATTATAAAATGGATGGATGTGCATGCCTGCACCCAATTTCTATATCATTTTCATGAGGGTTGCAGGTGGACTGCTAAACGTGAAAAATAATCACAATAAAATGCCAAAGAAACTGCAATCCCAGACAACATGCAAAGTGTAGTGATCATCATCATCATCACCGTGATTTTAGTCTCCTCGACAAGATTAATGCACGAGGAGCGGGATCATCATTTTCCCATCATTCCTCACCGACTGTTTCCACAACACATGAATCACATAAATGACAAAAGCTCAACACCCCCAACCTATCTCGCGCCTTCCTTCACACCGCTTTCTTCTCTGAGGAAGCCACTCATCAATTATTGCCTCATTTCTAGCTCACTTCTGCACAGAGCTGCACTCTTGACCACTTCTCAAAAGGTCGGGGCCACAAAATGCATTTCCCACTGAGGAAATGCAACCTTCTAACTCTCACCAAGAACAAACATGGCAGGACCTGTGCCTCTGTGTCAATTTGTATGTAAGAAACAAGAAAATAAATATTAATAGCCAACATTTGAATCACTGTTTAGGGCTATTGTGTCCATTACAGATGTGAAAAGGAGGAAAATTCACTTTCCCCCCTCTACTTTGCTGCCATCTGCTGGCTGAAATTAAGAAGTGCAGCCAGAATCTTCACGTTCAATAAAAAATGTTTTTTTTTTTCACTTAACATAACTCGCACTATGCTGAATATTTTGTGTTGCACAATGTTGCAAAAAGAATGAAAATATATCACAGGTCAACAATTCTGATGTGGAGCAACACACGCACGCATGCAGCAAGAAAGAAACTCAACCGATGTCATCAAGTGATTGGGGAGTCTGGAATTATGTTGTAATCATTCACTCCTTCCGTACTTCCTAATCACTACAAAGCGATTTTTAGTTGACATTTTCAGAATTGTATAGCTCCAAAGGTTGAAGTGTCCAATCCAATCTCACTCAGCACTTTCACAGAGTGGCAAATGTCAAATTGCTACATCTCAAAACGTTGCCCCCATGGGCGCTTGAAAAATCACTACAACATGAATTCTATTTTTAACTTGCAGACAAGAACACCTTTGCATATTGCCTCCTTTTTAATGCGTGACAAGAACAGCTGTTGTTGTTGTCGTTGTTAGCCTGCAGGTATTCACAGCATCTCAGAAAGCACAACCTAAGCGCGATAGAGCCAAAACCATGAAAAGACAAAGCTGGTACGCTATTAAGCTCTAAAGGAGAGGCCAATCGGTCATATGATGGTAAATAATCGAGAATGCACTCTCAATTCATAAATTTAAAAAAATGTATAGCATGAAAGCACTAATATCATATACTGTGTGTGTATATATATATACACACACACACACACACACACATATACACACACAACATCCATACACTTGATTTTTCATGTGGACGAGGCCCACTGAGCGAGAGGTGTGATCGATACAGTAGCAATGGAACCTGACATTCTCCATCACCACTGAATCACCTTCCCCGCGCCGCCTCCTCCCTGCTCACCCCCACTCGCGGCATGCTACAAAAGTGAAAGGTTTGATTGATAGACACTCAGGTGCTTAAAACGTGTGGCTTTTGTTATCCATCCATCCATCCATTTTCTGAACCGCTTAATCCTCACTAGGGTCGCGGGGGTGCTGGAGCCTATCCCAGCCGTCTTCGGGCAGTAGGCGGGGGACACCCTGGATCAGTTGCCAGCCAATCGCAGGGCACAGAGAGACGAACAACCATCCACGCTCACATTCACACCTAGGGACAATTTAGAGCGTCCAATCAGCCTACCATGCATGTTTTTGGAACGTGGGAGGAAACCGGAGCACCCGGAGAAAACCCACGCAGGCCCGGGGAGAACATGCAAACTCCACACAGGGAGGCCGCAGCTGGAATCGAACCCGGTACCTCTGCACTGTGAAGCCGACGTGCTAACCACTGGACTACCGGGCCGCCGCTTTTGTTATCTGAAAAGAATAAAAAAAACACGCCGCCCCCTAAAAAAAAGACACACTCTTCCATTGCAATATCGCCATTCACTTTTTGCAGGTTGAGTGAATTATTTTATATCAAATTTAGGGTATATGTCACCAAACAATTGGCCATATATCAGGATTCTACGGTGATTATTTTCCCACTGAACACATTTCTACGCAAGCCAGCACGAAAGAGTGCCGTTAAAGAAAGGTCGATCAAGTGCAACGTGCCGACTGCAAAGTACAACTGGCTCAAGTTACATCACTGCACAACCACCGTGAAATAAACAAATAATCAGTAAGGAATCGAATGCAACCTTCCACTGCTATTTCAAATGAATTGTAGCCGAGGTTACAACAGAGGATTTATGTTGTGTTATTTTTGTTATTTTGACTTCAAAATGGCGCTGCGAGAGTGGCTGCCTTTCCAGCAGCTCCTATATTTTGTTGTTCTACTTCTTCCTTTCATAACTTTGCAGCTGTGAATTGGGAATTTCTCCATTGCGAGACTAATACAGTGCACTCCGCTTAATAGAACACCATTGGGCCGAAGCGCTTCTGTTCTACTAAGCGGAGTTTCTATTAACCGGAGACACTTTATTAAGTACACCTTCAGACACATCGACAACCAAGTTATGCACGCAGAAAACCCCCCGCTGACGAGTTAGAAGAGATATTTCGACTGTGGACGTCCATATCTTTAATCAAACAACAAAACAACAACTTTAATCAACTTCAGTCAAACATCTCAAATCACGAGAAAAATTTTGTTACTTTTGTCTGGAAACAGGAGTCCGTAATTTTGCGGTTGACTTCCCTCTCAATGCGCTGGATAAGAGGGAAGTCCTGGAAAGCGCGGGCGTACCTTCTGAGAATCCGGCAATGCATCGTATCGTCTGAGTATGTCCTTCTTATCCGCAGGTGATAGCCCTCGTCTCTTGAATGAAGTTGAAGCCATTGTGACGTGCGTGTGTCTATGTGTGGAGTGACGCGTGCTACCTGTTACTGTATACGGCTACAACTACCGCGTTTTCTCGCGATAGTGGTACAGTATCGCGATAGCTACACTTCGAAAACCACTAGTTTACAATGTTCATTGCTTACGGCCTGTTCTATTAAGCGGAGATCTGTTCTACTAAGCGGAGTATCTTTATAGGAAATTGCATTAGGCAAATCCATTCCAGAGCCTTTTGCTCTATTAAGCGGATTACTCTATTAACCGGTGTTCTATTAAGCGGAGTGCACTGTAAAGGTTTTCGAGGATGGAAACGGTCTTTGGTACTCCTTTTAACACTTTATAGATCAAACAGGACCAAAATACACAAGCCACTTCCTGTCCAACCTGCCGACAACCTCAACTGACGCCGTCACAGTACACAGAGGCTGAAGCTAAAGCCATTTAACCTTACTGTACGTGTTCATTTGTTCACTCCCATGTCACTCAACAGGCCAAAGCCACACACACACATTCAACATCACAGACGCTACAGTGCCAAACGTAAGGATGCCAAGAGGGTCAAAATAATACCGCGACCTCATATTCCACATTAGGTCACCCCATTTCCACATGTGTGAGCTACCTTGTGGTTTCGGGGAGGCCCAGGTGAGGATCCGGCGTACCAGGCAGCAGTTGAGCACAACTTTCTTGGAGAAGCCTTTGCGGAAGGCCGGCGCGGCCTGGTGGCGTTCTGCGGACGGCGTGCGCATGGCGCAGAGCTCAACAGTGTGAGAAGTAATAGCCGACGTACAGTCCCATTCAAGCAACCCTGCCGAGCCGTCAGGAAAACAAAAACATAAGCATACCGCCGCCGTTCACGTGGCAAACCGATGAATCACGCAGCGTACCTGGCAGGCGCGACAACTTTCCCTTTTCTGAGCCAAGAAGCAGAGTATAGAAGGGGATGTTGGGGGAGGATGAGCAAGGTGGGAGCGAGGGCTGAGAGCAAGAGAGTGAGCGAGCGAGCGAGAGAGAGAGAGAGAGAGACTGCTCAAAACGAAAGCAGCGTTGAGTAAAACACCACGGGGGCGCTATTAACACCCCCATACATATTACCGTACAAAGAAGAAGCACTTGCTTTTAGCGTAATGAGGACCACGCACACACCGGCAGTTGTTGGCCATGAACGCATCATCACCTTCTTATTTAATTAGAGTGCAGTGAGAGATGGCAAGCTGATAGAAAGACGGCATAATTGCTCCCGGCGAGATGAACAGGAGATTTGGGAGAATTTGGGATGAAAAAGAAATGGGCGCTCCTCTGCAAGTGAGGGTTTTTTTGCTTCTCACAAATCAGTGTTGGCAGGTCACTTGTAAAGATGCTACGAGGGCAGAGGAGCTCATGTACACGCACACGCACAGTGACCTTGTCCTCCAACTCACTGGCCAAAATTAGCCAAGGCACCAGGGAAGTGGCCCTGTGGAGTAAAGCCGCCGCAATGCAGCAGCGAAGAACAACAAGCCGGATGCTGCGAGTGCACGGTATCGTCATTGATTCAAAAATAATAACAATGTATGTAATAAACGCGTTAATTTCGGACATTTCAAGTTATTTGTGGACACTGTAAGTATATATTACAACCGTGGTTCTCAAACCTATTGACACCAAGTACCCCCGAAAAAAAAACATACCGGTACAACTGAACTGGACTATTGCATGCCACTAGAGCGGGGGACAGCAACACGCGGTTCCAGAGCCGCATGCGGCTCTTTAGCGACATCTCGTGGCTCCCTGGAGCTTTATAAAAAAATGTTTGAAAATGTAGAAAGATTTTGATAGTAGGCTAATATAGCTCAAATAGATATAGATACACGTTGCAGCTCCGAAAAAGGAGAGCTGTGGTGTTGGTTTTTTAAAAACGTACACTTTATTTATGCTTCTAACAGTCTCGACAAACACAGACACGTCTCTGTCCGACCACTCGAGAGGCGTTCAAAGACAGCCTCAGAAAAACGGAAATGAATGATCACTTCACTGACACTAAGAAAAGCGTATATATAATATAATGCACCAAAACAAAAACAAAAAAATCAGGCGAGGAAATTACAAAATACATTCTATGGGGGCGTTTGTGAACACACAACAAAGAATGAATAACAAACAATTCTGAGTCAGTCCAGTCTCCTACATTCATACAGCATGCGTTTCCTTCATTGTAAGTTTTATAGAAGGCTTTTATTTGTTTGCGGCTCCAGACATATTTGTTTGTTTTTTTTTGGGGGGGGGGGGGCTGTCCTTTATGGCTCTTTCAACATTTTGTGTTCCCGACCCCTGCACTAGAGGGAGCCTGCGTACCACACTTTGAGAATCACTGATCTATACGCCATTTTATTTGCCGTTCCCAGACTAAAAGTAACATGTATGACAGTTGGGCATTCTGTACCGGTTAATTTGTGTGTACTTAGGAGGCCAAGATATTTGCTTTCTAAACTGAGGCTTCCACGATCTTATGGCATCTTTCCCTTCATTGTGTGCAGAAACAACTTTCCTCCCCGACCGACCGACCAACTAGCTTCTCCTGGCCCAAGTCCCAAGGCAGATGGTCTAAGCAGGTCCCCCGCCATGCCACACCCACCCACCGAAGGGAACAAACAAACAAAAAGCTGCCCAAAAGACAAAAAAAGCTCACACATCCGTCAAGTCAGCTTGGTCCTGCCTGAGTCCAACACAATAAGAAAGAAAATTCCATCAGTTCACTTGATGGGGGAAAAAAAAGAAGACAACAAATTCTCAAAGGCAAACATTTCAATATTAAATATTGAAGTCCAATTCGCCGACAAAAAATGCCAAACAGCAAAAATCATATAGCATGAAAGTTGTTCTTTAGCTCAAATTTGTTCAGAGAGAAAGAGGGGAAACGTCAAAGGGAAGTTTGGCTGTGACTTAAAAAAAATCACTGAATTTAATTCTGCAATGCATTATTTTTTTTACATCATTTCGTATTTGTCTGGCTATCTTTGGTTGTTATCATTACAGTATAATCGTGGAAGGAGAATACAAATAGAAATGAGCAGAACATGGAGAGGGGCTTGAAGTCAGGACTTCTGGCTTCTGTAATTCACTAACTACTATGTTTTGGTTTCCATGTTCAAAATAAACGTTTCTTTGAAATATTATTTATTAATGTTTAACAAAATCTTGTGACTAGCCCCCAGAACGGAATCGCTTATTTGTACTCAATTGATGAGAGGGGCCCAATAAAAAAATAAAATGAAAAATAAAAGACACGAGCTTTTCAACATCATAATACGACAGCTTCTCTGTCAAGAGTCAAAAAAGAAGGCAAAAGTTGCAGCAGCTGACAGACATCCAAACACAGCAATAAAAAAGGGCGATTCAAAGCAATTTCTCTTGTCAATGTAATACGGATTTACTGCTTTTTTTTAGAGGGCGAGCGTAAAACACGTCACATAGCAAGTATTTTTTTACACGCCGAATTATTTGGCGGTCGAGAGGAAACGTGAATTCAAGTGGAAATTTGCTACTCGCCATTGGCAACACCGATAAACTCGATGGCAAGTTAAAGCTGCTCTTTTTCAAGAAAACCATGAGATCATGCAAGTACCGCGCACGCGCACGCAGAATTGGACAAGTCAGGGTAGTCCTACCAACGGACGAGAGGGCAGCATCCACGCGGGCGGAAATGGTCAACACTCTTCGTCTTGTGTCCATGTCGTGGAGAGCTAAACAAACACTCCACAGTTCACAGAGAGTTACACGAAGACCCAGGAGGCAGTAACCAGTCGCTTCTGGTCGAGTCGTTGGACGGCTTTGCGCGCGTGCACGTTGGCGGGCGCGAGCTTCACGAGAGCGAGCCCGTTGAGTCCGCTCAAGACGTCAATCACGACCAGGTGTGTAGTGGGCGTGGTACGCGGGGGTCAGTCACGCTGTCTACGGGTTATTGAAATATTTGTTGATCATTCTTCTAATGCGAGTTATGCTTAATAACGTTGGCCTGTGATTATTTTGGAGTCGTAAAACGTTAAATTTAACGTTACTTCAACTGGTGTTGTAACTTAAAAAATCCCCACTACACCACTGATAACGACTAATTAAAGACAGCAACTGGGACAAAATGGAATCATCTCATTTTTCGAAATCAAAACATTTATTTTAATGGCAGCAGTCATTATTGTAGCATCGCGTTTGTTGTTGTCGATCGAATGATAGTATAGTAAGAGGTGTTCTTTCATATCTTATTGAACACAACTTACACGGAGGCCAAATATAGAGCCCTAAAAATAAAACATTGTTCCGGGCTGTTTTGAAGAGAGCAGATTTTTAACAACAAAGCTGACTCGTCTCCTAAAAATACCACCAACCTGATTTTAATCATCTTCACAAAAGCGATCACTTCAGTCTTTAAGGAGGACCACGATTCCGTCTTCTCTAGAGTTTAGTTTGTGCCCATGTGTTGCTCTGATTTCAAGCAATCAATTAAGTGCCCTCTGCATAATTTAAACTGCTGATTAGAATTTGTCATAACCAAGCTGACAAGGCAATAAATCTCGGCCAAATATGTGCTCCATTAATAGCAACATTTCCAAGTGCAAATTTATGGCGAGCCATTGTGACATTATGCACAGTTTGAACATTAACATCACTCGCTCGAAACGATGGAACCCCCACCCCTCCAAAAAAAAGATCCTACCGTCATGATTCAATTTTACGTAAACCTCAGTTGAAACTTGGTGTACAAGATTAAAAAAATAAATAAATAAATAAACAGACGTCAAGTCAACAGTATTTCTCGAGCACTTTCAAACAGCCATCGCTGCATACAAAGTGCTGTACATGGAGCAATTTAACATGCGCAATAAACAGTAAGACAAATCGGTAATAAAGGCGGTAGAAAGCACCAAACAATAAAACCAAGAACAAATCTAAGTCACGCTGAGTCGAATGCCAAAGAATACAAGTGAGTCTTGAGGAGGGCTTTAAAGATGGGCAGCGAGGAGGCTTGCCGAATGTTCAGTGGGAGGTCATTCCAGAGAGAGAGACCAGCAACAGAAAAGGCTCGATCCCCTCTGAGCCACAGTTTAGTTCTTGGTACTTCTAATTGTAAACGGTTTGCGCATGAGCATTCTAGTTTCAAGTTTTATTGTACAGTACTACATGGTACTAATTTAAAATGAAACGTTTTGGGGATTTGATGATGATGAATTCGACTCAAGCTTCTAGACGGTAGAGGTCAAGCAAGGACGTCCGCTCGATGTGTTCCAACCTGTCAAGTCAGCTTTCATATACAACCAATGTGGTGTAATTTGGGCATGCGCACCACCAAAAAGAGCCCCTCTGATGGGGATCCCCCCCCCCCCCTCCCGGGACCAGGGACGCAATTAAAACACCTCGTATCACCACGAGGCGAAGGGGTTGAGGGCTCTGAAGTTCAGCGAGAGAATCCAATTAGCAGCTTGCAACATCCGTGTCAACAATAGAAATTCTTGTCTCCGGCTCCACCTTTGAACCCAGGACTGCGGCTGCAGAGCAGAAAAAGATCCCATTGCCCAAATCACCAACTGGCAATTATGGCTTCTTTTGTAATGATGTCACATCTCGTACAAAAAAAAAAAATCATAAAATGCAGTTGTGGGGTTCTGACATAATTCTACCACACCTGACATTCAAACACACATTTTAAATGTTCTGACAAAAGCATAAAATGTAGAGAAAATACTGTATTATAGAAACAGTTTGTTATTTGCCTTTAAGAGGCGGGGCTTGGAGGCAAGGCATGGCATGTGCGGTCCGGCTAGTGTGCAATGAGTTTGTGGGCGTGAGCTGTAACTGACGGCTGCTCCTGTGCAAGTGTGCAGATTTTGGGTGGAAGGTTGGACAGTTACTTTTATTTTCAGAAAAAAACTCACTTAATTGCTGTTTTGTGCTCCAACCAAACCCAAGTCTTCCTTTTTAGGGAATCAACTGCCCTCGTGAGCATGTTTGAAAAGCCTCTGATCAGAAAGGCGATCGAGTTGTTATTCTAAACCGGCTGTGTCTGACTATTTCACCACCACAGTGGGCGTCGATTACGATCCCAACAGTACAGTACTATGTACAGTACTGTACTAAAAAAAAACATAAATACCGATGGAAGTGTCACAACACGAGAGTTTTATATTTGGTACCTTTTATTACTGCTGCTGATGTTGCTGTTATGAACACAAAGGCGACATTGTGTCTTTTATAAAAATAGAACATTTATAAAAAGCAGATGAGCGGTACCAACACGGCCACTTCTTTCAAACAATACCATAAATTGTGAACAATACAAAAAAAACAAAAAGAAAATCTACAAGAAAATAGCCTTTCACAGTAAAAAGTGTCTTCAGGTCGGAACGTGTCGCTACACGGTAGTTTCATGTTTCCACAAGCCAGTTTTGATACAGGGGGCGCTCTCGCCCGTACTTATTAGTGGAACCACTTGCCCATTTTCTTTGTGCGCACTTCCATTTGGTGTGATGAGGTTGAGGCCGTAAGATTTGGTTTCCAGTTCGCCGCTGCAGAACGGCTCGGCGGCGGAGTCTCTGGAACCAGCGGGCGCCGCCCCGGCCTCGGTCTCCTCGCCTACCTTGCGAGAGCGTCGCGGTAAGCTGGCGCTGTCGCTGCTGTCGTGCTGCAGCTGGCTCCGGTGGCGTTCCCTGTAAGCCATGTAGGCGGCGCGGCGGCTGTTGCGCGCCGCCATGTCATAATAGTGGTGCCGCCTGCTGGGGGCGCTCTGGACGCTGCCGTCCACGCTCGTGGGCACGTCGTAGGCGTACTCCCGCAGCACCGTCAGGCGGCTGGCCCGGTGAGCGCGAGATCGGTTCTTGTGGGGCCTGTTGCCGGCCGGATTGTTGTCCAGGGGACGAAACTGCACGTCCACCGGCGCCACATGCATTTTGATTTCGTTGTCCACCGAATGCTCTGTCAGGCTGTTGTCCAAAACGGTCATCACCGGGACGGCGGCGCTGGCGGCGGCGGCGGGCTTGCACTGGGCGGCCTCTGCGTGCAGATTGGTCAGCTTGCTGCCGTGCGCAGAGTTGCGTACGCTGGGCGCGCTCTTGTTCGTGTAGGAGGAGTCGGCGCTGCTGCTGCGGGCGCCCTTATTGGACTCGGCGTCCGTCTTGGCCGAGCCGGCCGCGGACGCCGCGGCGACGCCGGGTTGCGGCAGCAGTGCGTCCTCCTGTGCGGAGTAGTTGCGTCGGGTGGAGCAACAGGCCTGCGACCAGAAGCGCCTCATGTCCTGCCTGTTGACGCAATGGTGCGTCACCATGAATGCGGCGAGGGCCAGCGCCACCACGCCGAACAGGCAGGCGAACGCCAAATCGAAAGGGTGGTCCTGCGACACGGCCGTGGCGCCAAACACCCACAGGCTGCCGTACAACCCCAGCGCCACCGCCGCCCCCGTAAGCTGCGCGCCGAAAGTGTGCTCGTTCTCCAGCACCGCCATGGGAGCGGCCCGCGGAACGGCCCCCGGCGTGAGGGGGCGGCGAGGCCCGTCCGCCGCGGCCTCGCCGGCCAGGTGCTGCCGCTCGTCGGCCAGCTCTTTGAACTCGTAGCGGCGCTCGGGGTGGCGCCGCAGCTGGAGCAGGATGCTGAGGAAGTACATGCAGTCCACGAAGACGATGAAACCCGCCGGGCCGTAGAAAGCGCCGATGCTCGGCTCCCACGCCATCCAGCAGCTGGAAAAACAAAAAGTTCCTCCGTCATCTCATTGGCACAGGATGGACTTCAATCATTTTATTTACGTTCATTCTTCTTTTATGCTGGAATTTGATCTGGAGTGTCATTTTTGGACTCTTTTGACACGCAGGGGTGTCAAACTCATTTCGTATTGTGGGCCACATACGGCCTCTGTCGATGTCAAGTGGGCCGGACCATTAAAATTATACCATACTCCGATATACATAACCAAAATATCCTTTTGCTCTGGTTTAAAGAAGCACAAGAACATTAGGAAAATGTTGAAATGTAATGAACATATCTTTGAGAAAACATTTCATGAAGCACCTTATATTTCCTTAGATAAATGTTGCAATTTACTTTTATTATTCACACATATGCATTGCAACTGATCCCACTGATTGTCCAAAGGCACAAAACTTTCACAAGTTATGATTGAAAAATATAGTAATGCACTTCAAGATTAAACAAGATTTATAAAGAAAGGAATTTTTAACCATTTACACATGTGCATATAAAATCTAAATTTAATCCCTGCCTACGCCTTAGAAATTTAGGAGATTGCTATTAAATGTGTAAAGAAACTATTCACATGTCCTTTATAGCGCCTGCGGTGTTGTGTCTGTCTCAGTGACTGCAGTTGCCTTCTTCTCTGATCAAAACTATGTTGTTTTTTACTCTTAATAAAACAGTGTGTCCCCTAGAGGATACTCCATGAATTGCACCTAATGAAAAATATTCAATCCTTGTCTTTAATGCATGTTATCACTTTTAAATGATCATGTGGGCCTGATCGATCCTCCTTGGGGCCAGTTCCAGCCCGCAGGCCCCATGTTTGACACCACTACTTTAACGTATGCATACACTGAAATCAGGACGATCTCGTCTAAATTTAGCTCCAAATGTACATAGTTTCGTTGCTTGTCTCGTATGAATGCCAACAGGTGAAAACAGTTTCATTGTCGCTTCTATCACTTGCTCGGAGAGCATTTAATTGTTCTGCGTATCACTAAATGTCACTGGTATAGATTGCCGAACAAAGAGTAAGTCACAATTCACATGATCTCTGACAGTCGACTAATGCGCCAAAGCACCAATTCACACATTCTACTTACTATGGAGCATTGATTTGGCTGCCGTAATTCTTGATGTTCGCCGCCGCCGTAATGCCACAAACAATAGTGGGTATGCCTCCGCCGATTAAGTAGAACCTTTGGGAAACACCAAGAGAAAGTTCCAGCTTCCGAGCAGAAATCAAGAAGACGTGGCTTGACGCATGTACCTGAGCATCGGGCGAGGCGGTGGGGGCGGCTCATCCGGCTCCTCGTAGCGCTTGGCTTTGCGCGTCACCTGCTTGTAAATATTGCGTGCCGTCACGCCGACCCAGAGGGCGGTCGCCAATGTGGAGTAGTGCAGTAAAATGCCCACCTGGGGGCGGAGGGTCAAAAACCCAGCTGTCACCAAGACGAACTAGAGTGGAAACGCAAAGTGGGGTCTTACCGCCTGGCAGACGCTGGCGTAGCGCGTCTGATTGATGCCGCCCACAAACACGGCGCACGTGAGCGAGACGTGGAAGCAGAGGTTGACCAGCATGTGCCAAGACTTGCGGCTGACGCGCGCCGACCTTGAAGCGGCAGCGACACCGGGGCGTTAGCGGAACGGCGGATGTGGAAGGTGGGAGGAATCGGGCGAGCGAAGCGCTCACTTGTGGTGGGAGATGTAACTGACGATGATGGTCAGAAGGCAGAAGAGGAGCACGATGCTGGTGGCGTAGATGACGGGATGCAGCGGCTCAATGGTGGGGCTGAAATAGTCCATGCTGCTGAGGTCCTGCAATGGACAAGACTGCTAAGCTTATTTTGGTCGGGAGCAAAACTTGGATTTCCGGCCACCATCAGTTCACTTGAATATGTCGCGGTAAAAGTTTTCGACTTAACTTGCATTTTGAGGTTTTTTTTGCCCTTTCCTTTGTGCAAGTATTTTGCCTTTGATGTATCTATTTTTTGGTCTGAAGAAAGTGAATGCTGAGAAGAATTGGATGATGAATTTACAGGAAAAAAAAAAAGCTGACTGATTGAGTTCTTAAACATTGTATTGTAAACGTCCAAGCTATTTTTACACTTTTGACTGGTTCATAATTTTTCAAAATAAAATAGTAAGACTGACCAATGGTATTACCGTATTGCCCCGAATATAGGACGGCCCTGATTATAAGACGACCCCCTCTTTTTCAAGACTCAAGTTTGAAAAATGACTTTTTGAACACCAAATTAATTTTTATGCAGAAAATAATTATAGTGCATCTGAAACAAATGATTACAACAATATATTTGAGAGAAAGAGCATGTTATTTTGCCTCATTCAAATCTAAAGTGCAATCACATTCGTAAATAATGGCTTCTGGTTTTTGAAATGTAAATTACATTATAACTTCTCCTCAGCTGCCGGTTAACCTGGCCGATCTTCCATCCACTTTTCTCCAGATTGTCGCTACGTTTCTCCATTTTCTGTTATCTCGTCTATTATTTTCTTCTATTTTAATTCTTACCATCTTATTTTTATTTTTATACTACGTGGCAGGAGTTCACTTTGGCCTGAAGAGTCAAGTTTGGCATTCGCTTCAATGATATCTGACGCCATCTAGCGTCGTGAATGGGTATAATGTCTAGACCCTGAATATAAGATAACACCAACTTTTTCAGTCTTATTTCAATGCAAAAAAACTCCCTCTTATATTTGGGCCAATACGGTAAATTATGACAAAATATGAAGCAACCACATTTTGTCGTTGGACATTTCTGCTGAAATATCATAACTCTGTATTAATCTATAGACGGGGTATTTGGCAGGTCTACTTCACAGTTCTAAGGTTCAGGCTTTGAATTTCAGCTTGTCTAACTGACTCAAAAGTTCGACAAAGTTCAGAGAGGAGTACAAGCGCGCCGCCTACCATGAGCAGTCCGTAGTTGCCGAGCGAGTTGCAGGATATGGTGGTGAAGTTATCGTGGTGACCCAGGATGCGGCAGCCGTCGCTCTGCCAGCCGCCCTGACCGCCCACCAGGCTGAAGTTCCAGCAGGCGGACACGGCGTCGGAGCCGCGGGCGAAGCGCCGCAGGGTGATGTTGACGGGCGTCCGCAGCATATGCACGGAAATGCCATCTGGATCCGAGTAGAGACCAAACGCACTTTAAATGAGTCACCCCGGGACCTGCATTTTTCTCTTGTCATTGAATCGCCACGCACTCGTAGCAAAGTTAACAATAAAGAAAATGGATCAGTCCAAAATCAACCCCAGCCCCAACACAATCCCACTTGCCTATCTTTGCCATGATGACCGGAGTGGCCACATTCCTCCGTTTCCCGCCGTCGGCCAGCTGGCTGGAGTTGCCAGTTGACGGGAAAAACTTGCCGTTGCGGAAGCCCAGCAGGTGGAGCTTATAAACGGTGTCCTCCGAATGCCCGGGCAGCAGTGCCGCCTGGCTGAAGAGCGACTGAGGAAGCTGCAGAGAGGCCTCCACCGTGGTGCTCTAAGGAACCAAGGCAACATCATGAGAAAATTAGAGCTGTCAGTTTAGCGCGTTTTTATTTAAATGAATTTTAACGGGATTAAATGTTTTCTCGCGAGATTAACGCGGCACACGTCACAAGCGGATGTTACGTTGCTCTATAAATACACCAGAAACAAAACAGCAAGCGCACTGCAGAAGTCCACGCCCATGTCTGTTTTGCCAGCCACGGCAGCGCGAGACACCGAAAACGGACACTTAGAGTTTATGAATGGAAAGTTTACTTTTAAAAAGTTGCCAGATTGCTCCACTGACAAGAACAAAGTTACCTGTTCTTCTCTCTCTGTGTATAATACAGGTATACGATGTATGCCACTGACGCAATTGTTACTTGTTTGGAACTATTTTGTGTGGTAGGTTACAGCGGTCCGTGTCCATATAAATAGAGCGGGTGGAGCTTCTCTGTGTTCGTCTGACAGTGCGCTGCTGTGGAACTAGCGAAAGTCAAACGTCTCCAGTGTTGTCATTGAACCAAGTGTAGTCATCCGAAATGAGGTATACACAAAAACCGTAGAGAGACTTCCGCGCAAGAAGGACCAACACAATCAACATAGCCTGACTGTGTTAGGGGGAGTGAACCCCCCCTCTTTCAGAATGGTTTGCCCCAGCAGCACGGGGGAAGTGCTTGCACTTGTTTGTACGGCGGCAGTTTTGAATACAGCGGCACATAACGAACACTGGTTCCGGGGTCTCGTTATTCTCCAACAAACATACAGAAACAGACTGTTGTGTTCAAAGCAAACTTGAGAAAAATGAAGTATGCAACCATGGTTTATCCACAATAGACGGAGTAGTTTACCTTAGATGTGCACTTTATAATGTTATATTGCTCTGTTTTGATTTCATTAAAAAAAGCTGTTAAAGCAGCTGTTGTGTGACAAAATATTTTTTTCACTGTTGTTGATGGACAGTAATATTGTGTGAGAGATTATGTGTGAACAACTGCTCCAAGTGAAAAAATTTCATGTAAAATTGAAAATCAAAATTGTTATTTCAGTAAATATTTGCATTTGGCACATAGAAAACTGATTCATGATTCCAAGTTGATGAGAGCATTAAAATGGGGAAAAATAGGACAAAAAATGTAAAAGGAAATTCAGAAACGATAAAAAATGTGTGAGTAATCACAATTAATTTTTTAGTTCATTTGAGTTAATTATGACAGTTGCATTTTTAATTAGATTAAATATTTTAATCGTTTGAGAGCTCTAGAGGAAATAGATCTAAAATATTCATATAGAGCTCCGGATGTTGACGTCAAGCATTCCAAGATGCACTGCGCCAAATTGCAACAAATGTGTGCCAGGGCAAGACAGGACAAAAGAATGGACAAGCATTTGACAGGCTTCTAAAAGAAGAACCAAGGTAAAGTAAAAGAATAGCCGTCATTAAAAAGAACCAAGAACAAGATGGAGAAGTGTTGGTTATCGCCGGTGTGGCGCTGACTTTGTAACTGGCGAGTCAATTCCTGAATCCGTTGATCATGCAGATTGACTTGATTGTATAGTTATTTACGATTAAATGAAGTGAAAACTGGTGAGGAGGTTAGGAGCGTGCACGCCAGCGTCGCCCGCTTCATTTACATTTATTTTTTTTAAAAAGCGTAACTCTAATTGGCTGGTCCACATCTGGCTCTGAGGGTACCTAGTAGTGGCATTCTACTTGTCTCAAAGATTAAGCCTCAAAAGTACCGTACACATGTTCAATCCGCCGTCGCGACTGTGGTAAAAAGCACTCCTGGCGCTTTATAAGGAATTAATATCCAACTTTTATAGCTTGTACATGTATCGAATGCCCTTTTCATCAAAGTGAGATACGAATTCCGTTGGATGGAATTGGTGATTGATTGACACTTATGTTATCACGGCTCTCCATCTCTCATGTGGCACTGCGACACGACTGCCAGCATGGACTGCATAACAAAACGCACGCAGTAATCAGTCACATGACGTCGGGAGCTCTACATGGTGAATTGCGGGTTCTTCCAGACCAACCACCCTTTCACCCACCCCAACATAAAACGTAGAGAAAATAAAAAGGTAAGAAAAAAGGGTACAGTCATGTAGAGTACAGTGTGCTTGGATGACCGCTAGGTGGCAGTAATTCACAAAGTATGGCGTTCCATTGGCAGTCATGTTGACGGGTAACAAAAAATTTAATGTTCTCTGTAACTGTGTCGTCATAAAAAAATCTATGACTATTATTATCATTATTAGCAGTAGTAGTAGTAGGAGTATTTGTCTTCTTGACTGACCTTTAGCAGAACGCTGGAGAAGGAGCCGGTGGTGTTGCATTTAAAGGTGAGCTGGCGGTCCTGCCCGTGGGTCCGTTCCGGGCTGGGCCTCTGGAACAACATGCAGGTCATGCCGTTCCACTCGTTGGCCTTAACCGAGTGGGCCTCCAGCGCAATATTAGGGGAGGTCTGCCAAGAAAAAAAAACAACCGTTGGGCTCTGATGATTTTGAATGTTAATTGATATCACGCAATTTTAAAATGATTAGAGAAATGGATACGATAAAACAAAATTAAACAAACAAGGGCAAGATGACCTATTTGGTGCATTTTCCAACATATTACAGATATTTTTTTGTTGGTGCACTGACCAGGGAGAAGGCCTGCGCCGAGGCCAAGCGGTGGGCGGCGATCTTCTGGAGGCAGGCGATGATGCGGGAACAGGCGGTGGCCTCGCGCTGCGCCATCCAAAGCACCCGCTCGTCGGCCAGCATCAGATTGCTGGCCATGCTCACCATCACCTCACCCAGCTGGAAAACAAGAAGACATCGGGCGGGAAGGGACACTGGCATCAAACGGTTGAATCCATCCTCCGTTTCTTGGCCTGTTTAAAAGCTACCAGCTGTGTGTTTGACTTCGATTAAACCCAGAAGTGAGCGCTCGCCACTCACGTCTTTGAACTTGTCCACAAACTTGGCGAACTTTTCGATCATCTCCGCCACAAAGATGATGTCCATCTTATCCGAGAAGTTGGCGGCGTCGATGGTGTAGACCAGGAGGCGGCGAGCCCTGGGCACCACGTTGCTTTCGTTCAGCGGCATCTGATAAAAGAGGCAAAGGGCGAAGGTCATGACGGGTTGTAAAATGAGAAGAACTCCCAACACTCACCTGGTTGATGACATAAAGGAATCGTGTGACGTCTTTTTGGAACTGGCAGCGGGAGTAATCATCCTCCGCCCACAGCCCGTTGCGATTACAGTCCCGCCAAGCGCGTTGCTCATCGCCGGAGCCGCCAGAGTAGCTTCCCGCGCTCGACGTTAATCTGTTGCAGGGTAGGAAGGCTCGGATTCCCGCCAGGGTGCGCGGCCACCTGGAACGTTGTCGGAATGGCTCTTATTTACTGCAATTTGTTTTCCACAAATTTGTAGTCGGGAGTCATGGATGAAAGCAAATCGCATGCCAGACAAAAGGTGACTCGGTACAATTTATGTGAACGAACCGAAAGTCTCCCTTGTTGTTGGAGATGCGTTCAGGGGCGCAGTATTTCGCGGAACTCTCCAACACAACAATATGAACCGTCCGGGTGGTGTTTCCTCGGCTCGTCCTGACCCGGCACTCCCAGTTCCCGGTAAAGCCCGGTTGGATGTTTGAGATGGTCAAAGCGCTGTCAGAGGACATATTTCAAATTATATTCGAAGAGTAGCGGCGTCAAGGCTTTTAAAAAAAATATTGTTGATTGTCTCATCACCTGGCAATCAGAGAGCAGTTGTGCACCATGTGTTTCTCGATGTAGATGCCCTGGGCGGCGTCGGCCGTCACCATGCGCCCGTTCTGGTACCACAGCACCTGCATGTCCTCGGCCACAAAGGACGCTTGACACTGGAATGGCAGGCTGTCCCCCTGGAAGACCACCTGCCGCTGGGATGGAGTCAGTTGGAAGGAGGGCAGCTCCAGTGGGGCGTCTGCAACGGAAAAGTCGTCAGGGGGAACTTCATTGACATTTTCAGGTATCGCAAGTCATCGTTGGACAATAATCAGCCCCTCCACCCCCAAAAGGTGCAATATGCAAGCATATGACCAAAATATTTTTTCAATGCATGTATAAAAGAACCACAATCGTAACCCAAACAACAACGTTTGAAGAAAACAACAAAATAAAAGCAAACCGCTTTTTTTTTTCAGTTCAAAGTGCCCACTTTCATAAAAATTCCCATTCGGACAGCACAAAACTGCTCAACAAGAAACCAATATTAAGTGTAACAACTAATTTTGAACATTGTTCACAAAAATAAAATGTAACCAAAAAGGTAATATTATTGAGTTGTTCCTCCTGCATCATTATTATAAATCCACACACACACACAAAAAAAGATTAGGCTTACTCACGTCGTCTTAAAGGCAGTATACGATCGAGTGTAAGTGCAACTAATACATCTTTGCCATCTAGAGGTGACTGGTGATATTACAACTTTAAGCTCCAGCCCATCCCAGTATATTCGTAGCTTGGCACCGGCGGATTTGCGTATTGTGATCCCCCTGCCCTATTTTTTTTTCACATTTTGAAATTTTCCTGTTCTTTTGGTGGTCACCCCATTTTTAATGAAAAAAAAATTGTGAATGTTTATCATAATTTCCTTTTTTTCAAAGATGTTTTGGGGTCAAGGCATTGCCTTCTTCTGTGTGTGGTGTCTATTTTAGCTTTGACCAAGCTAATGAATTCATAAGAAGTTAAAAAGTCATGAATAACCTAATAACCCTCAGTATATAGTACTTGTAAATAGTACTGCGATTTATCCATTTGTGTTCATATTGTATTTAATTGAAAGATGTTTGTTGTTTTTTTTTCTCTTTCTCCTTTCTTCTTTCTACATACATTCTTGCTGCTGGAGGCTGTAAATTTCCCCAGTGTGGGACGAATAAAGGATATCTTATCTTATCTTATCTTATCTTATCAACGCTCCACATGTTCGGGCTTCACTATTTATCAATCCACATTTTCATTTTCATTTTTGTGCTTCCGAGGTCGTGATGCAAAGTGAACTGATAAGACACAAGGGAGCATAAGTAGACACATCCGCCGATTCTCTCATATCAACCCCCACCGGCTGAAAGCAAAACAAGTTTCAAGAGACGGCCGGACTGGCGCTCGCCTACCGCACGTGAGGAGCTCCGGCTTGACGGCTGTGATGAGCTGGCCCTGCAGCGACTGCGGGTACGAGCACTTGGTGGTCTTGGCCGCCACATTCCTGTCGCGGAGCCACCGCAGCAGCCATAGCAGGTTGCAGTCACACAGCAGGTAAGGCGTCTGGAAGTCCCTGCGGGATTGCCAGCAAAAGCGGTCCGGGTGAGTGATTGCTCGGCCAATCGACGATCCCGGTAAGTTTTTTTTTTTTTTTTTAAGCTTCAGACTCACAGTGACTTCAACGAGACGAGGCTGTCAAAGGTCCCCTGAGCCAACGAAGAGAACAAATTCCCAGAAAGATTTCTGCAAATGTGAGTGAACATGTGAAGGGGTCACAGAAGGTGTGGGGGTGGCGGGGGGGGGGGGGGGGGGGCACCATTCCACTTGACTTTCATCACAAAACTAATGAAAAGACATACAGCCGGATGAGACTCGTGAGGCCCCTGAAGACGTCCGCGTTGAGACAGCCGATGCTGTTGTTAGACAACTCCCTGCCGCACAAAAGCACAATTTCAAAAGCACAATTTCAATTTCTTCTTTCGTTTTTTTACCCTCTCTTTTGTTATCACGTGACCACTAAAAATGGATATAAAACACCGTAGATGTTTTCAATGTACAACCGTTTCTGAAACTACTACTTCTGTCAATTCACCGTAATCTAATTTACAGGATTTAGAACCACTTGAAGATTAAAAACCTGTTGTGTTTATTTTTTTCCCTTCTTGTTATAGTGTGGTTGGAACTGAACCATAAAGATATTGATTTTTTTTTTTTAATGTGCAAAGATTTTTGAGAAACTTCTGCTGGGTTTATTTTGACTCTTATCCACCCCTTATATTTCTTTTACATTTTTAAATTGAAAAAATAATGCTTGAGCAGTCTGTAGAGACAGAATAACTTCAAGATGGGGCGGGGGTTCGGTTTCCTAAGCATGTTTGTGTGCCTACAGGTGGGTCTCTGCACTTCAAAAAAAAAAAGCAGACTGAAGTAATTCATCACACGTGATTATCGAGTGTCAGGAGCTGCCGGTGCCTCAGTCGACGACGTAAACACTCCAGTCAGAAAGAATTGCACCGAATGATACATGTGGAGCACATCTTTAACATCGCACATCAATTTAACCTTCGCGCCATATTGCCGGGCAAATTGGCCCATTTGAAAGTTTTTGAAAAAGTGGTGGGATTGCAGTTAAGAAAGTAAATACGAGCTATAAACATTTGGGGGGGGGGGGGTGCATTGCAGGCGAGATTAACAGCACAGAAAGGGCCGGAAGGGAAGGTTAAAAATAGCCTGATGTGATGAGGCCTTAGTTGGGACCCTTTCAGCTGTTAGTGGGGCGCTTCGGTGTAGGTCAGTGGAATTCATCGTATGTATGTGTATGTGTGCTCATTTCTGAATGTCAAGAATTTTAGTTAGTTTTGTTTTAGTCAATGATTAGTCAAATTACACACAGACTGTATAGCTTGCAGGAATGATTGATGGAATATGCCCCAAAATGGCCGCATCAAATCAAAATGTATGCATTTTTATTCAATTGTTATTTCTTTTTTTTTTGGGGGGGGGGGTGTTTGTTAGGATGGACATGTCCACCTCAACTGGTGTCTAAAATAGTGAAATGTGGGGATGGGGGGGAGCTCGGTAGGACTCCCTGTGTGTGAGAGAGAGAGCCTTAAATATGCAGCCCGCACAAGCTGAATGCCTTCCTGTCTGGCTCTCGACGCTCAGCAGGCGTGGCCAAACTCAACTTTGGCTCGGCCAGCATCTGGACACTTTTCGATTCCAAATCAGGTCGCATTCAGGAGACACACTACATTCCCAGTCTCCTGAATGCACAGATAACAAAATAACGGCCCATTTCAAAAGCGCCGTGCGCCCTATCCTTGCACTGGCGGGAGCGTGTGAAAGTGTCCAAGGACCCAAGCTGTCTCGGGCTTGGAGCCAGACTAAACAAAGCAGTGGAAATAAAACAGCACTTGACCAAGCGTCCTCCCCTTATGGACGCATAGCAGAGCTGCCGAACACAAACACGCGGCGCACTGCAAACATAGATGCGTGCGACAGCTGCTCTCGACGCGGTACAAAGTCTCCAAAGGCAGTCAGAGTGGAAGGGGGGGAAAAAAAAAACAAAAAACAATCTCAAACTCCAAATGTGAGAAGGACACTCATGACACTACTTACAGTCTTTTGAGAGCTGGCAATCCGAGGAAGGCACCCGGTTCTATTCGGCTGATCTGGTTATTCCGCAAGTCCCTGGAAATCAAAGAATTAAAAAATAGGTCTTTCTCCTTCTTTTCTCTCTTTTTTTTATTTTTTATTATTAAACAAGCAGCCTCTCATGCTGAGCCATGGCCACTTTTGGTGTAGAGTCTTCAACAAAAGATAAAAATCAAAGCAGAAGTTAAATCAAAGGTTCACTTATTCATTCATTCATTCATTCATTCATTCATCTTCCTAACCGCTTGATCCTCACTAGGGTCGCGGGGGGGTGCTGGAGCCTATCCCAGCTGTCTCCGGGCAGTAGGCGGGGGACACCCTGAATCGGTTGCCAACCAATCGCAGGGCACACAGAGACGAACAACCATTCGCACTCACACTCACACCTAGGGACAATGTAGAGTGTTCAATCAGCCTGCCATGCACATTTTTGGAATGTGGGAGGAAAACGGAGCACCCGGAGAAAACCCACGCAGGCCCGGGGAGAACATGCAAACTCCACACAGGGAGGCCGGAGCTGGAATCGAACCCGGAACCCCTGCACTGTGAAGCCCACGTGCTAACCACTGGGCTACCGGGCCGCCAGGTTCACTTATTCATTTGAAATTAGATTTATATCAATGAAACCATGTTTCTATATTTTACAATTATTTTTTTTTCTTAATCACAGAAACTGAGAATCTATGGAGACGCCACACCTAAAAAAATAGCAATTCAAGGACCTTTTGGATGAAACATGAAGCCTCAAGAAACAAGAAGAAGCCCAGTTGCCTCGATTCAAATCACGATGACATGAATGATTTCGACCCGGCTTCCGCAAGGGGCATTCCTTCCAAAGCAGCAGATTAACTCAGGAATTAGCATGTGACGCCGGGCTAGTCCGGCTCTCGTTTCTGTGGGTGGCGTAATAATAATGGCGATTGTGTGATACGGAGACGCCCCCGATACCTCCACAGTGACTCGAGAAATCTGCGCACGGAGCCCGATCGGCATAACTGATTCTCTACCCTCACTGGATGTCGTCTTCATATTCACAGCTGGAGAGACAGTTTCTTGGCGAACAAACGAGTAGAGGGAAAACAGAAAGGCACCGGAGGCTGTGGAAAGTGGGTGTGTGGGTAGGAGAGGGGGTGAGGGGGTGGGGTTGGCGTCTTTTATTTTATTTTCACAAGGGTGAATTTGATGAATGTTGGGAGGGGAGGCGTCAGGGGTTGTGTTGCAGACACCTCCCGACCTTTGCTTGGCATCATTACAATGACAAAGCAGGCGAGTTGTCCAGCTCCACTGACCCTCCGGGCACAAAGGAGAGCTACTTTTGGAGCGCCGGATTCAAATGACGACGGCCCGAGCAGGCTTTTACGGCCCAATCGTCTAGCCGCTGGTACATAAAAGGCTTCCAGGGGCATTTTTGAGGGGTAGGGGGTGGGGGGTGAAGATCAAAGTTTGCTGGGACACCAATTAAGCAAACATCCTTCAACTTGCCTCTGAGAAGTAAAAAATGAACCTAGTCATCAACGCAACATTTGGATGGACATCTTAAATAAGCACGACGCGTTTCTTTTAGCCCCAAATTAGGTGTCTTAATAACGTGCTTTCAAAATTCCCCAACAATCGGAAAAGCTCACAAAATGGCACTTTTTTGGGTAAACATGCAGCTCACCCAAGATTGACATGGTTGTGTAAATTCACACGTGATGCATGGGTAGGCACTCCGGAGATTTAACTGCTACAATTCAACCAATTAAAAAAAAAAAATCAATATCTCATAACACCTTGAAGGCGCCTTCAAGGCTCATTTTCCAAAGAGCGCATCAGATTAAACGTATCTACGCGGGTGTCCAGAGCGCAAAGTGGCTCCCTTAAGATCCTGAGTCGTTTTTACCAACGTTATAGGAAACATACCTCTAATTCCCAACTGATGCAGTCATGTGCTGTGGTAGCCTCGGGTAAAAGCCCCACCATTAACGGCCCTTGTTATTCAATCTGCGAGGAAGCCATTCCCCAGTGATAAATCATGCGAGGCCCATATGTGCGGGCCCCGGAGCCTTATTTCTCCAAAGAATCCCTCGCTCGGAAACACGGGAGATGACATTTCAAAACCAGAGGGGTATAGCGTGAGTGAGAGGAGAACTGATACGCCAAGAAAAGACAGCCCTGACCCGATCAACCAAAGCCAGGTTGGATTGTCGAAAGCCCAGAAGGCTTCTTCTGACCAGGAAGACAACCACCAACAATGAGGGCGGTACCCAAATGAGCCGAACTGCTTTTGTAGCGTTGGATATCATTTGCGGCGCACTACTTACAATTTTTCCAACATTGTCAGTCCGAGAAATGAGCCGTTCTTCAGTTCTTGAATTTTATTGTTGTTCAGAATTCTGTGAAATAGGGGGGGGAAAAAAAGAGCATTAACGCAAAGCATCATCATACAAATGAGCATTGTCCTTCTAACGTCCAAGCCGAAAAATGAACATGTTTCTAAAACAGGGGTGCTCGAGTCTGGTCCTCGGGGGTCCTGTTTTAGAGTACTCATCCCCTACAGTGGGCAAATTTCAGCAAATGTTTTTTGCAAAATTTTTGCAAAATTGTGCCCACACGGCCATGTTCCAAAGGCTGAACACACCTCAAATCATCTTTTCCTATTGAAGTGAATGGAGATGTTGTTAATTTGTTCCAACATCCACCTCCACAAATTAAAATAAATAACTAAAAATAAAACAACACATTTGTAATGTTCATTTCTTTTTAAATCTGATGTAAATTTACTTGGAGATCAAAGCTCCTCAAAATCCTCCCCCCTCAGGGCGTCTGCTGCTGCATAGGCCACTTCCTTGCCCCTCTCTGGGTGGGGACTCCAGAGGGAACAGTCTGAAGTTCCTGGTAGAGTTTTGTTTCCCTTATCTTGATGCCTAGATAAGTCCTGCTAGAGCTCAAGCCAGGAAAAAAACTACAAGGGGGAGTCCAAGTGAATCTCGCAATGGGGAGAGATTTATGTCAAAGCTATTCACACAGATACATCCACAATTTTTGTTTTTCAGATCCACAAATAAATGTGCAATTTTCAAAAATGTTTTTTGGGGGGTGGGGCAATCGTCATGACTTCTCATTTGTCAATATTCAATTCTCTGAGTGAAGTGTATAAGGTGCGTTTGCGGATCAGCGGACACGGGCATTTATTTATGAAACAAACGTCACCCTGTTTCAAGATGTGAAACATCATTGTGTGAGACACAGGTCTCAAACAATGATGATGATTATTATAATAATTGAGAAAGTGCAATATTCTTGACGGAAATCCCCAAGTGTTGTGCAGGGTTTGGTCTGTGACAGACTTGTAGTGTGACATCTTGTCCGGTCCAAGACACAAAACGATAATTATCTGGTAGTCTGAGCATGTGACCCTCATGAATGACAAAAAAAAAAGGTGTGTAGCTTCAGAAGGTTGTTGGAACCTGGCAAATTGGCAGATGGACTTCAACTTTACATAATTTCCATACAGGGCAATAAAAATACCCGTGGAAATCTTCAATGCCAGAATTTAAGGTTATTATATGACTTCTATAAAGCTTGGGAAGGTATCCCCAGCAATGATTTAATGACAAAGCAGACCCTTTTCTCTCAAAAAGAGAGAAGACGACAAAACCTGACAAGAGTGACATCATCCGAATGAAAACTGAAAAAGGAATTAACAGTGTTGAGTGATGCCAAGAGTGGCCTGGAGTCCATCTATGCATCCCTCCATTTTTTTATCTGCTTTATACTCACAAGGGTCGCGAACCGGTTGCCAGCCAATTGCAGGGTTAAAAAAGAGACGAACAACCATTTGCGCTCACACTCACACCAATGGATAATTTTGAGTGTTCAATCAGCCTGCCATGCATGTTTTTGGAATGTGGGGGGAAACCAGAATACCCAGAGAAAACCCACGCAGGCACGCAAACTCCACACAGGGAGGCCGGAGCTGGAATCGAACTTGGTACCTCTGCCTGTGAGGTCGACACGCTATTCACTCGACCACCAGGCCACCCTGGCCTGGAGTCTTTTCCCAAAAATTATCCGCACAGGGGGATTCCTCTGCCGTTGCAACCCGAATGCTCTTTTTCGTCTCACCAAGCTGTCAGCTGATCACTATCAGGGACATGTGTTAGTATGACCTCTTAGTTTCACAATGTTGCCATCATCACGTGGCCTGAAATCCAAGAAAGACCACAGATATGTCGCCCCAACTTCCGCTGCACCGGCATTCATACCTGTCCATCCATACATGTCACGTCATGAAATAAAACAAACCGTCCCAGCCTTTGTGAACAAAAATCCTTTCAACAAATCCACACGCTTGGACAACAATGGACTCCCGGGCTTGAGGTAAATCCTCCCCTTTTCATTTTTAGGCCTCGGGCGTCTAATATTTCCTTTCCCTGCCCCGGTGTTCTCATGTCGCTGCAATCGCTCAACACCAACACAAAAGCACACAGAAAAAATGCTCAGCTGTACTGTGGAATTCATATAAGTGCAAAAAAAGAAAAAGGTTATGTTAAGGAATATGTTTGAATGGGAAAACTAAAACCACAGTTGTGTTCGTGAGGCCTACTCTGTTATGTGTGCCTACACCGTTCGTGAATTTAGTTATGAATAGTTTTATTATTTAGATATTCATGAAATATGCGCAATTAGTCCCAGACAACTGAGACCTCACAGGAGGACATGGTGCATTCAAGTGGCGTCGTAAACAGAAACGCCCACCGTTTATACTCACAGCGTGACAGTCCGATTTGGGAACGAGTGCGACGGCAGCATCTGACGGAACTCCATGTTACTGCAGACAACCTTCCTGTCAGACGACGGGCTTTTCCCGGTGCTTTTCGAGTGCTCGTCGTATTTGCAAGCGGAGGCGTCCGGCGCCGCGCGGCAGCCGCCGATGCATAGCAGCAAAGTCACAAACTGGATTAAATAGGCTCTCATTTTCCCCACGGGGCCTTAAAGTAACCACAGTAAAAAATGAGAAATCTCACGAATCGAACATAAATTGCTTTTCCTTTTACTTTAACTACAGACATGTTACTGTAGCTTGTAGCTTATTCGGTTGTAGTCCTGCTCCATCGTCCATTCTTTTTTGCCTTCAGCGGAACGGAAGGTTCTTTGTTCCTTCATTTAAAACCACCTTTCCAAATACCGTTGCGTTTGGTGCCCATCGCGCGAGTGTTTCCTTTTCCACGGAAGGCGCCTGCGGTCAATTCCCAAATATCCACACACACAAAAAGGTTTCGGGCAGTGGTCCGATCCAACAGAAGTCCCCCTTCTCCTGTTTTTTTTTTTTTTGCAACAGGAAATCGGCCAGAAAAAAATACGAGCGACGAGAGCACCAGCAGCCCAAAGGTTACCACAGCTCAAAACGTCAAATGCGATGGGAAAGTGTTGAGAGGGTGAAGAATCCACATGTATTGTAACGTCTCTTGAGTTCCTTTCCCGTCTCGCAAAGAATTCCAGGCGAGTTCTTGTCCATTGAGAACTCTTCGTTTTTCCTCACCCGGAGCTGAGTTGGCTGGCAACTTCCGCGTCGATATTTCAAAATAAAACGCAGCCGAACTCGTTTTTTGAACTGAAATATGTGCTTTGTTTTTCCCCCGAAGTAATTAGTTTGAAATATTAATTAATTCTGTGCAGCACTAATTCAAAAATATATATATTTTTAAAAATGTGTATACACGGGTATCGAGTATTGCTTTTCCGCAAACTTTCGTCTCCCTCACTATTTACAGTTAAAAGAGCCCACATATGAAACCATTACACATTTAAATTAGTCTTAAACAAAAACAACAACAAACCAATTTAAGTCATTGGGACCAAATCGTTCAAAAATAAGAGCGAGGACACCATTTATTTAACCGGAGATTAACCGGATATGGTTGCCTTCTTCACAGAGTCATTCTTAACAACACGGACGCTCCGTTAGTGTGACGTAGGCGGTAAACAGATGGCGAGTCGTGCTCAGTCCTTCCCATTTCAGACGTTTTCTTGAAGATATTCGGAGAAAAAAAAATGCAGTCTTCTCGAAGCGAGAGTGACTGGCAAGGCCTGGTGAGCGAGGTAAGTGTGCCTTCCACGAATCCACACACGGGCTTTAGATGACTGGGATAAACATATGGAGCCAGCAGTTGGGAGTGATGCTCAACTTTTTGTACGCAATTCCAATATATGGGTTCTGACCAACTGATTTATCAGCCAATTATTCAGCTGTTATTCCGTGGAGATGAGCGCCATTTAATGTTTCTTTTCGTCACGTTGCACCCTGCCTCCTAATGTTTGCCTTTCCACTTACCGGGCAGGTAACCATTGTTGACATTTGCACAGTCGCCTGACTAAATATCGGCAGTACATTTATATGAAATAATCAGAGGTGGGTAAAGTAATCACACATCGGACTTAAGTAAGTACTAGTATATTAGTACAATATGAGCAATACTTGTATATAAGTGAGTATTCAGTGAAAACCATCTCAAAAACCAACGTATTAGTGAGTATTTTTATTTTTAATGAGTATATAAATGCACATCCTGTAAAATATCAAATAGGATTGATCTATCGCCCACCAGCACCACCAAAATGAATGACATATTTATAAAATCATAAATCTTAATCAAATCTAGCCTCAATAAATAGTTTTTCAATCACTTTCTAATGTTTATAATCACGAAACAGCACGCACAAGATAATCTGTTTTCAAAAGTAAAAACTCCTCCGAAAAAATCCGTACTCAAGTAAAATACAGATACTTGAGCAGGTTATTTCTCACCTCAGGTAAAGATGTGTGTATGTTTGCGCTAGTTCCTGGTGTGTAAGCGCAAGCTGGAGAGCAAAAAAGAGGCCCTGCTCATTCTGTCCAAGGAGCTGGACACGTGTCAGCAAGAGCGAGACCAGTACAAGTTGATGGCCAACCAGCTCCGAGAGCGCCACCAAGGACTCAAGAACAAGTACAGGGAGCTCATTGTGAGTGTGTGCTATTTTTGTGCATCAGCAGGCTTCTTGCCTTTTTTGACGCTGGCATTTGTTCATGATTTAGGAAGGCGACCCGTCTTTACCACCAGAGAAACGCAATCAGGTAAGTCTGTGGAATAATGTTGTCGGGGGCTCTTCTACGAATCACTGTCACATTTTTTTTCATTCATTCATTCATCTTCCGAGCCGCTTGATCCTCACTAGGGTCGCGGGGGGTGCTGGAGCCAATCCCGGCTGTCTTCGGGTAGTAGGCGGGGGACACCCTGAATCGGTTGCCAGCCAATCGCAGGGCACACAGAAACGAACAACCATTCGCACTCACACTCACACCTAGGGACAATTTAGAGTGTTCAATCAGCCTGCCACGCATGTTTTTGGAATGTGGGAGGAAACCGGAGCACCCGGAGAAAACCCACGCAGGCCCGGGGAGAACATGCAAACTCCACACAGGGAGGCCGGAGCTGGAATCGAACCCGGTACCTCTGCACTGTGAAGCCGACGTGCTAACCACTGGACTACCGGGCCACCCCACATTTTTTTTCATATTTTTATTCCTTTGCATGCTCTGAGTGAGACATTAGATTCATTTTGATGTGCTTTTGACAACAAACCTCCTAGTCGGTTAAGGTGTTTTCTTCTCCTATATTGAAGCATGGCGCTAATGTGCAAATGGTGCATAATATTCCACTGGCTTGTAAAATCATTAAATACACTTTTTAGGAACAAAAACTCTTTTGTTTTTTTTAATGAAAGCTTATGCCTACTACACTACTGTCTGTTTAGGTTTGTCACAGTGCTTCTAACTGGAGAACTAAGAATTTATTCTTTCGGGGTGTAAAAAGTTTGACCACTGGTGTAAAACTTTGCGATGTGGGCCAAATTAGCCGTGTCATGAGGTCGGTCTCGGGGCCCCTAGGCGATCGCCATGTTTGACTCCCCTGTTGCGGCGCCTCTGAATGTTCGTTCTGCTTCCTGTGTAGGTGAACCTCGCCCAGTTGCTGCGAGACACCAAGGAGCGCGTGAAGCAGCTGACCGAGGAGGCCAAGGAGCTGACTCAGCGTCTACTGGAGGCCCAAGGGGATAACAAGGTAAGTGGGGAACGGCGCATACTTCCGTCTTCGACCGCCAGACGTTGCTGAAACCGGCAACGTTGTCCTTCTTCAGCTCCTGCGAATGACGATTACGCGACAGCGGCTGGGCGACGACGAGGTCGGCGCGCGACACTTGCCCGCGCACGAACGTCAAGATCTGGTGCTACGACTGGAGAGAGCAGGCCATCAGGTCGGGAAAGCCTCATCTGTACACAATGGGATGTCCTAATTTTCAGGCCTGTAATTTAGGCGCATGTTTTGCGTTCCGGTAGATGGAAGAGATGGCGCACAACGTGAAATCCCTGACGGACGAGCTCCACGACATGAAGGCGGAGAGCGCCGTGTATCGCGACAAGGCCGAGCGACTCAACGTGGAGCTCAACCACGTTCTGGGCAACCGGGACTCGCGCATCGTTGACGTGGACGCGCTCTGCATGGAAAACCGGTAGCGCGCGCGCACGTCGTTTCTCTCTTTTTGTTTGGGATTTGAAGGCGTGTTCCTCCTCAAAGGTATTTGCACGAGCGCTTCAAACAAATGCAGGAGGAAGTGAACCTGCTGAAATCCAACATCATGAAGTACAAGGTAGAGGCTTGTTCGGCCGATCGTTGTAAAGACGAGCTTGGGAGCAAATAAATAAAAGTGGAATCTTTGCAGGCCGCGCTAACGAGGAGGAAAAACTCAAACGGTTACGAGAAGTCACACAGTCGTCCGATCACGGGGGTCCTCTCCGCCGAACGAGGTAACCAACGAATAACTGCACAAATTCTTTTTCTTGGTTTATTGGATTGATGACAAATTGACGTGGGGCGGGGCATCTCTAGGATGGGTCTCGAAGTCTGTACTTTTTATGTTTCGGTCCCATTTGGGTCGGTCTTACCTCGAACCGATTCAGAGGGTACCCCATCGTTATTCCTCTTCACCTTAGCTTTTGGCCAGTGAATCAGAAACGCCTTTATTATCATTGTATTACATACAACGAAACTTGGGTGCCACTCCCTAGTGTATTTTGTAAAAAAAATAAAATAACGGGTTAATAAATACAAAACTCAACAACAAGCCATAACAACAGCAAAAAGCTGATCTGATTTTGACTTATCCCATCAAGCTGACATTCATTTCTCCCCTTTGCAGTGGAGGAAATGCTCCTGGAGGAGCACGGCTGCAGCCTCCCGGCCACGCCTCAGTCCATTTGCGAGCTCAAATCCCTGGCCACAGCCCTGCTGGAGACCGTCCACGAGAAGAATCTCGTCATCCAGCACCAACGGAAGACCAACAGGTGAGCGATTGATCGATCGGCGGCCTGATCGGCTCCATTGAGTTGACTGATGTTTATTGCGGGACAATGTGCAAAAATAACATGCAACTCGAGGAATCAATGTGCCCTGTACTAGTTTATCGGTTGTGGGTTTTTTCCTTGTGGCAGGTAAAAAGAAAATGAAGCCAACCCGACTCCAGTGAATTTCCTAGCATCCTCATTTATTATGGCAATGTAATGCAATACAGTGCTATTTTTATTTGCTTTCTTCCGCAAATAGTACACGCATTAGCATCCAGTATATGAATTTAAAGTGCATTCGTCGCATGGTGTTCACAAGTCTACTAATTGCCTCCCTCACATTGCAGGATCCTCGGGAACCGCGTCGCCGACTTGGAAAGGAAGTTGAAGACGTTGGAGGTTGCCGGCTTTTGGAGTCTCCCAGGTGCGTCTTTTCTGGACTCCAAAGCTCAACAAGCGCGTACATTTCCTCCCTCTCACCCTTTTTTTGGTATGACTTTGTCTTCCTCTTTGCGGCGGCTGCGTCTTAGGCCGGACCTACCGCGTGTCCGTGGGAATTGGGAGTATGTATTCCTTGTGTGTCATCTCGTGTTTGCCGTGGGTCAACTCCACTTCATCCACCATCCATGGTGCAGTTCCCCTTCTCCCCACCGGGGTGCGGTGTTGTGCCACATTTAAGGCAACGGCGAAGATGAGTGAGGGTGGGGGGAAGGGGTGAGGTGCTGCCGACCTGTCACCACCATCATTCTACGCCATAAAACTGACAAGCGTCCATTATGGAAAATGATTGCCCACATTACAAACGCATTTAGGGCGAATGTGGCGTTATTAGGGGATTTGTAGGCGCCTGAACGAGAGGTGTGGGCTTGATGTGTATAAAGCAGGACGGAATGAAACAGGCAAACTATTTGTTTTTGAGTGAAACGCGCATGATTGACATCCCCCTCAGTGCCCAATCAGCCCAAAACAAAAGCAGTTGCGCGCATCAATTTTTTTATTTTATTTTTTTTGTGGCACAGCCTCACAGTTGAATGGTTCGTCGTAAAAGGTTGATGAGCGCATTTGGCAGGTTTGTGTGTGTTTGTGACGCCATCAGCAACATATGGTGTCAGGCCAAGAGGCGCGCAGCCATCACTAATGAAGACAGATGACGGCGAAGTTAAGGCCACTTTTGACGCGGGCGAGGCACAGCCAACACTTTTATGGATGTGACGATAATGCCTACTGATCTTAAAAACGATTTTTCAAACGTGAGCAGCCCCGCACGGGACGAAATATCGCCTTGTGTGTGCCGCACTCCAGATAAGTGACTTCCCAACTGCCGTGTCGTCAGAGATCAAAACATTTACCGCAGGAAATTGTCCAAAATAGCTTCATTGCTCGTCATTCAATGTATTAATATGTGCCGATCACCACAGGTAATCGAAACTGGCTCTGGCAAGTTTTGTTCACACCGACCAATCGGAGGACAGAGAAATGATGATGTCATCGAATGTCAATTTGCTTCATTGTTCATGTCGTTTTTCGTCCTTTTGGACCAGCACTACTCATTGGAAAGACCCCGTGCAGATTTGATTGAGGTGACGACACACATAGGCTGAAATCTGATTGGATGAAAATAATAATAATAACAATAATAAAATTCTCCATCCACATTCACATACTGGAAGCAACCAAGACAAACGCAATGTTGCCACAGCTATTAAATAAAGGGTTAGCTGATTGCCCCTAAAAAATAAAGATGTGCCCTTCCTTTGGCAGCAATGATTTGAACACCAGCTCAGTGATATGTGGCTTTCTGTTCAGCCCGCATATTTCTGAGCGGGTATTAAATCCACTGTGAATGGAGAAAAAGTCCTTAAAAATGGCTAAATTGGCCCTCAAAAGTCCTTAAATGCTCCATCAATGAAAAGCAAGTGGAAGAGTGGGAACCCTGCATGTTGAAAACGTGACTTGGCGTGTATGTGTTCCCCGCCGCCTCACACGATAGGGCATAGATGACCATCCCATAATGGTTCACGGCTGAAATTATAAATTGCTTCCCTTTTCCACGTTTATGTTCCATTTATGTCATGTGTTGTTTTTATTATTTTACTTGATGTTCACTGTTTTGTAAAGCGCTTTGTTACAACTGCAGCTGTTGTGAAAGCGCTCTATAAATCGGGATGTATTGTATTGTATTTTCACGTTGATGTTCCTGTTGGTTAGTAAAACACTATTAAAAATATGAGAGCGTTCGATTACTAGTTACTCGATATGGCAGCCGTTAGTGAGTAACTGGCCAAATCTCATCAAATGATAAAGATAAAGAAATAAATACAATTTCAAGAGACAAATTCATATTGTGAATGTAGGTCAGCGCTTGAAGTGGGCTGATGACTAAAGTAAACTTTTGTTCTGGTAGGAACGCAGAACGAGGCGCCATCCAACGAGAAGCTCCCGCCGGGGCTCCATCCAACGCAGGCGGCCTCTCAGCCACACCGTCCGCCTGCAGGTAAGGCGCGTGCAAAGTCGGCCCACTGGCGAGATGGCACGAAAAGCGCCATTAGCCCACACGTCCATCGCCTCTGCTGCCTCGTCTCCTCATCGGCGTGAGTTGCCCAAATGCCGTGGCATTTGGAAAATGGGAGGCGAATTCTCGCCCGCTGACATTCAAAAACTTCTCTTGAAAGACGACCAAGTGTGAAATGTATGCGTAAAGGGGGAAAGTGAGGTGGGGGGGGGGGTGAAATATGGATGCCGGACTCAAGTAACATCGTTCTCCTCCCATGTTCGTCTGCGGGGGCTTTGAGAGTCTTTAACCTTTTTTTTTCCTTTTTTTTTTCCATGCGTGTCCACAAATATGGGTCAGTAATCCCCCAAAGTGCGGCCACATTTTGGCGAAGAGGCAGAACTAAGCTGTTGCTGTCACATGTCCCCTTGTCACTGTCGCTGCGACTATATTTAGACTGTTGCTATGGAAGTGCTCCAGCCACAATTGAAATAACATTGTCTGTGTTGACCAAACAGAGAGCATTCACTTTGCACTAAGGACCAGTAAGGGTAGTTGCCTGTCAAAGCCAGCAGATGGCGCCGCTACCGCTACGCTCAGTGAAGTTGCAATATTATTGGTGATTACTCGCACTTTTTCACTAATATGACGAATAATAGTGGTCGATTACTGTCGTCCCAAAGTGCAATTTGTATGAAAACGAGAAATGATGTCGGGGAAACTCCAAAATGTGCACATTTTGCGAGAATGACTAAGCATTCCTTTTTGAGTCAAGTAATCAGATTACAGTTGCTCTGGACTAAAGTAGTTTTCATTTCCTTTTATGTTAGGTGAAATGCAGGAGATTATAAATAATTCCAAAAAGTTGCCTTTATTTTTAATTTTAAAAAAATCATTCTTAAATATCACTGTTAAAAATGCAGTGCCAAATCAGAGGCAAACCCGGCTGTCATATTTTATGTTAAGCAGCTGCTGAATCTAAATACTAAAGCAACTTGAAATGTAACTTATCGGTAGTTACTTTTAAAATCTGTTATCAGGAAAGTAACTCGGTTACCTTTGAAAGAAAGTAATTTGCAAATAAATCATTTACTTCTTCAAGGCAAATGTGGCGACATTGCACACGACCCAAGTTCCCATGAATCATTGTGGGAGTGCCACACGGCCGCTGGCGACCTTGGCACAGATGGCGTGCCACAGCTGGCGGCGGCGGCGGCGCAGACGAACGAGATTGACGGCAGACGAGGCGACCCGGCGACCCCGACGGAAGAAGATGGACGGAGTCCCGTGGAGGAGGCGGGGCGCGAAGCCCAGGAGCCAGACGTGGTGGCAATGGTGGAGGAGGGCGAGGAAGCGGCCCTGGCGCTGGCGCTGGACGCCTCACCCAGCCAGTCGCGCCTTATATATAATATATAATCGCAACTTACATGCGATGCAACGTTGCCAGCAGGACCATCCGACGCCGAGCTGCGTGGCGTGACATACGTCACCGCATGGCGTGAATGCATTTGAAGAAGGCTGCCTTTTCATTTCCTTGCTTCATTGCAAAATGGGACATTATTTCAATTTGACGGAGCGCTAATTGATTTTTTTTTTACCGTTACCGCTTTGATCTGTGAAATAGATCAGAAAATCGGCATAAATGTTGATCGTTGTGATTTTCAAAATAAAAAGCAGGTGTTTGTAAAAGTCGTTTTTGAAAATTGATCATCCGCCTGCAATCAGTGGCAAGAAGTTGAATATTGACTGTTGAGATGCTGAAACGCCCCCCCCCCCTCCCCGAACCCCTCCCCACTCCCACGCAGGTGACAGCTGGCCTCTCCATGCAAAACGCCAGAAACTATGAAGCGCTTACCCGGCGCAACTTGCTATTTTTAATCCCCACGCCACTAAATAAATTGGAGCGGCGGGCGGGCGGCGGCGTGAACCCGACGCCAGCCAGCTGATTTGGCACGCCGCTAAGAGCCCCCTTTCCTCCCCGAGCGAGGAGCCGAACTTTCTCAAGCAGATGGAGTGCGAACTAATGAAGTCGTAAGACGATAGCAGCTCGCTTTTGGATTCCTCATCAGGAATATTTGCACGCCTTCGAGACAGCGAAGAGATTTGCAAAGTTGTTTGGGGAGAAAACAGCATTTTGCCAAGAAGATCCTGGAGCTCTTGCGGGCTTGTGTGACATACATTCCCTCAACATAAATTCCAACAACATCAGAGCTATGACTGCGAATTTCATGGAACCGCTGTGGCCAAATGTAGTTGGAAAAAAAATGTTGCAATAAATTGAAATAAAAGAATGTGCTGCAACAGTGTGCTGGACAGTCCCGGGGCACTTGTGTCTTGCGCCTGTAATGGGCAGCATTTTTCACAGCCCCACTTTGTTCACCGGAGAGATCGGTGCTGTTAAACGGTCTGCGGCTGGATGGATGTAAGGCTTGAGGAGCCGACGATGAGAAGAAAGGAGCGTTGGCGCGGAGTGCCGATGCGGATGTGGAACTGGGAGTCGTGGCTTGGAATTGAAGTGGATTTACATGGGATGGGAGATGTGAGCCAATCTCTTTTTCATCAATGGACGCTACAGCTTCGTGTTTGCTTTCAAAACTTAGCTTGGAGCAGACGTGTGCACATTTTCAGCATGACGTCTCTGATCCACTGGTGAAAGGACACTTTAATCCTCTCCTCTTTCATCTATAACTGCTTCAGACAACAAAGTGAATGCAGAAAAGTGGTGAATATTGCACGACTGTCTGTGTCCTATGTGTTGTGTTGTATTATTTTGACTTCAAAATGGCACTGCGTGAGTGGCTGCCTTTCCAGCAGCTCCTATTTTTTGTTGTTCTACTTCTTCCTTTCATAACTTTGCTGCTGTGAATCGGGAATTTCTCCATTATGAGACTAATAAAGGTTTTCTTATCTTAACTATTTTTGGGGGGGTTCAGTTCCTATTTTGACACATAGGGGACAGTCTGTACTTTTCCTGACTGATCAGTCAACCCTGGGCCAACTCCCGTTTGTCAGATGGCCCGACGCTGTCAGTAGCTGATTTCGTGATTTACGTTTTGAATTATTTAAGGGGTGCAAGCAGTAGTGAACGAGCGGTCAATCATTTTATGTTATCTTTTATTCATTTAAAAATATTACCACTTCAACTATTGTTGAGGTTCCTGGAATAACTTTTGGGATAACACGGAAACACGACATATCATTATTATTAAATATTATTTAATATGACAATTTGAAATTTTGGCACAGACTTTAGCATACGACATGGAAGTTGACATGCCTGATTTGCTTTTGTGGGCCATATAAAATGTTGTGGTGGGCCAGATCTGGGCGCCGAGCCTTAAGTTTGATACCAGCACTCTAAATAGTGGTGCAACTCATTTTTTAAAAACTTTATATGAATCTAACAAATGGAAACAGCGTGCCACCAGTAACACAAACACCTCATCAATTCAGTACAAGTAGTGTTGCCCTTCAGATTATTTTTACTGTAAGCTTTGCAGTTTTGTCTTTTTTTTCACATTTTCCCACAATTTCATGACACAGCTGGCTGGGTCACCACCATGCACATGGGCTCCAATAAGTGTGACCGTCATCATCATCATCATCATCTCGCGGAAGGTTGAAGGGCGAAGATGAGCTTTTCGGAGGCCGCACTTTCCAAGCCGGGGTTAATGACTCTCGCAAGCGGCTGATTCTTTTTCATCTTTGCGATGGCCCTCGCGCGCCCGAGTTGTTCTCGTATCTCGGGAGACGCCTGGACGCCCGCAGCTTTTGGGGCACACGACTTGACAAGTGTAACTTTCTGCTCTACTGCTGACAGGCCTTGTTATTAGCTGTCAGAAAAGGGCAGCAGTGCGCCACAGAGGGAAACAGGCAGAGGTTGTCACTCCTCTTTTGCGATGGAATCACAAGTGAAGGTGAACAAAAGCCTGCTCAGCCTCCAGCTACATCAGTAGCATAGATGAAAAGGAAAACGAGATAACAACTGCAATGTGGGAGGGATTTTAAAAAATATATTTTGTAGATTTATTGTGACTTAATGAGGATTAAGTTGATTCAACTGATTTGAAAAAGTATGAAAAATAGAAAAAATGATAAAAGCATGCAATTCATGATGTTGCTGCTGAGTCATGTTGCTCACTTTTTTTCCTATTTCTCGTGATGGCTAAAAAGATTTTAGCAATCGGGCTGCATTTATGTTGAGAGTCACAATCACAGAACACAATTACAACGATGGAAAATGTGTTTTGACAGTAACAAGGAAGACAAACACAATCATAAAGCACTTCTTTTTCATTAGCTATGTTAAGTTGGTCATTGAGCAATTTGGTAATTTTAAAAAGTTCAACAATTCTTGATTACTTTCATAATCGATTAAACCAGGGGTCCTCAAACTTTTTCCTGTGAGGGCCACATAAATTTTCCCTTCTCCGATGGAGGACCGGTGTCAGTTTGTAACATCAACGATCGTAGGGGAGCTTAAAAAATTTATTGTTTCCCAGAAAGCCACACATAAGCAAATAACCCTTTCCAGGTTCTTTACAGAAAAAAAAGTCACGAAACAAATAATAACACTATTAATGAAATAAATAACAACTAAATAACCCTCTCTGAGTTCTTCACAGAAAAAAACAGGAAATAAATAATAACTAAACAACTCTCTCTCTTTATAGCCCCTTGAAATCCACAAAAAAAAAAAAAGAGTTCTGCCATCTACGAGAACGCCACCTATCTTGTCTTGTGCATGTCTGCTACCGCCTTGTTCACGTGTTCTACTAATTGATCTGAGACAGAACTAAAACACTGAAACTTTTTATCACGTGTAAATAACTTTGTGACCTTGATTTCAACCCTATTTGCATCATGGGTCATTTTGCCCCGAAGACCACCTTTGTACTTTTTTTGTACAGCTTCCATGGAAATGTGAATAAAAACAACATTTAAAAATTTCTGCAGTTGGGGACAATCTAGGAAAAGTCATAAAATTTCAAGTTAAAAATGTATCATTCAGGAGTTTTTTGGGGCGTTTTTAACACAGTGACGGGTCATTTTGACCCAAGGACAACACGAGGGTTAGAGGGCAGGGTCAAATGGGCCATAATTTGGGAACCCCTTGGATTAAACTGTTGACTCAATATTTCAATTCATCAATGAATCTGGAAAAAAAAATCAATTTCAATTACTTAATTTAAAAAAGGAAATTATTTCAAAATGATTGTGCAGAAACTGCAACAACATACAGTACATATGATGATTGATTGATTTATAGGTTTGGTATGTACCATCAGCCATAAAATTGGCAAAAATGTTGAATAATGTTTTACAAAGTAAAAGAAGATGTTTGGGAATGTCCGACTTTGATTCGACACGAAGATATTCGGACTACTTTCACAGAAGACTGCAGAAATATTTACTGTTGAGAGGCTGAAATCAGAGGATTTGAAGTTAAACAATTTGCAGTTAAACAAGGTTATTAAATCATAAATCGATGATTAAAATAGCTGATCCATTTGATAAACAAACGCTAAGAATTAATTGATTTTCCTCTCAATACTTGATATGATTCATGTTTAATACAGCAAAAATTACATTTATTTTTTTAACAACTCGTGCATGTTTCTGTGTTTTGTGCATGGATTCCAGTATTTTAAATTTCAAAGGGCAGGAAATGTTCTCCAATTCTCAATTGATGTATAGATTGTTTTTCAACCGATGAGCATTTTCTCGGTATATTTTTTCTTTTCCCAAGTGAATAGCGACGGATCCTTTCAGTGCTGCAGTTGCAGCAGCGTTTGCAGCCGAAGGGGGCGGGCGCTCAGTGCATCAGCATCTCTCTCGTCCTCCTCATCAAGCTTGAACGACCCGATTCCCTGCAAGCATGCGACGTGTCGACATCGTGACACCTGTTTAAGGATAAACATGATGAGGTGAGGACGAACATGGGTGTCATTTTTCAGTTTCGATGAAGAATGTATGCAGTGTTTCTTTTCACATTGGGCAGCCCATGATGCTAGCCCAGTAGCAGGCATCGGGTTTGTTAATAATTGGGCGTATTTTTATGATTTATTTTTTCTCACGAAGTCAGCATCTTTCGACGACTCATCAGATGTTATAAATCATGGTGCTTCTGTCCCAAAAATTGGAAATTGAGAGACTACGACGTGCGACAGTTTGACATCAGTCGACTCGTTCTGGGTTAGCATTGTTACAATTGGTTGGCGGTCGTCACGTGACTTCTACTCCGAAAGTTCTACCGACCAACAAGAATTAGGCTCTGGTCTTATTTACAGTACTGTATTGTTATAAAATTGTCCAATGCCCTTCAAGCCTCTCCTCGAATTAATGCGATGAGCGTTTTCAATATAATGACAGAATGCTCGCTATCAGTCGAAAGATACACGTAGAGGACTTTTTGAACGCGTTCGCCCGTTCCTGCAATACGCTAGTGTGTGCGCCATATTCGATGTGGCAACTCTGTCCGGAAAGCTCATGCACGGAAATACACACTACATAAAGCGTCCACCTACAAAGTTTATGCAACCAATTCAGCCACTCGCATGCATGTGAAGTGTGTTTGCAATATCTAACCCTTGCAAAATAATTATAACAGTTTCATGTTTCTGTCTCTGTCCCCTCCAGGCGTGACAGGGATAGGTGCCGAGGTGGTGATGAGCAGTCAAGGTCTGGCTCCTGTGTCCAGTGTGGAGAAACGGAGACTGACCGAAGTCAAACCGCCACGCAGGAGCACATCAACCCGTTCACTCAGCTGCCCTACACAGCTCGATACCACCAGATTCTCAAGAAACGGCAACAGCTCCCCGTGTGGGACTACCGAGAGAATTTCACACACATCCTGATGCATCACCAGTGTTTCCTTATTGTAGGAGAGACCGGCTCTGGAAAGACCACACAGGTAGGAGAAGCATGTGGGTAAATTAAATAAAGACATGAAGTAATTAAACTAATTTCTCTAATCACAATTTTTCAACAAATTGTGGTGCCTTAAACTCTCCTCTAAATTCTGGACTGACCGATCCAACATTTTGCCTTCCTTTTCACCTCCTCTTTTTTTTGTCCATCAGATCCCCCAGTGGTGTGTGGAAAAGTTTCAGTCCACGGGGGAAGCCAAGCGGGCGGTGGCCTGCACCCAGCCCAGGCGGGTGGCGGCCATGAGCGTCGCCCGGAGGGTGGCCGATGAGATGGATGTCACGCTGGGCCAAGAAGTGGGGTACTCCATCCGCTTTGAGGACTGCAGCTCTACCAAAACCGTACTCAAGTAAGAACACATATCAAAGTCACACATACCGTACGATATGTAACCATTCTGAGGAGCTTGAGCTCCACCAAGACCTAACCCACACGTCATTGCAGTGATAATGCTAACATATTAATGTCCATTACAACTTCACAAGATCCTAACAGGAACAGAAATATTTCTAAATCACAATTTATTATCACAGGTACTTGACGGACGGGATGCTGCTGCGGGAGGCCATGAGCGACCCGTGGCTGGATCACTACGGCGTCATTGTTCTGGATGAGGCTCACGAACGCACGCTCGCCACAGACGTCCTTCTAGGCGTCCTCAAGCGGGTACTCCGCCAAAGATCGGACCTCAAGGTAAATATGATACGTCTGATTGGGAAAATGACACCAGAGGTGGGGAGCAATGTTGTGACGTCAACAATCAGTCCATTGGTACAGGTGGAAGGTCTGCGAGTCCGCCATTAATGGACTAAGCACAGATGGAAGCTATTTTCTTCCGTCCCCCAAACCGCTGAAACCTGCCTGAAATAATGACGGACTGATGATGCCGAATGTTTAATGACACGGCCACCACTGCTGACACACTTATACCTTCTTACACCGAGCAGTAATGACCGGGGGGTGAAGCCCTGCCTCGAGAAGTCCCTTGTAGTCTGAAAACCATTCTTTATTTACTTCCAAAAGTTAATCCATCGGCAAGTCACGCTAAACCTGACTCGGGTGTTAACTGCAGTGCTCATAAAGCAGATGGATAACGCCTTGATTGTTTGTCATTGTGGAATCTGAGGTTATTGCGAACGATCCTCCTTCCTAGCGCACGCCCTCCCCATCTCCTGCATCCCCATCGGCTGGCGAATCCGGGATGTTTAATTTGCCTTGATTAAGATCAATTATGATGCCCCGCCGTGCGGAAAGCGAAAATGCCGAGATGCTGGCCCCGGAATATAGCGGAGATTGAAAAGGGAGTGACACGCTTTCCCTCAGAATCCTAATGCGCTTGATCAGATGGCTTGGAAGGGAATGACATGTACCCAACATGAGCCGACGAGGACTGCGGTGTCCCCCGTGTCAGTCGCCGACATCTTGCGAGAGCGTCCCAAAAGCCTGCAAGAACAACACTCATCCTGTGTGGCTTTTTACCACCTTGTGTCATCATCATCATTGTCACGGATAATGAACTCATTCTCCGCTCGAGTGGCCGCTCCATAAATGGCCGCTCTCCCTGGCTGTTTTTCCCTGTTGCAGGTAATCGTCATGAGCGCCACACTGGACGCAGGCAAGTTCCAGGCATTCTTTGACGGCTGCCCGCTGCTGTCCATCCCTGGACGCACGCACCCCGTGGAGGTCTTCTACACGCCCGAACCCGAGCGTGACTACCTGGAGGCGGCCGTCCGCACCGTTGTCCAGATCCACATGTGCGAGGAGGACCAAGGGGATATTTTGCTGTTCCTCACCGGGCAAGAGGTATGACTGCAGTAATCCGCTACAGCGCTGAGGCTCTGAGTGTCAAATTATGAGTTACTGCTGATTAATTATAATTGCATGTGTTCACAGTTTAGTACCGGTAGTAGTAGTAGTAGTAGTATTTATTCGTGTGTGTGCGTGCACGCGTGCGTACATTATATCAACGCTTCTACCTCAAATTTTAAGAATCTCTGTCATCTTTTCTCTCTTTTGTGACACTTTGGTAATAGATTTAATGTGACAAACACTTTAATCGATCCCAGGATGCGTGTCACGATCACATTTCTGTGGGTCCGCCATCTTTTGGGATCTTACACATTGTGGCACCATCCATGAGAGATCCAATGCTGCCATCTGCTGCCAACAGTGGTGGCAATGTTTTATTTATTGCTATTTATTTATTTATTTTATTCATTATAATAATACATTTTATTTATAAGCGCCTTTCACGACACCCAAGGACGCTTTACAATAACAAAAAACACAAAACACATTCATTCATTCATTCCCTTTCCAGAGAGATGTTAAACACAGAGTTTGCCAAAACATTTCTCCACCCATTCCATTTAAAAAGAATGAATAAATAGGTCGTTGACAGCATTAAGTTGACGGCACTCCTTATTAGGATTCCAGTTGATGGCATTTTACGGAAACGGCACACAAGCAGTCAACTGCCTCATATTTTCAACACACACGCTATGAACAAACACAGTGCAGCTCACCCTGTGACAAGCGGACTTTATGATATGCTATCAGCAGCACATCAAACGTGACAAACTAACGTGAGCTACCTTTTGCTAACCGTAAAGCCGGTACAATTTCTAGCCTATCTATTGTCATCCAAACAGTCAATGATTCTGACTTCCTGTTCGTGTTTCCGACTCTGTTACTTGAAATTGTAGGTCACATTTCTTGCCTTGTCTGTCTGCCATTCATGTTTCGAGGGTGCACAGGACACAATGATCTCTACCAGGGGTGTCTGGATGCAACCCTCAAAACAAGTTTGGACACCCCCGATGTAGACCAAGGGCGTTATCGCGTCCGTTTTGAGGCCAAATGCTTGTGCAAATAGCATACCTAAGCGAGAAGGAGAGGAGTGACCAACCTGTCGTTCCTTCCTCCCCACCATCTCCTGAAATTAAGTCATTTCTTTCCCCTGCACACGCTTGCCCATTGATGTGTAATAGAGGGCAGGGTTCACTCTCGGAATGATGAATTTGGTTACAGCTGGGTGAACACACGCACACAGAAAAGCTCCACAAATGTCTCTAGATTTCCAGTCGAAGCCTGATAAACAAGCAGTCGGTGTTTGTTTGATTTTTTTTTCTTTACTTGTCATTGCCATTGCAGGAAATAAAGATGTGCGGACAGAGGGTTTATTGTGCACACACACAACAGTTTTCATTGTTTCATTCATTCATTCATTCATTCATCTTCCGAGCCGCTTGATCCTCACTAGGGTCGCGGGGGGTGCTGGAGCCTATCCCAGCTGTCTTCGGGTAGTAGGCGGGGGACACCCTGAATCGGTTGCCAGCCAATCGCAGGGCACACAGAAACGAACAACCATCCACGCTCACACTCACACCTAGGGACAATTTAGAGTGTCCAATCAGCCTGCCATGCATATTTTTGGAATGTGGGAGGAAACCGGAGCACCCGGAGAAAACCCACACAGGCCCGGGGAGAACATGCAAACTCCACACAGGGAGGCCGGAGCTGGAATCGAACCCGGTACCTCTGCACTGTGAAGCCGACGTGCTAACCACTGGACTACCGGGCCGCCTCATTTGCTCTGCATATAACCGACGACCATGTAAAATGGACGCAGAAAATATGACTGTAACTCATGGATGGTCCTTCCTTTCTTCTGTGGAGGATATTGGCAGATGGCACGTCAGTTTAATGGTCCATCAGCACCACCAACTGATCTTGTACTTCTAGCGCAAGGAAACCAATCTGAATTGATGGTGCCCGGGTGTTGTCAAGTATGTCGTCGCCGTCTCGTGTTGGGCCTCTGAGACACACTTGTTTGTCAAGTTCTTCTTGGAGCTGAAGAAAATTTTTAAAAGGGCATATCCCAAGTCCAGGGCACTTATTTCAAGGCATCACTGCAAATTATTAAAAAAAAAAAACGTCATCTGTGATGTTTGTGGCTCATGCGCTCCAATTTTATTTGATTTTTTGGGGGGGGCAGGGGGGTTGTTCATGATTGAGCATCCTAATTGGGTCGAAGGAGTGTAATGTTCAAAGGGTGCCGTTGCAGCCTCCTTCTAGCTCTTCTTCTTCTTCACCTCTACGGCCTCGCAGCAACTTTGAAGTGGACTAATGATGGGGAGGCAATCCGTGTTTTTTTTTAGTTTGGTACACCCCAGCTTTCAACACCAAACCCATCGCAACTTTCAAGCAAAGATAAATCCTAATGTTTAAGCTTCCCTCTCAACTCTCAACTGCGAGAGTCAAAACACCGCACAGCAGTGCGGTGAGTGGGGCAAATCCAGAGAGGGTGACCTCGTAGAGGAAAGCGCGTGGGTATTGGCTGGTGGACACGACCCAACACGTGGGCCGTATTCCTTCGGGAACACCAGCCCAGCTTGCTTCCAGCGCTTTGGCAAAGATCGCTTTTTTTTCCCCCTCCGCAGCAGCTGCTGCATCCCGAGGCTTGATTGGCTCTTAATACGCCGGCTAATTTGACCGATCCATTCCGATTTACCGGTTTCCCACTTGTCACAGTGTTGATTAAGAGACACACGGCCATCGGAAGGCTTTGACTTCATGTGATGTACAAAGAGACCGCCGGTGAGCTCGCTCATTCACGTTCAACGGTGGGAAAAAAAACCTCAGACATGCTTCACACTCATCAATTATTCGTATGATATATTCACAAATCTTGACACCGACAGAAGAAAGTGTAGGGAAATAATTCTTGATTCTGAAAGCAAATTATTTGTATCAATTATAAAGACAAACGATACTAATTTAGATGCTCGAAGATTCAGATTCTAACAAATTCTAGCTCGAAGTTCGAAGACGCAAATTTGTTCCTGGTAGTAGTCGCAACAGCTTTCTGGTGCGTCGCACCCATGGAGGAAGTGGGTGTTGCGATCCACTTTTCACCACCCAATAAAGTTGTCGGCTGTGTCAAGAGTTGTTTTTGTACATCCTGTGGGCCCCTAAAAAAGACTGCGGGCCACAAATACATACGTACATCTGTCTGTCTCGCTTTCTTTTTTCTCTTTCTAGGTCTCTCTTTTTATCTCTCTTTTTGTCTCTCTGTAAATTTCTCTTTGCTGACCATGCATTATTGTTATTATTATTATTTATTATTATTATTTTTTGTTTTGGGCGGCCCGGTAGTCCAGTGGTTAGCACGTCGGCTTCACAGTGCAGAGGTACCGGGTTCGATTCCAGCTCCGGCCTCCCTGTGTGGAGTTTGCATGTTCTCCCCGGGCCTGCGTGGGTTTTCTCCGGGTGCTCCGGTTTCCTCCCACATTCCAAATACATGCGTGGCAGGCTGATTGAACACTCCAAATTGTCCCTAGGTGTGAGTGTGAGCGTGACTGGTTGTTCGTCTCTGTGTGCCCTGCGATTGGCTGGCAACTGATCCAGGGTGTCCCCCACCTTCTGCCCGAAGACGGCTGGGATAGGCTCCAGCACCCCCCGCGACCCTAGTGAGGATTAAGCGGTCCAGAAAATGGATGGATGGATGGATTTCTTGTTTTGCATTTTTTTACTGGCTGGCTGGCCATGCGATGCATTCACTAGCCTGCAGGTGGTGCTACAGCCCAGGCTTGCAGTCACTTGTATCCAGGCTGTGATGTTGACAGTTGGAAGATTAAAAAAAAAAAAAGAACGACATTTATGTGCAGTTTTAAGACGTTTCTATGTGGATGTGTGTCCATAAATAAAAGTGTCCAGCCTGTCAACTCCAAGTGCACGTGTTACCTTGCGCCGGTGCTGTCATGTTGTCTAACTCCTGCCGCCACTCAGGCCTTCCTTCAGTCTGGCTCCAGAAGCTTGAGCCTGACTGAACTGATTTGCCGGCGGTGCGGCATATTCCGCTTTACAACGCTGTGCTGCAGAATCATGAAGCCTGTTTGTGTCTGACTGGCTCGAAAGTTACAGTTTCCGTGATTGCTCGCCACCACGCTGAAGCTGTGGCGTCAAATTGGAGGGGATAGGTGCAAGTGGTAGCGGCGTGCTTCTGTTTCGTGGCCGCTTTATTTGATTCATGCTCGGTTTGTCTTACAGGAAATCGAGGAAGCCTGCAAACGCATCAAGGCAGAGGTCAACGACTTGGGACCCGACGCCGGCGAGGTGAAAATTATCCCGCTGTACTCCACGCTGCCGCCACTGCAGCAGCAAAGAATCTTCGAGTCGCCTCCGGCCAATAAACCCAATGGCGCTATCGGAAGGAAGGTAAACAATCCAAGGAATGAGCAGAATTACGACAGACAATCCAGTTAAAAATCGGTTACCAAGCTCAGTCACACACAGGATGATGAACATTTTGGATGTGGGCCTTTATGGGGCATGGCCCAGTGAGTGACGTCGCTCCTTGTGAGTGTTTTCATTTTGCATTTGTGTGTTTGACTCTTGGTCCTGTTGAATAAGTGTCAGAAAGTGCATCGGCATCTGTGGCTCTCCTTACAGTTGCTTAATTACTTTGCTAATTTTATATTTGTATATACACTCATGCCTTGAGATAAAAAAACCAAACAAAACTACACTAAACAAAAAAGCACTTCCAACTCCTGGAATGAATGGTAATGCAAAAAAAATGCTATAATCAAAGCATTTCTACCATGAATTGAATATTTAATGCACACGGTTTGTGACAACACTAAACTAAACCTGGTATGAAATCGAACATTCTTCCTCCTGTTTGGACCTTCTTGAATCGTTGACATAAAACAGGAAGTCAAGGAAGGAGCAACTCCATGAGCCAGCAATCCTGGCCACCAATGGAAGGAGGTAATACGCACTCCTCCTGGGTGGCCTCACGTCGAGTGAAAAATGCAGAGATGTCATCGGAGCCTCCCCGAGAGGAAGTCGTGAAAAAGAATTAAGGCTTGTCACGCCCGCCGCTGCGCATGCTAACGACTGCATTAGGCAGCCCTCAATTAACATAAAGCACTGGCTCGTCATTTATTCGCCATTTGTCCGGGAGAGCGGCTGATTGTCTTGCCTCCCCCCCCCCCCCCCCACCCCCGACTGTAATCTCTCTTGGACAAATGCGTTACGATGAGTTTATCTGGAGTGTTACGTCAAATCTCTCGACCCTTTTGAATGCGGACGCGTCGTTTGACGCACTTTTCAGTTTAAGCCCGAAGCTTTATTTGTCAACAAAGCTCGGGTCGCGAGCGTTAAACTGTGAGCGATGGCCCGCGTTAGCCGCTGCGCTCGCTCCCTCTGCAGGTAATAACCCAGAAATAACACGCAGAAACGACGCTTTAATGATATTACTGATGAAGCAAGGCCCGGATTATCTAGCGTGCCAACAGACTGGAAAGAGCCAGCAGGCATCGGGCGTAATGGCCCCGGCCGAGATAATCCTTCACAATCAATGCAGTCAATGACGCCGACGATATGATGGGGAAATGGGAGAGGGTGTCATGCGCGGCAGCTGCTTCTGTCCCACAGACAGCCTTGCCTATTGGTGCGTACGGGTAAGCGCTCGACCATCTTGTTCCCAAAAGATCAGAAATTCAATTCTTCAAAACTCTCTGGTGACAGCGAAATTTAGCAACCTGAAATGTGGAAAACGTTTCCATCATTAGTACGTTAACAAAAAAAGTCTCCAGGATCCACCCCCAAAAAGACACAAGAAGTCAGCCATTTTGGTTTGAAGCGGCCATTTTATGCTAAATTCAGGTTTGCTAACTAGCCATTAAATGTTTAAAAAAAAAGACATTTGGTCTGAAAATGTCACTTAGCAACGTCAAATTTAGTAGATATCTCTATCATGATTAGATACACAAAAAAGTCTCAATAAGCCATGCTCAAAAAGACCAGGAAGTCTGCCATTTAGGTTTGAAGCAGCTATTGTGTATTCATCTTAGGTTTGCTGACTGGCCATTAATCGTTCACGGTCGTCGTTCAGATAAATTGGGTTTGACAATGTCACTTAGAACACGAAATGTGGTGGTTATATTTATCACGAGTAGTTACACAAAAAAGTTTCAAGAAACCATGCCCAAAAAGTAGTTTGTTGCGGCCATTTTATGCTCATTTCAGGTTTGCTGATTGGCCATTAAATGTCAAAAATGCAGTACATTTGGTTTGAAAATGTCAGTTAGTAACATGAAATTTGGTGGACATATCTATCTTGAGTATTCATTCATTCATTCATCTTCCGAGCCGCTTGATCCTCACTAGGGTCGCGGGGGGTGCTGGATCCTATCCCAACTGTCTTCGGGCAGTAGGCGGGGGACACCCTGAATCGGTTGCCAGCCAATCGCAGGGCACACAGAAACAAACAACCATTCGCACTCACACTCACACCTAGGGACAATTTAGAGTGTTCAACTATCTTGAGTAGAGACACAAAAAAAGTCTCAAGACGTCATGCCCAAAAAAGAAAAAAAGCCTGCCATTTTGGTTTGAAGCTGCTCTTTTCTGGGTAACGAAGTTGTGAAACATTTGTGTTATTCGGCTAAACACTGCGGCGAGTGATGACTCGTCATAAAACTCTCAACTCAAATAATTCAGGTCCACAAGGCAAGACAGAGGCCCACTGAGCAATGTGACGAGTTTGAACGTGCATACAGTATAGAGTAAAAAATAAATCTGGAAAGTTTCTCCACTTATGATTAGATTCACGGTTGCCTCGTCTTGGCTGAGGTAAGTAAACACAAGTTGCCGATGTACACGGAAAGAAGCATTTATTTATTTTCATTCGACGCCCACCCGCATATTAAGTTATGACACTAGAGAGGCAGTTGCCAGTTGGAGTGAGCTATTAGTCAGCCGTCACAGTCCTGAGTGCTGTGATGAATCTAAAAGGGCCATCGTTATATAAGGAGATCTCACCCCAGCGGCGGGCGCTTTGCGTTCGCGTGATGTGCTGTTTGTGTATATGCTGACAGCCACGGACCCATCGGGTGCGATGACTCATTTGACTGTCATTTCTCATAGGCAGTCTTGCTGTCGGGATAATTGTAATCAAAACTGATCCGGGACCAGAATGCGCTGGAGGTTCTGCCTCCCTTTCTATTTGCAAATATTACTTTTCATTGTCTCAGTAAGGTTTTTCGGAGGTACCTTAACTTACGGGTGCCCGGAGTGTAATGTGTGCTTCAGGTCGATGAAAGTAAATCATCAGTCATACTCAAAAACTCCAAATGGCTCCCCAAAATCGTCAGATTATTTTTCAAATTCAGCCCCCGAAGCCAGTTTAACTCTTTCAGGCCCAGCGGTTATGACGGTGGTGCATGAATGGGTTAACGTAGCAACACGAAATTTGGTAAACAAAGCCCGGTAGTCCAGTGTTTAGCACGTCGGCTTCACAGTGCAGAGGTACCGGGTTCGATTCCAGCTCCGGCCTCCCTGTGTGGAGTTTGCATGTTCTCCCCGGGCCTGCGTGGGTTTTCTCCGGGTGCTCCGGTTTCCTCCCACATTCCAAAAATATGCATGGCAGGCTGATTGAACACTCTAAATTGTCCCTAGGTGTGAGTGTGAGTGCAAATGGTTGTTCGTCTCTGTGTGCCCTGCGATTGGCTGGCAACCGATTCAGGGTGTCCCCCGCCTACTGCCTGGAGACAGCTGGGATAGGCTCCAGCACCCCCCCCGACCCTAGTGAGGATCAAGCGGTTCGGAGAATGGATGGATGAATTCTAAAATGAGTAGAAATGCTTAAAAAGACTCTGGAGGTTTTACATTTTTCATCATTCTACACTTCACTGTTGATATGTTATCTAGTTACTACAAATTTCAATAACATGCGGAGATGACTAAATTTGAGTTTTGGTCAAGACGAATCTCCATTAATTTGATGTCAGGTTATGTCTCAACTCACTGGCCTTCTTTTCCCGCAGATTGTCGTGTCAACCAACATCGCTGAGACATCCCTCACCATCGATGGCATCGTGTTTGTGATCGACCCTGGATTTGCCAAGCAAAAGGTTGGCAGACCTCGTGTTGCAGCATATTTCTTCGATGTAGCTTGAGCTAGGACATTGGCGCTGTTTGTATGCAGTAGTAGTGGCAATTTCCTGCCTGGACAGGTGTACAACCCTCGCGTCCGAGTGGAGTCCCTTCTGGTATCCGCCATCAGCAAATCGTCGGCCCAACAGAGGATGGGCCGAGCCGGACGCACGCGTCCCGGGAAGTGCTTCCGATTGTATACCAAAAAGACCTACAGGACAGAGATGCGGGTAGGAAGCGGTAAATGCTTGAAAAAAAAAACATCTCAGGCCTCGCTTACCGCTCCTTGTTGCACAGGACAACGCCTATCCAGAGATCCTAAGGTCCAATCTGGGCTCAACGGTGCTGCAGCTGAAGAAGTTGGGAATCGACGACCTGGTGCATTTTGACTTCATGGATCCACCAGGTGAGTGTAAAAGTCCCGACCCCTTCCCGTTTTACGTCATCAAAAGCTGTGCGCATAATGGTTGCAAAAGAATGGTTGACATTTATGCTGCTGGAGGCTGTAAATTTCCCCAGTGTGGGACAAATAAAGGATATCTTAATATCCGTGGCTTGGCTGGCAAGATGATTTTTTTTATTGTGGCTTTGGTATAGGTTTTGAAAATTGGCCATTTGGTTTAACTTAAGGTGTATGTGTTGAAATATTGAGTGTTTAGGAATTGTGGAATAAAAGCATGGTGTGATGATTGCTACTGCTAGCTAGTAACAGTTAGCCGACTCGTTTAGCTATGAGCCTCCATGCGCTCTCTCTCCAAGTGACTCCAGCTCTTAATTCGTTAGCATTACTGTTTGCGATGTTGCTCTTCGCCGTTAGCGCGATGAATATCAGGCCATTGGACAATGGGGGACTTTGAAACGTCTTCTTACCAGACGGTGATCGCATAGGGATCAAACAGTTGCTTTCCATTTGACAGTGTGAGCTTTTTTAGTGCTGATATTTCACGATCCTTTACAGGCTCAACTCATTCAGTACCAGCCAATTCTGGACCAAGTCTGAAAAGACGTTTATAAACGTCTTTGGGAGTGAATGAGTTAAGGGCCCATAAAAACATTTATCTGTAATATTACCCTTTCAACACATTAAAACACACTTTTTAAAATTTCTTCTCAGCTTCTTCGTCTCTTCTCCGAACTACACTGTCCATCAAGTTCGTTAGTGTCCGACATGTTGCAGCCCAACGTGGTACCGTGCTAAAAATGTGCAGCTCTAAATTCGGATTTGCCCGAATACTCAACTGTAAAAGCTCATTTTAAAATTCATTCATTCATTCATCTTCCGTACCGCTTGATCCTCACTAGGGTCGCGGTGGGTGCTGGAGCCCATCCCAGCCGTCTCCGGGCAGTAGGCGGGGGACACCCTGAATCGGTTGCCAGCCAATCGCAGGGCACACAGAGACGAACAACCATCCACGCTCTTAGAGTGTTCTATCAGCCTGCCACGCATGTTTTTGGAATGTGGGAGGAAACCGGAGCACCCGGAGAAAACCCACGCAGGCCCGGGGAGAACATGCAAACTCCACACAGGGAGGCCGGAGCTGGAATCGAACCCGGTACCTCTGCACTGTGAAGCCGACGTGCTAACCACTGGACTACCGGGCCGCCCTCATCTGCAATATAGCAGCTCTGCGAAAGATGAACGGGGGGGGGGGGGGGGGATCCTTGTCCTCTCATATTTGATTTCACATCAGACAACGCCGCCGTCTTGATTGGGATCAGTGTCGTCTTCATCGATACAAACGCGGTTACAAAGCGCTCTGAAACCTTGCGTCCGTTTGATGCGCGGTATCAAATCGGGGTCCGCCGCGCCACTCGGGAGCCGGCGAAAGACGACGAGATCAAATGATCCTGGCAGATATCAAACGCTGCATATTTGGAGCTTTTCGGAGCGCTTGCAGTTTTGATGAGCACTTTTACTTGGAAGAGCGCGGCGGCGCTTGTTGTGAATCACGCTGGAATTAGGCCAACCAGATTCCCCGCGAGAGCGTGCGTTACTACATCTTCCCGAGGAGACCGCCAAACCCTCGCCGCCCCCTTCCTCCTCACCATAATATAGTTTTCATCTCACCTCTGAGATTAAACCCATCTCCCCACCGCCCCCCTCCATCCCCCCGCCCAGCGTGGCAAGCGCCATTTTGCGAACGAAATTGGTTACATCAATAGCGGCGCTATCGCCCGGGCTATTGCCTCCTCCTTTATATTCCTCCGGTGACTGACCTCCACCGCCACCCCCGCATTCCTCACAAAATGGAAGCGTCAACATATCGGATCGGCCTCGCCTGCCGGCCAAGCGGGGACGGGCTGAAGTGGGGAGGAAGGATGACTTTTTATTCCTTTGATGCACCGCTGGCATTGACGCCGCAACCTAACAAGTTCCTGGATGCTGCCGCACGCTTTGAGTCCTGGACAGACTCTTTATAATTTCTCGTCTCTTCCGATCGATTTTTATGCGCCCGCCTCCGAGTAAATGGGCCAGCCAGGGATGTGTCTCCAGAGGAGGCGCGCTGTGATACAAAGACTTAACAGCGTGTTTTGTTTGCCTGTTCCTGCCACTGTGTGTCTGTGTGTGATGTGTGTGTTTGTTTGTGTTTTCCTTTGGAGGTGCTGTCTAGCTAATCAGCCCCAAACGCCATGACTTATTGGACGAAGGTTTCATTTGCCTCGTGACATTTCCCAAAGAAATTCCTTTGAGCCGCACCCGGGTTTAATGTTCCTTTGGCCCACAGTGAACAGAGAACATTTCTGCGAGTTCCTGCGCTCGCTTATGAGACTTTAATGTCTTAGTATGGTTGCTCGGCAAGTTAAACGTTCAGGATAAAGCCTCTGTGATACAAGTGATCAACATTTTTGAACCGTTTAGACCGGAGATGAGCAACTTAAATGCTGAAGGTGCCCACAATTAAATTAATGAATGGGCCACTCAGAGTGTGGTTGCGGCCTCGTTTTCCATCCGTGATTTCGAACAAACTACCCCTGTGTTTTTTTTTCCCATGCTCCTAGCAGGACCCGAGAGGACGTTCATTTTTATGCAACTGGTCATTGGGGTCAGTCACTGCATCTGGATGAAACCCATGATGCAAATCACGGACGACAGAAGAAGTGGCATGCGCCAAACTGAGCAGGAAGTTGGCCGTCCTACCCTGTATCAATAGTGCACTCAAATAATTTTTCACTTCAATGTATTGCACGTAAAAAAAGCAATAGAAATTGTTATCAAACAAAACTTCAGCAATAACTCGTCCTGAAAGATTTTGTGCAAATATAGGCGGCCCGGTAGTCCAGTGGTTAGTACGTCGGCTTCACAGTGCAGAGGTACCGGGTTCGATTCCAGCTCCGGCCTCCCTGTGTGGAGTTTGCATGTTCTCCCCGGGCCTGCGTGGGTTTTCTCCGGGTGCTCCGGTTTCCTCCCACATTCCAAAAATATGCATGGCAGGCTGATTGAACACTCTACATTGTCCCTAGGTGTGAGTGTGAGTGCGAATGGTTATTCGTCTCTGTGTGCCCTGCGATTGGCTGGCAACCGATTCAGGGTGTCCCCCGCCTGCTGCCCGGAGACAGCTGGGATAGGCTCCAGCACACCCCGCGACCCTAGTGAGGATCAAGCGGTTAGGAAGATGAATGAATGAATGAATGAATGAATATTGTACTTAAAAGTTGACTACAGTACAACTGAACCGTACGTAGTCAGCAGTTCTTTCGTGTACCACTAGAGGGAGCCTGCATACAACACTTTGAGAGTCTCTGGCCTTTTTCCGCGTTCAAGTTTGCTGACCCATAATCGTGCCCGTACTTCCTTGGCAGCCCCCGAGACCCTGATGCGAGCTTTGGAACTGCTCAACCACCTTGAGGCCCTGGACGACGACGGCGAACTGACGGGTCTGGGCGCCGTGATGGCCGAGTTCCCGCTGGATCCGCAGCTGGCCAAGATGGTCGTCGCCAGCTGCGAGTTGGGGTGCTCTGACGAGGCACTCTCCATCACCGCCATGCTGTCAGGTGGGTACTTTCTGCCTTTCTGTGACTCCTCCGGTCTCTTTGTATCTCTCTTGTAACCTCCCGATGACATCACAAGATGACGTCAAGTACTAAATGATCAAAACAAAATAAATAAAGACGAATAGCAAAAACATTCCCGCAGTTGCGATAATGTAAATGGGTAGTGGGGACCGTACTTTGTCCACCCTTGGGTTAACTTCTCCCTTTGGGCCCATACCAATCTTGTTTAGTCCCGCAGTGCTTCATGCGACCCCCTGAAGCCAAAAAGGCGGCCGACGATGCCAAGATGCGACTGGCCCACCCAGACGGAGACCACCTGACTCTTCTCAACGTCTACCTCGCCTTCCAACAAAGTAAGTCAGTGTGCGGCATCCCCTCTTCTTGATTTTGACCTCTTCATTTTCCCACTCAGGCCACCGGTCATCGCAGTGGTGCTACGACAACTTTGTCAGCTACCGCTCGCTCATGGCGGCGGACAGCGTGCGTCTGCAGCTGGATCGCATCATGGAGCAATCGGGCTTGCCCCGGCGGACCTGCGACGGGGACGACGTCCACATCCGCCGCATGCTGCTCACTGGTTTCTTCATGCAGGTCGGGGTTGTTTTACATTATAGTTGAAATCGTATTTTTTTTCTGATTGCTGTTGAGAAACAAATTATTGTTTTTTTTATTTGGGATTTTTTTTTCATAATCAAACAAAACCAAGGCGGCCCGGTAGTCCAGTGGTTAGCACGTGGCTTCACAGTGCAGAGGTACCGGGTTTGAATCCAGCTCCGGCCTCCCTGTGTGGAGTTTGCATGTTCTCCCCGGGCCTGCGTGGGTTTTCTCCGGGTGCTCCGGTTTCCTCCCATATTCCAAAAACATGCGTGGCAGGCTGATTGAACACTCTAAATTGTTCCTAGGTGTGAGTGTGAGCGTGGATGGTTGTTCGTCTCTGTGTGCCCTGCGATTGGCTGGCAACCGATTCAGGGTGTCCCCCGCCTACTGCCCGGAGACGGCGGGATGGGCTCCAGCACCACCCGCGACCCTAGTGAGGATCAAGCGGTACGGAAGATGAATGAATGAAACAAAACCAAATAGCAATGAAGCAATATCACCCAAGTGGGAGTGATGTTTTACTCACTCGGCCACCCGCCCGCTTTTGTCTCAATTTGGGCAGGTTGCTCACCTTGAGCGCAGCGGCCACTATTTGACGGTGAAAGACAAGCAGGTGGTCCAGCTGCACCCGTCCAGCGTGCTGGGCCACAAGCCCGAGTGGCTCCTCTACGGCGAGTATGTGCTCACGGCCAAGAACTACATCCGCATGTGCACCCGCATCCACCCGCAGTGGTGAGTCTTGCCCACTCGCATGTGATTCTCAACCAGTGTGGAAATTCACTTTCACTCAATCGACGCAACAATTATTTAGTCACTCCAAATAATGTATTTTGTTTCATCTATCTATGCGAATGTCTCATGTTGCCAGATTTACCCAGTAAAAAGTAACACAATCTCTTGGTACGTTTCAATCCAAACACAGCTACAAACACACACACACTGTGTGTGTGTTTTTTAAAAGTAGTGTTATTGAAGCTAGAAAACACTGCGTCGACAGCACAAACTGCGCGACAAGTTATTTGTTGATTGCCATGACTGGTACTCAGTCATGGCACCGTATTCCATGATCTTAGCAGTTAAGCGTATTTTATCATTCAATAGCTAATAGTTTTGTCGCATGCACAATATGCATGCGTGAGGTAGACACCATGGCTGAGACGTACGTATGTGTTGTTTATTTGTTGTCCAGTCAATTCTTTCGTTAGCAGCAAGTGCCTTCGGAGGTGAAAGGTGCTGCTCTTTCAAAATGTTGATGTTGCTTTCAGGTCGGGGGGGAGATCTTGCCCCAAGTGGAGGAGTTTAAGTATCTTGGGGTCTTGTTCACGAGTGAGGGCAGGAGGGAGCGAGGGATCGACAGGCGGATCGGTGCAGCGTCTGCTGTGATGCGGACGTTGTATCGGTCTGTCGTGGTGAAGAAGGAGCTGAGCCAAAGGGCGAAGCTCTCAATTTACCGGTCGATCTACGTTCCAACCCTCATCTATGGTCACGAGCTATGGGTCGTGACCGAAAGAACGAGATCCCGGATACAAGCGGCCGAAATGAGTTTTCTCCGCAGGGTGTCCGGGCTCTCCCTTAGAGATAAGGTGAGAAGCTCGGTCATCCGGGAGGGGCTCCGAGTCGAGCCGCTTCTCCTCCACATCGAGAGGAGCCAGATGAGGTGGCTTGGGCATCTGATTCGGATGCCTCCTGAACGCCTCCCTGGTGAGGTGTTCCGGGCATGTCCCACCGGGAGGAGACCCCGAGGAAGACCCAGGACACGCTGGAGAGACTATGTCACCCAGCTGGCCTGGGAACGCCTCGGGATCCCCCGGGGAGAGCTGGAAGAAGTAGCTAGGGAGAGGGAAGTCTGGGCTTCCCTGCTAAAGCTGTTGCCCCCGCGACCTGGCCCCGGATAAGCGGTAGAAGATGGATGGATGGATGGATGGATGTTGCTTTCAAGTCAAAGTCAATATATTCATTGTATTCATTGTAACTTTTTGTGGCATTTTTTTAGTCATTGTAATCTGAATACTTGACTGGATAACATGTTAAATGTGTCATTACTGGGAAAAATGCAAATTTTGTAAGTAACGCGTGCCTTTGTAACCTGTCACCGTCATCACAGCCAGCGATATTTATTGGCATTATTTCACAATGTATGCGATGTATGTTCAGTATGTTCTTTGGCTCTAAAAAAGTTGGCAAATACTGTTTTCGGGTACCTGACCATGACCAAGTAGCTTCCCCTTGTATCAAAAAGTTTTCGGATTAACGCTGATGCTCTTTTCGAGGTTGTTGGAAATCGCCCCGCGCTACTACGAGATGAGCAACTTCCCGCCGTGCGAAGCCAAGAGAGAGTTGCAGCGCATCAATGGCGAGCTCTCATCCAAGCAATTGTGAAGAAAAGAAATGCAGACCATTTGTTGCGAGTCAAGGGGAGGCATCATCGAGATTGGCTTTTATCCAGAACAGTTCCCATCTCATCAGGTCGGACGATCACGCGTCCGCCTTTCATCTTTTTTTGAGAGCTGGATTGTTGTTACATTTATTCCGCTCACAATAAACATGAATTTTGGTATAAAACAACCCCAAGTGTCGGTATTTTGGTCTAATGGGCCCTTTTAACTGTAAGATGCAAGGTAAACAAGCATGCTGGCGACAAAAACAGGAAGAAGACCATAGCCGTCTTTTCAATGTAGGCTCCCTCTAGTGGTAGTTGACAGAATCACTCCCTAAGACATTTCAGTTGTCTTTAACATTTAAATTCAATGCGTTCAAATTCAGATGTAATTTGACCAATGTTGTGCAATACTTTTAAATGAAATGATGAAGTACATTTTTTGGTTATTGTTCTATAATTAAGCGCAATGTTCATGTTGAAACTGTGAATATAGCAGTAATGGCTTACAAAACAACTTTGACTACCTTTTAGCGTTTTTTTTTTTTTTTGATGAGCAATGAAGCCTTCTATGCCACTGCGTTTTTCAGTTGTTCTAAATGGCACTGTGTGAGTCAAAAATTGGCCAACCTTCGAGATATACGATGAAATATGCGATCATTTCGTGGGGGCTACCTATGTAAGAACACAAAAGAGCCCTTTTCACGTGCTCAACGGGGAGGTTAGCATGTGTTCTTTTAGTTTTGCATTGCTCCAAAAAAAAAAGTGGGCGGTGATTCGCCATCAACAAAGCGAAAAAAGGGTGAGAGTCATCCCTCCCCGAGTGAAGCCAATAGAAAGGCCATTAGTCGGCGCTGATCTGGAAATTATATGGAATTGATCCTGAGGTAAGAACACTTTTTCAGGCTCGATACTTCCCATTGATTCTGGCTGCTATAATTATAAATGAAAATCGTTACGGAGCCAACTTGTGTTTTGAACTGAGTCTCACCACACACACACACATACAAACCCACTCACAAAAGTGATTTCCTCTCCTTGTAATGGAAAGCATATGAGATGTGTGTGGCTTAAACTTCTTGAACAGGCACTTCATTAGGTACACCTGTCCCTATTTTGATAACACCCAACAAGCAATCAACGATCCTTCATCTATCCTGTATCCATTTTGCAGACTTATCCACCTATTGATGCTTTCGGCCGTGAGCCCGAACTCCCAAATTGCGATTTTTTTTCAAGTAATAAGATTTTTTTGTTGTTCTTGTGTTTCTTTTGTCACTTTGTGTTTGTTGTTACGTCGTGTGGACTTGATGTGGACCTTTTTCAGCATTTTTTGGCCACGACATTCATCAAGGAGGAGACTCTGTGCTTGGTGGTTGCGCCTTCTCGGCAGCATGGGTATACCAGCACTGTTTTTGACTGGAGGAATGTCGGCGCCATTTGACTGTCGTTGCTGGACAGTCCCGGGGCGCTTGTGTCTTGCGCCTGTAATGGGCAGCATTTTTCACAGCCCCGCTTTGTTCAGCGGAGAGATCGGTGCTGTTGAACGGTCTGCGGCTGGATGGATGGAGGTCTTGAGGAGCCGACGATGAGAAGAAAGGAGCGTTGGCGCGGAGTGCCGATGCGGATTTGGAGCTGGGAGTCGCGGCTTGGAGTTTGAAGCGGATTATGTGGGACAGGAGAAGTAAACTCATCTCTTTTCGTCAATGGACGCTACAGCTTCGTGTTTGCTTTCAAAACTTTGCTTGTAGCAGACGTGTGCACATTTTTCAGCATGATGTCTCTGATCCACTGGTGAAAGGACACTTTGATCCTCTCCTCTTTCATCTATAACTGCTTCAGACAACAAAGTGTATGCAGAAAAGTGGTGAAGATTGCACGACTGTCTCTGTCCTATGTGTTGTCTTGTGTTATTTTTGTTATTTTGACTTCAAAATGGCGCCGCGAGAGTGGCTGCCTTTCCAGCAGCTCCTATTTTTTTGTTGTTCTACTTCTTCCTTTCATAACTTTGCTGCTGTGAATCTGGAATTTCTCCATTGCGAGACTAATAAAGGTTTTCTTAAGATGTAAATTGGTCTGTTTTAACTTTGCATTGTGTCACAAACCAACATTGGACTTTGCCTGCCTTAGCGCCATGATACTTGCGCGACCCAAACCCGCAGCGAGCAGGTGGTGTTTCCGTACAGCGGCCCCGCTCTGCAACCACCCCCGGAGTCCGTTCTGGTCGGCCAGTGCCTCATCATCATTTGATGACTGCGGGCAGGAAACTTTTATTGCAGCACACCTCAGCGTTCTGGGAAGTCCATCCACCCACCCGCTATTCCTCCTCTGCCTACTTGTGCTTTCCTTTTGTTTTGTTTTTTTTTCTGCACCATATTCCAGGCCAGGTGTCTTATCTGCCATCTTACCGCGCACAGCATAGCCAATCTTTTGGAGAAGATGGCGACGGGAATGTAACAAATCCATCTGTCCCGGTTTGAATTTGTATGCTAATTTGAAGTAATGGCCCCTCCGGTGAGGGTGCGAGAGAACAATTCCATCACGGCTTGTACAACAGCCGCATCTCAGCCCCGGCCAAGTGACATCGGCGCGCACGAAGCCCGGGTTAGCCTCGAGAGACGGCGAGATGGCATGCAGGAACGGTGCCGTGGCTTGAGCCCCCAGCGATTTGACCTCATTTATTCCCATGTAGACCGCATTGAACTTTCACCTTGTTTGCCTCATCACACGAGCATCATAGCCTCACCAACGGAACCGCGTATTGTCACCAAAGTGTCTGGGGCTGCTGATTTGATTCAGTGAGAAGCTTTCACGCGTGGCCGGGCAGAAAACGAGACAGCTCGGAGAGAGGAAACACAAGATGCATGGATCAAATGAGCTGAGCCGTGTCGTACGCTCGCCACCTTGGCCCTCCCTCGACGCGCAGCAAAAACGTATGACACCACTCGGCTATCTTTAAATTAATCTCTACGGCACGGGAAAGATAACGGCCAATAAGGTGATGCTTACTTTTCTTCCGCTGCCACAGCACACCTATCAACGAAGACCATATATAGTTTACAGTATTACAGTATAGCATAGATGCTATACTATAAAAATACGAATGGTCACCCATACCGAGTTCCGATCCAACTGATACTTTTCATACGTCCATTTCAATATACACAATGACCGATTAATGTGGACAAAGATCTTTCTTTCTTTCTTTCTTTCTTTCTTTCTTTCTAACTGTTCTGCTCTCCCCAGCCGCTGGGTTACTCAGTCAGTTCCAAGCACAGTTCAGTCAAACCAGATGAAACTGGAACTTGTTTTGGGATGTTTTATTGTCCCATGAAACCGTCGTATAAAACCGTAACACAAATGATTACAAAAATGCACCGTAGGTGCAAAAAAGTTGGAAACTGTTGATTGAAGCTCACTGTGTGATACTGTCGATACAAATACAAGTAAGTAAACCAGCTATGGGCGGCCCGGTAGTCCAGTGGTTAGCACGTCGACTTCACAGTGCAGAGGTACCGGGTTCGATTCCAGCTCCGGCCTCCCTGTGTGGAGTTTGCATGTTCTCCCTGGGCCTGCGTGGGTTTTCTCCGGGTGCTCCGGTTTCCTCCCACATTCCAAAAACATGCATGGCAGGCTGATTGAACACTCTAAATTGTCCCTAGGTGTGAGTGTGAGTGCGAATGGTTGTTCGTCTCTGTGTGCCCTGCGATTGGCTGGCAACCGATTCAGGGTGTCCCCCGCCTACTGCCCGAAGACAGCTGGGATAGGCTCCAGCACCCCCCGCGACCCTAGTGAGGATCAAGCGGTTAGGAAGATGAATGAATGAATGAATGAATGAATGAATGAATGAATGAATAAACCAGCTATCTTGCCTGTACAGTAGTCCATTCAACAGTAAAAATAGACTCTATGGATGGAATAATAACAACAATGTCTTATTTGTTCATCCAATATCCAAGCTGCCTTTATTCCCCCCCCCCCCAGTCCCCCCCCCCCCTCAAAAAAAATTGTGTCCACTCAATCAAAATCTTTTTTAGATGAATATAACATCATGGAGGTTTTCCAGCCAGGTTTTAAACTGCTGCATAGAACAAAGTCAGTCCAGTTATGAGTTTTTAATGACATCCTCCTGGCTAATGACACTGGAGACTATGTCTGCTCTCACCAGCGGTTAGGATTCTCAGTCAGTTCAAAGCAGGGTTTTAATAAAACCAGATGAAACAGAAACTTGTTTTTGGACACACACACACACATGACGTCACAGCTGCAAGGGGACTCCAGCCTGCTGTGTTCAGTGTGTCTTCTTCATGCACCTTGCCAGTGTGTTCATTTTGCCTTTGTGTAGTTTACCATCCTGTTCAAGAAACGGCTGAAAATTCCTTGACTCTCCTTTCCTCACTTCACTTGAGCAGATTTGAATCTCATTTGTGACTTAAATGTTGGCTCGAATCACGAAGCAATGTAAATTCGTAAAGAAAAAACTAATAATAATAATAAAATAAAATCTAATGAGTTCGGGCACCCGTATGCCAAGATAGCGCCGGATTGCGCAAATGAAGTTTTGCAGCAATCTACAGGCCAAAACACCATCAAGGTTTGGACGTACATTCCAGAACAATAGGTGGCGCTGTAACCCCGAGATTTTAGCGATTTTAGCCAATCAGAAGCATGAACTATATTCGTAGCAACAACATTTCATCATTTCGTATCCGTGAACAATAAAGTATTTTTTAAAATTCAAAGTTCACTTGTTCCTGACTATGCCATAGTTTTATTAAATTATTTTCACTTTTACATTTGTAATTTTAACTAAAACACGCATAAAAACACGGACATTTAAAAACAATCACATTTTTGAAACAATTTTATACACTCTGGATGCTTTATTATTTTATCTTGTTTTATTTGGGAAATGGGAAGTGGTGTGGTGGTGGTGGGGGGAGGCACACCATGTGACAGAGGAAGCCGGGGAAGCTGGTCGCTTGCGTCCGCGCGGTAACCGCCCGCCCGTTGGAAGCGAGGCAGGCCGGCCGGAAGAATCCGACACGTCGCTGCGGTGTCGACCGAATTCCGAGCTCGAGTTTCTACCCGGCGAGCAAATGGACGCCGCCCGTGGCCGCCGGAGCGACGACGAGCCAGTCAGTCTCACGTGGGAGAGCCGCTGCGAGCAGGTAGGGCACTTCGGCATGATGCCACCTTGTCTGGCGCACACGTGAACGTGATCTGGTGATGGAATGGAAGCTGGAAAAGCTTGACAATTGAAAACGACAAAAAACGTATGTTTTCTGTTTTGCTGTGAGACGCACCTGAGCTAATTATCTTCCTAATTAACGCCAGGTATGCTCCCCCCAGTTCCCCCCATCCATTAAACTTTCTCCCACAACTATTTGCTCATTTGAAGAAAGGAGTCAATATGTAAGGGGCAGTTAAGAGGATAAAAGGGGTTCCCTGTTGGCTCATGTGAGAGTTGGTTGCCAGGTTTCACTTTCAACCCTCTTTTGATAGTCAAGTTCTCTTTTTGGGCAAAGTGGCTCATGCAGTTGCAGTGTTCAAAAGCATTTTTTAAAAAAGCATTTTCAGACAAAATGTCTATTTAATATCTTTGAGTGTTCAATGTTTTTTGTTCACCGAGCAAATCTCGAGTTGTTTGAGAAGGGCTTGCACTCACTTTGTAATTACAACATGAAAGAGGATTAAAGAAGCACTTAGTGGGTGTCTTAGTGTAACGTCGCAACTATTTAGCAAACAAAAGCATGCAAATGTCTTATTATTGAACGACTTGTTGCACCCATTCTGGGTTTTGTTTTGGGTTACGCTCACTCAACGAATGTATTTTTTATTCGTATTTCTTTAATTGAATTGCTGTTGAGCTGCTGTTGTCTACCAAAAGCAACCTCAAACATGCTGTTTACTGTGTCTCAGAATCCTCTGTGTATATTAAATTGAAGTGCTTTCATTCCACTCTTGAAATCACTTCAAAAGGATAGAAATATGTATATATGTGTATATATATATATATATGGGCTATTACGCAGTGGCACAGAGTACCAAGACTTCTCAACTTTAACCTCTGGCATGTTGGGACTTTCTATGTCATACGGGGACCTCATGAGCCCACGGTTCCTTATCTTGTGCTATTTCTGTCTTGCACTTTGGGGTACTCGTACAACTCCTTCAGTGTGCGCCTTCATTGACACATATCAAGGACGCCGAAAATATAATCATAACATAACGCCGCCAACACAAAGGCTAACGTCAAATAAAATCTTCGCAATAAATAAATTGATGCCAATGCAAGAACCTTAGGAGGCTTTTAATTTGAAATTGGCCAGCGTGGTGGCGTGACGCCTAGCTTGACCTGTTTTCAGTGCCATTACATAGTTGCACAATGCCATCCCGAACTCATGTTCAGTCACTAATTTAGAATGCTACAAAACCACAAAATAATTACGCCGTCATTTTATGATACAGCACTTCAGTCTTCATATATATGTATATTTTGGGGAAAAAGTTGGGTATGTTTCTATTTTCCATTTTGGGGATGTACTGTATATATGAATGAATTGAATTGAAATATTGTGTCCAGTTGCCTTCTTGTGAAAGCAGGTCATCTCATCCTGCGCAACTTTGTTGCTATAAAGCCCCCCCCCCCCCCCCCCCTTCTCTCCTGTCCCCAAATCCAGCCGGGTGGGTAAATAAATAAATAGGAAGCAAGGCAAATGTTGACAGAGGCCGTCCTTGTGGCCACATTAGCCACTCATGCTTGAGCGGCGGCTAAAAAGCCGCTGCATTATTCAGTCTCGCACACACACACACACACACACACACACACACAGAGGCATGAGTGTCTCTGGACTGTGTGTGTGTCTGGCCCTGAGAACACTTTTTGGGGCACATGCCTTCACTTTATGGGCAGAGCGGCACTGCACGATGCCTAATTAGCATCAGCCTCTCTTCTTTCTTGGGGGGCTGCTGTCCATGGTGCTGAAAAAAAAGTATGGGCTAAAACTTTCAGCCCATACTTAAAAAATTATTATTATTTTTTTTAGTTTTGGTTCGACAACAAAACAAGTCATGCTTCTTAGATTATTACGTTGTCAGAATTTAGGTCAAGGTAGAGCGAGACCACAGAGGAAACTGGATGAAAAGTTGCCATTGTGGTCAGCAAAATTGTCACGGTATTACCCGGTATTGTTCATAGAAATTTGTTAAAGGGAGCGACACAAGTTAAAAAAAATTGCAAGCATTGCTGAAGCAGCTATCCTCAATACGATACAACATTTAAGAAAGTAAAAAAGAAAAAATATTCACATTTGGGTGAATTTCAAAATAAGACAAAATGCATAAATAATAGCTGAAAGATACAGTAAATCACATTAAAAACAAATATGTAAAAATAAAAGAATATTTAAAAAAAATCCAAAATATGTAAAAAATAAAAAGAGCAAAATTAGCCATTGGAAAGCACTGGGAAACTCGGTTGCAAGCATGTAATTGTCGATAATTGCAGCTGGCTGGTAACAAAGTGGATGATCTTACTTTCGATTGGCCCGCTCTTTGCATCTTTCGTATTCATTCGGTCGGCCTGCGTTGGCACTTGGTGGAGCAGCCATCGATTTGTGTGCGTGTGCGTGAGTACACGTGCGTGAGCGTTGACTACCTTCAAGATGGCTGGCAGCACAGATAAGAAAAACGACATTTGGGAAGCCGCATTATCTACTGCGCCATCGGCAAACTTTGGTTCATGGCTTCAGTCCACGCTTGCCCCCGAGGAGAATACTTTTTTTTCCCCCTTTACTTTTCTCCCTGCTCATCAATAAGTGTAGTGCACGCCAGCTGAAAGCCTTGCCGTACTCTGAGCACCGTAGCCAGCGACAAATTGAAGGTACGGGTGGATAATTATCTCATTGAAATTTTGAGGAAGTCCCGATACCTGCTCGCCATCTGGGTGCAACATGTTAATGTCAGCGCTTTTACTTCCCGTCAATGGAGAAAAAAACCTCAAAAAACAAATGGCTGAAGAATTGAACACCAGGACGTACAACAATACAACCTTGAGATGCAAGTTTAATCCCGAAAGTGTCAACACTCGTATCTCAAATACATTTTCCCTGCTGAGAATAATGTCCGGTCCAGCTTCCCACCAAGAAACAAACATTTATGTTGTTGTTGCAATATGGAAAAACTAACATGCTATAATATTGTACAGTATAAAAACAACAATCTGGGATTCCTTGTCCCCGCAACCTCGGTTAAACGGAAGACAATGCGATGAGGAAAACAAGAGTCAGAATATAAGTGAGTAGAATTGAAATAATTGATCAGTTTGTGCCCATTAATTTCATGCTGCAATCCAGTTGAGTGGGCTACTCCTTCTGGTGTACCAACCTTGGCCACTGGGAGGTAGTGCAATGCAGTCAGGCAGCCAAATGAAGAAGAAAACTTCCTCTCTGACGACAACTACAATCGGTTGTCATTAGTCATTTTTCGTAAAGGAGGAAAAAATATATGCCTTATGAGCATTGTTATATTATGTCATATCCGTAGCTCAAAACCTGTTGATGCTTTTCATCTGTCAATGGTGTTTTGCATCGTTTGTTAGCATTGAGCTAAGGCGCCATTATATTGTGATTGCATTGGAAGTATCCCATTAAAAAAAGGTCAAATCAGTTTAGATTTTTTTTTTTGCTGTGGCACTTGAGCAGACTGAAGAGGCTGCTCAGGCTGTGACGCTCGATGAAAATAATGCCGAGGCTTTCTCACATCCGCTTCCCGTTTGCCTGTGATTGCCTGTGAAAAAAAAGAGGCTCCTTCTTTTTCCTCGCCACTCAACAATCTGTTGATCCCTGGCGGAATCTTGAGATGAAAGGCGGCGACGGCGTGAAGCATCCTTGCTTTTCTCACCGGGAGGTAAAAAGTACTCCGGCAAAACTTTGACTGGCACAATGAAGCGTTATCAGCGTCGGGCCTTTTTTGATGGCGGCTCGGAAACTATCGCATCGCCTCAACCCAGGCCTTTGACACCCCCCACCCCTTGCCAAGGTGTTCCTTTTGATTACCTCCGCAGCAGATTAATTGCTTTTCTGAACCCCCACCCACCAAACGTCTGCTGGCTGCACCAAGTGGATGCCTGCCAGAATGGGAGGGGGGGGGGACCCCTCCAAAATAAAAACAAATCTCCATTCCTGACCTTCCTTGCCTTACTTTGCCTCCGTCGTCACGATTAGCAGCATCAGCGATGTTCTCTCTACTTTTGGGGGAGGATGATGAGCAGATAAGGAGCTTCGTCTTCTCAATTCCCGTTTCATCGCGAATACGCACTCGCCATTCAGTTCCTTTGAGTGCTGTGTCTCCTTGTCTCCTTGTCCTTTTGTAAATATGTTGTACAAGTTCAGTAGACTAGTGCCATAGAAACAGAATCGTGCACATGACTGCTATTGGGGTCCAAAGGAATTATTCCGTATTGGCCCGAATATAAGACGGTGTTTTTTTGCATTGAAATAAGACTGAAAAAGTGGGGTCGTCTTATATTCGGGGTCTAGACATTATACCCATTCACGACGCTAGATGGCGCCAGATATCAATGAAGCGAATGCTGAACTTGACTCCACAGGCCAAAGTGAACCCCTGCCACGAAGGATAAAAATAAAAATAGAGGTAGCATGAAGAGGAAAAATAAAAAATAGTGGTAAGAAGGAAAAGAGAAGAAAACAATAGAAGAAATAACAGAAAATGGAGAAACGTAGCGACGATCTGGAGAAAAGTGGGTCGAAGATCGGCCAGGTCAACCGGCAGCTGAGGAGACGTTATGATGTCATTTACATTTCAAAAACCAGAAGCCATTCATTTACGAATGGGATTGCACTTTAGATTTCAATGAGGCAAAATAACATGCTTTTCTCTCAAATATATTGTTATAATCATTTGTTTCAGATGTTTTAATTAATTTGTTGTTCAAAAAGTCTGTTTTCAAACTTGAGTCTTGAAAAAGAGAGGGTCGTCTTATAATCAGGGCCGTCTTATATTCGGGCCAATACGGTACATAATGGTAGAAAAAAATTTTGGGGGCGAAAACACACAAATACGAGAAGATCAAAACAATTCTGGAATTTTCTTTTTCCTAATAAATCATCAATGAACCTACAAAATATCCTTAAAATAACTCAAAAATATTTCAAACTAATACAAACAATATTTGAAAATTACGCAAAGTATTGGCTGAAAAATCAAGAAACAATTAGGAAAAAATATTTGATGAAATGAAGAATATCGCCATGGAAACAGAGCCATCTTGGCCTTGAGTTGTTGCTGGTGAAGCAATTTCATTTTATTTTGCCCAGGCATCTTTTTTCTGCTTGCCTTTGAGACATACACGTGTGCATCTCCTCCCCCTTTTCCACTTTCAGGACATCCTGAAAGCGCGTCCTGGGGGTTTGGGGCGAGGCGGCAGGAGGGGTGTGTGTCAATGATTTATGCTCTCCATTTTGCGAGCAGTCCACCAACAGCCGCCATTTGGGCTCAAATGCTCTCGACGATCAACTGAAGCCGGAGTGGCTTGGTTCAAAGTTCCCGCGGGTACAAAGAGTCCTTCCAAATGCTCCAAATTGGCTTTTGAAAGATCGGAAAAGTGCATACATTTTGGATCTGGGCTGTTGAAGTACTCAGAATTCCGTGTCTCTCTTTCAAGTGTCTGAGGAGACGATATTTAAAAGGAAGCTCATATGCAAGGAACCACATTTGGTCACTTAGTCAAAATGGACGCCACATGCTTTGATTAAGTTAAAATTTCCGTTCAACCATTTGAACTAATTAAAAAAAAAAGAACATTCGCACACGAGCAACACAAAAGCCATCGAATGTGTCAAACTTGAATTTCATCCATTTTGAAATCTTCTTCTCCATTGTCGTTGTTTCTTGTTGTTGTTTCTTTTCCGACTCGAGTCAAAGTGAAGTTTAGGCCGCTTAATTGGTTCAGGTACCGCAAAGAGCGCCGCGGGGCTCCTCTCCTACAGACGGTCCACCCACGTCAAGTGCAAATCAGCATGTGATGAGCGCACTGACTCATCCGCCGGCTCGCCAACAGTGCAGCCTTTGTGGTGTTGATGATTCTCGGCCTCAGAACAAAAGAAAATAAAACCACAATGGCAAAGAGTTGAGCTAATTGAGCTGGGAGGCCCGAGGAGGTCTCCTGAAGACCCTCGCTCGCTGCCCATGACCTTTCTTTTCATCCACTGTCGTCTCTGGATATCTTAATTGCTCTTCAATTGTTTCTCAGTCGAACAAGGAAGCATATTTTAAGGGTTCGGTATTTCACATAGACACTTAGCAACTTAACGGATTTCATTTGGAACCATACCTCCTCAAAATGTACATGCCAGCGCAGTGCCGAACCTTAAAATACAGTTTTGTGTTGGACCCAAGTGTTGACCAAAAATACATAAAAGTGCATTACACTAGGATGTTTTAATTCAGTGATAAGTTCAGCTACCACTAGAGGGAGCCTGTGTACCACACTTTGCGAATCACCGATATAGGTCCCTAACTATATATATACAAAAATATACATATTGAATGAAGAGGTTCAGTAGCGACAATATATATATATATATATATATATATATATAAAATATTGTTTTCTTTTGGACTTTTTTTTTGCTTCCCATAAATTAGTGGTGTCCAGGTTTTCAAAGCAAACATGGTGAAGCAGCATTTAGCTGTCATGCTGGACAACATCCAGGTTCATTTCGTTCCCTTCATACCTTTTGACCTAATTATTCATTAATAATTTTCACCGTACGATCTTTTAGGTTGTCTTTCCTTCAAACGTCTTTCAGTCTCTGGTTTGTAAGTGTGTTCAAATGAAAATTCTTTCAGTAATTTTACGACGCTACTTTTGTCCTGCTTTGCGACTGTTTTCAGCTGTTCTGTTTGGAAGTGTTTTTAGGTGTTGTTGCCTCGGTTGTGTGACGCACATGTATTTGCCTTCAGTATAAAGTGTGCTATACAAATGAAGTTGCTTTGCCTTGCCGATTTGGCTTAGCATTCAGTTCCACTCGATGGCTGCAGGGGGAGCCCCGAAACCCGATTATTCCATCTTTCCTCGTGTACATTCAAAGCGTGACGCCCGTGCCCGTGCGGCGTAGCGTTAGTATGGCCGTGCTCCATGCAACAGCTAAAACGGGCTCCATTGTGTGCATCACGGCCCACTAGCTGACAACAAAAGCAGATTATGTGTTCTATTTGAGGCATATTAAGATGTAACATGCCGCCGGATGGGCCCGGCGCGGCCCCCCATAAAAGCCGCCGGCAAGCTGCTGAGATGGAGACTCTGCGCCGTTTTCCGTCCTTTTAGTTGCACTCGGGGACTGATTACGAAGCGGCTAAGGGCCTTTACCTGGAAAGTCACTTTCACGTCCTGCTCCGCCATTTGTTAGTGTGGCTAATGTCTCATTAAGCCTCGCAGAGGGGAAACGTTGTGCTCTTTGGGTGAAGGTTACACTCCCAAAAGCTCGAATGATAATCGCCGTGCCACAAGGCCGATTTGTGGTCGAGCGTCATTAACCCGTCATATCGTCGCGTTATGTCCACCTTGCCGAAATAGGAGCCAAACACGGGTGCTCGGGGGCAAGTGCGTGACGCCTTTTGAAAGTACAGAAAAAGGAATAAGCAGAGAGCGGTCTCGGGGCTCGCTGGGAAATTCTACATATTGTGCATGATAATTACAAAGCAATCATAAGCTGTTTTTGGTAAACAAGCCAAAGGCCTGCGCTCTTGGCCTGAGAATAATTAAAAGATGCACGAAAACCCCCCCCGCCCATCCCGAAACGGGCGAGGGGCTGCTTAACACGCGTGCAATTTGGCATTTGCTCTTCTTCCATTTCAGTGGAGGCGATTGCTGTTTTGGGTGGTGGAGCCAAAACATGGATGCCCTCATTCATTTGGATTTTTTTATGGGGCGAGGGGGGTGGGGGAACACAGGAAATGTTCTTTATGCCCACGTTTTCTCTTATTCACATGTGACAAGCTATGTTAACACTGTTGGGCATCATGCCCAATTAAGACTTTTCGTCTCATCCGATCTTCGTACGTAGTTGTTGACATTAAAAAAAAAAGTGACTTATAAGGCGAATGGATTGCATCCGTGAAGTGAGTGACACACATTCGCTGAAGAAACACCACAGCATGTCAACGCAGTGTTTACAGACGTTAAGTATGGCCCCTCGTCTAAATCTTACTCCTGACACATTTGTCACCATTAAATTTCTTTTCGCCACTTCATGTGTTTTTTTTTGTTTTTTTTTCTGCTCGCTTGTCCGCCTTTGTCTTCTCGCTCTGTCTGTTGAACAGTTGTGATGTGACTTGCCTTTGCACGATGCACAGGTCAGGCGCGTCCACGTACGAACGAGACTTGGATTTGAAATATCGGAATTGTACTGTTCACATTGAAATGCCAAAAGATCCAAGTGACGTATGTGAACATAGTTGTCGTTCGGGCTGCCGATCAGCTAATGCGGAAAACGGAACCACCTGTTGCTTTGGCACGGAGATTGGGAGTCAGCCAATCGTAATCAATAAGGTCCTTTCCTCCCCGAGCCACTTTGAGTTGACGGGTCATGCCGTCCTCCCTACCTGATGACTGGCGAGGTTTTTATCACATGAAGCGCAGACATGGTCACCTTACCCCAGGACTCACTTGAGAGAATTCCATTGGAAATCAATAAATGCCCTCCCCCTCTCTGCTCTTTAATAGTTTTTTTTTTTTTTGGGGGGGTTAAAAAAAGAGCTTCTTGTTAGCGGCGGGCGGTGTTGCATCGTCAGCCAGGACGGCTTGACTTTGATTCGCTTCCTCTTCCGGCACTCATTGTTTGTTGGCACGATTCGGATACGAGAGGCAGCTCGCTCAACATTTGCATTGCCCCAAAGGTCAGACGTGGGTCACATGACGTGACTCACATCAGATTTCAGTTAAAATCAATCACCAGTCTTGCGAGTGATTTTCTTTTTTAACCTATTCCGCAGAAAACTATTATTCATGATAACAACTTTTCACAATTCATTCATACCATTGATTTAATGAGTTTATCGATTTATACGAATTGAGCTTTTGCGTCATTGTTTCGGTAGTCCCATAACTTTACACTATACGATACTCTTACTTCTCTTTCAATGACTTCTGTACCTATCCCCTTTTTTTTCAAATTTCAAACCAATTTTTTTCAAACCTTTTTTTGAAAATGTTTTTGGAATGATATTTTTGTGCACCCTAAACACAATGTAATATATTTTTTAACCATCCATCCAATTTCGAATCCGCTTATCCTCACAAGGGTCGCGGGGGATGCTGGACCCTATCCCAGCTATCTCCGGGCAGTAGGGACACCCTGAACCGGTTGCCAGCCAATCGCAGGGCACACATAGATGAACGACCATTCGCGCTCACAATCACACTTGGGGACAATTTTGAGTGTTCCATTAGCTTACCATGCACGTTTTTGGAATGAGGGAGGAAACCGGAGTACCCGGAGAAAACCCACGCAGGCCCAGGGAGAACATGCAAACTCCATAAAGTTAACCAGCACGCAATTATTATTTTTTAAAAATAACCCCAATTATTTTTTTCTTTGGCTTTCATATTGTAAATAATGGTAAACATGCTCTCCATGGGGATCGACACGTTCACGACTCACTGGTAGCTGGTCAAACATGACCGAAGCTTCATGTCCGTTATGCATTTAAATGGGGAAATAATCTAACAGAGAATACGAAGACGATTTTGGAGACCCTTAAAACACGGTGTTTGTGAGTATTTTAGTAAAGCTAACGAACAATCGGGCAGATACTGAATACAATGAGGTGAATGCATGCATGTGCGATTGAGCGAGATGACTTGACTCCTAACTTTACGGAGGATACGAACATGTAACGAGAGTCGTCTGAGTCGTTCCTGCCCAGCCGTAATGATTGTGAAGCCTTGTTGGTGGCTACTGTTGTTAAAAAATACACTCAGAGTGCCTTTTCCTCTCCTGGAGCAAAACAGTGATGTGGCCTCCCCCAGGGAAGACTAGCCTTTTCTTAGCACTAGCGTCCTGCCTCCTGACAAGGAGAATGTCGGCAGAGCTGCGAAGAGAAAACGAATAAAAGTTTGCCGCACAGCTTTTTAATTCTACGAAGTACCGCCATTCAAATCTCCCGTCAAATTTACATATAAAGTGTTCAATCATCACACTTGTGTGCGAGAGAGTTTGCTTTTGTTTTGAATGGATTGGACCGGCACGGCGTTTAGTGTGCGAGCGGCGCAGATAAGAGCGGTATAAGCAAATAGTGCAGCTGAGTTGTCTCCCTGGCACCTCACAGGATTTACGGCGCGAGTCCGTCGAGCCATCAATCAATCGTGACGCACTCCAAGGACAACTTTGTCTCTTTATGCAATTTGTAAGGCTGTCCAGTCAAATTGATTCCTTAAGCACAAGCCGTCCGCCAAAAAAAGAACATTAACCTCCCGTGTTTGCCGTAAACAAGACAATAAATGATACCACTGCTGCCTGTCAGCGCACCCCAACGACGAAAAAAGAGAAGGGTGACAAACAACAAGATGAACAGTGATCGCAGGAGTGATTGATTAAATGGGATTTAATGGAACACCGTTATCAATGGTTCTGGCATTGTCCTCCATTCTTCATGCCACCGAAACACGCTGGCCTCACGGTTGTAAATTGTTATGGCTTGGCGATCCGCGGTTGCCTCGGCAACCGCAGAGCCACTATTCTCCCTTTTAAAGAGGCCACTCTGCCAAAACACTTTTAATTTGTGGACAAACGGGGGCAGAGTCACCCGAAAAGCAAAGCGTTGGTCGCACCCGCGTCGTCGATACGGCATTGGCATTTGCCGACTCCTCAGCCTGGAAAACCACATTTCACTGAAGGAATACACTGCGGCCACCTCCACTGGGACCTTGCCGCCACGTCTGCAAGCCCCGAGGCCTTTTCCCGGTTGGATGTGCCCGGAATGCCTCCCCCAGATGTCTGAGCTCCTCACCCGAGGATGCAGATCAGCCTTCAGTTGCCATGTTCTCAAAACAACGACAAATAGAAATATATGAAGCTTGATCCATCCATCCATCCATCCACCCATTTTCGAATTGGCTTTATCCTCACGAGGGTCGCGGGTGTGCTGGAGCTTATCCCAGCTGTCTTCGGGCAGTCTGCGGGGCACACCCTGAACCGGTTGCCAGTCAGCCAAGTGCGGGGCAATGGAGCTCTATGATGAGGATTTTTTTCAAATGTACAGCTCTAAAGCAAGCATTTTACCGGAACCCTCTACAATAGCGTGTCTCACCATGAATTAAAGGTGGGAAAAGTGTCGCTCACCAAAAAGCTTTGATGGGTGGCACGCACAGTTGGGGGAAAAAAAAAACAAGTGTTCATTTCAGTTTGATCAGCGCAAGTGTTCGGCGGCATTGGGGGCGGAGGAGTTGTGCGGGGGACCCCGTTCCGAGGACTCGCTGACAAACGGCGATGCGACGTGTCAGCCTGGCTGCACATTTTGTGCGTGTGATAAGACAAATCTAGAGGGAGGGAGATCCAATATTAGCAACAAGAGCGTTCGCTTTATACAAAAGAGAGTTCTCTTTGGATGAGACGTGATTTGGCAGTCGCAGAACCAAGTGGGAGAGATCAGTTTACAAGTTATTTCTTTTTATTTTCTAAGGCCGTGAACTCACCTGGCTTTGCAAATTTTTCACAAAAAAAAAAATCAAAACCTTGACGCATAATATGGCTCTAATTTGGATCCTGCCACAAGTTTGCTCCTTGCACCAACTGTCATCTGAGGGATGAAAGTGGACCCGAAAAAGCAGCGAGGCAAGTAAACAGGCTTTACTGAACAAAGTAGATGAACAAAATCACTTACAGGCGAACACTGGAAAAACAAAAGTCAAAACACAAAGTCCCGAAAATGCTAAGAAACCAAAGTAACAAACAAAAAACGATGACAGAAGAACGAAACGACGTGACAGCAACACAAGAATCTGACCAAGACTGACAGAAACAAGGGAACTAAATACAAGCAAACTGAGAAGACAACGAGGAACACTTGGACAAAACACAAAGAGCTGAGGGAGCTGATTGATTGACACAAGGGACTCGGATGGCGCACCTGCGAACAAAAACAAACAAGGAAAACAAAAGCACATGAGGAAACAAAACTATGAAACAAAACCAAATGTAATCTGAACAAAAAACGAATCATGGCAGTACCCCTCCCTCATGGGACGAATCCCAGATGTCCCAAAGTGACCCGGTGGCAGCCGCAGGAACGGGAGCAGGTGGCGGCCGCAGGACGTACGCCGCTGGAACAAGGACGGGTGGCGGGCGCAGGACGTGCGCCGCCAGGACAGGAACAAGCTGCGGCCGCAGGAACGGGAGTGCGTGGCGGCCGCAGGACGTACGCCGCTGGAACAGGGACGGGTGGCGGGCGCAGGACGTGCGCCGCCAGGACAGGAACAAGCTGCGGCCGCAGGAACGGGAGTGCGTGGCGGCCGCAGGACGTACGCCGCTGGAACAGGGACGGGAGGCGGGCGCAGGACGTGCGCCGCCAGGACAGGAACAAGCTGCGGCCGCAGGAACGGGAGTGGGTGGCGGCCGCAGGACGTACGCCGCTGGAACAGGGACGGGTGGCGGGCGCAGGACGTGCGCCGCCAGGACAGGAACAAGCTGCGGCCGCAGGAACGGGAGTGGATGGCGGCCGCAGGACGTACGGCGCTGGTACAGGGACGGGTGGCGGGCCCAGGACGTGCGCCGCCAGGACAGGAACGAGCTGCGGCCGCACGATTTGCGCCACTTGAACTGGGATGGGTGACAACTTTGGAATATGCACTGCTGGAGGCAGGTGGTAACGGTATCAATTGCCTCCGGGCCTCCGGGGTCCCTTCTTGGTCGGATCTTTCCGTCACATGTGCCTGATGCTAGTGGACCCAAAAAAAAGCAAGGAGGCAGGAGAAGAGGGGTGTACTGAACCGAAAGGAAAGAAAAAAAAACACTGGAGTCAGCTCGTCTCTATCCTGATAGTTTAGGGCAGTGCGTCAAGAATGGCCACCGATTTGAAAAACAGAACAAAACAAACGCACCTTCTTTCTCGGCAAACAAGGGTTATTTATTCACTCTCTGGGAGGCAAAGACGGCAGTGCTGACAAACAATCTTATGATGCAGTCTTCATGTCAAGGCCGGATCCCCCATCCCCACTCCGCCCCAGCCTACCCCGTCGCCCTTTCCTCTGTCTCCTTCCCATTCTTCCAGCCTGCAGAATGTCTCCGTCACTTGTCACAGTCCCTTTTCCCTAGCCACGGGCCCTGTTGACACAGGAATCCGTCACTCCTCACACGGGACGTGTTGGCGGCCATTACTATTCATGAGGCGGTGTCATCTACTCTGTCACCCCGTTGTGGGAGGGGGAGAGGAGTCTGTCTGCAAGGCTGCCTCCCCACCTCTTTATCAGCCAGGGGTGGCTAATGAGAAGCACCGAGTTAATACCGCCACTGGAACCACAATGTCTTTAAACCTCTTAATTCATTTAGTGGCTTATAATTGAAACCGGGGGGTTGAACCGCACTCTGGACACAGCTCATTGTCTTGCAAGTCCTGGCGGTTCGAACTTTGAAGTTTTTGCGTGACTTTACAGGCGTACTCGCGCTTGAAAATTGTACGAGATGTGAACGATCTTTGGCCAGATGGGCCTGTCCAACCATGTGTCTCACTTGCACTTAAGTTGAAAACTGCAGCCTCGGCTAAGACTAGGGAACCCGCTGGATGTGGCGACGTGTAAATTAAAAGCGCCCTGACTTAGGCATCACACACTCGAGTGTTTAATCAGCATGCAGTGAGCACTGTGCGCTCCAAAAGCGGCAGCTCTTACTCTTGCGCACCACCCTCTCATCCTTCATGCATATTTCTTGCCACAGCTTGCGTTGGTGTCTTCTGAAGACACATATTGATGGCAAGAGGGCGTCCTCCAGCCCTCCACGCAGAGCATCCGGCACCTTGAGGCCTTCCCTCTCGTTTGTTTGAGTCAGCCCTGCAACTGCAAACCCGACTACTCGGGCTCCTCGGGCCTGTAACGATCAGCGATACCTTATTGGCCCGGATATAAGACAGCCCTGATTATAAGACGACCCCCTCTTTTTCAAGACTCACTCTTAAAAAAAAAAAAAACTTTTTGAACACCAAATTAATTTTTATACATAAAATAGTTACAGTACATTCATTCATTCATCTTCCGAGCCGCTTGATCCTCACTAGGGTCGCGGGGGGTGCTGGAGCCTATCCCAGCTGTCTTCGGGCAGTAGGTGGGCGGGGACCCTGAATCGGTTGCCAGCCAATCGCAGAACACACAGAAACGAATAACAATTCATACTCATACTCACACCTAGGGACAATTTAGAGTGTTCAATCAGCCTGCCACGCATGTTTTTGGAATGTGGGAGGAAACCGGAGCACCCGGAGAAAACCCACGCAGGCCCGGGGAGAACATACAAACTCCACACAGGGAGGCCGGAGCTGGAATCGAACCCGGTACCTCTGCACTGTGAAGCTGACGTGCTAACCACTGGACTACCGGGCCATCGTTACAGTACATGTGAAACAAATTATTATAACAATATATTTGAAAGAAAAAAGCATTTTATTTTGCCTCATTCAAATCTCAATATCTGAACATTTAAATTTGTAAACTAAAGTGCAATCCCATTCGTAAAATGGCTGAATGGCTTCTGTTTTTTTTAAATTACATCATAACTTCTCCTCAACTGCTGGTTAACCTGGCTGATCTTCCACCCACTTTTCTCCAGATTGTCGCTACCTTTCTCCATTTTCTGCTATCTCTTCTATTATTTTCTTCTCTTTTCCTTCTTACCGCTATTTTTCTTCTTTGTGCTACCGCTACTTTTATTTTTATCTTTCGTGGCAGGGGTTCACTTTGGCCTGGGGAGTCTAGTTCAGCATTCGCTTCATTGAATTCTGGCGCCATCTAGCGTCGTGAATGGGTATAACGTCTAGACCCCCGAATATAAGACGACCCCCACTTTTTCAGTCTTATTTCAATGCAAAAAACACCGTCTTATATTCGGGTCAATACGGTAATCCTCTCCGAGCCCAAAATGCAGCTGTAAATATTCAAACGTGCCATTTGATGATATGTGCGAGGGAACGCCGTACGGATGACACCACTCGGCGTCCCTAAAAACGCACAACTTGCCGGCATAAATTTCCCTCCCTCCAAAAAATGCTCATTCATTCCCCCCATTTGTCACTTCAATCGTTATTTTTATAACGCCGCTCTATTAATTGAACTGCTTCTGCCGCACAACAATTCAAGGCCCAATGCATCCATTATGAAGGGCGCGCGCCTGAAACCTCGCGGAACGCGCTCACAAATCAGCCTAAGCCGAGAGGGGAACCTCACAGTAGTGTGGCGCAATCACCCTCATCTTTCATTGACAATGGGCTCTTTCTTCAGTCATGCAAAGAAAAGTGCTCGGCGTGGGAAGATCGGATTCGCCGTAGGATAGGACGTTCGACAGAATTTGCTTGGAGTTGTCGTCCGCCGTCGTGGGAAAAAAATTAAAGAGCGACTCAACATCACTCTGACACTTTGGCGCAAGACCCTTGGTTAGAAATTTTAAGATGAGATTTGGCATATGTGCCACATTTGCGTCATTCGGTAAGAATGTCAAGACCAGGACAATACTCTTCAAGGTACGCCTTGGGAACATACCTTGGTGTCCAGCAACTCTCGCTATTGGGTACATTTTCACACATTCCACTGATAAATATGGTCTGCAAGTCTTTTTTTGACGACGGCATCAATGACATCCAGGGATAGTGCTTGTGTACCACCAAAACCAAAATGGTGACAAGGCATTGAGAGCAACTCAAGAATCTAAATGAAGAACCAGGACTTAGCTGTAAGAGGAGCACGATTTATCCGTTGACTGTTCTAAGTGATTTAAATTTTTATTTATTATTCATTCATTCATCTTCCGAACCGCTTGATTCTCACAAGGGTCGCGGGGGGTGCTGGAGCCTGAATCGGTTGCCAGCCAATCGCAGGGCACACAGAGACAACCAACCAACCACGCTCACACTCACACCTAGGGACAATTTAGAGTGTTCAACCAGCCTGCCACGCATGTTTTTGGAATGTGGGAGGAAACCGGAGCACCCGGAGAAAACCCACGCAGGCCCGGGGAGAACATGCAAACTCCACACAGGGAGGCCGGAGCTGGAATCGAACCCGGTACCTCTGCACTGTGAAGCCGACGTGTTAACCACTGGACTACCGGGCCGCCTTATTTATTATTATTAATTTTTATTGATCTGTTCCTCTTAGCTGTCGCTAGATTATTTTGCATGTTCGCCTGTTGCACTTTCAGATTTGTCTTCCAATGTAAAGTCTATTGTTATTATTATTAACGTACTATGAGCTGGACAGGCTGTGTTTCGGACTGTCTCGCGAAACATCTCAAACTCAGGACGGCCCTTGTTAAATCACTCGCTCCTGCCTTGTTGTCACAGAGGACCCCCCCCAAGCCCCCCAAAAAAACAAAACTAGGCGGAAAACCTTTCGAATAAGACAGATTTATCTTTGATTTCAGTTGTTTGTATTTCTCTGTGACAGAACAGCCGCCTCTTGGTGGCTTTGACATTTTAATTTATCTGTTATCTCCCGAAAGACTTTAGCACTCGTGTGACTCAGCATAGCGGCGTCTTAAAAACAAACAACATACTCCTGAGCCGACGGAGACGGGGAGAGGGCGTGATGGCGCGACGTCCAATTTAACTGCCATCTTAATGGAATCTATAATAAGAGCAGGGGCACAGTATTGGCGACGAGTCGCATCTTTGGATGGGGGGGCTCGGAGGGGGGGGGGGGCATTAATCACAAAGCCTTGGGATCACCCGACAGTCCAGAACAAAATGCCCAGATGTCATTGCCAATTTTGTAGTAACGTATTCCCTGTGGGTTCTACACCAGCTCCTCGGTGGCCCCCGATGCCACCGAGAGGTAATCTGCTGTCTGCAGCATTGTGGCCTACCTGCATCCCCCCCCATTTAAACCTCCCCTTACTTTCATTTCACGGGCACCTGTTCCTTCATGTGCCCCTGGACGCAGGCGTCAAATTTTCATGCGGCCCGCCCGACTCGCAGTTCTTTCTCCGCATGAGCATTCTGCCGCTCGGAGAACGCGAGGAGGCGGCTGTTTCGGTTGTGACAACAAAGCAAACGGCTTTGGATATCGATGATGAGATCATCTTGTGGGGGGGGGGGGGCCTGATGAGGCTGCTTTCTGCGTCACGAGTTGAGCAAATATTAACCAGCAAACCTCAATTTCATACGAATGCAAAGACACAAATGTCAGAGCATTGACGCATAAAAGGACACAAATCAAGTTTGTGTACCGTCCCGATCACCCGATTCCCTGCCGGCTCTGAAGGATCATGACGGACGCCAATTAAGGGATGCCATTTAGCACGGCTCCACTAACAGACTAGCGGCTTCTGCTTGTCAAATACAAACGTGGCAGGTTTTCTGAAAAGCACTTTGGATCCCGACAACAGGAGGCAGTATGAGCACGGCGGTCTCGGCGTTGCATCAAACCCCGCCGCTACTCGTCGGGAGTTGCAGATGCTGCCGGTAATGATGCGGACGACGGGCCGCGGACAGGAAGCGGTGCTGGCTGAAATGAGTAAAAATGACTTTCTCATTACCTCCCTCATTGCTCCTGTAAGTAGTCACAGTTTCCGCACGATTAGGGGAACGAGTTACCGCGCGCCGGATCTTGCAAACACGCGCCGCTTTCACACTTCACACACACACACAAAAAAAAATCGGCTAACCAACCGTTTTTACCTCCCGCCCAAACATTCCTCGTCAGACCGACTATTAAACGATGGGGTTCTCTCATGCTTCCCCCCCATCAAATTTTCCATTTTTGCTAATAACCCAAATATTCAGCGACTTAACCGTCATCTTTTTCCTCTGCCCAGTATACGCCGTTAATAAACAGCGGGGCCTATTTTCGTCCCGACAATCCTTACGTTTGCACAACTCCACAAAGCCTGAGGGCAAACACATTTGAATAAACTCCACATTTGTTTTGTTTGCAGGTTAATAAGTGGTAAACACGGCTCATTTTTGCCATAGTGAGCGCCTCGATTGGCACGGCTGTTGTTATTATGGCTTGTTTTTCCCCAACCTTGCATCGTACGACCCTCTCCAAATTAGCCCAAAATAAGCTTGACTCGCTGGATTGTATTTGCAGCGCACAAGCATTTTCACACCTACTGCTTACAGTGTCAGATGTGTCATGCTCCCGCTTCCTCCAGCCGTGCGGTATTTCTGTCCGCCGTGCCTCGTAAACCCGTAAATAGCTTCTGTTGCTGGAATGCCAAAATACAGTGGAATCAGCCGGTTAAAATTACCCCCGATCGCACTCTGGAAACCCACACACACGAGTTCCCAAAATACCTTGCGGCCTTGCGTCACGCTTGGCTGTTTCTATAGGCTTATGTGTGGGGATGGAGTTGAGGTGGCAGCGGGGGGGAGGGCAGGGCCGACGCCAGTTCTGGTGAGCAAGCAGTTGCCCCGGTGCCAAGATCTCATAGCGGGAGGGGAAATATGCCAGCTGATGCCCCGCCATGTCAATAAAAAGACGGCAAACTGAGGTTGAGTCAGCTGAACGGTAACTTGGAAATTCATTTCCTGAAGCACCACGTGGATGGTTAAAGTATTTCTATTGCCCAGGTTATCCTGGATTATTGGGTGTAAATCAGTCCGGTGTACATATCAGTCCACCTCTTTTGGATTTGTCAGATTTCTAGCTTGCCCTACGTAGTATTTAATTTTTAGCTCAAAGAAAAAGAAACCCGCCATGGGACTAAGGCTGAAAACTAGCATTTATGCTAAATCCAGCGCATTTACAGTATACTTTTGTGTTGATTCACTCATTTTCCGTGGTGTAACCCCCTCAATCCCAGCATTTTACTGGATTTGGACTGATCTTGCAAGGCCCACAGAATATTTGGTTCCAATGCAATATAAACATGGAGCCGCCCAAAATAAAATTTGGATTCTCTTCTTTCATCAGAAAAAAAAATATTAGATAAGAAAAACCTTTATTAGTCTCACAATGGAGAAATTCCCAATTCACAGCAGCAAAGTTATGAAAGTAAGAAGTAGAACAACAAAATATAGGAGCTGCTGGAAAGGCAGCCACTCTCGCGGCGCCATTTTGAAGTCAAAATAACAAAAATAACACAAGACAACACATAGGACACAGACAGTCGTTCAATCTTCACCAATTTTCTGTATACACTTTGTTGTCTGAAGCAGTTATAGATGAAAGAGGAGAGGATCAAAGTGTCCTTTCTCCAGTGCATCAGAGACGTCATGCTGAAAATGTGCACACGTCTGCTACAAAAGCAAACACAAAGCTGTAGCATCCATTGACGAAAAGAGATTAGTTCACTTCTCCTGTCCCACGTAATCCGCTTCAAACTCCAAGCCGCGACTCCCAGCTCCAAATCCGCATCGGCACTCCGCGCCAACGCTCCTTTCTTCTCATCGTCGGCTCCTCAAGACCTCCATCCATCCAGCCGCAGACCGTTCAACAGCACCGATCTCTCCGCTGAACAAAGCGGGGCTGTGAAAAATGCTGCCCATTACAGGCGCAAGACACAAGCGCCCCGGGACTGTCCAGCAACGACAGTCAAATGGCGCCGACATTCCTCCAGTCAAAAACAGTGCTGGTATACCCATGCTGCCGAGAAGGCGCAACCACCAAGCACAGAGTCTCCTCCTTGATGAATGTCGTGGCCAAAAAATGCTGAAAAAGGTCCACATCAAGTCCACACGACGTAACAACAAACACAAAGTGACAAAAGAAACACAAGAACAACAAAAAAAGCAAGGCTCATGAGAGCACTTGCTGACGGCTGCCTACTCGGGCGCCATCTTGACTTCAAAAAAAAAAAAAAAGTTTCTATCTTATAGTTTCTATCTTTTTCCATTCGTCAGCAATCGGCATTACAAAATAGCTCGGTTCAATGAAAATGGCGATTCCTGGGCAAAAAAACGGAGAAAAATAGCTTTTTGTACAAGCAGGCAATTTCAAGCACGTGAGGCACCACTGCCACCTACTGGTCACTTTTTTTTACATGACTTACAATGCAAACGGCTTATTCTCATTCACAGATTGCATCCGACCCTCTTCCTGTCTTTGACGCAAAAAAAAAAAAGATTTAGACGTACAAGTACCTCCTTGTTAGGCGGGGCCTAATTTTAAAACGACGTACAAGTACGTCTTGTGGAATGAAAGAGTTAACGTGCACTGTCCCAATGAAATAAATAAATACATCCATACATAAATAAATGTGGCTTTTGAAGGCACGGGGTTCACCATCTTTCAACTATTTAGGTGTATTTGACCAATAATTGATTGAGGTTACGTCTGTTCCTCCAAAGGTAGATCGTGTTGGGCGCTAACCCGCATTCATCTGCATTGTGAGGAAAGCCAAACAAGGCTGACATTTGTCCCCGCCGTCTCCTTGTGTTTGCTACGATGGCTTGTATAAATAAAGGCCGTTCTTGTGTTCTTACGCTCGTATGGTCGGCATGCTGTTTGGGATTAAGGAATCTCATTTTGCCCCGAGCCTTGCTTGCTTGCTTGCTTTCGGTCGGTCAGCTCATCTGCAGATCTCGCAGCAGATAGACAGCAGCATTCTCTGCGCCTCAGCATTTTTTGTTGTTGTTTGTTTCCTTGCACCCCCTTTTTTTATTTATGTTTTTTAATGTGCTGCCATTTGCACAAAAAAAGGGGAAAGGGTGGCGGAGGGTTATGCAGGCACACCCGCTGGCTGGTTCGGAAATCGCTCCGGGTGGTTATCGAGCTCCTTCCATTCTGTCTGTAGAAGGAAAACCCCGACGCCGTTCCCGTTGTTGCTGAAAGATTTAGAGCGAGTCAGCTGAGGGGGCAACGAGGCAAGGACAGCCTTTGTCGCCGGGGAGATGAGTGACAAATGGTCGTCAGTGGGTTACGGAGTGTGATGACGACCAAAGAGGGCGGGCGATCAAAGACGAGAGCCTTTTGTGTCTGGTAGCCTCTTTAGCCAATTATGACACTTGATACCTTAGTAAGAGTTGGTTAGATAAAAAAAAAACAAAAGTCATGCCGGAGGTTGGGCTGGGGAATTCATTGGAATTCAATTGTGATTTCAATTTTGGCTTGATCTTAAAACGTGACGATGGAAGAAAAAAAAAAAGATTGTGCGCGCACGTTGTCAAGGTACCCAGAAGGCACCATAATACGTATGCAGCGAGCGTGTGACGTTCTGTGATTCTGGCTTCCCTGTGTGCTTTAATTGTACCCAACTTGGGATTTGACCATAAAATTAAACACAAAAATTAATAATTTACACATATTTTGTATGTATTTAAATACACGCCATGCTTTGTTTGGTAGTTTTGTTTTACGGTCGTTGAATAAACACAAAGTTTTGAAATCAATTGTTGCTCTTATGATTGCAATAGCAATCAAACATAACCATGATTAAGATAAGATATCCTTTATTTGTCCCACACTGGGGAAATTTACAGCCTCCAGCAGCAAGAATTATTATATTTTCTTACCATTGCCAAGGTGTAGCTGCAAGTGTCATACTCTTTTTGTTTTTTTTTTTGCCACATTTCACGGATCATACGTGGCTCCCTATGCTCGTGCCAGCACCCTGATGCTATTGCAAAGCGATTACTGTATAGCATTTGAGTTTTCCTATTCCTGTGAGAACTGGGAGGGGCCTCCTTTTGGTACTGGATGTCCTCCCTTTTTTTTGTTGTTTTTTTTTTTGGTCCATATTGACAATCTGTCGGGGTTGAGTCACGCAGGCCACCTGCGAATGGATTCTTGTGTATGCAGACCGAAGAGTTCTAAAATATTATCTTGGTTTTTTTTTTTTTTTGGTGGAAAGAAGGTGATATTTTGGGCGGCCCGGTAGTCCAGTGGTTAGCACGTCGGCTTCACAGTGCAGAGGTACCGGGTTCGATTCCAGCTCCGGCCTCCCTGTGTGGAGTTTGCATGTTCTCCCCGGGCCTGCGTGGGTTTTCTCCGGGTGCTCCGGTTTCCTCCCACATTCCAAAAACATGCGTGGCAGGCTGATTGAACACTTTGAATTGTCCCTAGGTGTGAGTGTGAGCATGGATGGTTGTTCGTCTATGTGTGCCCTGCGATTGGCTGGCAACCGATTCAGGGTGTCCCCCGCCCACTGCCCAGAGACAGCTGGGATAGGCTCCAGCACCCCCCGCGACCCTAGTGAGGATCAAGCTTCCAAATGCAGAGCATTGATATTCAGCAGTCTTCAGCAAAGATGCTTGATCCCCTATTGCTGAGGAAAGTCAAGTGCCATCCAGCTTTACGTTTCGGATGTTCCCGGTCTTACAACTGTACTCAATAAGGAATTGGAAATGAAAGGAAGTTTGACTTTCGGAGCTCTGCCTTGTACACTGTACCTTCTTCGCTCGGAGAGAAATTCTTAGGCTGGATCGGCCACAGGATTATACTGCCGTGATCATTACTTCCTCTTTAGCTGTTTTGATGCATGTCATCCCGTTGCAAATCCTCCTCGTGATAGACGCAAACAAATTAAGGCTGGCTAAAGGTCAGCTAAAGGTGACAGGCGCTCATCATCGGCACCTCTGCTCCTCGTAGATATGCTTTGAATTGATTTTTTTCCCCCTTCCGCTGCAGGGGAATTAAAAAAAAAAAATCCACCTTTCCGAAGACCGAAGGCTTTGACCGAAGACCAACCGATCTTGTTCGGAAGACATTGACATAAACATTTCTCCAAAAACCGTGTTGTCCTGTTAGGTTTAAAAAAATTTTTTTTTAGGCGTATCCATTTTAAAAGTGTTCCAAAATATCAGCTTTAAGTGGGAAACTGGTCTTACCCGTATGGCACGGTTTGTTTCTGTGTATGTTGTTTGTTGATACGTTAACAAGGAATAGTCATTTTTTTTTTCCCCAAGATGGCGCCCGAGTAGGCAGCCTTCGGCAAGTGCTCTTCAAGAGCCTTGCTTTTTTGTTCTTTTTTGCTGTTTTTGTCTTTTGTTTTGTCACATGTTGTTTGTTGTTTCATTGTGTGGACCTGATATGGACTGTTTTCAGTGCTTTTTGGCCACGACATTCGTCAAAGGAGCAGTATCTGTGCTTGGTGGTTGCGCCTTCTCGGCAGCACGCCTGTTACCAGCACAGATTTTGATTGGGAGGAATGTCGGCGCCATTGACTGTCGGTGCTGGACAGACCTGGGGCGCTTGTGTTTTTTGCGCCAGTAATGGGCAGCATTTTTACAGCCCCATCTTGTTCAGCGGAGATGTCGGCACCGTTGGATAGTCTGCGTTTGTGCGGGTGGATGGATGGCCGCAGAAGTTGAGGATGAGGGGAGAGGAGCGTTGGCGAAGAGCGCCGATGCGTATTTGGAACCGAGAGTCGCCGCTTGGAATTGAAATGGATTTCCATGGGACAGGAGAAGTGAACCAATCTCTTTTTTCGTCAATGGATGCTACAGCTTCTTGTTGACTTTGAAACTTAGCTTGTAGCCGACGTGTGCACATTTTGAGCATGACGTCTCTGATCCACTGGTTAAAGGACACTTTGATTCTCTTCTCTTTCATCTCAAACTGCTTCAAACAACAAAGTGCGTGACGGAAAAGTAGTTAGGACTGCACGACTGTCCGTGTTTTATGTTATGTGTTGTGTTTATTATTTTACTTTATGTTAACTGTTTTGTTACAGCTGCTGCTGTTGTGAAAGCGCTATATAAATCAGCATGTATTGTATTGTATTGTATTTTTGTCTCCCAATACAACTGAACTGGAAGAAAACCAGTGCACCACTCTCTGGGCTGTACAGTTAAAATTCGCACTGCACCAGCCCTAAGACAACAATGCCCCTTCCAGATTCTCTCCTCAATAATCTCCTGATAAGAAATAGCACACTTGATGATTAATTATAGCCATTGTGCTTGCGGACTGATGTGCTCCCTCATCACATCCATCTTTAACCCCGCCCCTCCCTTTTCCTCCTCTTTCTGCGGCTCCCGGAGTAGTTTTCACGAGGGACATAAAGGCTAGCCAACTGTAACGCTAAATGAAAGTCGTTCTGTAAGATGCGGCTTTAAAGACGACTTTTTAAAAAATCATTAAAAGTGTTCAAAACAATTAGAGTTAAAGGTATAAGCGACGTAATCGTGGCGAATCCTCAGTGATCCTCTAACTTTTGACGCCATGCTTCATCCGCAATAAATGTCGTCTGCAAAACAACCCCCCGCCACCCCCCGAAAAGTACATTTTAGCATTGTCTATCTGTCGTATGTGGGACTGATTTGGAGTTTGTCAATGTACGAACTGGAATGCACCTAAAATGTCTGCTTCAAACCAAAACTTCCTGTTTCAATTCAGAGACATTTTTGTGCATCCTGTTCTGATACGTCCAGCCAATTATGTTTCGATGAGTGAAACTGGTGTCAGGCTAATTTTCCTCAACCTCCGGAGGGAATTTTGCATAGGGTCGTCTTCGGTATCCATTGCGCTCGCATGCAAATATTCAGACATGTTCATTCTGCCGTCCCTCATGACGCCATTTCTTTTTCTTCTTCTCGGAAATGACGCAAATGCAGTTTTGCTTTTTTTGGTTGCTCATTCCATGTTTACGTCGCTCAGTTGATGAGAGAATTTTGATTGTCTCATGAATTCAGATGGCATCCATCTTCAGAGATCGGCAAGTTACTAAATAATAGCCGAGTGGCCAGCCGTTGATGTATCACGCTGACCTTTGGGACAAGGCGAGGTGAGCAGGAAGGAGTGGAGGGCATTTACGACTTGAAGCCCCCCCCCCCCCCCCAAAAAAAAGAAAATTTTGAGCTTCCCTTCAAAATGACAGCAGCTCGAATAACTTTCTCCAAGTCAGTGTTTGCTCACACTACCTGATGACTAAAAGGCTGTCACAGCACTGCCAAGGCATCTAAACATATTCACAGAATGGCGGGCGAAGGCGGCATAGTTTGGCGGTGTCGTGACAAACCCTTGTTTGGCTTCTCCCCGGGATGCTACACGTTGGGAAGGAAATTACCCGCGGCCCCCCCAAGTGGGATGACGGGCGCTGTGATCTGTAGCCAGAAAAACACACACACACACACACAAAAAAAAGCAGCACAGCAAACCTTGGGAGAGCATCCACTGAATGATGCTACATTTTCCACATGGGCCTCCACAGTCATTGATGACATTGGCGGTGTTTTGTGTTGTGTTCAGGTTGTACTTTTCAAGCAGCCGTCCAAACGGTGACGCTGACCAAATACGGCTCACCAAATGGACTTAACTCAGTCGGTACCAGCCAATTCTGGACCAAGTCTGAAAAGACGTTTAAAAACGTCTTTGGGAGTGAATGAGTTAAGAATCAACTTCACACCAAAAGGAAGAGATTTGAAGACATTTTTTTTTTAAACATGCAGGTGTCCAAAAGCAAACAAGCTGGAGGAGCAGTTCTTTGCCAAGATCCAGGTGCACAGGGAGGCAGGAAATGGAGGTCAGTGGGCGGGCGGGCTTTGCTTTACCGGCGCCGCGCTGGCTTCTGTGACAGTTTCCCGCAGTCTGCTTTCTCCAGGGTAGCCTGGAGCTGGCACCACATGAAATGTTACTTTTTTCGCCGGCTGGCTCGGGGAAGTGGGAATGCTGAAATGAAATGTTTATCCCTGGAAGTATTCGTTCTTTCAATAGCTTTTCCGTACCCTATTTCTGACAAAGAGTAGGTGCGTCTTGATGAGTTGACAATTCACAAGAAATGATCAGTGGAAGGGCGGCCCGGTAGTCCAGTGGTTAGCACGTCGGCTTCACAGTGCAGAGGTACCGGGTTCGATTCCAGCTCCGGCCTCCCTGTGTGGAGTTTGCATGTTCTCCCCGGGTCTGCGTGGGTTTTCTCCGGGTGCTCCGGTTTCCTCCCACATTCCAAAAAATATGCACGGCAGGCTGATTGAACACTCTAAATTGTCCCTAGGTTTGAGTGTGAGTGCGAATGGTTGTTCGTTTCTGTGTGCCCTGCGATTGGCTGGCAACCGATTCAGGGTGTCCCCCGCCTACTGCCCGAAGACAGCCGGGATAGGCTCCAGCACCCCCCGCGACCCTAGTGAGGCTCAAGCGGCTCGGAAGATGAATGAATGAATGAATGAATGATCAGTGGAGAAAAATCCCTTTTACTTTTTTGACGCACATATTGCGTGGGAATACGTTTGCCACCTATGGAAATACGACAGGCCACTGAAATCGGATTTTGGAGTCTAAAGTGAAGTGTCCAAGCGACCGCTGATCGAACATGTGACCATCCACCACCGCCGCCGTCGCCTTGGTAGCCATTAATGTTGCATGTTTGATTCGGTTCAGTCCCGCTGCCTCTGCTCACTGCACCCGCATCCCCAGCAGATGCTTGATCGGAGATAAGTACGCGGGTCAATGTCTATCTCATCGAGGGGGCCCGGCCCTCGTTTGGCCCGTCATGTCAATAACTGCCAGGCGACGGCGCCTCCACCTTGATTGACAGCTCTCCGCCGACAAGGTTTATGGGGGTCGGGACCCTCCTCTCTTGTCACCTTCAAGTGGATGTCATTAGCCGCGAGACCTTGGTTGCCTGCGACCGCCGCCGTTATCTGCCGCCGTTTGCTGGAAAGACAACAGAAGGTGATGAATTGTCTTCAACTTCCAGCGAGGAACCGTTTTTGAAGTAATCAACATCAGGCTGGATCAATGGGAGGCTAAGCTACTTTTGCGCGGGGGGGTTGCCGAAAGGCCACAGCCGTGCACTGTATGTCGAGCCAAATCAGGTCATTGACCTTCCGGCTGTATTATCCCATTAACCCGCCCTGCTGGGAGTTAAACGTGTGATTCCCTACCCTCCCTCCCGCTACGCCCGTGATTCCACATCACGAGTGTCCCTTCCGACAAATGTCTGGGGTGGGAGGGGCGGACTTGGTTTCAAAAGCATGCGAGAGGGTCGCCCCCGTTTTCAGACGCGTTGATATTTTGGATTACGGCCAAATTTTATGATGAGCATTAATGGTTGGAGAAATAAAGGAGAAGGCAAATAGATATGGGATGTGGGGGAGGGAGGGGTGGGAGGGGTGGGAGGGGGCACTTTCGCTATCTCCCCCCGGCATGCCTGTATGCCTTATCTGGCTCCATTGCGGCAAATGTTTATGTAGAACTTAAGCGCTTGCAGAGACTCCGATGTGACAGTTCAATTTATGAAGCGATTATGATGTGGACTGACCCCGAACTGGTCTTTACACAAAGGTGATCTTCACTTTTTTTTTTTTCTGACAGCAAACACGACATTGGGGGCTGAAGTGCTGTCCCACCCCCCCACCCCCCATCCTGTTTGTTTTCACAGCGAGGATCAGTCAATGCCACCGCAGCGACCAATTAGACAGAAACTGTCCGCCCGGTTCTTTCATTGAAATCAACTTTGATCACTTTCCTGTTAATTGGCAGGATGCTGGCGTTGCTGTCGAATTGGTGGTGGGTTCAGTTCAGTGTGCTCGCTTGAGGGATTTGTCGCGACAAATAATTCAAAGACAACAAAGATGCCGGGGTTTGATGCCGACGCCCCTTCTGTCTTGCTTATTCTCGTCATACTTTTGCATGTCAGATTTGTCTTTAATGAGATAAACCACCCAAGAGTGTACAAAATAGACTTTGATTTTTTTTTTCCTTCGAATGTATTCCGGCGACTTGCCTCTTTGAATGGATTTCTTTTTACATTTGGCTTCCTTTCCCCGAGATCAATTACGGAGCTTCATAGGTCAAGCCAAAGTTTGGCCGAGTACTCATTTCAAACCAAGGTGAAAATCAGCTGCTTTGACATGCCATGGATTATGCAAATGAAAGATCAATTACGTTCTCGTAGTTTTCCACCAAAGGCTTTGTTTCTCAAAAAATAAAAAAAACAAACCTTTTAAGTTTGCAAAGCCGCAGCAGGATTCCGAGTCCACTCGCAATGGCTCCCTTACTTGTTCCCCGCACGATACCAGGTGCATATTTTAAGATAGAGCCTCAACAGCGCACCGACCAACGATGCTGGCCGTAATAACGGCGTTTTCAATGGCGGTCGGTGTTGTTGATGGCATTCATTTCCAAGCACTTTCCAGCCTTTACATCTCTCTACAAAGCAATGGGTTGCGAGGCGCACGTCTGGCTTTTTTAGATTAAAATGTGTCACCAAGCTTAACTGCTGCCTTTGAAACTGGACTCCCCTTCAATTTCTATTAACGTTTGCGCAATTACACCCCTTTACATGATAACGCTCGTCTTACTAACACCTGATATGTGGCATTTGTGACGGACACGTTGCTTAATGTTGGCCATGGTTGATCTTCTTCGGGACTCGAGTGGCGGACATTCCCGCGCGCTACTTCTTCCACGTTTTGTTGCGTCACGTGGGGTAGCGCTCTTGGACATGCTTAAAAGGCTACAGTGGGAACTGTGCTTAAGGCTAGGATAACAAGCAAAGGTTTGGTGGAGGATAAGAAATGGAACAACAAAGAGTGTGAGCAAACTTTCACTCGATTTAAATAGTTTACTGGTGAGATGCCCGAAAACCTTTCCTGGGCTGCATTACTCGCGTCACCCACCGAAAGTCGAAAGTTGAGGCACATTTCGGTGCTAGGCTAGCTAGCTAGCAACTAGGTTCGGCTGGCTACTAAACACCCTGCAAAGTCGCTTCGATGTCTGTAACAATCACCTCTCTGCAGCGAATAAGCTACTTTTCTGAAAAATACTGCTCTGACGAAGGTATGCTAATAACCGAAGATCGACGCGGCTAGCACATGAGGCAAAGGATCGAAGTGCTTGGGTAATCAAGTCCGCGTTTCACAGACCTGTGCTGGAACTGTGTTAAAGCGGAGTACATTCAACTTTGAATGGCAAAATAGCAGGCAAATGAAAACGTTTTTGGAGAGAAAATCTACTAGCTAAACAGAACCAGAAATTAATTGCAGTACACTGCGGCGTATGTCAGACAGCAGGAGTGAAACCCAGAAGTTTCAAAGTATATTGATATCGTATTTATAATTTATCAATACGATTATTTGTTTGGTTTCATAATTGAGTTCTGAGTTTTGATATTGACTTTTGAGGTCTGCAACAATATCTGCTCCCAAAGTTGCATTGTTTAGATATCTTAAAAAAAAAAATCTATTTAGCTTTGCTTCTAAATGAGAAAATAGTTTGCTCTATACAAAATGTGGATTTAAGAAATAAAAAGTAGTGATTGTGTAAAAAAAGAAAAAAAAGAAAACCAATCCTTCATCAGGTCTGTTGTCATATTCTTATTGACTTTTGACGATGGAATCCATCAAAGACTCAAAGACACCGAACCCTCCCTCCTCAATAGAAGGAAATCTGATGCACACTTGAGGTTAAACGCATGACATTGACAAGGCCGGATGTTTCTAAACTCGACCCGTCCATCTTTCTCGCTTCACCGCGCCGCTCGACCTTCCATTTTGCAGTGCATCGAGTGCCTTGTTTTACTGTCAATAATAACACCTTGGAAGAGCCGCTTGATGACATCGAAGGCGGCGCGTAGCGCCCCTGGTGGACGGTGCGCTTTGAATGTCACCTCCCTCCCTTTCTTCAACGCCCCACGCATATTCAGGTGCCTCGTGACTGTCTCACCTCTCGGTAGCCTCCCATGGCTCACCGGGGATCTTTTACCTTTTGCTTTGCAATCACGTTTCATCTCTGCACATGACTCATTCTGCTCAATAAGCTCCAAAGTAAGCAGATTTGTCCATCCTTGGCTCCCTCCCTCCACCTCCCTTCTACTCCTTAAGAAGGCTATTGTGATTCACAGAGGAAGCCCTTCAGAGCAAATATTCTGTGGGCATTTCATGTATAAACATGGCTGACTTTCTAGTACCGGTGGGTGGGGGGGAGGGGCGGCGGCGGATGGGGGGGATATTGGATGGTTGAGGAAAAAAAAATACTTTTGCGATTCAATATCGACAAATGTTCCGATTTGTCGGTCCTCATCTTAATGCCGAGCGCGATAAACAGATTAGCCCGGAGACGGTGGACCTTAAGGGCCCCCGTCGCAATTCCTTCTGATTTGTTGGGATTTGGCTTGCCAAGCTCCAGAACGGTGATGAAAGGAGTCAGGCCCCCGTGGCATTTCCACAGAAATAAACACATCCAGACTTTCTGCTTATATTTAACTGGATTTGCCATTGTCCGGATTATAACAATCTGATGGATTTTCCTATATGTGAATTAAGCCCCCCCACCATCTTCCATAATAGCTAGTCATTAGTTCACAATATAATCACATTTCATCCCATTGTCACGCTGCCTGGTATAACGTACAGTGGGCTGCACTGGGACGTACATATAGAAGAGCTGGAGGACGTTTAGATTGCAATTGATTTTCTTTTTTTTTCCTCCGGGGGGAAGAAAAAAAAATCTCATTGTTTCTCGCACATTCGTGAAACGGATTTCGGGCATTGATGTCGAGGCCCACTTTGATAAGTCATGAGTTGGCTTTTGTTGAAGGGTGACGCTTTGTCAACGATGCCGCTCCTTTTTTTTTTTGTCGTGGTCTGGCCGTGAGCTGCGCGGCGTGCGATATCCCTGAGCTGTTTGTCGGTGGCACCGGTCAGTAGCAGCTGAGCCCCTTTTGCCTTGTGTGTTGATGGAGACGTTTGCCATGATGGACCCTTAAAATCAGGATCAAGCCAACGTCTCAATATTAATGACTTAAAAAAAAGTGTGTGTGTGTGTGTGTGTATATATATATATTCGTCACTTTCCCTTATTTCCCACCAAAAAAAAAAAAAAAAGGAAAAGGGGAGACTCATAATGGGATTCAGCCAAGGCATTGGATTTTAAATGAAGTCGGTGCCAGGCTTCATAATGTTATTTTAGATTCCCGCGTTCCAACTCCCATCAGCGCCGCGACAGAATCAAATGTGAATATAAGCTGATATAGGGAAATTGGTTTGTAATGTGCTGATGCTTTGGAGACCCTGTGCATGCAGGCAAGGAGGAAAAAAAAAAAACCTGCCGTGGCACACGCCGAGTGATGTTTTAATTACTTGAACTGGAAAGGATGAAGAGTGAAACAGATTAAACTATTTTTTTCCCCCCTCCCGGTATTCATTTTCAATGTTTTAACTCGCCTTTTTTTTTTTTTTGTCTGGTGGCCAAGCAGCAAAAAATGGAGAAGTGAGTCATGTTCACTGCGACGTTCCCGGCCCCCGACTTGCTCACCCTGCACGTCTCTCGCCACGCTACCTAATGAAAACGTCCACCGTAAAATTCATTACCCGGGCCTTCGAAGATTTTGCATTTGATGTTAAAAATGTTGCCGCGCTTTGATCACACGCTGCTGAAAACTTCATGTACCGACACACACACATACACACACCACCACCCCCTCTTCCCCCACCCCTCCGTCAACGGCGGCGTCTTGTTAGCTGCTTATACGATCACATGGGGGGCTATGTAAGTATGAGAGTGACTCTGGGGATGGCGATGCTGTCCATCCATCCCTTTGATCACAGCGGATTTGTGGCGTAATGTCCTCCAGTGGTCGTCTCAGTGACTTTTCTTGATCCACCACAAATCCGGACGATCATCTGCATGTTAAAATGCATTCTGACCAGCCAAGGGCAGGAGTCCTTTTATCTCAAGTGGAGTATCATAAAACAACGACGAGACAAATATGTGGCCCCTCTTGTGTCAACTCGGGGTTACCGTTGAACTTATTGGGTTGGCGGAAACCATTTTCTTCTCGGGTGTCAAACTCCTCTCTTCACTCGTGCGGGCACATTTACTGGTCCGTGTTTATTTAGAGTAAAAAGGCAAGACTCCGGGCGGCCCGGTAGTCCAGTGGTTAGCACGTCGGCTTAACAGTGCAGAGGTACCGGGTTCGATTCCAGCTCCGGCCTCTCTGTGTGGAGTTTGCATGTTCTCCCCGGGCCTGCGTGGGTTTTCTCCGGGTGCTCCGATTTCCTCCCACATTCCAAAAACATGCGTGGCAGGCTGATTGAACACTCTAAATTGTCCCTAGGTGTGGGTGCGAGTGCGAATGGTTGTTCGTTTCTGTGTGCCCTGCGATTGGCTGGCAACCGATTCAGGGTGTACCCCGCCTACTGCCCGGAGACAGCTGGGATAGGCTCCAGCACCCCCCGCGACCCTAGTGAGGATCAAGCGGCTCGGAAGATGAATGAATGAATGAATGAAAGGCAGGACTCCATCTTATTGTGGCTCTCTGCTCACCACGCAACGACTGGACCACTCTGCAGCTAATGATAAAACTCACCTCATTCATCCCAGTATTATATTTTAAAGGGTTAGTGAGTCATGATCAAGTTCAGAACTTTTTATTCACCATGTGCTGATGTACCGCAACGTAACTGTGTAATGATGTCACACTGTACAGCTTGTTTTCCTTGTATTTGCATTTACTTTTAATGCGCTTTCTTTGACTCTGCTGTCTGTAGGCATTGAAAATGAAATGTGCAATTCCTGATTGGCTTAAGTGGATAAATAAAAGTGGTGGCCCGGTGTGCTAGTGGTTAGCGCGTTGACCTCACAGGGCAGAGGTCGTGGGTTTGATCCCGGCTGCGGCTTTCCTGTGTGGAGTTTGCATGTTCTCCCTATGCCTGCGTGGGTTTTCTCCGGGTACTCCGGTTTTCTCTCACATTCCAAAAACATGCATGGCAGGCTGAGTGAACACTCAAAAATTGTTCCGGGGCGTGAATGTGAGCACGGATGGTTTTTTTTGTCTCTGTGTGCCCTGCGATTGGCTGGCAGCCGGTTCAGGGTGTCCCCCGCCCGAAGACAGCTGGGATAGGCTCCAGTATGCCCGCAACCCATGTAAGGATGAAGCGGTTCGGAAAAGGAATGGCTGGAAAGTTAAATAAAAGTTACATTTGGGAAAAAAAATGCGTCGAGTGCATGCAGAAGCGTTGTTGCACTTTTTTTTCAGGTGCGAATGGGGCTATCCGCAAAATTTCGCCAACACAGAAGGAGCGTCATAACAACGCAAAACATTTTTATTATTCCCTTGTGTCGCTCCAAGGTGAGGAGGGATTTTTGATGACTTCCTAACACACCTGCGCCGACTCCCTCTTGCCCTTCCATCCCCAACTCAAGGCGCACATCAAATAGCTGCGTAATCTATATCTTCAATGTAATTGTGACTTGAAACGCTCCGTTAAAGACCGTCGCTTGCTTTGAGCTCCGAGACGAAAATTGCAGGGATTAGAGACGTGTATTTTTGCTCCGCTTCGCTCGAAAACATCACAGTACTGATTTGATTGGAGGTCACCGCGAGCTGCGTTTGGAAGCTTTTCAGTACCCTTTTAATGAAACGAGGCTGGAGTTGACGCGTTGTTCACACCCGCTGTGACAGCGAGTGAAACTCCATACACGCCATCGCCATTATTCCTTGTGACACGGACAACTTTCCGGCTAACTGCTTAGTTGAAATCCCTTCTATTTCTCGCCTTGCATAATACACGTTGTCAGCTTTCTGTCAATGCCGCGCTTATGGCTGCCGGTGACGGTAACGAGCCCGCCGCCGTCATGTTTATAAATGTGGCAAAATTAGCCCTAGCCGAGGAGGGAGGGACTGGAAGGAAACGAGGCGTCACGTCGGAGGCATTCCGATGAGCCATCCTGCCGTAAAGTGACAAACCGATGCGCTGTAAGGATGAATCATATTACGGATCTCCAGAGTAATCGACATTGCAAACGGGCATACCTCCGCTGATAGGTACATTCCCCCGGAAACCAGAGTCATAATTGCGCACCTGGGGAGGAATCTTTGATGAACTTCCCGAGGGAAATGGCCGCGGCGCTTTTGCATTGTCGAGCTGAATGTAGAGGGAACAGCTGGCATAATTAAAGCGATACAAACTGTATGGCTTTTTTTATTTTTTTTCGTGGATGCGCTCCCATACGATGCTGAATCTTGCAATGAAATGGCATCGGGCATGTATTTCTGCCGTTTTGAATGTACATAACCTCATTGGGAAGAAAATAGCGAAATGAAACAAGCGTATTACCTGAATGATAAGATAAAAAGCAGCAACAAGAAACTCAGTTGGCGGCCCGGTAGTCCAGTGGTTAGCACGTCGGCTTCACAGTGCAGAGGTACCGGGTTCGATTCCAGCTCCGGCCTCCCTGTGTGGAGTTTGCATGTTCTGCCCGGGCCTGCGTGGGTTTTCTCCGGGTGCTCCGGTTTCCTCCCACATTCCAAAAACATGCGTGGCAGGCTGATTGAACACTCTAAATTGTCCCTAGGTGTGAGTGTGAGCGTGGATGGTTGTTCGTCTCTGTGTGCCCTGTGATTGGCTGGCAACCAATTCAGGGTGTCCCCCGCCTACTGCCCGAAGACAGCTGGGATAGGCACCAGCACCCCCCGCAACCCTAGTGAGGATCAAGCGGCTCGGAAGATGAATGAATGAATGAATGAATGAATAATAACAATGACATTTAAATGATTGCCGTTTGACTTCATTCTCATTTTCAGTAAAGATCTCATGTGATGAAAGAATGAATGAAAGAAACTCAGTTCTCCACTCGTCTATACACGACATTCAGATTAACTCTTGCAGGGACTGCGGCTACTACAGTGAATAGCTTATCATATTATCGGGTTATGTTTGTGGAAAAATGGGTTAAGCAGCAAAATCCACCCATTTATTTTTATTTTTTAACCCCTCTCATGGAGCGGCTATCTTGACACTTTTTGTCGACTTAAAATGACATCACAGTTGCCAGGGTTAGGTAACAAGCACATGACATTGACGTGGGCGGATGTTTCTAAACTCGACGTCTCGCCTCTTTTCTGAAGCTGGACATTTTTAGAATTTGGTGTTCCGTGAACTCTGAGCAACAGTGATGTCATTTTCAGTTGATGGCAAATGGTCAAAATGGCCGCCACCTGAGATGATCAAAAACGCGTGGCTTCTACTCATTAACTCATATTAATATTAATCAGAATGCTATCTTGAGACAAGTGGAGCAACATCAAAAATATTATCATAAAGGACATTTATGGGTTGTCTTTCCCTTCAATGTTTTCTAGCGCTAATTTAATTCAAGTATCACTGTTCACAATGCTCCGAAAGGCTAAAAGCTTTGAATGTTGATTTGTATTGATCACTGCATGCCCTCCAATAAATGGTTTGCCTTAGTAAAACCACAATCCCTCCGTTGAAAAAGACTCAAATAACCAAATAAACTATCAGACAAACATTTAGCATTCAGACCTGAGATGAAGATTTACATTCCGTTTTAGCTAACGTCTCATCTTCTACATATATATATATATATTGCGCGTCGTCCCGCACGCGGTCTGTCCTTCCGTCTGTCCCTTTTCAAAACGTACCTACTTCACCGCGCCGCCACTGCGCGCCGCCACTGCGCCGCTCAGGCAGTGGCTCACTACGATCGCGCGGGCATCTTAGCGAAAAAATGTTGTCTACCCACAGGCATTGCAATAAAATTGTTAGTTATTTAGTAGAGCTAAACATCTCTTTATTTTCGCGATAAGCAATGAAGATGAACAAAAAGTTGAACCAAGCAACAACACTTTTGTGGGCCGGAGGCCCACCTTACCAGCCTTCCGCATGAACTAGCTGATGAGTTTACCAGCTAGTTTAACATATTTACCATTTGGGAAATAAAGGCCTCCGCTCAGATAAATGCCTGGCACCTGAACACGTTGTGTTACATGACCGAAATGATTATTTACTAAATTACCGTATCTTTGGTAATCTATCCATACCAGCAACATATCGTCACAGACAATTGGTAAAAAGACCAAGCGTGCTCAACATGAGCAACCACGAGGTGACGGAGGCACGGAAAAACGTCTGCCGAGGTTCCGTTTTTGGCTGCATCTTTACAAGAACGTGCTTCTCCAATTACTGGCGGGGAAAAGAAAGAGGATCATCTCAGAGCGAGATCAGACTTGAGAGACAAGAATGTGGGGTACTAAAACTGTCTTGCAGTTCAACTTGGAACCGTGCTGAGTGTGTGAGAAGGACCAACAAATCTGCAAGTAATTGGGTTGCAGAAGTGTGAGCAAAAAAAAAAAAATTACAGTTGTCCATCAATGTTTGACACTCGGATATTCATATAATTAACTTCTCTTCCACTAGAACGTATTATTAACCTGTTGCAATTGACACCATAGCATTCAACTTTTTTTTCCAGTTGGTGGTGGTCTTGAGATTTTGTAAAGTAAAATATGCAACTTGGCTCAGTTAAGGATGGGTAGTCTAAAAAAAAAAATTACTTGAATGACTTTTCACCGATCACGCGTCTTCCTGATGATGGGGAATCGGGATCTCATCAGGCGGGGTCGCAAACGAGACCGAGTTTTCTTTACCTCGTCATCTATTTCAATCACCGCAGGCAACTTTTGGAGGAATTTTATTTTCCGCGTAGCGACAGTGGCGGCGGCGTATGCTTGACCCTCATCAGCGCAGTCATGGAAACGCGTTGACAATCAGCTTTCTCCTTCCTGTGCATTTTAGTCATCAAAAGAACGTTTGCCGCTCTACTGTCCCAAGTCAAGGGTACATAAAAGGGGAATTTGCTTTCTACTTGGCGCAAACACTCCACGCAATGATCACTTGCTACAATTCCAGGAGGGTCCAACGCACACACTTTTCTTCATCCTTGGTAAATGCGCTACGGGTAATTATCGCGAGGAGCCATGTCTTACTGGAGCTGTCAGAAGCATAATTGCCAGAGGGACGGTGGGTTATCGAGAGGCAAATCACACCACAACGATGACAGCAGCGTCTGATTAGAAAGGAAGCACTTCCAAGATGGAGATGTTTGCGAAAAATCCGCCATTCCATCATGAACATGAAGTAGCACGTCAGATATATATTTTTTTTCCTCCGGAGGATGCAAATGCCAAGAGTGTTTCGTCAGGAGGGATATCATAGCGCACTTGTCTGGGCTTTGAGCGGCAACATCATTACCTGTAACTCATCAAACATGAACCAAAAAAAAAAGAGAACCCCCCCCATCTTGTTAGAGGAAATTATCACGGGTAAACGTTTGCACTCGAGTACTCACTCATCTTTTCTGTCATCAATGGCCCATTTCTGTGCCAGACGCTCGTGCAAAGGACGTTTTTTTTGTGTGTGTGTGTGGTGCGTGCGTGAAATTGAACTTGAGCCAAAGAAAATGAGATTTTAATTTCTTCAAAAAGCCCATCTGTTTGTGCGCATGGCGAGGGAAAGCGCGGCAAAAAAACCCACATAAATAAATAAATAAGTGAACGAAGCAAGCTGGACCGTAAACTTACTCCGTCGTTCGGAGATTGTTTGCGAAATTACAAGTCGTAATGTCATCAAGAAATCAATGGGGGGGGGGACCACAAAAGGTAATCATAGTGGTACAGTTGGCAAAGGCGCGGCCAAATTGCCACTCGGGTTTCCCCACCGACAAGTAATTGTACCGGACAATCTGAATCGTGTCTATTTACATACCTGCTAGCGCCGAGCTAATTGCATTTTCAAAGCGTGATTGTGCCACGCCGCTAAATATTGATTGAATGCTAAACATCTGCGGGTGTCAGCACGTCAAGCCAATTTGATTTAAATAGCCGTGGCGTTGAGGTGTTGGGTGTGCGCTAACCTCTCCTGTCAGCAGCGGGGGCCCGTTGGAATATGGAAGCGGCTGCGCACTTAGCCTGGGAACCCGTCGCAATATCTCAATCGAACGATTCTCAAAATGTGCTTAATTGAAAGTGGCACGTAATTGGTGGCCGTTAACGTAGCATGAAATTTGTCTTCAGCGAACCCGGTTGCCACATTATCTCCAAATATCACCTCCGCTAATAGAGTCAACAGTTACACTCGCGTACGCATTTTATGTGTCGCTATTCCTTTCTAAAATAGTCGAGACTTAAAAAAAAAAGGTTGACTGAACTGCATTTCACCAATCCACCACTAGGTAGAGCATCTTCACTTGAACTGCGATTTCATTCACCACCTTTTACGTTATCCGCATTCTCCGGGAAGGCATCGGCTTCCGACGTCGTATAAGAGGCATGTAACAGGTAGAAAGCCGCAGCCGCCACCAGAGTGTCAAGTTCAGCATGAAAGACTCATGAGATCTGAACGTGCGAAGCCGTTGCGCCTGTCTGAATCCAAACCTCCCACTTGCTTGAAACACATTTGAACATACTGAAGCATACTTTTTAAAGTATTTCTTGGCACCTGTTTTTTGAAGAAAACTGCGGCTGGCATAGTTCTCCAAATAAGAGGAAACGCGTGCAGGTTTACTGTAAAAATGTAAAACTGACACATCCAGTTAAGCGAACGAGGAACTTCAACACCAACATGCTCAACCACACCATGTAATCCACTAAAAGTCAGCTAGCTTAAAGATAACATATAATGTGAACATCTATGAGGGCTAACGTGAATTAGCATATATTTCCTGATAGCTAGCATGTCGCGGCACGTGTTAAACTCCTGATGGCGCGCAATGCTACATTCTGCTAAATACTATAAAACACCATCAAGAACCAACCCTCACCTATGGTCACGAGCTATGGGTCGTGACCGAAAGAACGAGATCCCGGATACAAGCGGCTGAAATGAGTTTTCTCCGCAGGGTGTCCGGGCTCTCCCTTAGAGATAAGGTGAGAAGCTCAGTCACCCGGGAGGGGCTCAGAGTCGACCCGCTTCTCCTCCACATCGAGAGGAGCCAGATGAGGTGGCTTGGGCATCTGATTCGGATGCCTCCTGAGCGCCTCCCCGGTGAGGTGTTCCGGTCATGTCCCACCGGGAGGAGACCCCGAGGAAGACCCAGGACACGCTGGAGAGACTATGTCACCCAGCTTGCCTGGGAACGACTCGGGATCCCCCGGGGAGAGCTGGAAGAAGTAGCTAGGGAGAGGGAAGTCTGGGCTTCCCTGCTAAAGCTGTTCCCCCCGCGACCCGGCCCCGGATAAGCGGTAGATGATGGATGGATGGACCATCATGAACCACTGCCTTAAAAAAAGAAAAAATCTACGAAAAACAGAGGCACAGACAATCAATCGTGATACACATTCACCGTCCGGCACCACTCCATGGTTAGCATCGTGATGTTATAAGCTTGGTATCTTGGTGTTATTTTCTGCCCGCTTCATGCCAGCTTATTACCAAACACACTTGTCGGTGTTCTCAACAAACATCATACTGTCACACATGGCCGCCGATAATTGTCAGCGCCACAAAACATCGGGCTCGCTGTCGAAAAGTCGCAGCTGGCGCCTGCCGCACGGAAGAAAGCGTTGCGTTTGTAGCTATCGCGGGAAGCCAAGCATCTCTGATTGAATTCTCCGAATGGTCTGTTTTTCATATGCCGCCGTTTTTGAACAGATGTGTTTGCCGCTGATAAGAGCCAAAGCGTGGATGTATACACGCGCGACACCCGCTGCTCTTCCCTCAGCCCTCTGCCGCTTTCTCGCTCTCACAACAGGTAGCTCGCGCAGCTCCAGCCTTTTTGAAATGGAAACTTCCCTGCGAAATCTCTCGAGGCCTTGCTCTGCTTTTGAGATAATCAAGTCATACACAAGACGCTCCCTCGCTGGAAATGTTGTAATGCACGGAGCCTAATAGGACTATAAACGCTACGCGTACTGCAAACTTTGGTTAGAATTTGTGTATTGTTGTGGGAGCGTCACTATAGCTTTATTTAATCAGCATGGCATTACGGAGAGCCTTAAATCATTGGTGACTAGTTTGAAAGATTTTTCTGCGTCCATTTGGCATGGTCGTATATTTAAAGGGGCCATATCAATCTTTGGCGTTTCGACTCAGCATGACTTAGATTGTTCTTGATTTTACTGCTTGGTGCTTTCTACCGCCTTTATTACCGATTCGTCTTACTGTTTATTGTGTACTAGCTGGTTCGCCGATCTCCGGGTGGCTCATCAGCTAGTTCCTGCGGAAGGCTGGTAAGGTGGTGGTTCGCCGCCCTCCGGGCGGCTCATCAGCTAGTTCCTGCGGAAGGCTGGTAAGGTGGGCCTTCGGCCCACAAAAGTGTTGTTGCTTGGTTCAACTTTTTGTTCATCTTCATTGCTTATCGCGAAAATAAAGAGATGTTTAGCTCTACTAAATAACTAACAATTTCATTGCAATGCTTGTGGGTAGACAACATTTTTTCGCTAAGATGCCCGCGCGATCGTAGTGAGCCACTGCCTGAGCGGCGCAGTGGCGGCGCGCAGCGGCGCAGTGGCGGCGCGCAGCGGCGCGGTGAAGTAGGTACGTTTTGAAAAGGGACAGACGGAAGGACAGACCGCGTGCGGGACGACGCGCAATATATATATAGATATGTTTAATCGCTCCATGTACAGCACTTTGTATGCAGCGATGGCTGTTTGAAAGTGCTCTATAAATACTCTTGACTTGACTTGACTTGACTATTCGAAGCTTTCCATAGTTAGCGATAGCAACATATTTGACCACCTCTGGCACAATAGTGATCTAATTTCTTGTGAGATACGAGTTATTTTGGTGGCTATTATTCAAATGTGGAACTAAGATGGCTGGTTCACTCAAACCCCGCCTCGCCTCGTGTGGCCGCCGCACGCCTTTCATCAACCTTTAGCTGTTATTCATTTGGACTCCCCTCAACGGCTTGTCGTCTTCACTTTACGGCGACGCTAGTCGGTCGGCGGCTGCCCGAAGTTGCCATCCCCAAGGCGGGCGCCGCGAGTGTTGACGTGTGAAAGGAACTACTTCTCCTCCACTCTTGTGCAGAAGCAGAAGTGTTTCACTGGTGGATGGTCTGAGAAAAGTGGGCGTGTGCTTAGTCTGCAGGGGGTAGCGGGTATGGGGGTGGCTCCTCACTTTGCGACGTAGGAAAGTGAGGACCCAGTCGTTTTCTTGGATTGGGTGGTGCTCAGAGATGGGTGAATAGAAAAAAAATGACTTTTTTGTGCGTAATTAGCATTTTAATATGTCTGAAAGCTTAAAAAAAGTTGATTTAGCATGTTATGGGCCTTTTAAAAAATTTATGAGCCCAACACATCCAATCATAGATTTTCCGTTTTTCGATACATTCTTATATAACTGTCTCACACATTGTGTGTGTGACTTCCTAATGACTGATTAAACTTTCAAATGGAGTAAAACGAACCAACAATTCAGGAGATGGAATGATGTGTTCTGCTCTAACTGAATTTGTGTGTGTGTGTGTGGAGGGAGGTGGAGGTGGGGGGGTGGTCTGGTACAAAACTGCCATTAAATTCGATATAAACAGTGCAACTTGATCATTTCTCATATCTCCTCGACCCTTTCCTTGGGTCTGCCACTCTGCTAATCCCTTCTCAGGTCGGCTGGCAAATTGACATGTCAACATTTCTGAGACATTTCAAATGGTGTCACTTTGCCCTAAAAACTCACCTGAAGTAGCACAAACGGAATGTTATTTATGGACGAGGAACAGGGTAGGTCATGGACTTTAGTCATTGAAGGCTTTTTTTAATGAATTTATGTGTTATGGGGAATTGTATGCGGGCGTGGCCGTAGTCGCCTCCTCTCCAAGGTTTGCTGTAAGGTGTGGAAACGATGTGCCATTCATTAGACGGCATAAGTTTTTGTCTTGGTGGAGGCACATGCGGGACGCTTCAATGCCGTGACAAACATTTTGGAATACGGCATCGGTGTTTGTTTTGGAAGCAGGTCACAGCAGAGCCGTAAAAAAGTGAAAAAAGTGTGTGTGGGGGGGCGTGGATGGAGGAGGTATGCGATGCGGGGGATTATTACGCAGGCTGCTATGCATCTCGGTTCAGGCAGCATTATTTTCTGCCGTATTGTTGGCCTTAGCTTTATTGTTCGGCTCACAGTGGAACCTGAGAAGTGCAAAATGCCGCTTTAGAAGTACCTCTCGAACTCTTTACTCACTTGGGTTACTTGGAATCCATATTGGCTGATTTTGTGGGTTGTGGCGTTAGATTTGGAAGACTGGCATCGATCTTCGAAATGTTTGGGTCACGGACTCAAGGAAATGGCGCCAGACTCAATCAGTCCCAGCACAACTTCCTACCAAGTTGCGCTCTCACTTTTCTTCATCACAGAACAATCCTTGCTCCCTCCTTCACCTCATTTCCTGCACCTCCCTCATTTTATCACCAGCGTTCCTCAAGAGTCATTTCTGTCTTTTTGCTTTATTTCCACCTCGGCGAGGTTTTTTTTTTTTTTTTGGGCCTTGGTTTGGATCACCCTTTCATTTCCGTGGACGCCTCCAATTTCCAGCAGGGTTCTGGCAGAACTGACGTCCCCATCCAGAACCTCACGTGGTCTTGGCATCTAGTTAAAAGGATTTTGGAAAGAGTCACCTCATCAATCTTCTTTTTGTTCTGCTTTGTTTGTTTCCTTTTTGGTCTCAAATCATCTTCATTCTCTCCCGGTTGCCCGCCATCGACCTCAAACCTTTATACACTGGTACTTAGAAAATTCATTCATTCATTCATCTTCCGAGCCGCTTGATCCTCACTAGGGTCGCGGGGGTGCTGGAGCCTATCCCAGCTGTCTTCGGACAGTAGGCGGGGGACACCCTGAATCGGTTGCCAGCCAATCGCAGGGCACACAGAAACGAACAACCATTCGCACTCACACTCACACCTAGGGACAATTTCGAGAGTTCAATCAGCCTGCCACGCATGTTTTTGGAATGTGGGAGGAAACCAGAGCACCCGGAGAAAACCCACGCAGGCCCGGGCAGAACATGCAAACTCCACACAGGGAGGCCGGAGCTGGAATCGAACCCGGTACCTCTGCACTGTGAAGCCGACGTGCTAACCACTGGACTACCGGGCCGCCCTTACTTAGAAAATTATGAACTAGAAAATTTTGTGAGTGGAGACGCGTGTAAATGCTGTAATGCATTCCCATGCATCAAACAAATGTTACAAATTAGGTTATTGCTCGATAAATGAGAGTTGTGCATAATGTAAAAAAAACAAAGAATCGAGTAACAAATAAAAATGGTCGTTCAACTTTTACTGCATAGGCACATATCTCTCTATTCATCGATTTACATGCATCGACACGTACGGTAGAGGTTCCTCTTAGCCAATGGGATTCCAGGATGCTCAGTAATAGCCAATGGCAGAGCAGCTACAAGTTTGTTGCGTTCAGGAAACTCCGATCTGCGAGTAGCAGCCCAAACTGAATTTTTACCTTTCGTATCTTGAAATTTCTTTTGTAACAAGAGGCTATATTTTCCTGTTGAGACGATTTGTAAGTTTAAAATCTCACGATAAGAGACGTTCTCATGTAGAGGTACCACTGCATCTCCTTTTTGCCTCCACATCTACCAATACTGTATATTCATCTAGATGCGCCTCTCTCGCTTTGTCTTCACGCCTTCCAATCCGTGCCGCCCTTGTGACGGTCTCATTGCTGTCCATCCTCATCGCCCCCCCCCCCCCCCCCCCCAAAGAGAATCTCAGCAGGCTGAACTCTGACACCTCCAGCTGCGTCACCTGTCCTCTGGCCATTCCTTCCGACACCCAAGCATCCACCGCGGGGCGGTCTCACGACCACTCTATAAAACTCTCACTTGAATTTACGCTCTTCTGTCACAGATTGGCCCTGACCTTTCCTCCCCCCCGCCCCCACTTCCCCGCCCCCGCTCCATACTCGCCCGCGCTTGCTTCTTCACGCATCTTTCCGCACTCCCCCACCGCAGTGCAGGTGTCTAATATATGCTGATGGTGCGCTCGTTGAGCAAAACTGGATAGGTGACCTCACAAGCAGATGTTTTTCGCTGCGGAATGACAGTCGTTCGGATCATCGCATCCCCTCATCGGGTCGCAATGCACCATTGCTGGCATTTAATGTACAGTGTGTCGTGGATCATTTTCTCCTCTGGAAGGCCATTGTTTATTTGACCGCACGTTGGGTTGGGGCAGCCTGAGCGGTCGATGCTTCTCGTGGTTATTTGGTCAGGTGGGGCGTACGCAACGTCGCATTTAGTATGTTGACTGATGTCGTCTTTCGATCAAAGAAGACAAAATGAAGTGTCGGCTGCCGGCTGGGATTTTATTTTTAATTTTTTTTTGCTAATACTCTTCAATATTCATGCGTATGGCTTTAATCAGCCCAGCCGCACGCTGCTAAATATTAATGCAACTCTGAGCAATGTCACTTTATCAGTTCGATAGCATCATCAACTGTAGCAGATGACGGGTCGCGGGCTTTCGCCGAAGCGAGCGGAATGCGCGCGGGCTTTTTGTCGAGGGAGTCGCCGTCTTGAGGGCAACCCCGATCCTTCCTCCTGTCGGGCCAAATTGAATCGGCCCCGGAGTGTGTTTTCCTTAATTTCTCCAAACACCGAGGAGGCAGCTTGCCATTATCACGCTGGGAAACATTTGTCGTCGCTTGATTACGCTAATGGGGAAGCGCGCATGAATATGAAACGTTATTGAAATTAGACTTAATTGCTGATGGCATCGCAGGTTAATTTGTATTCCCACGGTTTGAAACGTGTCGTTTTGTGCATCGAGATACATTTCATTTATGTATAGTAAAGGCGTCGTCAATGATGAATACGGCCTTCTGCCAAAACAGACAACGGGTAAGGCTGCCGAAAAGCACGTTCGGCCACTTCACCGAGGGGATAGCGATTAAAAAGCACTTCAGCGCGGTGACAACGACAAGCCAGATTAGATTTCCCTTTCTGTAGCAACAACAAGACAACAGCGGTCTATTTATATATCAAGCTGCTTCTTGATCACTCCATCTTACTGATCCGCGCGTTTGTCTTTGGCGTTTTAATTATTGATGCTGATTCGTCTCACTTCCCGCCATTAAACACTTGCCCTTAATCATGAAATGCAATTTACTCGGGGGGTAATCCTGAAATGCAGTGGAGGAAATTAACAAGTACATTTACTCAAGTTGGCGCACTTAGGCGCCCAAGACGCTCAAGTGTGAACAAACATTATCGTCAACGCACTGGTGAGTGTTCTGATAATACTGCAAGGTTTCTCTCGGAGCGTCGCAACTTTTTTTCCCTCCTCTTGTACTATTTTCTGACTTGGGTATACTAAATTCTGCAATCTACGGGACTTTTTCTTGTAAGATTGTCACTTATTTTAATATCATTACCAATTATCAGGCGGCACGTTGGCCTCATAGTGCAGAGGTGCCGGGTTTGATTCCGGCTCCGGCCTTCCCGTGTGGAGTTTGTATATTCTCCCCTTGCCGGTGCGTGTTTTCTCCAGTTTCCTCCCACATTCCAAAAACATGCATGGGAGGTTAATGGAACGCTCTAAATCGTCCCTTGTTGTGGGTGTGAGCGCGAATGGTTATGTTGCGATTGGCTGGCAACTGGTTCAAGGTGTCCTTCGCCTACTGTCCGTAGACAGCTGGGATAGGCTCCAGCATCATCGTTAGCATAAAGCAGTTCTGAAAATGGTTGGATGGATACTAATTATCATGCCACATTTTTTTTCGTGACATTGTGACTATTTTTCGGAAAAAAGATTTTGAATTGAATTGCAGGCGGCCCGGTAGTCCAGTGGTTAGCACGTCGGCTTCACAGTGCAGAGGTACCAGGTTCGATTCCAGCTCCGGCCTCCCTGTGTGGAGTTTGCATGTTCTCCCCGGGCCTGCGTGGGTTTTCTCCGGGTGCTCCGGTTTCCTCCCACGTTCCAAAAACATGCGTGGCAGGCTGATTGAACACTCTAAATTGTCCCTAGGTGTGAGTGTGAGTGCGAATGGTTGTTCGTTTCTGTGTGCCCTGCGATTGGCTGGCAACCGATTCAGGGTGTCCCCCGCCTGCTGCCCGAAGACAGCTGGGATAGGCTCCAGCACCTCCGCGACCCTAGTGAGGATCAAGCGGCTCGGAAGATGAATGAATGAATGAATGAATTGAATTGCCACCCAACCCCCAAATCAATCCTGAATGTCACCTAAAATCGTATTTTTCAATCAGGTCAACGGGTTTCACAACAAGCGGCCCGGTGATCCAGTGGTTAGCGCGTCGACCTCACAGTGCACAGGTCGTGGGTTCGATCCCCTGTCTTCCTCTGTGGAGTTTGCATGTTCTCCCTGGACCTGCGTGGGTTTTCTCTGGGTACTCCGGTTTCCTCCCACACTTCAAAAACATGCATGACATGCTGATTGAACATCTTGAAATTGTCCCTAGGTGTGAGTGTGAGCGCGGATGGTTGTTCGTCTCTGTGTGCCCTGCGATTGGCTGGCAACCAGTTCAGAGTGTCCCCCGCCTACTGCCCGAAGACAGCTGGCATAGGCTTGTGTGTGTAAAGCGGTTCGGAAAATGGATGGATGGATACCAATTATCATGCCGCATTTTTTTTCTTGACATTGTAACTATTTTTCAGTAAAAAGATTTTGAATTGAATTGCCACCCCACCCCCAAATCAATCCTGAATGTCACCTAAAATTGTATTTTTCAATCAGGTCAACGGGTTTCACAACACCCGGTGATCCAGTGGTTAGCGCATCGGCCTTACAGTGCAGAGGTTGTGGGTTCGATTCCAGCTCTGGCCTCCCTGTGTGGAGTTTGCATGTTCTCCCCGGACCGGCGTGGGTTTTCTCCGGGTACTCCGGTTTCCTCCCACATTCCAAAAGCAGGTGTGGCAGACTGACTGAACATCTTGAAATTGTCCCTAGGTGTGAGTGTGAGCGCGGATGGTTGTTCGTCTTTGTGTGCCCTGCGATTGGCTGGCAACCAGTTCAGAGTGTCCCCCGCCTACTGCCCGAAGACAGCTGCCATAGGCTTGTGAGTGTAAAGCGCTTCGGAAAATGGATGGATGGATGGATGAAAGTTCCACAACAGCGCAAAAAAAAAGCATTCTCGCCGTCTGCTTTTTGGCTTTCACTCAATGATGAAGATGGTTAAATCCAAGGTCAAATCACTCGCTCAGTCGAAGGTAAAATACAGAAATCCGCTTGAGAAAATGAGCTGACTAGTTTGCTGTTTGTCGTACAACGTTCATAGCTGAAAGATTGAGCAAATTTCTATGAAACATCCTGCTGGTGCATTGAAAAACAGTGGTGGAATTCGGTTGGATTGCGTTGGAAGCGAAGTCACAAGATGCTGAATCGAATGCTGTAGAAAAGCTCCGATAATTTCAGGCACCTTTGCAATATCTGGCGGTGAGACCGACGAGGCCAACCGTTGCCCTCCGCGGCGATGAAGTCTGCCGTATTTGTTGAATAATGTATGCTACAGCGTGAGTGAGGCTCGCACTGATACATGTGGACCGAGACTTGAGATTACAGTGGACCACATGACCTTTATTTTCATGAAAAATTAACCAGCCCGATATTGAGCAGATGAGCCTTTATTTAGCACAAACCTGCAATGACATCTGTGCAATATTTGCCCGTCTACTTGCAGTGTTTTATCGCCAGAATGGATGGCAAAATTGAGTTGTTGTTGATTCAGCACAGGATTCCTTTGGTGAGCTCGGTTCAAGCGGAAAGTGGAACGATTCGGGTTGGCTTATTGCTCCCAGGCTCCCCCTACACGTGTATAAGTGTCCTTTTGCACATTTGGACATAAGCAAGATGGCCAGCTAATCACCAACCAATCTAACTGGTCAGACTGATGCGAGGTTGAATCCAGTTGCAAACTTTCTCGAGCATAGTAACACTCCCGGGAAAGTGAGAATCAATTATCTCCTGAGACCAGTTCCATCGATCAACAGACAATTTGGTGGACACGTCTGCCATACTGAGATGCATGAAAAGGTCCTAAGGAGGTCCTGAAATTGATAAAGTCAGGCATTGTACATTGAAGGACCATTTCGGGCAAACCCCAAGGCACGTACTTAGAACAACAAGAGATTCTGCCCCGATGGGTGTCAGCTATTTTAGGCAGACGGGGAAATGTCAGGCTTTTTTTTTTCTTTTGTTAGCATGGCATAACAGTTTGATGATTTGCCATTTATAAAAAGGGGTGGGGGGGGGGGAGCGAGGGCCTTTTTTTGGCTGCATGCAGCTTTAATGAACATTGTCGCTTTCACCTTGCGCTGATGCTTTCTAAAAGTGTGCCATTGTGCTTTCTGTCTCGCCCAAGAACTCCCGTTCATCCATAGATGTATAATACAAGAAAAGGGGGAGGTTGGAGAGTAAACATTTTGACAGTCGGTGGAAATCTGCCGGGTAGTTTGATGTTGACAACCCCGCACATCTCCGGTGATTCCAAATAATGCATCTCAAATTTGATGTATTGTGTGCTTCTCTTTCAAAACGGCTTCTTAAAATCCCAACCTTCAGCGCCGCTGCCGCTGCTTAGGTGGTCCTTTGTTGTCAACAGACGCAAATATCATTTTCCCTTTGTCCGATGCCTCACAGATGAAAAATAAGTTATGATACAGCTGTGCCGTCAAGCTGTCACTTTGGTAATGAAGTTGGTCCAAACCATTCATCTTGTTTTGTCACACTTTGCCCCATTAGTCATCGTGCCAGAACCGTTTCTTCTCTGGAACCCCCTTGCCCAAGGACACTTAGGTTCTCCCGTCTACTGTGCCACGCAACGCTGAGAGACAAGTAAGGGAGACGATAGCAGCGGACCATGTCAGGGGCCAACGTAGCATCCAGAAGTGACGTCACCTCGGGAAACTTTGGAATAGGAGTTGCGTGTCCTGAGGACTGGGAATCCTGGGCTGGATGTGTTGGGTGATATTTTGAAGGTTAACGTTGCAAGATGAGTTTGAAATAATTGAAAAGTATTTTGAGATCATAGTTGGTGGTTTATGTATAGTGTAAACATGGGCGGCCCAGTGGTTAGCGTGTCGAACTCACAGTGCAGAGGCACCGGTGTCAATTCCAGCTCCGGCCTCCCTGTGTGGAGTTTGCATAGTCTCCGCCTGCGTGGGTTTTCTCCGGGTACTCCGGTTTCCTCCCACATTCCAAAAGCAGGCGTGGCAGACTGACTGAACACCTTGAATTGTCCCTACGTGTGAGTGTGAGCGCGGACGGTTGGTCGTCTTTGTGTGCCTTGCGATTGGCTGGCAAGCGGTTCAGGGAGTCCCCCGCCTACTGCCCGAAGACGGCTGGGATAGGCTCCAGCACCTCCCCACCGACCCCCCGCGACCCTTGTGAGGATAAAGCGGATTGGAAAATGGATGGATGGATGGATCTTGTCCACGCTTCTTTATCATGCCCACAGCGCAGCCTTTGGAAACCCGTTCGCTTTGTATTTAGACATGACTCCATGGCTGGAGTTGCTCTCCCCCGTCTTCTGTTACCGATGACGATGGGAGTCTCTCGCCAAACAAACAACCGAGAGACCGGGGGTGTGTGTGGGGTGGGCGCACTGCAGAGATGACTGTATTTATGGCGCTCATTAAATTCAACTCAAGATGCCTCTCTTTGCTGACAATTGGTCCTTCAGAGCCGCGTACCGCTTTGCACAAGCACTTCCACGTCACTCTCTTCAGGCAGGCAACCCTCCACGTCAAACATGGAACACTCCAACTGCAAATGGCTGATGAATATGTAGGGCGAGAATGGATTCGGACAGTTCCATTGGTCCACTGTGACGAGACGATGGGTAAATTGACTGCCGGCTTGAAGCTTGTCAGCAAAAATTCATGAATAAACGCGGATCAAAAGTGTGAGAAAAATATGGACAATCCTGAAGATTTTTAGGCAATTACACAAGATCAGGTCAAAATGCCTTTGGGATTTCAGTTCAAATCCGGAGTCAAGTAATCTGTTTGTGTCACCGCGACATCTGTCACACGAGTTGATCAGGTGTTGGTTTAACTGTAGGCGGGCGTGCTTAAATAAAGTCAAATGGCTCCGACGCGGAGCTGGATGACTTCCACAAGCTCCGTTCAATGCTGGCTGCTCCGACAGATGCCAGCGGGGGGGTGGCTAATTAGAGGACAGCTGCCCAGCAGACCCCCACCCTGCCCCGGGAGACTTCGTCTATCTCACTTCCCCTCCAAACTCCGAGACCCGAGACCTGGTGCGACCGACGCCAAGCTATGGTCCATCTCCATCAGCGGATCTTGGCAGCGAGGCCTCAAGGGAGTTCCGACGGTTCACCTCCGACAGTCGACGGAAGGGCGGGTTGGCGAAGCTCATTTGTGACGAGACCGGATGCCATCTGGGCCGTTGAGGGATGCTCGGTTGCGAATTTCCAACTCGGCATCGTCACGAAGCGATGATACGTTTGCGACTTAGCTCGATCATCATTCAGTGGGTTGAGATGGAGGGCCGGCTCGGGAGTGTTGGAAAAGTTCACGGCCTGTTCATTCCCCCTTAAATCAAGGTGCTCATTGCTCATCTAGGCTGTTGGCGAAGGCGCGAGTCGCCGAGCGGAGGATGGAAACTGTGCACCCGGCCATTGCAATGCAATAATTAAGCGGCCCAATAAAAATGATTAGAACCGCTTTTGACATTCCCTTTTGCGAATAACTCGCGTTTAATTGCAATCACAAATTTTAAATGCCACTTTTATGTTCCTCGGCCGTAAGCTGTTTAAAGTTCAGTCGCTTATACTCTTTAAATCTCATTCGGCCTCGGAGGCAGCGAGATGGAAAAAAATAGTGAGAGAATAGGCTGTGGGCGGAGACGGGAGGGTGGGAAATGAGGATCCAAAAGTCAGGAGAGTTTTTGGCCAATTAACCGACGGCAAAGGCGGCTTTGCCGGCCCGGCCCGGCTCGGCTCGAGGCTACTTAGCTCTTCTGCCGCAGCATCTGTTGCAGGCTAATGGATGTTACAACCTCATAAACGTCATGAAATTGGACATTATCCCTTAATTAAAAGAACAGAGATGCATTACAATGATTAGCGCGCCACTCCAGTGGAGCTGTTTCCAGAGGGGGTGTGCACTTGGTGGGTAGGCGTCGGCGTAGGTGGTGCTAGGAGGAGGTAATAGCTTTAATGAGCCACAAACTTCTTTGAGTTTCAGCGGGTTCATGTCAAGTTTAGACTGCCTAAAACTTCCTCCGGGGTAAACTTCTTGGTCTTTAACGCTCGTTTCATGAGTTTTTCTTCTTCTTTTTTTTTTTATTTGCATTTCCGGAGAGTTTGACGATGGGCGCCTTCGTCTCTGTGTGGTTTTGTGTGCAGCTCAGCACAAGCATCTGCGCCATAAAGTCAGATATAAAAAAAAAAAAAGTAAAAAGAAAAACAACTCCCTACTTGTACACCTGGGCCTGCGGTGCCAGAGCAGCCGATCAATCTGGGTTATGTTGCTGTAAAAAGCAGCTTCAGCGGCGCTTCAGAAAATGGAATCCACAGGCTGCATGCAAACACGGGCGACATATTGACCCACACAACTCGCACCAAGAATATTTGAATAATTCAGGAATTAAATTAAAACGGAATGACGTGTGTCGTTTGAAACCCTGATTCTGTCACTAGGTAGAGTCGTGACTCGGTTGCTAAATCCTGGTACCCTTTTCATCGCGCAACTTTAGCTGTCAATAGATTAAGATTAAGAAAACCTTTATTAGTCTCGCAATGGAGAAATTCCAGATTCACAGCAGCAAAGTTATGAAAGGAAGAAGTAGAACAACAAAAAAATAGGAGCTGCTGGAAAGGCAGCCACTCTCGCGGCGCCATTTTGAAGTCAAAATAACAAAAATAACACAAGACAACACATAGGACAGAGACAGTCGTGCAATCTTCACCACTTTTCTGCATACACTTTGTTGTCTGAAGCAGTTATAGTTGAAAGAGGAGAGGATCAAAGTGTCTTTTCACCAGTGGATCAGAGACATCATGCTGAAAAATGTGCACACGTCTGCTACAAGCAAAGTTTTGAAAGCAAACACAAAGCTGTAGCATCCATTGACGAAAAGAGATTAGTTCACTTCTCCTGTCCCACATAATCCGCTTCAAACTCCAAGCCGCGACTCCCAGCTCCAAATCCGCATCGGCACTCCGCGCCAACGCTCCTTTCTTCTCATCGTCGGCTCCTCAAGACCTCCATCCATCCAGCCGCAGACCGTTCAACAGCACCGATCTCTCCGCTGAACAAAGCGGGGCTGTGAAAAATGCTGCCCATTACAGGCGCAAGACACAAGCGCCCCGGGACTGTCCAGCAACGACAGTCAAATGGCGCCGACATTCCTCCAGTCAAAAACAGTGCTGGTATACCCATGCTGCCGAGAAGGCGCAACCACCAAGCACAGAGTCTACTCCTTGATGAATGTCGTGGCCAAAAAATGCTGAAAAAGGTCCACATCAAGTCCACACGACGTAACAACAAACACAAAGTGACAAAAGAAACACAAGAACAACAAAAAAAAGCAAGGCTCATGAGAGCACTTGCTGACGGCTGCCTACTCGGGCGCCATCTTGACTTCAAAGATACTATAGTGCGCCCCCTATAGGAACCCCCAAGAATTCTCAGTGCGGGTTAATTGAGGCCATGCTTTACCATCGCCGAGGTTTCCCGTCAGTCGCTCGGCATCTTTGGGAAATTGCCGAGCACAACGGTGTGAATATATGGCTGCGTACGGCCGCTGTGACCCAATTACGTGACAACATTCCAGAGATGTGTCGTTGATACGTGGCGAGCCGTGCGACGAACCATCTCCGTACAGCTCGGCGGGCCGCCCGCATGACAAGTAATTGTGCATTTCTAATTTATGTATTTGCAATTCTCGACGATCCCCAAAACGGAAGAATAGAAGACCGAGCAAAGGCTTGATAAAGAGGCTATTTTCTCCTCAAAGCGCCATCTTCCCCGAATGGAAACGAACGACGGCGTGTGGAGGTGGCAATGCATCAACATAAAATATTGAAAAAGCCCAACCAAGGGCAAACTGCATGTAATTGAAACCCTATCTGTTCCCGGGAACGACCGGTCAAATGTGCAGCTTTGGCAGGAAGGCTTTCAGACGGTGTTTTGTTTCAGTTTTCGCTCGCTCTCACTTTGGCAAATTAAAAAAAAAAAAAAAAAAAGTGATCCTAACCTTTTATTTTCCGACAAGAAGCCTCTTCGTCCCACTGGATGATTTGTTCCGTTTAACCTTGATAAGGGGGCAGAATGGCGAAACAAATTGCGCGATTGATGCTTTGCGGTGATGGCCGTTGACCTTAAGGTGAGTCCGAGGTGACCTAGCTGGAGGTGCCGCTGCTCTTCTTATTTTGTCTTTCCAAAAAAAACAACGGGGGGGGGGGGGGGCAAACCTTGTTTTTTTTTTCTCTGACGGATTTGTTTTTTTTGGTGTATTACAATGCTTTAGCGAAAATGAAGTATGAAGTCAAAGTCAATCTTCTTTGCATCAATTCAAGCTGCTTCATTATTTCCGGATTATGAGGTGTATGCGGGAGATTTAGGTTGTCGTTGCCGCCGAATGACATCACTATTAGCGCTTTCGCCAAACCCAGCGCTTGTCATCTTTGCCGATTGTCGCTCATGCCCGCCGAGTAATCTGCATGCTTGCTTTGTCCTTTCCCCGGCACCAAGGGCTGGTCACCCTCTCCAGAGTCCCCCACATCTGGCAGGACCATTAATCTTCCGCGGCAGCTGTGCCCCCTTCTAACTGTCTCGCTTTTGTGTCAGAGGGACGGAAAGTCTTTTTTTTTTTTTTTGGTCATTATCTTGCTCCCCCTGGCATATGCTCATTCTCGCTTATCACGTTTAACCTGCCGCCGAGGCTCACTTTGACCTGCATCGGCGTCCGCCGTTCCGACTTTGATTTGCGGTAAAACTCCAGTGCTCATTGTCGCCCCCGCTGGAATGTGTTGTCACTTGCGTCCGAGAAGACGTGCCCTCTGAAGTCTTGAAACTGAAGCGTTTATGAGGTGACGCTGGAAATCGCAGCCTCGCCACAGAACGCTCCTAGTTGGGATTTAAGCACAGACTTGAAAAACAGCTCAGAAGCCACCGGAAAGTGTCCTCGGTTTCACAGGATTCCGTTTGACAGACAATCCAAGCGACAGTCTTATGGCTTTTTCTTTTGCTTTTGATGTGAGCTCATCTGTCCCTGGGCCGGCTAATTAACTACTGACACATCGGAGGTGGGGGGGACTCTGCTTTTGGGAGGTTTGACAAAGAGTCGTTTGATCGGGGCCACGTTTGAGAAATGATTGCAACCGATACGTGGAAAATGATACCTCAACAATTGGGCCGGTAAAAACGTTACCATCGGTCGCAATGTGTTCTTGTTCCGTTTTGGGATGTTTCTTGAATCCAAAGTTTAGGGCCGGGGAGTTTTTAGTTCCGTTCCTTTCAGTGGGGTTGCCAACCGAGTCAAGTAATCTCACTTTTGGGTTTATAACGACGAGAGATTCCAGTAGCAGGTGCACTCCAGCGGCCTTATATATCAACCGTGCGCAATAATAAACACTCACTCATAAGGAACGTGTGAAAATAGAAGCATGACACTTACCATGCCTACAGACAAAATAGTTTGGTCGAACTGTGAAAAGAGTGAGCCCGTTCCCAAAGAACCACCTGCCCCAAATTCACTGCCGTTCAAACAACACAGGATCCATACAGAGATTTTCGGGAAGTCTAGAAAACTAAGAACGTGAACATTTTAATCTTGAAAGTGTACTTGGAAAAGTATCTCAATAGATGGAATGCCCATGCGGTAACCTTTGCCAATGTCGCTGATTTGATTGAAATGGGGTGACTGTGAATTTTGTCGATTTTATCCTTGATTTCAAATCTGGATTTGGTTGCACAGTGTTGATTTTGCAAGACTGCATCCGTCCCGGAAAGGCAGCTAGCATACGAAGACCGTCCGATGGATCTCGGCCTAAGATTGCGGTCGCCCCGCCCGATGGATTCCACTTGCTCCTAATCGTATTCTCGTATCCTTGCTCAGTGGGGCATTCCATTTTGTGTTATTGACTTTAATAACACATCCAGTATTTGGACTTGCAATTTCATTACATCACTGTCAATTACCAGTGGGTGAACAAAGCGTGGCCATAAATGAAACGAGTCAAGTAATTTCCCCAAATACCGCTTAGGAGCTAGCGCGGTCTGAGCGACGGGCGTGCTTAATTTGCGCACTTGTTTGCTACAAATTTGGTTATGCATTAGCAGCCAGGCACATTTATTAAAAAAACACACACACACAAAAACAGGAGACTTGAGTTTTCTAACATCAATACAAAAACTGGCCAAGAATGTGCAATCAAGCATTGGAAACAATTTGACATGAGCACAATTTTGCTCGCAAAGCTTTTGATTTATAAATCGGAAATCAATGTAACCTGAAAACTCCACAAAAAGGTACTAGGCCTCCTCCATGAGCTATTTGAAAGCTACCGTTTGTGATAAAGTAATAGTACCGTATTTTCCGCACTATAAGGCGCACCTAAAAGCATATATTTTCTGAAAAGCCCACAGCGCACCTTATGATCCGGTGAGCCTTACATATGGATCAAAGTTCCGATTTCTTGGACGTCGTATTTCAAATGTTATGTAAAGCGCTTTGTTACAGCTGCAGCATTGTTGAAAGCGCAATATAAATAAAGCTGTATTGTATTGTATTCACTTTAGCGTAGCTCCATCTAGTGGATGCATAACAGAACCGTAACTACTATTGTAGCTTCTATTCTTGTGCACCTTACAATGCGGTGCGCCCTATAGATGAAAACTGTTTTAAAATAGGCCATTCCTTGAAAGTGCGCCTGATATACACTAAAGCACCTTACAGTGGGGAAAATACAATAACTGAGCAAAATATGATTCGTGACATTTTTCTTTGATGCGAGATCTTTCAAATGCAACTCTGGGCCTTGCAGTGGTCGGATGCTAACGATTAGCATGTGCCTTTATGAAGCCAGGCTTGTAAATGTGCAATGACTTTGTTCTATATTGAGTTTGCTCTTCCATAAACAGCCCGCCATGAGGGCGGAGAGCACTCTCCGAGCTGAAATGGACTGTATTGATCGTCCAAACAATCACCGCGAATAAAACTCGTCAAGGTCTTAGGCAAAAGGGGATTAACAAAATTACCAGGCCCTGTCTTCTGACCGTTTATTCTTAGCGACAAAAGCCCGGCAAGGCGGCGAGGTCCTTGATGAGAAACGACACGTAAACGCGGCGGACGAGCGGCCGTATCGATCGAGAATAGGCTCCGTGCTGCAACCTGGAGCGACGAATTGTGTCTCCCAGTCGCGTTTTGATAGCCAGCTGTGCAATTACAGGCTGCCTTCTTCTTCTTTTTTTTTTTTTTGCTTGTTGTTTTGTTGTTGGTGGTGTCGCCTCATTAGCGGATGCTTGTAAGTGGATGTGAAGCGCAATTAACAAATGAAACTCGGAGCTTGTTTCCAATCATCAGCATTGAAACCCGGAATTATCATTAGCATGCTTGTACTTGAATGAAATGCTTCGCTTCGGCTTTTGGCGGCGATTTAAAAATAAATAAATCAATGACTACATACTGTATATCACCCCCTCCTACCCCCCTTCTCAAATTCCCAAATGTTATTCCCGGTAAAATTGTAACTGTGACTATATTAGCGGCTATCCTGGGCAGCAGATGGTGGTCCACGGGCCTGCCGTGTGGAGTAAGTGATGATGCTGTTGTTTTATGCACTCGCTGCCGTGGCAACTCATAAAACTCCTAATTAGGGCCGCAAATGAATAAATGACATTGTGCACAGCCAAAGCATCCTAAATTAGGGGGAACGGCTATAAACATACAGGTAAGTCCTTCATTAGTGCGGGTCTTTCCTCCATTTATGTGAGAAATCCGCAGTATTACAATCATTGGCTTGCATATTAAGAGCAATTAAATGCCGATTCAAGCCGCCGAAGCATTTGCGGCGTTTGTTTGTGCCGTACGAGGAGCTCCTCCGAGTCCCAATCTCGGTAAACTCCATCGCCTTAATCCTCCCAATGTTTTATTAAAAACAAATTATGTCCGACTTCAATGCGGCTAATCCCGCGCATCAAGTATTGGTAACCGCCTGAAGGAGACGCGTCGGGTTTTTAATTAAGAGCCCGAGTAACGAGGCGGCGGAGTGTGAGGATGGAAGTGTGTTGACTCGCCAAAGAGCAGGATGAGGAATGGAAATCTGCTTTCCGCTTTTGTCGTTGGCTGTCCATTGACAATCAAAACATGCGCCTTGTTTGTTTTCCATCCCAAAACATAAAAAGGAGAAAACAAAACAAATTGGCGGATATACTCTTTTCACTGCATGGCAACGATGCATAAATAATAATAAAAAAAATAAATATGCAACACACACTTCCGAGTATTCATTTCCAAAAACAGGGAAATGTTTTTGTGGTATGATGGGCGATTGATATTCAGCCTGTATTACCATCAAGTTTTATGAATCTTGAAAATCAAACATAGATTTATGACCGCTGCTCAAAGTAACGCATCTCATTCATTCCAATGTTTAAAAAGTTAGTGAGGACTCATGTACACCATGGGTGTCAAACAAATTTTTTTGTCGCGGGCCACCTTGGAGTTATGGCTTTCCTTGGAGGGTCGATGTAAAATCACAACGTCCTTTATTACCCATGACAATGTGACATTTGATTCAGATTTCAGCAAGGATCATGAAAGTTGAAACACATGATTTGCTCCCGTGGGCCAAATAAAATGATGTGGCGGGCCGGATCTGGCCCCCGGGCCTTGACTTTGACACCCATGATGTACACGATCAACAGCAACACCCGTTGTTCACATTTTGTACATTATATTCACTGTGATGATATATGTTGCGTCAGGTATTATGTAACGTTATAAGCATTGCACAGTTTGTATATGTCGTACTAGCATTTAATCAGCTTTTTTTGTGTATTTATATTTTTTATCTGACTCTAGGCTGCCAGGTCGGCGTTGCAAATGAGAATCTGTTCTTGATTGCCTTACTTTGACAAAATAAAATACATCTAAATAATCCAAAAGTCCATTTTGCCCCTTCGGAAAGCAATCCGAATTTTGCTTAACAAGTATTGTCGTGTTTGTCGGTCACAAAGGGAGGTAGCCGAGATCGCACAAAGAGTTTCGCAATCCTTCCCCCTCCCCCCTCTTGGAAGAGCAGACCACAACTTGGTATTTCTCGAGCCTGTGTACAAAATCTTGGTGCACAGGCAGCCAACTGTGACCAGAATGGTCAAGAAATGGTCATCGGAATCTGAAGATGCTCTGCGGGACTGCTTCGAGACAACCAGGTGGGAACTCTTCAGCGAGGTTCATGAGGAGTACATTGATGCACTCACTGACACCACACCGTACCCACCAGAACTGTGCGGTGTTTTTACAACAACAAACCATGGATTAATCCCGACATAAAGGCCCTCCTGAAGGAGAAGAAGAGAGCTTTTATGTCGAGAAACAGAGAGGAGCTGAAGGCCGTGCAGATTTGGCTGAGAAGAAAGATCAGGGAGGGGAAGAAGATGTACAGGATGAAATTGGAGGACCAGTTACAGGCTAGCAATGTCACTGGTGTCTGGAGGGGCCTGAAAACCATCTGAGGCCATGACAGCCCAAAGACATTGACTGAGAAGGACAAGAACTGGGCAGATGGACTGAACCGTTTTTTTTTTCAACCGTTTCGACCAGTTGTCTGTCCCTTCCCCCAACCACCAACTGCAACCACTCTCACTGAGGACTTCTTCTCCTCCCCCTCCTCTTTCGACCAGCTCTCATCAACCCAGTGTGTCACCTGGTTCCTGCCTGTCCGTCACAACAGAGCAGGTGAGGAACCAACTGAGGAAGATGAATGTCAGGAAGGCAGCAGGTCCAGACAAGATCAGTTCCCAGCTCCTCAGAACCTGCTCTGACCAGCTGTGTGACATTGTCCAGCACATGTTCAACCTGAGCATGAAGCTGGGCAGAGCTCCACAGCTGTGGAAAACCTCGTCCCTGGTCCCAGTGCCCAAGACCCCCTACCCTAAGGAGCTGAACAGCTACAGAGCGGTGGCGCTGACGTCTCACCTGATGAAGACGCTGGGGAGACTCATCCTCGCCCACCTTCGACCGCTGGTGAGCCCGTCACTGGAACCGCTGCAGTTTGCCTATCAGCCTGGCATCGGCGTGGAAGACGCCATTATCTACCTCCTCCACTCAGTGCTGTCACACTTGGAGAAGGCTGGGACCACTGTGAGAATCATGTTCTTTGATTTCTCCAGTGCCTTCAACACCATCCAGCCCAACTTACTGGAAGGCAAACTGCAGAACGCCGGAGTGGACCACCATCTCACAGCATGGATCATTGACTACCTCACAAATCGGCCGCAGTACGTGAGGTTGCAGAGCTGTGAGTCGGACAGGCTTCTGCAGCACTGGAGCGCCGCAGGGGACTGTTCTGGCTCCATTCCTGTTCATTCTCTACACCTCGGACTTCAGACACGCCACTCCAAACTGCCACCTTCAGAAGTTCTCCGATGACTCTGCGATTGTTGGCCTCATTACAGAGGGGGACGATCGGGAGTACAGGGGACTGACGAAGGACTTTGTGGACTGGTGCCAGCAGAATCTCCTCCAGATCAACCGTCGGAAAACTAAGGAGTTGGTTGTGGATTTCTGCAGGAAACAGTCCTCACCAGCACCAAGGAACATCCAGGGTATGGACATAGAGAGGGTGACCTCCTACAAGTACCTAGGTGTTCTTCTGAACAACAAACTGGACTGGTCTACAAACACGGGACACCCTGATTAGGAAAGGACAGAGCCGACTCTTCCTACTCAGGAAGCTGACGTCTTTTGGGGTTCAGGGATCGCTCCTTAAGACTTTTTATAACTCGGTGTTGGCCTCGGGCCATCTATTATGGCATTGTCTGCTGGTCAGGCAGCATCTCAGCCCGGGACAGAAAGAGACTGGAGCGACTGGTCAGGAAGACCAGTTCTGTCCTGGGCTGCTCCCTTGACACTCTGGTGGAGGTGGGCAACAAAACGATGCTAACTAAGCTAAAAGCTATGATGGACAGTCCCTCCCACCCTCTCCAGCCCGCCCTGATAGCACTTGGTAGCTCCTTCAGCCAGAGACTGTTACACCCGCGCTGCAAGGAGAGATACCGACGCTCGTTCCTACCGACTGCTGTCAGGCTGGTGAATAAAAATAACAACAATAATAATAATAATAATTAAATGATGTGAAAAACAATTGTAAATAGCACTGCGATTTATCCATTTTGTATTTATATTGCACTTAATTGAACGGTGTTTGTTAGTTTTTTCCTCTTTCTTCTTTCTACCCACATTCTTGCTGCTGGAGGCTGTAAATTTCCCCAGTGTGGGACAAATAAAGGATATCTTATCTTATCAATAGTCAAGTCAAGTAAAAAGAAATAAATAAACGGATAAAATACAACTTTGAGCCACAGAGACTTGCCGATTGTACCCCCGGAGTCCCCCTGCGTCCATACCATAATCGACATACTCAGCTGTAATCCCTTGTGGGACCTTCGCGCTGTTCCCAGACTCCGGCGGGGAGCTTGCCGCTTCTCCCAAGAAGTCATGACCAGTGTTTGATCAAAGAAGCTCAGCTCCCAACGCCTACTGCTTTTCTGCCCGGGCTTGATCTGGATCGATGCGCGGGTTAGCATACCAAAATCCGCCGGCTTCCCTGAGCAAAAAGAGGAGTCACGCTAAGTTCAATAGAGCCCTTGTTTTCCCGTGCGTCTTTGCTTTGACACCCCTCACCCCACCCCACCCCGCCCCTCCCCAAAAAAATCTTCCCGTTCAAATAGAAACTGACACGATGTTGAGCTTCATAAAAATCTTAACGCTCCAGCTGTAAGGTACTGGAGTGCGTCTACCAAGCATTTTGATGATTGTTGTTTATTAAATTTTTTTCACATTTTCAAGGGAAGGCACAAAGCCAGTCTTCAAGTTCACATAAATGCTCCCTATTACCATTAAAAGTCTGGAATGCCCAACCAGCTCAGCTTGTTCCTTTATCAGCTTACAAGCAGAGTTCCTGACGCTCGCTCATAAATCCAGCGAATATTGTTCATTGTGACTTTTCCAATTTTAGCAAACAAGAATAACAAGAAATGGCGCATAATTACTGAATTTACTGCAGTCGGAGAACTTGGCCCAAACAACTTTTGTTCCCATTAATGGGAAATATGCTAATTAGCCTTTCAGCGGTTGGTGTTCATGACAGTGACAACAAGAACGTTGCCGTCCATTTATTTCTTTATTTTTCTCACGCCGCCGATTTCCGATTGGTGCAACGATTGGCGCTTTTCCCTTTCTTTTCGCCGCCCGCCCGATGGGAGGGGGACGGATCATTAAGCCGGGTGCTGCTTCACATGAAAGCGGAGAGGGAATAAAGAAGTTTAAAAAGCGAGCTTGATCATTTGGAGGGTCGCAGAATGACTCGGGACCTTGATAGCGGGGCTGGCGGCCATGTTGACATGACATCAAACGCTTGTTTGCTTCGTTGCGAAGCGAGCTCAGCGGGGGTGACAGCTGGAATTTCAATCGCACTCTCCAACTCCAGGGGGAGCTTGGGAGCTGACTTCAAGCATCAGTGTTTCTTGTGCATGTCTCTCAAATACAATGCTTCGTTTTTTTTATTTATCTGTTGTTCTTGTTTTTGTTTTTTTCTGTGTGTCGCAAGCCAGAAGTTGAATTTTGAGTAAACTTCAGACATGCCGTCGCTCAAGTGAAGTGAAAAATAATACAGCAATTAAGGCACGTGGAAGGAGCTGCAGTCATGATACACTTCCAGCACTCTTATTGAACAAGACAAACAGTCAAACATGCAAGTACAAAATGAAAACACTGATAAGAAGCCACGCCACCTACTGATGTCACTCACTCGGCGACATACCTTAACTCAGCGGTCCCCAACCTTTTTTGCCCCATGGATCGGTTTCATGTCAGGCAATATTTTCAGGGACCGGCCTTGAAGGTGTGACGGACCTGCATGAAAACTGATATTTTCAAAACAATCCATCCATCCATCTTCTACCGCTTATCCGGGGCCGGGTCGCGGGGGCAACAGCTTTAGCAGGGAAGCCCAGATTTCCCTCTCCCTAGCTACTTCTTCCAGCTCTCCCCGGGGGATCCCGAGGCGTTCCCAGGCCAGCTGGGTGACATAGTCTCTCCAGCGTGTCCTGGGTCTTCCTCGGGGTCTCCTCCCGGTGGGACATGCCCGGAACACCTCACCAGGGAGGCGTTCAGGAGGCATCCGAATCAGATGCCCAAGCCACCTCATCTGGCTCCTCTCGATGTGGAGGAGAAGCGGCTCGACTCGGAGGCCCTCCCGGATGACCGAGCTTCTCACCTTACCCTACCTTGTTTTCAAAACAATAATAAACGCAAACCTATCTGGACGCAACACTCGAATGTATGAGTAGAAAGCACACGTTCAACACACGAATACGACAGTGCGTACAGTACAATAGTGACGCGCGGGGTTGCGGAACTTTTAAATCAAGGCAGCACAGTCTTTACAGTGTGAAAATATGAAGGCGAGCATCCTTTGACTTTGCCGTAATGGACCCGTTAATATGGAATAGTCCATCCCGGTGGAGCAGCTGCTCGAACACGGAGCGCCCGGGTGAACTCCAATGAAGAGGCGAGCGCGAATCGGGCGTGGGGCAACATGGCGCGGTGAACAATGTGCCATTGTCTCGCGCCGTCTCCGTCGTTACTCACAGACGTCCAATGACACGCGCAATATCCCCAGGTTTGCCCTTCATAGCTTGTTGTGTACCCGCCAAGCGTTTCCAGCTTTGGCTAATGATGATAACAGGCGGCGAGAGCGCACATTTTGGCACAGGCAAACATGCATGCACACACGCACACACACACTCACACACACACACACACACTTGCCTTCTTTCATTTCGCAAAGGACACCAGGAATGTTGCTGATTTTCAACAACTCACAATTTAAACCTTACCCCCAGTCAGTCAGTACACATTGACACCGAACTGTAACATCGATTGGGAACCCACATAATTTTTTAATTAATTTTAGATATTCAGGTGAGTTACAATAAATACCATTGAAGAATTGATTGCATTCAGTGGCTTGGTTACTAAATAAAAGTCATGTTATTGTGTCGATTCAATGAACATTGGGAAAATACTTTTCTCAAGGCCAATCCTTCCAAATTTTGCAATTGAGAATCCGACCTAATTCCTTGATTTATGCTCCTGGCGGCCCGGTAGTCCAGTGGTTAGCACGTCGGCTTCACAGTGCAGAGGTACCGGGTTCGATTCCAGCTCCGGCCTCCCTGTGTGGAGTTTGCATGTTCTCCACGGGCCTGCGTGGGTTTTCTCCGGGTGCTCCGGTTTCCTCCCATGTTCCAAAAATATGCATGGCAGGCTGATTGAACACTCTAAATTGTCCCTAGGTGTGAGCGTGGATGGTTGTTCGTCTCTGTGTGCCCTGCGATTGGCTGGCAACCGATTGAGGGTGTCCCCTGCCTACTGCCCGGAGACAGCTGGGATAGGCTCCAGCACCCCCCGCGACCCTAGTGAGGATCAAGCGGTACGGAAGATGAATGGAATGAATGAATGTTTTGCTCCTTGTCTATCGCTGACATACCGCAGAAATATGCAAGTTTTTACTTGATGCCGCCTTACAGTAAGGAAAGAAGAGCCATGGTCTCAGATCCACTTTTCAGTTCATGAAACACAAAGCGGGCAGTAAAAACACAAAGTGACCACTTACAAAGGAGCTGCTGCTGGCCACAGCTCACACCCAGACTCTCACACGAAGACTTGATTAAGTCACATGCCACCCTACCTACACAGGTACTACAATACAATTATTATTATTATATTTTGGTTCAAAAACATTCTCAATGTGTTTCCAAATTTTAAGTTGTGCGGGAAACTTTTTTGTGGATTGTATTCTTTCCGGCGAGTTGTCATGTCAATGTGCACCGAGGATTAGCGTCTTGGCGCTTGACGCGTGTCGCGCCGTCGGTTTGCAGTTGCGAAATCGGCAGGGCCACCTGTGACGTCGGGCTGACGCGATGGTGGCAACGCGCTTATTGAGATCCCGATTATGGCGGCGTCGAAACTCCGCTCCCCCTTTTGTGACAAAGCTATTAGCCGGCTGTCACGCCCGCCGGCATGCTCCGTGTACGCGAGAGCTAATACTAATACACTGGCTGCAGCTCACGTTCACATACTAGATTAGAGCCATCACTGTGGCATTGACCTCGGATACTTTAAGAGCAAATGCAAATTGTGGAAAATCAGCAAATTTCTTTCCCTCACCTCTTCTTCGGGAAGTCGTTGGATTTTATTATTCTCCACGTGTTAGGTGTTTGATTTACTGTAGACGTTTGAGAAACGAAGGCAGAGTGGCAGCACATGTCCAGATTAATTAGCCTCTTAAAACAATTGTTTTCCGTGCAAATCATGAGCTGCTCGGTGACCTTTGACCATTCGTTTGGATGATGGAAATTTGTAGGCTCATCACATTAACAATGCAAGTCAACAGCCGTCCTTCATGAGTGGCAAGGTACTCACCAGGGGTGCCTGGAAAAAAAAAAAAAAACGCTGGTTGGAGGGTTGGCGTCTTCCAAGGTTAGATACTGACATTAACGTCGTCAGCATCCCACCGCAACCTGCTTCTCTCCGTACTCTATAAAAGCCTTATCTCTGGCATGCTGCATCAGCGCTATGGTATCTACGTAATCCACTTTCTCGTGTTTGCTAGTGACCCAACAACTAGGCTGAGCTTGGAGGCTCCCCATTTAATGTTAAACTACAAATATATATTCAGTGTATATATATATATATATATATATATAAAAAAAAATCCTCATCTCACCCCTCGGGTGGTGTCCGTCCCTCATTCAGCTCGGGTCCTCTACCAGAGGCCAGGAAGCTTGAGGGTTCTGCGCAGTATCCTTGCTGTTCCCAGCACTGCACATTTCTGGACTGAGATGTCCGATGTTGTTCCCGGGATCTGTTGCAACCACTCATCTAGTTTGGGGGTCACTGCCCCGAGTGCTCCGACCACCACAGGCACGACTGTCACCTTTACCTTCCAGGCTCTCTCCAGCTCCTCTCTGAGCCCTTGGTATTTCTCGAGTTTCTCATGTTCCTTCTTTCTGATGTTTCCATCACTTGGGACCGCTACATCCACTACAACGGCTTTCCTCTGCCCTTTATCTATGATCACGATATCTGGTTGGTTCGCCATTACCATCTTGTCAGTCTGGATCTGGAAGTCCCACAGGATCTTCGCTCTGTCATTCTCCACCACCTTCGGAGGTGTTTCCCATTTTGACCTTGGGGTTTCCAGTCCATACTCCGCACAGATGTTTCGGTAGACTATGCCAGCCACCTGGTTATGGCGTTCCATGTAGGCTTTCCCTGCCAGCATCTTACACCCTGCAGTTATGTGTTGGATCGTCTCAGGTGCCTCTTTGCACAACCTACACCTTGGGTCTTGTCTGGTGTGGTATATCTGGGCCTCGATGGCTCTGGTGCTCAAGGCCTGCTCCTGAGCAGCCAGGATGAGTGCCTCTGTGCTGTCCTTCAGGCCAGCCCTCTCTAGCCACTGATAGGACTTCTTGAGATCAGCCACTTCAGTTATGGTCCGGTGGTACATCCCGTGTAGGGGCTTGTCCTCCCATGATGGTCCCTCTTCCAGCACCTCATCTTCTGTTCCCCATTGTCTGAGACATTCTCTGAGTACGTCATCCGTTGGAGCCTTCTCCTTGATGTATTCATGGAGCTTGGATGTTTCATCCTGGACAGTGGCTCTCACACTCACTAGTCCCCGGCCTCCATCCTTTCGGCTTGCGTACAGTCTCAGGGTGCTGGATTTGGGATGGAACCCTCCATGCATGGTTAGGAGCTTTCGAGTCTTAACATCCGTGGTCTGAATCTCTTCCTTTGGCCACCTTATTATTCCTGCAGGGTATCTGATCACTGGCAGGGCATAGCTGTTTATTGCCCGGGTCTTATTCTTGCCATTGAGCTGGCTTCTTAGGACTTGCCTCACTCGCTGGAGGTATTTGGCCGTAGCCGCTTTCCTTGTTGCCAGTTCGAGGTTGCCATTGGCTTGTGGTATACCAAGGTACTTGTAGCTGTCCTCAATGTCTGCTATTGTCCCTTCAGGGAGTGAGACCCCTTCAGTGCGGACTACCTTTCCTCTCTTAGTCACCATCCGACTACATTTCTCAAGCCCGAATGACATCCCGATGTCGCTGCTGTAGATCCTGGTTGTGTGGATCAGGGAATCTATGTCCCTTTCGCTCTTAGCATACAGCTTTATGTCATCCATGTAGAGGAGGTGACTGATTGTAGCTCCATTTCTGAGGCGGTATCCATAGTCTGTCTTGGTGATTACTTGGCTTAGGGGGTTCAGTCCTATGCAGAACAGCAGTGGGGATAGTGCATCACCTTGGTATATGCCACATTTGATGGACACTTGGGTAAGTGGCTTGCCATTGGCTTCAAGTGTGGTTTTCCACATCCTCATCGAGTTCGCAACGAAGGCTCTTAGGGTCCTGTTCACCTTATACAACTCCAAGCATTCAGTGATCCATGTATGTGGCATCGAGTCATAGGCTTTCCTGTAATCAATCCAAGCTGTGCACAGGTTGGTACGTCGGGACCTGCAGTCTTGGGCGACTGTTCTGTCAACCAGGAGCTGATGTTTGGCTCCTCTGGTATCTCTACCAATGCCCTTCTGTGCTTCGTTCATGTATTGATCCATGTGTCCACTTATCTTAGCCGCAATGATGCCTGACATGAGCTTCCATGTTGTGGAGAGACAGGTTATTGGCCGATAGTTGGATGGGGCTGCACCCTTTGAGGGATCCTTCATGATCAGGATGGTTCGCCCTTCGGTTAGCCATTCTGGGTGAGTCCCATCCCTCAGCAGCTGGTTCATTTGTACTGCTAGGCGCTCATGGAGTGCTGTGAGTTTCTTTAGCCAGTAGGTGTGGACCATGTCCGGGCCTGGTGCTGTCCAGTTCTTCATATCTGAGACTCTTTCCTGTATGTCTGCCACTGTTATGGTAACCGGGTTCTGTTCAGGGAGGTTGCTGTGCTCCTCTCTCAGGGTCACCAGCCATTGTGCACTGCTGTTATGTGCAACCTCCTTCTCCCATATGCCTTTCCAGTACCTTTCAGTTTCCAGTCTTGGTGGGTCAGCTCTGTTGTTAGGACCCTGCCACTGAGCGTACACTTTCGCAGGTTGTGTTGCGAACAGCCTGTTTATTCGTCTGGCCTCATTCTCTTTCGTGTACCGCTTTAGGCGACTGGACAAGGCTTGGAGCCTTTGTTTGGCAGTTTCGAGTGCTTCAGGTATGGTCATCTGGATGTACCTCTCGGGTATCGGCCTTTTCATCACACCTCTCTGGGCCTCCGTTAATTGACTCACATCTTTCCGGGCCGCCTTGATCTTAGCCTCCAACCGTCTTTTCCATGGTGGGTAACGTATCTCATGGCTTCCATGGTTGCTCTTATAGCCCAGAGTCTCCAGGATCACTGATGCTGAAGCGTATATCAGCTCATTGGTTTCTGTGATCGTTACGGTAGGGATCGCCCTCAGTGCTGCATTCACACTTTCTATGAGACTTTCAGATGGTACTTCACATAGCCGTTGTAATCGGTTTCTAGGTTGCCCCGCTTTCATTCTCGCCATGATCTTAGCTTTCAGGTCAGTTGCTGCCTCGCTCAGCATTTCATTCATTGGGGCTGGCCACCCAATCTCATCATCTGCATTCATTGGGGGTTGCCTCCCAATCTCTTGTATGACCTCCTCCTCTGATCTGGCAGCCTGGGGCCCTTCACCATGGAACCTGCGTTGTACATCATCAATCTCAAGTTGTGACAGCAGTTGCCGTTTGTGGATGTTGGAACACTGAGCTACTAGTTGTTTCGCGGTCAACCGTGACTGTGGGTTTCGAAGTAACCATTTAGCCCACATTCTCTGCATGTAACCCCTCTGACTAGGGTTGCTTGAGTAGTAGCATTCCAACAGAGCCATGTTATCGTATCTCGCCCATCTCCGCTTTGTTCCAGTAGCCCATTTTTCATCAAGGTGCTCTGGTTCCCCAGCACCTGACGCAGACCTTGTTTGGCCGGGCGACGTCTGAGCCGGCATGTCATTCGTTTTATTGTCTCTCATCATTGTATGAGGTAGGCATTAGCGTGAAGGATCTTGCCCAAGGACCCACACTGGATGGTGTTATATGCTCATTTTTGCCCCAAGCGGGATTCGAACCACCGTCTCCCGTATGCCAAACCGATGCCTTACCAACTGAGCTATCCAGCCGCGTATATATATATATATATATATATATATATATATATATATATATATATATATATATATATACTTTGTTCCTTGAGATACTTGGCTATAAGAGCAAACATGGGAACCATGGAAAAGACGGTTGGAGGCTAAGATCAACGCGTCTCTCTCTCTCTCTCTCTCTATCTATCTATCCATCTATCCATCTATCCATCTATCCATCTATCCATCTATCCATCCATCCATCCATCCATCCATCCATCCAAGCGGTCCGGTGGTTAGCACGTCGGCTTCACAGTGCAGAGGTACCGGGTTCGATTCCAGCTCCGGCCTCCCTGTGTGGAGTTTGCATGTTCTCCCCGGGCCTGCGTGGGTTTTCTCCGGGTGCTCCGGTTTCCTCCCACATTCCAAAAACATGCGTGGCAGGCTGATTGGGCACTCTAAATTGTCCCTAGGTGTGAGTGTGAGTGTGAATGGTTGTTCGTTTCTGTGTGCCCTGTGATTGGCTGGCAACCGATTCAGGGTGTCCCCCGCCTACTGCCCGAGGACAGCTGGGATAGGCTCCAGCACCCCCCGCGACCCTAGTGAGGATCAAGCGGCTCGGAAGATGAATGAATGAATGAATATATATATATATATATATATATATACACACACACACACACATACACACCGTATTTTGCACTATAAGGCGCTTCGGATTATAAGGCGCACCTTCAATGAATGGCCTATTTTCAAACTGTTTTCCTATGTAGGGCACACCGCATTATCCGGCGCATTGAAGCGACAATCGTGGCTGTGGTTGCACAATGCATCCCCTAGATGGTGCTACGCTACAGCAAAACAATGCAATACTGTACTGTACAGCTTTATTCATACAGAGCCTACACAACCGCTCCAGATGTCACAAAGCCAATTGGACTGATGACAAACACGGACATGAAACCTATAAACACGAATGGTATTACAAAACAATAAATGAAAGGCAAACCTTATGAAGACAATTGATTTGACAAAAAGGCACACAAACCTCGGGGGCTCACATCCACAAGGGACTAAATATCCGAAGAAATCTTGCTTGTCTCCTTTTTCCTTCGTTTAGTCAGAAGTTAACTGTGCTTTGAGTATTATCTTCGTTTCATAATGACTACTAGTGTCGGGCAAGTTACAATTAGTTCCTACTAACAATCACCACTAGATGGCATAGGAACACTCACAGGGAAACAACTCAGTGGGGAATATAAAGAGAGTTGTAGTCTTTTTATATTAGGCACATCGGATTACAGGGCGCACTGTCGGCTTTTGAGAAAATTAAATGTTTTAGGTGCGCCTTATAGTTCGGTAAATACGGTATGTATATATGTATGTAGTATTCCAACTCCCTGTTACTCAATCAACTCCTCCTAACACCAAGCGCAAGTACAGACACGGTCTCCCCGTCCTGCTTCCTGCGCTTGATGTTTTAATGAAACTTCACAGTAGCAGCAGGGGGAGCCCTTGAGCAAAGCCAAAAGAACACAAGTTGCCGTGCCTTTGAAGTCAGGCAATGAGGTAAACAACATCTCAGCTACTTGCTGGCTGTTCTCTTGCCAGCATTTTGAGCATCTTTCTCCGCCACCGGTGTGGCAAACATCTCTGCAGGCTGACGTCCAAACCCCCTTCTTGTAGGCTCGGGGAATTGGTTTCACTAACAAAGCCGTTTTCACAGTTTGTTGTGCCGCTCATGCATATTCATGCACTCATTGCTCGGGTTGCCGCTTTTTCATTCCAGTCTGTAGACTGGCTCTGTTGTCGATGGCGTTAAAAAGACCACGAGGAGCTTTTAGCTGCTAATTTCCTTGTTTGTTCAAATTTGCCCAAAAGTAAAAATCGACGACAAGAGTGGCTCTCCTTTCCCATAGGTGGAAGTACCACACGCTCCGAAACGCTCCACTTTTTATTATTATTTTTTTTTTCGTGTCACACAAGTGCCAACGCACCCGAATGTCGCTAACTCCTGTTTCTGGTTTGGTTTTGAGCAGGAGCTGTTTTGACACTGCTATTCTTCTTTTTGCTCTTTCTCACTCGACCTGTTCTGCTAACAATTGAGCTCCCTCCATTACCTTCAGCCGTTTTTAGTCGGGGATTAGCGCAGCATTAACAGCTTACACTGTTTTCCTCAGTTGGTCTGTCGTGCACGTTTTTGGTCTTTTTTAGTGAGCAAGTCAATTTTTTTTTTTTTTTTACATGACGGTATATTCCGCTGAGGGGGCTGAAGGCACACGACTTTGACGAAGAAACGGCGTGCAAGGCTTTATCCCCGGCCCCCTCCGCCCCCTCCTAACTTCAACCCCCGCCACCCCCGAGGACCCGACCAGTGTCTGATGTTGATTTAGCTGTAGTACAACGCCGCGTATTCCCGGCACACCCGCAGAATCCAGTTATAAGCGCGTCACATCCGTTCGCCGGGTCTCCGAAGAGCGCCAAAGCGACAGAAGAAGAAAATAGGAGAGAAAGAAATGCTGTATTTGGATTGAGGGGCCGCAATAAAGACAAAGAGGTGGTGACACATTTATTCTTTACACTCGCACGACTCGATTGATTTTCTGACTTTTCTTCTCGAATGGGCTGTATAAATATTCAACGAGTCGATGGAGGATGACCCGTGCCGTCATTCCCAACCGGTCCAAAAGCCACCTCCTAAGAAAGCGGCAAAGTTATCGAGGCGGGTTTGTCAGCATCGCTTCTTACCTACTTTCAACATTCCATTGATTCTCTTTCCCACCATGAATATAATATGACATTTTCACAGTTGACACGATGAAAGCAACCCAACATATTAACAGGAACAGATTCCTCTGGGTTTCCGAGCAGAAGCGTGGCACTGCAGCATGGGAAAAAAAATAAGACTGCCCGAGCCGTCACCACGCCAGTGAGACTTTCTTCACCTCTTAATTAAATGTGAAGGGCTGCCACGGGTCCAACAACCTTTGCTGAGAACTTTAAGGTCATCTGTTAATACCGGATTGCTGCGGTGCAAAGGAGATACGTAGCACAGTTTAGCCCACATCATGTCCCAAGTTACAATCTTAGAGCTGCGGACCTATTTTGAAAATTCTTTGGAAATTTGACCGTTACCAAAATCTTGTGATTGATCAAATAGGAAAATATGACATGATTTCAATTTAGAAGTCGATGACGTAATGTTACATGCTTGGCATCCATGCGCGCGCACACCTGTACACACATTACTAAATACTACTACTACTACCTGCATATAGTTTAACTTTGTCAAATATATAATAGTTACACTGACGATTATTTGTAAATTAAATAAATTGTAAATTATTTGGAGGCTGTAAATTTCCCCAGTGTGGGACAAATAAAGGATATCTTATTATTTTGCACATTTTCATTGATGATGAACAAAAGGACTCTCCAGATGTTTGAGGCAATACAAAAGCAAAAATAATTAGCAGAAATCAATGTTGAGTATAAAATACATCTTTCCCCCAAAAGTTTTTTTTCCCCTAAATAAAGTTTTTTATTTAGGTGAAATCAACCTGTGTTGTACTTCTTATTGAAACATTCATTCATTCATTCATTCATCTTCCGTACCGCTTGATCCTCACTAGGGTCGCGGGGGGTGCTGGAGCCCATCCCAGCCGTCTCCGGGCAGTAGGCGGGGGACACCCTGAGTCGGTTGCCAGCCAGTTGCAGGGCACACATAGACGAACAACCATCCACGCTCACACTCACACCTAGGGACAATTTAGAGTGTTCAATCAGCCTGCCATGCATATTTTTGGAATGTGGGAGGAAACCGGAGCACCCGGAGAAAACCCACGCAGGCCCGGGGAGAACATGCAAACTCCACACAGGGAGGCCGGAGCTGGAATCGAACCCGGTACCTCTGCACTGTGAAGCCGACGTGCTAACCACTGGACTACCGGGCCGCCCTCATTGAAACATGGAATAAGATAAACAAACTAACTTTTTGGGGTGCCGAAGGAAGACACTCTAATCATTTGGTAGTTTCTGTGAGCCTTGAAAGATTAGTCTGAATGCTCCAAATTGGTTGGCACTCAAGAGGTTCTCTCTCTCTCTTTTTTTTAATGGTGGGTATTAAAATAGTGAAAAACATTTCTACAATAAATATGAGGTCACAAAACGGGGTTTTCTTCTATTGTGCGGGTAGTCCTGAATGTGACCACTGTGATCAGCAGTTATTTTGCGCACTGAGACTTCCTCAACACAACTGCATATTGTTCCTTTAATCACAACTGAAAAGTGTATTCACAGCACACTTACTCACCAACACACACTCATAAATGTATTTAAAATGATCCATAAAGTAGCATTTAACGCATCCATTTTTAATAAGTTTACAATTTAGCCCAAAGTAAATAAATACAAAAAAAAAGACACACATGAGTCAGTCATCCTTAATTTCACTTGACCCAGAGGATATTTAGAATACTTAAAAGATTTAAAATACATATATATATACAGTATATACCATATATCGGGCATCACAATGCTGCTTCAAATTCTTCATCCTGTTATTTTCACTCTTTTTGGCCCATCCCCTTATTATTGATGACTGCTATCTTGTGGCTTAATGCCAGACAGATAGGCGGACAATGGGCTTTTTTTTTCTTTTCCCAATGCCGTCTCAGCAGTCGTCGTAGCGCCCCGCACTGCATTCTCACGTTACAATTGGGCAGAAGGTGCCCCCGGCAACCACCCTCACCGTTTGCACGTGTGTCTTTTCGTAGCTCTGCATCCGGTTTCAAAGGCTGCACAATTGTCAATAGCACGTCGCCATTAAAAGGCCACCTGTTTCAGTGTGCCAATATAATCCAGGGGCCTCCCGCGCACACAATTCCTCCAGTGTCACGTTCCATCGTTCCATCGATGGGGGCGTGGGGGCTCCGTGGTAAAAGTCGGGCCGAGTTGTTAACGGACTGAGGCGGACACGCAGTGTGACAATTTCACAGAAGGGGTCCTATGATCCAGCTGACGCGGCTGTCGGCGCCGCCTTTAACACTCTTGTGGAGTTTGTTTCTCATGAAAAATGGTGACATTCCTTGGTCAGTCAAAAGAAAGAAATGTAAACTACTTTTCACTGTTTTTCATCTTGGGTCATTTTGACCCGGATCAGAAAACGAGAAGTAATTTCTCCTTTTTCACTTTGGTGAATGTTTCGGAATAAAAACAACAGTCAAACGCACCTGGGTCAATTTGACCCGAGTAATTTTATATCAGCCAAGAGTGTCAGAAAAGAAACACAAATCCCAAATAAGCATGCCTTACATCAGATTTTTTATTCCAATACTAACAATGTGAGTGGCTGATGAAAAAAATACTTGTTTAAAATGGGTCAATCTAACCCATAACAGCAGAGGTTTATTATGATTATTTTTTTCTTTTGGTGCATATTATTGAACAGAAATTTCCATGTCAAGCTAGCTGTCCCTTTCTTCCGGTGAAGCATTCTGAACTTGTTTTTTTTTTTCCAAATGCCCGTCACGTTCCCTATTTTCCTTGCAAAATGCCCGATATTGCACACGGCAAATACATATTTCATAAACAACTACTTAGATTCATCTTTCAGGGTGTTGAATCAGCTTGTCGCAGTTTAATTTGCTTTTTTCTCTGCGGGCACTTTTTTGGAGTGCAGTTGAAGTGTACCAAATTGAGATATAGATTTTTCTGTCTCTTTGAGCGAGCAATAAGATCACTTTGAAGAGGCGATGTTAGGGATCACATGTGTTTAGCTGGAGAATGGCTTTTGGGCAACCCCCCCCCCCCCACCCCCCCCACACACACACAACACACGCACCCCCTGCAATGTACACTGCCTCCTCCCATAGTGACTTGAACACAACACAGATTTATGTGCACTTATCTGGCAACTCAATAACGATCTCTATCACTGCTTGCTGGCACTTTATATTCACTGCATATTTAATCACAAATCATATCGAAATCTTAAAAAAAATATATATTGAATTGAAGCCCATCATCATAAAAACATTAAATATCCTCACTCGCTGGGTTTATTATTATTTTTTTGTCGATCAATATCAGAAATCAGACCGTTAAGCTCCCCTGAAAGCAATCAATATGTTATTATTTTTCATGTGCTGACTGTATTTAATACCCTCTATTAATATTCGCCCTTCGTGAGCAAGCAGGAAGCAATTCACCAGTTTTGTCTTGGTTCCTCCTGGATTACTTGCAAGTTGTTCGTGATGAATACATCCCCTTTGTTAATACATTTCGTAGAATTGGAAACAAATGGGATGGTGAACCAAATGTATTTATTTACTCCCTGAAAACCTCCCCGGTATGTTGCAGGTCAAATTGACCCATCATTCAAATGTGATTGGCTTTTTTTTCCAACATCTGCACCGAGAGTCATTTCCCGACATGGAAAAAAAATCAGGCAGCTGTTCACCTGACAAATGAAGACGTTCGCGTAAAAAATGTCAGCTCCTATTACATGTTCATTCCACTGCCTTACTGTTAATGTTGCCACAGTTATATTAAAAATGTAATTTGATTACTCCTTTATGAAGTAACTTGAAGAGTACGATTACTTGATTTTCAAAGTAGCATCCAGCAGGTGGACACAAACACGAAATTAGCGTTACTTCAGAAAATTGTAGCATTTGCTAAGCTAGCAAAGCACCTTCCTTAGCATAGGATGCTAACTTAGCATTTCAGAGCTGAACTTGAATGAACTCAAAAACTATCTTTGCGAAGAAGAGAACTACCGCTAACGCTATAATTTCAATAACCGTGTCACTCTCAGTATCGTAACTCATATGTGAGGTATCTGTAATTCAAAAATCGGCAAAAAGGTTATCATGTTTTCTAAAGTAAAAGCAGATATCTGCAAATGTCTTATTTGGATTCAAGACAATCGGTCTGCTTTCGTGGAGGACACCAGAAAGCGGACAACATTTACTGCTGAGAGACTGAAAAGTTAAACAATGTCTCTAACTGGTTAACTAATTTGATAATCGATTAGTTGTCGACTACTCGCCTCTAGTTAAGTTTGCTTTAGCATCCGAATGCATGATTAAAGCTTACCTCAGTGGAAATTAGTAGCTGTGGAGTCCTACCAAAAACAACAACTACAACCAAAAATCTTCCTCATTACGGCTTTAATGATTAAAAACGGGATGCCCTTGATATTGCGATATTGCTGATGATATGAGGTTAACGGTGTAAAAGAACATAAACCTCACTTTAGTGTGTTAACTTGTGTGTTTGCATGCGCGCTGACATGATGTACGCATGATGCCCCGTGTTGTTACTTCATCTTTATGGGAGATCACAGCGGGGATCAAATGCGCCTTTAAATCTCCCGCCCGTAAAACACTTGATGTATGCCCACGCCGCAAACACACCGGGCGATGGAGCGCCAGGCCCCCTGAATGTATGTCAGGAATTAGGCACTAACACTCATTTTCATACAAATGAGCTCCCTCATAATGATGTGAAGGATCCCAGCAGCACACAGTGGGAGCCGCAGAATGGAAGGCGCCCAGTTAGCACGCCACGGAGCGGCGATAAATCATCTGTAATTAAACACGCTGCAAGTGTATGGGCCGTGGCGGGGGGACCCGTTCGCCCGTCCTGGAGGTCCGGCGGTTGTCTACGTTTCAAATTGGACTCTGCCTTTCCCCTGAGAGGAAGTGCGTGCGATCGGAGTCGTTAAGTCCAAGTCGCAGTGGCCATAACAGACTTTTTACGAGTTTAGGAGATTATTATCTCGTTTTTCCCTTTCCGTTAATGGCTCAGACGAAGGCTGAACATGGAGCATTAGCCAAAGAGGCCATAGAATTGAAGGCTGCAGACTTGCTTGTAAATCACAAAGAATGATGGGGCATTGGAGATGACTGCGAATGTCTCAACTTAAAAAAAAAAAGAAAAAGAAAAACACCGATGTGACTGGAAGCAATAATAGGCAAGAATTACCCAGAAGCCCCTTTGAGACCTACAGTCCTATTTTGATGTCCTTCATAGGAGCAACAATAGAGCGCTAGCGATTCGACAGAGGGTTTATGGCCCCGATCGCAGTCACCCTCCCGGCGGATGTTCATTATGTGGTCACATTTATGATGTCCCTTAGTCGAGGCCAATATCGCCCATATATTTTCAACTATACTAGGCCGTTTGGGAAAGTGACACAGTTTGAGAGACGGGCAAGTTGCCTCTCACAAGCTAAATCCATTCAGGCTGAGGCTAAAATGCTAATGCAGCCGTATGCTAACGCTAAGAAGATGAGGGCAAGATGGTGGATTGCCAAATTCCACTCGGTGTTTTCATGATGCACTGCGGTTAAAATTAGGAATGTTCCTGACACTTTTTTTTAGACCTATAACATATATACAATATATCCGGTAGTCCAGTGGTAAGCACGTCGGCTTCACAGTGCAGAGGTACCGGGTTCGATTCCAGCTCCGGCCTCCCTGTGTGTAGTTTGCATGTTCTCCCCGGGCCTGCGTGGGTTTTCTCCGGGTGCTCCGGTTTCCTCCCACATTCCAAAAATATGCGTGGCAGGCTGATTGAACACTCTAAATTTGTCCCTCGGTGGGAGTGTGAGTGCAAATGGTTGTTCGTCTCTGTGTGCCCTGCGATTGGCTGGCAACCGATTCAGGGTGTCCCCCGCCTACTGCCCGGAGGCAGCTGGGATAGGCTCCAGCACCCCCAGCGACCCTAGTGAGGATCAAGCGGTTAGGAAGATGAATGAATGAATGAATATATATATATTATATATCATGAACAAAGCCCTTTCTTTGTGGTGCAGATGATGATTGACTGATGCATCAATCTGCTGCAGTATCTCTATTGCCGAGCAGGACTGACTAAATGTCATATTTTTTTCCCTGAAGTATCAGTTGCTGGAATTTGTAGTCTCCATGAGTACCCGATACCCTAAAATGAGGCTCCTCTCGCCCCGATACCTTGAATCAGTATTCACCCATCCCTAGTTAAAAATAATACAGTTGCAGCTATTGCTCGTTGCACATTCTGGGTGATTGTCAAACAGAAACGTTCCCACCGTCGAGGCGTCCTGGTTGGTCCGCCAGCACATATCGGGGGTTCTTAAAGGGCCCCCTCATAGTACAAGTGCCATTGGATATAATTAGCATGTCTACCCCAAAATGCCATGCAGGGCTACATGGTACTACCACCTAAGAAAAAAAATACTTGACTGAAAGACATGAACCTGCATTGATGACCGTCGTAGTATGTTAAAACCAAGACAGAGGCTTTCTTCCTGAGAGTTGTACTATGTATATGAATATATGATCGGAAGCCACTGTAACTTACTACCCAATTTGAACATTCGTTGAGAGTTCATATTAATCTCAGACAATAAAATAGCCCTTGCGTAATTAATTGAATATAATGTGTTGCATACAAATATGTTGTACTCAAAAGTCAGATTCAAGTCAACCGCACTCAGGCTGTGATTCTTTCACATAAAAAAGCCCGCGTTGAGAATCAAACTATAAAAAAGTCATCAAATGGAAAAAAAAATCAGATTTTTACAAGGCGACGACTTCTAACATTACGACAATAGTTCTTTTTTTTTTCTAAGGAAAAAGGTTGTCATTTTTCCAAGAGCAAATACGTGTTTTTATAAGTCCAAGTTGAATACAGCGAAGAAAGCTGCACCTTATATTCTAAAAAAAAAATGTTTTTAATTATATTACACATACATCCATCCATCCATTTTCTGAACCGCTTAATCCTCACTAGGGTCGCGGGGGGTGCTGGAGCCTATCCCAGCCGTCTTCGGGCAGTAGGCGGGGGACACCCTGGATCAGTTGCCAGCCAATCGCAGGGCACACAGAGACGAACAACCATCCACGCTCACATTCACACCTAATTTAGAGCGTCCAATCAGCCTACCATGCATGTTTTTGGAATGTGGGAGGAAACCGGAGCACCCGGAGAAAACCCACGCAGGCCCGGGGAGAACATGCAAACTCCACACAGGGAGGCCGGAGCTGGAATCGAACCCGGTACCTCTGCACTGTGAAGCCGACGTGCTAACCACTGGACTACCGGGCCGCCCTATTACACACTTTTTTTTATTGTTGAGACTCCAGATTGTAACTCCTTAAGAATGTTTGAAGAAGTAGAGGAGAACAGAAGCCGACTTGGCACGCTCTGATCGTGTCAACGTTGGCAGGATACCGGAAAAGCCTTAATTGGGGAGCATCGGGTTATCGGGCTTAGGAACAAATCTTCATGGAAGTAATCAAACCTTGATGAATTCAAGCAAGCGGCTAAGCCCTCGTGTCCAGCCGCGATTCAACTAACCCCCCGTAGCTTAGCCCGTAGCTCTCCCTACGATAACGACAGCAAGCGCCCAACAAACAACAAAAAAAACACACACAATGAAAACACAAATCCCAGCGTTAATTAGCCTCGGCACATGAGCCGGTTTTCTTGAAAATGCAGACGCTGCCCAAAAAGAACGGAATGAAAATGCAATCAGCGGGGTACTCGGAAAAGCTTTTGGAGAGCACATGAAGCCTGCGCGCCGATCCTCTTGTCAAAATTGTCGGTGCCATTTGAACCGCGCTTGATTTCGAGCCTCGAATGACTCGATGAAGATGGAACAGTCGAGGCTATTTCGGGAAAGAACAACAATCGGCGGCCCAACGTTTGGGTCTCATTTGGTCCTCGCGCTGATTGGGCGCGCACTTGTGGCAATGTTTTACATCTGGGCTGCTCGCACCCAAATTTGTGTTTTTTTTTTTTTTTTTTTTTTTTTTTAACGCCAGCAATTATTGATGATTCGTCAAGGAAGAACCCGAGTGATTTTCAATGATTTCCACTCGCGTGTGCTCAACGTAGTTGTCACGGAATCAACGTAGTTGCCCGTGTGCGCTGCCTGCCAGCGGCCTCCGTATTGCAATGCCTCAATAACCAGCACACAGAATCGGTCTCCTTGCGCTCTATCCGTCAGCCACTTTTTCGATCATCACCGCTGAAGGTAGCTTATTATCAAATGAATGCGTCTGTATGCACTCCCTTGTCATCCATCCATCCATCCATTTTCTGAACCGCTTAGTCCTCACTAGGGTTGCGGGGGGTGCTGGAGCCTATCCCAGCCGTCTTCGGGCAGTAGGCGGGGGACACCCTGGATCAGTTGCCAGCCAATCGCAGGGCACACAGAGACGAACAACCATCCACGCTCACATTCACACCTAGGGACAATTTAGAGCGTCCAATCAGCCTACCATGCATGTTTTTGGAATGTGGGAGGAAACCGGAGCACCCGGAGAAAACCCACGCAGACCCGGGGAGAACATGCAAACTCCACACAGGGAGGCCGGAGTTGGAATCGAACCCGGTACCTCTGCACTGTGAAGCCGACGTGCTAACCACTGGGCTACCGGGCCACCCTCCTTTGTCATCTACCATTTTTAAATTGAACAGCTCACTGTAACTTATCATGAACTCAGCCGGCGTGTATGCGCTCCTTGTCCAATTTAGCAACAATATTTTTCAGCTTTTTTTTTTTTTTTTTTTTGGAAGCTGACAATTTTGGTCTTCCGGGGACAAAGCGGGTGAGGACATCTTAAGTGACTTGAATTGTTTTGTATGCGTTCCTCCTCGCTCTCAGTTGTCAAACCGTTTTCCAACGTTTGACAATATTCATAATTTAAGTGCTCACGCTGGCTTGCTATTGACTGGTCTGTATGCGCTTCTTGTCAGTGCTCTATCAGCCACACGGTGACAAAACAAAAAAAAGGGACGAGTATATTGTCGTGGAAAAAAAAATAAATGTCAACAGTTGTTTACAAGCTTGGCGATGATAACGACTCAGTTTAGGGTATTATTAAATTGATTCCTCTGGATGCTCTCCTTTTGTGTTTCCTCGCGGTGGTCTCGCAAGCCAGGGTGAAAGGCGAGTCCACAGCATTTTTGGGTGACTTTTCCCTTTTTTTTTTTTTCTTCTTCAACTCCCTCGCCCGACGATCTCAACTCTTTCATGAACTCCTGCACCCGAACCCCATCATTTCATTTCCTTTCTTCTTTCTTGCCTCTCAATTTTCAGTCTAATTTTCACTCTCCTCTCTCTCACTCTCTCTCACCCCCCCCCTCCCCCCACCCGTCAAGCTTTCCTCCCGCTCCCTCGCCGCCGTGGCCCGGGCTTTGCCTTGTGTGGATATTAAGCTGTAACAGGCAACGCGCTCTGTTGCTCTCTGATGTATGTGCGACCTGCTTTCCGCCAGAGCCAATCTCGCCGCCTGCCTCTTCCCTCCTTTCTGCCTTTTCTGGGTTAGAGTAGCAATAGTCCTTGCTTGCATCCTGCACGAAGTGTCAAGGAGGTGAATGAGGGGATTACCCGTGATGGCCTTTGTTCTGCTCGCGTGGCTAATTGATTGCGTTTTCTCTGATTTTTAAGTGTGGAGGTGTTGGTACCCTCCTGACAAAAACGTAGCCCCAAAATTGTTTTTGATCAGTGAAAACAACATAGAAAGGGTTCGTGATAAAAAGGAGATCAAAATCCAAACACACAAAAAAGACATTTTAAACTTAAAAAAAAAGACAAGACTCTATTCGTTTCCATTTCCATTTTCCATTCTACACTAGAACTTGCTATATTGCTGTTCACTGAAAAACACACGGCGGCCTGGTAGTCCAGTGGTTAGCACGTCGGCTTCACGGTGCAGAGGTACCGGGTTCGATTCCAGCTCCGGCCTCCCTGTGTGGAGTTTGCATGTTCTCCCCGGGCCTGCGTGGGTTTTCTCCGGGTGCTCCGGTTTCCTCCCACATTCCAAAAACATGCGTAGCAGGCTGATTGAACACTCAAAATTGTCCCAAGGTGTGAGCGTGAGCGCGGATGGTTGTTCGTCTATGTGTGCCCTGCGATTGGCTGGCAACCGATTTAGGGTGTCCCCCGCCTACTGCCTGAAGACAGCTGGGATAGGCTCCAACACCCCCGCGACCCTAGTGAGGATCAAGCGGCTCGGAAGATGAATGAATGAATGAATGAAAAACACACCTATAACCGTTTTTGTGCTTTTCCTGTAACACACTGAGATGCCTTCAGATGGCGCCAAAACCCCGTTCTCAAAGGAAAGTCGTAATTGGTTTCAAGGAAGTACGCTGAAGTGATTCAGCTCAACTCAGCGGCAACTCAGGGATGAGCAAAGTGTAGCCTGGCTTGTTAGCGCAACTTACGGGGGAATCTTGGACATTTTCTGTACTTCTGGTGCATTTTTTTTCCCAGATCACATCATCAGCAAGCAAGGAGAATGTTTTGAAAGGAGTCTGAAATGATAACGGTTTGGGGTTCATATTTCGGGATATATTCAGAATTCAAACTTTTACAGTGGCGCCTCAAGATGCGAGTACAAATAAATTTCTGGAAACAAGAAAAAGAAAATTGCACTTTGTAAAAGAGAGAGTATAACATGTATAAAAAGAGCAAAAAATTAAACTCTTTGGGAATGATTTCATGCTGCAATGTCGTTGATTGTGTTGCTCCTCATGGTGTGCCCTTGGCCACCGGGGGGCAGTATAACGCTGTACAGCCACACAGACGCAAATGAATAGACTCCTTCTATGGAAGATTAAAAGATGTCTGTCAGAGTTGTTATCTGTCAACATCGTAGTCTTGCATTCTCCTCATTTCCAGCCCAGTGAACTTCGAAGCTTTGCTTTTCAAGTCATGTAATGTCATGTTGTTTCTTTAAATAAAAACGTACACAGACCATACAAAGAGAGTGGCACTAAGGTGACAAGGAGGAGAAAAACGCTGCTGCTTCTTGTTGTGTTGGGCTTCTGTTATTTATTCACACGCTAAAGCGGGAGGCGGTTCAGGCGAGGGTGAGCGCCCCGAGGCGACAGGCAAATTTGGATCTAAACGCCGCCAAGGTTCCCAAGCGACGGGCTTTTTTGGCGCTCGCTCGCCATCCAGTTTGGTCTGAGAGTCGCTGACCTGTGATATTGGTTGGGCTGCTTTGGCGGTGCCTTTTCTTCGCCATATTTGCACTTACTTCCCCTAAAGGGTATTTAAGGCCTCGCTCTCAGCCCCTCATCAAAAATGAAGCCGGGCCCAAAGGGGAAGAGCGACGGCAATTTGCGCGGACGGGTTTGGCAGCCCGAGCGGCCATGAAATACGGCCCTAGCGACGGTTATTGCAGTTGTAAAAGGCGGCGACATAAAATACAAAACAGAGAGCGGCGGCTCTATTTATGGAGCAGATAATCGGCGCATTAATCAGCGCCCGTCATTTGCCACGGACACTTTCGTCCAGCCAAAGTCGCAGGCGGCTTCATGTGGCGCGTCGGCTCAACGTGTGATTGGCTGAGGTACAAACGATGATCATGTGACATATAGGGTGACATTTTTGGGGAAGGGGTGGGGGGGCATGCATGTGCTAACAACTGGCAGCAATGACTTTGGCAAGGCAAGGCAGCTTCATTTATATAGCAAAAACTTTTTAAAGCCATTTCAAAATAACTCAATAAAAAGAAATTTATTAATATGACTAAAAGAACGTGCAAAACAAGATTTTACAAAATACAAAAATGCTTGAAAAGGCCTTCATCGTAAATATGAGAGAGGGAAAAAAAAGCAGGATTTAAAAGCATTTCCACTTGAGACAGTTCCACTTCTCAAGGCAGCTTCTTCCATTTGCGTGCAGCATAACAGGTAATTGCTGATTCACCGTGTTGGCTTTGAACTCTGGGCTGCACAAATTGACCCCAGTCTGCCGACCGCAGAAGCCTCTTATCTCACCAAATTCCGTATCTGTGGATCTGCTCCGTAACAAGCGTTTATCCAGGAGCTGTCTGTGGCGCTCAAGCCTCTGCAACGCAAACTCGTCTGCGAGCAAAAATCCCTTCACTTTCTGCCGCATTGATGTTGAATCATCATCCGACTCATCGATGGTCAATGACAGTCATCAATCAAAGTTTTTTTTTTTGACAGGGGATCAGCTACTTTTGAGGCTGTTGTGGGAAAACGTTGATGAGGAACCAAAAAAAGGAGCGCAGGATTTTCTTGAAAGTGAGGGCAGCGAAAGGGTTAAAGCGGCTCTCCATTATGCTGCATTGTTTCCCCCTCTCTGACAGTATCGTGCGTCTCACACTCGTTCGCTTTCTCGCCGTCTTTGTGCGGCTTGGGGCTTCATTGGGGCTAAATGGAATTTAATGGACCTCAAGTGATTGGTCTACTTCCACAAATAAAGTGTCCATTCATATGTTAAGCAAATAAACACGTGTATTGTTTGCTCGAGTCGCACTCATGCAGACTAAGGAGCTTATTTAAATGCATGAGTTCATTTTTTTTTTTTTAAATATACACACATAGATTATTATGCGTGAGAAAATGCACAATATGGAAAAGTGTGGAGCAGCGATGCCAGAAACATGTTACTCTAATCCAGGTGTCACCAACATTTTTGAGGGTGAGAGCAACTTCATGTGTACCGATTGTGTGAAGGGCTACCAAATTGATACACGTCTGAAATAACATATTTGTTCAAAATACCTTCAATAATATGAGGATGTGTTATTTTTAATACTTGATGATTTAAATTGTCAGACTTTGATCGTGTTTCGAAATGTCTCACAGTACTGCCAATGTTTGCATTTTTAAATCATAATTTCTACTAGCAAATCACAATGTCCAGGCACTGGCGGGCTACTCAAGTGGTCTTCACGGGCTACCTGGTGCCCGCGGGCACCATGTTGGTGACCACTGCTCTAATCTGACCATCTATTTTTGGTCAGGAGTACACATTACTATATCCTGACCATGCATCCTTCCATTTTCTAATTGGCTTCTCCTCACGAGGGTCGCTGGGGGTGCTGGAGCCTATCCCAGCTGTCTTCGGGCAGCAGGCAGGGGACACCCTGAACCGGTTGCCAGCCAATCGCAGGGCAGACAGAGACGAAACACCATCCGCTCACACACTCAGACTTAGGGACGATTTAGAGTGTTCCATTAATCTGCTATGCATGTTTTTGGAATGTGGGACGAAGCCAGAGTACCCATAGAAAACCTGCGCAGGCACCGGGGAGAACATGCAAACTCCACACAGGAATGCTGGAGCCGGAATCGAACCCTGCACCTCTGCACTGTGAGGCCGACGTGCTAACCAATAGGCCACCGTGCCACCTTATACCCTGACTACTATTCCCTTTACTCAGGATTGCATGATAACATTTTTTGTTTCCCATAGAATACCGCTAACCGATAACTTCCTGCCTTTTCTATCTGATACCGCTGACTTTGACTTAAGAGTAAAACATTACAATTCCGCTTCTTAAAAATCGAGCAGGGTCGCAGGGTGATATTTAAAAAAAAAAAAAGTGGCCATCACTTCAAACTGAGACGATGAGCAATCTCAAAGGCTCTGTTGCATATCAGTACCCAGTTGCCTGCATTTTTTTTTATCACTCCCACTCTTGTTTTATATTTATCCAATGAATAATTCACTCACAAATTATTATTCATTATTTAGTAGTGACCTTTTAACAATACGCATTGCGTACACACCCACACATACATTTAAACAAAAGCATAACCCGAACATTTGCTCCCAGTCATTTTCATGTGAAGACGTTTTCAAGGACCAAAATAAAAACAAATGATTCAAAACACCAAAAGCTGCACTTCAACGAGCCGTCGTCGTTTGTATTCCAACAAGTACAGCAGAACACGGCACGACGTCGGAGCATTTTCGGAACCTATTTTCCTCACTATTAGCGATTAGCTTAGCCACAGCTCTGCTCGGCTGCCCCAATTTTGTTTACATTGGCTCCGCCGCTACAAATAAAAAAAATAAACAAAACGCTGTCTGTATTTATTTTTTATTAACAACCATCCATCCATCCATCATCTTCCGCTTATCCGGAGCCGGGTCGCGGGGGCAACAGCTTTAGCAGGGAAGCCCAGACTTCCCTCTCCCTAGCTACTTCTTCCAGCTCTCCCCGGGGGATCTTGAGTCGTTCCCAGGCAAGCTGGGTGACATAGTCTCTCCAGCGTGTCCTGGGTCTTCCTCGGGGCCTCCTCCCGTTGGGACATGCCCGGAACACCTCACCGGGGAGGCGCTCAGGAGGCATCCGAATCAGATGCCCAAGCCACCTCATCTGGCTCCTCTCGATGTGGAGGAGAAGAGGCTCGACTCTGAGCCCCTCCCGGATGACCGAGCTTCTCACCTTATCTCTAAGGGAGAGCCCGGACACCCTGCGGAGAAAACTCATTTTGGCCGCTTGTGTCCGGGATTATTTATTAACAACTTTATTTTTAAATATGAATGTGAAAAAAATTAACTTCCTGGCAGCTGCTGACTGTAACTAAAAAAAGTCATCTATATGTCGCTTTTTCAAGGTGCCTGTGGCAACATTGGCAGGAGATGAAGCGGTTTGCCTGGCTCCTCCTTCGACTCTCCAAATCTCCTTGTTTCACAAGCGAGCAGAACCGATGCCTCTTAATTTGCACCCAATTCATTGAGTTACGCCCGATAAGGGAGGAGAAATGCACCAAAAGTCCTCCCGCTCTCTTCTCCCTCCTTCCTTCCCGTCGCGGCGCCATTCTTTTTCCCCAGCAGCGCCGCCGTATATAAATGCAAATACTACGGCGCGATTGGAGGCTCTCATTTAATGGAATCAATAATCGTATGCAGAATGGCAGCGAGGGACGGAAAATTACCGGCAGGAATTTGATATAGAGTACACTACGTGCCGTTGTTTACAATTTGCACGGCCCACCCCCAAGGGCGTCGGCACAAACGTCATTTGCCACCGTCGGTCTCACGCTCGAAATGATGCATGGCTGTAAAATGACAAAAAACTGCGACACATCCGCAGCGTCAATTCCGCGGTTGTATATTGAATTCAAGAAAGGAGCGACAGTAAATTTCCTGACTGTTGAATCCTTGCACTGTTTTTTTTTTTTTAAAAGAAATGATTCCTTCGTGGGCGGCCCGGTAGTCCAGTGGTTAGCACGTCGGCTTCACAGTGCAGAGGTACCGGGTTCGATTCCAGCTCCGGCCTCCCTGTGTGGAGTTTGCATGTTCTCCCCGGGCCTGCGTGGGTTTTCTCCGGGTGCTCCGGTTTCCTCCCACATTCCAAAAACATGCGTGGCAGGCTGATTGAACACTCTAAATTGTCCCTAAGTGTGAGTGTGAGCGCGAATGGTTGTTCGTTTGTGTGTGCCCTGCGATTGGCTGGCAACCGATTCAGGGTGTCCCCCGCCTACTGCCCGAAGACGGCTGGAATAGGCTCCAGCACCCCCCGCGACCCTAGTGAGGATCAAGCGGCTCGGAAGATGAATGAATGAATGAATGAATGAATGAATGAATGATTCCTTCGTACTACTTCAACAGGTTCAAAATTGAAATCCCACACAACAAAGCAAGACCCTCTTTCGCGACACACCTGGACAGGAAGTACGCCCGCCCCCAAGGAAAATATGTTGCGTCCTCATACACACACCAGAAATAGAAGTCGTTTTTGTTACATAAACACAGCAAGCCCGTGAGGAGAGTCTCCTCTACATCCTGGGGTTTATTTTCTAGTAATTTGTCTCATTGTTGTCGGCGCAGCTGTTTTCGTCCCGGCTGGCAATTATTCAAATTTACTCCGATTTATTTATTTATTTGCAGCTTAATGGCCTTTAGGTGAGCGGCGGCCATCCGACTTAGCTGCCTCCTCACAAGACATTGGGACGACGGAGGATTTCTCCGGAAGCTCTTTCACTCGCAGTAGGAAATGGAACCTTGTTTTTTTTCCCCTCAAGTTGAGACATTTCTTTGAAGTGTATCCGTTACTCTGAGTGGAGAAGTTTTGCAGGCTTTCCTTCAAGCGCTTGTATCCACAGTCTTGTTTTTCGCAGTGTTCCGGTCGTTTCGACCAATGGTAGCGAGGACCCGGCGAAGAAGGTTGATAAAATGGCTGAAACGGGGGAGTGAGGGTGGTGCTATGCATGGTGAGCTGTGAGCCAGGATAGAAATGCCGACCAAATGTCATGCTGCTACACGCAGGGTAACTCTGACCAAAATCTGTCAGGCGACAACCGGAAAATGCCCGAATGAGTCTGAAAGAACCCATAAGGTTGACTTCTGTGTCTTTTTGAGAACGGGTTCTTGAATGGGTTTTTTTTTTTGATGGTTTGATCCAAACAAAATGTCATGATGTCCTGAACCCCCTTCAAATGCTGATTGGATTGATTTGGTAGCGGGCAGTCATCGGACATGGCTTTTAATTTTGTATTTTCACACTGGTACAGTCTTCTGCGCTCCCTTGATCCACCCTTCATCACACGCTACTCGATCAGGAATGACAGGTGAAAAACATTCAAGCGACTTTATTGAGAGTGAGCTGGGGGGGAGTTTCCGGGAGGGAGTCGGCCGGCGAGTGCATCAGCATGCAGGGACCGCCGCCACTCCTTTACAATGTCTGAAGGCTTTCCATCGGTGACGGAACTAACCTGACATTGCTCGGATTTCGGATTCAGTCAGTTTCTTGACTCTAACCCTAACCCGGGGGTCAGCAACCTGCGGCTCTGGAGCCGCATGTGGGGCTTTGGCGCCGCCCTAGTGGCTCCTCTGGAGCTTTTTCAAAAATTCTTGACAAAATGATAAAGATGGGGGAGGGAATTTTTAGTTTTTATATGTTTTTTTTAGGAGGACAAACATGATACAAACATTCTTAACGATGTGCAGCAAAGGGTCGATCGTGGGAGGTTGGTTTATCGAAAAAAAGGCAATTTAGTCGTTTTGATAGTAGGCTAATATAGCTCATATCGATACATACAGCATGTGTTGCCTTCATGATAAGGCTTTTAATTTTTTGCGGCTCCAGACACCATTTTTTTGTTTTTCTGGTCCAATATAGTTTGGGTTGCCGACCCCTGCCCTAATCCAACAAGTGTTTTCAGTTTTCTGGATCAATGTGCGTCGAGCCTTCTGAGTTGATCAGCAGCTGCAAAAGTCCATATTTTTTGTTCCTTGCAACACAACGGGGAGAAAAAAAAATTTCTGACAAGTGTATTGTTCATATTTGACAGGAGTCCTCGCAGCGACTTATCAAAGTGCCCTTGGTGTGACCGACTTAATAATGGTTCAAGTTTGGACATCTTGAGGCGGGCCAGTGGAATTCTGCCAAGCGTGGCTCCCAGCCAGCCTCTCAAAAGATGTCAGCGGGCGTTGGGTTGAAGTACCGCAATACACACTTTGCGCGAATGCAATTAACAGTCACACGGCCCCGTGCCACTTCAGTTGGTTCAAAGGGCTCATTTTATTTCCCCCCATGCAGACGCCAGACAACTGTTTTGGGCTATGTTTAAGGCTTGACTCATTTTCCCTATTCCAGACCGAGCAAAACTCTCCTGTCTTTCCCCATCAAGCACATGCTCCACATTTCTCATCCTTTTCCATGTTTTACAATCTGAAACCCGTCGAGGCGAATCCGCGGGTTTTGTGTGTTTTGTTAATGCACTAATCAAGTTTGTTAAATTGGGAGGTTTGGGCGGAGGGGGGGGGGGGGCAGGGGGTGGGGTGGGGTGTTGGTACCGCGGGTGTTTTCTTCTTCAAACTCATTTGTCATGCATGGGACAAAAGCAAAGAGGGATTTCAAGGACGAGGTTTTAGACACGTCTGCTCTATTGATTGGTTAACGAGCCGGCATTCAGAGCCACTTCCACATCGTGGGGCACGGACACAATGGAGCACATTTGCCCGCCACACAATGTGGGCATGCGCCGGTCGAGGGAGGCGGGGGACGGAGGGGACGGGGGACGGGCACACTCTCGGGCCCTCTGCCAGGGTGGATGACTATGCCAGGCGAGAGGACTGACAATTGGGAAAAGAGGCGGCGTGGGAGTAAAATGGAACAAAAAGGGAAAGAAAACGGTCAAGCTGAGAAAAACTTCCGAATTAACCCCGTTGGGCACAGCGGTTACTACAGCGGACAGTTTATCGCAGAGGTGGGCAAACTACGGCCCGTGGGCCAAATCCGGCCCGTTGGTTTTTTTAATCTGGCCCGCCGAAGGTTGGTCCACAATTAAGGTTCGATGTGAATGATTGCATTCATTTAAATTGGACTTGTATTGACAGGCAATTTCACCGCCAGGTGGTGCATTGACTTGAAGTTGCAGAACGGGGGGGGGGGGGGGGGTCTTTTTGACCACCTAGGACCTCTGTATCACTCTACTTCTACTGGTCTGATCATAACCCATCTGTAGCAATGCACAAGCTAAAATAGGTCATCAGCAACACTGTTGTCATTTAAAAAAGTATATTCATACAGTACTTTCATGCTTTTGTTGTGTTTATGTTTGATATGGACTGTCAACAAATGCAATGTTTTCTTTTTAATGTAACATAGCTCGTGCTGACCTGGTCCTTCTGTCAAATTTTTGCCAAAAAGTTTGCCCACCCCTGGTTTATCGTGTTATCATTATTGCTGCATAATTGTAGTATTATTTTGCCATTTTACGTTAACTGTTCTTTTGATGGCCACTCGGGCACCCGCAGCGGCTCCTCTCTCTTGTGGTTGAGAGGAAAGACATTTCATCTGTGCTGTATGTTGCACATTTAGCACATTTGACAGTAAAGTGGACTTGAACCTTGAACCTTGAAAGAGTTCATCCGTCAATCCAATATTGGCGTTTTGGACAATTCAAAGTTTTGTGTGAATTTCCGAAGCCTATTAAAAATCTAGGAGCCGCTGTATTTATTCATTTGGCTTCTGAAAATGTCTAAAAATGGCCGCCTCCACGCACCCTCACGCGAGCTCGCTTTCTGTCGTCTCGCGGCTTTAAAAATACAGTCCATCTTGCGCATTTGCTTTCATCGCTTGTGACACCCTCCTTGTCGCTCGCTCGCGCCGGTTAGCCGCACCGTGTCGTCCTCGGCTCGACTAAGCTGTCTGCGTCTACCCCCCAGCCCCCCACCCCCCTGAGCCGCCTTGCCGGCTGTCTGTCTCCCGCTCGTCCGACCTGTCTTCTCCTGTATGGATCATTGCCTTCGCGTTTCTCTCTTTGCCTTTCTCAGGCTGTCCTCGACGATTTGCCGCGACCTGGCCGTGTGGTTTTTGTGTCTGTCACGAGCTGTCTCGTCTCACCCCCCCCGACCCTGATTTTTATTTAGTTTTTTTTTTTGTGTGTGTAACTTTTGTTATTCTTTCTCGATGTGTTTCTGCTCGGATAAAATGACACTGATTACTTTGTCATTCGAAGGGGTGGCTTGTGAAAGAGTTTTCAAAAAGTTCGGCGAATGGTTAAATCGCCTTTGGTAAGCTGTAACACATGAAACAAAACAAAACAAAAAAAACCCAACAACAACATAAAAATCAACTGATCCCCACAAAATTGAACCCGCATACATGTAAATTCTTTCTTGAATGATGTAAACTAATAATGTTCGTGGTCGTTTACCTGGATAGGAAAAATTGACTATTACATGTTGTGGGGGAATGGGGCGGGGTGATAGCTATACTGATTTCTCAGTTAAAAAAAAAAAAACAAACAAAAAATTTTGAAAAAGAAAAAAAAGATGAGGATAACCCTGATCGATACGGATTTTTTTTTTTTTTTTTACCGCCAATTTTGGGCCGATGCTTATTTTTGGCAAAAAAAAAATAAAAATACAGACTACTGGTTGACTAACTGATTAATTGAAATAACATACCATGCACGCTTCCACCGGTCACCCCGACACCCCAAATTTGGATTGGATATACTAGTTATGTGTACACTTGGTCATCTTTAAAGCCCTCCTCAAAACTCACTTGTATTCTTTGGCGTTCGACTCAGCAGGACTTAGATTTGTTCTTGATTTTACTGTTTGGTGCTTTCTACCGCCTTTATTACCGATTTGTCTTACTGTTTATTGTGCATGTTAAATCGCTCCATGTACAGCACTTTGTATGCAGCGATGGCTGTTTGAAAGTGCTCTATAAATACTCTTGACTTGACTTGACTTGACTTGAAAGTATACGGGTGGCGCTTGGCATGAAAATGTGATAATTGACCGTCAAACTCTTGCAACCTGGCTCCACAAAAAACTTTTGTATTCAGAAGTTCTCATCCTAAGGCCATACATCTGCCACTGCGACACCAAGTTGCAGCAGGAAATGGCCAAAAATGACCAACCTTATACATCAAACCTCCACATTTCATCAGTATATCGCAACTTTCATATTCCTGCTCGGCCTCTCGGAAAGCTGAGTGATTCCCACGCACATTTTGGCGGATCGATCAATTTTACCGTCGAACAACCAAGCTCAATCACTTCGGTGTGATCATCATATCTCCTCCAGTTGTGTTTGTTTTCATCTGGCCAGCCGGCAAGCACGCATCGCCGCCGCCGCCGCCGCCGCCGCCGCCGCCTTGCTCCTGTACTCAGAAGTCATTTTCCTGGGCCGTAAAACATTGAGCTGTTAAATTTCTTTATGCGTCTCGCTCCGGCCTGCGGCCCTCGAGGTTTCCTGGTGCTTTTTAAATTGAATGATTGCCTGCAGCTCTTGGCTAGTTTAACCTCTGCAGTGGCAGTGACTGTATTTTTAGAAGTTTTGCACACCCCTCCCTCGCACCCCAAGTACGCAAGTGTGTGCCTAAAGAAGTGTGTGTGCAAGCAAAAGACAGGTAAGTGTTGGGGCAGGGAGGGGGTCTGTGGAGGGGGGGTATTGCCTAGAGCTGTGCATGAGTGCAAGACAGCACGAGTGCGTGTGCACGCAAGCATGTGCATGTGACATGACTAGCGGTTTCCTTATTTATGAGCCTCACCTTCATCCAGGCTACGAATTTGTCTGAGGGGCAGAGAACCCCCCCACACACAGAAAAAAAAGGCAATCGGACGATTCAGAGGTGAGCGCTGTTCTGCCGCCCGTTAGCTTTTATGGCCTACTAAAGAAGAAGCTAGTGAGAGTGAGCATTCTTCCTCTCTTGATTGACTTCTCTCCCTGCACAATTCCTCGGCTGTGACGCGAGCGCCACTTTCTTGAGAATGAAAGAAGCGACCCTTTCTTTTGATTTGGACTTTTTTCCGTTCTTTTAGAATCAGCAGTAAAAAAAAAAAATTAAAAAAGCTAGTTTGCACGAAATGTAGCCCCTCCCCCCCAATGCACTCACAAACCGTGCTGTTGCTAAAATGGGACATCAATATCCTCTTCTGGTAATTGTGCATCCGTAAATTTATTTTCGTGTTTGAAATTTACAGTGGCACAACATCACATGCCCCCACCCGTCCCCGTTGAAATGCGATACAATTATAATTGTCAGTGTCTAGCATCTTTTCATTTCATCTTTTCATCATTTCTTTCAAGAAGTCATTCATTCATTCATTCATCTTCCGAGCCGCTTGATCCTCACTAGGGTCGCGGGGGGTGCTGGAGCCTATCCCAGCTGTCTTCGGGCAGTAGGCGGGGGACAATGTAAATAAAGAGTCAAAAATTAGGATTTTTGAAAAGGGGTGTGCTCGCCAACCTAAGCCCCGCCCCCTTCCTATAGTATTTCTTTTAGAGTTTGCTCACTGGCTTTAATAAAAATCTCATACTGACATCGTAATGAGGAAACTATTCGTTCCATAGTGTATTTTTTTTTGTCAAATGTGTTGCGGCGACACCATCTAAAGCCGGGTGACAATATGGCGCCCGAGCCTGTGACTGTCCAGGGGCCTGTGACTGTCCAGGATTTTTCCATAACACACTCCCATGGACAATCTGTAGTCATCAGTGTTTTGGCGTGATGCTTCGCTGGCATGTAATAAGGAGAATGGCACCGGTGTAGCCGCGTCCTGGATTTCGCCGGTGCGTAATATTAGTGGACCAGCCGGGACGCCGCTCAGGCTGAGTTAGGCCTGTTGTTTGTTTTCTCGGTGACACATGCAGAACGCTCCTCCAATATTTACTTGTGTGTTTCCGCTTTGGGGGGTCTGTGTGCGCGCGCATGATATGAGTTCAACATTACTTGGGTACGCAATATATGAAAGTGCAAAGGGAAAAGAACCCAGGCCAGGCTTGTGATTCAATACGCACCCCCCGTGGAGCCAGGCTTACGGGAGTGTATGTGCTGATGAAAAAGTAATGTAGTGTGTCTGCAAGGTACTGCTGGTTTTTCCCTCGTGCTTCCTGAACTCCAACAACTCATCTTCCAACAACTGGGCTGGCTTCCTTTTTTCTGTCTCTCTCTTCCTTTTTTTTTTCAAATCAAAGCTAAAAAGAGATCTCAAAAATGCAGTTCTTTCGATTTGCACGTTGTTCTGTGCGCCAAAGTTTTGTCCCCCCCCCAACCCCCCTCCCAAGTATAAATAAACCTATGATCATGAATATGGATCTCATGCAAAAAGTCCCAAATGTTTTGGTTTTGGAAATTGTTTTAGGCAAACACGTTTGAATAAGACTCCCTGGGTTCCCAACATTATTTGCATCTTTTGGTTTTGAACAAACTAACAAAAGACGGAATATTACACACAAAGCCGGGGTGGGACGGTGGCAAGTTGAATCCGTCCCTGGGCTTGGAGCGCTGACTTGGCAAAGTTTCTTGGAGCTGCAACCTCATTAGAAAAAGTTCATACGAGGACTCCGCTATTTATCTCCCACTTCTGAGAAACACGTTTCTTGCACTGTACTTATCGCGGCACACGTAATAGTCACGTAACATTTGGTTCGCATCTCTGTCACGACGAGACCACCAAAAAAATGTAATAAAATGGTGCATGAAAGCCTGTCCGAGAAGACCTCACCATTGTGGTTTAAAATGACAATTTTTGGTGCATTTAAGGATCATTTTCAGCGTACAATTGCGAGATCGGTGAGCTTCAGGAAGAAATTTCTTAATTGGAGAACTTTGCAAGTTGAGACGCGTTTTCCATGTAAATGGCCTAATCCGTTCCAAGCCCCTCCAAAATTCAGACATAAATGTTTTGTAAAGCATAAAAATACATCCAAATATGGAACAAATACATGTTACAATTAGGTTGTGAGTTTTGTATAATGTAAAAAACAAGGAACAAAGTAGAGAATAAAAATTCTGGTCATTTTTGTCCAGTGTGGGACAAATAAACTCTTATCTATAAACTATCTTAACTCTGTCCTCATCATTTTTTGCGCTCTTTTTTTTTTTCTCTCAGAACTGTTTTTGCCTGGTGTTTTGTAAAGAACTGATCCAAGGACGTTTGCTTTTGTCGGCTTTTACCAATCCTTCGAAAATATCAAACATCAGCATAGTGAGCGATCGCCCGCCTGGTGAACACTTTTTCTGGGTGATTCACATTTATGTAAAACTAAACACCTCATGGCCTGAGGGGCGATTGACGAGGACGCTGCATAGACATTTATCTATCTACACTCATAACACATACGGTAGGAGGTTCCTCTTAGCCAATCGGATGCCAGGATGATGTCCGGTAATAGCCAATCGCAGAGCAGCTATATGTATGTTGCGTTCAGGAAACTGGTAGCTGTGACTAGCAGCCCAGACTGTATTTTTACCTTAAGTATCTTGACATTTCTTTCGTAACAAGAGGCAATATTTTCCTGTTGAGACGTTTCCTAACTTGAAAATTTCATATTGAGAGACGTCGTAAGTAGAGGTATCACTGTAAAACGTTTTCTCGGTGTCATGTTGGTGGAACGTGGCGGCAAAGTTTGGCCTAACTTGGCCTAAAACAGTCCAACTCAATAACTCAGTTGCATTCCTCCGATTAAATCTTAATGTTCCCACATTGTTTACGATCCCGTTTAACTTCCAAATATGATCAGCATCATTTCATCTGCCCTGATCGGTAAACGCGATGCTTGCCGAACATTCCCAAAGTATTTTGCCAATTTCCTTCAGCACACAACAGCGTAGCACTGCCCTGAATTCATATGGCGCTACGACAGCCTCCTTCCCGCCGCTCGGGAGCCGGAGCCCATTTAGCGGCTCTTGTTTGGCGTTTGTGGTGCCAACACATACAAAACAGCGCATTAGCATAAAACCGGGGAAACGCGGGCCAAAAGAGCCGTAATTGCTATTGACAGAATTAACAAACACATTAGCACGGCGCATTAATTAGAAAGTCAAATGTAAAAAGTGTCATGAATGGCGGACAGCTGTCATCCATCATCCCGCTCATTGGAGTTTCACGGCCATTCATTTTCCGACGCCTAATTTGCTCCGTTCGGCTGGTGGTTTCCGGGAATGACACCACGAAGCGTACCTGAAAAACGTGGCTCGGTCGCGGGCGTTTAGCTCGCAGAGAGGTGATTGATCGATTATTTAGCCTCGCCATTGGAGGAGTGTTGTATTAACGCCGGCTGAAAACTAAAAGCAAATGTCAAATCAATGCGGATGGCGCCAAGGAACCGATTCCGCCATTTATCAGGCGCAAAGAGTTTGAGGATATGACTTTTTCATTGTGGCTTTTTGCTTCTTGTTGTTTCAGGCGCTGGTGGGCGTGGACATGGAAAAACACTTTCCCCTCCCTTCGCAGGTAGGTCAACTCCTTTTTGCGTATTCTCGTCCATCATCAATAATTGTGGTGGCTCGGTGGAGTTTTCTCATCGTCATTGTCATAGCGGTCCCTCGCTATCTCTCCAATCAACCAGCACGTTGTAAGAGCCATTTTTTTGGCTTCTACCTTTACTAAAAATGCTTTAAAAAAATCGGTTGTAGTGTTAGTTTTAGTTTTATTTAATATGGAGTGTTTGTCGAGTACAAAATTAAAAAGTTCACAAAATATTGTGTCGTAAAGTAACGTAAACTCCACTTCTCAAATGGCTGTTTAGCCTTCCTTCCTTCTGCAGCAATACCGAAATAAATACGCTTAAAATGAACCCTAAAAGGGGTTCGATTCCGGGCACATTCCTGTGTAGTGTTTGGACGTTCTACCTGTACCTGCGTGGGTTTTCCTTGGGTACTCCGGTTTCCTCCCACATTCCAAAAACATGCCCGGGAGATGAAGCGATCACTCAATTTATTTAGATGAAAATATTTTTTTTACCTCTTTTAGTTTTGACTGTTTTGTTCGCTTTCATTCACTGCAATGCTAACCGTGGCCTGAACACATTTTCTTATTTTGGGGGTTGGTGGGGACACCCACAATCTCCCCCTCTAAAGCAACAAGAATTGAATCTGAATTTGAAGCTGAGCTGATCAATAGTCTTTTGTTCTATTGATGGGGCAGCATGGCCCCCCTCCGACTTTCGAGGCCTGTTTGCTCATCACTTATGCAACCAATAAAGAAACAAGACTCACTGATTCAAAAGGAAATGGAGGGATGAGCAGGTAAGCTGTATTTTTATTATTCTGCTCTATTCTCCAAGTTCAATGATAGGATTATTGATACACATATTATACTGTTGGCAAAACTTTGTGTTGTTTGTGTATGCGCATTCTAATGGAGGTAAGTGGCTGATGTACAAAAAAAAAAAAAAATCGCATTCTGAGATGAATGGCCAGGATGTAAAAACAGTGTCACGACGTTCCCGTATTGTCTCATGTGTCTCCACATCGGATGTGATTGATTGGCGTGCTTGTAAAATTCCTATTGCTCGCTGTATTTCTCTCTTTAAGACTCCCCAGACAGGGGAGAAAGGTGAATTCTCCCCCACCAACCCTCCCCCTCCCGACCCCTCTCGCTTTACATGTCCGATCGTTCATCTCTCCGCCGCCGAATTCATTTCAATTAGCGCCCCCGTAAGCCGCCGCTCTCCCTCCGCATATCGATCGGCGGGCCGCTGCTATCTCCCGCGCACACGAACAAGATCACAAGGGTGTGTGTGTGTGTGTGTCTTTGTGTTGTATGTTGAAACATAGCGGGCACCTTCGCCACTCCGATCAACAATAAATATGAGCAGCGGCAAACAATTACCCCCTTAACGAGGGATTAATTGTGTCAAGATGGAGTGAGGGCAGCGCAGAGGTCGTTTGACGCCGTCCATTCCTAATGTGTTTATTTTCATTAGTTAGGCAAATCAGCCTAAGTAGCCTTTTGCCGGGCCGTGTTGTCGTCCGTTAGCCGTTGCTTGCTCGATGTGGCATGTGGGAAAGGAGAGACACAGTCACGACTGCACTCAAATATGCACTCAAATACCAAATGAGAACACTCACAAGAAACTGTTGTAGGCCACAGCTCACGTGCAGGCACTCGCATGCTCTCGATATATATTTTATAAGGCCACGCCCTTTAAAGGCACACATCCAACACGTGAATGCTACAGCACATACAGTAATTCATAGACAGATAGACTGATATGATCAACTGGATCAGCAGATATTTGGCATTTCATGCGAAATTGGTGATTGGAACTAGTCCATCTGCTGATCTCAGTCATTGGTTTTCGACTCCAAAATCCTGATCGTCGAAAGCAGTGGTGCCCAAGTTCTGTCCTCAAGGGCCCCTCTCTAGCCTGTTTTAAATGTTTATCTACTTCATCACAACTGCTTCAAATCAGGATCATGATCAGGCTTCTGCAAAGCTTGCTGATGAGCTGATCAATTGAATCGGGTTTGTTGGAAGAGGGAGACATCTAAAAAGAGGCTTCTCGAGGACCAGACTTGTGCATCTCTGTTGAATAGCCTCATAAATACGCTTCATACATTTTTTTTAAGGACTTCTCTTTTCTTCTTTTGCAATGTTCTCCTTCAGTGATTTTACATGCCACCCTCTGAGCAAACGTTCCGGCACCCCCGGGATCATATGGTAAATATAGCACAAACTGTGAGCAGGGCTTTGCTGTATTGATACACGGGCCAGAGCAGCTCAGAGTAATATTATGAGGTTGCGCTGAGATCAATGTTCTAAATGCCTTTAACGCTGCCGCTTCAACTCATTTGTCACTTATCGATGGCGGCGGCGGTGAGGCGAGTCCTCAGCGCCACCGCCGCCATCGCCTTGATACATTTGTCGCTTCTCTAACACGCCTTGTCAAGCCTCCTAAGTGTGTCGTCAAGCCTGAGTCATAACTTGAGGCCAAGCTCTGTCATGTTAGCCGCCGACAAGCGATTAGGCGTTTTGTGTGCGCCCACGCGGCAGCCAAATGAAAACTGCCGACCATTTGTTTTCGGGCTCGCTACAAGAGCGAGCCGGAGCGCTCGCCCACCGTCCGCCGTCCCCTCTGGCTGATGGAGGCATGCGGCCGGCGTGTTTACATTCGAATTGTGCACACGTGAGGGCGGCGAGAGAAGCGGGATCCAAATTGAATCGCTTTCTCGTCTCGCCGGGGCCGGCATTGCTTGAGACGCCGTCATTGACAGCTCGCTGCAAGGAGCTAGGATGGATGCCGGCCCCTCAGGCCTGCTCCGTGTTGCATGCTGGGTAGTCGTTTGATGGAACATGGCCATGCGCTTTCATTCCGTTGCTGTAAACGAAGTCGACAGTCATGGAAAGCCACACAGACTGAATGTAACAAGCACTATGAAACAATATCAGCACTCTCTCTTATGTTGGCGGACACCACGAGTTATCTTGATTTGAAGCTACAGCAATGCTCGCAAAAACTCGCCTCTCATCATCATCATCTTTCCTCACTCAAATGAATGAAAATGACAATCTGTTCGAGCCCCCTCCCAACTAAAATGTTATATTTGAAGGACAATGGCACTGTGTAACAAAATAAGTTTCACTTTTGACATAATGACATTTTTTTTAAAAATTGACAATTTGTGCATCATGATTTCAAGTTTCAATTTATTGTGCCACTCTTTCTGGTGGCACATTTTGGTCACCAGGGGGCAGTGCAATCCAGTCGGGCAGATCCAAACAAGAGTCACCATGACTTTCTGGGATTCAGTCAGCTGCAGTATTATTTGTGGATTGTTGCAGAGGATAAAGAATATGTGCAGGGGGACACTGGTGTGATTCTCAAATTAGCACCAGCAGTGTTTGTTAGCTATTCATTTTTTCCCAATCTGCCATCCGCATGGATGAACTTTGCCGATTATTTATAAAAAAAAAAAAGAAAATAAAAAATGGCATCAACACCAACGGTGTCAAATAGTGATTTTTCGCTCATGTGTACAAATGTAATTTTAATGAGCTTTTTTTTCTGATTGTTATTTCATTTTTTTTTTTGTTTTTGCTTTTAATTCCTAATTACAATACGTGGCTACACAATGGCAGCTTATTAAAATAGTACAATTAACTATTCTCTAAAAATAATTCCAAATGAAGACAATTAAGTCGAATGGTCGGCTCAGCTAGCTTACCTAGCACTGTTGACCGGCACCACCGACATATTTTGACGGAATGTCGAAGCCGCCGAGCGAGAGTACGGAGATAATATCTTGCCTGCGGGCTTCCTCCAACATCTTTGGCCACCGTCAGTCTCACCCTGAAATGTAGCCGTTAGCCGAGAGCCAAACTCGTCAAACAAGCTGCCTTGGGCTCCTTGGCATCTTACCGTGAGGGTCAACTTCAAAATAAAAGCATAACACGTAATCAATGACTTGCTGAGCTTTTATTTTGAAGTTGGTCCTGGGAAGCAAATGTTGTGGCGGCTGACTTGACTTTGAATTAAGGCTGTCCTGACCGCTGTCAAGCTGGCTGACTGAGCTGCAATAGTCTTCGCGCGGAAACAAGGTGACCGATTTGAACTAGCGCACCGCGACATAGCCAGGGCCGACATTTGGGAACAAGCAAACCAGCACATAAAATTACTGGTATGCTCGTTGATGACTTCCCTGTCAGCTTGTTTACGCGTCTACGTTATGCGTGTAAGAGTTATCTCCAGGGTTTTTTTTTTCTTCCTCTCCCTTCCTACTCCTCCTCTTGGAAACCTCTCACACCCACCCCCTCCTACTATTAACCCCCCCCACCCCCCCTCTCCTCAAAAGCTGCACCTAGCTATTTATAGCGGGAAGAAGCCCGAGACCATCAAAGCTGTTTCCATATATCAAAGCCCATCCGATCGTCTCCTCTTTCTCATCCGTGTCTTCTAAAAGGGGAAGGCAGGGAAAGCCCCAGAAGGAGTTGGGAACCGCCGCTGGGAGAGCGCCTCGGTAGGGCGCGGGGATACGAGTGTGGGAATGTGCGAAAAGCGAGTGAGTGGGTTTTCGTGTTTCCTCAAATGTAACTCTTCTGGGTAGCGGCGGCCTGGGGGTTTGATGTGTTGATGCGATGCGGCGTTCATTGTCACCTAATGAAATTACAATGAGGCCTGGGAGGCCCGCGGGGTGGGCGGGGCCCGCTAGGAGGCGCTGCCACCACTGTTGCCGGAATCCATTTTCAACTTACGTTTTCCCTACGGCCCAACGCCTACGCCCCCCCCCCCCCCCCCTCCGTCCTCGTACAAACATGGAAAACAAGACGGGGGCTCCGCGGGGACGAGGCTTCCCATGCTGAGCGTCGACTTGGAGTGCAGCATGAGTTCATTCACAGATGATCGCCGCTTAACTCTCCTACGACGGACACGGTTTCTTGGGAACGGCCATATTTATGTCCCTGAGCCAATTTGACCCGTGACACGCCTGAAACTCAAGGGAAAACAAAATGCAAATTATTTTCTACCTTCTTAGGGGTTATAAAATTTACATTAAGTTTTTATGGAAGGGGAAATTTGGCATTTACCACGGCAATTAACCATGAACTGATCAAAACTGAATGGAAGTGTAACATAATATTACAGGCATAAATTGAAATATTTTTTCATTTACGGACAGCCATTATTCATTCATTCATTTTCCGAGCCGCTTGATCCTCACTAGGGTCGCGGGGGGTGCTGGAGCCTATCCCAGCCGTCTTCGGGCAGTAGGCGGGGGACACCCTGAATCGGTTGCCAGCCAATCGCAGGGCACACAGAAACGAACGACCATTCGCTTTCACACTCACACCTAGGGACAATTTAGAGTGTTCAATCAGCCTGCCACGCATGTTTTTGGAATGTGGGAGGAAACCGGAGCACCCGGAGAAAACCCACGCAGGCCCGGGGAGAACATGCAAACTCCACACAGGGAGGCCGAAGCTGGAATCGAACCCGGTACCTCTGCACTGTGAAGCCGACGTGCTAGCCACTGGACTACCGGGCCGCCATACAGCCATTATTATTACTCTGAATTATTTTGAAAAGCTGATGTGACCGAGGAAAAAAAATTGGAAAAAGTTGAATTTTGTGACATTTAGTAAAAAATTTTGATCAACGTATAGTGTGACAAATTTTCTGAAATCTTAAAAAAAAAAATCAGTATTATGCTAAAATTCAAACTATATTTACAACCTATCAATGGCCCATAAACTATTTCCAACCGTTTTTATTGATTGAACATGAAAATGGGTCAGTTTGAGAACGATTAGAATGTGCCGTGTACCTGCGTGTGACATCACATTCGCCACGCCAGCTCCGTTATTTCATTTGAAGTTACCCATTCAAGATATGCAAACTAGCTGTGAGGAAAAATAAAAAGAGCACAAAACCTTGTTTTTCATCACCCATCGGGATTGTGGAAACAAGCGCGTGTTCATTCTGTTTGTTTGTTTGTTGTCAGGAGAGCGAAACAGCGACGCAGAACCTTAAATGCACTCGAATGAAAACAACAAAAAAAAAACAAAATCTCTTTCATCTCAACCTCGCTCCGTCAAGGAGACGTGGCACCTTGGCGGAACCCTGCTCCAAAAACATTTTTTGAATTACAAACACTGAAATGCAATTGCATTGCACTGTCGGGAATTCGTTTTTATGATGATGATAATTGTTATTATTGTGAGTTTTGTCGATTCGGTCTTTGTTCTATTTTTATGTACAGTACCTCACATTGTATTTATTGTAGTGCATATATCGTATGGTATAATATATGTAATATCTTTATTTGTACTCGTTTTTTTTAATCTTGCCCTGTTTTACTCTGCTCCGTGCAGCCAGGGCGGCTTGGCAGAAGGAGATCTGTTCTCAATTGCCTTCGCTGGAGAAATAAAAGTCCACTCGAATAAATATCACACAAGCGCCACGCACAAAGTACTTCGCCAAGTCGACGGCACGCAAGACCTCGCGTGTGTTTTTCTGTGCTTTAAAGCTGTAATAGAATTGACATCATCGGCTTTTTTTTTCCTCAGCACTCAATGGCTTTCTTTTTTCTGGTTGTTAGCAAAACATCAATTGGACCGATCCTTACGAAACTCGGTGGACGCACAAAAAAAGTCTCAAAGTCACATGACTGAAATTCAACAGTGAGCCATTTAGGTTTGAGGCAGTTTTGGGTGACTTAGCAGACGTCTCAAACTTTTTTGTTTTTTTCCCGTGAATAACTTTCTTCACTCTTTCGATTGGCTCACCTTCCAGTCGGTTTTATCGCCCCACCTGTTGCTTTGCCGCGTATGTAACAGCCTGGGAGTGAATTTTAATGTGGATGAGAATTGTTTTGACCCCTGGTATGGGAATATAGACAGTATATACATATATTTTTTGCCTCATTAACAAGTCTCCCGTGTCGCGTTCCATTGAATCCCAAGCATGTGAGCATCTTGTATATGTGCAAAACAAAACGCCGTCACGGGCTTTGGAGGCAATTATGTCCTGTCGAGCTGGTGTTAAAGGTGTACGAGCCTCACACACACCTGCACAAACACACGACGTCTGCAGAATGATGCATCACACACCTTTGTGTGTGTGTGTGTGTGTGTGTGTGTGTAAGGGGGGAAGGGGTTCGGGGGAGCGGGCATGCCTGCACTTGCGCATGTTGAAATATGGCCCCCATATTTCACTGCACACACAGCATTTGTAAATGCCAAGCGCTTTCCCGCGTCGCCTCGCCCTTCCACTCTCACTTGCTCGCTCGCTCACTCTCGAATGGAGCATCCCCGCCGAGGTGTGGGCTTTTAAGAAATTGAAGGAATGACCCACCAGGAATTGTGGTGAGGGAGGTGTGGGCCAGCCTCCAAATATTGGAAAGTAATTGTCAACAAAGACAAAAAAAAAAAAACAGAGGCACTTTTTTTGTGCAGGCTTGAAGAGTTGAGGGGTGTTCTGTTTTGTGTGTGTGCGTGCGTGTGTGTGTGTGTGTGTGTGTGTGTGTGTGTGTGTGTGTGTGTGTGTGTGTGTGTGAGCGTGTGCGTGTGTACGTGAGTGTCGTGCTGATTGGCGGTAACCATGAAATCACCTTTATCACAAAGGATGATGGGAGCCAAAGATGAGAGTGCTTGATTGCCCCCACACCCTTACATTCTAGTCTCTCTCTCTCTCTCTCTCTCTCTCTTTCTCCCCCCCCCCCCCCCCCCCCACTCCCTAGGCGCCGCACTCATTCAATCTCCCGAAGCATCACAGTAAATGGCTAAATTTATAACTGCCACTTCAGCTGACAATCTCGCGCTATCACTCCATTCTCACTGTCTGTCTCACTGTAGTGGTTGGAGAGAGGAGGAGAGAGCAAAGGCAGCCATGTTGAGGCGGGGCAACTCTAGGCCATTGCCACGAAAAACATAACTCGTACGATGATATTCATTTTTCCGTGCATTTTTGGGAGGGGCTTGTCCTTTTCACACTTATATTCTACTAGCTGGTTCGCCGCCCTCCGGGCGGCTCATCAGCTAGTTCCTGCGGAAGGCTGGTAAGGTGGGCATTCGGCCCACAAAAGTGTTGTTGCTTGGTTCAACTTTTTGTTCATCTTCATTGCTTATCGCGAAAATAAAGAGATGTTTAGCTCTACTAAATAACTAACAATTTTATTGCAATGCTTGTGGGTAGACAACATTTTTTCGCTAAGATGCCCGCGCGATCGTAGTGAGCCACTGCCTGAGCGGCGCAGTGGCGGCGCGCAGCGGCGCGGTGAAGTAGGTACGTTTTGAAAAGGGACAGACGGAAGGACAGACCGCGTGCGGGACGACGCGCAATATATATATAGAAGATACGGTGGCTTAAAAAAATCTGAGGGTGCCTGCTATTACACCCTGCGGTACACCAAGGATGTATAACATTTCTGTATTTCCTTTTCCAGAAATTATGTTCTTCAGGTTTCTGATCAGCTTAACTGGTCAAATGTTTTGCATGCAAAATACTGTATATACAGTTTGTAAGGAGAAATCCTTTCAATCAATCAATCAATCAATCAATCAATCAATCAATCAATCAATCAATCAATCAATCAATCAATCAATCAATCAATCAATCAATCAAACTGTTATTGACCCGTAACCAGAATGGTTTATCGGTTGGATAACTTCTAAATCGCATACTGTATAAAACAGTTCAAATGCGATATCATATACAAGCAGAGGTTACCCGATATGACACCCTGTGGTACACCAAGGATTATATGTATTTTTTTTGTTTGTTTTTGTTTTGTTTTATTTTGTTTTAAATGACTTTTCTCTGGCTTCTGACTGACTAAACACGCCTAAAAACTGTCTCCCTTTCTGCACATCAGTATTTTGATAGAAATTAGGTATTGGATTACACAATTACCATAATGCTGTGGCTGGTGTACGTGTTGTATCGAGCCCCCCCACCCCCACCCCCCGCCCAAATTGTCTCGACAGGCTATTGTGGCTTCTGATGCAATCTGTTGTTTTGCCCTTTGTACACCCCATCGATGTTATTCCTCCCCAATTTCCCCCCACCCCTTCCGCGTTGCTTTTTCCTTTCCCCGTGCGGGTTGGCCCATGTCAAGGCCTCTGTCTCCAGCCTTCGTTTGACATGCCGCTCGTAATGGTCAGACGGGGGAATACTCTCCCGCCCGGTGACGTCCGATCATCTCCCCCCTCCGTCAACGAGCCAGGCCGTGTCGCCCAAATGGAGAAAATCTATCGAAGGCCATCTCTGAAGGCTGATGCGAGGAGTTGATTTGGTGTCTATGAATTTGGACGCCGGAAAATAATAAGTGGATAAAAGAGGGGAAGGGGTTATAAAACTGACACGCTCAAGCTGGGGACGTTTGTCGCCGCTCGTCACTTTTTCCCCGCCAGCCCGTGGACATGACAGCCCAGGCGGCTGAGCGGCATGTGGCAGGCTCCCAGGACCCGAGTGCGGAGTGACAGATGACTCCGTCGCGCTCAGGCCATCATGATGGGCGGAGGAAGGGGTGCGGGGTGGGGAGCGAGAGGCGGGACGAGATGTCTTGTGACAGTATCAAAACCCAGCAGACTTGATGCCGCGTCTGTCAGCATTTTGGAACGGAACTGAGTGGCGCTGGCTGAGGAGATTATTTTTATTTGATGATTTTTAGGGACCAAAGCACCAGGAAGTCTGGAGGCTTTCTCGTCATCGGCGTGTGTTTAGTATTCATCTTTCCTTAAATAAATCGCCTTTTTAGTAGGTCAACATCCCTGAAAACTCATCAGTGCCATACTTGGACTAAGTCCGCATATGAATGTGGCCCAATTGTGTGAAAGCTCAATTCCAAAACTTTAACTATCTCATGCAAACGTCAAGTTTGATGATCGTTCCGAGGATTCGCCCTGAAAAAAAGGGGGTGCCCTGCTTGTAGCTTTCATTTTGGATTCAGATTCACAGTTTGTTTACATGAGTCACAGCAGTCCCCCCCCCCACACCCCCCTCGCCTCTCATTGGCCAAATTCTGGATGCCTCGTGAGTTATGCCTCATCTGGAGAGCACAAACTCTAACCTTTGATGCCTCCTCCATCCCTCTGCATTATGAGAACAAGAGATCGAAAAGGGAAAGACGTCTTTTTCATGTTTTTTTTTTCTTCCTTGTTTCCATACAAAATATGACAAACAAACCATTTCGGAATGGTTACCGGCCTTTATTAACGCGATCATTTTTCTGATCTTGCTCTACAATGTTGAGAGTAAAATCCTTGGGATGAAACCAAAGCGGGCGCCCCGGTAGTCCGGTGGTTAGCACATCGGCTTCACAGTGCAGAGGTACTGGGTTCGATTCCAGCTCCGGCCTCCCTGTGTGGAGTTTGCATGTTCTCCCCGGGCCTGCGTGGGTTTTCTCCGGGTGCTCCGGTTTCCTCCCACATTCCAAAAAAAACATGAGTGGCAGGCTGATTGAACACTCTAAATTGTCCCTAGGTGTGAGTGTGAGTGCGAATGGTTGTTCGTTTCTGTGTGCCCTGCTATTGGCTGGCAACCGATTCAGGGTGTCCCCCGCCTACTGCCCGAAAACAGCTGGGTTTGGCTCCAGCACCCCCCGCGACCCTAGTGAGGATCAAGCGGCTCGGAAGATGAAACCAAAGCACAAGCCTTTTTTTTTTGAGTTGTGACAGCACTTAATTCCCGCGGAATCACCATAACAGTCAATAATGGTCCGGCAGTGACCTCCAGGGTAGTGTTATTGACCTATTTAGCATACACGCCGGGCGCACGCAAATGGACAGACGCTTTATTTGTGCCGTTATTTATTAGCCCCTGCAACATGACTGTAATGACCGTTCGGGGACTCTGCTGGAATGCGGTTTTAGATTATCATGATTGCTACTTATTAGCGCGTGCGCGTTTGTGCGTGCGCGCGCATGCCGCACTGGGAGAGATTATCCCAAGCTGTTTGAATAAAGAAAACACAGGCAGTCTTGTACAAATTGTTACTGGGATAGTTTTGAACGCGTACAGCTTAGCGTCAAGGACACAAACATCCACAGCTAAAGTTTTTATTCTTTTTTTTTTTCCTGTTGGGAGACATCATTACACGGGAAATGCAGCAAACGTTTACCTTGCCATTCATTTGGTCCTGAGAATCAATATTTCACCGGGCAGACGTGCTCACACACACACAGACACACACATGCACGAATTGTTTTTTTTTTTTTCCCATCAGGATTGTAGGAAAAGTCTCTGAAGAAAAAGCTGTGACATTAGCAAGGATTAGTCAGAGAGGTGTTAAAATGAGAAGCGAGATGGTAGACCCATTTTGAAGAACTGCGCCTTCTCCGGTAAAATAATTCCGATGCTTGGGAAAACACCATCGCACACACTGCAAAAAAAAAGCCCTGGCTGCATTGACTAAAAAGGGAGGAAAGCTCATGGTGTATCCCCTGACCTCAACCCTGTTGGGAACCCGCGCAGCATGAGGGCTAACCGCCATCGAAAATAGCCGGATAAATCTAGCGCATTTTCTGCATTATAAGGCACACCTAAAAGCATTTAATTTTCGCCAAAGTCGACATTGCGCCCGATAATCTGATGCGACTAATATAAAGGGAGTGTAACTCTCTTTTTATTCCCCACTGAGTTGTTTCCCTATGAGTGTTCCTATGCCAGCTCATGGTGATTATTAGCAGGAACCAATTATAACCTAAAAAGGGTTCTGCCCAACACTAATTGACATGTGCAGTCGTCAACACACACTCAAACAGACGAGTACTTTGTGAACTCTGCTCGGCCATTATGAAACGAAAATAAATACCAAAAGCATAGTTTAAATCTGACTGAACGAAGGAAGAAGGAGACAAGCAAGACTCAGGATATTTAGCCCCTTGTGGATGAGAGCCCACGAGGTTTGTGTGCCTTTTTGTCGAGTCAAATGTCTTCATCACTTTTGTCTCTCATTTATTGTTTTGTAATGCCGTTTGTATTTCTGTGTTTCATGTCCGTGTTTGTGACCAGTTCGAATGGCTTCGTTAATGCTGCAGCGGCTGTGAAGGCTTTGTAGAAATAGAGCTGTATTGTATTGTATTGCATTCCTGTAGCGTGGCACCATCTAGTGGATGAGTAGTGCAACCGTAGCCACAATTGTAGCTTCTATACACCTTATAATGCACTGCGCTCTATGCATAAAAAAAACTTTTTAAAATTGGCCGCTCATTGAAGGTGCACCTTATAATCCGAAGAACCTTATAATGCTGAAAATACGGTACCTTCCACCGTGAAATAATTCTGGTTGCAATTCCGCATATAAAGGGGGGAAAATTAGTCCTTGATCTGAGAGCTTGATGAGCATCCGCATCATTCATCCATCCGTTCATTTACGAGACTGCGCATACTTGTTAGCGTCACGAGTGACATTTGGCAAAAGATGGGGTACGCTACGGACTGGTCGTCAGCCAGTCAGAGAGCACATACGGACGAACGACCATGAGCAAGCTAAGTTCATGCCCATGTCAGCGCGAGAGAAAGTTTGGACGTGCTCACCATTGAATCATTATCCACCCGCCCTTCCGCTTGACTGTTTTGGAAAATGTTCCAAAATAGCATGTGATGAATAACGGCATATGACGTTATGATAATTGGCAAAAAAATAAGCAATCTCACCTCCATTCCAGTCAGGCCCCCTCAGGGAATGAATGCAAAGGCTGAAGTCATCCACAAGGCAATTAGCCGGAACCTTCCCAGGCAACATGGCCGCTCGCAAATGCGGCGGAGGTGTGTGCAAACACGTAGGATTTCTTTCCGTATTTTCAGGTAAAAATGTGCCGCCTCACAGGTACTCGGTATCTCGACGGGATTAATTGCTCATTTAGCAACTCTTTTCCATATTTCACGCTTGAGAGAGGATTCAAATTAGCTTTGCCATCAGGGTTCACGTCTTCCCCACAGGGGTTGGGATGACCACAGCAACTTCACGTGCGCTCTGTTGCAATCTTTGTAAATTAGCCCGAGAGCGCCCGACGAGCCTCGTAGAGCGGGAAAGGTCGCAGCGGTTATTTGGGCGCGGACGCCGCCGAGGCTAGCTGCCGAATCGGCCTAATGGGGTGGGAAGGCGAAGTCGATGGCTTTCCTCGGACGCTCGGCTGCACTGATACATCTCCTGCCTTTCTCTTCTTGCGACCACTCATCCATCCACACCATTCTGATGAGTCGTGTCATTAAAGCCAGCGTCCGCCGAGGAGATAATTAGCCAAACTGTGGCATTAATCAGCGACTACAGCCTCTCGTTCCTGCCAGAGTGTCTGGTCTGGGACATCCTTTTTTTGTTCTTAATATATTGACCCACGGTGTCCCCCTCCCTGTTCCACACTTGGTCGACATTAACCTTCGAAGGCTTGGTCGTTTGTCTACGACCAGGCCGTGTTCACCGTCCCTCGCAGTATTTCTACCACGGAATGGACCCATAAATGCCACCGTCGCGAGTGGCGGAGCGTGGCAGCTTGGACGGACGGCTTCGAAATACACTCGGAGATGGCACAATTTTCCGTTTGAGCTTCAGTGATGTTCCTCATCATTCTCGGCTGCCGCTCGAGTTGAAGATGATTGGCGCCGGTTGATTGCAAAGGGGGCTGTCTTTGGCGACAGCCTGCGCGTAGACTAACTTTGAGATCAGGTTGCACCCCGAGAAACCGACGATCTTGACCGCTGTTCGATCGGAATCCAATGGCTGGGGAGCCCGGACGATCGGGATCGAAGAACTGCCTTTGTGTCCGCCGCCTTCACAGTGGCTGGGTTTGCTTTGATGGGAGAAAGCCAATCTGCCTTGACACATTTTATTTTGATTCTTGCCGGATGACGATCCAGCCTCCTCAACGTGTCACCCCCAAGCAGGGAGCCATTTTCATGAGATGCCATTTTGTATTTTGATCAGACTTGCTCTGAGGCGGGGGTCTAAAATTCCAGTCTTTGGGAGCCACTTTCTCAATTCAAAGGATGGGATCATTTTTGAGACTCCTGCTTTAAGGGCCGCTTTACTTAAAACAATACCTCAAAGCCATACTGTATGGATACAATATTTCAGCCTAAAATATATTTCAAAAAACGTTCAAATATTTTGCTCCCATGAGATGACAACAAGGCATTTCAGATGTCTAATAAAGGAGCGGCTTACGAGCTGGCTGTGGCCGGCGGCAGCAGACTTCTCATGAATGTGTCAGCCAGCGGAGTCGGAGAAACTCTATTAGGCCACACCCCGTTGGCTTGGGCTCATGAATAATGTATGATGTCCTGCCGCTTCCAGGTGTGACTTCACTAAGAGAGTGGAGGAAAAAAAGAAAAAAAGAAAGAAAATGAATATTCAGTGACAGGTGGTAATGAAATCAAAACGTTGCGTATGGTCGTCGGACTTTGGATGGAGTCTGCGTGTGTTGCTCGGGACTGCTGGACTGGCGCTGATGGAGAGAAATGAGCGACTTTATATGCACTGACAGGGCTGAAATGTTGCCGTGCACTTTTAATGGTTTGTCTGACAGCAGATGGAGCTGTCACCGCGAGCGTACTGATGGAGGCCATTTTGTTTTGGCCCATGGCGGAGGTGATTTGTTTATCAGGGAGGGGCACTGATGAGCAGGAGGACGCCCAAATGACCCATCGGTCAACATTAAACAGATTTCATTTAGTTGCGCTAACAAAGGACTCGACGCGGATGCACAGAAGCCACTGTTTGGTCTTCTGCTTTGCAGGATGTCACATCATCAGTATTTATTTGAATTTTAGTTGACAGATTTATGTATACATCCAAATATATATACAGGTATATAACCTTCATGGACAGAATCTCTAGGCGCAGCCGAAGCGTTGAGGGGGTACGTTTTGGTGGTCTCAGTATTGCATCCCTGCTTTTTGCAGATGTGGTGCTGTTTTTGCGACGTGGTGCTGTTGGCTCCTTCAAACAGGGCTCTCCAACTCTCACTGGAGCGTTTCGCAGCCGAGTGTGAAGCAGTTGGGATGAAAATCCGCACCTCCAAATCTGAAACCATGGTCCTCAGTCGGAAAAGGGTGGAGTGCCCCCTCCGGGTCGGGGGGGAGATCTTGCCCCAAGTGGAGGAGTTTAAGTATCTTGGGGTCTTGTTCACGAGTGAGGGCAGGAGGGAGCGAGAGATCGACAGGCGGATCGGTTTAGCGTCTGCTGTGATGCGGACGTTGGAGTTTTCTCCGCAGGGTGTCCGGGCTCTCCCTTAGAGATAAGGTGAGCAGCTCGGTCATCCGGGAGGGGCTCTGAGTCGAGCCGCTTCTCCTCCACATCGAGAGGAGCCAGATGAGGTGGCTTGGGCATCTGATTCGGATGCCTCCTGAACGCCTCCCCGGTGAGGTGTTCCGGGCATGTCCCACGGGGAGGAGACCCCGAGGAAGACCCAGGACACGCTGGAGAGACTATGTCACCCAGCTTGCCTGGGAACGCCTCGAGATCCCCCAGGGAGAGCTGGAAGAAGTAGCTAGGTAGAGGGAATTCTGGGCTTCCCTGCTAAAGCTGTTGCCCCCGCGACCTGGCCCCGGATAAGCGGTAGAAGATGGATGGATGGATGGATGGATGGTATATATGTATGAAACATGTATCTGTTACATACATCTATTTTGATGCATTTTTCTTTATAAAACATTTATGTCTGAATTTTAGTGGGACTTGGAACGGATTAGGGCATTTACAGGGAAAACGCGTCTCGACCAAAATTTTCTACTTAAGAAATTTCTTCCAGAACCCAAAAATTATAAGTCGAGGTAAAACATGCTTTTCATTGGATAACAACGATAAAAAAAGCATGCTACACCAAACTGGGTTTATTGTTTCTTTTATTTATTTTTTTGTCCAAAGTTGAAACTGTTTCATTTTTATAGAGTGATACAAAAAAAAAAACCACGCGGTTTGTGCTTCTGGCTGTATGAATGTGGGCCTTCTACAAGAAACAATTTCTTTGATCAGACCTTTATTTATCCAGGCAAATAAAATTTAGAACAAATTCTCCATTCTCGTAAAACAAAACCAAAACAAATAAATGCAATCTTTAATGAACAAGCGGGACAGTTGGTAAAAGCTGGTTTTGCTACCCTCACTGAACATTTACATTCCAGGGCGGTGATGCGGGGCCACACTCTTTCTTGATCTTTAACGGTAAGTATGAAGAGTAAATCTAATTGTTTTTCCTTGATAACGAAATTGTAAATGAGTAAGCGGCGGGACAATTGTGATCCGCCGGCATCCGAGCCAACATCGGGTGCAATTTCCTTTGCGGTGTTTGCGTGACCTGTCCCTGACAGTCGTCCTTTGCGCCTTTGTCTGGCCCTCACTTCCTCTTTGCCATCTGAGATGGAGGCGTACGCTGGGCACCCCAAGGGGGGAGTTGGGCATTGCTAACTTTGTTTGAAGAGCACTGGGCTCCTCTCAGTCAAACATTGACCTTTTCCGTTCCCTCTGACGGCTCTCTTCCGGTTCCCCGAAGATGTGCTATTCCCCCCCAACCTCTCTGCCGCCCCCCCTTACCCCCACCTTTTCAACCCAAACAGCTCACTTTTGATTCCAGGACTTCCTTTTCGGTGCAGAGCCACAGTTGGATTTTAGGTTTGGAACAAGTGATGAGAAAGTGTGTCTAGGTGGAATATTTGCCTCAATACATTCTCTCATCATGACACAAGCCAACAAGCTGTCGCGTTCGATTTGCGATTGTGGGTTAACGAGAAAGATACAAAATCAGCGACTTTTTTGGCGGAGCAAACGGTGCATTGCCACAGCAACAGCATTTGACGGAATAAAAAGCTTTGCTTTAACTTTTCATCTTGAATATCTTAAGATGAAACATCCACAGGTTCAAGACCATCGGGTAAAATCTCTAAATTTTTTTGTCGTGGGCCACACAGTAGTTAAAAATATGTTTTTGTTTGGTAACAACTAAATGCGTACACTATGTCAACGTTTTTAGTTATTACACATGAGTAGAAATTGTGCTCCAGATGTTACTAAGAATCATGAAGATGATGAATTTGATTCTCTTTTTCGGGCCAGATAAAATCACGCAGTGGGCCGAATCTGGCCCATGGCCCTTGATTTTCGTACAAGTTCTCTTCATGCTGGCATTAAGGCTCGTAATAGTTTTGTCAAACTTGAAACTCGGACAAAACACAACATTGAAAGTAGTCGTTGCCGACCTTGGAAGATGTTTTTGTAGTGCTATTAAAGAGTTTGAGGTTCGTGGGTGAACTCACACTCTACAGTTTGTTGTATTCCGCTTCTCGTGCCAAAACTCTGTTGGGATAAACTACAATTACGGGTGCTACGAATGAACCGTATAGAAAATGGCTTTGCGTTTTTCTTCGGATTTCCACGTTGTCATTCAATATATTCCCTGTGACTGATTAGCAAGTGGTCCAAGGTTGACCCAATGGTGTGCTTGCTTCGCTCGCCAAATGTTTGTCACTTCGAGGGATGGGGGGGGGGGGGTGATTGCTTAATTAATTACACTTAATCTGTAGTTGCTCTGGTATCGGATTTATAAAAAATCTAGCAATATGGCGCCCCGCAACCAGGATCATGATGGAAAAGTTTTGGGATGGGCGATATTAAGTCATAGTTGCTGATGTTCTGAGAATGAAAATACCGTATTTTCCGCACTATAAAACGCTTTGGAGTATAAATCGCACCTTACACCAATGTCCTTTAAAAAAAACGGTTTTCATATATAGGGCGCACCACATTAAAAGGTACTTAGAATAGAGGCTACATTGGTGGCTGCTGTTGCATTATGCATCCACTAGATGGAGCTATGTGCAATGGAATTCGATACAATACAATACAGCTTTATTATAGAACGCTTTCACAACCTCTGAAGTTGTAACAAAGCACTTTACACAACAGTTAAAATACTACGTCGAAGAAATCTGAATATTGATCAATATATAAGGCGCATCGGATAATGAGGTGTCGGCTTTTGAGAAAATGGAAAGCTTTCAGGGGTCCCGTATAGTGCTCAAAATACGCTACTGTACTTGGATTCGGTGTTAGTGGCGCTAACCTTTGGAAGGATGAGCAATGGAGAAGCCCGTTTATTGTGCTTTTGTGTTGTGTGGATTTTCAACACAAGTCATCGGATTCACATTGTTGACGTGAAACGTCTAAAAGAATACCTTGGGTCAGGATCCTGCAAACAGCAAATACTTCAACGGCATTTGCATAACCTGTCTTCACTTTTCACTTAAGCTCGCAGTGCCACGCCGCGTGTTGGAGTTATTTGCTCAGCCTCTGTGCTGAACAGGCTCTATTCAAGTTCCCCCAAATAGAAAATCTGCCTTACTGTTGCCTCAGGAGATGGTAGGCTGTGGAAATAACGCGTGCTCGACTCCAGCCGGCAGTTGGTCATTTATATGTAGCGCATATGATGTGAATGCGAGAGGAAGCGGATGAGCATTTTGTGTTCCTGGCATATTAATCTGCTGGTTGTGAGCAAGAAGCAACAGATTAGTTTGGACCTGCATGCATTTGATTCTATATACTGCAGGAAATCTATCGCAGCAGTTACGGTCAGCGCTCACTTGCCTCACTTTTTACATGACACGATTGTGCTTTTAAATCGCCCTTCAATCCGAGTGGTCCCGATGGCCACATTTGAAGTCGCCTGAGACAAAAGTTGCTCATGATCGAAATCGATTCATGTCCACTAAGACGGTGTCACGCAATATACGTTATTCTCCTAAGTTGCAAATCAGCATGATAGTTTGAACGGACATTCTTACATCACTTTCTAGGTTGAAAAAGGATGAAATGGCCAATGATGTGAGCAGACTTGCGATTTTGTTGCGGTGTCGGTGCGTGTCTGCATTGATGAAACGGCACTGTGTCGCTTTGTTGAGTTGAGAAATTGAGCTGTTCCCCATAGAGACAAGCTGCGATGAAAGAAAAAGCCCAATGTGTTTTCGGAGCACAGAAGTAAAAACAAACCTTCCCTTTGCCCAGATCAATTACCCGGGGACTGTTAATCAATTGCAATGACGGTCTAATGATTTAATGTCGCAGGTATGAGGAATGACCACTGGTGGAGGGTTTTTTTATTGTTGTTGTTGTTCTTTTTGTCCCCCCTCAGCACCCTTGTTTTGGGTTCCGGTTGACATTTCAACATGACCTGAGCTCCATGTGGATGCTCTTTTGAAATTTGAGAACAAAACAAAACAAACAAACAAACAAACAAAGAACAAACGAAATCCCTGCCCTACCAATCATGGAATATGGATCCAGGTGTAGTCGCAGCTTATTTTCTCGGAATCTGACTCATGCCGCGATGATTGATTGGCTCAATGAGGCACACTAATGATTTGGATTAGAAACGTATCTTTGTGATCCCGTCGCTTATCTGTTTGCCGAGTGCCTTCCTTCATTTCCTGTTCCTTGATACAGCGATAAAGACTCCTATTTTATGCTTAGTTAGTTTTGATGAAGAACTAATGGGGCTTTCAAACATAGTTTCTTGATAAGGTGCGCACTATATGGGGATACCTCGAGTCACGTGCTGCCGAATAAACAAATATTATCATGCGCCAACACGCGTGTCGTACGTGGGTGAGTCGTTTCCCTTACGATGAACCTCAAGTCCGACCGCTCGTTTTTCCATCATGTCTCCAAGTCCGGCAAGGCAAAGACCCCCCCGAGGGACGCGACGTCATATCTGTCCGGGAGCGATGCAGAAGACGTTTAAGCGTCTGAGGCTTTTTGGTGGCTCGACACATCTGGCTTGCCGAGATTAGTGCGCACGTGGAAAGTCCTTGTCACGTGTGCGCTTTAAAGCCAAACAACAACAAGCCCAGCTCAGAAAAAGGAGCTGAAAGCCATAAATACATTTTACCCTCCTGTTATATTTGTTTCCTTGGGACACCAAAAACTTCCAGTCGGCCTGAGTTGCTGTGCGTTTACACATTTATAAAATGCATTTACAGCTCGTAGATAAAATGCTCGGTATCCACCCCGCTTTCTTGCTCGGTTGTATACGGCCCGTATCGGTACCTGCTTTGCCGCAGTAACTAACACCCCCAGCAGGATGAAGCGGCCGTCGTTGGACATGTTACGCCAGCCTCTCATAATGAACTGAAGTCATTTGCGTGGCAGTAATTACGCACTTCTCTGATTAAAGATGGCCACGGTGGATAGTATTTGGGTAATTATTCCCTTTTGCTCCACGTGATAAGCTCCGAATGTCCAGCCCGGCGCAGCGGAGGGAAGTTAATGACTGCAAAGATTGGTACGTGCGAATATCCAGCGGCTTTTTTTTTTCTCCGCAAAGTGGAGAGCCTCAGCATGGAGGCACTAGCTAGGCTAAGGTAATTGGCTCTGAAATGCCTCCTCCACTGTTATAAGAATGCTAATGACAGCTAGCCTTAGCTCCTGAGGGTGACTGCCCCTTCAGCGATGCTAATTAAAGCCTCCCTTTTTTGGGGGGGGGGGGGTGTTCTTCTTCATCATCCAGTTTGACCTAATCCCTCCCCTTATCCCAATTTACTGTTTGTAATTAACACTTGTCTCGCTCATCTCTTCGTTAGCTTAGCCACTCTGGCAGCTTTTGACCCCCCCCCGCCAACCCCACACCCCCCTCAGCCTGGGGCCTATTTTGTCGACACTGTGTAACCCTGCAGATTGGCTTTCCCTTCATGTCACCCAGAATGTTGCATTTTTTTCATGCCACCGTCATCTCCCTATTTGGAATTTTTTTGGGCATGGAAGACTCTAAGGATACGGCCTTGCTAACTGCCGTACAGCATACTTATTGTGGCTTGGACGAGGATTGGATTGGGCTGGGCTCTCTTTCCTCTATCCACAAGCCAATCAAAACCTGACGACGGTCACTTATGACAGGGAGGGAGGGGTGGACGGATGGATTGATAGTACATTTTAGCGACATTCCGCAGTCACATCTGAAGGTGTCAATTGTGAGGTATAAATGCGGATAATACACCCTGTGAAATGCAAAGGCGCAATAAAAATGCAAATGGGTGTTTGTGATTGTCCTTCATGACTCACAGAACCTGCTTTAATTTAGCCAGGAACATGGTGTTAGCCCTGCCAACCCGAGCGGACCCACAGAGGGGAACTTGGGGGGCATCATCACAGGCAGTGGGTGGCACGAGGAAGCCAAACAAATGGGCACTGAGAGGTGGTCCAGATTTCTCAACGGAGGCAGCCTCCCAACACGCTGGGTTGTGTCGCGGGGGGGCTTCGCAGCTACCGTTTTAATCAATGCAAACAAGGAAGGGTTGTGGAGCGAGGATTCGGACAGTGGAGGGGTGGAAGACGCCAGCTTGAGGGACCTCGATGGGCCTGGCAGCGGAGATGGCATATGCCCGGCCGGGAAATCCACGCCAGGAGGCATTTGTATGACAAGGCCCAGAGATGGAGCTCATGCTAAGAAGAGAGGCTTTGTAGTCAAAGCCAGATAAAACACACACACACACACACACACACACACAGACAAGCTTTATTTGAACATTGCTGACAGTTGTACATGGTCTCCGTTGCCAATATATGAAAGTTACATGTTTGAGCCCGCGTGCCTCAAATCGCACTCGGCCAACCTCTGACTTGACAGCGGCATATTTGAGGCGGGGCAGTAAGCGTGGAGCCGATAAGGTCATGCCTGTGAATCTTCTGTCATGAGACAAGCCCAAGAACCAGTGTGCAAAACTGCGATTTGTTTGCCCTTCAGACGGAACTCGGCAAAGTGTGCCTGGACATACGCATTGCGGCTTCACATGTTTGATCATTTGATAGATCCGAACCTTAAACTTTATGGCTAACGCCAACCCAAACAGGAGATTATTTGCCTGTCCTGTTCAGACAAAACCATGGCAAGGGTTCTTTTCACGGGTGGCCCGGTAGTCCAGTGGTTAGCACGTCGGCTTCACAGTGCAGAGGTACCGGGTTCGATTCCAGCTCCGGCCTCCCTGTGTGGAGTTTGCATGTTCTCCCCGGGCCTGCGTGGGTTTTCTCCGGGTGCTCCGGTTTCCTCCCACATTCCAAAAACATGTGTGGCAGGCTGATTGAACACTCTAAATTGTCCCTAGGTGTGAGTGTGAGTGCGGATGGTTGTTCGTTTCTGTGTGCCCTGCGATTGGCTGGCAACCGATTCATGGTGTCCCCCGCCTACTGCCCGGAGACAGCTGGGATAGGCTCCAGCACCCCCCGCGACCCTAGTGAGGATCAAGCGGTTAGGGAGAAAGAAGAAGAAGAAGGGTTCTTTTCGCATTTGTGGGGCTGCCATTTTGATTATTCATGTGCAGTCTTATCCATCCATTATCTGATCTGCTTTACCCTTGCAAGGAATCGAACCCCGGTACCTTTGCACTGTGAGGTCCACGCGCTAACCACTCGAACACCGGGCCGCCAACAATGCGGTATTAGCAATCGATACATCGAAATGGAAATGTATGAATCGGCCTTTCGCCACAATCTTAAATCGGGCCATTATGAAACCAGCACCAAATTCTTCATGGTAAAGTGCAGCCGGTTTACTCATCCATATAAAGATTGCTCTGCCTTGGCTGAGGTCTGACATTCCCTCGATGGACATGAGCCCGACGTGGTCGGGGTCAGCCAAACCGCAGAGCTTCACATCACTCCCAGCTGACCCGCCTCTTGACGGTGCCTGCCGGCCCGGCTGTTCGTGTGACCGGGACCTCTTGACCACCCCGCTCAGATTATGTAAATCTTACAATAAATGACACAAGAAGAAGAAGAAGAAAAGGGAAAGAAACGCCATTGCTTTCTTGCGTCACTCGCAGCCGTAGCGCTTGCATCATTCCCGTCGTTCCTTTCTATTCCGACTCCGATCGTGTGACGCATACTGCGGTCGAAACTTCATGGAAGATTCTTCCCGATCTTGTGACTAGAGCACACGACTCGTGACATAGCCCGAGAGGGCGGCCAAGTGATGTCATCGATGGAGAGGCGAGGGGGTGGGGGGGCAGGCAGACATGGCCTGCGGCATTCCACGTAAAGCCTGGAGCAGCCGCGGTGGGGGGGGGGGCGGGGGGGGCTGACAAGCGAGATTAGAGCAGGGCTGAGAGAGGTGGGCACATGAGAGAGATTATGCGCCAACGGATGAGGCTAAGGTTACAGCCAGCTGGATGGTGGTACTGTACGGCCTGCGGGATGTCGGCGAGCTTGGGAAAATGGACGGATCGTGTTAAGGGGTGGAAGGGAGGTGGCAGGGGAGGTAGTGGGGGGGGGGGTCACATGAGCAAAGTTTCCATGGATGAATCCCCGTCAGCTGGCCTGCACAACGTTAATGTTCGACACTCAAATGTGTTGAAAGTCTGACTCGGGCCGTTGCTTCAGCGCCGTCCATTATCGTGGCATCGGAGGAAGCCGTCACAGGCGTTTACTGATTGACGCGGGATCTTTTCCACATTCAGAACAATTATTTAACAAGACAAAAAAAAAGCAGTTGACGGCGTCCTGGCGTCGCCAACGTATACCTCACTTCTATTTCTCATCTGTCGGGGCAGACCCAAAGCAAAAATATTACGTTCAGGGCATATGTGTCCAACTCAAGATCAGTTGGACGAAACTAACCTTGCATATCGATGAATTGATTCTTGTTTTTTTTTAGCGGGATATCTGTTCTGAAAATGAGATTTTTCTCATTTTTTTTTCACGTAACAGATTTAAGCATTTTTTTCCACCTTCTTAAATTTAGCTGCACAGTACATTTGAATGTTTGCTGACCACAATTTTCCATCCATCCATCCATCCATCCATCCATCCATCATCTACCGCTTATCCGGGGCCGGGTCGCGGGGGCAACAGCTTTAGCAGGGAAGCCCAGACTTCCCTCTCCCTAGCTACTTCTTCCAGCTCTCCCCGGGGGATCCCGAGTCGTTCCCAGGCAAGCTGGGTGACATAGTCTCTCCAGCGTGTCCTGGGTCTTCCTCGGGGTCTCCTCCCGGTGGGACATGACCGGAACACCTCACCGGGGAGGCGCTCAGGAGGCATCCGAATCAGATGCCCAAGCCACCTCATCTGGCTCCTCTCGATGTGGAGGAGAAGCGGCTCGACTCTGAGCCCCTCCCGGATGACTGAGCTTCTCACCTTATCTCTAAGGGAGAGCCCGGACACCCTGCGGAGAAAACTAATTTCAGCCGCTTGTATCCGGGATCTCGTTCTTTCGGTCACAATTTTCCATGACTTCCAATTTCAAAGTTGTTGTTGTAACATTACGCAATAGCAGTCAAATTCAAAGGCAATTGTGTCCATATCATATGACATAGCGTTACATTTTTAAATAATGTTTTTTTTTTTTTTTTTGCGGTCCTCTGAGAGAAACTCTAACTACAAAATGGTCACGTGGCGGTTCACGTCGCTTTCGCATGAGCTTCTTCGACACTGCCTTCTCATCAATCGTATTTGAATATTCTCGCGCTGTCGTTTCGGACAGAACTTGCAAGTGACTCAATTGTCATGGCTTCAAGGCTTTTCGATCCACTGGTACTTTGCACAGAGGGCACCGGTTGACCAAAAATCGACTTCGGTCAACTTTTTTGAACCCACACTTACTTCACAATTGCAATGTAAGTGACAACATGGTATAGGAAATGTTATGCCTCCCAATGCCGGGGTCCATTTTTTTGTTGCTGGGGGGTGTTCATGGAACCTCCTGTGACTAAAATGTGTAACTGTAAAGACGTCTAACAACATGTGTCACCCGCGTGCAGTCGCGTCACCCCTTTTCCCACATGAGCTTTTGGTGAGGGCGGTGGGGGTATCAGTTCCTGCTTGGCTCGATGAAGGCATGCCCCTCCACCCCCCTCCTCCAGCTCCTCCTCCTCCTCGTCCTATTCTGCACCTGCAAACGAGACCATGAATGGGCTGGAAAAAACGGCGGTGGCCATGGCGGTTGGGCCTCGCCCTTCCTGCAACTGTTCCTCTGGGAAGTTTGAGGTGCCGCACTGCTGTTAATGAGCTCATCAGGAGGTTCACTTTTTGAAGGAACTTGGCTACGAAAGTTCTATCAGCGTCCCCCTGATGTCCAAACTGAGAGAATAACAGGGGAGGAAGTAAGGAAAGGAGAGGAATGGAGATTGAGATCTGGCCTTGCCCTTGGTTTTGAAGGCGGGCAGGCGGGGAGAGGGGGGGCAGGCGGTCAGATGCCCCGTGCCTGCTGGTGCCGCCGCTTCCCACACGGGGGGTCCGTTCGCAAATGGAGCCCGGTGCTTCTGATGGATCAGCATATCAGTTCCCTCCTGGAGGGTCAAACGAATGGAAGTTAGCACGGCGCCTGTATCAATCACGATGAAGGCAAGGGGGGGGGGGGGGGTAGAGGTGCAAGTGCATGACATATTCGCGTCACTTGAGTGAAACTTTACCACCACTTTCCCCTTTTACCCAGATTCGCTCAAAGTCATCCGTAGACCTTTTTTGCAGGGTGATCTTATTTTGCAACTTGATTCTTTAGTATGCAATTTCTACGGTGGATACTCGGTATTTACACTGCAACCGATTCGAGTTAAATGGACCAAAGAATGTTTCCCCGCATTTCCTTTCTAACCCCAAAGAAAATTAACATTACAGTAATCCCTCGTTTATCGCTGTGATTGGAGACCAAAACCACCCGCAATACACGAAAATCCGTGAAGTAGCGATCATTAACATATATATAAAAAAAATTGCCCCACGTGGGCCTTTGCGCTTGAGCAGAGCACACTAACACACACACACACACACACACACACACACACACACACACACACACACGCACACACGCACACAGGCTAGCGATCCCTCGTGCAGCAGACGTGTTTATGATTAGTCAATTAAGGATGATTAGACAATTAAGGATGGAAGAGACCTGCTTTCGTTCTTATAAGCCTCCTCTCTCTCTCTCTCTCTCTCTCTCTCTCTCTCTCTCTCTCTCTCTCTCTCTCTCTCTCTCTCTCTCTCTCTCTCTCTGTCTCTCTCGCTCTCTCTGCCACACACACACACACACACACAGACGCGCACGCACACACTAGCGGCACACACTGAGACACTGATTAAAGATCAAAGAGTAACCCACATGAGAAGACAGAAAGAAGAAGCACAGCCAATCAGCATGGCTTTACATCTTCTCAGCTCCCCCCTCACCCCACATGTACTGTATTTGTTGCTCTATGTGACTCACTGTTTATTTGCTGACTTTCACTGCTTCTCACGGACCGGACCGTTTGCGAACTTTTTGCGAACTTAAAAAAAAAAAAAATTATATATATATATATATATATATATATATATATATATATATATATATATATATATATATATATATATATATATATATATATATATATATATAGGGCGGCCCGGTAGTCCAGTGGTTAGCACGTCGGCTTCACAGTGCAGAGGTACCGGGTTCGATTCCAGCTCCGGCCTCCCTGTGTGTTTGCATGTTCTCCCCGGGCCTGAGTGGGTTTTCTCCGGGTGCTCCGGTTTCCTCCCACATTCCAAAAATATGCATGGCAGGCTGATTGAACACTCTAAATTGTCCCGAGGTGTGAGTGTGAGTGCGAATGGTTGTTCGTCTCTGTGTGCCCTGCGATTGGCTGGCAACCGATTCAGGGTGTCCCCCGCCTACTGCCCGGAGACAGCTGGGATAGGCTCCAGCACCCCCGCGACCCTAGTGAGGATCAAGCGGCTCGGAAGATGAATGAATGAATGAATGAATATATATATATATATAATTTTTTTTTTCTGAATATGCTTGAAAAAATCCGCGATGCACATAAGCCGCAATAAACGAACCGCAAAATAGCGAGGGATCACTGTAAGATGCTTTCAATTGCTACGTTCAACATGTGAGAACAACTCCTCGATTTGCATCTCAGCTTGTCAATCATTATTGCGCGGCTCGAGCAGTCGATCACGGGCCCATGTTGCCTTTGAATCTTACCGTGGAAAATGAATGGAGCTCAAATTTGGAGTCGGACCTTGCGCCCGTCTGTGATGTCAAATGAGATTTTCCATGAAGAGATTTCTCCATGCCGCCAAGCCCGTCATCCCCTCCTGGGGCGCACCAGCCCATAATTGACATCATCGGTGGATCCGTGTCGATATAAATTGTGATCCGCATTTACTGTACATCTTCTTTTATGAAGCCACCCCTTCATCAAGGTCTTTTGACGCTCCGCTTACCAACCGTATTGATTTGTTCTCTGCTTATTTTCGGCCCTATGCTTGCTTCTATTTATTTCCCCTTGCCTTTCACGTGACAGAAATTGATCCATGGTAATCGCATTCCATCTGTGACGCCGCTGTCTGTCCATTTTGCTTGACCGGGAGATTTCCTATTACTCTCTCTCTCTCTCTCTCTCTCTCTCTCTCTCTCTCTCTCTCTCTCTCTCTCTCTCCCCACGGTCTTAATTGTACGGTTAGGGAAGCAGAATCTAATTCCAAAATAGGCACGAGCCCCTATCTGTGTTTCCCTTCGCAGAGCCCTATCAGCGCACACATGCAAACACACAAACTTTGGTTTCGGAGGCGGCGCCTACACAAACAGGCCTTTGGCTGGAGGTACCAGATAGGAAGAAGCTGGCTCGCACCAGTACTTTATCTGAGCTGCCGCTGCCGCCACCACCACACATCAATAATATAAACGTTCACCACCATTCCTTGCTCCTCCCTTGTCACCAAACTCCGCTCTCCCCACCCCAGCCCGCCACCCCACCGCCAACTCTCCCGCCTTCCCTCCAGCTTGTACTTTTAATCTCTCAAAACAAAACAAGCAAAGCCCCCAAAGAGGGGCTACATCAAGACGAGACTGTGCAAAAGTGCTCTTTTTTTTTCTTGCTTGGGTTTTTCTTCCGTGCAATTATTCCCACATGTTATTGTCTTGATAATTCGAAAAATACAAAATCATCATAATTAAGGGTCCTCTTGGAAATCACTCTGTTTATTGTTAGCGTTGCAACATATGAATCTACTTTTTGGGACCGTCAGCATGCCCAAAATCTAACACATTTTTATAAAATGAATGTATTTTATGCGTCCTAAACTTGTCAAAAAAAAAAAAAGCCTCCCAAATTAGGACCTGGGAAAGTTTGGAAATAAAAAGTGCACATTAATTTCATCAGTACACACAGAAAAGTCTCCTTGGTGCAGGCCTGAAATTGAACAGGAAGCTGTTCATTGGATTGAAGCAGCCATTTTGGGTGACTTCCAGGGCCATACCATGACCAACCCCTTCATGAAAATTCGCCCTGATGAGCCCCCCCCCAATGACGAAGGCCTGGTGGTCAAGTGGTTAGCGCGTCGACCTCACAGTGCAGAGGTCGTGGGTTCGATCCCAGCTCCGGCCTTCCTGTGTGGAGTTTGCATGTTCTCCCCATCCCTGTGTGGGTTTTCTCCGGGTACTCCGGTTTCCTCCCACATTCTAAAAACATGCATGACAGGCTGATTGAACACTCGGAATTGTCCCTGAGTGTGCGTGTGATCGTTGATGGTTGCTCGTCTCTGTGTGCCCTGCGATTGGCCGGCAACCGGTACAGGGTGTATATCGCCTGCTGCCCAAAGTCAGCTGGGATAGGCTCCAGTCCCCCCCGCAGATCCTCCGCAGAAAATGGATGGATGGATTAAGTACAGGATAGACCCTTGCAACCCTGATTTCTTGGCTCTGGTCACATTTGAAGCGTCAAGGAGTTTGCCAAGCATTGGAGTCCTTAAAACTTTTTCCCGCATTCTATTATGGAAGACACCCAGGGCATTGCTTTTGGGGAGGGCAACAGGAGGAAATTTTGGGGGGTGGAACCCCTTGTCTGTACATTTTCATCAGGATACTCCCACAGCATTCATTCATTCATTCATTTTCCGAGCCGCTTGATCTTCACTAGGGTCGCGGGGGGGTGCTGGAGCCTATCCCAGCTGTCTTCGGGCAGTAGGCGGGGGACACCCTGAATCGGTTGCCAGCCAATCGCAGCGCACACAGAAACGAACAACCATACGCACTCACACTCACACCTAGGGACAATTTAGAGTGTTCAATCAGCCTGCTACGCATGTTTTTGGAATGTGGGAGGAAACCGGAGCACCCGGAGAAAACCCACGCAGGCCCGGGGAGAACATGCAAACTCCAAACAGGGAGGCCGGAGCTGGAATCGAACCCGGTACCTCTGCACTGTGAAGCCGACGTGCTAACCACTGGACTACCGGGCCGCCCCTCCCACAGCATGTCAAGCGAAAATGTGGTTATTTTGTTGAAAGGATAATCATAAACACAGCCATTCCAAAATAGCACATTGTCCAAAATTTAATCAAACTACGAGCCCTTATGTCTTCAGGCTCCACCCCCAAGAGAGGCGTGCCTTCACACTCAATTAAGCATATACTGTAGGAATTTGCATGGTACGTTTCCATGCTGTACCATCCAAAGGATTGTTGTTACGTCAAAAGACCGCATATTATTGTGTTAAGAGCAGAAGCTCTCTCTCTCTCTCAATCTCTCTCTCTCGCACTTCACTGAATCAATAGTGCAGACAAAATGGCACACTAATCAACATTTCATTATTTCTATTTGCATATTTGATCCGGGATTTGTTCAAAGGATTATACATATTACCTGCATGGTGTTTAATTGCCTTTTTAATAGACTCTGCGGTTAAACAATGGAGTGTGGCTGGAAAGAGAGTCGAGAAATCGCATTAGAGCGAGTTGCTTTTGCGTCATCCCGCAACGCTTGGGAAGGTGGCGGCGTGAAATAAAGCAGCAGATCCGTCTGGCGATAGAGACGGCAGTGGCTGCTCAAAATTCATCCATTTGCCTGGTATTTGTTTAAGGAGATTGAAGAGGAGGCTGCTTGTTTCCCGTCGCTGCTGCATTTTTATATCTTATCATGTTTTGACAGATGAAGGGCGAGAGGGAGTTGGATGCACACGCGGCGGGGGAGTTTTTGTTGCGTGGTGGGCCACCAAGTTCGTATTGCTTGTAAAGTTTGCGGGAACTTTTACAACGTATCCGCTTGCCTTGTCCAGAAACGCATTCGCTTCAACTTCAGCATTCGCGAGCTGTTGGTTGCAAAGCTCTCCTGAAGTGCAATCGCGCCACTGTGTTGGCCAGAGAGCTACTTTCGACTCTCGTTCGTCAGGAACAATTCATGTTGAGTTCAGTTTTAATTCACCTTCCCGGGCCATCGGAGCAACGGAACCAGGCAGCAGAAAAGGGGGCGCGGTAATTGAATCAGTGGCGATCATGACCAGATCGCCAAGTTGTTTGGAACCTGCCATGACAAAGTGAATGTGGATGCTGTCATTGTGCCATTCGATGTTACCCAAACTCTCTCAACTCAACTCAACTCAACTCAACCGTATTGCTAGAGCACTTTAAAACAACCACCGCTGTACATCGAGAAAATATCATACATAGAACAATAAAACAAGATATTAATAACGAAGACAGTAGAAAGCACAAAACATCAAAATTAAGATTAAGTCTGAGGCCTGCCGAGTTGAATGCCAAAGAATGCAAATGAGTTTTGAGACGAGTTGTAAAGATGGCCAGCGAGGGGGTGTGCCGCATGTTCAGTGGGACGTCATTCCAAAGAAACGGACTAGCAACGGAAAAGGCTTGATCCCCTCTGAGTCTCAGTTTAGTTCTTGGCACTTCTACTAAAGTTTGGCCTGGCCTGAGGCACCGGTACGGTGCGTAGTGGTGGAGGAGCTCAGCGAGGTAAAGTAGAGCGAAGCCATTTCAAGATCTGAAAACAAATAATAGGGTCTTCAGACGAACTCTAAAATGTATAGGAAGCCAGCGAAGGGATGCCAGAGTAGGAGTGATGTGCTCCCTCTTAAGAGTACCAGTCAAGAGGCAAGCAGCAGCATTGTGGACCAACTGGAGGCCCTTAATGGAGGATTGGTTGACTCCAAAGTAAACTCTCTGCTTCAAGTGGCTCCGAACATTGAGTGCACACCCGCTGTAGTGGCTTGTGTGACGTTCGTTTGTTCATCCAGCACGATATTGCCCGAGGCTTGAACCCACGCGACCGCCATCTCCTTTGTGTCCATTACTATTACTACAAAAGCTGGGTCTCCAAAGCCACCCCCATCATCCATCCATCCATCCATCCATCTACTACCGCTTATCCGGGGCCAGGTCGCGGGGGCAACAGCTATAGCAGGGAAGCCCAGACTTCCCTCTCCCTAGCTACTTCTTCCAGCTCTCCCCGGGGGATCCCGAGGCGTTCCCAGGCCAGCTGGGTGACATAGTCTCTCCAGCGTGTCCTGGGTCTTCCTCGGGGTCTCCTCCCGGTGGGACATGCCCGGAACACCTCACCAGGGAGGCGTTCAGGAGGCATCCGAATCAGATGCCCAAGCCACCTCATCTGGCTCCTCTCGATGTGGAGGAGAAGCGGCTCGACTCGGAGCCCCTCCCGGATGACCGAGCTTCTCACCTTCATCATCAGTAAAGAACACACATTGCAACACCCTAACTACGGATGAAACCAATGCTCGGACACGTTCTGGAGTTGATGACGATTATAGACTTGAAAACGTAAAGCTAGCCCCACCCCATTCATCCGTGTATGTGTGTGGTTTTTTTTTTGAGTGTGTGAGTTTGATTTGCAGTAAATGTCAAGACGAGTGTACCACCACATGGCAGCCCAACAATATGTTTGTTTGTGTGTGTTGTGGTGGCGCGATATAGATACACTGACTCATTTCCCTGCAGGCGCCCCAGCAGGTCTTTTTGGCAACATGGAGCTGTGTTTGTGTGTGTGTGCGTGTGTGTGTTTGTGTCTGTATGTCTCTGTATGCTGTATAAGCATCAGCTTCAGGAGCGTGCCGCATTGAAAGTCATTCTTTGTGCTTAATCCCCCGCTGTTACTTTCTTGTCCTCTCTTCCTGCCTTCAATCCACCTGTGTCCCCTCCATCTCTTCTATTTTGTGCACTCCTCTCGTTTGTCCATCTCGCTTCATCTGTCATCCGTGCCCGACTCCCGCACCCCCACCCAGCCCTCTCCTAGTCCACGGGCCCCTAGCGTGACATTCTATCTCTGACACATCATGCATGTCCTTCTCTGATGATGCCAGCGCACTGACAGATCAGTCACAATGTGTGTCATCTGGCTAAAAGGGAGGGGGGCGGAGGGGAGGGGAGGCGAGGGAGGGAGAAAGGGCGGGAGGGCGGATGTGTCTCTTCATCTGTTACAAACCAATCAAGCAATTCCCTGATCAATAATAGTTTCAGCGAGACCCCGTCGTGTAAATACGCACTCAAGACTTTGGGAAGATTTTGACGACCGAACTGGCCAGATAAGTTTGATTTCTGAAAGCGAGTAAACATCGCTGTCAATTTATTTCTCCCACCTACGCCAAGAGATGATGCTCTTTCCTATTTTAAGATCAAATGACTCATAACCAGTCATTCAGTGTCAAAAACAAATGTTGGCCGACAAATAAGCATCCCGTAGTCTTCCTTGATGTGAGTTTTGGCGGTGTAGAACATTTTGATCGAATACTGGAAGCGGTTCTACTTGACAAGCGGACCCCGCTGTTCCGTTGGCAAGGCTGCGATGTTGACAATGCAGGCCTTGGATGATGCATCAAGCATGGCCCTAAAAATGTCACGCGAGTGCATCGACAAGTTGCTTCCAGCAGCATCTCGACGTACTGTATGTTACCGCGGTTAATGTCAGTTTCTGCACAGAAAGAAGTCAAAGCCCAGCGAGTTCAAGCGTGGCCGCTTTAGTACGAGCTTCAGCATAAATAAGACGTAAAGCAGGGAGCAGTCATATGTATGGTAATGTATATGTCAGGTGCTTTAAGCGTATTAATTCTTAGCTTCTTATATACAGCATGTCCGGCTGGTTTCGGTCACTTATACATTGCTCAGACCAAGAAATCCTCTTCCAACAATTGCACTCAGCCAACTGGATATTTCAATCGCCAATCCAACCGTCCATCTTGGACCGTGTTCTCCATCCCGGTGGTTCTTTGGTGGTAGCAATGACCCTCCACTCTCTTCAAATCCCATTTGTGCCACCAGAATGAACTCACCAAAATGGAAGCCAACCAAGTAGGAAACGGCAACGATAAAAGACATATGAAGAAAATAGTATATGGAGTCGGTATGGGCAGACTACATCCACCAAGACTGAGATGTTAAGTGCAGTGAGAAGTGTACCGGGATGTCCATTTGAGTATTTCCTGCTTCTTTGAGTTTTGATGCCCAGAATGGAGGGAATGCACCGTTACAACAGTTATTGAGTTTGGATAAAAATGGAATTGTTTGTTCCTCAGTCTGTGCACCACACTTCGGAATAATTAGGGTTGGCAACGACGGTAGTATGGAGCTGTCAATGCGGAATAAAAGTATTTTGACTGGCAAATACGCTCAAAAGTACACGCGAGTACAATCGAACGTACTGAAATACGTTTGAACGTACACGCAAGTATATTTTGATGTTGTCTTGCTCGTACGTGGATTCATGCATACTTCCTGGCGTCATCTCATTTTGATTCTGGATGAAATGTTCCATCCATCCATCCATTTTCCGAACCGCTTGATCCTCACTAGGGTCGCGGGGGGTGCTGGAGCCTATCCCAGCTGTCTTCGGGCAGTAGGCGGGGGACACCCTGAATCGGTTGCCAGCCAATCGCAGGGCACACAGAGACGAACAACCATCCACGCCCACACTCACACCTAGGGACAATTTAGAGCGTCCAATCAGCCTGCCATGCATGTTTTTGGAATTTGGGAGGAAACCGGAGCACCCGGAGAAAACCCACGCAGGCCCGGGGAGAACATGCAAACTCCACACAGGGAGGCCAGAGCTGGAATCGAACCCGGTACCGTTCCTCTCAAGACAAAGTTGCTCAAAGAATGGAAAGTTAAGCTGCACCGCTTTCTCTCTCATGAATTCTGTAGCTAAGAAATACATTGTCCAAGCAAAAACTGTGTGATATTTTGGAAGTAGGACCCACAAGGTAGGAGTGGTCTGAGTCCACAAGGCCCAGAGTGATGGATGGATGCGCCAAGGGAGGCAGAAGAAAGGCCTAATCTGTCGAGGATCACGTAGGTCCAAACCTGTCCTTCCATCTTCTGGGACAAGAGGATGGCGTAGGCAGACAGTGCTTTAGTGAGAGACGTCAACTTTGAGCAATGGCAGCACCGGAGGAATCTGTCCCGCAGGCCCCAGCTGTGGCAATCACTGCTCAGTGGGCCGCCGGGTCGGAGCAATCAGGACACCAGCGAGCCGTCAGCTGAGCCTCGCCTCGTCTTCGCCGCTTCTCTCAGCTCCCCCATCGTTCCCATCGCGGGACGTGCTCGCCTCCTGGGAGTGGACCAGGTGGATTACATACCCCTGACGTTATGGCAGTCTCGTGCAATTTCGACGGAAAGTTCGCATGTTGGCGTGCAAACAGGTGCCTCCATTTGTATAGCCGTGGCAATTGCAAGAAAACACCGCTTTGGGGTCATTTTCTCCAGGAAGCAAACAACGTTCATATCTAACATGTGTACAGGTATATGTGTGGATATACGGTATGTATGTATGTGTCTATAGGTGTGTGTATGCATGCATGAATATATATATATTTATATATATATATTTTTTTTATATATATAATGTGTGTGTGTGTGTGTGTGTGTATATATACAGTATGTGTATATATATAAAATATATACATGAAACCTCGGTTTTCAAACGTCTCTGTTCTCAACCAAATCGGTTTTCGACCAAAAATTTTCGTTTTTTATGCCTTGGATTACGACCGAAAATCAGTTCTCAACCAAACTGAGCGCACTTGAATGCACCACTTGACTCCTCTCGCCTTCCTTACACGGGGAAGTGACGCTTCCTCTGGTAGACGGGAAAGTGATGCTTCCTCGTGGAGCTTTTCCATTGTGAGCAGACATGTACAATAAAGGTTTCGCTTTTTGAACAGCCTTCTGGAACCGAGGTATGACTGCGTGTGTATATATATATATATATATATATATATATATATATATGTATATATATATATATATGTATATATGTATATATATTGGAGCTGTCAGTTTAGAGCTGAAATTGTTATTTCAGTAAATATTTGCATTTGGCACACATTTGGCAAAAACTGATTCATGATTCCAAGTTGATGAGAGCATTAAGATGGGGGAAAAATAGGACAAAAAATGTAAAAGGAAATTCTGAAACGATATAAAATATATGAGTAATCACGATTAATTTCTCATTAAGTTCATTTGAGTTAATTATGAGTTAATTATGACAGTTGCATTTTTAATTCGATTACATATTTTAATCGTTTGACAGCTCTAATATAAAAAAAAAAAAATCCTCATCTCACCCCTCGGGTGGTGTCCGTCCCTCATTCAGCTCGGGTCCTCTACCAGAGGCCAGGAAGCTTGAGGGTTCTGCGCAGTATCCTTGCTGTTCCCAGCACTGCACATTTCTGGACTGAGATGTCCGATGTTGTTCCCGGGATCTGTTGCAACCACTCATCTAGTTTGGGGGTCACTGCACCGAGTGCTCCGACCACCACAGGCATGACTGTCACCTTTACCTTCCAGGCTCTCTCCAGCTCTTCTCTGAGCCCTTGGTATTTCTCGAGTTTCTCATGTTCCTTCTTCCTGATGTTTCCATCACTAGGGACCGCTACATCCACTACAACGGCTTTCCTCTGCCCTTTATCTATGATCACGATATCTGGTTGGTTCGCCATTACCATCTTGTCAGTCTGGATCTGGAAGTCCCACAGGATCTTCGCTCTGTCATTCTCCAATATATATATATATATATATATATATATATATATATATATATATATATATATATATATATATATATATATATATATATATATATATACATATATATATATAGAGAGAGAGAGAGAGATTTTTTTCAGTGTAAATTTGACATTTTTTAAAGCATCGTAAAACATTTTGAGTTGCATTCTGATGTATCAAAAGTGCTATCTGAATAAAGTCTGATTGACTGATTGATCTGCATTCTTAGACATTTACACTGTGTTTCAAAAGTCAATGGGATGAAATTTATTTATTAAGCCCTTCATCACAAAAAGAGTCTCAAAGGGCTTCACAAGCCCACATTTGAAACATATTCATGGTCAACCCTGATCTAAACCCCATAAAAGGGCACGGAAAATCTCAAAAACAATACATGGGGAAAAAAGAAGACACGGGGGCGTCTTTCCAGGATGACCAGGCAGCAATGGATACAGAGTGGGCAGGATTGAGCACACAAGTGGTGCGGCGGGCGACTTAATTGAGATTAAGATGAACCGCTGCAGGAAGACACCTCGGAGAAGTGTGTTTCAATGAGCCTCAATCAGTTTAAAGCATTCGGGGCGGGTACGAAGCTATGCTTCATTGCCCCGTTGTATTTTATACTCATTGCGAATTTGGCTTTGTTCTACACCAACGGAGTTACGCCACGCGGTTTATTTGAACGAGCCCACCGCCAGAAGGCTTGGAGGCTTCTCAGAGGTACCACGGGTGAATTCAATCGTTCGAGTCAGTTTTGTTTCCGTCTGTGAAAGACGAGGCTCACCGTTTACCGCCGAGGCACAAACGCGATCAATAGCTGTCGAGCCACACCCGCCGCTCCACGAATGCATCCGCTGGCTTTTGCGTCCAGGGGATGGGCCCATGTGTTGTCATGGTGATGTTTCATGTCGTTGCGGCCAGACACAAATGGAACATTTGGACAGAAATCCACTCAAAAAAAAAAAAAAGCGATCTGGAGCTCTTACCATCTCCTCCCTCGGTATAGGTCCTAATGAGTTGCAAGGCGAAGTGAGGCAAGACATCTGTAATGTGCCATGAAATATGTAAGCCGGGCCTTTTGGAAGAAAGAAGGAAGGGCAGGGGGTTCTCTTCTCTGATCTTTTGTGAAGCCGTGGCAGGTTCAGGGGGCACAGCTTAGCCCCCAAATTTTGGAATCCACATCGACACCCCACCCCTAGTTCCCCCCACCTAGCAACACACCCTGCACTAATTTGATTCCTGGAATGATGAGGGTAGCACTTGATATTAAGTCCTTCATCAGTCCTGCGAGGAAAAGAGACAGAAAGGTCTTGTGGGAGGTGGCTGCGCTCGCTTCTCCACTGTAAATATATGAAGCATGAGCATCTATGTTGGCATTTAATTGCATCTAATTCTGATTCTGCTACTGTCTGCTTCCCTTGAACCTTCCCACCCTGGCTTATCAGTGCATACAAAGCACTAATAAATACTTACTTGGTTGTACCGCATCCCTTGGCCTAAATTTATGGGCGAGACCTTTCTGCTTCTTTTTTTTTTTTTTTAATATATATGCCCCATATTCTTTCACCTTCTCCAAACGCACATAAATCCCCCCCCCTCCTCACCCCCTTGCCCCTTTGTTCCCACCCTCTTCGTCTGGTATTTTAAGGCCTTGTTTTCAAAGTATAGCAATGGCAAGCTCAGGGCCGAGCCAAGGTAGCCCGCCTGTGCATTTTCATGCTTTATGGCGTCTTTGGGATTTCTTTCTCGGAGTTGTTTGGAACAGGAGTTATCCTGAGAAGTTTTGGAAACGACTACCGGAAGCATAACGATAGAAATCTCTTCGGTGGCTTTCAATACATTTCGCGTGACAACTCTTGTACGCATGACAAAGCTCATCCATTTTTAATATGCTTATATTTATTTTAAATATTTCATATTTGTTGATGTACTTTTTTTTTTTGTTCTTCTACTTTCTCCCTTTCATAATTTTGCTGCGGCGGCCCGGTAGTCCAGTGGTTAGCACGTCGGCTTCACAGTGCAGAGGTACCGGGTTCGATTCCAGCTCCGGCCTCCCTGTGTGGAGTTTGCATGTTCTCCACGGGCCTGCGTGGGTTTTCTCCGGGTGCTCCGGTTTCCTCCCACATTCCAAAAACATGCATGGCAGGCTGATTGAACACTCTAAATTGTCCCTAGGTGTGAGTTGTGAGCGCGGATGGTTGTTCGTCTCTGTGTGCCCTGCGATCGGCTGGCAACCGATTCAGGGTGTCCCCCGCCTACTGCCCGAAGACAGCTGGGATAGGCTCCAGCACCCCCCGCGACCCTAGTGAGGATCAAGCGGCTCGGAAGATGAATGAATGAATGAATAATTTTGCTGCTGTAAATTGGGACTTTCTCCATTGTGAGACGAATAAAGGTTTTCTATTCTTATCTTAAAATAAGACCTTTGGAGAGCAAAGTGCCCACCAAAATTGAGCAATCTGGCAACACGGAGGCTCAGTGAAACTGAAAGCGTCCGCATTAAAGCACTTGCTGGATGCTCTCCAACAAATTTGGAGAGCAAAAAAAGACTGAATTTTTCTCAATGCCGCCTTTAATGATTGTTCTTTAAGTGAGCAAGGGTCAGAGATAGATATTTCGGCGTTAATGTCAGGGGTTCGAGAACGCACGCTCTCAATGATAGGTCACGACAGATATAGCAACTCAAATGTGCGCTCGCACTCCTGGACTGTAGTACCCCTATTAAAGAGGTGTTGTTGTTTTTTTTTTTTTTAATTCTGTAGCGGCCACATTTTGTCATTGGCAAGCCCCACTTCAATGTTGTTCGCAGCTAATTATAAAGCTGGTTTCACCAGACTCAATGTTCGCATGCACAAAGCGCCTTAAATGTCACGGCGGGCGCAACACTCGTGAGTTATTCGGCGGCAACAATGTTTCGGCGCCTCGCCGCACATGGTACGGTCTTCTCTTCTAGCCAGGGTCAAGTAAAGCAACGCTTATCAGAACAGTGTGCATTGCTCCTTTGAGATTGTTGGCTTTTCCCTTTCTAGTTCATTCATTCATTCATTCATCTTCCGTACCGCTTGATCCTCACTAGGGTCGCGGGGGGTGCTGGAGCCTATCCCAGCTGTCTCCGGGCAGTAGGCGGGGGACACCCTGAATCGGTTGCCAGCCGATCGCAGGGCACACAGAGATGAACAACCATCCACGCTCACACTCACACCTAGGGACAATTTAGAGTGTTCAATCAGCCTGTCATGCATATTTTTGGAATGTGGGAGGAAACCGGAGCACCCGGAGAAAACCAACGCAGGCCCGGGGAGAACATGCAAACTCCACACAGGGAGGCCGGAGCTGGAATCGAACCCGGTACCTCTGCACTGTGAAGCCGACGTGCTAACCACTGGACTACCGGGCCGCCTCCCTTTCTAGTTAAAACGCAAAACATCACTTAAAATAGCGACTGATATGGGCAACATTAAAGTGAATAAGCAATCGGGAAGGAGTGAGCTTTGAGATGAGTTTTAATGAGTGGATAATGAGTCTGTGTTATGGAGGTCGGATGGTCAATCGTTTCAAATACGAGGAGCAGGGTGGCTTAAGCCTCTGGTCTTGACGGCGGTCAGATGGGCAGAAGGAACGGAGAGCTGGAGGAAGGGTGAAGATCTGAGAGCACGACAGCGTGTAGCGACGTGAAGGAGCTCTGAGAAGTGGTCAGTTTTTTTCGAGGGAGACCAGGCAGAAGAGAGTTGCAGCTGTTCAGGAGGGAAGTGATGAGGCTGTGAACAAGGATGGCAGTAGAGCTGGATCTGGATAGCTACCGGATTTCTGTGGACGCTTGTCTCAGTTACAAAGTTTTAAATGCGCATGAACCCCAGCCGTTCGATAAATTCATTCCGAGGAGAAACAATGAAGGATGCACTCGGGCTTGATACAGGACGGCCGGAGCCAGGATCGAACCCGGTACCTCTGCACTGTGAGGTCGATGTGCTCACCAGTCGACCGCCGGGCAGCCAAAACTGAAACGTTCGTTAAAAAACACCCATGAAACACCGTTTCCAGACTGCAGCCCATTCCGGTCAGCTTCTGGCTAGCAAATTTGTAGCTGCAAATGATTTTTTTCTGTCCTGTTCTATTGTCTAGTAATAGCGTACAGCAACTGCTTGTCTTGTCAGTTCGTCGGTGAAGGCCCTCGTTATCGAGGAATGCGGCCCCCAGGACAGGGCGATGGCTCCTGGTGCTTGTGTCTCCGATGACTGTGGAGGCCCAGTCTTCCCCGAAAACCCCGCCCGCAGGATTGACAGAAGTGGGTTGGGGGGCCGGGCGGTTGCAGGGCCCTCTCCTTCCTCCGCGCTCGCCGGTCCTCCTCCGCAGCGACGCGTCGAGTCTCGAAGACCCGGACCCCGCCCCGCACAGCCCCACGCCAGGCCGCCCGATCTGCGGCCAGGTCAGCCCACTGTGCCGGGGGAATCCGGCACCGCTGAAGATGACCCTTTAGCTGGTCTTTGAAACGTCTTTTCGGGGAACCGCGAGGACGGGTGCCCTCCAGCAATTCCGCAAAACTTCGCAAAAGATCTGCACAGTTCTTGTCAGTTATAGGATAAGGATATCTTACTTTGGTTCTTTATTTGGTTTCTTATTGCCGTCACCGTGGTTTGAAAGTTTGATGCGTCTCACTGTGCTATTTTAGAAACCTGCCTCTGGACTACGGCTAAAAGCTAGCATTTACGCTAAGTCCGGCACTTCGACACTGTTTATTCTTGTGTTGGTTCATATGCACTGTCCCGATAAAGACAACCCCCACCCCCAAAAACATCTAAGTGTGTGTAGGGGGGTGAGCGATTAATGTTACGTAAGTGAAAGTACCTCGAGTGATGTTATTTATGTATGATTGAAAGGAGAGTGCGCTGTCTCGGATGATTATGTTTTACTTTATGCAGTTTGTTTGTTTCCAGACAGCTTTTTGCCACTGTCAAACCACCCCCGCCCCCAACCCCGCCCCTCCGCCAGCTTGCCGCTGCGTCTAGACGGGAGCTACTCAATGATCAAAAACGGGTCAAATCTGTCATCATGTCTCCTACTATTTTTTTTCCCCCCCCTCCGAGTCTCATGTGCACTGCCCAATAAATTTCAGTCTAACGGATGGATGAATTATGCAGGACTGATTTTCAAGATGCAGATTCATGCAACGTATCTGATCGGAGAAGTTGCATCAAAATGTCACGCGTAGGGATATGCCGGAGCTGACTGGCGCGTCAGTCACCCTTCACGAGGTGCTTTTCGAAATGTGTTTACAAGTTCCTAATAGCAAACGGGCCGCCTTGTGTATTAGCATGCTTCCACCGGGCCATTCGGCGTCCATTAGCATGCCATCTGCACCGCACCGAAGGTAAGAGCTCATAAAGTCTCCAAAGATTCTTCACGCTTGACCTTACAGATAATACTTCCGCTCGATTTTTGAGTGCTTAATAAGTAATATTCTGCGAAAGGCCAGCAGGTATTTGGAGCGGGGAATCATTATTGAATGAGGCTCAGACCAGGTTTATGGTCCCAATTATGCCGCGCAATAAAAAGGGGCCGTCGGTAGCGGCGGCCGCGCTCCGCAAAGTTTCACAGAGTTTCCGAATTGCCGAGGAGAGATTAGATTGATTGGAAATGATGACGGTGAGGAGCGGGAGGACGTTGCAGCCTTCTTACGTCAGCTTTTTTGATTATTAAAAAAAAAAAAATCTCTGGTTACATCTGAAATAGGGAATGAAAGGTTCAAGCCATGGAACAAAACTGCAGCGTGCACATTTTTTCAAAATACAAGTCCTGGAAGCTGCGCAATGAATTAGCGGTTAGCATGTCTGCCTTCACCGTTCAGGGTTCGAATTTTCCTCTTCTTTTACTTGTGTGGGTTTTCTCTTTATCATCTTTAAAGCCCTCCTCAAAACTCACTTGTAGATTTGTTCTTGATTTTACTGCTTGGTGCTTTCTACCGCCTTTATTACGGATTTGTCTTACTGTTTATTGCGTATGTTAAATCGCTCCATGTACAGCACTTTGTATGCAGCGATGGCTGTTTGAAAGTGCTCTACAAATACTGTTGACTTGACTTGACTCTGCGTATTCCGACTTTAACCAACATTTCCAAAACAAACATGTACATCATTGAAGACTCAAAATTGTCCTGCGGTATGAACGTGTGGTGTTTGACTCCGTGCTGTGCGATGCAGTATAGCAATAAGCCAGTCGTCGGGATCAGATAGAAGACACCCGCCTGTTTGTGTCCGCAGGAAAGGAAGAGCTACAAAGAAGGAGAGAAGGGAGTATAGACGGGGAGGGATCGAAGGAAGAGCAGAATGGCATTATGTCTATCGGTGTGGATAATTAAATGTTGGAGCGTTTTTCTCCGAGCCTTTGTTGTCCGATCGATACGGCACTACCCGGGGGAGCTAATCTGTATTAGCGGAATTAGCCTGGTGGCTAACTCGGATGTCTCAACCAGGCGGGGTTGAAGTGGGGTGGCGGAGGGATGTATGGCAGGATGCGAGATCGCGACTGGCGAGATAAAGAGGCAGCAAATATTCCGCTGGAGGTTTATCGCATACTGAAAAGTTTGGGGAGTCAAAAGTGTGTTTATCTTAAATCTCTTCTATATTAGGGTCATGGGTTACATGCATGCTGATGTGCTTTGCCTCGGCAGAGAATGCTCAAGTACACAAGTAGGAAAATAGGAAATTAGGGGGGATGCAGAAAGGATATTAAAGCGGAAACGGCCGTAGAATCATCAAATTCTGCCGTCACGCTCCGGCCAGATGCAATGAACGAAAAGCCGAGATGTTGCACATTTGGCGTCATCCATCTGTATCATGCAGTGTTTTCCAAACCTGGACTGAGCCAAGGCACACATCTCCTGAATACAAAGTTCACATCTCAAACTAACATGTTGCAAAAACCACTGATATGATAACAATTTGTAGGATTTGGCAGCCACCGCCCAAAATGTCTTTTTGAACGGCAAGGCAGCGTTACTTATAGAACACATTTCAGAGACGAGATGGCTAGCTTAATGTGCTTCACAAAATTCAAAATACAAAATTCAAATTTAGAACATTTAAAAACACAGAAGAATGTAAGAATTGAAGGCATTTCAAAGCAAAATAAATCAGAGTTGGGGCGGCCCGGTTGTCCAGTGGTTAGCACATCGGCTTCACAGTGCAGAGGTGCCGGGTTCGATTCCAGCTCCGGCCTCCCTGTGTGGAGTTTGCATGTTCTCCCCGGGCCTGCGTGGGTTTTCTCCGGGTGCTCCGGTTTCCTCCGACATTCCAAAAACATGCGTGGCAGGCTGATTGAACACTCTAAATTGTCCCTAGGTGTGAGTGTGAGTGTGAATGGTTGTTCGTTTCTGTGTGCCCTGCGATTGGCTGGCAACCGATTCAGGGTGTCCCCCGGCTACTGCCTGAAGACAGCTGGGATAGGCTGCAGCACCCCCTGCGACCCTAGTGAGGATCAAGCGGCTTGGAAGATGAATGAATGAATGAATGAATAAATCAGAGTTGACCAAAATGAAAGCGGAAGTACATGATTTTTTCAAAAACGGGTGATAAAGATGCTTTAGTCGACCGCATCGATAGGACAATAATGGCTCGCAGAACCCAGAGAGATGGCACAAATTGACCCGAAAACGGTCACCTCAAAACAATACGGCAGACTGACTGTCACTTTTTGGCTTTTTCAAACTAGCCACGGCGACCAAATTTGTTGTTGTTGCAAGTGGCTCGGGGGCATGTCTGTGTTTATGTGTGTATAACGAGTGTTTGGCGCTCACGCTTCACTCATGCCCCATGATTTGTGAGGATTAAGAATGAGCCGCCTGCTCGTGCTAATGAGAGGTGAAGGGATACAGTAATTGAAACCTTAGGGACAGCGATTGAGACACAAGAATAGTGCGGGGTGCTGCTGGTGTGTTTTGGTGTTTATCTGCTAGTGGGGGGGAATGGGACCGGTTTTGTTTTGGACCTTGGCAGAGTGTTGTGTTTCCTCATGAGATGGAGCTCTACCCTCTCCCGAGTTTCAAGTTGGGCTGATGCACTCCAGTTATGATCAATAAGGCGAGTGCCATCAAGCTCCTCATTTGAATTTGCATGGGGGGGGGGGGGGCGGGGGGGAGGAGAAACCCTCCACTCTAATCCCCCAGTCGATTGCAACACATTTCCAGCCGTTCACTGCGCGCCGCTGAATAGATATCCCGTCAACGTTGCGTGTGGACGCTCGCAGACTTTCGAGTGGAAACTTACCTCCAAGTTCTGCATGGCTGCTTTATTTGGGGTGAAAATATAGACTCGCTAAGGTGTTTGGCAGTTGGCCTCCATCCAACGTTTCAACAGAACGTTCACTTAGAAAACACGGATGCTTGTGGTCACACGGGTAAATGTGCATCGTGTATCGTCCACACTGTATTACCCTATATGGAGTAGCATTCAATTTCCATGATATTGCTATGATATTTCCCCAGCTTGAATTTCAGCTATCCCCCCCCCCCCCCCCCCCGCACAGTGTCACATCAGATTTTATGACACCGGGTTGTTTATTGCTTGACAATACAGATAACGCCATCTCACCACCATTTGCACTATATTGCAGTGTGTCCAGCCCGTTTGGAGAATACCCACTGTGGAGAGATTGTTTCAGTGCGGGGACCCCCGCAGTTGGCTCATTGTGAGTCCAGGCCACCATCATCAGAGGGAAAAGTCTCCCCTGACTTAAAAAACACCAATGTCACCGATCGCTTCCCCCAGAGAGCGGCAAGAACAAGGCGAATCCGTCCGATCGAATGTCACGCAAATACACAGCCTGTGATTGCTGTTGGTTCTAGTCCGGTTATTGACCCCCATGCTCTGTGTGATGTGCAAGTCGCCGACATTGTGTTGCAGGCACGGTTGTGTGCGCTTGTATCCGAGAAGCGATTGGAAGGCCATCGCGCATTGCGCTGACCCTATCTCAGAGGCTCGGATGGCTGCGTGGCGAGATCAGAGAGGGAGCTGAGCCCAGTGACTCCAACTGTGATGGAGGATATGTGTGTGTGTGTGTGTGTGTCTGTGTGTGTGTTTAGAGACAAGATGACATAGCCCAGAGCCCCTCTGCAGTCGAGTCAAAATGATAAGAGAGAAAAAGCTGCGGCGATGGGCAGCTCCACAGATGGTCACCAAGAACCCTCCGCCCAACACACACACACACACACACACAAACGCACACACTTCATTGTGTATATATACAACGCGCACACACACACACACACACACACACACACATTTTCAAAAGTCTTATGCAAAATAGTCCCATTTACTTAAAACTGACTTTAGAGCAAGGTGATTCTACCTGGCATTTGAATAATTTAAAAGATAAGACTTTTTTTTTTTAATGTGTATTTTTTTTTTCATCCTTTTGTTCCCAAATCCTGTTAATGGACCAAAACCAATAATGTGCTAATCTGACTCTCATTATTTGAACTCCTCATGACTGCAGCCCCAAGCCAATTATTTGCCAAGTAAAGATGTAAATCTTTTTCTTTTGGGCGGGTTGGCGGGGGGCAGCATTTCATTCCCCCAACTAATGTTTTGTGGCTCAAAAAGACTTCAGAAATTGTGATCAAAATGTCAGTAGATAGTATTTTTGTGATTATTTGTCATATATAAATTAGCATGTATTGTATTGTATTGTATTGTATGTGACGGACCAGACTCTGATGCACACGCAGCCGAAAATCGATTTTATTTTATTTTTTAAATTCTGGTGCATATTGACGGTGGGTGGAGCACCTCTGCCGTCCTGTGACCACTTGACTTGATGCTAACGTCACTCCTTCGGTTTGCGTACGATACAAGGCCTTGGTTTACTATCACCACTGGCTTTAAAAGTAAGTGAGGCCTGTAGGGGGAGCCCAAGAGCAAGACGGCCAAAAGAGTGAGCCCCACGAGGGGCAAAACGTTTGCTCAAGGCTCCCCCTGGCAGTGCTATCTAAATCCTTACGCAGGTTAATCCAACTCTGACCTCCTCCAGTTCTCACTGACCGATCGTATCGCCTTCTCGTCCTCGCCACCCTTTCCCTCCTATGCGGTCGCAATCTGCTTCCCGGTCTATCCCTTATATAGTCTTTATCGCTTGCCGCTGCACGTTTGAGCCTACCTTGATGTCTGTCCTCACCCCGGCGCCCCAAAGTGGCCCAAAGGAGATTTTCAAGCCAATTGTAGTTGGATGTCCGGATAGAGTCCTTGTTTACCTCCACGTCCGGCACTAAAGGCTTTTTTTTCCGGTGTTTATTTGGGGGATGTAGGAGGTGGGGGCATTTGGCGGAAAGGGAGGGGAGTGAAAGTTGGGCTGGAAAAAGGTGACTCCAAGTGTCCGCGTGTCTGCACCCCTCGGGCAAGGTAGCGGAGATGGATGACCGGGCCCACTGTGTGCATAGAAGTCGTTTTTACTGTTCAGGAGCCCAATTAAGTCTATTTTCATCATTTATAACTCTCTCTGGGTGCCAAGGAGAGATGGCAGTTAGGTATCGGACACCGTGTCCGGTGATCCAGTGCTTAGTTCGTCGACCTCACGGTGCAGAGGACATGGGTTCGATCCCGGCTACGGCCTTCCTGTGTGGAGTTTGCATGTTTTCCCCGTGCCTGTGTGGGTTTTCTCCGGGTATTCAGGTTTCCTCCCACATTTCAAAAGCATGCATGACAGGCTAATTGAACACTCGAAATTGTCCCCCTTGTCCCAATTGACAATAAAGTTAATCCAATCCAATGGATGGCAACCGGTGCAGGGTGCCCCCCCTCCCCACCCCCGTCAAGTATCGAACATCGATAAAAGTGATCAGTGTTGCAATACAATACTATGAAGCTTGTGCAGATAATTGCTGCACCATTTTTAAAAGTGACCACTAGCGGTATTTGTCGAACAACTTGAAGTGTGCAGAAAGTCAAAAAAATTGTACAGAAAGTCCTTGAGCGCATGTAAGTGTCAGGTGCTGTGGAATATCGATCAATGGCAATCGTTCAAGGATGTACAGAGCTGGCGTTTCGATGATCTGTGCGGTAATACTCTTCTCAAAAATGCAAAGAGCCACTGGAGTTTCGGGTTAGTGTTGAAGGAGTTTGCGGCGAGACGGAAGAAGCATTTCCTAAATCTTGCACATGCGCTGTACGTTTTCTCCTTTGCTTTAAAATGTCTTGAATTTGTTTCAAATGTTCTGATTGAGTTACCTTGTATATGAAATGTGCTGTATATATAATCCTGGGACCTGTGCGTCCACGTGTGTGGACATGACGTCTTTGGCTTTCAAGACTATCCATCCATCCATCCATTTTCCGAACCGCTTGATCCTCACGAGGGTCGCGGAGGGTGCTGGAGCCTATCCCAGCCGTCTTCGGGCAGTAGGCGGGGAACACCCTGAATCGGTTGCCAGCCAATCGCAAGGCACACAGAGACGAACAACCATCCACGCCCACACTCACACCTAGGGACAATTTAGAACGTCCAATCAGCCTGCCACGCATGTTTTTTGAATGTGGGAGGAAACCGGAGCACCCGGAGAAAACCCACGCAGGCCCGGGGAGAACAATCAAACTCTACACAGGGAGGCCGGAGCTGGAATCGAACCCGGTACCTCTGCACTGTGAAGCCGATGTGCTAACCACTGGACTACCGGGCCGCCCACTTTCAAGACTCATTCATTCATTCATCTTCCGTACCGCTTGATCCTCACTAGGGTCGCGGGGGGCTCTGGAGCCTATCCCAGCTGTCTCCGGGCAGTAGGCGGGGGACACCCCGAATCGGTTGCCAGCCAATCGCAGGGCACACATAGACAAACAACCATCCACGCTCACACTCACACCTAGGGACAATTCAGAGTGTTCAATCAGCCTGCCATGCATATTTTTGGAATGTGGGAGGAAACCGGAGCACCCGGAGAAAACCCACGCAGGCCCGGGGAGAACATGCAAACTCCACACAGGGAGGCCGGAGCTGGAATCGAACCCGGTACCTCTGCACTGTGAAGCCGACGTGCTAACCACTGGACTACCGGGCCGCCCACTTTCAAGACTATAATGTTAAATTTTGGACTATAAGGGCCTGGCGTCCACTTACGAGGACGTTTCATCAAATAAAAATATTTGTTTTCTTTGTCAAATAATATGACAATTTAATTGAGGTTCTAATTTAGGGAAGCACGGTGATGTACGTGGACAGTACAGTCATGCAAGAGGTCCAAGGAGGTTAAAGCACCCTTCCCTTGCCCTGGTAAGCATGTCTATAAAAGAACATCAAGAACCCACGCCCCAGAAAGTTGTTTTGATCTGAAATTTGGCTCCATTCAGGCCCCGCAGCATGCCTTCTTTCTGCCCAAATGACCCTCTTGCACCAAAGTCTGCCTTCTCTACTCTGCCGGTATCTCCTCATGACTAGATGAAGAAGCGTCTTACGCTGGGGGGTGGGGGGAGGGCGAGGGGATTCTCATGCCACTTGTCTACAGTGAGCCGAGGAGCGGGATGCGTGCGCGGGTTGCGTGTGAGCACTGCTAATTGCGCTGCGACTTGAATGTGTGATGCATTATGCATTGTGCGCATACATCCACTAGATCGCCGCACGCCGCCTTAAAAGGGGAGGAAGAGCCTATATAGACGAATCATGACCGTGCCGTGTCAAGCTTCTCTCACATGCTGCGTGGAAGGGGCCGGACGGACGCCTCGGGGGGTGCTGCCTCTCTCTTTTCCGCTGCAATCCCACTCTCGATTGATCTCCGTGCAGGTGGGCTGTTTTTAAAGAGAAGACTTTGTCCGCTTTAAATCATTTATAGCCGCGTGTGCTCTTTTTTTTTTTGCGTGGGTATCCTCGAGTGTGCGTGTGTGTTTTGATACGACACGAGTTGGTTTGTGTGTACTTTTGGGATGGTGAGACACCGGGAAGATCAGAGGACCTTTAAAAAAAAAAAAAAAACTGTGTGATACGTGTGGGTGGATGCCATTACCCAAGGCGCTATTGTAACCCTAATCAAAAGTGCAGGAATCCAATCTTGGAACAGGAATCCCTCCACCGCCTCACGGGCAAGCTCCGGGTTCACGGTCTCTTCCATATGTGAGTGTAAATGTCCTGATCCATGTAGAACAAGCCGATGCATTAAAGACCATGTCCAAATCCATCTCAGTTCCCAAAAGAGCAAGCCGAAGTAGGCCATGCTTCTCACTTGGTGTGTCCACCTGCCTGTTTGACAACAGAAGCCCCCCCCCTCCCCGCACCCCAAGCCTTGTGAATGAGGTCAATCCATTTCCTGGATAGTATGAGAGTAGTGGAGAAGAAAGTATGTGGGAGGGTTTCCCCATAAGTGCCAATTAGCGTCTCAAGGTATGGAGTAGGGCGGCCCGGTAGTCCAGCGGTTAGCACGTCGGCTTCACAGTGCAGAGGTACCGGGTTCGATTCCAGCTGCGGCCTCCCTGTGTGGAGTTTGCATGTTCTCCCCGGGCCTGCGTGGGTTTTCTCCGGGTGCTCCGGTTTCCTCCCACATTCCAAAAATATGCATGGCAGGCTGATTGAACACTCTAAATTGTCCCTAGCTGTGAGTGTGAGTGCGAATGGTTGTTTGTCTCTGTGTGCCCTGCGATTGGCTGGCAACTGATTCAGGGTGTCCCCCGCCTACTGCCCAAAGACGGCTGGGATAGGCTCCAGAACCCCCCGCGACCCTAGTGAGGATCAAGCGGTACGGAAGAAGAGGTATGGAGTGTCAGTCACGGTGCTGCAAAATCATAACGAGAACCGTCTCCTATGGAACTGAGGCTTTATCGAGTCTAAAAACTTTTTTTTTTTTTAAACATCAGGAAAAAGTCCCAAGATGTGGCAACGCGCCTCCCGTCGAGGTTACAATTTCCTTTTTGGTGGAGTCTGTTCACCGCAGCTCGTAGCCTTAATATTCATTGTGTTTTAAAGTTGCTCTTCTAAACGTTCCCCCCCCCCCCCCACCCCCATTTTTATTTTTATTTTTTTTGTCTCCCTCGTCTCCCTGACTATTCCTGTCAGAGTGTTTTGGAGCACACGGAGTCTTGCCGAGCATTCAATCTTTCATGGCGCCGTCACTTTTTCAGCGCCTGCTTTGACACTCCACTCAGTCAGTGCGAGAGGAACTCGCCACGCTCCCTTTTCTCCTCGCTACCAAAAGCAGGCTGCAAATAGGTGAACCGGTGCAGAATGTGTTGGCAAGGGACTAGGCAAGGCTTTAAACCCAGAGCAGCTCTATGATGAAGTAGACACTTGAAACACACGCATACCCGGTGACTGTATAACAAGTAAATGTCTGCCTCTTTGATATTCTGTTGCTTCGGCCTGATTTTCTCAAAAGTAGCTGACGCACGATCCTTGCAAATGAGAAGTTTTTGAAGCACACGTACTGCAAAAAAAATGGAGGCAGGGTGTGTGTGTGTGGAGGGGGGGGGTCACTTTAGGCCACTTAACGGGCGGGCGTGCGCGTGAGGCTTAAATGAGAGACGAACGCTATCGAGCACAAGCGGCTGGAGAAATCCAAAATGAGAAAGTTTTCCGGAGCAAATGAGGAAAACAGCGTTAAAAATTAACTTCCGCTCTTCTTCAGATGAGATGCGAGAAAAAGCCGTCATATAGATGCGGAAAACAAGTCATTTCCAGTCATCTAAGAATACACCAAATCCTACCGACTTTATGTGATAAAATATCGAAGATCTAATTCGAGTTTATCGATGTAAGTTATTAGATTTATCATTTTAGTCACGCGGGCGGACAGGTGGGCGAGTGGTTAGCGCATTGACCTCGCAGTGCGGCGGTTGTGGGTTTGATCCTGGCTACGGCCTTTGTGTGTGTGTAGTTTGTATGTTTTCTCCCTGTGCCGGTGTGGGTTTTCTCCGGGTATTCCGGTTTCTTCCCACATTCCAAAAACTTGCACGGCAGGCTGATTGAACACTCTAAAAATTGTCCCTAGGTGCGAGTGTGAGTGCGAATGGTTGTTCGTCTCTGTGTGCCCTGTGATTGGCTAGCAACCGGTTCAGGGTGTTCCCCCGCCTACTGCCCGAAGACAGCTGAGATAGGCTCCAGCACCCCCCGCGACCCTTGTGAGGATAAAGCGGATCGGAAAATGGATGGATGGATGGATTTTAGTAACGCATAATATTTCGAATTTCTACAAATGAGTTTTCTATCCTGAAACTTTAGCAGCAGTAGTAGCAATAGTAGTGATGATAATTATCATCATCATCATCATCGTTATACCATCAACATTTGCCACTCACAAACCAGTCCACTGGGCCCCTAAAACGTATCAGATTTATTTTAACATCTTTTTTTTTCTTTTTATAATGACTATATATTAACTTTATCCCTTTCAGGGACAGTGGACAGCTTACCATGTTATCAGGTTACAGGGTGCATCCGAGGCTTCATGTTCTAAGTCACAAGAGAGCACAGGTAGCGTAAATAACAATCCAAATATGAGTTTGGGAACTTTAAAGTGCAGAGAAGTGAAACTGCAGCGCGGAGTTTGATTAACAGTCCAAAGCACTGCACGATGTCTCGTGGCCTTGTCTGTCATGCAGCGCTGCAAGGACTCGCTTTGATTGTTTGGCCCAAAGCACGTCCATGCATATAAATAATGCAAAGAGTAACAAGACCGGCATTTTCTTTCTCTTTTTTTTTTTCTCAAAGAAAGCCATGTTTTTAATTGTGACTTTATGACACACTGTGTTTTGGCAATGTCACGCGTGCATAATTTATCCATCTTGTTAACATTCACCGGTCAAAGGCTAACCTGCTATTTTTTTCTTTTTTTTTTTTTGGAGCTATTTGTGGAAGTTTTTGTGCAGGTGTTTACATGATGCTACGCTAAATTTACTTCTGTATTTGTTGAAAATCCAGCCTTCGCAGCCCGTTTTACATCACGGCCTGAAATTTGGTCGCAGCGTTTATCGTGAGAGGACCTACAAAATAATTGAAGTCTCACAAGCCAAGGCGCCACTGTTTTTGATGAGTTATCTGTGTGGGTGATGCATTCTTTGAGCCCCCCCCCCCCCAAATTCTTGAAAAACTATATATTTCAAAAATATATTTTGAAAAAAAAATCCAGGGCGGCCCGGTAGTCCAGTGGTTAGCACGTCGGCTTCACAGTGCAGAGGTACCGGGTTCGATTCCAGCTCCAGCCTCCCTGTGTGGGGTTTGCATGTTCTCCCCGGGCCTGCGTGGGTTTTCTCCGGGTGCTCCGGTTTCCTCCCGCATTCCAAAAACATGCATGGCAGGCTCATTGAACACTCTAAATTGTCCCTGGATGTGAGTGTGAGCGTGGATGGTTGTTCGTCTTTGTGTGCCCTGTGATTGGCTGGCAACCGATTCAGGGTGTCCCCCGCCTACTGCCCGAAGACAGCTGGGATTGGCTCCAGCACCCCCCGCGACCCTAGTGAGGATCAAGCGGCTCGGAAGATGAATGAATGAATGAAAAAAAATCCAAATTTCACACCGGCAGTATTTGTGAGTAAACTGAGGTATAATTTCAGTTTCCATATTTGATGGCTTCTGCGCCACTTCTGCCTATGCGGTGTGCAGTACGTGAAAACTTTGTATTCCTTAAAAAATTAGTGACAGTACCTTGCAACACATTTGGCGTTTTTTTTGTCCTTGCATGCGTGCAGTTTGGTGGGAAAAGTTGTTGACTCGCAATAAATCTGTAAGGTCATAGCTTGACCCAAACAGCTTAGGTTCCCTACCGCACTTATTCGGGGATAATCAACAGCGGTTATATGCAGGACCCTTCATTTATTCTATCATTCCAAAGGCCCTGAGGAACATTTCCACACTTTTTTTCCTCGTTGTGTGTCTTTGTTTCAGAGAGATGCGCATCGCACATCAGCCTTCACGACGTGTCATCTGCAAGTTCCCTTGCGTATTGTCACGATATGAGCTTGTGTTCTGCATTCTTTTAGCCGACATCGCCGACCCGCCGTTATTTCCTTGAATGAATGGATGGATTGATGGAATATAGATGGGTAAAGCGCCGATCTTGATTAGTTTTTGCACTGCTCAAATATTAGCAAGCAAAATCCCATTGTTTTTCTAAGAAGTTCAGTTCAGTCCCATAAGGCGATGATGATGATGACGACTCATCGCTGACTTCATTTGCGGATGTCTTTTTTGAGTTGACCTCAAGCTATAACCGCCATTGTTTCATAGTCAACACATCGTCTAGTCCAGTGTTTTTCAAACTTTTTTGAGCCAAGGCACACTTCTTTCAATGAAAAAAAAAATCCAGCGGCACACCACTAGCTGAAAACGTGAACAATGAACGTATTATATTGTTACGAAAACCGTTTTTCACATTGAAGAATGACGTTATAACAGCTTGAATTGGAATCAAATGAACACAAACAAAACATTCATTCATTCATTCATCTTCCGTACCGCTTGATCCTCACTAGGGTCGCGGGGGGTGCTGGAGCCCATCGCAGCCGTCTCCGGGCAGTAGGCGGGGGACACCCTGAATCGGTTGCCAGCCAATCGCAGGGCACACAGAAACAAACAACCATTCGCACTCACACTCACACCTAGGGACAATTTAGAGTGTTCGATCAGCCTGCCACGCATGTTTTTGAAATGTGGGAGGAAACCGGAGCACCCGGAGAAAACCCACGCAGGCCCGGGGAGAACATGCAAACTCCACACAGGGAGGCCGGAGCTGGAATCGAACCCGGTACCTCTGCACTGTGAAGCCGACGTGCTAACCACTTGGCTACCGGGCCGCCCACAAACAAAACAGTATTTCATCATCTTTCATATTTATTGTTTCACCGTCGTCCTGGATTCATGCGTCACAAATTCGCTTGTCTCTCGTCGAAACACAAGGCAATTGGCTAACTGATGCTGCTCCCCTAGCGGTATGGGAGGGTACTACATGATTACTTTCTGGGCGAAAGACCGCACAGGCATAATAATTGGATATTTTCCCACGGCACAACAATGTCTTGCGGCACACTGGTCTAGCCGACGAGTGGATTCAATCCCAGTCTCGACCGGAACACTCGGTTCAAACACGGCGGCACTTGACGAACAGCAGACCATTGACTGTTCCTTCCAGAAGAGTCAACGTGGTTTGTAAGTGTGATGAACAGCAACAAAACGTTGCCATCCATTTGCCAGACCATTGACTGTTCCTTCCAGAAGAGTCAACGTGGTTTGTAAGTGTGATGAACAGCAACAAAACGTTGCCATCCATTTGCCACAGACTCCACGCCAACCGCTCCGAACTGTTGGGGGGCCAAGTTGATCTGATCTAAATAGCTTCCGCATTTCCTTCTCCATGTCTGTCAACATCTCTCGTCTTTCTCTCGCAACTATTCGCTGCCACTCCGACCCGTCCCTCCCCCGCCAACCTTCTGTTTTATCTCGTTCCATGCCGCTGGATTCTGCCCCCTCTGTCTCTCTTCATTCCCCCCCGTTCTTCGGCCGAGCAGCGAGCGGCAGCGCCAGTGATTAGGAGGTGTTAGAAAGAATGGACGTGCTGTTCCCATAAAGCGCTCGCGGGTGTCAACACCAGCTTTGGTGGAATGGAATCAGATTAAAAAAAAAACACACACACATAGAGTGCATGTATGTGTGTGTGTGCATGATCGGGGTGGACGGGGGGTCAATTAGGAGTGTAGCGCGACAGCACTATTGAGACACATGACTCTCTTGCCTACAACTGTAAAGTCAGTTTGCCCTTCAGGTGAACTTTGGCTCACTTGAACGCAGCAGTGATGAGATGGAGGAAAGGGGGATTTGAAAATAGACCGCACAACTACTGAGTGCTAAAACGAACACCTTGACCCTCAACCGGCCCGCCTCCCCCTCTTCATGCTCTCACCTAAATATTTGGCAACACACGCCGGCTGGGCGATGACACCGTCTGGCAACGAGCGCTGCATAACGGCGGGTGCGCGGAGAGCGGTCGGGCACAGTCAAGCGGGTCAAAGGAAGGCAAAAGTTCCAATAGCCTTTTTGGGTTGCCTGCTGTGAGACTTTTAGCCTTTTTCATCTGCAAGTCTCATTCTGAGCAGGCTGCCTTGAACGGAGAAGCATCAAAGGTTGTCAGTAAAATGCAAAAAGTATCACCGCGTGTCATCATTGTGTTGGCTAATTCCTGGTTCTATCCAACCATCCAACCTATGATCCATCCATCTATCTGGGGATGACTCTGAGTGACGCCTTGATAAATTACCCCCCACCCCAAAAAAAAAAATAATACATTATATATATTCATTCATTCATTCATCTTCCGTACCGCTTGATCCTCACTAGGGTCGCGGGGGGTGCTGGAGCCTATCCCAGCTGTCTTCGGGCAGTAGGCGGGGGACACCCTGAATCAGTTGCCAGCCAATCGCAGGGCACACAGAAACGAACAACCATCTGCACTCACACTCACACCTAGGGACAATTTAGAGTGTTCAATCAGCCTGCCATGCATATTTTTGGAATGTGGGAGGAAACCGGAGCACCCGGAGAAAACCCACGCAGGCCCGGGGAGAACATGCAAACTCCACACAGGGAGGCCGGAGCTGGAATCGAACCCGGTACCTCTGCACTGTGAAGCCGACGTGCTAACCACTGGACTACCGGGCCGCCCACATTATATATATATATATTTTTTAAAAAAATGGTGCGCGATATTTTTGTATGAGAGACTTTATATTTGTTGGAGGTTTAACGTATGACATGACCTCTGTAAAAGATTGTTTGTGAGTAGCTAAAAGAAAAAATAGCAAAAAAACCCGATATTGATATAATAAATATATATGTTTTTAAAACATTTACAAACCTAAATAATTATTTAAACATTTTTTTAAATATTTTTAAAAATGTTTAAAAAACTGTGAGGGGTGAACTATAATTTCAAGTTGTAATATCACCATTCGCCACTAGATGGCAGACATGGCTAGCTTGAACATTTGCCGGGTCTTGTACTGCCCTACACCACAACATGAGACTGAATTGTTTTTGCTGATTTCGATTCAGGGAAGACATAGTACATCAATAATGCACAAAATAATGCACCCCCCAACATATTAAGAGCGCTTATGTTGTCCATATTTGAAATGGCATTTTTGTCACTCGGGAAGCGAATGGTCCTCTGGCCCAAAGCAGCATTGATGAACGATTGCGCCCCCCTCCACAGCCTTAAAGTTGCCCCTCGCTGATTTGGACAAGGCACAATTGCTTAGCGATTCTGTTTTTTGTCACTGCCTGTTGGCCAAAGTATGGTTGCCAAGTTTGATGAAAAAAAAAAAGACAAAACCCCAAAGACAGAAGCTGATTGGCTGCGTATCGCGAAGTCTGTGTTGTCAGTGGGAACAGGACTTCCACTCGGTTTCCTGCACTACAGTTTATTTGGGTGCCGTTTGGTATTGCTCTCACGCAGCACAGTGATTTGCCGTCACTAATCTGGCATCACAAGTCGGCGGTCCTGCGATGCGGCTTATGTTCTCGTCGCCGGCGTCACGGGATGCGCTCTTTTTTTTTTCTCTCCCCCTATCCCTTTTGCGCCTCGCCAAAATAAACCGAGGCCATAAACGCTCGCATTGTTCCTCCGACTAATTACAAGGCAGTCGGCGCTCCACCTTCATTTAATAGCGACAAGAATAACAGCGAGATAGAGAATCACAGCGCTCATTTGGAAAACACGGTGATACAAAAGGGAGTTAATTAGGACATAAGAGTGAGGAATTGGTGGGGGGGATTAAAACAAAAAGCACACATCACATCCGCACGCCCGCTTGACTGTGCGACGTGAAAAGGTCAACCAATGAAGGCTGCGGAGGCAATTTTGACACATCTGACAGGCTGATATTTTTTTTATTTTTCATTTTATTTTATTTTTTTAGGGTTGTCCTGCCTAACAGGCATTTCCTGGATATATACATTTTATCGAAAGCCGGCATCGATTGCCCGTCACTTAACCCTTGCGTTCGATGCAAAGGAGCTTCTTGAAATAGCTTTGGTTCATTTATTTTTTTTTTCATCAACTTTATTCAACATATTGCACCTTTGACAGGGAATTTCACGTGAAAAAACAGTCATGTAAATTTCGAACAACTTGAAGGTTGCCATGGAGACATGACACTAAGATCAAGAAAAGAAAAGAAATGACGAAAGGGGGATAAAAAAAAAAAAAACATGGCCGAAAAATACCATGTAGGATACACACCTGTGTATCATGGAGTACCCTGAATTGCTGCTTTCCATTCTCATCATCTGATTGGATTTGTGCAACTGCTTGTTTTTAATGCGCCAAAACACAGTTTTACTGTCCAACCTGATGGTTTAAACTTGCCCTCTTTTTCACTCTTTTATTCAAGCTCCTCCACTTGCGCCTCTCCCCTTTTGATGAGAGCGCCAAGGAGGGTGCGCCGAGACAGGGGAAAAAAAAAAATCCTTTGGATTGACTTAATTTGAACACGGGTTCAGTTGCACATGATTAAACTATGTTAAACTGACAGGTTACTCGATTATTTATGGAGCAGTCTGTAGAAACAGATAAGATCTCGCGGTGTAACGAGCTGATTTGCATTCGATTATTGTATTGCAGTTGAGGGGTTGTCATGAGCATGCCAAGTTAAACACGGAAATGTACGAACATGTAAACGCACCACTTGTTGGTGAAATGACGTCACCTCCATCGTAAGGGTTTCTCCGGCAAAAAATAAAAAAAATAAACGCTCATTGTAGAAAGCCTGCTTTGTTGCAAAGTGATCATTACGAATAGCAACTGTGTCAAGCGGTTAGCATCAAAGTGCACCGTCATTTACATCTAATAAATGTCTCATTATAAAAATACAAAAATGAAAGAGATACAACCCATCCAAGAGACATTGAAAAACAATGACCAACCCTGGGATACAAAACAAGAGTTCAGTGCCACATTTTTACAGATGAAAATAAAAACAAAAAAAGTGGAGGCAGGGGGGGGGGGAAGCCCCACCCCATAATCAGCTCCTGTTAACTGAGCATAGTATGTATTTTGGAAGAAAAAAAAAACAAACAAAGCTTGGGTGAGTTTAGATATTTTAAAGGTCCTTCAGCCACAAACGTGTCCCCAAGCTTTTGTCTCTTTGCAACCAAAGTTGCACCACGTACCGTGTTTGACGCCATACGTCGAAGGATTTGAGTTCCTGCATGTTCGTCGCACGGCAGCGAAATTTGATGAATCGCCATAAAAGTCATCGACACAAAGGCAGAACTAGTTTTGTCTGGCCGCATGAGAACCTCTCAAAGGATATTTTGCCAGGAAAACCTTCTCTCTTTCCCTTGTTTCTCTTAATTGATCTGTCGGCCCGCCTGTGTGTGTTTTTAGATGAATGACATGCAAAAAAAAAAAAAAAACATCAACATGCAAAGTGAAAGTGCGTGTTTGCCGTGTTCCCTGGATCAATTATTCAAGCTGACAAATAGCTACAGGCCGCCTGGTGTTTTGGCCAATTACAAACGGGCACACTGCGGGGCTAAACAGGGTGCCTTTGCTTTTCGCCTGGGGCGGTTCTCCCAGATGAAGCGGACCTCCCGAAATCAGAAAAAACGCTTCCTTCCGTTATCTGCTCATGCCTGTTCTGTCTCCCTTCCCTCCGTTTCTTTCATATGTGATATTTTGGCCGTGTCATGACATTTTAGCGAGCATACCTTCCAGGCCTGTATTTACAGCAGCTGCCTCACCGTGCGGGCAGCGAGACTACAGGCGCGTCTGACATTCTCATGCACAACAACGGCAAAGTAGGCGGCTCGGATTTCAACCCCCCCACCACCACACTCCCCCCAAGAGAACAGAACATGCACATTGGCTTTAATGGCATTGGCCGGTCACGTTCGACGCTGTTGTAAAACAATCCCATAAAACCTTTGACCACATAATAGCTCATGTAAATATTCACGTGTCGTTGCGGTACACTGATTAATACAAATGTTCATTCTCATAAAACATTTTTTTTAATTACGGTACGTCACCTTGTTGACATGAAACCGTGTGTCACATATTTTTAGAACTTTACGGTTTGATAGCTTTGGATCACATGATCTTCAAATGCAAATTCAACAAAAAGAACAAAACTTAATTGGCTTTTTAAAATTGGGCTACGTCAAATAAATCACGGTGAACCAAAGGATAGCATGTTCACTTCATAGTTCTGAGTTTTGGGGTTAGAATCCTTTTATATATCCCGAACCAGCGGGAGGTTATGCAATTTCAGCTCATTGATCTGAAAATTTATGATTACTTCACAACAAATCTATCATCTCGATGATAGCTGTGTGTTTAATTAAGCAAGCTAAGTAAGCACAGTTAACAGTGACTTGAGATGAGATCATTTTAATATATACATTAATCTCCTTTTGGTATGATTTTTGCTTTGTGGTCTGCCATGGGATTCTTTTATATGTAATTTACTCATTCATCTGTCTATCTATCGATCTATCTCGCTATCTACCTCACTCGCTAATGAATTAGCTCGCTATCTAGCTAGCTACCTAGCTAGCTATATACCTATCTTGTCCTATTTACGGCAAGGTAAGCCAAGTTTATTTCATGTGCTATCTATCTATCTATCTATCTATCTATCTATCTATCTATCTATCTATCTATCTATCTATCTATCTATCTATCTATCTATCTATCTATCTAGCTAGCTAGCTAGCTAGCTAGCTAGCTAGCTATATCGCTTTCTAATCCATGTAATTGATCTAATCTATCTCATTCATCTCATCTGTCTTTATTATTTGGTTTGTGGTACCTTCCTTCCTTTCCTCACACAAGATGTGGAGTGGGATATATTAGCATAAAGAGCCCTTGTGTGCCGTGTAATTTTCATCACGTCGGACCCTGCGAGGAGGTGGGAGGGGCCTTCGGTAGTTCCATGAGACGTGGGAGTGCAAACGCTATCTCGCGAATAACTCCGCATCCCAACGGAGTGATGGCTCCTAAACGGCAGCGCCTGTGATCACTATTGATTCCGCCCGTCCTCTTGCACGCCAATGCGTCGAGGTTTGTACAAATTTCTGATGTGACAAGCGAGCGACAGGAGAGGAGGAAGAGGAGGAGGCGGTAGAATACTCTCCATCCCTCTCACGTCCTGAACCGTGCACTCGTTTAAGTGGCTGTTGCTCCTCCATTCTCACTGTGTGTGTGTGTGTGTGTGTGTGTGTGTGTGTGTGTGTGTGTGTGTGTGCCCTGCATGTTTGTTTGTTTCGTGTGTGCGCTCTTCACCTCACTATGGTGTTTGCATGGGCCCGCTTCCAGTGACGTCTGGTGGATGCCAAACAGCCCGTTAGCCAATAACTCAGCAACATTGAGGCCACAGTGGACTCTGCCCCCCTCCACTCCCACCCCCCCTATGACTCTGCATAAATGAGCAGCCCCAAACATCTACTGTTCTACATACGCGTTTTTGATTTGAAGAAAATGTTTTATTACAGGGAATAAACTGTGACAATTACGGTGCATTCATTAGCATTCGAGCGCTACATCCTGCGGTGCCCCAAATTGCTACAAAGTCCTCCACAGGAGATTTAATTACATGCATTCTCTTTTTGCATTCTTTTTATTTATTTATTTCATTTCTTCTTTTTTTTTGGTTTTTTGTTTTTGTTTGGTTGAAGCTAATTACCAATGCATGTTAGCCCACTGTGGGTGAATGCGCTGTAAATGATAAAGGACTAATTGCTACCCCCCCCCCCCCCACCCCTGTCAAGCCACTCAATGTCTTTCAATGAAGCCTCATTGACTCCACTAGTCTCAGTCTACTTGTCGGAGAGACAATCCTTCCTGTCGTGTGGTAATGAGTAACCTTTCGTGGTCAAGGGGTCAAGAACCTGTTGCTTGTGTTGGATAAACTCACCACAAAGGTTAATGACTGATAAGGGCCAATGGAGTCCTCGCAGTCCTTTTGACGTCTGTCTCTTTCTCCATGCGCCAAAAACACACCCGTAGCATTTGTACCGACTGCCAAATGAAGCATGACGTAGAATTCTGCCGCTAAAGCAACGATACGCAACTGCTGTAGCTGAGAGGGATAGCTTGACTTTTATTCAGATGTCACGGTGGATTTGGAGTATCCCTGCGTATCTTTAATATTGCACGGCCAAAAAAACGGGGTTTGAAAAATTGGGACTAGATTACTTACTAAACCCTTTCATGCATCCTGTAACCTGATAACATGACAAGCAGTCCACTGTAGTAACCGCTGTCCCTGAAAGGATTCAGTAAAATTATCTGACAATTAACTCATTTACTACCAGCCAATTCTGGACCAAGTCTGAAAAGACGTTTAAAAACGTCTTTGGGAGTGAATGAGTTAACCTCGACAATTTGGCTTGGTAAGATTTCCTCAAACAAGTAAACGGATGGTCACGACCGACAGCGCCTCTCAAAGCATTGTCAATGCGATCTTGTTTTGTGTTTGTAATTTTTGGGGGGGGGGGGGGGCATGTAGAATTGTGCCAGCATGCACGTGGACAATGGGATTCAGCTCTTTCAATTGTTGATGCCCGAGAGGGAGGGCGCAACGTGCGTTCCCTTCATGCCTCAAAGAGTTGAATATGCATTCGTTGGGACTACAAAGAGAACAATTCTATCGCTGTCATGTCTAATAATAGCTCAATTACCATAGCCTTCAGGGCTGCATCTATGGGGAGATGCGCGTTGGCATGTGGAGTGCGATACAGACTCATTGAAATAATACTAGTACAAACAGTACACGGGCTCATCCGCAAACTCACGTGAGGCACATTCCCTTCCCAGCCTCCCTGCGTGTGGGCGGTGGGTGGCTTCTGGACAACGGCGGCGCTGTTTGCGGAAGGGCCTGAACGGAGGTGCAAAGCAGACGCAAAACGCTGGGGCCGTTTGTTTCGTTCGCTGGCGTCAAACCGCGCCACGAAGATTTGATGAAATTAGCCCAACCTGAACTTTACCTGGGCGGCCCGGTAGTCCAGTGGTTAGCACGCCGGCTTCACAGTGCAGAGGTGCCGGGTTCGATTCCAGCTCCGGCCTCCCTGTGTGGAGTTTGCATGTTCTCCCCGGGCCTGCGTGGGTTTTCTCCGGGTGCTCCGGTTTCCTCCCACATTCCAAAAACATGCGTGGCAGGCTGATTGAACACTCTAAATTGTCCCTAGGTGTGAGTGTGAGTGCGAATGGTTGTTCGTTTCTGTGTGCCCTGCGATTGGCTGGCAACCGATTCAGGGTGTCCCCCGCCTACTGCCTGAAGACAGCTGGGATGGGCTCCAGCACCCCCCGCGACCCTAGTGAGGATCAAGCGGTACGGAAGATGAGTGAATGAATGAATGAATGAACTTTACCTACGCATTGTCACATTTGGAGACGCCCCGTACTGACGGAGTACTTTTCTCGGCCGCCACCTTCTTCAAAACAAATCAATACACCCGTCGTGTAGACGTTCATAGGAAAGATTACAGAGAAATGGCTATTAAGGGCTTAGCCTCTATCACTTCTCCCATCTCAAAGCCACTTATAGACCGGCGGTGGCATTGGGCTGCGATCGGGGACCCGGTGCGTGTGTCCCGCCGCAGAGGTTGTCAGACGGCAACTTTGATGGGACCGATTCTTCGGGCGGTCAAAACTGTGGACAAGGGCAAGAAAAGAAAAAAGAGCCATTCGACAAATTGTCTTTGGACTTTTCTACTGAGTCACCGGGCGGTTAATTGACAGTGTACTTCTTTAAAAATGTCAAAAGTCAAGTCAAGTCAAGTCAACAGTATTTCTAGAGCACTTTCAAACAGCCATCGCTGCATACAAAGTGCTGTACATGGAGCGATTTAACATGCACAATAAACAGTAAGACAAATCAGGTAATAAAGGCGGTAGAGAGCACCAAACAGTAAAACCAAAAACAAATCTAAGTCATGCTGAGTCGAACGCCAAAGAATACAAGTGAGTCTTGAGGAGGGCTTTGAAGATGGGCAGCGAGGAGGCTTGCCGAATGTTCAGTGGGAGGTCATTCCAGAGAGAGGGACCAGCAACAGAAAAGGCTCGATCCCCTCTGAGCCTCAGTTTAGTTCTTGGTACTTCTAATAATGTCTGGTCCACAGACCTGAAGCGCCGGGCAGGGGTGTAGGGGCGGATGAGCTCAGAGAGGTAAGGTGGCGCGAGATTATTCAGAGATTTGAAAACAAAGAGGAGGATCATGAAGTGAAAAGTGTGCTGGGAATGCCAAGCGGCTTCTCCCGCTGTCCGAAACACAGCTTGGATATTATGAAAAATGTCGGCATTGCTTCTGTGTCCTCTTTCCTGCTGTCGGGTTCAGACTGAACCGAATAATTGTGTTTGGATTCCGAAAATGCAGGCGCGATAACAAAAACATTTATTGCAGAAAATTGCACCGACAAACTATAAACTGAAAATACTGGTCACGAGGGGAGGGGGGCGGAAAATACAATGCATAAAACAAAACAAAAAACGCTCACAAAGAGAACCCTGAGAATACGCAAACAAAATATCAAAAGTTTGATAACACAAAAACAATAATCAACAGCAATAATTGAATCACAAAAATACTTTGAATCAAGTATCTATGAACAAAATGAGAGCGACAACGAATACTATCGAGAGATTTAGAAAATAACACTTGAAGCACAAAAGCCAACAAGGTCAATAATCTGAAAAAGGTTCGGCAGCTTCACAGTCCTTAAATGCGTGGCTAGTCCTTGAAATGTGCAGCAGGTGTGCACGCTGTAGGCAAAGCCCTCCTCTGCCAGGAGACACTAAAACGGAATCATGACACCTGCTGTCAAAAATGTGCAATTCCAACAAAGCCGACTAACTTTTGGGATTTCTTTATGATCACAGAACCCGAACCCCTCGTCAATTTTATGATTATTGTTTACCTTTTTCAATGTGCAGTGAATCATTATCATAAAAACAGAACAGAATGTTTCTATGGAATTAAATACAAAATGGTCACAGTAAGTCCAGTGGTTAGCACGTCGGCTTCACAGTGCAGAGGTACCGGGTTCGATTCCAGCTCCGGCCTCCCTGTGTGGAGTTTGCATGTTCTCCCCGGGCCTGCGTGGGTTTTCTCCGGGTGCTCCGGTTTCCTCCCACATTCCAAAAACATGCGTGGCAGGCTGTTTGGACGTTCTAAATTGGCCCTAGGTGTGAGTGTGGGCGTGGATGGTTGTTTGTCTCTGTGTGCCCTGCGATTGGCTGGCAACTGATTCAGGGTGTCCCCTGCCTACTGCCCGAAGACGGCTGGGATAGGCTCCAGCACCCCCCGCGAACCAAGTGAGGATCAAGCGGCTCGGAAAATGGATGGATGGATGGTCACAGTATCAAGTGATTGAGTGAAATCCCACAAAAGTTTGCCTGGGGAAACTTTGGTCAATCTGCTAAAAAAAAAAATTGTATTGTCATTGTAACTGAAAGCACCTAGTGAAAGTCAGCAGTTTGTGTCATTTTTATAAAATTTTCAGAAATCCTAATCCAACTCTGGGGTATTATTGTCCTTCTGAGTTTCAATGTCGAAAGCAAACTTGGAGTCATCATATTTCTTCGGGCGCCGAAGATCTTTTCTGCTCACAAAATATCACGGTTAAGGGTAAAGTATGAGCCTTAATGGAGACTTCTTCTTACTTTTTCTTTTCTGATTGATATAAAAATGATTTAGTAGATATAAACACATAACGGGGTAGGACTAGATAAGTTTTTTTTACTTCATCCTACTCCCTTGAACATAATAACTGTTGAATGAAGACTGATTTCTTTCTTTACTTTTTTATCTACCTTATTTTCTGTCAAATTATTACTGTATATGTTTTATGTTCAACAAACAAACAAACAAACAAACAAACAAACATTTAAGCAAATGCTCACTTTCTTCGGAATGAGACGGAACGCCAGACTGTTTATATCGTTTGGTTCACCGGAAGGAATGCCTTCGACCAATTACAATTTCCAAATGGTCCTCCTCACTATTAATCAGTGGCAGCTTCCTCCTGCTGTCTTTAGTATGACGTATCCTGCCGCACGTGGCTCTAAATTTCAAGGTAAATAACACTGGGGGCTCTTTCTGGACGGGAGGGGGGGGGGTGATCACATGGTCATCAGCTCATTGTTTTTCCCATCTTGTCACTGGCATTTTGGGAAGTCACGGATACACATGGAAGGGTTCCCGCGGATGTGTGAGATGGAAAGGCAAGAGAATAGTGTGGCAGGAATACAATCGTCGCAGCCACTCTCCATCCACTTGCTCGCCATGATTATTTCTACAATAACATTCCATAGCATTTTCATCCAGCAATATAGTGCACGGCCATGGAAAATTGTACCCCGGAGCGGTACACCTCGCGAGTGTTACGGCACCTCCGTTTAAGGCTTGGTTTGGCAGACTTTTATTGGCAGTTTCACAGGGAAAGTGAAAGAATATCGGCTCTTTTTTTTATTTTTTATTTTTTGAAAGTGGGGGGGGGGGGGGTAGCAGGGGGAGCCTGAATGGCTCTGATATTGCCGGATTTAACGCTCCATCCCGGATTCGGAGCTTTTCCAGCAGGCCCCGACAACACGAGTCTTCTTTCAAAGTGGACATTTGGGAGTTTCGATGACTCACTGAGGGCGGGGGTCCTATTGCTCTGAATCCACACGCCCTTATGTGTCAACTGCATACTCTCAAGGGTTGAATCTTGGTGGATGCAATCCAATCCAGAATGTTGGTCTTCTCTTTGTTGTTTAGCCTGCTTTTGCATGAATAGGCAGTTGAGGTTTCGGTGCGAGTTCAGTCCCACTCTCAGCCTTCCTTCCTCGGCGAGTCTCATTGTTTAGCCAATAACGCGTTTGCTCTCATAAGAACAGCTGCTTGGCCCAGAAGGTGTGAAATATGGGATACCTTTTATAGCACACTTTTCAGGGAGGAGGGAGGGGGGGGGGGGGGGGCTCCCAAAACCAAGAGGCCAAAAGAGAAGGTAGACAGGCTATTTAAAAGGCTCCTGGAATCATCTTCTCATCGATAGCCTCTCATTGACCAGTTTTCTTAATTGACTGAGAGAGCGGAGAGCTAATATTTGTCATTTTGACACATCCATTATAGCAACGAAGCTCTGTCCACTGGAGCTTCAGGAGTGTCAATAAATGAGAATGGATTTCAGGTGACGATGACAAGCATCTGAGGACCTCTCATCTAGTAATAGGATCATTTCGAAATAGGAAAATCTACTCGCCGTGCTCCCCTTTCAGATAAAAGCGCAGACGAGCCATTTGTACCATTGGAGCTCTTCCAAATGCCAGGCATTCCGCTACGGCAAAGATGACATTCGGGTATTTATTGGTTGACTAACTTGCGAGGGTGTCATGTTCTATTTTGGTTGCTAAACAGTCGGGGTGGGGGTCTGGGGTGGGGGCTTTTTTCAAATTGACTGTACACGATTCTGTTGTCAGTCTTATGACCGACCACCTGCCATTAAAATGACAAGAGAATTTTGGGCGTCATGTATTGCTTTCGTGCAGACTCGTTGATTTTTCGTCTTTATGTCTGCTCGTAGGTCGGCGTAGTGGTTAGGTCGTTGAACTCACAGTGCAGAGGTACCGGGTTCGATTCCAGCTCCGGCCTCCCTGTGTGGACATGTTCGCCCCGGGCCTGCGTGGGTTTTCTCCGGGTGCTCCGGTTTCCTCCCACATTCCAAAAACATGCACGGCAGGCTGACTGAACACTCCAAATTGTTCCGAGGTGTGAGTGTGAGCACGAATGGTTTTTCGTTTCTGTGTGCCCTGCGATTGGCTGGCCACCGGATCAGGGTGTCCCCGCCTACTGAAACCCTTGTGAGGATAAAGCGGATCGGAAAATGGATGGATGTCTTCTCAATGGACCCTCACAACTGCTTTGAACAGGAATGTGACATTTCAAACGAAGGTTTAGTCCACGATTTTCCCTCAGCGCCAAATTGGGCCGTGTCAGTCGGAGAAATGGAAAAAAGTCGCCAAAGTTTGCAGACGATTCCCAAATCTGACAGCGGCCCTTTCTACACGTACCCTCGACGAGCTCGGCCGTCGTCGATACGGTCAGTCCTGATTTGATTAGCGCATGCCTCATCCTCGGCTTGTACTTGGATTAGGCGGACATCGTACACGCGCCCGGCCTTTCGCCGTATTCCACCCGCCGCTTGTCAGTATGCGCCGGGCTCCGCGGATCGGTGTTTATTGAATCATTTCCCAAATCGGGGAAACGATAATTACAAGAAGTGGCGGCTCGGCACATTATGCAAGTGCTGCGCCATGACTTTGCAGCCAAACGGGCCTCCTTATTAAAGACAAACTGGCCCAGAGAAGCGCCTAATCTATTTCTAGGATTTCCGAAGATTCAGCAATCCAGGGATTAGGCTTTTTCTCACAGATTTAGACCGCTTCACCCCCTTCTCCCCACTACCACCTCCTCCTCCTCTGCCCTTTTCCACCCCCCCCCCCCTGACTCACTTGCTCACGTTCATAGTGTTGGTGTCTGCAGTATGTCAACTCGGACCTTTTCTGTTCTACCACACTCATACAGACACACATACACACACGTTCACATTATTTCCCTATTGAGTCGTACAACCTGATGCTAATTTGGGGTGCGGGGGCATTTCCACAACACAAGCTTTATGTTATTTGTATGACAACTGGTTTACCTTTCCGGGTTCTCAACATTCGAGATCAGTGGTTCTTAACCAAGGTTCAATCGAAACCCAGGGGTTCGGTGAGTCGGTCTCAGGGGTTCGACGGAGCCTCTGCCATGGAGGGTCAGACACATGCAACTCAACATGTTAATTCGTTATGACACGCCCACTTGGCCATCACTGGCTGCAGATGATCACATGACATTGTTTGTCCAATCAGTGCTGTGGGACATTTAGTTTGCTTGTAGTTAACGTGTGACTGTTGTGATCGTATGTCTGACAATTTTTTATTTTCTTTTTTTTTAAGTATACTTATCTCTTCCGAACCGCTCAATCCTCACTAGGGTGGCGGGGGGTGCTGGAGCCTATCCCAGCCGTCTCCGGGCAGTAGGCGGGGGACACCCTGAATCGGTTGCCAGCCAATCGCAGGGCACACAGAGACGAACAACCATCCGCGCTCACACTCACTCCTAGGGACAATTTAGAGTGTTCAATTAGCCTGCCACACATGTTTTTCGAATGTGGGAGGAAACCAGAGCACCCGGAGAAAACCCACACAGGCCCGGGGAGAACATGCAAACTCCACACAGGGAAGCCGGAGCTGGAATCGAACCCGGTACCTCTGCACTGTGAAGCCGACGTGCTAACCACTGGACTACCGGGCCGCCCGCATACTTATCTCTTGAAATGTTATTTACTTTGTACTGTTTTTAATAAATGTGTTTTTTTTAAATATCATGAATTTGTAAAAAAAAATATGTATATTTATTTTTCACTCATGAAGGGTTTGATGAATGTGCACATTAACTGCTTGGGTTCGGTACCTCTAAAAAGGTTAAGAACCACTGGTCTAGATGGTGAATTCTAATAGGCGGAGCATTTTGATGTGAATTTTTATTTAGAAAAACATAAGAAAAGGGCATTAGCTACAATAAGTTTAGCTACATCCATGCTACGGACGACTTCCGTAGGCAAAGCGGACGTGAAAAGAAGAAGGTTATCATATTTTTTAAATATCGTAAAAACTTTTTACGATAGGAGTTCTGTCGGTATCCACGGTAACAATGTTTTGGACCTGTAAATTTGTGAAAATGGGACACAAAGTGAGTGTTGAGAGTGCATGCTTAGATCTGACCAATTCAAAGCCTGGCATGCCTATTCTGGTGTTTTCTTTTGTTCTGGGTTTGCAAATTGAAGTCCTCGTCAACCATAAATTGACGATTGTCAATTAATTAGCCGTTTGGGCTCTTAGGCCATTAAAGGAGCATCGCAGTGGCAAATAGTGCACATAAATGCTAGCTGTGAAGCAGCAATATCATTTGGCTGAAAAAAAAGACATCAATACATGTTTATTTCTTCTGTCTGATTGGAAGGCTTAGCTGGGATACGAATGCGGGATTTAATTGCGTGTTATGAGAGGGTATGAATCAACAATTTGCAAAGGACGTACGGCGATTGTGACAAGCCTTTAGATTGCGACGTTGCTGTTAAAAGCATTTAGGACAGCGGAATAACCGTTAAAGACAACATAAACTTCTTATTGAAATATAGTTTATGAGGCAGACAGCTGTATGCGGAGTGGAAAGGTCAAACTGAGAAGGAGCTGGGGGTGTTAAGAGAATGCCAAACACGGTGCTCGGCTGGTTTGAGCACCCCCAAAGGTGGCAGTACTAAGTTCACAGCGGCGCATGTAATCAACTGTGGTCACGTTTTCGGTCCGGATGTCGCAGCGCCAAAATAAATACAAACAAAGACGTAAGTAGGAGTTCCACGCTAACAGTTGCACAGATGCTAATTTCTTAGCAAGCTAGCCGGGAGAGCTCCTCGCGGTCGGATTTTGCGCATCCATCCATACCATTTTAGGTGTTTGATTTTAGCGCACCTTGTCCAACCTTTGATAAATCTCAAAATATTCTCAATAGTTTAACACAGGGGTGCGATCGTGATCAACCAGTAGTTCTCGGACTGGTCCCAAATCGATCACGAGGGGTCTCAAGGGATAAAAACCTCAGCCCAAAAAATGTGTGTGTGTGTGTGTGTTATTAATATGATATATTTTTGTTTTCGTGCACACTGCACCCTTAGCATCAGTATCACTCTCTCAAAAGGTATTTCACAAATAAAATAAAATGAAATAATAAAATAATATAAAAAAGCAGCTCACCTTTAAACCACGGTGGCGCGTGACCTGCATCACCGGAAGTTGCTAGCACGATACATTTTATTATTCTTGTTACTCTCATTCAATTTGTTTCATGTAAAATTCACCAAGGTTACTGGCGAAGAATGGGAATCCGGAGTGCAGGGAGAAGCATATTAACCCTTAAAGCTAACACGTGAGCTACGATCTTGAACACGTTGCAAAAGTGCGTCCCATGCCTCTGCGTCAGGTCTCTACTAAGGTAGTCAGTGACCTGCTTTCCACAAACTCACAACCCTTTGTGTCTACTTTATTTTTCAGTTTCGCTCATCAAAAGCCATAATGGCCCCCATTATGGCTTTTGCTCATCAGGGCATGCATGTGTAAGTGCATGTACGGATCGATCGCGGGAGGTTAGTTCATCGAAAAGTCGATCTTTGGTCAAAAAAGGTTGGGCACCCCTGTTTAACGTATTTTACTGTGATACTGGAGTCATAATGCATTTAGGCTTCTCCTCTTAGACATGGAATAAGAATCACCCCCCCCCCCCTCCATACACCCCCCCCCCCAAAAAAAACTGACAAAAAGGAGAAGAACCACAAAGTTAGCCTGTCGACGTCTCGAGTTATGCTAAAATTGCAGCAAGTCTCTGGCCACGAGTCAGAGGCTGGGCAGCAATGTATTTGTTTAGGTCGTCGCATGAAGCAGTTGCACTCCCCGTCCCTTACGCAATGTGCCTCAGTAGCGTGGTGAATGTCCTTACAGAAAAATTGAAATGCATGTACCATTCCACCCCGAGATTAAGTAAACACAAAAGATGTACACTATATGAGAAAATATGGAAATCGGAGCAAAAGGGGAAATTGAGCTGCAGCGGTAAGCCTTTGGGGTGATTACCTTATCTCAGTTGAAACCATTTTAATTTAACCGTCGAAGCAAACAAAAAGACCATTTGATCAAAGCCTGCAAGCTCGCTGGAGTTGGACTTTCTCTTGGGATGCAAACTCATTGTGACCAGATGAGACACTTGGATCAGTCTTCTGGTGGGAGAAGCGGCTTCAGAAAAGACAACATGACTCGGAATAACTGCTCGCTCACCTCCCGAGCCTCCTCGGCAGTCGGACACGGCCGGCTGCGGGATGTGAGGGAGAATTTCGGATTTCACTTGATCCGTTCAGCTTTGACTGTGAGCTGGAAAATAGGCATCCGATCCGCGACTTAAAGTAAGATTCAGACCAGGCTTATCTGATTAAAAGGCGAAGAGGACAGCATCAATTAACAAAAGTGAAACCCCCAACAAAACATTTTTGCCAATATTTGTCACAGCCATCTGTAACTTAAGCTCCTTTTCCCATGTAGAAATCAAGCCAGTAGTTGTAGAAAAAAAAAAAACGTGTTTCACATGGATAAAACATGGCGTCACCCAATGTGACAAAACTATGATCCTATTGGTTAAACAATCCACCTGATGGGAAACGATGGACAGTGGTTTGTGACGTCAGAATGACCCTTCTATGGCAAAATCAACTCGTCCTCCACCAAGCATCTCCAGTTGGTCCAAAACTCTACTGCTCGCCTCCGGGAGCTCGTAAGAGGGAGCACATAACCCCACTTCTGGTTGACCCAATTACACGAAAACAAAACAAGAGCGAGATCAAAGACAAAATAATATCAATACTTACTCATGAGGGCCTAGAGAGCAAAAAAGGGACAATGATGAGATCGAGAGGTCTCAAAAGCAACACTTGAGCGTGAGCAGCAAACAAGAACAACACTCTGACGGAGACTTGACAATGAGGCAGTCCTTGAATGCATGACGAATTGATGAAACATTGGCAGCAGGTGTGCACGCTGGGGGGAAGGCCCTCCTCCGCCGCCTGCTGCAGACACACAAGAACAGAATCATGACGATAAATACGTTTTTTAAATATTTTTTTTCATTCATTCATTTTTCGAACCGCTTTATCCTTACTCGGGTCCCGGGAGGAGCTGGAACCTATCCCCGCTGTCTTCGGGCAGTAGGTGGGGGACACCTTGAACCGGTTGCCAGCCAATCGCAGGGCACGCAGAGACGAACAACCACGCACGGCCACACCCACACCTAGGGACAATTCAGAGTGACCAATCAGCCTGCCATGCATGTTTTTGGAATGTGGGAGGAAACCGGAGTACCCGGAGAAAACCCATGCAGGCCCGGGGAGCACATGCAAACTCGACACAGGGAGGCCGGAGCTGGAATCGAACCTGGTACTTCTGCACTGTGAAGTCGATGTGCTAACCACTCGACTACCGGGTTGCGATAATAAGATATACGTTGTATATTCTTTCTTGCAATGTGCCTTGTTAGCCACTAATATGGAGATCTGCCTCCCCCCCTACCCCACAAGCAAAGGTTCATTGTATCCTGCGCGCTTGCGCATCTGCCACAAAGCCCAGATAACCCAGCGACTTGTCACTTCCAATCGCCTGAGATCCCCAGTACACAAATAACATCCTCGAATAAGGCACCGCATGCAAACAAGTGGCTGGCCATAAACACAGGTAGAGCGTCCTTATATCTTTGACGATTAAGCCTAATTAATGACCCAGGTATGGAGGGGCGATAACTGCTCAACAGCTATTATCAGGCCAGCGTGACACTCACTACAGAGCCGCTCGCAACACAAAAGCCTTGTCTGTAGTCAATGGCCGGTGGCAGAAAGGACGAGGGATCAATTGCAAGAGGAGCAATAAAGGAGCTAAAAGGGAATGGGTGATGGAAGCAGGCAGTTGTTAGAAACGGATCGAGAGATGCTCGGCATCAGGGAATTTCCCACAAAAGGCAACAGTTAGGATGCACGTTGGGGTCGATGCTTTGGGCTTTACCAGTGCTAACGTTGTCGGTCCAAGATTGTTTATTGGTGTCTCCTGTTCTGTGCATTGTAGAAACACTCACTCACGTGCGCAGGAATCCGGCAAACGAAATGTTCACATTGGTTATTAGGGATGTAAATGCTACGGAACTGTTAGTTTAACTTGCACTCTAGCCGCGCCTGCCGGATCCTCGTGCGCTAGCCATGCCAGTCTTTGGTTAGCTTAGCACTTAGCATGGCTTCCCCGTCTTTGCTCATCATCGCATAGTGAGACCGATACTTGTCAGATATTTATCTTTTTTTGGAGTGAATCCACAATGTGTTTAGATGCAGCAGTGTGCAGCCGAAGCTCATTGTTGGCTAGCCGGCGTAGCATAAGTAGAACCTAGCTTAGAGCTTCAGTGTTGCTTGGAAGTGAACTCCCACCAAGCTGCCGACTGAACACCACCTGTTTGTATAATTTGGATTCACAGTGACGATCGTAATGGCTACTTAAAAAATGAACGTTGGGAATGTGTGAAGGGCTGCACAAAGGTGACGCTGCAAATGAGCTTGACGATCGAAGCCTCGTTGGCATGCGAGTGACTCGTGAAAGAAATGAGAAAGTTAAGTGTTCACAGGATGTCACATTTTGTCACCAGTCAAAGATGCCAGCTAGATGTGGCGACTCTTCATCCGGCTGCCTGCTCAGTTCGTATGGACCTTCCATCACGTTTTTAATGTGATGCCATCAAAGTCATTCGATTGACAAGATGGATATGTGCTATTTATTCCTCTTAAAGGAAAAGCTAGATCAGTGATGCCTTGAGAGATCATCAGGCTGCCCCCCCCCCAAAAAAAAATCTCATTTCACCTAAATTGTCTGAAAATCATTTAATGAACGACAACTGATCAAAACTGATCAAACAATCAAATTTGTTCCTTTTTCCATGCAAGTAACCTATAGTAACATACCGAACAAACACTGACATGTCGTTTCGCTAAATGGTAGCCAGAGCACCTAACCTAACTACCCGTTGCTATTCTTGTAACAAACTAATGGCTTTGACATTAGCTAAACAAGTCCTGAGTTAGCAAAAAGTAGTTTGTTTTGAAAATAAATTAAAATGACCTCATTATTACACTACGTCAGTATCATTTCTTTGTTTTTTTGGGGGGCGGGGGGTATTTTTGTTTGGTGGTTTTCCATGAGAATTTCCCTAATTAAAAAATGCACTTTGGCTCAGTAAAGGTTAGGAAATGCTGATGACTGGATGGGATGAGGCGGCGCGGTAGTCCGGTGGTTAGCACGTCGGCTTCACAGTGCGGAGGTACCGGGTTCGATTCCAGCTCCGGCCTCCCTGTGTGGAGTTTGCATGTTCTCCCCGGGCCTGCATGGGTTTTCTCCGGGTGCTCCGGTTTCCTCCCACATTCCAAAAACATGCGTGGCTGAATGAACACTCTAAATTGTCCCTAGGTGTGAGTGTGAGTTCGAATGGTTGTTCGTTTCTGTGTGCCCTGCGATTGGCTGGCAACCGATTCAGGGTGTCCCCCGCCTACTGCCCGAAGACAGCTGGGATAGGCTCCAGCACCCCCCGCGACCCTAGTGTGGATCAAGCGGCTCGGAAGATGAATGAATGAATGAATGGATGAGATGACGTGTTCTCAATACGGGTGGTTGGTAAGGTTTGCATTTGTCTTGTCAAAAGATATCAATCGTAGCATAATAACAGCTCCTTACTCACTGCTTTTTTTGTATATACTGTATATATTTTTTTGCACCTTCACGCGACAACAGAAGTAGATTACAAAGAATCCCATTGCTTGTCTTGACTGGCAGTTCATTGGACCCACACGGCTAAAACACAAAACCAGATCAAGGTCCACTGCCCCGTATCATACCTGAACTGTACCGCCCGGACGTCACAGTTTGTGTTTACAAGCTCACCCAAGTCCAAAGCTGCCCTAAATGTCCCGGCGTGTGATCGCTGACTTGCAGGCCAAAGCCACTTTCCCGGTGGCTTCATATCTATTAGCCGCGATTCGCGTGAGCTGGCGTGCGAGGTGAGCAGCAGAGCGAAAGCGCCGCAAAGCTCGCTTGATGCCACTATCTCATGTCGAAGGCGGGAGGATGTAAGATTCCATCCTTGCCAAGACTCCTCGCCAAGGCCTTGCCCGGATTCACCGTTTTGACCAGTTTAAGAGCTGGCTGACTCCGTCCTGTCCCCCCCCCCTCCCTTCCCTGTCGCCATTTGTAAATGTCAGTTCCCACAATGTGCTGGCGCGACAGAGCTACCGCCCTTCAGCATGACAGAGTTCTCCCGCGGAAGACACCGGCAAATTCATCGCTTTCAATAGAAGCGTGTGCACGTTATGACAATGGCGTTTCAGTCGAGAACAGGCTATAACTTAATCTTCGCGGAAATGGTGTTTGGGCCTGGGAAAAGGTAATTTGCAGGCCGGAATGGCGGCTTTTGTAGTGGACTTGAAACGAGGCGACGTGATATGGAAACGAGAAATCCGGTTTCCCCGGCTATCTTCACTTCCCCGCGCAATGGCCCGCTTTCGTAATACTTTATTTGGAACGTGTTCATTTTTCTGCTGGGCCTGTAATTAACCCCGCTCACAATACGGTACTGGAAACACCACAGACACCATTCTGGCTCCGGGGTTTGTTTAAAAGACTCAAGCCATGTGATAGGATGTGCGTAACAAGGGAACGGCGAAGGGAAAACTTTATCTTTGCGCGAGAGCCTTTTCTTGTGCATTCTCCGCCGGGTTTTATTCAAAACTGCTGTTCCTTCACTTCTGCTGAATTGGGTTTTGTTCCCGGCTAATTCTAGCTCGTCTCTGTCGGCGGGCCCGTGGGAACCTCCGCGATCGCTTACAATCACTTCAGTCAAACACCTGGGAGATAATTGACTGGGCTTCGGTCAAACTTGTTTTTTTTCTCAACCCCCCCCCCCCCCCACCCCCCACCGCTCTCTCTATATCTGTTTCTCTCTCTTTGTCTCCCTCCATCTCTCTCTCTGGCTCTCTATCTCTGTTCCTTCCAGTCTGTCTTTCCCTCAGTCTTCACAATGCAGACAAAGAGAACAGGTACATAAAAAAAAATAAAAAAGATCAAGATCGCCAAATCCATTCCTAGACGAGGCAGTGTATAGATGGCCCCAGAGCCAAATTGCCTTGCCTGAGTCTGGGCCAACTCACGGAAAATGGCTGCGAAACGCTAGTTTGAGCTTGGCAGTCCTGAAAGAGATGGTTGCCCTTAACGGAGAAAAACAAGCCGTTGGTCTTTTTTTGTTTTTGTTTTTTTGTCTCAAAAAATCCTTCCAGACCTAATTTCCAAGCAAAAGCTCGGAGTTTAATTGTAGCAAGAATTGTTTTCTGCACCTGGCCAAGTTGGAGGAACACCAATACAAATGAATGCAAAACATTCTGCAGGCCAACAACTCACTTCCAAACACAATAAATAATAACGTATAGATTTTTGTTAGATACGTTTATCTGTTACCTTCTCTGTGTGCTGTTGCGAAGTCAATTATATATACTGTATATATATATACTGGGGCGGCCCGGTAGTCCAGTGGTTAGCACGTAGGCTTCACAGTGCAGAGGTACCGGGTTCGGTTCCAGCTCCGGCCTTCCTGTGTGGAGTTTACATGTTCTCCCCGGGCCTGCGTGGGTTTTCTCTGGGTGCTTCGATTTCCTCCCACATTCCAAAAACATGCGTGGCAGGCTGATTGAACGCTCTAAATTGTCCCTAGGTGTGAGTGTGAGTGCGAATGGTTGTTCGTCTCTGTGTGCCCTGCGATTGGCTGGCAACCGATTCAGGGTGTCCCCCGCCTACTGCCCAGAGACAGCTGGGATAGGCTCCAGCACCCCCCGCGACCCTAGTGAGGATCAAGCGGTTCAGAAGATGAATGAATATATATACTGTATACATTATGAATTTTTAGTCATTTAAAAATGCACGCTACGCGCGAACGACTTCTTTCGTATCTTAAATAATCCGGGTTCACGGTGGCAACATGAGAGATGCACTTCACCTCTTTCCAAGAGAGTGTCTGCCTCACACAATGATTATTTTCAGCTACGTTGCTACGGGATGGCGTCGACGCCAGCTATTCTGTCCGCGGCGGCGTCAAAGTCCGACAAGGGGTCTCCGTGCGTTTGTGATGTCGCCACGTTGTAGCCTACTCGGGTTACAGTTGAGGGCATGCATTGGCGACTGCCGCCGCTTCTCCTTGACCCCCTTGACCCCTGCCTGACTATAAGAAGCCGCGGTCCTATAATGATGTCATGAGAGATACAGTCAGCGAATGTCTTCACGTTTGACTTCAGTGAGCTATGCCAAACATCTTGTTGTTATTTTGTAACTACCCAGGGCCTCGCTGACATTTAACCTCGCCGTTGGTGTTGTCATCATGCTCAATTTCTGTCAGAATGGTGGGAATTGCGGGGTTCTTGTGACATTATAGCATTTGAGCTGTCATGTTAGGGTACAGAAATAATTTCGCAACTGTTAAAACATGAAAAGAAAAGAAAGATATTCAAGAGGTCCGACTTCAACGGACAGTTAGGACGGCAGAAAAAATCGTTGGCACCGCCCTACCCACTCTTGAGGACTTGCACACTGCAAGAATCAAGACAAGGGCACGGAAAATCCTCCTGGATCCCCCGCACCCTGCCCACCACCTTTTTCAGCCACTCCCCTCAGGCAGACGCTACAGATCCATGCGCACCAAATCCAGCAGACACTTAAACAGCTTCTTCCCTCTAGCCATTAACTCCTTAAACAGTCACTGACATAGTCACTCTTCTTGCACCACAAAATGGTACTACAAAACTACTGGTTACTCTAAAATGGTTCAATGATTTTGTTGTTTACGATGATACTAGTGCAGCGTGTTATACCGGAGACAAATTCCTTGTGTGTTCTACATACTTGGCCAATAAAGATGATTCTGATTCTGATATTAGCAAGTGACAGCAGACGGTTGGCTGTTGTGGAACTCACGCATTGTGTGACCTCTTTTCAGGCATACGTTTGTTACGACAAGGTCTGTCAGAAAACTTCCAGGACTGACGTCACAAAAGATGTATTTGAAAGGGAAACTAGAAACGGCAGGTTCTTTCCTTCCCGCGTGGGACAGAGAGTCAACCGACACGTCTATACAGTGATCCTCTGTCAGACACCTCGTAGCTGCTTGACCGTGACAATGTTGCTGCTCACAATGCCAGGAGCATCTGACAGTTCCTCACCACACTCAGGCAACCTCCCAACTCATTCAACCTGCCCCTCTGTATGATTATTATTACTTTTTTTTGTTTGTTTGAGTTTTTTTTTTCTTTCCCAAACTCAAGCGCGTCATCCATTCCCATCAAGATAGGCGTGACGGGCAGAGCTGTCGTGGCTAGTGGGTATTTTTCCACGTGCAAGAGCACACCTGTTGTGCGCACATGCTCCCACACTCAGCACTTATCAAAGCACAAAAAAAACTTTTAGAGTGCAAACCGGATTTGCCTTTGCGTGGAAGAGAACACACGAGATAATCATTCGAAAATTATGCCAGGATCCAATTCACTTGAATCTTTTCTTGCTTTTGTTGCTTCTACTTTTGTGTGTGTGTGTGTGTGTGTGAACATGTGGAGATTATTTTCCTCACTGTTTTCATTTGAAATTGAAGTCCGAAGTTTGCATGAGGGGGGGACAAAAAAAAAACAGTTTCGCCCTTTTCCATCTCTATTGAAAGTCATGGCCAACAGCGCCCATCGGTTCTGCTGTCTTTGCGTTTCCGCTCCAAAAAGCAATAGCGACTGTACTATTCTTTAATGGAAGATTAGCTTCAAATGCAAGCTTAAAAGATTATGTGCTTTCATATACGTCTTTGGCAGTCCAATTCTCTCCTTCATGACGGAATCTCACCTTTTCTTTTTTTTTGGTGGTTGCAGGTATCGGGTTAACCCCGTTTGTAAACCTTTTGCACTGAAAATAAGAATTCATTTGTTTATTGGATGGGGCGGCCCGGTAGTCCAGTGGTTAGCACGTCGGCTTCACAGTGCAGAGGTACCGGGTTCGATTCCAGCTCCGGCCTCCCTGTGTAGAGTTTGCATGTTCTCCCCGGGCCTGCGTGGGTTTTCTCCGGGTGCTCCGGTTTCCTCCCACATTCCAAAAAACATGCGTGGTAGGCTGATTGAACACTCTAAGTTGTCCCTAGGTGTGAGCGTGAGTGTGGATGGTTGTTCGTCTCTGTGTGCCCTGTGATTGGCTGGCAACCGATTCAGGGTGTCCCCCGCCTACTGCCCGGAGACAGCTGGGATAGGCTCCAGCACCCCCCCGCGACCCTAGTGAGGATCAAGCGGTTCGGAAGATGAATGAAGATGAATGAATGTTTATTGGATGTTCATTTTTCGACTTCTGAATGCCATTTCTGGACAATTCTTTGACTAAGGAAGCAGTTTGGATTTGTTTGGTGTGGAAAAACTTGTAATGTACTGTTATAAATTGACATGACATAAAAGTCATTCGAAATAAATGTGTGAGCCAAAAGTGTCCCGGAGCCAATTTGGTTTGTTTCCACCAAAAACGTCCAACGACGAAATACACATTAACCAAACCTCCAGAGGGCACCACTGAGCAAGCCAAACTCAGCATCTTCTTCTCTTTTCACTTCCTGTTGTTGTCCGCACAGGAAGTGAAAATAGAAAAAAATGATTTTGCTTCGGCAAGCAATATGCCCAACATGTCCACTCGACAGTCCGTATGCGTAATTTATTACGGCTCATTTGTCTGTCGGGAATATTAATTTCTCCCGCCATCGTGCCAACCGACTCGGCGGCATTATGAATTATTCTGACTATTTGTAATGATGTCCCGTGTAGGTATCGCCATTACAGGCTAGGAACTTAATTTGCCCATTGTTAATTAATTGTTCCGTTCTTGGCGGGAGTAATAAAAACGCTATTAGGTAAAATACCTCTATCATTAAGCTAACTTTGTTAATATGGCCATCAGCGGGCCTCCAGAAACAAAAGCATCACACAGGGGTAATTAAAGATGCACGTCATTAATTATGCGGGATAGAAGATGATTCAACGTATCGGAGGCCGGTTGACAAATTCATTCCCAAAAGTTTCCTCACTGGGATTGTCTGCGCCCCCCCCCATCCCCACCCCACTTATCTACTTCCTGCAGTTTGTACATACAATGTGTAAATCATCACTGGATAGTTTAGCACCAGTTCAATGAATGTTCTCGTTAATGCCACACCGAGTACATGAAAAGCGAAGGTGACGCAAGGCTCTATAAAAAAGGTGTTTGGCAAGGACGCCATAAAGCAATTGTCAGGTTAAATATGTGTCATATCAGCTTAAATGAACACACACATTTAACCAAAGATTTAAAAAGGGTGTGTTAAAAGGGACCTCCCTTGGTGGAATGCCATCATGGAAGACTCCAGGTACTTTTCCAGCCTTGTGCCATAGATGTGAAATGGATCGTATCTAATCCCAACTGAACCAGAATTTCCGCCCTTTTCAAAATTGGCTCCCAACCTCAAAATGGCAGGTTAATGGAACACTCGGAATTGTCCCGAGGTGTGATTGTGAGCGTGGATGGTTGTTTGTCTATGTGTGCCCTGCGATTGGCTGGCACCCGCCGACTGTCCGAAGACAGCTGGGATCGGCTACCCTCCTAGGACCCCGAACTCTTGCATGACTGTACTGTCCACGTACATTCAGCGAATGAGTTAAAATTGTGAAATGCTTTGCATAGCAATATCTAGAATAGCAACAGTAGAAGTCATTTCACCGTGCTTCCCTAAATTAGAACCTCAATTAAATTGTCATATTATTTGACAAAGAAAACAAAGAATTATTTTTTTACTTGATGAAACGTCCTTGTAAGTGGACGCCAGGCCCTTATAGTCCAAAATTTAACATTATATATGTTAAATATTATTATTATTATTATTATTATATATATATCTTGGGCGGCCCGGTAGTCCAGTGGTTAGCACGTGGGCTTCACAGTGCAGAGGTACCGGGTTCGATTCCAGCTCCGGCCTCCCTGTGTGGAGTTTGCATGTTCTCCCCGGGCCTGCGTGGGTTTTCTCCGGGTGCTCCGGTTTCCTCCCACATTCCAAAAACGTGCGTGGCAGGCTGATTGAACACTTTAAATTGTCCCTAGGTGTGAGTGTGAGCGTGGATGGTTGTTCGTTTCTGTGTGCCCTGCGATTGGCTGGCAACCGATTCAGGGTGTCCCCCGCCTACTGCCCGGAGACAGCTGGGATAGGCTCCAGCACCCCCCGTGACCCTAGTGAGGATCAAGCGGCTCGGAAGATGAATGAATGAATGAATGAAAATATATATCTTGAAAGCCAAAGACGTCATGTCCACACAAGTGGACGCACAGGTCCCAGCAGGCTACAGCACGCCCCGCGACCCTTGTCAGGATAAAGCGGATCTGAAAATGGTTGGATGGATGGATGGATTGTATTTTCTCACCATTACAGAAAACCTAGCAAATGTGTGAAATTGATGCGATGGGGGAAAAACAAAAAAACTAAACGTGATTGATCCTCACTTTGTTTTCTTTGGCATCCAAAACGCCACGACGCACGTTTTAATAATCTTGACAGCGTTTGGATTAATAGGACAGCGCGGGAATACGGGATGCGGCGGGGGATTCTCCAAGGTAAATGTGAAATAATGAGGCGGAACATCATCCGAAAAGCTTGCCTCCGACAACAACCGCGACGAGGGGGAATACTGTACAAGGTGCAAGGGCAGAGAAGCTTCCTTTTTGGTTCTATTCATTCCGACATCTCCCACAAGAGCCGCAAAACGAGGCTCCGATTCATCCCGAAACTTTACAAGCAGCGATAAGGCCCGTTCAGACCTATTGTTGCTGCCGGGAATGACCAACAACACGAAAGGGCATCTTGGCCATCTCCCATTGTGTGCGCGGCCGCAGTGTGGAGTGAGCCAGTAGGAAAGCCATCCTTTGTCCACGCGGAACAAGCACGAAAAGCCTTGCCTCTCAATCAAGCAGGTGACTTTGCGTGTCGAAACGAAAGAGGCAGTTGCTGAATGGAAGTACCCGTAAGTGGGTTAGCATGCAAATACGCAAACAAGTCGGGAAATGAGTGCTTAAGTGCGTTAGCATGTAAATAAACAATTAATGTGGGTTGATTAAAGACGTTAAAGGAAGCGAGCGTGTCAGCGAAAGAAAGTTATCTCAGAGGACGTGGCGTTCTGGTTCCGGCTTCCCGAATCTTGCGTGTCATATTTCCTCATGTAGATGACATGCTAATTACGCCTTTAATTACGCGCATCATCTGGACCGAAGTGTCCAACGCCAGCGTCGATAATCAATTTACGACGGTGGTGACGCGATTCCCCGTGGACACGGGATGCGGCAAAACCCGCGTCTGGGAATTATTCTGCCACAAAGAGATTGCGCAAAGACTGGAAATCGCTTATTCTTCCATATGACAACGTTGAGACACGCAGCTCGTATGGGAAAAGCGCCGTTTGTTTTCAGGAAAACATGGTGGTTGCTCTTTCTCAGCACAATTTGCAATGTGCTTACACCAGCCCGCACGTTTATGGAAGGCTGCCAAGTTCATGAAAATCTGGATTTTACACACACGTCGAAAGTAATCACGCCATCATCAGGCGTCACGCAAGCCGTGTCCGGTTACAACTCGCCGTGTGTCTCGCCATAGAGGGACCGGTCAGAATTTCGTTTCCCAAAGCGTGGTGCGCGTCTAGGGGCAGTGAGTTCATGCCACATTCCGAAATTTGGGCTTCTGTCGGATGGATTCGGCGTTGAAAACGGTTTGCGGTCTCCTCTGATGAGTCCAAGTTCTTTGATGGCCAAAATCAATCGTCATTTTCAACGGCTTCAGTTTGCCGCCGTCTTGTACCCCTTTCCCACTGCCGCAAAATCACGGGTAAACACGCTTTTTTTTGGGCAGTGGATCGACAATCCGTGTCGATCCGCGTCCACCAGCACGCCATCGGAGGGTGGGTTGTGATCGCCTTGGATCGCCTCCGCTTTCGGTGTAAAAGCCTAACATGGGACTTCCGGGTAATTACGTGATGACATAGGGCGGTACGTGATGAGTCACAACATCACGTGCCATCGGTCTCCTATATAGCACGCCCCCACAAAAAAGCCAGGAGATCACCCCTTAGGGTGATCAACTCTTAGCTAGGAGATCGCTTAGCTAGGAGATCAACTCTGAGACAATCTCAGAGTTGATCCTCTGCTGCTTTTCTACCATTTTGAGGACGGTAAAAAGCATAATGAACGAAAGAACACTCGCTTGCATGTTGATTTGTTTACCACTAAGAAATCTGTCGGACGATCATCTACGCAATCACAACGTGGTGACGTAACCAGACGCAAAATGGTGGAAGGGGAGGCGGCTGTGACGCAGAATTGCCTTCTGTTGGTCAATGGGAAAGGGACAATATGCCAATCGGTCGTGTGTTGCCACGGATCACTAGTACTCGCTAATTTCAGTGGGAAAGGGGTGTAGTGACCACCACCTCGGTCACTCGCAAGGGTGAGGTCCGGATTGAGTCTTCCTGGATCTGTACTTTTCGGACAGCTCAACCTCAAAGTTCATAAAGTCCAAACTGACCAAAGGGTCTTAGGGTTGAATATGTTGGTGATTGCTAGAGGCAATTGCTCACGTTTTTTTTGGTTTTGGTTCTGGGTTAGAATGCCGGCAAGTGTAAAACCCAAGCGGGAGTCCTTGCGAGCAACAAGTTCCATACTTTCTCAAGCATGGTAAGATCTTAAAGGCGTGATCATCTACGCGCGACAGCAACCATTCGGTTACCCCCTGCGATAGTGACCGCTGTGGCGGTTTATCTCCAGATATGACATATTTTGCCGTCTCCCCAGAGCCCCCGTCCGTCCGTATCTGCCTCTAATTGAACCTCCGGTTTTTGCGGCTCACTCTCTCGAGCTTTTGTTCCCACCTGTCACATTCTTCCCTCGATCCATCCGCTGGCTTTTTGTCTCCTCGTGTCTATTGACAGTCACTGCTCCTTTTCCAGAAGGTGTAAAAATGCAGCATCTGAGGGTGGGAAAAGGAAGAAAAAAGAAGGTGAGGAAACAATCAGTTTTATTGTGCCGCACGGATTCTTTCAGCCCGGTGAATATACTGTACAGGAGTCTGATAAAAAACGAGGCCAGACTTATGGGTGTGACTTTTTGGGAACGTTTCTACCTGCCATTCCACTTGCCTCCCACTGATGCTTTTTGAACGCGGCGTTCCAGAGGGCGCAAGCTGCACTCCGGCTGACCTAATTCCTCCCTGGCGCTCTTTCAAAGTGCTGAGCATTGCGAGCGCCGCTCTGTCAAGGTATCCAGCCCCGCCTCTCGCCATTAATTCTGGAAATCAAGCAACATCTGTTGTGCTTTGGGGCTCCTTGTGATTCACAGGAGAGGTTGTTTTTTTTTTTTTTTTAATGCATTTGCCTGAAGCCAGTGATGAGATCTCAATGAATTTTTCGCATTTCTGAATCTCTTGTGTTGGAATCGTCATTGCTCGCTCAAGCTATAGCCACTCAGTGAAAAAGATTGAGCTGACAGTTTTTTGTTTGTTTTTAGCAGCACCAGACATACGTCTCAGAATTTGTCTCGTTTTAAGCACAAATCCTGTTTATCTGCACAGCCACTCACTCCATGAATTTTAATATTCCTTCGGAGTGCTATACGCAAGCAAAGTGCCGCACAATTCCCAGCCCCGGAGCGCCAGTTTAGCGCAGTCTTCGAGCCACTCTCCGCATGCATCTTGCATGACTTTATGACTTGAAACAAGTTCAATAACATCACAACAACATAGTAGTCGAGGTGACTATGATATTATTCATCCGTGGTGGGCGGAAAGGCTTGTCCTCCGTTGCCCCCTCTCCCTCCAGGGCTCCCTGTGCGGGACGTGCTATTTTCAGTTCCGCGGCTAACTGGCCCATTTGCCTCAATAATGTGGGCCGCGGTCTCCACGGGAGAAAGTAGCCGGCCGCCGCCGCTGCCATCCTGAGAGGGGCGAAATGACACAGCGGAGTTCATCGATTGAAAGGATTTGCACACTCGTACTGGTATCAAAAGCCTCCATTTTCAAACCCACGGCGTCAAACGCGTTAAGCTTGCCACTCCCAATGTCGGACACCCGCTCCGTAGAAGTAAACAATTGTAGGCTGTCGTATTCTGAGATGACCATTGTCCGTATGCTTTGATGGCCATTGTTTATCGTCTCCTTAGTTTGCAGTTTTTAGTCTCCTCCGGTGGCCAGCATCTGTATTTTCCCAAGACCAGCTCAGTCAGTCCTTTTTTTTTGCTAAAGAAGTGCAAAGTGGGCGGCCCGGTAGTCCAGTGGTTAGCACGTCGGCTACACAGTGCAGAGGTACCGGGTTCGATTCCAGCTCCGGCCTCCCTGTGTGGAGTTTGCATGTTCTCCCCGGGCCTGCGTGGGTTTTCTCCGGGTGCTCCGGTTTCCTCCCACATTCCAAAAATATGCATGGCAGGCTGATTGAAAACTCTAAATTGTCCCTAGGTGTGAGTGTGAGTGCGAATGGTTGTTCGTCTCTGTGTGCCCTGCGATTGGCTGGCAACCGATTCAGGGTGTCCCCCGCCTACTGCCTGGAGACAGCTGGGATAGGCTCCAGCACCCCCCGCGACCCTAGTGAGGATCAAGCGGTTGGGAAGATGAATGAATGAATGAATGAAGTGCAAAGTTTTTCAAAAAGAACGTCGTCTATAGTATCCTGGGACAACAGTACGTACACAACCGTCATTCGTCGTCTGTTATCTCCTTTGACAACATTAGTCAGTCATCTTTTCTGATTGTCATGGTCTCAAGTACTGACAACTGTTCTACATAGTTTATTTTTTAAAAATTATTGACCTGGGATACAAGGCGCTTCCATATTCTGAAACGACCCCAATGTAGCACTTTCCTTTTGTGACTTCAATTTGTAGTGTCCTGAGATTGCCGGACTCGGTACTCTCCTCTGCCGGCTGTGGCATTGACTCTCCTGAGACGACTGATTTCAGTAAAAAAGTGCGATTCGGATCAGGTCTTTTGGGAAGCTTGACATTGGAAAAAAAGTATTCACGCTGTCATAAAGAACAGTTCTGAAGTCACTGTGATGCTTGACTGACGCCTTCTATGATATTGCAGTTTGGGGACACGCTTCGTGATAACATTGGCGGGCCAACAGCATCGTACAATTGTAATGATTCCGGATTGTAGCCCACACCGCACAATCGACATCTGCGGAGCTCTCCGAGGTGAGAAATGCGAAGAAAAACCTCTCGCGCTGCCAGTCAGACCATGTTGAATATTCAAACAAAGATAATTATCTGTGGATTAGCCCCATTTTGGCTGGGGCCACTTCCACCTGTTAGTGGACTCCTGGGAGCGATTGTTTAATCATTAAGACCTTTTTTTTTTTGCTCTCTGTGAACTGCCAGCAGCGCAATTCGGTACAAGTAGGGTCGCGAAGATATATTATATCCCGACGTGTGAGCCATTTTAGCCATGTAGTGTCAGCCCGAGTTGAAGCCAATAAAAATCTGCACGTTTAACGGATCCTTTTGAAGTGTATTTATCAATATGCGCCAGCGCCTTGTGCAACATTTAACACCTCGAGGGACCGTCCGTCACATGTGCTCGCCTTCAGATGGGTGCGAACAACTTTTCACACTCCATCCTATGTACCCGGCCCCAGTCCAGATATACATAGTGTCCAGAAGAGTGGCTAAATGCACGGGCGGGGTGAACCTGAGTGCCGCTGCCATTTTTGAAAGTTTAATTTGACAGTGATGTCATTATACACGGCAGGGGAGGATATTCATTCATTCATCTTCCGTACCGCTTGATCCTCACTAGGGTCGCGGGGGGTGCTGGAGCCCATCCCAGCCGTCACCGGGCAGTAGGCGGGGGACACCCTGAATCGGTTGCCAGCCAATCGCAGGGCACATATAGACGAACAACCATCCACGCTCACACTCACACCTTGGGACAATTTAGAGTGTTCAATCAGCCTGCCATGCATATTTTTGGAATGTGGGAGGAAACCGGAGCACCCGGAGAAAACCCACGCAGGCCCGGGGAGAACATGCAAACTCCACACAGGGAGGCCGGAGCTGGAATCGAACCCGGTACCTCTGCACTGTGAAGCCGACGTGCTAACCACTGGACTTCCGGGCCGCCCGGGGAGGATATTATTTGGGCAAATGGGAGTCGCCATTTCAGGTTGATAGGGGTTGAGTTTAGGGCTGAACGTTTGTGTCCCATTTGGAGATACAGTTGGCATTTGTCGCTCATTTCCCTTTCAGAACGATCCCCATCGCGCTTGTGAAAATCCAGCCGATAGTGAATACAGTCTGCTCACTTGGACCTAATCAAAGGGCCACTCAAGAGTGGCAAACATCGCAACGGGGCTGTATTGATTCTGAATGGGCAAGCAGAATCGGCTCGAATGTGCCTTTTGAGAGTGACTCTGAAAGAAATAGTATGTAGCGTCCAGTTCCCTTCTAGGTGTACATATGGCGCCGTTCTAGGGCCCAGGATGTTGTTTTGAACTGTTCGTTTTCATTATCAGAGGAGGACAGTTGAGTCCCCGCTGCTTTCTCCTATGGCAGCCCGTGTGGTAGCAGTCCATCTGGGCTCTGTGAGGTCACTGCACACGCCACCTGCTCCGTGGCGTGGCTCCTAGGTGGCATCTCTGCCCGGTGTGTATGGGGGGAAGCAGATGTAGAGATTTAGAGCTACACATGCGCACAAGTGTAATGGTTAATGTTGCAGGATGACATTCTGTGTCTCTTTTAAACAACCTCGTCGTGTTTTGTCGTGCGTACCTTTATTTAAAAGCTATAGATTGTAAAAAGAGTTTGTCATTGGCTCCCAAACTCCCCCAGAGGCCGGAGGTGTTTTAGCACGTTATTGTATGCTGCATTAAATCTTGAAAAACTGTTTTGTTTTTATTTTTTTGGTTTTTTTTTTTTTTTACTGAATATCCAATTTTATTTAGCTTTTATGTGCACTAAATTTAAAATCAATCACTCTTTTGGGATTTTTTTTTTCCTAATATGGATGTGCAATTTTAATAGTCCAACTCTGTATAATGTTACAGTGCCTTGCAATAACAGTATAATCTTTAGGAATAAAACCTCAGTCTTGCTTTCAACTCATACTTGGGCCTGCTGTGCGGTTCTCTTTTAATTTTGGTACCTTAAGACTAAAGTATTTATTTTTTTCGGAAGTACTTTGTGTAAAATGTTTTAGAAACACATTTGTGGAATACAGTAGAAATGCTACGCTATGGTCAAAAACACTAGCAGCGATGCTAGTGCTAACACAAGAGGTGTCCTGGCTGGTCCGCCGATGCTTCAGCGCGCTTAAGTAGGTGATCCCTGATTACCATGGCAACAGCAGCAACACTTGTCTAAAGCCAACATCCAAATGCTGTTATTTGAAGATCAAATGACCACATAATGCTTCCCTAATAGGCTTATTAAAGTGGAAATAAGGGCGAGCTCGACACATCACTAACTGGTTGGATTAGAATAAAGAAAAGCACGTTTTTTTGTGTCAAAAGCTTCTTTGTTGAATATATCCACAAGGCTCCTGTTTTGATTTAAACCAGTTTATGTTGCCTATACACGTCGTGTTGACACTGTATACACACTTGATACTGCCAGCTGTCCTTTTACTGCCTCCGAATGGCCAAAGAAATGCTGAATTACAAAGCATGGCCATTTCAAGTCGGTTTGCCAGCAATCTGATCTGTCAGGAAATCCAAAACTCAGACAAATGTTTTATCCATTCGCTCGCGGGGCGGTGCAAGATCGGCCAGTTCAAATTTGTATGGCTCGGTGGGCTTTGTTAGCTAGCAGGATTATGCTAAAACTGCTTGTTTCTGTTTATGCGTGTGGGTTTTTATATAAACATAATTGTAAAGCTGTTTTTGTTTATTTGTGGGATGACACAAAAACATTTCAGACTTATCTTTTGCGCTAAGTTTTCGATTTCTTGCATTCAAACTAATCATTTGAGGGCAGGTAAACAGTTTGGACCGATGCTTGAGCCTTGGACAGTTCTGACGAATGCTCTCTTTACCGAAATAAATACATGTCTGAACATAAGAAAACCAACATTTTGTTATGCACATCAGTAAATCAAGAATGAGTTCCATTTTGGATATGATTACTTTTTTTTTTGGTTTGTTTTTGTTAGCTAAGCTAACGTCACCAAGTGTTTTCATTAAACCTTCCTTCCGTGGCGCACAAACAGAAAGTGAAAATGAAATTTTAAAAAAACGTAACATTCCTGACATGAATGTAGTTTGTAAATATCTGTTAGCGAACAGGTTTGTGCAAGAACAAATTGATCATCGTTTTGCTCCTGGGCTTTGAGCTGAGAACTGTTTCGCTAATTTCCACATCAGTTTATGTAGATGTTGCATAACCTCGACCGAAGAAAGCATTTTGAACACAAACTGCAACCTTTACTGCACCAATTTTTGCCTTTCTTCCTGATATTTTGGTGATGCTACAGAATGCTTTGCTTGTTTAATTGTTAGCTAGCCAGATTACACAAAAGTATTGAACCTTTATGAGAAAAAAAATGCCTCAATAATGTCAGATATGGACAAAAAAAATGTGAATTGATCAACGTTGTGAACATAGCCTTAAATCTGGTTCCCGTATCCAATTGGCAGAGTTTTCGTTGTCCATGCTGGCAGGAAAGGTTTTTTTTTTTTTTGAGGGGAAGAAATTTTTTTCCTCCTTCTGCCCATTGTGTAATGCTGTTTCGTTAAAACCTTGGTAAGATGGGGTCAACATTATGTATAAAAAAATAGTGTTCAAATTTTACAGGAAACTGCCTGCAGTTTATGTTTGAGAGCTGCGATATGCAAAAAAAAAAAAAACTACAGAGCCAATATCTCGTAAAATCTTAAAATTGTTTTTGTAACTATCTATATCTGTTCATTCGGCCGTGTGCTTTCCTTGCGCGCTGTGCAGTTACGCAAAATCGACTTGCTGTTGCCCGCGCAGCCTTACGCGTTTGTCTCTATTTGTTGAGGGAGCCAATAGGAAGCTTTGAAAACGTACGACGTGAACATTCATAACGGAGGAGCGTCGAAGCTGCGGGTAAGCCACGCCCCCGCGGCGCGCGTCACTGGCGTGTAGCGTGGACGCGGAGTCACTCCCTGCCTACTTTTAATAGCTTTGTCATGTGATGGAAAGCAGTTGTAAGACAGGTGCCCTCGGTTCATTCTCGGCGAGGGGCAGCAGTTGCCTGCGTGCGAGCGAGTGGGAAGAGTGCGTGGATTTCTTTTTTACTTGAGCACCCCCCCCACCACCCCCTTTTTTTTATTTTCAGTCCCTTTCCCGACGCTTTTTTTTTTTACTATTATTTTTGGGGTTTGTTTATTTTTTTATTTTTTCTTTTTTACGGAGCCGTCATTCAGTGGCTGGATGGCGTGGGACAGGTGTAACCAGGACTCGGTGTGGAGAGAATTAGAGGTGAGCATAAAGATGGCTTATCGAAAAAAAGAAACAAAGCAAAAGCAAAACGAAATCGTTCGATCCTTTTGGACTGCTGCTATATTATTTCCTGGAGCGACGGAGCTTTTAGTGGCTTGCTGAGTCCTCTCTTCCCCCGATGCGTAACGCGTAATGTGGACCCAGTTGAGGATGCACAACGCGGGACTATTTGGCAACTGTTAAACAAGCGGAATGTTTTGCCCTTTTCCACCTCGATTTCTGGTGTAGTTTACCCCTCACCCGCTGCCCCCCCCCCACCCAAAAAAAAGAAAGGAAAAAAAGGGACCCTTTCACTCTTTCTAACGGATCTATCGCTCCCGTGTTGCGTTCAGGTGTCTCGGCGTATGTGTGTGTGCGTGCGTGTGCTCGCGCGGGCTTGCGTGAGTGTGCGTACCGCGTGCGTGTACATGAGAGTTGCGTGTGTGTGCGCGTGTGTGCGTAGTTTTACGCACGGAGTCCCTTGGTGATTTGCGTCCGTGCGTGTTTTTTTTTTTTTTTTTTTTTTTTGCCAATGGAGCAAAGGTTGCAAAAGAGGGGGACCACTGTTTGGAATTCGATCTTTAATCAACCACCAGAGCACGTCAGCAGACCATTCGACTTTTTTTTTTTTGTTTTCTTTGCACCTGCCAGCACTTTAATCTGCGCCGTGCTGCGCAGCGATGCTCTGCGGAGGTGCGGATTATTACCCTGCTGGCGGAGATTTCTCCGCAGTGCTTCAGATTTTGTTTCCAAAATTGTGCGCACACGCTAAAAAAAATGTTTGCAGCGGAAGGAATAAGGCAGCCGGTGGCTTCCTCTCGATGCCCCTCCGCTCAGCTTCTATGTGCGTAAATCACAGGATAGTCTTGCCTGTGTTAGGAGCTAGTCCATCACTTTGCACCCGGCCGGGAAGTCCATCAGATAATTGGGCAGCCTATCAGCGGAACCTCTGGGTTGCAGAACGGTTTGCAGTCTTTGGCTGCCGTGCCTTGTCAGACTGCATCATCTCACAGGCACAAGCCGCCCCCCCCCCCTTCCCTCCCTCGCGTGTGCAACACAACCCAGATGTCTCATCACAAGTCTTGAAGTCATTGTGTATTCGTGTGTGTGTGTGTGTGGGATGGGGGGGGGCGGATGAACTGTGACACCGTTGTCTGGGCGCTCCTCGCTTTGCCTCCTCAGCAGCAAGCGACATGTCTCCCGGCTTTTTTGACCCGAGCCCAACCTCACGTCCCTCCTGCTCAGGCGGGGCCGAAACACCCCTCTCGGGGATATCCACCTTTCCGACATGTGCAGCCAGCTACCGTTAAGACGGGAGGTTTGCCGTGTGGCTTTGAAGTTTACCGCTGTATTTCGCTGTCATGTGGATATTGATGCAAAAAAAGGTAGTGTGTGTGTGTGGGGGGGGGGGGGGGAGGGGGAGCGTGATTTCCATCCTTGGTTGGCGTAGGAGCATCACAGTAGCCCCTCTTCCAGTTCCATTCACAATGAGCCTGCAAAAAAAAAATCAAATAAAATTAAAAAAAAAATGAGATGAGACATGCAAATTAGCCCAACCCCTTCCCATCTTGCTCTTTGCCTCTCTCTCTCTCTTTTCTCTCTCTCTCTGTTTGTTTTCACAACACCCAGAGCCTCGTTCGGCCCCCTCGCCGCCACCCCGAGCCCTTGTCCTGTTACAGTTGGGTGGCGGGGGGTGCAGGCAGCTGCTCCGTAAAGTACACGACAAATCGCGGAGATTACATAGAATGTCAGCGGGCATGCGCGCGGATTGCATGCAGAGCGGCCGCACTTTGCAGGTTGGGGGATCGAACGACGCACCGGTTTGTTCTGTTTAATGTGGCACTGACCAGGTGTGTGTCCCGCCCCCCTGCCCCCCCTACAGTGTGCTGCCTTGGTTGGCGAAGACCAGCCCCTCTGCCCCGACCTTCCCGAACTCGACCTCTCCGAGCTGGACGTCAGTGACCTCGACGCCGACGGCTTCCTGGGCGGCCTCAAGTGGTACAGCGACCAATCGGAGATCATTTCTGCACAGTATGGCAACGATGCGTCCAATCTTTTCGAGGTAGGTCGCAGCAGCATCTTTTTTTTTTTTTTTTTTTGCGAGAATGCTGTCGAGTGTTGAAAAAACAACGCAGGCGCGCTGGGAAGATAACGTAAAGCTTGATAAGCCCGCCGGGACCTTTGTCCCCTTATTTGGGGCCTGACAGTGGTGGGCCTCCTTATCAAAAGTGTTTATTTCAGCTTCAGCTTACTAATGCGGCTCACATCTGAAAGCAAACTATGGACACGTCGTAAAGAAAGGCTTCTCAAAAAGCTTGTAAAACTTTAATCTTCCCTCTATCACCCTTCCACTGTTCCTTTTTTTCCCTGTTGTCGCCCAGCGGGGCTGCCAACGAGGTCGATGATCCAGTCCGGGCCATAAAGCCGTCAGTCTCGCAGTCTTCATTAGGAGCCCTTATCGCTGCCGTAGATAAACAGGCAGAGGCCGGGAATGGACGCGGCGGCCTGGCCTCCAGGGGGCGAAAATGGCGCCGCGTCGTGTCACGCGCTCACGTTTTCAGCTGCCGCGCGTGTGATGGGCGCTCCTGCGGGCAACACTTGATAACAAGCGAAATTCTTTCCACGTTTAACCTCGTTGACCAGCGCCGGGGAACTGTTTCAGTGCCTTTGTGTGCGCCTCACCTCTGCGGACGTACACACTCGCGCGCACAGAAATGGAGTCTAAGTGGAAGGTGGCGTGACTGGCTGCCGTCGAGCCCAAGCCATCTGGTTAAAAATACCGAGTGTCAGTTTCAAGAACAATGCATGTCCGACCTCCGTTAATAGCTTTTAACTCTGCTGTCCAGTTGCAGGTCAAATTGACTGTATTTGAACTCATTCGGTACCAGCCAATTCTGGACCAAGTCTGAAAAGACGTTTAAAAACGTCTTTGGAAGTGAATGAGTTAAAAGTTGAATTCACACAATAGTCGTACAATTTATACTCTGGAAAAGTGGCAGCAAAAGAGGATACCACTCAAAGTTTGGAGGTCATTGTTTTCGAAAGAAGTTTGTTTTTAACCACATGAATAGGTGTGGGTAGAAATATCGGTGAATCCATGCGTGGCAATATTCCCTTGCCCCATTCAATTTCCATTCACCTGGTCATCTGAATTGATGGACCTCCTGGCCAGCAGGGGGTGCTTTGCGTGCAATTTGCATTGTTTGGATGCACAAAGACAAAATGACAAACAAAGCCAACAGCAACATTGTGATGCCAGCGCCTTCCATTTTGATTTCTGACGTCCACAGCACAGGAAAGTGACAAAAAATGTCTTCAGTCAAATTTGCCAGGTAGAATGTTTAACTTTCATTGCAATACCCAAAAGGAAAGAAATATTAACCTTACATGCACTTCGGCATTTGTTCAGAACTTTTATGTTAAGCGGTCAAAATTCTTTGGGTGCTCCTGAAAAGTCGCGTCATGAATGCCATGAAGAATACAAATAGGAAAAAAAAAATCTTCTCTTCTATCTTTACTGCCTCTGTGTTTGTCCCAGCCTTCTATAGCATTTCCCCTCGAGGTATCATATTTTCCGCACGAAACGGCACACCTAAAAGCTTTCCATTTTCTTAAAAGCTCACTGCGCATCTTAAAATCTGATGCGCCTTGTGTACGGTCATTACGGTGACGTTTCGACCCCAAAATGTCTCCTCGCTCGAAACATGCTGACAACGCATAGTTCAAACATAAGGCGATCGGTTACACCGTTGAACATGGAAATAGAGCAGCGGCAAGAGAGTTCAACGTTAACGAGTCAATGCTATAACTTGTCTCGCTGCTTTATTAAATACGTTTTACTGACATCTGGTCGTTCTGTTGGTGTTTCCTTGAGCATAGCTCCATCTAGTGGATGCATTGTAGATTGCGTCTTATAATGCGGTGCGCCCAATGTATGAAAAAAAAATTACAAAATAGGCCATTCATTGAAGGTGCGCCTTCTAGTGTGGAAAATACAGTATTTTATTTAAACCTCCTTCTACGGCGGCACAGAGGTCAGAGGGTTTACTCCCACATTCCAAAAATATGCATGGTAGGTTGAGTGGACACTCTAAATTAATAGATGGGTGGATATTATATGATTGTGGTTGGTATTATTTTTAGTACATTATGCAAATATAATTTGCTAGTTTTTTTAAAAAGCACAGATTCGAAATCTGCGGGGGAAAAAAATCTAGAACTATTTACTTGTAGCTCGAATTAAAAAAAATAATAATAAATTGACCAGTGCAATTAATCCTGCCGTGTAAATGAATATACCTGTAATGTGCTATGATGAGACAGAATCGGGCTTTTGCTGCACCCCACTTTGTTGCGGTCGGACGCGTGGTCCGCGCACGTGTCCCCGAGAACGGGGCTCACGTGTTCCGCATGAATATTGTGCGCTCGTGACGATGTTTTCCAGCCCTTGCCGCGCACGCCAGCAGCTATTGTGTCACACTGAGTGAGATCTCTGCAAATCGTTGCCGGGAAGAAGCAGGGCTAAGGGGTGAGAGGGCGTAACGTTTGTAAATCAAACCCCCCCCCCCCCCCCCCACTCCACTGCCCCTCACACTCTCCATTTTTGGAAAGTTTCAAGTCACCATATGAAGTGGCCAGTTCTTCATGTAGCAGGACCCGGCTAATCCCTTTTAATCTGACAGGGGAAAGTTTGCCTCTTGGCAAGGATTAGAGCGCCGGGGGGAGGGGGGCGGGGGATGAATGGGGTGTGGGTGGTGGTGGGGGCACTGCTAATGTATTTCCTAATTAGCCTGCTGGAGCATCAGAACTGTAAAATCCTGATTGTCATCTTGGAATCACTTTCGGGTTGCGGAAAGTTTGGCCTGAGCAACATGGTCGCCACTTTTGAATGCCTTCTTATGTTGTCTTATGTCACACGTCCGTCTGGGTGACAAAAACTCAAACTTGACGCCGGTATATTACGGAAAGGTCGACTTCAGGTTACAGGACTGTCCCCGGCGGCAGTCTCGCAAAGTGCTGGTAACTTGTTTGAGACGAAAGCAACTTTAGCGTGGCGATGCGACGGCTTGACTACGTGCCCCACGTGCGTTGGAACCGTATGTGGGGCAGCACCGTGGGATCACGAGGTGTCCCCTGGCTGGCCTTTTGCTCCATTACGAACTGTCCCGATGCGAAATGTGCACTATGATAGGCCACACCCCACTCAGCGCCAATCCCCCCCACCGCGCCACACAGACATGCGAAACTTTCTTTGCTCGTGTTCGACACCTCTTCAAAACGGGCCGACTGTGAACGCCGGCGCTCTATTTCGGGCCGTGGTCGTTGGGGGTGCAGATGGGGCGCTAGCTCCAATAACTTCCTGATGTACTGCCAAAGATAACAGCATGGAAGCGTTGACCCAATGTCTTTTGAACTGGCCGGAGCCCTGCTAGGGTTACACGGCTGGCGGTCAACGGAAGGGTGGGGGAAGGCAAAGACACTCCACGGATAAGATTCAGACACGCCTCATTTAACCAACGAAGTGATCAAACATCACTGGTAATGCCTGAGTCCGCCCACAGGAGCATAGCTAAAGCTAAGCTAGCCACGGTGATCGTCAACAGGTGCAAACTCTGCCTTACGGGCAAGGCGGCATGGTGTAGACCACAGGTGTCAAAGTCAAGGCCCGGGGGCCAGATCTGGCCCGCCACATCCTTTTTTGTGGCCCGCGAAAGCAAATCAAGCATGTCAAGTTCCATGATGCTTGCTAAAGTCTGAACCAACATTTCAAATTGTCACGTTTTCCACAATCGCATTCATTATTCTTGACTTCTTATTTTACAATTAATTATTCTTCACTGTGGCGGCCCGGTAGTCCAGTGGTTAGCACGCCGGCTTCACAGTGCAGAGGTACCGGGTTCGATTCCAGCTCCGGCCTCCCTGTGTGGAGTTTGCATGTTCTCCCCGGGCCTGCGTGGGTTTTCTCCGGGTGCTCCGGTTTCCTCCCACATTCCAAAAACATGCATGGCAGGCTGATTGGACGCTCTAAATTGTCCCTAGGTGTGAGTGTGAGCGTGGATGGTTGTTCGTCTCTGTGTGCCCTGCGATTGGCTGGCAACCGATTCGGGTTGTCCCCCGCCTACTGCCCGAAGACAGCTGGGATAGGCTCCTGCACCCCCCGCGACCCTAGTGAGGATCAAGCGGCTCGGAAGATGAATGAATGAATGAATGAATATTCTTCACTGTGTTGTGTGCTGTGTATGTAATATGTGGAGGTTGTTAAACATTTTTATGGTTTCCCAAAATTCAAAACGGCCCTTCAAGGCAAACCGTAACTACAATGTGACCCGCGATAAAAATTAGTTTGACACGCTTGGTATAGACTTATATTCCATACAGAGTGGTGCCTCTATTATGAAATGAACACGAGTAATAGTCCTGTTACATCGGTTTCTCGGGAATAGCAACAATCTCCCGGGGTCCGTTTGACCCCAGGGAATGTAAATGTCTCCAAGTCCAACAAACGTCGGCATTATTCATTCCATTGCGCATCATTTGTAGTATGCGGTACACTGATGACACTTGGGGAGCTAAACAGAAGTTGTTTCATGCTGCGGACGATTGTTTTGTCTTTATTTTACTTAAAATTGAGTCAAGCTGACCCGCAACAGGAGGATACAGTGTTGTTTTGGAGTCATTTCGGATTTTCATCGGTTTACGGGGCAGCTGCGATTGAACGCTGTGAACTCTGCCCACAAACAATTCCATTTTCAAGTGAGTCAGTAGCACGGGATTTTTTTTTTTTAATTTCTTTATTTTTTGCTGCCTGGTGCTTGGTGACACCCCTACCCCACTCCTCTCCCCGCCCCGCCCATGTCAAGTGCACATTTGTCAAAGCCCGGGCCAGACAGACATGAGGACAGATGGGTAGAGGAGGAGAAGGTTTGGGCTGGTGCCAGCCTGAATCAAAGCCGAAGGATTGCAAAGTAAAAGGTTGTGGGCTTTGCAGCTAGTAAAATGAAATGCCAAGGCTTTAGAGTCTTACGAAGATAGTGTGCGTGGACATTCTGCAAGCATGCGATCATGCGTCGCCGAGCTCGGTCACACATGCCCTCTGACAGCCTTGGCGTAGCAGCTTTGAGCCAATTTCTCCCTTTCAACCTCCCGTTGTGGTGCGGGTCAATTTGAACCGTTTTCCGTTTAAAGGAATAACAGCAGAAATGTGAATTTTTATGGGGGGGGGGGGGGGGGTATGGAACTTCTGCTCTTTGATTTAAGATATTGAATGAACAATATTTAGGTTGGATTATTTTTTTAACTGTTTCAGGGACAGCGGTTACTACAGTGGACAGTTGGTCATGTAAAAAGATATAAAAATACGAGCTACAAGTTATTTTTCCGGATGATTTACTCGGCCTAATAAGTGAAAATTTTTCATGGGATTTTTATTCATTCATTCATTCATTCATTCATTCATTCATTCATTCATCTTCCGAGCTGCTTGATCCTCACTAGGGTCGCGGGGGGGTGCTGGAGCCTATCCCAGCTGTCTTCGGGCAGTAGGCGGGGGACACCCTGAATCGGTTGCCAGCCAATCGCAGGGCACACAGAGACGAACAACCATCCACGCTCACACTCACACCTAGGGACAATTTAGAGTGTTCAATCAGCCTGCCACGCATGTTTTTGGAATATGGGAGGAAACTGGAGCACCCGGAGAAAACCCACGCAGGCCCGGGAAGAACATGCAAACTCCACACAGGGAGGCCGGAGCTGGAATCGAACCCGGTACCTCTGCACTGTGAAGCCGACGTGCTAACCACTGGACTACCGGGCCGCCTGATGTTTTTATTATTTTATTTAAATATTTTACATTAGAAATTCCGGAAATAGAATTTCGTCGCCACTCAGAATCTTTTTAGGATTGCTTTCATCTCTACCACTTTTGGATGCTCTAACTTGCCCGGGTCAAAATGACCCTGGCACATGATTGCAGTACCTGAGAAACAAACCGAATAGGAGGCTTAAGGTGAATGTGGATTGGATCGGTGGGTTCAAAAAATCAGCAGTAGATAAGCTTCTACGCTTGTCATTGGGGAAACACACACACACACACACTCAGGGCAAGCTCTTATTGTTCCTGTTCCTGTACCCTGCTGAGCGCTTTGATTTTGCAAATTTATGCTGACATTTGAGAGTACACCGCCCACACCGGTTCAGCGCTCCAGCAAAAGCGGCGTATGAATTACCACAGCCACCACGGCGCACCACCCCTTCCTCGTCTCGGCTGTTATCGCAGCGCGGCTCGGGCGATCAGCGGAGAAGGCGCACGCTCGGAAAGACGCGACAAAACTCCCCGCCTCCTTTGGCTCCCGAGGCGGAGGATTTGTTTCTTCTGGAAAGACGAAGCGGTAGAAGGGGGAAGGCAGTCGGATCCCAAACAATAGTCCCTTCTGGGAATGTTTGGGAACAAGAGCAAGGGAAGGAAGGGAGCATCCTTTTTGGTCTCGCTCTATCTCTCCTCCACACTCATCCCTCCGTCCCAGTGGGAAGCTGCTGCTGCTGATTGCGGCACGCTTTGGTGAGCCTACCCAGCTGATCCCAAACCCCCGAGTGCATCCCTGTCCTCGCCACCGGTGTCCACAGGTGTGTAATTGAAACGTAGCACGCGCACGTCAGATGGTGGTCTTCGGGAGCCGGCGTGCATCAGCCAGTGGCGGCTATTTTTAGCCAATGGGGTAATCTCGGCTAAGAGCCTTTCAGGGCTGTTTCACGTTAACCTGGCCAAAACACTAAGCCAATAATCCAACCCTCCCCCAGACTCGCGCCGGCGCACACACATACACACACACTAACGTGTTGCTATGATCCCACCTGATAACCCACCCTGTATTATTTAACACGGGATTGGATGCATGGAATTCTTGTACACCCTTCCAACTCCCAAGATACTCCCAGTAAACTACTCCAGTGACATGTTTTTTTTTTCCTTTTTGCAATCTATAAAGACCGGTGAAGATGTTTATTTCATTCCTTTGGATGCCTCAATGGCCACGACATTCATCAAGGAGGAGACTCTGTGCTTGGTGGTTGCGCCTTCTCGGCAGCATGGGTATACCAGCACTGTTTTTGACTGGAGGAATGTCGGCGCCATTTGACTGTCGTTGCTGGACAGTCCCGGGGCGCTTATGTCTTGCGCCTGTAATGGGCAGCATTTTTCACAGCCCCGCTTTGTTCAGCGGAGAGATCGGTGCTGTTGAACGGTGTGCGGCTGGATGGATGGAGGTCTTGAGGAGCCGACGATGAGAAGAAAGGAGCGTTGGCGCGGAGTGCCGATGCGGATTTGGAGCTGGGAGTCGCGGCTTGGAGTTTGAAGCGGATTATGTGGGACAGGAGAAGTGAACTAATCTCTTTTCGTCAATGGACGCTACAGCTTCGTGTTTGCTTTCAAAACTTTGCTTGTAGCAGACGTGTGCACATTTTTCAGCATGATGTCTCTGATCCACTGGTGAAAGGACACTTTGATCCTCTCCTCTTTCATCTAGAACTGCTTCAGACAACAAAGTGTATGCAGAAAAGGGTGAAGATTGCACGACTGTCTCTGTCCTATGTGTTGTCTTGTGTTATTTTTTGTTATTTTGACTTCAAAATGGCGCCGCGAGAGTGGCTGCCTTTCCAGCAGCTCCTATTTTTTTGTTGTTCTACTTTCTTCCTTTCATAACTTTGCTGCTGTGAATCTGGAATTTCTCCATTGCGAGACTAGTAAAGGTTTTCTTAATCTTAATCTTAATCAACAGTACAAGTTCCATTGATTGTACAGAAGTTGGCGTTGACCGCGCTTCCATGATGAGCTGACGTGAGCCAGAAATGGAAAGCATTGGCCTAGTTTGTTGCAATTGCTACGTCTTTTTTTCTTACACTGCAAGCTTATGTCATAGCTTCTGTTTATTTCCAATTATTTGCACGGGCTTCAGAAAGTTCAAAAGGCTCTTGGAGACCGGATGACTTAATTGGCTGTCCAATCAGGAACCTCTGCTTGCATGTGCGCGATATTCTTGACGCAGTTTGAAAGCAATGACAGAAAATAACGATATGGTATGCAACCGTGGGCACACCGAGGCTTGGGAGTATTTATCGCGGAAAAGACATAACCAGAGTTGGCTATGGTGGTGTTGTTGTTGTTGTTTTAGTAGAGATTTTTTTTGGTCATCCATTGGCCAATGACGATCAGTCACTGCGCATTTGGCTGACAAGAAATGTAAGCAGGGCGGCCCGGTAGACCAGTGGTTAGCACGTCGGCTTCACAGTGCAGAGGTACCGGGTTCGATTCCAGCTCCGGCCTCCCTGTGTGGAGTTTGCATGTTCTCCCCGGGCCTGCGTGGGTTTTCTCCGGGTGCTCCGGTTTCCTCCCACATTCCAAAAACATGCGTGGCAGGCTGATTGAACACTCTAAATTGTCCCTAGGTGTGAGTGTGAGCGCGGATGGTAGTTCGTCTCTGTGTGCCCTGTGATTGGCTGGCAACCAATTCAGGGTGGCCCCCGCCTACTGCCCGAAGACAGCTGGAATAGGCTCCAGCACCCCCCGCGACCCTAGTGAGGATCAAGCGGCTCGGAAGATGAATGAATGAATGAAATGTAAGCATTGAAAAAGGAAAGTCGGGACTCTAATTTTGGGGCATACCACTTCATGCTACTTTTTTTTTTTTACATTTTGTGAACACTTTCGAGTTTTCCTCATTCACCAAAGAAGTGAGTTTTTGTAACGTGGGAGGTCGGCAAGCTTGGGGAGATCTCAAAAACTTCGCACAGGAAGGCCGAGGTCAAGTGTCAAACCCTGAATCCCTGAACTGTGGTGCAGATGAGCTAATTCCCCTCATCCACTGAGTGAAACTGGCACCAACTTTAAATTTAAATGACAATGACAAAAAAATTGCATGGAACATCTTCTAGTTCTGGGCGGCCCGGTGGTCCAGTGGTTAGCAAGTCAGCTTCACGGTGCAGAGGTAGCGGGTTCGATTCCAGCTCCGGCCTCCCTGTGTGGAGTTTGCATGTTCTCCCCGGGCCTGCGTGGGTTTTCTCCGGGTGCTCCGGTTTCCTCCCACATTCCGAAAACATGCGTGGCAGGCTGATTGAACACTCTAAATTGTCCCTAGGTGTGAGTGTGAGTGCGAAAGGTTGTTCGTCTCTGTGTGCCCTGCGATTGGCTGGCGACCGATTCAGGGTGTCCCCCGCCTACTGCCCGAAGACAGCTGGGATAGGCTCCAGCACCCCCCGCGACCCTAGTGAGGATCAAGCGGCTCGGAAGATGAATGAATGAATGAAATGTAAGCATTGAAAAAGGAAAGTCGGGACTCTAATTTTGGGGCATACCACTTCATGCTACTTTTTTTTTTTTACATTTTGTGAACACTTTCGAGTTTTCCTCATTCACCAAAGAAGTGAGTTTTTGTAACGTGGGAGGTCGGCAAGCTTGGGGAGATCTCAAAAACTTCGCACAGGAAGGCCGAGGTCAAGTGTCAAACCCTGAATCCCTGAACTGTGGTGCAGATGAGCTAATTCCCCTCATCCACTGAGTGAAACTGGCACCAACTTTAAATTTAAATGACAATGACAAAAAAATTGCATGGAACATCTTCTAGTTCTGGGCGGCCCGGTGGTCCAGTGGTTAGCAAGTCAGCTTCACGGTGCAGAGGTAGCGGGTTCGATTCCAGCTCCGGCCTCCCTGTGTGGAGTTTGCATGTTCTCCCCGGGCCTGCGTGGGTTTTCTCCGGGTGCTCCGGTTTCCTCCCACATTCCGAAAACATGCGTGGCAGGCTGATTGAACACTCTAAATTGTCCCTAGGTGTGAGTGTGAGTGCGAAAGGTTGTTCGTCTCTGTGTGCCCTGCGATTGGCTGGCGACCGATTCAGGGTGTCCCCCGCCTACTGCCCGAAGACAGCTGGGATAGGCTCCAGCAGCCCCCGCGACCCTAATGAGGATCAAGCGGCGCGGAAGATGAATGAATGAATCTTCTAGTTCTTGTGAAGTAGCATCTTTTTTTTCCCTCCTCCATCAGGTCAAACTAAGCCATGAAACGAACCTAATGGCGGAGGTGTGGTAGGATGCCGCGAAGAGCCCCATCAAACACATTCCCGGAACGCTCGCATCCATATGTGTGGCATTGATGTTCGACAAAGACGAACCTTGTAGCAGCTTTGTTCTCTTTACTTGTAAAGAGGACGCAAAAGCCTTGTGAAGTCCTCTCTCTTTGACGAGCCCATATGGCACTTGAAAGTGCACGACAATCGGCTGGTGCTGAGGGGCCGGCTGATGGGGAAGGGGGGGGTGGCTGGTGTAAGGGGGTGGAGACAGCTGAGATGGCATGCTCGCAAAGTCACGACCGGGTGAAGAGACTCCGCCTCTACCTGCTTCCGTGCGCTCACACACACAAACAGTCAAGGTAAAAGATAATAGGTGTATTTGGTAATCAGCAAATAGCTTTTAGCGGGTGGGTAAGTGGCGGCGCCTGTGAAGCCTTGATAAGATCGTGTGCTTTCAGGTGTTTCCCTGTCACGCCGCCATTCAGCGCAAATTGAATACGGTGACCTTCTTTCGCCGCCGCGTCAAATTGACTGCATTTCCCCCCCAAAAAGATTCTGCCATTTCAATTACCATACATCTGCGATATTGCCAACACACACACAGACACACACACACACAACTCGCTTTCCTGTGTGCCCCGCGATGTGGATTGTGACAACGACGTGCACAATTTGTTTGATACAGCACATTGGTGTCCTTCCGAGGACGCCGTAACTGCGACAAAATGCTATCGATGCCAGGCCCAGAAGGTCACACACACACACACACACAGAAACAGCGTGCAGCTGTGTAAGCGTGATGGTGTTGTCCTCTGGTTAAAAACACGAGAGCAAACCGCCACATATTCACAATTCGTCGTTGGTCAAGTCGCACGTGTGTGTATTTAAAAAAAAAACTGCTTTGGCACATCCTGCTGGCTTTTTGCTACCGCGGCACTATGTTGAACTGAAGGGGAGGAGCTTCATTTCGTCCTGCTGTAGCTTTGTCTAAAAGCCTTTCTGTCTTGATGTGTGACCATCACTCAAGCATTAGTCAAGTCTTCATGTCTTCTTATCCTCTTATCATCCAGTAAGAGGAAGCGGCAGGAATCGGTCGACCATATTAGGAGCTCTTCATCCAGACATTGGGAAATATGAACCATGACAGCCAGCACCAGTAATTGGTTGGTCATGTGACTCATTCTTTGCACAAAGTTGGTCAACCTCCATTGCGTCAGCGAAACGTCAATCATATCAGAATCAGAATCAGAATCAGAATCATCTTTATTGGCCAAGTATGCAGAACACACAAGGAATATGTCTCCGGTATAACACGCTGCACTAGTATCATCGTAAACAACAAAATCATTGAACCATTTTAGAGTAACATGTAGTTTTGTAGTACCATTTTGTGGTGCAAGAAGAGTGACTATGTCAGTGACTGTTTAAGGAGTTAATGGCTAGAGGGAAGAAGCTGTTTAAGTGTCTACTGGATTTGGTGCGCATGGATCTGTAGCGTCTGCCTGAGGGGAGTGGCTGAAAAAGGTGGTGGGCAGGGTGCGGGGGATCCAGGAGGATTTTCCGTGCCCTTGTCTTGATTCTTGCAGTGTGCAAGTCCTCAAGAGTGGGTAGGGCGGTGCCAACGATTTTTTCTGCCGTCCTAACTGTCCGTTGAAGTCGGATTTTGTCCTTTTTTGTGGCGGCCCCAAACCAAACCGTGATGGAAGAACACAGGATTGATTCGATGACTGCCGTGTAGAACTGTCGTAGCACCTCCTGGACAGGTTATTTTCCCAAACATTGGTTAGTACAGTTTTCATGATTGTTGCTTGTTCGGTCATGTGACCCGTTTCTCGCCCAGACATCGGTGAGTTGAAATGCCAATCGCAATTTTTTTTGGCCCAACCGAACCATCGTCGATTTTTCCGCTGACGTTCGTATAGTGTATTGACAGTCAAATTACACACTCTGGTCCGGAGTTCATCCCCAGCTCCTGTTCCTGCGGCGCACTACAAAAGCTCTGCGCGAGCGATATAGCTTTGAGCTGCAGGAACAGGGCGAGGCCACACAAAAGGAAGCAGAAAGAACATTCTTGCTCACATCCCAAGGGTGGCCGTCTCAATCGGATCTGGTCTCACACACACACACACACACACACACACACACACACACACACACACACACACACACACACACACACACACACACACACACGTATCCTGTACATGTACAGTATATACAGTATATTAATCTCCTTCTTCTCACTTTCTCTTTTCCTCTCTCGTGTGCCATCAGTTCATCTGATAGTGTTCTAACGGTGTCGGATGCTTCCCGGGAGATTTATCTTTCCACGCATGCAGGCACATCTTCATTGATGGGTCAAACCATTTCCTCTCTGATGTATTACTCGCATGGCCTCCTAAAGCGGAGACAGACATCTGGCATATAAATAGCCAGCGCGCTCCTGCAATGCCGCCTAATGTCAATTCATCCGCATAGCTCGTGCGTTTTAACAAGGAGACTCCGAGTGGTGAATTCCGAGCAGGACTAATGGATTATTACAAAGTCACGGTAGCGCCACCGCCACATAAAATGATTGGATTGGGAGTAACTTCTGATGATAACAAGAGCCAGTTGGCCGCTATTTATTAAAGCTAATCGCAGCGCCGGGCCGAGTGGAGGTTTAACATTTAGTTTTATGGTTTGGAACTCTGTCAGGCACACTGGGGGGTGAGAGGGGGGGGGGGGGAGTCTTACGTATGGTTGCATGGCTGCACACGGGCCATAATCACACTCTCTCCGTTTCAGTGAGTTCATTCGAAATAAGCGGAGGTCTTTGGCGGGACGCTCCGATCCGTCTCTCACTGTGCCCTTATGCCCTTACCCTTTTTTTTTTTTTTTTTGCCACCTTCCCCCATCACGGCCATATGTGCGTCCAACCCCAGCTGAATCACCTTGATTTAGTCCTCCTGAGGTTTTGCCAGAATGACATTATTTGTTTAGCTCATCCCAAAGTTGAAAGCCGACATGATTCGTCTGAAATCTGATGAAACGTGACCGTCCAGGAAAGATTTAGATGAAGCAACGCAATTAAACTGTCACGGTGCAAAGCAAGATAAAGGGAACTTTAACTGACGATGACCCACTTAATCGCAGATGTTTTGTCTTCCCACATTTGGGGAAACTTCTTTTTTTGCCTCCTTTTTCACATGGAAATGATTGTTAGATTTATGGGGGGGTTTTTTTGTTTTTTATTTTTTGCCTTTGCAATACTCAAGAAGCAATTAGCTGATTTAATTTGACTATTTGGTCCAAAGTTTAGAAGCAAAGTGTTTTGTTTGAAGCAGCTCCTTTCACCTTTTTCCCCTCTGTTATCAGCCTGGTGAATAGTATCTCCTGGAACACAATGCCTTGGTCCAGAACTCAATAAAATAGTTAATGGCAAGGACAATCTCAAAGACAGCCCGACCCGATAACAAAAGGACCTCACCTAATAATGAACAAGCGGCTTTCTTTGCACCGACGTGGGGCAAAGGAGGCGGTAGGGGAAGCTCTGCCAAGCACTTGCCAGCATGTTTTATGGCTAATTGAAGCATTTGGAATAAAACAGCCAGAGAATGGCACCCTTTAGAATTGCGGCGGGGGTTAATATATTGTGATCCCACAATTAGCCCGGGATTGTTAAGATCTCTTTAATTCGGCGAGGTCCATTAAGTGAGATGGTCGAGGAAGTGCGTCCACCGAGACGTTTGTTTTTTTTTTTCCCTTTCTTTGTTCCTACTGCCCCCTGATACTCTCTACAGCTCAGTAGTAATCAATATAAGTGGACTGCAACCAGGTTAGCCAGCGGGCTCCTTACCCATCTGCCGTGTTTGTAAAAGCACTTTTAGGGTGCTGCCTTGGTTACTAAAATGATATTTTTGGAGGCGTGCAGGCTTGGGGATGAACACAATACATCGAGTGGTGTTACATATTCAGGATACCAAAAAAAAGTGATTGTATTCTGTTACAGTTGCAAAAAAAAACATCAGATCATCGTCAGTTTACAGGTATGAAAAATGTGGATTATTTTGCAGGATTGTATTTTTTAATGCAGGGAGAGAGGCGGCGCAGAAAAGTCTATGAACACACACTCTTAACTTGTTGGTCAATTTTCCGGAGTTAATTGGGTACTTGCTCACAGTAGAGCTCAATGGTCAATGGCCAACGATGAAATGAGACCAGTCACTTCCTGGATACTTGTTGGTCTTGGAAAGTGACTCGAAGGGAATAGATGGTGACTGTTTTGGATCGTATTCACTGGAGAATTTAAAAATTCATGAAAAAAAACACACATACACGCACGCACACACACACACACACACACACACATACACAAGGAGTGTTGCTGTAAAAGTCATCCGGGCTGCTTGTTATTCTACGAGGAGCTAGCAGGCTAACACCATGCCCGCATATATTAAGTTAATACTTCTCATGAATCACCCGCAGCTATACAATTTGAATGCTATATTAGCAAAATAGCTACATCCGTTACCGGGAATAAAACGAAATTCAGTCTTTTTTTTTTCGCTGTTGACGTCATGTATCATCATTTCAAAATTACAATCGTGTGCATGTGTGTATACGTATGTATGTGAGGTGTTACCATCAGGGACAGTTCTAAAACAGGCTTTCAATACGTCACTCACTCCATCCATCCAACCTTTTATCTATCTATCTATCTATCTATCTATCTATCTATCTATCTATCTATCTATCTATCTATCTATCTATCTATCTATCTATCTATCTATCTATCTATCTATCTATCTATCTATCTATCTATCTATCTATCTATCTATCTATCTATCTATCTATCTATCTATCTATCTATCTATCTATCTATCTATCTATCTAGCTAGCTAGCTAGATAGCTAGCTAGCAAGCCTTTCGACATGTTGCACAAGTGTTTAGCATGTTTGTGGGTGCTCTGGCATTCCAAAACCATAGGACAGAAATGTAAATGTAAAAATACATTTCATATTGATTTTATGTTTGTTTGTTTACATTTTTGGTATGGAGTAATCCAAAAGTAAAAACAAGTATTCAAGTTACATTTCTTGAATATCAAGGTACTTGGATCCCATTACTCTATACATTTAACATATAGACATATCAGAATTCTCTTTTAAAAATAACCATCCCAACCCTGCTGGTGTGGTTCTGATTTTGATAATGTGGGATCACACGTTGCAACTGTAAGTAACTGTATGGCCCTGAAAAAGTTACAAACCATGTCCACATAGCAATCATTACAAAGAAAACCACCCTATGTCCCTTTTTTTCTTCAAACATCATTTGTCAATGTGTAAATCATTAAAAGTTGCTTAGTGACTGAACTGGTCGAGCATGTGACCGATTCTCCTTCTTGGAATTTGAAAACAGGAGCGTTCTGACTTTGTGAAACATTTTCTCTCTGCACCTCGTCTTTTTCAGGCGTGTGTGAGTGTGTGTCGGGGGGGGGGGGGGGGATATCAAACCTAAACAGATGGCTCATCAAAGACGATCGGCGTGAATAATCCTACTATTAATCTCACATTTGAGTTTGTACTGAGGTGTGCGCCCACTTTACGTTTGAAGCTGCGGAGCAAAAAAAGGGTTGCACACCGTTCCAGCGCGCTGGATTTTAAAGCTCCTTACAAGTAATTAAACAGCATGACACCTCATACAGAGCAATTTCTTGTGAGGCGCTTTTTCTTGCCAGTGTGGCATGGCCCCCAGTATACTTCGTGTTATCTCGGTGAAATATATCCCCTTTCATCATTTTCTAATAATGACAGAGCGCTCATGTTGTTAGGGAGACGATCAACTCACTGAGCATCCGATTAACATTTTCCTCACTGTTAGCGAGCTAACTCAACGCCGAAGATGGCTGTGTCGTCTCTAAATGAAAATTAAAGTGGGGGGCTGGGGTTGGGGGTGGTGGGCGACATGAAAATAACCGGTGGCGGCCGGTGACATTTTGTCAAGGCAAGCGTAATAACACTTGTTTATCCGCCTCCCAAAAACACCATAAACAGCACATCGTTTTCCGTAGGCTCCCCATTTGATCGTCAGCGTGCTATCAAATAACAAGGATTGAAGTTCAGAAAACACATTTAGTTGGTTCGAGTAAGTCAGGGGTTATTTGCTACATTTTGAATATGGAATAAATCATCACTGGGTATAATACGCATCTAAAAATGCTTCTTTTCCTTGACGGCAACTTGACGCCTGTCATTGGCATCCGCTGTCCTGTCAAAATGTTTTAAATATAGCCTGTTTATTTTTGCATAAGCGGACAGTAATTCTCCATATCTGAGGATTGGTGGCAAATGTCTTGCCAGCAAAAGGCAGGCGAGAGAGTGAACTTGCCGTCATTGTTTATCCACAAACTCGTTCATAGCCAGCACAAACATGACCGTCTTCCCGAGCTCGCTACTTGCTACTTGTCAGCCTTGGTAATGGCTTTCGCAGAGAAGGTATTATTTTGGTCCAGCAAAAGCTGCGTATTTAAAATATGAGTGACAGGCTTGACTCACTTTGCAAAGGGAAGAGAATTTTGTTTGCCAGAATAGAGCCAGCTCCTGGAAGGGGTCGGGTGGGGGGTTGGGGGGGGCAGTATTAACAATAAAAGTCTGCATACAACCACCCACCACTCTTACTTTCCTGGGAGGAGAAGATTTACAACTTCCAGACTAAAATGTCCTATTTTTCCTTTCTCTGTGTGTTTCTGTCTGTCTTCTGCTCACCGCCCCCCCCCCCCTTTTTTTTATTTCCTTTCCCGCCTGCTAAGAAGATAGATGAAGAAAATGAGGCCAACTTGCTGGCAGTGCTTACAGAGACCCTGGATAGCATCCCGGTGGATGAGGACGGTCTGCCTTCGTTTGAGGCTCTGGCAGATGGGGACGTGACCAATGCCAGTGACCAGAGCTGTCCCTCCTCCCCCGATGGCTCGCCTCGGACCCCAGAGCCCGAGGAGCCTTCTCTGGTAAAGCTTCTCCATTTTGTCCTGGCTGCTCCGTTCACTTTAAAGCATTTGTATGCAATCGTCGTACCAATTAGCTGGCTCCGGATCACAACGCGACTCTTCTAATGCTTCCATTGGGCTTGAAGTCCAGTTTGCTGTTGGGTTGCGGAGGTGCACCACCGCTGATTATTTCCCCGCCCACTTTTGGTGTCTTCACATGACTACGAGTACTCGTATTTGTTGTGATCAAATGAAAGCAACAAATGAGGTTACTCAAATCATTCCGGCTCTTAAGCGCTAATTCTATTCAAATACGAGCGCCACGGCGGGGCCAACGATGGCCGCAAATGGAGTGGGCATTGAATGAAAGAAAAGGCAAAGCGAAATTCATCTCCTCTATTCCCGGTAGGTCTCGGCTAATCCGTGCCCCCCCCCCCCCCTCACCATTGCCACACTCTTTGAGCCAAAGTCGTCTATTTTGGAAGCAAGGCAGGCCTCTTAGCGTTCTGCGGCTATTTTTACACACGAGCGTGTGAACAATTCTCTTGGCTTTCGGCGCTAAAATGTTAACTTACACTTCATTTAACTTTCCTAATGAGCGTCCCAGCGTGTCTGTTCAGTGCCCTTGGAGAATACATACCCGTCACGTCCTTATTTCGACCACTTTACCAGCCCCCCCCCCCCCCCACCCATCTGCTCAGATGGGTAAAAATCATCGTCAATTGAAAGAAAATGGTCATTTGCATAATGGGCGCTAACTTCAACCTCCCTCCGTTTCCCTCACTCCTTGTCGTGTCGCTCCCCCCCCCCACCCTCCCTCTCTGCACCGCTTGGGTCCAGCTGAAGAAGCTCCTTCTGGCGCCTGCAAACTCCCAGCTCAGCTATAATCAATACACAGGTGGCAAGGCACAGAACCATGCAGCCAGCAGCAACCACCGCATCCGACCACCACCTGCTGTCGTCAAGGTACGCACACTCATTTTTATGTTAGTTAATCTTCCTCGCTCTGCTCTCGCGCTCACAATTTTCTTGTTTTGGTCGCCGCCTTTAGAAGATGTTAGACCGCCGCTCTGCTATCCCAGAGGGCGTTCTAGGGGGTGGAGGTTCTGGTAATGAAAACAGGCTGATTGCTGTTGGGGTTTGCAGGCGAGGCTTCGGCACCGTTCTCTCATTAGCTCCGCCTCTTATCCGTCTTGATGGGGATACGTCAGAAGAAAAACATCGACGGGATTCCAGAGATTTGGTCACGTTCGATGTCGAATGAGCTCACGACGGAGTCGCTTGCTACGGGTTGTCGTTTTGTGTCCAAACACATATCGCGCGACTTCATTTGTTCTTAAAATGAAAAGATCAGACACACATTCGCGCCGCCACTGTGTTTGCACAGTGTCGGATTCTATTTTCACGCGCTGCCTCTGAGTCATGCGTTTGCGGAGCGCAGTGAACGGAGGGTCTCGAAGGACGCGGCGTGCAAGCGCAGCGCTCGGAGGGCCGCGCAATTAAGACGATGACTTCACACCCGGCGTTGGCGTCTGGTCTCTGAGGCAGCTGCTGTGCTCCAGCTACCGGAGTTGTTTTTTTGAGCTCTCTGTCTACCGATAAACATTGTTCCAAACACGAGTGTAGACTTACCATCGCCCCCAACTTACAGAATGTGTTTTCTGAGTAATTGCTTCAAACGATGATTGAATGCACAGCGTTGCTGCCGAGCCTGAGCACAGAGGAGGGTGAACTTTCTTCCTATTCTTACGGCCGAGGAAATGAAGCAGTCATTTCGGGTGCCACAGCCAATTTTTTGGAATGTCTCACGCCTCACCTAAGAAGGATGCCCCTGCCCACCGGTGGAAACGGCGTGCATTGGGTCATCCTGTGGAAGTGTGCCGGCAAGAGGCTCACTGTGCTCGCTTTGTTTTTGGGGGGTATAGCAAGAGCGGAATAATCTTACAGTAATCTCTCGTTTATTGGGGTTAATGGGGACCAAAACCACCCACGATCAACGAAAATCCGCGAAGTAGCGACCCCCCATATAGGTACATGTACATAATATTCATCTTCATCTTCTGAACCGCTGTATCCTCACTAGGGTCGCGGTGGGTGCTGGAGCCTATCTCAGCTGTCTTCGGGCAGTAGGCAGGGGACACCCCGAATTGGTTGCCAACCAATCACAGGGCACACAGAGACGAACAACCACGAACACCCACACCTAGGGACAATTCAGAGTGACCAATCAGCCTGCCATGCATGTTTTTCTCCGGAGTACCCGGAGAAAACCCACGCAGGCCCGGGGAGAACATGCAAACTCCACACAGGGAGGCCGGAGCTGGAATTGTACCTCTGCACTGTGAAGTCCACGTGCTAACCACTGAACTACCAGGCTGCCTACATAATATTTATAAGGCCAAATTTAACGGTATAGATGCATGTAGAAGTAAATTTTGAAGTAATTAACATGACTTAATGCTGTATACTAATAGATTTAAACATGTATAAATTAGGTTAGTTTATGAATAACAAAAGACAGTACAGTAATTCTCGTTTATACGGTTAATGGGGACCAAAACCACCCGCGATAAACGAAAATCCGTGAAGTAGGGACCCCTCCCTTCAATATAGTTACATGTACTGTACATAATATTTATAAGGCGAAATGTAATGGTATACATGCAGGTTGAAGTAAATTTTGAAGTACTTAACATGACTTAATGCTGCATCTTAATAGATTTAAACATGTATAAGTTAGGTTAGTTTATGAATAACAAAATACAGTGCCGTAATCCCTTGTTTATCGCGGTTAATGGGGACCAAAACCACCCGCGATAAACGAAAATCCGCAAAGTAGCGACCCCCCATCACTGTCCTTCAATTCATCACATGATTGAGTTCAGTCAGTGAGGTTGAATGGAACTCACAAGTCCAGAGAGTACCGTACTAACATTTTGGAATGACTTGGTGCCCCTTTTTGAACAGACGGAGAGCCCCTGGAATGGCAAAGCAAGAGGGGTCTCCAGCCAACAAAACCGCCCTCTGAGACGGCCTTGCACAGAGCTGCTGAAGTACTTAACAGCTACTGATGACATCCTGCTCCACACCAAAGCCAACGAAAAGGGCAGCTGGAGCGGCGCCCCCGGAAGGGACAAGAGCAACCTGGGCCTCGGCGCTTCCTCCTCCTCTTCCTCCTCGCCGTCCTCATCATCCACCTCCTCCTTCTCCTCCCTGTCTTCCACTTGTTCTTCGTCCACCGCCGCCTCCAAAAAGAAGTCGGCCGCGCCGCCGCAACCGCCGCCGCCGCCGCCGCAGCCGCAGCAGCATCATCACCAGCGAGGTGAGAGCCGGGCTGCAGGCGAATGTAGTGGGGCTGGGAAGTGGCAGCGTTGCGCTCAGGATGACGGGGTTGAGGAGTCGGAGGGCGCCTCTATCTCTGTCGGCCACAGAACCTACAGCTGCGGCCGCGTTCGCCCTAAAGCCAGCGAAGAAGGACGGCCGCCAGGTGATGTGGGCCACCTGGCCGCCGCTAGGTTCATTAGGTATATGCATTCTTATTCCCTCCCTCCCCGAGAGGTGAGTCACAGCTGTGAGCATTGCCGAGAGGCTGTCGGCGGCGCCACTCGAAAAAAGACTAGTGGGTCCAACCGCGCTCAACGTACACACATCACAGTGACCGTTAGGAAAAGGGAAGCAAAGCCGGGTCACCCCTTACTTAGCCGGCTGCTCACTACCAAACTGAGACCTGCTCGCTACCGAGGGCACCTTCTCAACCCCTTAACCGGCACTCACGGCGAGTTAGCGGGGGAGAGCTCCGAGCGCGTCAAACCGAAGGAGGAAGAGCGCACCGATGTTAGAAAGCGGCGTCGAGAGACAAGCCCCCGTAACATAGACAGGGGCTTTGGACTAGAGCCGGGGCGGCCAAGCCAGGGAGGCTCTGGGGAGGATGTCGACCATGATCATAAAAATAAGAATCACGATGATGATGATGCTGCTGATGGTGTCTATGATGATGACCATGTCACGGGCAGCCCCGCCGCGGTGCTCTCGCAAAGCCCGCCGAGCCCCCTCTTCCCAGATACTAGCATTGCAGAGCCCACCCCTGCCTGCTTCATACATGGGCATGGGCAGCCACACAGGCAGGCACTCAGCGAGCACCCAGACGACCACCTGTTGTTAGGTAATCATGACTGCATCCCCCCCCCCTCCCTTCCACCACTGGCCTTATCTCTGCTCCCTCTTCTCCTTCTCCTGCTCTAACCATTCCCAGTTTGGCGTCACGACTAACCGCTATTCTAATTCGAAGCTAACACTCATTCCGAGCGCATCAACACGACTGACACCATTCTACTTCCAATTTCGATGGAGTGAAACCAAAACATCGAGGGTGGGAAAAGGGGGTGAGCCTTGTTTTTCATTACAGTTGGCCGGTTGAGCTGAGTGTGCTGAATATTTTCGCCTCCGAACCCGGATGGTGCTCTTTAGCCACTAAAAGCCACGTTCCCTTAGCCGGAGCACAAGTCGGCCAAAGCCTCGGGCAACTGCACAAGCTTCCTTGACTCTCCTTTCTTCCTTTTCTTTATTTCCCCCCCCTCCTCTGCTGTTGGTGCATGCGATGATGACTTGTCCATGGAGGGGCTCACCCACCGCCATTGTGTCTTGTCCGTGGCATCGTCTCTGTGTGTCTTTCCATTCCAAACGTGTCCGTACGGAGACACCCGTGACCCACGTGCCATCGCCTCATCCTGCCTCACACAGTGAACAGGCTAGCCTGAGAGAATCAATTGATAAAATGGGGTCTTCAAAACACTGAAAACAAAAACCAAAAAAAAAACAGTAGTTCAGTCTTCTAACCAGGGATGGGTGTTTTTTTTTCTGTAGTGCATTTGATGAACACATTTGATATTAATTGTTGCAGAATGTGGACCTGTTCTCTTCTGCCAACAGTGTTCTAACTAGATCAATAATTACCCGTGCTCCTTTGTGTTCTGCAGCCAAACCAACCACCTTGCCACTACCTTTGACCCCAGAGTCTCCAAAGTAAGTGTGAGAAGTTTTCCACGTTCTTCTAGGCAAAAGGAAAAAAAAAATTGACCTGAAAATAAGATGAAACAAAAAGGTCAGAAAGAGACAGACAAAGGAGTCGGAGTCGAATCAGAGGCATTTTTGTGACTCATTTCCACATCTTAGATCACTTTGAAAGCCTTCTCATCACCCGAAGAGTAAAACATCTTGCTTATTTTTTTTATTGTCTTGCAGTGACCACAAGGGATCACCGTTTGAGAGCAAAACCATTGAATGCACATTAAGTGTGGAGATTGCTGGAACCCCAGGTAAGCGGACACTTCCTCTTTCGCTTTCCTTCCCGTGTGGATTGTTCCATCGGAGTTCGAGGTTAGGGGGAACATTAATACGAGTATTGATTAGGTTGTCGGTTTATGAGGAAAGCCCTCCCATCCTCCATTGCTCACTCATACTGTGAGTCTTCCTCGAAATTGTGTTAATGCTCTTCGGCTGCTAGCTTAGTTAGCTAAACACATCATAGCCAAATGATTTTTTTTTTTTGCTTTATTTTTCTCCCTGTTTGCGTGTCACTGGCGACCGCTTTTGCGCAAGGTCACCATCGGTGTCCTTTTGCCTCGTACAGTTGGTTAAATCGCACCGGCCCCCTTTTAGGTATTCATTTACCAGCTGTGGAAATGGCTCACCGCGTGTGTGCACCTTGTACCGTCTATGTGTTGAGGACTGTGGATGCTGAAACCGAACTCTAAACCTTCCACTCTTGATGTGGTTAATATTTCTTATGGTTTTACTGCGCGCATGAATTGACCCCTGGCCTGTTTTGTACCACCGGCTCTGTACAGCCCCTGAGCCGACTTCCCTCTCCGGCGCAAATTTTAGGATTCGCTATTAGCTGGGAAGTTATTAGCTCAGTAAAGCTCCGGGTTACTGAGCCTCACACTCGTTCCGACCTGGGGATTAGCTAGTGCTGAATGAGAGAGATGGATAGATATCTCAGTAAGTCCAGGTGAAAGCTTCTTGGTCCTTTGCGGACGAAGAGTAACATTCCACTACAGTAAGATTGCAGTGGCGTAATTGATAACTAGGGCGGGGGGGAGGAGGGGTTGGGTGTTCCACCTTCAAAGCAAGTCATCCTTAATGGAACTTTCCATGAATACCACATGCTGACGAACCATACCATTTTATGTCAGCTTTTGTACTATTGGCTGCATGTTTTCCTGACTTCCCAAACAGTGACAGTTGAGCTGCAATTGCGACACTAACGGCACTGACTTTTTTTTTTGTGTGTGTGTGATGGATGACAATAAAAACCTTGCGTTGTTTTCCCTCCAGTGACGGCACAATTAATGTTTGTGTCTGTGCCGCATCCGTTTCTCAAAAGTTTGACTGAGAGACTCAAATTTGTCTAATTTTGATTTATTTTGACCCCCACCTCCCTCACCGCTAATGTCTCTGAGTTTATGACCCTACGTGCGCATTGTTTTGCACAGATGGTACTTCATTGTGTTATTTTTTTTTTTTTGCATAATTTATCGATTTTTGTTTTTCAAATGTGAGAAAAAAGGGGGGAGAGGCACGAGGGTGTTTGAAGTTTTCCATGCAGCATGATAATCCGATGTAATCAGGAATTCCAAATGCAGCAACCTCCTATAGTTGCTTATCCAGCTCCCGCGCTCCCTTTTGCGAGCTGCCGCTCTGCAGCCTCCTCTCATGCCGGATTCAATGCTAATAGCTGTCATTTGATGCAATTCGGCAGCCAGCGAGGAACGGTGTGCATTACAAGAAAGGTAAAGAAGAGTGGCAAGTGTAGGAGTGTGTGTAGTGCCCGGCTCCGGTATGCGAGGGAAACATGTCGTCGAAGATGGCCGACGGGAGGGAGGAAGAGGAAGATGGCTAGAGGAGAGGAGGAAACTGGGAATGAGTGTAATGGTGACGTCCGCTTGTATGAGTGCATTAACAGTGCTCTAAAGTGGGCTCATCTCAGGACTTCCCATATAACTGCCATCTGTCCGGTTGTAAATCTGACCACCGCCGGAGGACTAGACGGGAGGCCGTGAGCTTTAGGGACATCCCATCAGAAAGGAATGATACTGACTTTGCCACCTTGTTACTTCCGTTGAACATTCTCAATGGAAAACAAGAACACCTGAGCATTGGGGTTTTCTTCTTCAAAACACGCTCGCGCTGCTGGAATTTCTTCTTGGTGACCATTCGCCCGGTCATGAGGTGCTTCCTCAGTCGTGTTGTTTCCCCTCCAGCCCCTTCCAAAAGAGATCGTTCCAAGGTCACCGAGGAAGGGGCGGGGGGTGGCAATCCAACCGTATTACTGCACCACCGTATTAAGTTACATCAAGCATTACATTAATCTGTCAAGGCTGTAATAAAATCGAGATCAGGATTAATCATAGTGAACGTGCATATTTTAATCAAACGCATATCTTTGTCCTCGTTCATAAAGTCGCTTTGAGTTGCGGTATATTTGAGACCTGTTTTTCTTTCTTTGCCCCCCCCCCCCCCCCCCGTGACCCCTTTCCCGTAGGTCTGACACCACCGACCACGCCCCCACACAAAGCCAGTCAAGAGAACCCTTTTAAAGTATCGCTCAAAACCAAGTTGTCTCCATGTTCCTCCTCAGCCTTGGCGTGTAAAAGAGCAAGGCTGGTCGAGTTGGGTCCTGGCCCCAACAGGAAGGGTCCCGAACAGACTGAGCTGTATGCCCAGCTGAGCAAAGCATCCACCGTCCTCCCGTATCCCGTCACTCCACAAACGACAGGGAGCGGACTTATGGAGCATCGCAGTGCGAGCAACCCTAAGCGGGCTCCCCCCCGTGGCGTCAGTGACCATGACTATTGTCAGGCATCGGCGAACGCAAAGAAGAACGGCAACATGGCAACCGGTGCCATGACCGCATCGGGGGAAAAGCCAATCGCGCCAGGTGCCACTGCTGCTTCTACGCCGGCTGCAGGCGCAATGGGGAACCAGCATGTCGGATGTAAGGATTCAGCCACGCCCCCATCGTCTTCACCTTCATCAACATCTCGTCCTCTCGCCAAGCGGCAAAGTTTTGCCTCCGCGACTGGAGATGAAGCTCAGATTCAGGGATTAGGGAAGGAGTCCCTTGCCCAGAACTCCCAGGTCCCTGGACAACGGGACTGCTCATCTGCCCTCTGCCGCAAGCTCTTGTGCGACCGGGAAATCCGAGCTGAACTCAACAAGCACTTTGGCAACCCCTCGCAAGCCCTGTACAGTCAGGGTGAAGAGGACAGGGAGCCAGGCGGCAAAGCCAACAAGGTGGACCCTCCTCTGTCCCTTGAGGAAGAAGAAATTGACTCCCAGAGGTTGCCGCGCTCTGGCGGCCCGCATTCGGGGCTCCTGTCCCTCCACGATGAGCTGGAGTTGGGCGAAGGACGTGAGAGTCGCTTCCTTTACCCGTGGGAGGGCACCCCTCTGGACCTACTCTTTGACTGCCCCCCGTGTTCTCCCTCCTCTTCGCCACCGTTGAGCTGCTCCCCATCACGAGGCTCTGTCTCGCCGCCGTCGTCCCTTCTTCTGTCGCCCAACAGGCCTTTCTGCTGGTCTGGCGGGAGGTCGCGCTCCCGCTCCCGTTCCCGTTCTCACTCCGGCTCACGCAGCTCTTCCCCAGGCTACCGGAGGCGCTCCCTGTCCAGCTCGCCTGATCGACATCCCTCCTCCTGGTAAGTCTCCTTAACGAACTTCCTCTGCCTGAACCTTGGCTGATCCCCACCCATGCAGTTAAACGGGGCTTGGAAATCAGCGGGTGGGGGGTTGGGGGGTCTTAGTAGCCTGATCAGTCGGTGTCAGACTGGATCAAGCCTGGAGACTTCTGGAGCTCTCGCTGTTCTCAGCTCATTCTATCTGCATATATTTCGGTGAAACCAGGTCGAGTGTACGATCTGATCAATTGCTGTTTGCATAGTTGAACTGTGCCCCCCCCCCACCCCAAAAAATAAAAATAAATAAATAACGACTAACCAACAAAAAGGAAAGCTCCCAGAAGATGGGCATTATCTGAACTGTTTTCATCTCTCGACAGAGTTTTGAGCGCCTTCCTAATATTAGCCCCCCCCCCACCTCCCGCTCAGTTCCCTCTGATGCGGTTTCTTTCCGTTTGATGCAAGTGTTATTGTTTTAAGCGGCAGCTGTTGTTTTTACAGCACGCTCGAACCCCTTCTCTTTCGCATCGCGCAAAGATGAAAGAAAAAAAATTTCCAGGCTCCGGGATTGTCGTCTCAAATCCTCTTCAAAGGAGATCCTGTCATCAGAGCGCGTGTGAGAACTTCATTTCCCATGGTTCTCTTTGATCAGTACGTCGAGGCTTTCTGTCGGGTTCCGTCGAGAGGCCAACCGAGTCTGTTGCGAAGTAAATGAAGTTAGTCAGCCGTAGGTGCCTCTCAGTTCTTGACTCCCATGCAGTTTGTTTACCTGATTACCAAAAGGTCAGTTTACTCCACGGAGCCGGCGGGAGTCACTTCAATTCTGTTGCGTCGTTTTGTTTTTTTGCTCCGAGCTAACGTGCTGGCGCATTTATCCAATAATAGTCTCAAGGCAATTCAATCACAGTCTGACAAGCTTCCCGAAAATACTAGGCCACAGCAGAACAGAAGAGAACAGGAACACTTGATGTGTTTTCTTCATATCTCTCCAGTTAAGAGATTCTGCGTCCTTCCAAACCGACTTTGCCGGCTTTCTCGTCTAGCATAATTTACGTTGTCGTTCCTCAGCAGTGCTTCAATAATGAAGCATCCGAAACCCGAGGAGTGCACAGAATTTGCTCCGAAGGTTTTTGAACAGGGTTTTTTTTTTCGCATACTTAAAATCATCGTCCTTTCAACAAGTCAAGTCAAGTCAAGAGTATTTCTAGAGCACTTTCAAACAGCCATCGCTGCATACAAAGTGCTGTACATGGAGCGATTTAACATACACAATAAACAGTAAGACGAAATGGTAATAAAGGCGGTAGAAATCATGCTGAGTCGAACGCCAAAGAATACAAGTGGGTTTTGAGGAGGGTTTTGAAGATGGGCAGCGAGGAGGCTTGCCGAATGTTCAGTGGGAGGTCATTCCAGAGAGAGGGACCAGCAACAGAAAAGGCTCGATCCCCTCTGAGCTGCAGTTTTGTTCTTGGTACTTCTAACAAAGACTGGTTCACAGACCTGAGGCGCCGGGCAGGTGTGTAGGGGCGGATGAGCTCAGAGAGGTAAGGTGGCGCGAGATTATTTAGAGATTTGAAAACAAAGAGGAGGATCTTGAAAATAACTCTAAAAGGAATGGGGAGCCAATGAAGGGATGCCAGAGTAGGAGTTATATGCTCCCTCTTACGAGTACCAGTCAAGAGGCGAGCAGCGGCATTCTGGACCAGCTGAAGGCGCTTAATGGAGGACTGGCTGACTCCAAAGTAAAGGGCATTGCAGTAATCGAGCCGGGATGTGACAAAGGCATGTATTACTGTCTCAAAGTGTTCATGTGAGAGGAAAGGTTTTATTTTGGCCAGCTGTCTAAGGTGAAAGAAGCTGGATTTAACAACGGCGCCAATTTGCCGATCGAGTTTGAAATCACTGTCCAGTTTAAGGCCCAGGTTTGAGACCGTTGATTTCAAATAAGGAGACAGGGGGCCCAAGTCTACAGGATGGAATGTACAAGGGCCACTGGGACCAAACAATATCACCTCTGTCTTCTTTTCGTTGAATTTCATACATCCCTTTTATTCTCCACCCCTACAGGTGTCGCAACAACAATGAATCGTGCACTTCCCGTTCCAGGAGTCATAAGAGCCCGCACCCGCAGTCACGATCTCCTCTCGGTCGCAGACCAAGGTGAGGCGCCTCATTTGTCAACACTTGTACGTTAACATTACAGGTGCACAACAATCATCCAAAATTTAGTTCAAGCAACCGTCAAACGGTTTGAAACCATCGCGTCCAGTCACGATTGTACACGCAATTCGCAAAGCTCCCCTTCAGAATACTCAACTCATTCTTTTCTAGGGTATCGATAAGCGAGAATCGAGCGGAACCGGGACTATCCTTCCCGTTCTCACGAATTCGTTCAGATTTTAAAATGTCGGTGCTAAATTCCGATGCAGATTTTGCCACGCAAAGCGCAGATGAAAATGAATGGATAGAAAATATGGGCGTCGGGCGACAGGCAGTCTCATGGTGCGACCGAACCCAAGTTGAGCATTTCTGGCAGCAGGTTTCCACATATTGTCACTGCAGTTCGCACGATCATCTGAAACGGTGTGGACCCGCACTCAAAATCATGATCGGGTTAGTACGTTTCCTGCCAACATTGAGCCAAGAGGGTAAACTGGAACTAAAACCGTGAATCAACACACTCACGTAAATGCCAAGCTAATATTTAGCTTGCATGCTTTTTATTTGTCATGTATATTTTTTTCTCTGGAAAGAAAAAACAACACTTGGTTAGCCCATCAATCAGTGTTGAATGGCTTTAAGTACTTGTTGTCTTACTGTATTGTCTTGCGTTGCTCAAAAATAAAGCTTTGTGAACAATTAATGCTCTGGTTGAAAATATCCTTTGAGTAACTCGGAGTAAAGTTCACAAACATTAAAAAGTTAATGTTAGAAATATCCCTCGGTGTGAATGTGAGCGTGGATGGTTGTTCGTCTCTGTGTGCCCTGGGATTGGCTGGCAACCGATTCAGGGTGTCCCCCGCCTACTGCCCGAAGACAGCTGGGATAGGTTCCAGCACCCCCCGCGACCCTAGAGAGGGTCAAGCGGTTTGGAAAATGGATGGATGGATGTCAGAAATACCTGATTAGCGGCCTTCAGTTTTTTTTTTTGTTTTTTTTTTTAACTTAGCTTCGTGAATTAGTATCCGGAATCAAATCGACGAATCAGAAGAATCGGAACAGTAATGGTCCAAATTCAAGCGACGCCTAACCCGACTCTTGCTGGTGCTGAATCAACTTTGCACTTAAGCAAAGGTGGCAATTTGGGAGCAAGTAGAGTGACACCGTCCTGGCAATCCCAGCTGATTTTGGCACCCATGCGCCTAATCGCACCCGACAGGGCTGAGAATCGCTCATCAGCACAGGGCGGGGGGTGGGAGGGGGTAAATGTTGCACTTCCTAAGCAGAAAGCAATGGCATGTGAAGTTTTGCTGACAGATGCAACTACCGTGGTCCCCTTGACTGCAGACAGATTTGACTGTAACGTTCTTTTTGCGGAAATATAATTGTCGGAGATGTCGGGAGCGAGAAAACCAAACGGCCAAGTCCCTTCTTTTGGATTCCCTTTGAGAATCAGAAATTACGTCTTGCTCCTTAGGTACAACAGCTACGAGGAGTATCAGCACGAGAGGCTGAAGAGGGAAGAGTACCTTTGGGACCACGAGAAGCGGGAGCTGGAAAGGACAGAGCAGAGGGACAGGCAACGACAAAAGGCAATCGTGAGTCCCCATTTGCATCCCGTTCGTCAGCGGTATCGTGATCTTTTTCCCGGACACACGCAAAGGCGGATCCCGGAGGACTTACGTCACCTGCTTGTGTATTTTTTGGCGTCCTGGGGGAAGTTTTCAATGCCTTCTCCCAAGGAAGTAGGAACTTTCACACGAGCCAACTATAAGAAAGGAAATCCACATTCTGGCCCTATGGTTCTTATTACTTGAAACCGAATCATTTGGGGGGTTTTATTTGTTTTTTTATAGGGACAGATGCCATGACGTAGATGAGTGAAAAACCATCTTCGCAGAAATGATAGCAAATGCTCATTTCCAATGCCCCTCCCTAGAAGGGCTTTTAAACAAACACAAAAAAAACAGCTTTTAATAATAATAATAATAATAATAATAATAACAATAATAACAATAATAATAATAATAATAATAATAATAATAATAATATAATAACAATAACAATAACAATAATACTAACAATAATAATAATAATAATACATTTTATTTATAAGCGCCTTTCAAGACACCCAAGGACACTTTACAATAACAAAAAAACACAAAACAATACAATACGGGTTGAGCAGCGGCAGCCAAAACGCGCTAGCGTCCACTCAACACGTATGTTACAAGCTAACGTTACATGACGCAAAAACAAAGAACGTGCCTGGTATGTTTACGTCACATATTAAGACTTATTCCGATAACTATTGCATAAAGAACATACTAACAAGTTGACCAAACCGGCGGTGTCCCTCCACATCACGAAATCCAATGAAATCTTCATCCTCGGTGTCTGTTTGAAACAAGTCTGCCAACTCTGGAGGTACATAACCACATTAGGAAATGCACATTTATAAAACAGAGGGACGAAAATGCGCAACAATGCCCCCCCCCCGCCCCACCTCCCGCACCCCCATCGCCCACTCACACACCCTCCAAGTCATTTCAGGAGACAAGACAATACCATACATCATTATTTATATGGCGGCATCAGCACCAAATCACCATGTCCCCCGTCTCCTTCAGGGAGGGGTGAAGCCGGCAAAGCAACGCCTTGACCGCCCGTCGATAAAGAACGCATAAAACGACGCGCTAATGCAAACTTGGTCTGCGCGCAGACAAACAATTACCGCTCGCACTGTCAAACGATGGTTTAAGAGCTTCAGAGATGGGGAGAGCGTTTCTGTCCGTCTGGCTGCCTCTCTCCCACACAGGCAGCCCTCGGGGGTGCCGTCAAGAAAATTCCGCCTATTTATCAGTTGTCAGCAACTAAAGTTCTAATTCAGCATTTACTTGTCCGTCACGGAGAGAACCCAAGCATGAAAGAGGGGGTACAAAGTATAAATCTGTAGTTAATTTGGATTTCTCCCGGGGCGTAGGTGAAGTTGGAGGGTGACACCTGATTTACATATGTCACAAGTCCCCTCAAGACGCCACTCACCGTCTCAATAGGCCTCCGTTGGCTTGCCACAGCGAAGTAAATGAAGGAATAAATAAATAACGCGACTTGCGCGCCGTATCCCGGGGCGCGCGCGGTGTAAAAATGATTAGCGGATGCAATTAAAAGTCCTCAAAAGATATAATTTAAGCCTGGTGCGGTTAGCGGCTTCATTATTCCTCTTTGACCCTCGCGTCCTCTGAGGTTTGGGTAAATATGCTTGTTTTTGCCTTATAGGGTCAATAAGTAACGATGGCGCAACATGTGTACTCTGTACACATTTTTCCGCCGCAAAACATCGCACTCTGGCCGCACGCTGCAAACGTAAACAAATACATTGCGGCTCGGTTTACAGCGTGTGCGCTAGCAGCATGTTACTTTTGCGGTGGGCGGGGGGGCACGTTATCCGTCTTTGTTTTTCTCCTTTTCTTGTATCACGCCACAGATTAGCATCTCAATTTCATAATGTATTACTGTGTAATAACAATCAGGGGACAATTGAATTTGAAATGTCGAGTGTTCAGAACGATTTCTGTTGCAATTGTCTGAATCTTTCAGTTCCCAGAAAGAAGACAAACTCTTGCTGTTGACCTTTCCTAAAAAAAACAAAAGATTCCTTCACCAGCCATAAAATCATCCATTTGAAAACTCAATCAAGGGAATGCTTTCTGATAGGAGGCTGAGTCACCACGGGGTTTTTATTTTTAGACTTGGACAAAGTAGAAGACGCGATCCCGGAGTGAAGACATTGCATCATTTGATAAAAATCAGTCTCCCCGTGGTTGATGTGTTGCGCCGAGAGGAAGAGGAATTGTCGTGCCACGGCAGACCGGAGGCACTTTCCCCATACAGCTCCATCAGATAAGCCAAAGCAAAGCGAAACAATCACAAAAGGGGGACGTACTGGAGAAGACGTCGGCGGTGGGCAATCGTGGTTAGTCCATTAGGGATGGCAAAGGAAGACCGCAGAAAAGCGGCGGGGGGTGGGGGGGGTCAAGCAGACGGCCAGCCTAGCGCCCCTTTTCATCTCCTGCCTTTTTGCCCCTCTCTTTCTTGTTAACGAACAGGGGGAGAGACGGGTGGTGTACGTGGGGCGACTGAGGTCCGACTGCACCCGGACCGAGTTGAAGCGGCGCTTTGAAGTCTTTGGCGAGATTGAAGAATGTGCAGTGAACTTGAGGGATGATGGGTAAGTTTTCCGCTCCATGTAGCCCGATTTTTAGACATGTCGCAGACAAACGGAGTGTCTCGTAGCAGATGACGCCTTGTAGCCCGTTTAGTGTGACATACCCAACGATTGGTCGCCTGGCGTCTGGGAATGCTTCTCTACCTTGAGCACCAAAGTCTGGCATGTCCGAGTTTTTGTTCGTCATGCCCGCAGAGTGTTGACGTGCAAAGTCGTCCTTCGATTGATTCTTTGGCATTGAGCAATCGGAAAACAGTGCCGGCCCACTTATAACGAGAGACTGGATGTGGCGCACACAATCACAATGCGCTGTACAGCATTTAAAAAATTGACTGGAACAAAAGGGGAAATATTGGAAAGTGTACGTAGCATTTCAACTCATGCTACGTTTGCTAACTGTTAAGCTAGTAGCCGATTTGCAAACGTGCTGTCATGAAACAAGTTTGTTTTGACAGACGTTCCATATGGCCCCGCCCCCCTGTCCAGGAACTGGTCCATCGTCTCTTTTTTTTCCCTTTCTTTCTCTTTTGCCTTTTATGGACAGAGAATAAATCTCATTCGTACATAATGCCTTCACCGACATGACTTGCTTGTCCCACTTCCCTGACGAACCTGCGCCAATAGATGGAATGTTGACTGAAGAATGTGAGTATTAGGCACCTTATGGTCCTTGACGAACTTGTAGTGTGACGTCTCGCCCGGTCCGAGACACAGTCCGATTATTCATCCGGTAGCCTGACAGCGTTTCGGTCGTGTATGACTGTTGTTTGAGGAGGACATTAGTCAATGTAGGGGTGTCCCGGTGGTCCAGTGGTTAGTGCATCGACCTCACAGTGCAGAGGTATCGGGTTCAATTCCAGCTCCGGCCTCCCTGTGTGGAGTTTGCATGTTCTCCCAGGGCATGCGTGGCTTTTCTCCAGGTACTCCTGTTTTCTCCAACATTCCATGCATGGCAGGTTAATGGAATACCTTCAATTGTCCCCCGGTGTCAGTGTGAGGGTGGATGGTTGTGTGTCTATGTGTGCCCTGCGATTGGCTGACAACTGGTTCAGGGTGTCCCCCGCCTACTGCCCAAAAACAGCTGGGATCGGCTCCGGCGACCCCCCGCGACCCCAGTGAGGAGAAGCAGATCAGATAACGAATGGATGGATAAGTCAATATATTGAGCAGTTTTAACCATCAGCCTCACACTTCATATTCTTGGCAAAACACAACGGTGTTCCACGCGTGTTGTGTACGTTAGTCCAACGCAGTGGTTCCCAACCCGTTTGGACCAATTTAATCAAAGTAGATAAATTCCCGCAAAGTGGAGGTATTTTTTTCAGGAAGCACTGCCATACTCATTCCTTCTGACCTGACCTCTCCAGCCTTTCCTCTCACATGAACACTTTGATACAGTAATCCAGGCCTTTGTCACATCCCGGCTCGATTACTGTAATGCCCTGTACTTTGGAGTCAGCCAGTCCTCCATTAAGCGCCTTCAGCTGGTCCAGAGTGCCGCTGCTAGCCTCTTGACTGGTACTCGTAAGAGGGAGCATATAACTCCTACTCTGGCATCCCTTCATTGGCTCCCCATTCCTTTTAGAGTTATTTTGAAGATCCTCCTCTTTGTTTTCAAATCTCTGAATAATCTCGCGCCACCTTACCTCTCTGAGCTCATCCGTCCCTACACACCTGCCCGGCGCCTCAGGTCTGTGGACCAGTCTTTGTTAGAGGTACCAAAAACTAAACTGAGGCTCAGAGGGGATCGAGCCTTTTCTGTTGCTGGTCCCTCTCTCTGGAATGACCTCCCACTGAACATTCGGCAAGCCTCCTCGCTGCCCATCTTTAAAGCCCTCCTCAAAACTCACTTGTATTCTTTGGCGTTCGACTCAGCATGACTTAGATTTGTTCTTGATTTTACGGCTTGGTGCTTTCTACCGCCTTTATTACCATTTCGTCTTACTGTTTATTGTGTATGTTAAATCGCTCCATGTACAGCACTTTGTATGCAGCGATGGCTGTTTGAAAGTGCTCTAGAAATACTGTTGACTTGACTTGTGATGTTCTACCCTATCTCTGTCTCATCCTTTCCTCACAGGGCTTTGCACCTAAAATCCAATTCTAAGTTAGTCATTGTTGTCATATACGGTTGCATATGCATTGATTTCCGTTTGCATCTAAATAGCGCGTACGAGACACAACCGATCAGTTAGCGGTGTCTCGCTGTGCCAGTCTGACACATTCCTTGTGTGTCCTTGACCACGCAGGGACAATTTTGGCTTCATCACATACCGCTACATGTGCGACGCCCTGGCCGCCCTCGACAACGGACACACCTTGCGGCGGTCCGACGAGCCGCGCTTCGAGCTGTGCCTCGGCGGACAAAAGCAATTCTGCAAATCACATTACACAGACTTGGGTAAGTGTGCAGCTTTGTTGTTGTTTGCAAACACACACGCACACGCATTTACTCCAATTCCAAGCCCTTGGAGGCAGCCTTGTATGTTTACATGGCTGCAAGGACTGTCAGGGAAAAGAGGAGATGGGAGGCTTGAAGCGGGGGTGGGGAGGTGTGGGGGGGCGGTGTTGAGGTTTAATACGGCAAAACAAAAAGGCGATGTAGATAAAAGGAGACTCATCTCTCCGCTGGCAACAATTCCTGCATCGCCCTCAACGTGTCCGCTGGGCATTCACTGCTCAAACGGGTCAGTTGGAGTTCAGAGGTCACTTTGTGAACATAGCTCGCTCCAGGAAGGAGCTGACGTGGGATGCCCCTCGGCATGAAAACAAACGGGGCCGGATAACAGCCGTGACAAGCCATCACATGAAGTCATCACGAAAATTTTTATTTCATTATTGCGCTTGGAACATTTCGAACCATAGTTTTTTTTGTTGTTGTTTTGTTTTTGGTAGGCATTCATGTGTATATTTCAACAATTTTTTTTACCGGGGTAATGAATCAGAACTGTGATTCTTTTGTTGTTGTTGTTGTGCTTGTGAAATTTCAAGCCTGTGAATTGTTGTCGGCATTTGAGTCATGTGAAGTGCTTTTTGATGTTACTTTTGTTCGGAAAGGGCGAGTACCAATGCTAGGTATCAGTATCAAGCCAATACTGACCTTATTTCAAGATATCGTTTTTTGTGAAGCACGTCGATACCAGCCACTGATACCTACTGGGGAAAAAAATCAATAAATCTGGCTTACCGTAGGTCTTCCTTATCTGTAGTTGATGCTATGCAGGGGCTGTTTAACAAATCGGTGAATCATCATGAGCCTCAGAAAATCAGAAAGACCTTTCTTCAGATTTGCTGTCGGTACTTGCTGTCGGTATTGGTGACTACTCAAGTGTGTGTGAACACCGGTATCGATCTAAAAAAAGTGTTATTGAACATCCCTAATTTTTATTTGAGGGCGGCCCGGTAGTCCAGTGGTTAGCACGTCCGCTTCACAGTCCATAGGTACCGGGTTGGATTCCAGCTCCGGCCTCCCTGTGTGGAGTTTGCATGTTCTCCCCGGGCCTGCGTGGGTTTTCTCCGGGTGCTCCGGTTTCCTCCCACATTCCAAAAACGTGTATGGCAGGCTGATTGAACACTCTAAATCAGGGGTCACCAAACTTTTTGAGAGTGAGAGCTACTTCATGTGTCCTGATTGTGTGAAGGGCTACTAAATTGATACACGTCTAAAATAACATTTGTACAAATTACATTTAATAATATTAGAACATTAGCTAGCTAGATGTATACTGTAGCTAGCTAGTTAGATAGCTAAATAGGTAGCTATAGAATCTATAATACTGCCCATGTTTGCATTTTTAAATCATAATTTCTACGAGCAAATCACAATCCTAGCACTGGCGGGCTACTGGTGTGGTCCTCACGGGCTACCTGGTGCTCGCGGGCACCACGTTGGAGACCCCTGCTCTAAATTGTCCCTAGGTGTGAGTGTGAGTGCGAATGATTGTTCGTTTCTGTGTGCCCTGCGATTGGCTGGCAACCGATTCAGGGTGTCCCCCGCCTACTGCCCGGAGACAGCTGGGATAGGCTCCAGCACCCCCCGCGACCCTAGTGAGGATCAAGCGGTTCGGAAGATGAAAGAATGAATGAATTAATGAATAATTTTTATTTGTAATTTTTAATGCTTCCCTAATTTTTATTGATCATTTGAAATGTTTCCCCATTACGGGAAATTGGATTGAAAGAAACGCAACCCTGTCACGGTTGTAACATGCCGAGATTTCATAGAGTAACTTGAGATCAAACGCTACGGTGCATTTCTAATATTGGGAGCTGCCAAGAATGGGATCCATTGTGGCAGCCCCATACGTTGCTCTTAAAAGACGGATCAATGGTCAGCAGAGGAGGTTCGCCGAATAAGTGTTGTCCGTAAGCTTATTTGCGTCACTTTGTGTGTGTGCATGTGCGTGTGTGCGCGCGCGCTTGTTTTCACGGAACGCCGTCCATTAGTTTTAAAGTAGATCGGCGGGGTTATTTTTCATCCCTCAAGGTGCGCAGCGGGACACAAACGCCGCCGTCGGCCATCGCATTAGCGTAGATCACGCCTGGTATCTCCTTTCGCTGCCATGGTCAGTCCCATTTCTCAGCGTGTGCCGGCGGGTCCCTTTGGGGCCCCCATTTGTTGGAGCTGTCTGTTGCTAGAGATAAGATAGAGCCTGCGTATTATCTGCTCCATCGGGGAAAAATAGGACATATGAGAGAGTGGAGGCGTCGGGATAAAAATAGCCACTTTTGCAACACATCCAATCTAAAAATCTGGATTTTTGTGGGGTTTTTGGTCAGCCTTTGCTGACACGTCAAAGGAATTTGGGGAGAAAATACTCCCACGCTGAAAACGCCAAAATCGAATCGCGGCGGGATGCGCTCTCATTGTTTGTCTGCCACCATGTTCCTTCTAACCGCGCACTTTTTGTCTTGTCGTATTTCTACTTCTGACATGATACCGTAACTTGTTATTGAGGTTGTATGATGGGATGTAAATAAGATCATCTTAAACATGACAACTACCATCATTCTCAAGGTAACTCAAGGTAACCTAGCTTGAAGAAATCTGGTCATAAGATAAGATAAGATATGCTTTATTTGTCCCACACTGGGGAAATTTACAGCCTCCAGCAGCAAGAATGTGGGTAGAAAGAAGAAAGAAGAAAAAAACAACAACAAACACCGTTCAATTAAGTGCAATATAAACACAGAATGGATAAATCGCAGTGCCATTTAAAATTGTCTTTCACATTATTTAATTATTATTATTATTATTATTATTCATTCATTCATCTTCCGAGCCGCTTGATCCTCACTAGGGTCGCGGGGGGTGCTGGAGCCTATCCCAGCTGTCTTCGGGCACTAGGCGGGGGACACCCTGAATCGGTTGCCAGCCAATCGCAGGGCACACAGAAACGAACGACCATTCGCACTCACACTCACACCTAGGGACAATTTAGAGTGTTCAATCAGCCTGCCACGCATGTTTTCGGAATGTGGGAGGAAACCGGAGCACCCGGAGAAAACCCACGCAGGCCCGGGGAGAACATGCAAACTCCACACAGGGAGGCCGGACCTGGAATCGAACCTGGAACCTCTGCGCTGTGAAGCCGACGTGCTAACCACTGGACTACCGGGCCGCCACTATTATTATTATTATTATTATTATTATTATTATTATTATTATTGTTGTCGTCATGTGAAATTTCCTGATCATTTTGCTCAAATTAAAGGAGTTGAGATACAAGTGACCCGACATAAACGTTTCTCAAGATAACAACCGGCGTTGCGATCGATCGGAGTTGAACAATTCCAAAAAGTGGCTTGGAGCTGTTTTGTCATTTCCAAGATGGCGCCCGAGTAGGCAGCCTTTGGCAAGTGCTCTTCAAGAGCCTTGCTTTTTTGTTCTTTTTTGCTGTTTTTGTCTTTTGTTTTGTCACATGTTGTTTGTTGTTTCATTGTGTGGACCTGATATGGACTGTTTTCAGTGTTTTTTGGCCACGACATTCATCAAAGGAGAAGTATCTGTGCTTGGTGGTTGCGCCTTCTTGGCCAGCACAGATTTTGATTGGGAGGAATGTCGGCGCCATTGACTGTCGGTGCTGGACAGACCTGGGGCGCTTGTGTTTTTTGCGCCTGTAATGGGCAGCATTTTTCACAACCTCGTTTTGTTCAGTGGAGATGTCAGCGCTGTTGGACAGTCGGCGTTGGTGCGGTGGGATGAATGGCTGCTGAAGTACAGGATGAGGAGAGAGGAGCGTTGGCGCAGAGCGCCGATGCGTATTTGGAACCGAGAGTCGCCGCTTGGAATTGAAATGGATTTCCATGGGACAGGAGAAGTGAACCAATCTCTTTTTTCGTCAATGGATGCTACAGCTTCTTGTTGACTTTGAAACTTAGCTTGTCGCCGACGTGTGCATATTTTGAGCATGACGTCTCTGATCCACTGGTTAAAGGACACTTTAATTCTCTCCTCTTTCATCAGAATCAGAATCAGAATCAGAATCATCTTTACTGGCCAAGTATGTCGAACACACAAGGAATTTGTCTCCGGTATAACACGCTGCACTAGTATCATCGTAAACAACAAAATCATTGAACCTTAAATGAAGCATTTTAGAGTAACCAGTCGTTTTGTAGTACCATTTTGTGGTGCAAGAAGAGTGACTATGTCGGTGACTGTTTAAGGAGTTAATGGCTAGAGGGAAGAAGCTGTTTAAGTGTCTACTGGATTTGGTGCGCATGGATCTGTAGCGTCTGCCTGAGGTGAGTGGCTGAAAAATGTGGTGGGCAGGGTGCGGGGGATCCAGGAGGATTTTCCGTGCCCTTGTCTTGATTCTTGCAGTGTGCAAGTCCTCAAGAGTGGGTAGGGCGGTGCCAACGATTTTTTCTGCCTCAAACTGCTTCAAACAACAAAGCGTGTGACGGAACAGTGGTTAGGACTGCACGACTGTCCACGTTTTATGTTATGTGTTGTGTTTATTATTTTACTTTGTTAACTGTTTTGTCAATTGCTTTGTTACAGCTGCCGCTGTTGTGAAAGCGCTATATAAATCAGCATGTATTGTATTGTATTGTATTGTATTGTATTGTTTTAACGCCACTCCCAGCTCAGGTTTACTCAAAAACTAAAAAAAAAACAAAGAAAGTTATACCTTTTATCTTTAAAACATCTTTGCCTTATGAAGAAAACCGGAAATGGCGTAAATGGTGAGATGAGGAGATGAAGCCAAGTCACCCATCACACACACACAAAAAAAGGGAAAAAACTGACTGTTTACACAGCAAGCTCGACTCTCTTTCATCCTTATTAGCCCAGAAACACGTCAACTCCCTTTTTTGCCCCACGGACCGGTTTAATGTCAGACAATATTTTTAAGAACCGGCCTTTAAGGTGTGACGGATAAATATAACAAAATAATACGATATGACCTACGTGAAAACTGTGGTATTTTCGAAACATAATAATAAACACAAATCATGACGCGAGGAATGTCTTATCTGGCCGCAACACTCTCTGGTCGCTCTGGTAACGTTTAAAATATAAGATACACCGCAAATAAAAAGTGCATGAAAATTACGACTCACCGTCGCCACATATCATGCAAAGTGGGCTTGATGCGTGGGAATCTCCCCTTGAGATAAATCCGTATTTTAAGGAGGACTCCTAATACTGTCTATAAAATGTAGCTTTGTTATTCTTGAAAGTCGTAGGCTTCTCTTCGCTCTCCTGACTGGGCCTATTTCCCTTCCCAAAGGAACTTTCCAAAGACGTTTGTGTTTTTGACTCATTTTACGAGCTCTCGGGTTTCATTTTAGCAGCAACCTATCACGTGACCGAGAAGCGCCGCCTTCACTTGAGTCAAGACTTACTGTAGACCAATATAACAAGTGAATCTGGTGATTTTTCAAAATAAAGCATCCTTCAGATTCCGAAATAAATGAAATGGATGTAAGTTATTTGTTCTTTCTGTGCCCACGGACCGGTACCAGTGCAGGACCGCTGCCTTAAAATGTAAAGTTTCCGAGTGAATGTCTCCCTTTGTGGGTCACCGCACAAGAAATTTTTCTTCAAAGCAAACAATCCCAAAATCTTTATTCAGAAGGTGAAATGTAGTTTTTGAAAGCTCAACTTGATACTCCACCGGCAGCAAGATTAAGATTCCGCGACCAATTTTTTTATTGTATTTTATTTTGAAATCTGAAATCTGTATGAATTATAAATGTTAATTTTCAAGTAACATCCCATCACTTCCACAGATTCCCATTCGGACGACTTTGACCCCGCCTCCACCAAAAGCAAGTATGACTCCTTGGATTTTGACAGCTTGCTGAGGGAGGCCCAGCGCAGCCTGAGAAGGTAACCCTCTCGGGGTTCCATGCCCGAGCCATCCTCACCCTCACAACCCGCCACCCCCCGGCCCCACTCGCCTAACCTCCCGAGGGACTCCCAATACCTCACTCGCATCTCTTATTTTAGTTTTTTTTTGGGGGGGATGACGAGACACTGAGAAGTTTTACACTGTATGTGGTGGAGTATTTAAGAAGAGTACATCTATAGACCTCTTTATCTATCAGAATTTATCCGAAACGAAGTTTACATGAACATAGCTGCTGAAGAGCTGAGGACGTGACTTCTGGGAAAGCCAGCGAACCCTCAGAACCTGCTGCACGGCTTTGACTGCTGTAGAATCAAAAAAAAAAAAAAGAAGGCAGGTGGGGGTAGGTTTTAAAAAAAAAAAAGTGATTTCCCCAACCACAAGCCGCCCCTCCCCCAAAGCACTACAAGACCCACAATTCTTTGGAGGAGCTGAAAAAAAATGCAGCTTGTTCAGCCAGATTGAATATTTTGCTCTTGTTTTTAATTTTTTTTGGGGGGGGGGGCTCTTGCTGTTTTTCAATCTCTTTGGAACTGGTGTTACATTTCAAAAGCAAGCGTTGAAAAGCGTTTGGGGGAATTGTATCTCTTGTTGTCTACATTTGAAAGAGAACTGTAGTTGTGTATTTACAAATAACTCTAAAAAGGAATATTTTTTATGTTCATGTAAAGTTGGGGAATAAAGTTGTTTATGTGTTACAGCTATGCACTGTAAAACGCAGCCTTTTTTTTTTTAAATGCGGGGGAAACAACATTTTCTTAATTCCGAATGTCGATGGACGTCGATAGTAATTACGATACTGCAAAACATACTGTGCGCTGACATGATGTTTCGGAGACATATGATGATTGTAAAAAAAAAAAAAAATGAAAAAAAAAGTAAAGTGGGGATTGCTCATTTTTGAGGCAACACGTGAACAAATTTATTTTCTTTTTTTTTTTAAGTTATTCAGTCAGGCTTCTCTGTGTTTTACTTCAATGTGTAAAACTGTTTTTTTTTAATGTTTTTAATGATTGTAAAAACAAACAACCCCATTTTTTATGGATGATTTCTAAAGCAATCACAAGTCTGTGTGTGTATACTGTATACGGCATATATTTATATGTGTGTGTACAGTGTGTATGTATGTGCATATATATGTACGTATATACATGTATATGTCAACGTAGCTCTTTGATTTTCGTACTTTGTATGGTCGTCATTGATTCAACACAGGGAGAGGATGATGCATTGGAATCTTTTCAATCAGTGGAAATGGCATATTTATGTATTTATTTTCATATTTGAATCAGCAATATTTATGGGCTACATTTCACATGACTTTAAAAAAAAAAAAGTATTTATTTAGGAGTTTTATTTAACGCTCAATCACGAGACAGGGTGTCCAATAATTTCCATGGTCGGAAAGTCGTACAACTTTTTATGCCTTTTTTCCGGAACAATCAGTAGCTTCATCCCAGTCTCACTTCATTGAGTCCGCAGCACTTTCTTGCTTGGTTTTCCTTTCAAGTAGAACAGAAAGCAATAATCGGGGTTTCTTTGCAGGAATTTCACGTCGCTCTCAAAAAGACTTTGTTGCGTCTCCACTCTTGCTCGATTAAGTGAATGCCAAACAAAAAAGTTTACAATTTCCTTTTTTGAATTGATTTTCTTTTTTTTTTTTAAAAAGATATTGTAAAAAAGAAAAAAAACATATACTACTGATATTATTCGCAGTAATAACAAGATGAGTAATAATAATCTAAATAAAAAGGGGGGAAAAATATATAAAAAGCAATAAATTATTTTTCTGAATTGTATTTTAGTCGCTGATTGTTGTGTTATTTTCTTTGTTTTTTTTTTTCCAGCTATTTTCTTTTGATTTTTTTGACCCATTACCCCGCCGCTCTGATGTCAGCGCCCCACATGCCAGCCGGTCCCTTTAAGACGTCTCCGTGCTGGTAAACGCACGCACGACCTTTGTGACATCCGTGTACGGCAAACTTTCGACCGACCGTGTTTGACGTGAACGTGTTTGTGGTTTACTTGTGTGCATGGCCGATCAACGAGACGGTGCTGACAACATGACAAAAAAAAATAATGCTGAGCTCGTGGGTCCGTTTCACGGACGGCAAACTGTTTCCATGTATTGTTTTCTTTGCGTTGGCTATCCTGGGTAATGGTGTCACGTTTCATAGATGTGCGGCTTTAATCAGTGTAATAAACTGCTTTGTAAATGGCCTAGAGTAGCAATATATTTGAGCAATTTTTAATACTGTGACCTACCGAGGATTCTGCCACTGCTTTGTCGTCGGGTGATCTTGTTTTCTTTGGAAGGACAATATGTGCGAGTGCGCTTTTAGCCAGGTGTTTGTATGCTTGGAGAGGGAATAGAAACATGCGCGCGTGTGCGTGTGTGTGTGTGTGTGTGTGTGCGTGTGTGTGTGTGCGCGTGTGTGTCCTATCCACGTTGCCTTACTGATGCCTTTGTGGTTCTACCTGTTGTACGAATTTCTTGTGAATTTCATTTTTCATGTGCAATTCTCATCAGCCTCACCATGCCAATAAAGGGAAAAATGTGACTATTTTTTTTTCAATCATCGTCATTATTTTTGCTGTTTTTTTTTTTTTTTGCCTCCACCTGGGGGGTCAAAGGATGAAAAGATTCGCGGAACTTGCAAATGTCCCTCCCTCTTTGGTATTCCGATCATCCGGGAGGTGACACCGCCGCAGTCTGTGTCCACAGCTTGACTTAGCTTGCGAGTTAATTAAAACGTCCGAGAGAACGGTTTCATTAGGACAAGGGAGCCAGTTGATAATGGCCGTTTCTTCCTCGAGCGGGAGGACGAAAATCACATTTGTGCTTCATTTCGAACATTTGAAAGCATTTGCAACCCCCTGCTCCCCCAGTTCAGGGGGAAAAGAAATCAAAGTGTGCGTAGAAACCAGAAGATAGTCCTTCACAGCAAAGCTCAATAACAGCAACCATTGGGAACGGCCTCCAAACAGAAATCGCGCAAAGAAATGCCCCATAGATATTGAAAAATGTGTTTTGATTTTCCCCTTTCTTCCGCTTTCTAGCCGAGAGAAAATATGGAGGGGGGGGGGGCGCATTAAATTTGAAGCACGGCGGGGAGGGAGGGTGTTGTTGTGTTTATTTTTATTTTCTTATTAAGGCTGCCGTTTGGCCTCCGAGGAAGAGAAGCGACGGGCTTTCATTTCAGCGGGAGGTCTCCGCTCTGCTTGCCCTTTTCATGCGATGAAACCCTTCTTGGAATTCGCTCCATCACCTTTATAGCCCCCCCCCCCCCCCCGCAACCCCTACCCCCACCTTCCGCATCTTCCTTTCCTGCACAATCACATCAGAAAAACATGAACACAATTGTTGGAATGAAAGAAAAAATCCATAATGCTGACTGAAATAACTTGACAATGACAAGTCTGAAATCTGTAAATGACACAAAGCGTCCTTTGGTCACATGAGACAATATTTAGAATTTTTTGGGGGGGTTTGGGGGCAAAACGAATCATGTCCCGGGTCCGCTTTTGGACTTTTTTGTGTGCGCAAACGAAGAAATGTGAAGACTATCGAGCCAAATCTGACATGTAATAACAATTGGATGAAAACATTGATAAGGACTGATCTAAACCCAATTCAACATTCTATGGAAGAAGATTAACCATTTCCTGCGCCAATAATGATAAACTGTAACCTGTTTGCATGATAAGCTGTCCACTGCAGTGACCGCTGTCCCCGAAAGGGTGAACGAGCAAAAATAACATTGAATTTCTTCAGTTTATGTTCTGAAAACGGCCATTTGAAAACGGCAGGGTGTCCGGGCTCTCCCTTAGAGATAAGGTGAGAAGCTCGGTCATCCGGGAGGGGCTCGGAGTCGAGCCGCTTCTCCTCCACATCGAGAGGAGCCAGATGAGGTGGCTTGGGCATCTGATTCGGATGCCTCCTGAGCGCCTCCCTGGTGAGGTGTTCCGGGCATGTCCCACCGGGAGGAGACCCGGGACACGCTGGAGAGACTATGTCACCCAGCTGGCCTGGGAACGTCTCGGGATCCCCCAGGGAGAGCTGGAGGAAGTAGCTAGGGAGAGGGAAGTCTGGGCTTCCCTGCTAAAGCTGTTGCCCCCGCGACCCGGCCCTGGATAAGCGGTATATGATGGATGGATGGATGGATGGATGGATGGATGGATGGATGGATGGATGGATGGAAGTTTACGAATCGATTCGGGCTCCTGAGAGTTTCAGATTTCATCAGGAAACCCAGAAAAAAAAGTACAGTCGTGAGAATATAGAGAGACAATATGATAACGAGAGGCGGGGAGTTACGCCTCCATGCAAATCCCGGAAACAAAGAAAAGTCGATGCAATTAGATCTTGGCGTGTTGGGAAAGTCCAGACCTCTCCCGCTGTGCGTAAATTTTGAGAGAAGATTCCCTCCCCGGGGGAACTTGACGGCCTTCGGGGACTCTGCCGAGGTGGGGGTCAAAGGGCACGAAAGGTTATTGTAATCACAGCGAGCAGGAAATACCTTCAACAGCATTCTACATTCTTTGTTTTAAGTGTTTGAACAGAACCAACAACGGAGAGGAGCTAAAAAAATCACAGTAAGGAATAAATTCCTTAACAGTTGCTACTCTTGGATTCAAAAGATTGCTCTTTTTATAGGCAGCGGCACATACGGGAAATGTACGGTAAACAAGCATCCGCAAGAATGCATTTTGATTGGACGCGGTGAATAATGCATGAATCCTGATGACAGTCGTTGCATTTTATCTTGCGAGCTGATTATCTGGAACTACGCGGTCAATGATGGAGCGCGCCGGCCTCAAATCTGTCCAACTTGGAGCTCAAAAGAAGATGCCCCCCGGAGTTTGATTTCACAAGAACCGGATTGTTATCGACCAATCATCTGTTGGTTTTTGGTTGTCCATTTTATCATTTCGAACCCACTTTTGAGCCCTTTCATCATCAAATAGATGATGATCAAACCCCCCCCACCCCTCCCCACCCCCCCACCCCTTCTGTTTTCTTCTTCCGAGTCTTTTATGCCACCTTATGGGAAAAAGATAATGACAGTGCTATTAAAATTGCAATCTCCCCATGCGACATTCGAGTTTCAGCACTTTCTGCCGTTAAAGAGTAATGAGGAACAGACGGACAGTCTTCTTCTTCTCCTTCTAAACGATCAACTTTGGGGACCGGATGTATTCTTTCGCTGGATAATTAATGGCCACTGACAAATGGCACTTGATTGAGGGACTCATCCTTGTATTTTCAATCACCATCTGCTGTGCAGCGCCGGCAAAAAAAAAAAAAAAAGTTAATTACCTCGAGTGTGCCCGAGACGCGGCGTATTAATTAGAACAACAACAACAGCATTGAAGGGTTTTAGTCGTGATGTTTGTAGGTTTTTGTTGATGGAGTAGGGAAGGAAGTTGCAAATGTGCTCCTTTGATAAAGCATCGTCACTTTCATCGTTACCTGGACCTGCGGGCCAATGGCGGCTCTCTTCGGGCGGGACGTCGGTTGAAAGATGGCCGCCAGCGGCGGGCCGACGGCTGATCGGATGCGGCATTTGCGGCGCGTATCATCACTAATTATTTAGCAATCACCCAGTTGCATCAATAACAATTTCGACAACAACATCAACACTTAATGGCTTCGTTCAAAGCGCCGAAGAATAAAATATGCTCCTTCCCTTCATATAAATGGGCTATTTCCAGTTTTATTAGAGAGCGGATGGAGACTCGCACTGTGAGTTAAAGAGCGTCTTGAGGTCTGAATTACTAACTGACGAGCCTCATTACGCAAACAAGTAAACACGGGCCTCATTTGACAAATGTCTGGATGCAGTTTGTACAAAAACATGTTTTTTGTTTTTTTGTGTTGATATTGAAGAGCCCGGACGGTAAAATGTGATTTTTAGGTCTCACACACACACACACACACACACACACACACACACGCACACGCGCACACGCACACACGCACACACGCACACACGCACACACACCCACGCACACACACAAATGCACACACATATTTTTTGTTTTGTGGAGCAGTTTTGCAATCAATGACTTCATCTGAGGAGCAACTTTTATGGAGCATTATTCTCAGTTTCTTTTCTTTTATTTTTTTTTGCTGGTCAATCCCAGGGACCTGAAGCAAAGGATTTTATTAAATCATAAAAATATGACAATATAACAATTATTTTTCTTTTTATATATAGTCAGGTGTTTTTATTTCTTAAATTCACTTTTTGTATAGCAGCAAAGTATATCTTCTTGTCTAGGCGCAGACCTAAATTGATAAATAATTTAAAATTAAAGAGGACCAAACTGTAATGTAATTTTGAGAACACTTATTGCGCAGATCCCAAAATCAAAACTCAGGACACGTCGATGCAACGTAATAACGGTAGTTCATTGTAAGCATTTCCAAGAAAATGGCCGCCATCCACGATGTATAATGCAGTATGAACATTTGTAGATGTAAAAACATGAACATGTAGACAGTATAAATATTCCAATTGCAAATAAATGTATATGAAGAAAAATAATTTAATATGACACGAAACAAAGAACTGTAGGACTCTTACTTCATCTCTGAAGACATTGTCAGCAAATGAAAAGTGCCTTCTCCAGTTCAGGATGTGCTGCGCCCCGAAGCCGTATACAATCATCTTTAAATCTGACGGCCTCGAATTCTACCGCGCGTTTGTTGCCATTACGGATAATTGTCGAAATCATTGACTTTGCCGACTGAGCTGAGCTTCATCTGGGAGACGCCCTTCTGAAAGTGAGAGGCAATTTCAGCCTTCACAGAGGGTAACATTTGCTTACGTTTACATTTAACAATTAGCATGGCTTCTCTATCTCATCCTCCCTTCATGAGAATGATACTTGTCAAAATTCTATCTTAGCCGAAGCCAATCGAAGCGTTTTTGCTAGCTAGCTAGCTAGCTAGCTGGTGTGGCATAATAAGATATCCTTTATTCATCCCACACTGGGGAAATTTAAGTAGTACTAATCTAATAGTTGCCTACTCTCGACTTTTTTTACATGCTGGATTTGAGACTTTTTTGCGGTTCTTCTCAGGATAGACCTGCCCACCAAATTTCATGTCGCTAAGTGAAACTGGCATCCTAGAGGGCTACAAAGTCAATTTTTCACGGTCATGCCTTGGTATCGCCACATATAATAATAGAAAAGATTTTGTGTATATTTCTAAGACTTGTCTCAGTCCTAAAACCCCTGGCAGGGGGTCCTAACCTCCATCTAGATGCGTCTTCCTTTCAAATTCTAAAGCTGGCTACCCCGCTTGTTTGTTTTTTTTTTGTCCTCGCATCATCAGAGAAACGTCCCATATTTGTCGGATCAGGGTGCTATAATGGCTCCGTTCAAGCATTCCTGATGACGGGATGGCTGGAAATGAGAGAGATCCTGAGTGCTTGCTCCTTTTATTTGCTCCTTTTTATTTATGTATTTATTTATTTATTTGTTTTTGTTGTCCGGTCTAAATTCGGTTGCAGGCTACTTACTCCCTTACTCCCTCCCTCTCTCTCTCTCTCTCTCTCTCTCTCTCTCTCTCTCTATCCAGACCGCAGTTTGAACCCCCGGCTCGTCACGCCACAGGAGATGGGTCACATGGACAGTTATTGTTTGTTTGCACTATTTATGTCAATGTACAGTCTGTGGCAAATGGCCCCATAATGTAATCAGTCATTCCTGCTGTCCCGCTCTGCCGTCCATCAGGCTAATGACGATCCGGAACTGTGAGAAGTAAGGCGGCTGTGATTTCATTTCGGTGTCTGGAAAAATGTCAACAAAAAGAAAGAAATCGCTCTTCCAGGAAGCTCTCACTGTCTCCTCTCATTGGAGCATCCAATTCCTTTATAGTCATGCAAAAATCATGATCAAAATCCGCCATCTTAATCCTGGGTTGTCGGTACAAACACGTCAAATCTTGTGGTGGTGTTTTTTTCTTCTTTTTTTTTTTTCCTGTCTGTCATAGTGCATTAAAATGCACGGACAGAGGAGCTGTAATTAGCGGGCAAAAATGAATCCACGTGGCGAGAACGCAATTAAAGTGCTGTTTGGAGCACTTGGTAATCTTGTGTGACAAGGCTTACAATTCAATTAACCCCCGCTTTTTAGCACTTTGTTTCAACTTCCTGGGAGGCTCATTTGCTTTCAACTTACTTCAATTTCTTTAATGAGGCCGCAGGAAATGTCCAGTTTGAGAGTTTGCTGGTGTTGGCGACACATGAGACGCTTCGCTGGCCAGATAGCGCTCAAATAGGATCATGGATGATCTCGGATGCACGGTATAGAAAAATGCTGCGGCAATTCGACAATATCTTGAATATCCAGCTAACCAGTATGCTCGTCGTCCTCACGAATACGACAGTTCAGCCCGCTATTAGAATGACTGCAATGCAGTAATTGACTTTTGGCCCATGAGTGAGCAATTGAACCCTTTCACATGATAGGCTGTCCACAGTCGTAACTGCTGTCTCTGAAAGGGCTACGCTTAATTAACCTGCTGAACTACTTCAACGACAGCAGCATAAGTAACATTAGTAAACCTAACAAATATTCGGGGTACTGTATCCGCACAAGTAACATGGAGTCGTCCTACCACTCTGCCAAAGTTGACCTATGATATGCAGAAATGTCATAAAGTAGTGGAAGCTATTGGGGGGGACGCAGTCATTCAACTTACAAACCCTTATGGAGCTTAAAATTTCTCGTACTAGTACCCTCTTTCTCCTCACTAATGGAATAGAACAACTCCAGATTACTGGTGAGGCAAAAATGTGCAATATTTGACCGTGTACTCCTAGTACTGCTAACGACAATTCAGAATGGGTCGAGTTAATATTTGGCGATTCACTAGAAGTACGAGTAGTGTGCAGATGTCAACTAGCTCACAGTTTTGCCTTTATTTTTTTTTTCTGCCCGTCATTATGTGTCACCGACATGGGAGAAAATATATTACATTCGAGTAGGGACCCGTTATTAGTAAGAGGCTGTTATGCTAGTGCTAATTTTTGTAACATTTTTATTTGTTGCCTTGCCGTATTTTTCTCAGATCAAATTTGGGCCTTGGTTGGGAAATAATGGTTAAAAAAAAACCCGGAAACTTGGTGAATCGTGACGTCATCTCATCGCGTCTTCCTGTTGGTTGTTTGGCTAACTGCTGTCGTGCGGACTGCGACACTCTTGCGCTCAATCAGAGCTGATTTGGAGGAGGGTGGCTTCTTGCTCGGAGCGGAGTCAGTGCACAGAACACACTCACAAGAGCGAATCACCGCCTTTCCAAGTACGCCACGTTCCGTCATTCAGTGCTATTTATTTCTATCGACTTCAAGAATCTTTTCATTGTTTTATCGTCCAAAAGTAAGTGTAAGCAAAGTACTGTCTCTCTAAAATGCTGACTCACTTCACTTTATTCGGAACACCTTGCTAATGCCATTAATCTACAATCGTGGTTGTAGTTTGCAGATTACAATCAAAATAAACAATTATTTGTCAGTGTTCCTTACCACATCCACTTATTTTTCATTTGAAGAGTTACTGAAAACAGACATTTGGAAAAATTCGTTATGTGAGCCCATCCGATGTGAGTCCATTTTATTTATTTCTTTCGGTGCCAGGATGACTATCGTTGAGTTCAACTGCAGATCATGACGACAAAGACTTTTCCTGCCACCTAACTTAATTTTAATGTAAAGGTTATTTTGAATGTGACGATTGGCTCGTTTTTTTTCATTGGCTCTGCTTTGGTCGTTTAAATGACAATGCCATTTTTTTTTGCCTCCAGGAAGTACGTCTGAAGTACTATACGTTGTGAGAAGGTTGTTGTTTTGCATCCTCATGGCCACCGCTGAGCAAAACTCCCGAATATGTGAGAATTTCACTGCCGCACCTGTCTTCCCTACGCTGTGTTTATTCAAGTCATCACAGCGTCATGCGCCATGTTTTTGACACACAAAATCCTTTTGTCTGTTCCCCCCCTCAGGTCAAGCAAGACGCCACGCTGCCATCTTGGATCACTTCCACTCGTAATGTGTGCATGCTGGCCAAGGGCAAGTGTTTCCCATGCAGTCCTGTCACTGATACCACATCCAGGAATTAGGGCTGCTTGTTTCCTCATCACTTGTCAAGAGGTAAGTGTACGCGTGAGAGTGTGTGTGTGTGTGAGAGTTTGTGTGTGTGTGTGTGTGCGTGTAAATTTTATCAAACCATTTGCGACAAGGGCAAGAAAGTCTTTGATATCCGTCATTTTATCTTCCGGCTGCCTGGGGGGCGCCAACTTGTTAACAGGGCGATGGGTCCAATGTTCTTGCAGTGCCTCAAAATTTGCGTCTGCTTTTTTTGTAACGACACATCCCCGCTGAGGATGTGACAGGCAACCCACACATTTTCGGCTAATGACAGTTTTGGGTACTTTGAAGTGGCTGCTCTAATTTGCTGCATGGTGCCCATCACATTAATGGTGGGGAAAGTTTTCCAATGATTTATCGTGGCCTCACTTTTTTTGGGGGTGGGGTCCCAAGAAAGTGGCATTTGAATATGGGCGTGTCGACTTTTTACAGACTCCCGCTTGTCCTAGTCATCAGTTTGCAGGGGAATGTGTGCGTTTTCTATTATTGTATCTTGTTAAAACACTACAAGTGAGCGCGTATACCCGGCGCTGACATATTTGCAGAGTGCCGACACGGCACAAATTGTTTGAGTCGGAGCAAAGAAGGAGAGCAAGTTGAGCCCCCGAGAAAGCGCTGGGGCTCACCTTCTGTTATTATTTTCCGACGCAGTCTCTTTCTGGCCTACTTTGGGCATTGTTGAAGCGCACGGCAATTTAACGCTGTACGCTTACTATGCAAAGGTATTAGAGAAGGGGGGGATAGCCAAGTCGCATCAGTTGCTGCACACGACACCATAGAACGGTGTCATCATTCCAATTCTATTTTTTCGCCCATCATGTATATGACATGGATTGGATTTGTTCATGTGAACAGTACAGAAAAGATTCTTTTTCTTTTTTTCCCAATCCTGCCCATGCCTATTTTGTATGTGTACGTAAATCGGATATGTCAAGTCAAGTCAACAGTATTTATAGAGCACTTTCAAACAGCCATCGCTACATACAAAGTGCTGTACATGGAGCGATTTAACATGCACAATAAACAGTTAGACGAATCGGTAATAAAGGCAGTAGAAAGCACCAAGCAGTAAAATCAAGAACAAATCTAAGTATGTGCTGGATTTGACGCTCTGGTTGCAATCACCTGGCGTGTATGTCGAATCGAGCAATGGTGATCGGAGGAACAGAAAAAAAGTTGCAAAATAAACCGACATTAAGCTTCAACCAAAGTGTCACCCTTCATGCCATGTTTTTGTGGGCATGCGTGTCACTTGACAGACGCATTCTGTTGACCTTAGAAGCTGCGTTTAAGTCAACGACGACAGTTCATAAAAAGCTGTGTTTGAACAAAAAAAATCCAAATGGCTTAAATGCAGGCTCAGCACATACTTAATAAAATATGGAAAATAAATTTCTTTCACTGGCTTGATTGTACCAAAAAAATGGTACGGATTCATTGACATTTGTTCATATTGTGTTTTATAATTGCATTATATGAGAAGAGGGGGCAGGTATGAAGACTACAAACTATCAAAATAATTTTTAATCTAAAAAAAATAGGAAGATGTCCAATGCATCTGTGTAATGATGATCTTTCACAAAGTGGCACGGCCAGAGATGTACACTGTCGCCCTCACAGTCCGGATTGTTATGGGATCATTTGATGTGGCCGTTTTTTTTCGATTGGCTGTCACGGTCACGGCTTGTTTTAAAACCGCATAATCCTCCCTCGACATCACATTCCCTCAATAGCTGGCTAACCCTTGTAATTGGGAAAGCTTGAGACGCTGTCATTTTTCTCCTGTACGTCCCTTCTGTGAAGAATGCCATCGGCTTTTTATTGTTCGGCAGGTTTCCAATTTGCCAGTGTCAATTTACCGAGGCCTTTCTGACTCCTTGACTGCCATAATCAATGCCAGCTCCAATTTTTTTGCAGCTTACTCAGACGTCAGCGTGGAGCACGAGCCCCCAAAAATTTGCCGACGTGCCGAGTCCGTGCCTGACAACATCCCGGCGCGATCTGATCCCGCAATTTGCGTACACACGCGGAAGCAAATCCTCACTTTCATCCTATACGTTGGCGGCCCCCCGGCCTACTTTGCAAATCAATCATGCGGCACAAAACGGTGGCTTAGAGTTTTGCAGATGTGTTGGGGGCAGCTGCTAAAATATGTGCCGGTGTGTTTACGGAGAATACGAATGAAGGTATCATACGAGTTTTATGGTTCCTAATAAGCCCCAAGGCGGGGAGCATTATGACTTTACACTTTTACAACCTCGAATGGTCTGCTCAGATGTGTGTGCGCGCGTGTGTGTGTGTGCGTGCGTGTGTGTGTTGCTCAGCAGAAGATGAGTGTTTATTCTACTTTCACAAATGGTGGCTGATTCCAATTAAAATATACACACAGACACACGCACACTTTGGTCATGTTGAGGCACAAGTAGTGTTCAAAGTAATAGCAGATCAGTTATTGTTTTTGGTAGAAGTTGTATAAGATAAGATATTCTTTATTTGTCCGACACTGGGGAAATTTACAGCCTCCAGCAGCACGAATGTAGGCAGAAAGAAGAAAAAAAAACAACAAACACCGTTCAATTAAGTCCAATATAAACACATGACCAAATATGACCACATGGAAAATAAATTGTAGGCGGTCAAGTCATAGAAAACCAAAGAACATTCATCATCGCATGCTCCTCAGTCTGTTTAGCCGCAATGGTAATAATTCATTGAACGGGGCCCCGTTCAAAAATAATCGTGAATTAAACTGATGACAAATCTGGGGATGGAGTAACTGTTCACAGGTGGAAGGACTGAAAGCAGTTCTCATCGTGTGAAATGCGGAAGATGGTTTCGCTGGATACGATATATATTTGAGTTGGTAAAGAAAAACTCGGGTGCTACTCGTCTAGTTTGAGACGGTTGCGATGCTCGTCAACAAGGTTCAACGTGAAACAAACGGACCATTCAAGCCAGAGCGTGTTATTGTCGTGCCCTCATTACGTTCACGGTGGATTCATGTGGTTACTCCAAACAAGCCAACAGCTGCAGCCTTTTTTTTTTATGTAAATGAATAAGTACAAAAGCACCTTTTTTACTTTTATCTTGCAACACATGCCTTCTGAAAACTCGTATTGCTTCCTTCGTCCAATTTCTATGAGAGGAAACAAAGTTTATTGGCGACTTGATGGGGGGGGGGCATTAAATGGCGCCTGACAAGTAATGTGCGCCGCGTGTCCTAATGGATGGATTTCAAGGAAAAATCCTTATCTCACCCTCTTTGTGTTGCACTTCAAAGTTGCTGAGCGCGTTGGTTATTCGGGTTTGTTATTCAAATTTGCGCATGCCTTTTGGCCCTTCATAAGCATATTAATAGTATTTTGTCACATAAATGGCCGCTGGTCATGGAGGCGTCATCAAACAATGAAATTGCGCCATAAACGCTTTAAAGTCAGACAGGATGTGCTTCTAATAATGCAGGCCAGTAAACGACCCGCTTGCTTTTCAGCCGTTTGCCACCGAGGCCGTTTCGAGACCGACTTCGTGCCTTCTGCGTCGCCGCCTTTCTGGATTTTCATCTAATTCTGGACAATTAAATGCATCCTGCGGTTTGATGAGTCGGAGAATCGTGTCGCGTGTGCTAAGATAAAACAGAGTCCGCATCAGAAGGGAATGATTAAAAAAATGATCGAATTGAGAGGATGTTTTTTTTTTCCATGCAAATTTAACCGCAGAATGTTACACTGATTCAAATCATTCATTCATTCATTCATCTTCCTAACCGCTTGATCCTCACTAGGGTCGCTGGGGGTGCTGGAGCCTATCCCAGCTGTCTCCGGGCCGAAGGCGGGGGACACCCTGAATCGGTTGCCAGCCAATCGCAGGGCACACGGAGACGAACAACCATTCGCACTCACACCTAGGGACAATTTAGAGTGTTCAATCAGCCTGCCACGCGTATTTTTGGAATGTGGGAGGAAACCGGAGCACCCGGAGAAAACCCACGCAGGCCCGGGGAGAACATGCAAACTCCACACAGGAAGGCCGGAGCTGGAATCGAACCACACACCTTTGCACTGTGAGGCGGATGTTTACTTTTCAAATGCAAAACCAAAGCCAGTCTTTGTTGGGGTCAAGGATAAAACTAACCAAGCTTTCGAATAAATGCACTAGAAAAAAAAAGAGAGAAAAGGCTTGAAAAACCTTAAACATATAGCTTTGGCCTTTAAATTGCTTAACTTGATGCATCTTTTACACCTTACTGCCACACTACTGGACATTTTATATTGCTTAACCCTTTCACTCACCTTGTAACCTGATAACATGATAAATTGTCTACCGTAGTAACCGCTGTCCCTGAAAGGGTTCATGACTCCCTTTACATTTACGTCCTATATGTATATATTTCTATCGTGACTCATTTGATGAAGTACCAGAGTGGCTCGAACTACCGATGACGTGCTAACCACTGGACTACCGGGCCGCCTGATTCAAATCATTGTGACTGTTTTTGTGGTTGTTGTCGTCGTTATTGAATTATAGAAAGAATTTAACCAACCTAACCGTATGTGAGCTCTTGGCCAACGGGCGAACTTTCAACTCTAAGGAAACTGCAGTCTCTTGTTTACTTTCGATGTCAGCTTGTGGTAAACGTGCGTGATGTCAAGCTAGCCGTAACAGCGTCATCTTTGATCCCAGCATTTTGTGCCCTCTTTCATCGATTCATAACTTCAAACACGACGCCTCCTTTATGTCGAGTGCAAAGCAATGGAGAAGAATATTTTGTCTGGTTAGGATTTGTATCATCATTATTTTATATTTTCTGTTCATGCACCAATAATGTGTACTCGGCGCATGCTAGCTCATTTTTAGCATGCTTCCCAAAACGCGAGGTGACCTGCACCCCCCCCCTCTTTATAACTCTCTGATGCACCCCGTGATCTGATTACATGATCAGCTGTCCACTGTCGTAACCGCCGTCCCTGAAAGGGTTGAAGTCATCCGACGTTGACGTTCAATCTTTTGCAGAGAACAACTTCCAACTACCCCCATCAACGGTTGATGCTAACTTATCCCCCCGCCCGTCCGCCTTCCAAATTTATTTACTTTCACAGCCGCGAACCACCGAAAAGCTCATTTTTGGGGTGGCGCTATGAGCTTCCAATCCCCATGACTGATGACACATTTGCGTCATCCGCAGAAATATTTCACCGCTTGATCATCCATTAAAGGAGTTAAAATGTGCTGAATGCTAAATGAGCCCGCACTTATTGACTCCGCGCGACAAGTTGTGTTGGCGTTCATTTATTACATTTGCAGCCGAGGACATAAATAAGTGTCACGTTTGTCTGATGGGGCTTCCCGGAACACGGCGGCTTGATAGAATCGATGGCTTTCTAAAAGCGCTTATACGAAAAGGGGATCAATGGGAGGGATCATTCCCACGTGTACACAAATAGAGCCATTGATGCTATTGAGAGCCCTCCGGCCTGGACGCGAATGTTGTGGTGGTGACGGCTGCTCTATCCGCTTCCTCCACTTCCCCCCCCCCCTTTTTTTTTGTGTGTTTACATCTCATAATTCAAGATGGAGCCGCCGCGATGGAACAGAAGACCTCGGGCTTAGAGTAATGCCCCTGAAAGGCGGCGCTCACCCCGCCGCCAATGCCGCCGACATCAATATTTCTCTTTGGCTTTGGCGACAAACTTTCCAAGCGGCGCGCTTGTCAAGTTGTTTGCGTTTGGCTTGCCGCTAAAACCTTTTGATTGCTATCTGTCTATTGCCGCGGCTTTTGCGTATTGTTAGCCCAGGAAATCACCTGATTCTCCTGCGGTGCTCCGGTGACTTCAAATCCTTCCCAAAATGATTTTGGAATAGGAATGCAAATTTTTTTGAAAGACTTGTTTCTCACCCGACTTTATCACAAAGAAGAGCAGGGAAATGCTTTCGTGCGTCCTTCAGGAAGTTCAAAAAGATGACTATAATCTTACACGGTCAGCTAGAGTGTCGTGTACATGCTTAACGAAAATATTGCCGCACAATCTAGCAGCCCACCATGAATCGTAGATTTTTAGCCCGAGTAACATGAACACAATTGGGAAAACTCGACCCTATATATTTTTTTTTTCAAAACTGCTTTTCCTCCATTTTCACTCCCTTCAGGCGGAACGGTGTTGCCTTATGCCGAGTTGTTCCAAGCTCATCATTCGCGCAAGCAAAAACGCACGTTAGCCCAGGGACGGTTTCAGCAAGATTTAACGCCGGCTGCATCCGAGATCGCGTACTCCCCGTTGGAATGTGAGATGAGCAGATTTGAATTTACATGAAGATGTACGGATAGGGACGTTCGGAACGCCGCATAAACACCGATGCAATGGAAGACGGCCGGATAAAGCGGAGGCGCCCTCGTATTAACATATGCATGACAAATGGGAGGCAATTTCTCAGATATACTGAGGCACCACGTTCTCTGCGGGGCGCTTCACAACTGCCCTTCGGATCGTGGAATAGAAAACGGAATGGCACTCACTAGAGTGCAGACCTCCCGCAACACCTCACACCCAAAATATTTTCTCCTTAGAAATAAAACTAGCTGGTTCGCCGCCCTCCGGACGGCTCATCAGCTAGTTCCTGCGGAAGGCTGGTAAGGTGGGCCTTCGGCCCACAAAAGTGTTGTTGCTTGGTTCAACTTTTTGTTCATCTTCATTGCTTATCGCGAAAATAAAGAGATGTTTAGCTCTACTAAATAACTAACAATTTCATTGCAATGCTTGTGGGTAGACAACATTTTTTCGCTAAGATGCCCGCGCGATCGTAGTGAGCCACTGCCTGAGCGGCGCAGTGGCGCGGTGAAGTAGGTACGTTTTGAAAAGGGACAGACGGAAGGACAGACCGCGTGCGGGACAACGCGCAATATATATATATATAGATTTAATTTCTGTGGTTAAAAAAACAAGAACATTTGGAGTCATTTTTTTAAAAAGGGGCAGAATCTTATAAACCGTGCTTCCTCCTGTCCCTCCTCATTCCTGTTTTTACTGTATGCCTACTTCAGGGGGAAAAAAATGCATTTTACAAGTACTAAATTCATCCAGCTTTGCCAAGTCGACTACAGGAAAACTTAACTCATTTTTATCAATTTCAAGTTTTAATCAAAAATTATTCACATGAAATGATGGCGGCCGCATAGGGTGAAATTTACGGTCACTTGTCTCGCAAAATCACCTGAGCGACAGCTCCTAAACAAATTTGTGTCCGGCCCTGTTACGTCTGCCCCCGCCCATTACTCCCTGCCCCTCTCACATGAACAATTATAAGTCACTGTTGATAACACCCTCCCTTCGTACGGCTGTCGCAGACATTTTTTTCCGATCCCCTACTGCGCCCCCTCCATTAGCGGGGTAAAACTTGGGATTTGTCTCCCAAGTTTACTCCTTTTCATCTAAGAAAATCGGGCAGCTGATCGGCGACCCGTCAAGCTTCTCTATTGTGTCTCCCTCTGTTGGTCATTATTTTTTTATCATATTTATTTTATCTTCTGGACAGATTGTAACTGTTTGATTGCTTTGTACTTGTGCATTTGCAACAACACTGAATTTGATTCCCATTCCATGAACATATCACTCTATTAGGGATGCGGCTTTTGAACGCACTAACTCCATATTTGGTGTTATTCTCGGGAAGCCGATGATGAGGTGGGACTGCTGAAATGAGACAGGTCCGAGAAAAATGCGAAGTTCAAGTATTTCTCAAATGTGCTCTCATCTGTACAACTTTAAAAGTCACATCTCACAGAGGATGCATGGAGGGAATAATCTCGGAATTAACACCGTCATTTATCGTGACCCGTTTTACTCACCCTGAGTCACGGCGCTCCGGGAACCATCTCGTGTGTTCCTGCATTTCCTGGATTTGCCCAAGAATGCTGGGGTTGCTAGGCAACAAGCCGAGGAGTGTCCGGAGTCCCCCGAGAGGCCAGTTTTACAAACTTAACTGAACATATTCAAGGCTGGAAAGTCGTGTTTATCGTATCGATGTTTTGATCCTTTATTCTCTCCTGTTAAATGTCGTCATAACATTATTGCAAGCGTTCCTCTCGTGCGTTTTATTGTGGAAGAGGCATTAAATAAAAAATTGTTTTGGTACACTCCATCGCATCGTTGGCTTCCCCTATTAAATTCTCCCCAATTCACTCATGTAGGACAAGTTTTCTAATTGCCATATTTAATGTGTTCATTATTTAATTATTCTTTTAATTAATTTGTCACGACTAAATGATTACCGTAATGCAAGGGCTCTTGGCGTAGAACCGCGCCCACGCCGCCCCCTGTCACCCTTCCCCTCCTTATTGTGCTCGCCGCAGTTCCAATATGGAGCTTGCGGAAAAGAAATGGGATATTAAAGGAATGCCAACTGTTCTCGGGTGGACTGACATGTTTTATGGGCATGCGAATGTCTTGAAAGTTTCAGTGATTGTCATAAAGTTAAAAAAAAAAAAGTTTCACGAAGCACAGTAAGATAAGATAAGATAAGAAAACCCTTTATTAGTCTCACAATGGAGAAATTCCCAATTCACAGCAGCAAAGTTATGAAAGTAAGAAGTAGAACAACAAAATATAGGAGCTGCTGGAAAGGCAGCCACTCTCGCGGCGCCATTTTGAAGTCAAAATAACAAAAATAACACAAGACAACACATAGGACACAGACAGTCGTTCAATCTTCACCAATTTTCTGCATACACTTTGTTGTCTGAAGCAGTTCTAGATGAAAGAGGAGAGGATCAAAGTGTCCTTTCTCCAGTGGATCAGAGACGTCATGCTGAAAATGTGCACACGTCTGCTACAAGCTAAGTTTTGAAAGCAAACACAAAGCTGTCGCATCCATTGACGAAAAGAGATTAGTTCACTTCTCCTGTCCCACGTAATCCGCTTCAAACTCCAAGCCGCGACTCCCAGCTCCGCATCGGCACTCCGCACCAACGCTCTTTTCTTCTCATCGTCGGCTCCTCAAGACCTCCATCCATCCAGCTGCAGACCGTTCAACAGCACCGATCTCTCCGCTGAACAAAGCGGGGCTGTGAAAAATGCTGCCCATTACAGGCGCAAGACACAAGCTCCCCGGGACTGTCCAGCAACGACAGTCAAATGGCGCCGACATTCCTCCAGTCAAAAACAGTGCTGGTATACCCATGCTGCCGAGAAGGCGCAACCACCAAGCACAGAGTCTCCTCCTTGATGAATGTCGTGGCCAAAAAATGCTGAAAAAGGTCCACATCAAGTCCACACGACGTAACAACAAACACAAAGTGACAAAAGAAAAGTATGCGATTTAAATCCATTGTAACGTAAGGCAGGCGGAAAAGATTATGGTGTAGTTCAGTGGTCACCAACATGGTGCCCGCGGGCACCAGGTAGCCCGTGAAGACCACTTGAGTAGCCCGCCAGTGCCTGGACATTGTGATTTGCTAGTAGAAATTATGATTTAAAAATGCAAACATTGGCAGTACTGTGAGACATTTCGAAACACGATCAAAGTCTGACAATTTAAATCATCAAGTATTAAAAATAACCCATCCTCATATTATTGAAGGTATTTTGGACAAATATGTTATTTCAGACGTGTATCAATTTGGTAGCCCTTCACACAATCGGTACACATGAAGTTGCTCTCACCCTCAAAAATGTTGGTGACACCTGGTGTAGTTTGTCCATCCAAAAGCAAGACACAACAGGTGTCTGGCCTGTCCGCCGACGTTACAGCCGACTGTAGTTGGGTGATTCGCCGTTGCCATGGGCGATGACCCAACTGTCATTTACTGAGTAATGTGCCTGCGTACCATCCAGAGGATTCCGCTGCTGTTCGGGAAGTAATTGAGACTTGAAGTAGCAATAAGGATCTGCCAGAAATGTTGTACCCTCGGAAGAAGAGACTGCGCGCGCGTGGCAGTGTCACAAGACGCTCATGTCGCTCACTGGCCTGATGGAGCGCCATCGCATGTAATCTGGGATTAATTACCGGAATTCGCTGCGCCGCCGCTGTCTTTCTCCTGGCGGCTCGGAGGCATGTGCCGCTTTGCGGGCTCATCTGGATGACGCGGGATTTGGATGGCAGTTGGGGGGGGGCAGTGGGGATTGAGCTGCAGTTGCAATGACCCCTCCATCCCCCCCCCATCTGTACAATATATCGGTTCATCCTTGGCCCACCAGCTATATTGCAGATTTTGAAGCGACTGTGGACCACACAAAATGTCTGGCGACGCTCGGCTCTTCTGAATTTCCTCAGTGATTGACATGCATACGTGAAAGGAAATTGAACAGCATTGTTTTGACTGTATTTTCACGACCATGCGGGACACTGTATTAAAAGGCGTGTCAGTTACGGGTGCTATTTCTGTATTCAACACACACACACAAGATGCATTGTATGATTGGACGCAGGCATTTGTAAAACGGACAGTAGTTTAAAAAAATAATAGTAATACATTGGCCAACTTTTACACGTAGTCTGCCGGATGTTGCTACGCCGCGGTCGCCCTTGCCCGGATGGATAGATGGCGCCGTTTCATAAAACGAACGCACCGGGTGCCATGGAATAGTTGATCTTGAATTCTCTTGCGGCTGCTCGATTCCCATGGTCCTCCGCGTGTCTGATAGCTTGCAGTTTAAACTGTAGTTCGTTAGCGTGTCTCTATGTAGGCGCCATTTTCAAGATGTTTTTTTGCACAGTGCACATATTAAATACTATATACAGCGACCGGGGGCTTGCCTGTAGCGTCCTCTTTCACGCCCACCCGTCCCACTTTGACGTCAATGAAAGCAGCATGTTGGCACAACATCAGTCAGTCAAGCGAACCCCTCATCGAAGCCACAAAACAACATTGACAGATTTTGGAGCTCGGTGCATATATAAGGCGAGTCACATTATTAGGCGCCCCTGTCCATTTTGGAGAAAATGTAAGACTTTTAATTGCGTCTTATATCCGTGAAAATGTGGTAATTGATGATGTTGAGCCATTTAAAATGTATAATGGCATTTGCAATTGTTTTGTTGTAGTTTAAAATAGAAATTTGAAAAACTTGATGTTGCCTACTCGTATACGAATGAGATTAGGAAAAAAAAATGTGTTTGTTACATTGAAATGCTGATTCATGGAGGACGGTTTTGACAATGGAAGCTTTATATGTTCTGTAAAGCGTTTCGTTACAGCTACAGCGGTTGTGTGTTCTGTAAAGTGCTCCATAAATAAAGCTGTATTGTATTGTATTCCCTCTAGCGTAGCTCCCTCTAGTGGATGCACACAGCAGACACTATTGTAGCTTCTGTTCTGTGTGCCTTATAAATGAAAACCGTATTTAAAAAAGTGCCCTATACTTTGAAGCACCTTATAGCAGGGAAAATATGGTACTAAGAAATACTCTTAAAAAGTGTGTCATGGTCACTTTTGTGTTTCAAGCTTGTGGGTGGGTTACAGGTAAATAAAAAACGGTTTTCACTGGTAAAAGTTTTTTCACCTGTCATGGGTTGTTCTCCCACCCCCGATAAACCGAGTTGGCTGTAAAACCACAAAATGAAGTTCTCTCTGATGTTGTTAATTGTAGTAAGTGTCATAGAAGATGTATGTATTTGTGTCGTCTGAAAGAAAACATACAAGAAACTTGTGGTCATGAGCGAGTAAGAGACAAGTCGAGAAGCGTGACAGGGAGGGCCCACGCAGCCTGTCGAGCTGGCGGTGTTTACATTGAAAATATTTGCCTGTCTGGGGGATCTGAGAGGCACGAGATAAGGCAGCGACAGGTCCTGTCACTAGCAAAACCGTCTGTCTCCCTCCCACCTAAAGTCCTCTTTTATTAAAGGAACATTGATTTCTCTTTGGTGTTTTGATTAGTCCGCCACCGCCACGGGAGTCTCATCAAAACACATCAAATATTCGCTGTCGAGGACGTCTAACTGCGTGCGCGCTCGCTCGCCACCTTGTTCTCTGCGATTCCTTCACCACAGAGTGGCAAACTGACTGTCAAAGTGTGACAAATACAGTCCAACCACTTTGGCCTGCCGCGCACCGGGCAACATGACCGAACACGGATCAGCTGTTGGGCCAAGTGCGGGGTTTGGCAAACGGTTTCCCAGCATCGGTGCATATGTTTTGCTGCGATTCAAAAATTTGAGTCACAGGTGAACACCGTGGAAACGTCAGACATATTGCCCATTCAAAAATGGCCTTTTTTAAAGCAAACATGATGCCCCTCAGTTAGAGAGAGAGAGAGAGAGAATATTTGTAAATGTAATCTCACAAAAGCGAAGCGTGGAGAGTCCCCTAACCCTTAAAAGAACTTCTTCCAAACCGCTTGATCCTCACTAGGGTCGCGGGGGGTGCTGGAGCCTATCCCAGCCGTCTTCGGGCAGTAGGTGGGGGACACCCTGAATCGTTTGCCAGCCAATCACGGGGCACACAGAGACGAACAACCATTCACGCTCACACTCAAACCTAGGGACAATTTGGAGTGTTCAATTAGCCTGCCACGCATGTTTTTGGAATGTGGGAGGAAACCGGAGCACCCGGAGAAAACCCACGTAGGCCCGGGGAGAACATGCAAACTCCACACAGGGAGGCCGGCGCTGGAATCGAACCCGGTACCTCTGCACTGTGAAGCCGATGCGCTAACCACTGGACTACCGGGCCGCCCAAAAGAACTTCAAAAAAAAAAAAAAGAACTTCTTATTTTTTTTAATATAAATTTGAAATGTTTTAAAGCATTGTACAGCACAGTTGCATGTTTATGTGCGAAAAGTGCTTTATCAATAAAGTTTGATTGATTGATAAAGCAACCTATGCAATCCACTATTTTTTTTTAAAGTTGCGCAGTGTCGTTTGTGGTTCAATAAAATAATAGATGTGGTGCCTTTTGTTCATGTAAAAAGAAATTCACCATTGTTAATAATAAATCATATCAATCAAGCTCTTACCACCCTTTATCAAGGCTAATCCATTTCAGTGAACTGCTGGTACTGATTCCGATTAATGAATGCAGCAGCTTTCTCAACAAATTCTGCCAAGGTGGCTTGGCAAAAACAAAATGTCCGTCATGCAACTTACATTTTGAATCGACTGGCTCAATAATGCCCATAACGGATCGTTTCATCGCATTATTTTTCGATGTGCACAATATTAGACATGACAGCAGCAACTGTTTTGGGGGACTTCTCATCCAGTTGCATTAATTTGACGCTGTAGCCGATGTTTTATTTATTTATGGCCTCACATAACCTTGTTCCCCTTTTCCTTTTCCTCCCCTGACTGCAAAAAAAAACTGCCACTGTCCTTGCACCTGCTGGTATGTTTTGTGTGCATGCTTCAGTGATATTCAATGAGACACCTTGCCGGGGACTTGAAGTCTCTATGCGCACTTGCAAGAAACTACAAAGGCACAAACTACCTTTTATGAAGTGTCTCAGAAGGTACATCAGTTACTTTCAGACCAATCAAGTGAAATTAGATTAATTTCCCCACTTACTGATCTTTTGCTGCACCCTGTTGGGAATCGGTTACTTAATAAATGCTAAGTTTTCGCTTTTCAAACCACTTGCAAGACTTGGGCGTTGCCTCACTTCACTAATCCCACAAAAACGAGCAGAATTGTTGTTGATTACGCCCTCCCTCTGAATCCTCAAGCTGCCTGAGGTCTCTTTCGTTTGCCAGACTTATGCCCAGTTGTTAGCAAACAAGGGATAAGCCCCCCCACCCCCCCTCAAGAGGTGGATTTTCCAAGAGTAGTTTGAGCCAAATTCCTGAGGCCCAAGCTAACAGATTAGCGCGAGGTGGAGGTGGAAGGGTGTGCCGATGCCGGCAGTTGATTAATCACGCCCTCTGTCTCCGATTGGTTGCTGTTCCTCGGGGCACGCCGCACACCCCCTTTTAGCCTCATCCGGGCCATGGCACCAATTCCAAACTTTCTTTTCCAAACATTCACTGACCCTTTATCAATTTAATTATTTAATGAATGCTAGAAAGATTGACACGCATCCATGGAGCTTGACACTGTCAGATGCTGAAGGTCTCCCAATTTTTATACCTATTCTTATCCTAGCTTAGCGGTGCCCACGTATGAGCATAGCATAACCGAAAAAAAGTGATGGTAACTTCCTATGTGGGGCTCTACGTTCTGAACTGGTTTCAACTGATAAATTTGCACGATCAGAAAAACCAAGCAAGGAGAAAGGTCACAGCGACACAACGGCCAAGCTCGATTGGCCTATTACAATGTACGTGTCGAAGAGTGTCAAAGAGTCCTAATAATCCCCCTGTTTGAGTGACTTTAAATAACCCCCCCCCTGCCCACCCCTGCACCACTCCTGCTGAAATGGCCTAATAGTTCATTCCACTCTCAATTTGTTTATTTATGCAAAAATTTGTACACATGGTCTCCTCCAAAGCAATGTTGTTTACAAAGCCACGCCGCCCACAAAATGCCCCCCCCCAATTTCCATTGTCGTAACCACTTAGTGGCTTTATTAAGGGCCCAAAAGCTTTCCCACCCTACTGTAAACCCTAAAAACAACGACAAGAGTGTAGTTTGCATCCCAGCTGCTGTTTTCTCCCTCCCCACGAGTGTCTTTGAAGAACTAATTGAGGTGCTCCCGTGTCAAATTGGGCAGGATATATATTTATTTTCACATTCTTCAAAGCCAGATGTTCCTATGATGAGAGGATGAGGAAGGAGCGATGAAGAGCAAAGTTAGCCCCCTTTCCGCTCACATCTTACTGAGAGATGATTGTGTTCCCGCTACGGGCCACTATCGTTTTCCCAAATTTGTCAAGTCTGGCTGCGCGGTTGGCCTACGCACGCTCGCCGGGCCTCTTGGTGATGCCGAGGCAGATGCTCGGGGCCCGCAGAGGGAGCGTGTGTCTGCTCTAAAAAGGCTTAATGAATGGGAGCCGCCTGTTTGTGTAGACGCCGCCAAGTGCCACAGCTGCACAGGCGCCCTCCCCTTCCACCTGCAAATGCTCGCGCATGACGGCTAAATCCGTGACAGGCGCCTAAACCAACAAACGTGCAGTACGCATCCGGAGCGGCCATCAGAAGAGCTTTGTCCCGATGTCGGGTGTTCTTATGGTAGAGCTCGCGTGCTGAATTCTCCCCTTTTCTGCTCGGTTGGCTTCATTAGCCCGAATGAATTTATTTCTCCTCATTGTCCTACCAAAGCACCGCCGACTGGCCTGATTGCAAACCGCGGTCGAAATCCAAACGCTGCGTTGTCAGTGCCTCATCGGTCCTCAGAGTTGGAATTGATGTCAGTCCTGTCCCCCTTTTGATATTTATTTTTGATTTTATTTCCAAAAGCCTTTCCTCCACCCTTTTTTCTATTTATTTTTCTTCCATTATCTTTCAAGCTTTGTCTGGGTTGTAATGGAGGCTTCGAGGAACAGGTGATGGGGCTAATTAGTCATTAGTGAGGAGATTAGGGTCCCAAATGACAAGCGCTTGCTTTACAAGGTCATAATTTGATTAAAGTCACCACAACTTGACGGGAGAAGCTACTCTCAGATGATTAACCCATCCCGCCCCCATCTCCATTTCCGTCTCTGCTTCTCGCTATGGCATTAAAGTATTTTATGTACGCATGCAAAGTTCTTTTGCTATACAGTGGTAACCAGCTCATACTCTTTATCAATCAAATCATCCAGCCATCCAATTTCTGATCTGCTTCTCCTCACAAGATCCGCTCCTCAATACCACTTTTGATAACCGACAACAATACTGCTGCCTCAAAGTCCAATTATTTTTTTCCACTAATATGTGGATGGAATTTGCTCTATACTGACATCTAAAAACACAACGTTCAACTAAAAACAACTGTTCACGTGACGACAACATTGGCACATGGCAAGCGACAGCTTGTCCGTCCGTGCTTTGGCATGTTGCACAAAGTGAATTTGTGTATATATGACATAGTTTGGGTTTATACATTATCCGCCTAGTCCTAATCCAAAACAATCCAATCCTCAATACCAACCCAGTGGATTGGATTGTACCATCCCTAAAAATACCTACAGTCACAGTCAAATCATGAATAACCAAACATCATCATCTTGGCTCTCCACACTGGAACGTCTCAGACAGGATACTTCTGTATCGTCACGATACCGTCTCGGGCGGTATCGGTGTGTTGACATGTGCCGTGCCAGAGACATCAAGGGTGTCAAGGCGAGTAGGGCAAACTGCAAGCTCATCTGGTGAAATATGAAGCTGATATAAGCCCATGAACATAATCTGAGCTAACTAATTAAAAAATGGCTGAAATCTAGTGGATTGAGGAGAAAAATGTACCCGCCGGTCACCAACGCAAGCGTCAAAAGGCAGGAAAGCATTGTGCCTGTGCGTCGCTCCTCGCCTCTCTCTCCCCCAGTCACCTTGTTTTTGTATTTGTTTACTAGTCGCTGTTCACTGTGATCAAATATTGATGGCGACCGGTAACAGAGAGAGTGTAACCCCCACCTCAATATTTAATGCATAATATGGGGCCGCACAATGTGCTTTGCTTGACTTTAGTGCATTCCAATGGAGAAATGATTCCCACCGGATTAGAATTTGGTATATAAATGTGTTTCCACGAGGTCCTGTGAAAGCCTCGCCGCAGATAAAGAGGTTGTCAACCCGCTCCGCCGGTGGATTGTAAATACGCCCAAAATCGAAAGCGAGTCAACGTTTTCTAATGTGCATCCTAAAATGGCCCTCTGGAGCAAGTAATAACCTGAAGAATGAAAAAGATGGCAGGCGGCGGCATGAGGAGGCTGCGAGAGTAGTGGGGGAAGAGACCGAGTGAGCGATATTGAATTTGTCTCGTTTAGGTTTAATAACTAGGCAGGTGAGTGGGGGTGGGTCATTTTAAGCCGTGGTTTAGCCATGAGAAGGGAGACAGCGTGGTGTGCACGAGCTTGAAACGGAAAGGATGTCCAATGGTTTGTCACCTCGGAATGGCCGCTCTCGGGCCAAGTCCGCCAGTCATCCCTCAAATGTCTCCAGTTGGTCCAAAATGCTGCTCCCTCCTAACTGGAGCCCGTAGGAGGGAGCACATGATTATTCCGGCTTCCCTTCATGGGCTCAAATCTTGAAATGGCCTCGCCCCATTTTACTCCTGTGTGCTTCTGCACCCCTACGCTCCTGCCCGCTGACTCGGGTCTGCGGACCAAACGCTGCTGGATTAAGCGGTACCTCAGAGAGCATCACGTATTTTCTTTTGCCGGTATTGCCTCTGCAATGACCTTCCGTTAAATGTTAGCCAAGGCCCCTCCCTATTCATTTTTAAAATTTTAACGAATAGCTCGTGTTTATTCCTTGGCTTTCGATCCAAAATGCGATTGACAGTGTTCTGTTGTTTTCTGGTGCGTGTTAGCATCATTCATTTGTTTTATTTTACCGTTTTCACTTGAGACAATTTTACGACGTAAAATGCTTTTTTTTTCAGCTGAGGCTTTTGTGAAAGGTGCTCAATAAATAAAGTTGCATTGTATGATATTTTTAATGCCACACGCCACCTCCTCCTCCTCCTGGATGCGGCACGTGATCCTCTCCGAGAGGGCCTCCCCCCTTATCTCGACCATATTGGTCATTGGGATCACCAGTCCATTACCTTTAGTGGTCTCAGCCTTACTTTTGTTGAAAGCCTCTTGCGTGTTATGCCCAGTATCAATACGGAGCGGTGGAACCGCGGTCTCCTGTGACTATCTCTGAGGGCAGCTTTGCTTTTTTTAGACGAGCACACGGTGCAAGCCGGGGTCACTTTACACGGAGGAGCGCGCTATGAAACTCCCATCCATTAGTCATGAAATAAGAACGCCAGTGAGTTTAATGATGGCCCTTTTTTTTTTTTTTTTTTTTGCCTGAAAGTGGCCTTTGGGCGGCTCAGTGATCCCGCCCTTGAAGAGGGCACTTCATGCGGTTCACAAGAGAGGCGAAGGGGCCAGATGAATCACAACGGGGTCATTAATGGGACACGTGGAGAAGCAGCGGTTCCTCTCTATCGCACAATGTACCGGTATGCTAATGTCGATGCCGATGTGTGCGGCTCTGGAGAAATGGAAGAGACCACTGCGCAAAAAAAATCAAATTTTGCTCTTCACAGGATCATGAATATTGTATTCAACTTGAGCATTTTTTTTGAGAAAATGAAACAAGGTCAAAACTACTCGGATTTATGTATTTTTTTCCAAAGCTGTACATAACACACAGTATATGGCCTTGCATCACGCGTGCATTATTGACTTTTGCCCTTTTAAATTGCTCTATTCGAAAATGTAATGGCCCCTTGAACTTTATTTTGCAACTGGAACCTTGTGATTTCTCCAAAGAACTATTGTACTGAAGGAGCATTATTATACCCTATATGCGATTTTTTTAAAACTGATATCCATGTCAGGGTTATTTAATAAAAAAGTTAGATCTGTTTTGTTTGCTTCGAGATGGATCCAATGCCCCATGTTTTCGTTGGTCCGCTTTTAGCAAAATGGACTGACGTGCACTGAAAAAAATAGAAATAGTTAGACATGCATACCCCATCTCGACCATTTCCCACAAGAAAATAGAATTGGGGGATGAAAAAATAACTTCTATTTCTTCCTATTGGGGCCGGCCAACCGCACCCCCCCCCTGCACCCCCCTCGTCACTGAAAGCAATCATTTTACAATTGATTTTCATGGCTCAGGGAGAAATAATGGGAATTCTTTCTAATTTAGAAATGTATGTGTTCCTTTTGGTTAAGCAGAATGGACCATATTTCAGGCCTTGTCAGTTAGAGGGCAAAAAAATATCTCGGCTTCCTGGCTCGGCTTCTTTGTCTCGTGTCCTGTCCCCGCTGTCCAAAGTGCCGACTCGTCATCTGGAAAACGATGTTCTGTGATAAGAGAAGACAAAAGAGGCATCAACAGGGAAAGAGTTGTCGCAGGGGTGACCACCACATTTTTTAATTTTCATTTTTTTGGTGGGGCTCCACTTTCCCCCCCTCCATTCACAAATCCATCCCCATCCATTTTCCCAGTTTAACCAGCAGCAACTGTTGACTGCCCTGCGCAGGCGCCATTACTGTGCCATTAAATACCAGACCCCCCCACCCCCACAGTTTATTATCTCTACAGGAGTATTGCAGCTATTATTAATGATAGCCGAATCCAAGACCAGGAAGCAACCTATTGATTGAGAGAGCAAGTGAGGAGGTTGAGGATGGCCCAGGCGTTGCCATTCCTTCGTCCCAAAAGCAATCTCGTGAGCTGGGCTTCACATCGCCAATCATGAGGAAGAGCTGCAGATGTGGAAGCAGCTTGCCAAACACGCCCTGGCGGAACGGTAGAAGCTGTAATCTTGATCGAATTAATAAACACGAAGCTCGTTGGCAGCCGTTCACGACGTTGCGGTGAGTAATCGAGTCATTTTAAAGAAGCAGTGAGTGACATTGTTGCATTCCCGGGCCCTCCCGATGCCAGGTTGATGTGTTCCTAACTTTTGAGAAACTTTGGTAAATATAGACGACACAATCCCAAATCTAAACATTAATAGGTGGCCTATTTCTAAAAGCTAAGTCTTACATACTGTTCATATTCCATGAATATTCTCAAAACAGTGTGTATAAAATTAAAAAAAAATGTATTGGATATCTGACTTGAATCATAATTTGTTTTTGGATAAAAACATCTACTCTCAAAAATGTGATGTCCTAATTCACCCAAGACATAAAAATCAAAGTCATGTTCATTTGGACATTCTTTCACCTTTTCAACATTCCACCAATGACCCTTGAAGGACTCATAGGTGTGTGTTTCTTTGGTAAGCTTTTGCGAATGTGGGTTTCAAGCTCTCTCTTGAACACTTCGCACTGTCCCTTCAAACGATACACTCACGGCGTGTACAGTTCCACACACCGTTTCAAGATTCCCACCATGATCACAGTTTTCCTTGGTTTTACAACACAATGCCAGGTCGCAAGTGTTGTAAATTTTGTAAAAACTTATTTTCTGGCATATAAGTTGCAGGTTTGGTTTTTTTTAAGTTTGGCTGGGGCCATGCGAGTTCTACTCTGGAGCGACTTGTGTGAAATTCGACATTTCACATGTCATTTTCACATTAAACCACAATATGGCGATCTAGACCTATGTTGATAAATCGACGACGAGTCCGACGTAACCGACGTAGAAGAGCATTTTCAACCTGTGGAGATGGCGGAGTTGTTTAAAACTGAGACTGAGGATAAAGATTTCATTGGATTTATTGATTTGGAGTGACATTGATGGTTTGGTTGGTAAATTTGTTAGCATGTTCTTTTTGCTGTAGTTATCCATAGTGATCTAAATAACTCTTACCAACAATTTGTTACGTGAAGATACCAGGCACGTTCTCAGTTCCTTGTTTATGCGTCATGTAACGTTAGTATATCGTACACTTACTGAATGAGATTTTATTTTTTATTTTAAATTGCCTTTCAAGATGACAGGTCTGTTATTGGTGTTAGATTTGATCAAATAAATTTCCCCAAATAATACGATTGATGTTTTTTCTACTTCTTTGTGATGCATTTTATGGCTGTTGCGCTTTATACTTCCGAAATGATTTATAATCCGGAAAATAACGGTAATTTCATTTTTGTGTATTCAGGTTGCTGACGGAAAATGTATCCATTTTCAGGGTGTTTTGTTATTGCTGTCAAATGTCAAAACATGTCAAATTCAATTCAAATGACAGTTAAGAGTTGCTGCAGCGTTATCCGCTGGGTTCGGAACATCTATTTTCCAAATGCTAACTGCAAATTGTCATCTGCGCCGCCCAAGCAAGAGAACCCTCTTTCGTTGACCTCATGCCAATGAACGTCAATTTAAAGGACGATCTTTGTAATAACACGCAGTTAAGTGGTTGGAACTGATTTCAGGCTGCCGTCACGAAGCTCCACGCAAAATAAATAACTGTGACTTCAGAAGCAATTAGCCTCAAACGGGAGGATCGGAAGAAGTTGTCGGGATTTTGGCGGTGGCCACACTGTGCCAAATGATCATCAGCCATTGTCGGGAGCAATCTGAGTCCTCGGGCTGAATCCCGATGGGAGAAAAGGTCTCTCGGTCCTCAAGTTGGCCAAAGGAATAACAAGGAGCTTTTTAACTAGCCAAAGTGACAGACAACGAAGCATATGTGTCTCACGTCTTGAGTTCTCATTTGAATTGAATCTTATGTTTTATCAGATGATCTCCAGTCTTGGCATTTTCCACCAAAAAAGGTAGAACAGCTGTTTCGCTAATGGCCTGTCATTCAACACTTGGCGGGAAAGTCGTCGGCATCCCGCGGAGGCAAATTCCACCAAATTGCGCTCACTATTGTGAGCGCGTTCATCACTTCGTACCAAGCAACGGAGATGAAACCATTTGCGTAGCTGCTCTTTGTCTTTATTGCCGTTTCTCAAAATGGCGGTGTCACGTTCCTTTCCATATTTTGGTCGCTGGCCACACGTCCCCTTGGTCCAAACGCTGCAAACTGTTAAGTGGAGTCATTTCAAAGAGGGCGTCATTTAAAACTACTCGAGTCACATTTGGACCAAGCGGCAGATGTTCGAACGGCATGTTGCGGTCCGAACGGAAGGATTAAAGTTGCCTTGAGTCACTTTTGGACCCCGGCCAGCAAAGTCACTGTTGGAAAGTATAAACTCAAGTTATTCCATTCATGTCTGGCAGTCGCGTACGTTTGGAGAAAAAAAACATGTAAATGATGATGATACTGAACTTTGATAATAAACAAATAAATAGGGGCACCATTAAGTTGTAATTTCAACTTTTTTAAGAGCTGAAAAATGATCGTAGGAGAAGATGGTTGGCAAGCGCGGTTTGCTTGTGAACAGATGGTCGAGGAAGATGCAATCACTCGGCACGATTGCAGAGGAGGGTCTTCTCCAGCATCGAGCGAAGGGAATGAAATGCGACACTCCAGAGGACCTCAGACGTTTCTTCAAAGCTAATGAGCAAAGAGCCGGGGCCCTGTCTCCCTCTCCCTGGTAGCGTGTGCCGCGCAAGGTAATGGAGAAGCGGGAACGTGGCCGGCGGCGCTCTCGTTGTACCCGTCACGGCTCAGTAAGCGTCTGAGCGAAACATTAAAAAAAAAAAAAGGCCACGTTTTTATCTCCAATGAATTACCTTTGCAGCGCGAGGGCTTCTTAAGAATGGATGACTTAGTACGTGGACAAAGTCCTGCGCCGTGTGCGTCAAACGGCTCTATTTGTGGTGGCAGGCACAGGTGCGCAAACGGCATGGCGGGTTCCAGAAAGTTATTGGCTGACAGATGGAGAGGAAGGTGGGGGGTGCACTGGAGAGGGGAGGGCGGGGGGGGGGGGACTATTGGATGGAGGGATTGGGAAAGGCTGAGCCACTGCCGGATCTGTTCGAGAAAAAAAAAATGCTGCTCACAGGTGCTGAAAAGGACGTAAGAGAACGCCACTATTCTGGAAATAAAACATTTTCCTCCCTATGTATTTAGATTTAATACAGAGCCATTATTCCATAGCGGACAACCACACCAGGCCGTGATTTGCCATATGAAAACTCCGGTGGGCCTGATATTGTTCGCATTTTGCCACCTGGGAGAATGGATGATGCCAGGGTGAATATACAGTACCTGTGCCTGCAGATAAAAAAAAAGGAGCGAGAGTGAATCAGATGTATGAATATTAATACAGAGGAGAGGGAGACTAAGGCTTGGCAAAACAGGGATGTCAGAGGTTCTTTGCAAGTTTAATACTACGGCCGTGCGCTGTCTTGGCTCATATTTTCCATTAATCTGCACTGCAGGAATACTAATCGCCCAATGTCTTAAATGGCCCTGCCCGAGTCGGTGTATTTGATTTCCCAAAGTGACCTTTTCCCGCGCTAATGAGCTTACCTTTGTCACGGGAAGGGATAGGTGTTCAAAATGGCTGACTGTTTTTGTTTTGAGCCGTCTGACGAGGCAAATACAGTGCACTCCGCTTAATAGAACACCATTGGGCCGAAGCGCTTCTGTTCTACTAAGCGGAGTTTCTATTAACCGGAGACACTTTATTAGGTACACCTTCAGACACGTCGACGACCAAGTTATGCACGCAGAAAAACCCCTGCTGACGAGTTAGAAGAGATATTTCGACTGTGGACGTCCATATCTTTAATCAAACAACAAAACAACAACTTTAATCAACTTCAGTCAAACATCTCAAATCATGAGAAAAATTTCGTTACTTTTGTCTGGAAACAGGAGTCCGTAATTTTGCGGTTGACTTCCCGCTCAATGCGCTGGATAAGAGGGAAGTCCTGGAAACCGCGGGCGTACCTTCTGAGAATCCGGCAATGCATCGTATCGTCTGAGTATGTCCTTCTTATCCGCAGGTGATAGCCCTCGTCTCTTGAATGAAGTTGAAGCCATTGTGACGTGCGTGTGTCTATGTGTGGAGTGACGCGTGCTACCTGTTACTGTATACGGCTAGAACTACCGCGTTTTCTCGCGATAGTGGTACAGTATCGCGATAGCTACACTTCGTCTCTCTCTCGTCTCTTGAATGAAGTTGAAGCCATTGTGACGTGCGTGTGTCTATGTGTGGAGTGACGCGTGCTACCTGCTACTGTATACGGCTAGAACTACCGCGTTTTCTCGCGATAGTGGTACAGTATCGCGATAGCTACACTTCGAAAACTACTAGTTTACAATGTTCATTGCTTACGGCCTGTTCTATTAAGCGGAGATCTGTTCTACTAAGCGGAGTATCTTTATAGGAAATTGCATTAGGCAAATCTGTTCCAGAGCCTTTTGCTCTATTAAGCGGATTACTCTATTAACCGGTGTTCTATGAAGCGGAGTGCACTGTAATAGTTTGGGGTTGTTGTGCATGTAGTTGTGCAATGCCATGTTCTCTCAGTGCAGGGCTCCACTGACTGTTTTCGTTGTTGCTCCTAATAAGTAACTCATGTTGCATCGCGTGTTTTATGTTTGCCTCTGATATACTGTGCTTCCTTTGCATATTCAATCAGCTAATTTATTTGAGTAGCACGCAAACAGATACGAGATGCCTTACAAGGTTACGTGCTAACAAGCTCCAGAGTCACTTTATCACTTTACAATGCTAATCAGTGCCTCGCATCCTCTTTTCATATGCAATCCTCTTGCGTTAGCAGCTCGCCGCTTTGACTTCATTCACTCTGTTGCGTTTGAAAGGACTTCCCTGCGAGTTTTCGATCCCTACACCACACATGTTTGAGATTTCAAATTCTGGGAGAAAAAAAAAAATGAAACATGATGATGCATCTCCGTAACTTCCTGCAGCTTGAAAGGCATTTTTATCGAAGCATTTTATTCCCATTCCGACTCCCTTGGCCTGTCTTGGGGCAGTGGTGCACATTATAGAGTTCTGTCATCAGGAACCCGCCCTGTGTCTCGTCACAAGTAAAGTCATGCAGGTGGCAGCACACCCCAGGGCCCCGCCGGTGACAGAGCTATTGCGAGTCCCGGTTGTCACCTCGGGCTGCAAGATGGCGGGTCAAAAGTCTCGGCGTGCACAAACTAGCTTCTTCTCAAAATGGGATTCCCTTTAGGGTCTCTTTATTTCCGTCCTTGGTAATAGAATCAAAGTAGCTGGGCGGCTGGACGGGGGCCGTGTCATCGACAGAATGCGATGTTGTGTATTTATGATACTGGTTGAAAATCATCGGGCTTTACAATGTGGCTCTCGTGTTTTATGGCTGGCAAGCAATGGGGATGTAAAGACAAATGGCGGAGTCGCAAACAGATTTGCTCATTCAATATTAAAGCATCCGCCTGGATTATTGTGCTCTGTACGAATTGGAGGATGACAAGTAGACGTACCAGGTGTGGTTCCTGGTTTATAAACTTGCAAATCGCTGCTCTCTCGTGAAAAAAATCATTCATGCCCCATTTATGCTGTTTTTTTTTGTTTTTGCTTTTGTTTTGTTTTTTACCTTAATGAGAACCCGCATACACCCCATTGTTTTTTTTAATGGCCAAAACGGACGTGCATGTTTTTCACAGGACAGCGACGAATGAGTCCATCTGCTCTAGCCTCTGTTGTGCACTCTTGCATGCACGTCAAGGAAACAAAGTGACAAAAGCCTTCTCAAAGATGGCCGACTCGGAAGGGAAAGATCTGAATAAGATGATCAGCATCATTTGGGATTTGCAGCCATCCCGGTGCTCGTTGATGGCAGCGAAACACCTTCGATCCTCCGCACGTCAATGTCGTCAAGCACCTTCGTCTTCTCACTCTCTCCGTCCCGACTTCTCCTTTGCTTTCCTCTCCAAGGCCAGCCTTCATCTTGGCCCTTTTCACAGCCCGCTCATCCATAGGGGCCCCATCCATCATAATCAAGAGGACAGAGGGCGGTAGAGGAACACGCGCACACTTTAAGAGTCGACAAGAGGAGATGAACGGAATCTGCAAAGGACCTTGAAAAAGAGACTTAACGGTTTCGTTGGAGCAGGGCAATGGCAGGCAAAAAACATTTCTGAGAGAACGTGAAGTAAAGAGGGCCAAAAAAAAACGAGGACACAGTTAAAAGTTAAATGACCATTTTTATTCTTTATTAGTTGTTTTTTTTTTTTACATGATGCACAACTCTCATTTATTGTGCAATGATCTCATTGTGGCGGCCCGGTAGTCCAGTGGTTAGCACGTGGGCTTCACAGTGCAGAGGTACCGGGTTCGATTCCAGCTCCGGCCTCCCTGTGTGGAGTTTGCATGTTCTCCCCGGGCCTGCGTGGGTTTTCTCCGGGTCCTCCGGTTTCCTCCCACATTCCAAAAATATGCATGGGACTCTAAATTGTCCCTAGCTTTGAGTGTGAGTGCGAATGATTGTTCGTCTCTGTGTGCCCTGCGATTGGCTGGCAACCGATTCAGGGTGTCCCCCGCCTACTGCCCGAAGACAGCTGGGATAGGCTCCAGCACCCCCCGCGACCCTTGTGAGGATCAAGCGGTTCGGAAGATGAATGAATGAATGAATGATCTCATTGTAACATGTATTTGTTCCATATTTGGATGCATTTATATGCTTCATAAAACATTTCTGTCTGAATTTTTGGAGTGCTTCGAACGGATTAAGGCATTTTCATGGAAAACGCGTCTTGATTTACAAAATGTAAAATTAATGAAGACATTATGGCCATTTTTTTCTTTTTCTTTTTTTAAAAAAAATGTTTATATAGCACAGGCTAACATATACATATACCGGCAGATACTGTCTATAAGTACTGATGTTATATATAAATGGAAAATGCCTTGGAAGACAGAAAGTTTGTTGAAACGGAATCAAAGACAGTCACCGTCGTCCTCCGGCTACACTTGGGGGGGGGGGGGGGGGGGCAGCAATGTCTTGCTGACAATGTCTATATCCATCAGTGAGAAAATAATGGGCTTCAGAAATCGACCCCAGCACCTTGAAAACCTCAATCAGCATGGGGGGTGGGGGTGGGGGGGGGATATATGTATTCTAACCGCGATTCATGACAAGTCAGCCTTGAGTTTTCCTTCACGCATTAGAAGGAAAAAGTAGTCGTGTTGATTCAAGGGGTGATGATCGTATATTTATGTTGTCGCAGGGAAATTGTGCATTAATCAGTTTTTGGTTCTTCTTGCTCGACCCTCTTTTTATCCAATCTCTTGCAGCACCACAAACGTAATTAACAGCGGCACTCGAGCAAGCATGTTGCAGCCTTATAGATTTTTGATGGTAATCTTCTGGATTAATTATGTGATATATGTGCCTTGTTAACGTAATCAGGCGGTAAACACAGCGGCTGATAGCGCAAGCGACGGGCTTTTCTCCTCCCGGCGCCCTTAAATCAATTTGCGCCATTCACGTGGCCGTCCGTGTGACGCTTGGCTCGGAGATACCGTCAGGTGTGAAGGTTGCGCCTTTGCCGGAATGCCCGAAAGAGGGTCAGTTGAATTACGTCGTTTAACTCATTCGCTCCCAAAGACGTTTTTAAACGTCTTTTCAGACTTGGCCTAGAATTGTCTGGTACTGAATGAGTTAAAATCACAAAGGCGGGGTCAGAACCCGTGCCGTTACTCAGCGGCCGTCTTATGCGAGACACCTTGCATGGCGGCGTGTTTCTGATGCGTTCATACTGTAAATGCACTTTCATCAACATGGTAATTGTATCCGGGGGGAGAAGGGGGAGGAGGTTTGGATATTGCGCACGTGTAGGGCAAACCAATTAAATGGCACTGCAATGTCTGCGCTCACAGACAGCAGCGAGAGGAGGTAGATTTGCCCGGAAGGTGAAGGTGGCACCAAACGGAAGACGCTGGCAGCCATTGTCAAGGCTGCGGAAGGGCGGTGGACACCCGCCCAGCACTTATCCTCAGAAAAAAAAATGCCATTCAGCTAGCAGGGCTGTTTAGCAAGTCAACAAGGCTCTGGCCGCTGTGCCTCCGAAGACATGAATATGGGATTTATTTTTTTCCCCCCCTCTCTGAAATAATGGGAAAGGAGAGAGTGTGACACCGCCTTCGCCGGCATTCTGCCAACCTCCCACATAAGCTCACGGCAGCTGATATGGTCAGCCCATTAGCTACACCCGCATACGACTGTGTGGGTGTGTGTCCTCATGGCGTATACGTGCATGACACACGATGGGGAAGGCAAATTTTTGGACCTGGCTTCCTCAGCATGAAAAGACTTTGTACCTTTCGGTGGCAGCTTCAAAAGGATTTTGATGCTACTGTACATTGGTTTTGGAAGGGAGGAAAGTCACTCGAGTATCGTCACAGATTCCATTTGTTCGATTTGGCCTCTATGGCGCAGAATGAGCGACATGAGTGAGAATGTTTTTGTTGACGTGACCCTCCATAACTCATTTTCTCTTTTCACATTTCGACCAGTTATAACCATGGAGTCACGCATGTCATTCCCTGTGTGGGCGTGGCTAAGACAGGAAATCACACTTAATTTTTATCCATCCATCCATCCATTTTCTAAGATAAGATAAGATATCCTTTATTCGTCCCACACTGGGGAAATTTACAGTGTCTGAACCACTTTATCCTCACAAAGGTCGCATGGCATGCTGGAGCCTATTCCAGCCGTCTTCCGGCAATAGGCGGGGACACCCTGAACCGGTTGCCAGCCAATCGCACACTTTTATTTTTAGTTTGACTGTTTTTGTACTTTGGACTGTCTTCGTTATTAATTTGTTTGTTGTTTTACGGATTTTTTTTTTTTTTTGCTTCGTGTACTGTACTTTTCACACGGCGGTGATTGTTTTAAAAATACAGTTGAGTTGAGTTGAGATCCATCACGTCGTCTTTTGTTTTTTTTCCCCCTTTCTGAATAGTCTCTCCAACCATGTTTATATTTTATTCTTTTGTTAGCTTGTGAGCTTCGTGTTTGTACTACCATATTGCGCCAGTTTGAGAAAAAAAAAAGGGGTTTCCGTCTCTCTGTGCACCTCGGTGAGAATTGCTGCAGCGGTTGGTTGAAAAACTAAAAGCTCCTTGCTTGGTTGCTTTGTTAGTACCTGGCGTGCAAAGCAAATGGCGCCGGCACCTGCCAAATCCCAGCGCAAGTGCGGGCTATTCACAAGGCCACCGGTTGGCCGGAGACGGCGCTTTGGCCACCACTGTCTTGTATTTACACGCTATCGATCCGTCCAGACATTGCTCTGTCAATGGGAGGTGCCACCACACCAGGTTTCTCAGAATCCTATTGATGCAGGGTCACTAGAGGAAGGCAGTAATGGATACGTGGTCTGCAATAAGAACCGCTGCTGAGCTCAGAGTGCGGGGCATTATTTATATTTCTCATCCCCGATCTCGGAACCGCTCGGGGGTCCTATAGAAAGAATCTTTGCCGGCATCCAGCAGGACACAGGGTGGGATTTCCACAGAGGTTTAGGGTTGCTATTTCCTGGCCGTGATGGATTATTTCTCTCGTCACCTCCTCCCGTCGCCAGCCGTGCATCTCGGCCGCCACGCCGATTTGGCAAATATGAATGTACATGTTTGTATTTATGGCCTTCGATATAAAAATGAGTGGGGGCGGAGGAAGGTTTATCTCAGCACTTTGCTTGTCCCCTGACGCCGCCTCCTATCTGTAAATATCTCCAGACAGCCATGTCAGGGATTTATGTGAAGGTGACAATGACAGGACGAGCCCGTCCAATTGTTTCCGTCAGCTCCGTATCAGAGCTGTGTCGAAACAAATGAAACAGATAACGCACATTCTCTAAAGTGTGCGCTTTCCTTTGCCCGGAAACGGTGCGTGCGGAAATTTCCACGTTCAAAGTGATCATCACGAACGCATATGCATGCCGCTGATTTTCCACAAGGAGTCGCAACCTTTTCCTTGCAGTGACAAGAAGTGAAAAGTTGTCAAAGGCACGCGTGGATTTTCCGCGGCGACTTCAATGTTAGGTTTCCATCTATTCAGATCTTTTGATTCAAATGCATTGTCGTTCTCATTACCCATCCATCCATCCATCCATCCATTTTGACCCGCTCTATCCTTACAAGAGTCACGGGTCATGTCCCGGTTCTCTTCGGGTAGGAGGCGGGGCGACACCCTGAACTGGTTGCCAGCCAATTGCAGGGCACCTATCGACGAACAAACCAACCACGCTCACACTCACACCTGGGGACTATTTGGAGTATTCAATCAGCTTGTCATGCAGGTTTTGGGGAATGTGGGAGGAAACCCGAGTACCCGGAGAAAACCCACACAGGCACGGGGGAGAAAATGCAAATCCACACAGGAAGGCAGGAGCCGGGATCGAACCCACAACCTCTGCACTGTGAGGTCAACGCGTTAACCACTAGGACCGACCCGTTTGTCATTGTAAAACTCGGAATTTAAAGTGGGGGGTTTTCACCCACATTTTGGAGCCGCCGTATGACACTAGTCTGCGCTCTCGGTGCCCTTTAAGTTGCCATAGAATTGTCCGAAACCTTTCTCTCGAAATAAGGTTTCTTTCCCAGCCCCTGTTTGCAGAATAAATTGCTTCAGGGGTGTGACGTTAATGCATGTTCACCGTTTAGGGATCTAAACGCAAACCTTAATTGCCTCTGCTTGCACTTGGACCCGGCGACCAGGCTATTCCACATGATGGCGCATTGAAACGTATCTCCTAATTTGTTTTTGTTTTGGCATCTTTAATTTTTTTTTTTTCATTGCGAACCACAGAGTCGTATCCCAAGCGAGATGATGCGTCCGCCACATGCTAATGCGGCGACGTACTGTTCCGGGAATACGGATGTTTATGATTATTGGGACCTCTCTGTCGATGTTTTCATCTTATTTTTACACTCCTCTCCTCTTCTTCTCTCTCGCTCTGATGGGCTCCTCGGTCCTCATAAATCTTGCAGTAGCGGCGTCCCCCGAGCCGAGAAACTGATCTTCTCATCCACTGTACGTCACGTGCAACCGGTGGTGAGGCTTTTATTGCCGTTGCCAAGAGAAGGTCAGGTTGTTTCCACTGCCGAAAAAAAAAAAAAGTATTCCGACGTAAATGGCATGAATCGCATTTAGCTGCATTTTTGCAGATGATTATTCAAATAACTTGTTTAGTAGCTTTTTTTGAAAACCACCTTGATTTGTCTTTTCTAAGAACAACTTGGGCTTGAGGGTTGAAAATCAACGCCCACCCCCCACACCCACCCCCCTTCCCCGAAGCTCGTCATTGCCGCTAAAACTCTTGTTTGTCACGTAAGGTAGCGCTGTATCTTATCGCGCGCCGGGCGACTTCACCGTCAAACGAAGCGGGTGATATGGTCATCAGATTAGAGATGAAGCGTTTGGGAAATGTTAATCTCCGGACAAGCAAACAGCACCACATTTAGCGATTTATTCGAAGACATATTGCGCAGTACATTTTATGTAAGACACAAAGGATTCGGGCAATCATTCAGTTGCAGTCCGTGTCTTTTTTTGTCAGGTAAACAAGACTGGCCTCCTTTTTTTTTAGTATCAATGAAGCATAACCAAATCAATTTATAAACATCTTATCTTCTCACAGGCACCGCAGTAAAGCAGGAGCGCTTAACTGTGCGCATATAAAAACTACCACTAAGCCAAGCTCGAAGCTACCGGGAGGATAGGAGCACTCGTATCCGTGCGTTTCGCCCGTGATTTTGTGTGCGTTTGCGTGCGCGTGCTCTGAATTTTCGTCGTGTCATTTCAGAAAATTGAGTTTTGATAACTGACAATTTGTTCAGCTAGTGAAATGTCAAGAGTCCCAAAAAAGATTGATGAAGTGCATAATAGATGTCTCAGATTGACTCTCTCTCTCTGCTGTGGGCTTCTCAAGTCCCACGTGCACGTCGGACCACCGAAACGGCCCTGAAATGAGATCCCCTCCCCGCATGCATACAGAAACACACACACAGACACACACGCACACCTCCAAAATGGAAAACTTGAGTCCGTCAATTGTGATTTCTGTCGGATGTGTCCTTCAAATAATGGAGGCCGCCGACTGCGGTTCCAGTTCATTTGTGCGGCGCTGTCGTCGCACCCGCGATGGTTATGCTAATCTGGGCTGGTGTTGATGTGGAAATCTACGGCACATTGTGACAGCCTCCGATCTGTCCCAGCAAGGTCCATCGAGCCGTGGGTCGGTCGGAAAGAGCATCGAACTGCCTCCCTTTTCCTCGTCAAGTGACGTTTATTTGTCTGTAGCCCTTAATCGGAAACCATTTTAAGGGCCCACATTTGACAAAAATCTCAAAAAAATTAAAAAACAAAGGGACCACAGATGGAGGAATCCCATTTTTAGGATGACCAGGCTGCCATGGAGTGGGCAACGTTTAACTCAAGAGTATTCTGCTATCCAATGTCACTTAACACAGCATAAGAGTCTAAGAGCAAACTCAAGGCCCGGGGGTGAAATCTGGTCCGCGACATCATTTTATGTGGCCCGCGAAAGTAGCTCAAACTTCCATGATCCTTTCCAAAATGTCGACCAAAACTTGTAATTCTCATATGTAGTAAATAAGAGAGATATTCTCAGCATTTTCATGTGACCCAAACCCTCATGACAGTAACTCAATCAATAGATGGATAAACCGTTATTCTTGACTTCTTTATAGGTCATAATGGCCGTCCAAGGGAAATTGTAACAAAAATCAGACCTGCGGCAAAAATGAGTTTTACACCCCCGGTTGAGTGAGTGAGATGGAGCGCTGCTCCCTGAAAGTGGTTCTTATGACCTTATGACCTGACCCGGTCTGTCAATGTAGAATCAGCAACTTCTCCTGGGAAGCGGTCCAACTCAGTTGGTGGGTGCGGAATCCACAAAGATTCAGTGTCAGATTCCATCATGGCCAACTCGCCCCACTCTCCAAGATATGCATACGAGGTGTGGGTTAGGGTGAGGGTTAAGGGCAACCCAAGTTTGAGACTTAAAAGCTTGCTCTAAGTGCTCTAATTTCGACAGTAATCCAAAAGTCCTGGAACCCAAATAGAGAACGTTCCAGAACCTTCTGACTTCTTCTCTTTGCTCTGAAGTCACGAAAAGACCAGCACACTGCGAGTGGAACCTGCATATCTCGTCCCAATCTGATTTTCACCCTCGACAGATTATCATTTGGTAAATGTTGTCCCTTCAGATGTATCAATCGATATGTCCTACATTCTAGCGCATTAGCATGTGGCACTTGTGATGCTCCTCCCCTTATCTGCACAGGACGGCTCGAACGGGAGCGCGTCTCCCGCCCCCGTGCTCAGCCACACGTATAAGCGGCGCACCAGAACGTAACTTATTCCCCGCGCTTGTTTTCCCCCATCACCCTGAGGCACCTGGAGATTCGTCGCTTCAAATTCCAAACGCGACATTTTAACTCACATTTTCAAAGCGGCGAGCGAGCAGTTATGTATATGCTTAATTTTATATATCGTGGCGACGACTGAAGTCCAAGGCGATACTCTTTTTTTTTTAATTTATTTTTTCGAGACACTTATTACATTCAGATTCAATTTCCCTTCTTGGTGGGTATTAATTCCGTTTCCTACGTGCATATCTGTCATTCCTTTGAAATTGTGAAAAGTAGCCTCATCGACTGTGGTTTTCCACTCTCTTTCATTGCTGGTGAGTCGTCCCTCTGTGGGATTATGACACCTGCTAAAATGACCGCACACCAATGTGAGAATTTCCTCCCTCTGAATTGGAGCACCAGGCAGGGAAATTGCCTCCGATTGGCCACCTGATTGCACTATGATTATGTTGTCACTGGCTGCTGTGATTATGATAGCCCGTAATTGCCGGTGTGCATTAGCTGCTTTGCAAAACATGGAACCTCTCCGCCCCTTTCCAATGATATCCCGTTTTCACACCCTTCCACCACCGTGGCTGACTCGCCACGCTTACAATCCAGATGGTTCACTTCCGCTTTGATTGCCGTTATGTACGAGGCAAGGAATGATGAGCGATCGTCAACTTCTGATAGGTCGTACAATATTCGTATTGATTTCACGCTTTGAAGAAACAGCGTTGTGATCAAACTTTCTGAACTCCAAGGCTGTTTCTGTTCCAAGAACCTGCATGTCTGGTTCACTGACAACACAAAGTTATCCACAGGCATGAATGTCGGACTGGGAAGGACATCAACATCAACACGCACCATCAGCACTTGGGGGGGTGGTGGGGGGGGGGGGGGGGGGTCCTCTACACGAACGACTGCACCTCAACGTACCTAGCCGTCAAACTCATAAAGTTTGGAGATGACACCACATCGGACTCATCAAAGACTGCGACGAGTCTGCGTACCAACATGAAGCCGACCCAAGCTGCAGCTGAACACTCTTTGTCAAGATGATCATGGACTTCAGGAAACATCCTACGCAGCAGATGCCCCTCACATTATCCAACTGACCTGTGTCAACCATCGAGACCTTCCAAGTTCTTGGGAATCACAGTCTCCCAGGACATGAAGTCAACACCAACTCCATCCTGAGAAAGGCCCAGAAGAGGATGTACTTCCTGCCGCAGGAGCTGCTGAGAAAGTTCCACACAGCAGTCATCGAATCAGTCCTGTGTCCCTCCATCGCAGTCCGGTTCGGCTCCGCCGCAAAAAAGGACAAAATCCGACTGCAACGGACAGTTACGACCGCGGCACCACCCAACCAACTCTCGAGGACTTGCATCCGACTGGACCCGCCACACTCTGCCCACCACCTCTTCCAGTTACTCCCTTCAGGTAAGCGCGATCGAAATACGCTGACCGAAATCAGCAGGCATTCAAACAGCTACTTCCCTATCGCCATTAACTCCCTAAACAGTGACTCAAATCCAGAGTGGCTCTTTGCATTTCTGCACACCCCTGCGGAACAGTATTACCACACTGATCATCGTAACTCCACCTCTGTACATCCTTGAACAATTGCCATTGATCGATAGTCCCACAGCACCAGACACTTTGAAATCAGTTTAAGGACTTTCCGAATAATTGCATGCCTAAAGTTGTACAACAATTACTGCTACGGGTCACTGAGAAATGGTGCAATGATTATCTGCACCAACTGCACAACCGTCATCAGAATCAGAATCATCTTTATTGGCCAAGTATGTAGAACACACAAGGAATTTGTCTCCGGTATAACACGCTGCACTAGTATCATCGTCAACAACAAAAATCATTGAACCATTTTAGAGTAACCAGTAGTTTTGTAGTACCATTTTGTGGTGCAAGAAGAGTGACTACGTCAGTGACTGTTTAAGGAGTTAATGGCTAGAGGGAAGAAGCTGTTTAAGTGTCTACTGGATTTGGTGCGCATGGATCTGTAGCGTCTGCCTGAGGGGAGTGGCTGAAAAAGGTGGTGGGCAGGGTGCGGGGGATCCTGGAGGATTTTCCGTGCCCTTGTCTTGATTCTTGCGGTGTGCAAGTCCTCAAGAGTGGGTAGAGCGGTGCCAACGATTTTTTCTGCCGTCCTAACTGTCCGTTGAAGTCGGATTTTGTCCTTTTTTGTGGCGGCCCCAAACCAAACCGTGATGGAAGAACACAGGATTGATTCGATGACTGCCGTGTAGAACTGTCGTAGCACCTCCTGTGGCAGGCCATGCTTCCTCAGCAGCCTCAGGAAGTACATCCGCTGCCGGGCCCTTTTAAGGATGGAGATGGTGTTGACTTCCCACTTCATGTCCTGGGAGACTGTGATTCCCAGGAACTTGAAGGTCTCGACGGTTGACACAGGACAGTTGGATAGTGTGAGGGGCAACTGTGGAGAAGAATCGTATTGTATTGCACCACTGATCACTTTATCGCTACTCGATGACTCGGCGCATTGTCTCACAGCTGTCATAGGGTGGCACGACTGCACAATGGTCCCCTTGCATTACGGAAACTCTGTCGATACTTATAAGTCATGTATATATTTAAAGTCATTTCCTTGTTTATCGTAGTTGCTCGATATTGCAATACTAGCGTAGCCTACTATACTACCAGAGAATGTTATACATTCTTGGCTAATAAGGATGATTTTGATTCTGATGTGAGTGTGAAAGCTTGTCAGTCTATATGTGCCATGCAATTGGCTGACAACCAGTCCAGCGGTGTAACCAGCCTCTCACCCAAAATTCTTCGCCAGCTCACATGCTCACATTGGCGAGAATGAGGAGTATAGAAAATGGAGGTACGCGTAAGAAAAGTGACCCGAACAGGCGGCTCCACGTGATTAGATAACACATGTGCCTTTCTACGTGGGACAAGCGGCTTAACTAGTTGCGCAACTGTTATTTTTTTTCTACATCCTGCTGCCAGTCTAACAATTATATATTTGTCTCAAAAAATATTGAGTGTAAGAGCAACTTTTGCTGAGTCAAAGCACAAATCTTACATTTAATTTACATTTGAGTTACGAGCATGGTAAAAGAAAATGTAAGTCGTCGTAAGGAGACTGGAATACTTTTTAGTACTTCCTGTGTGTTTGATCCAGGCAATTTCTCCTTGCAAGAATGAAAAACAAAACAAAGAAGTTGCGGTGACGAGTCTTTTTTTTCTTTTTTTTTTTTTAATGAATGAATCTTGTTCCTGATGAAATCACACTCCTCATCGCTTCTTGTCGTGGATTTGTTGTCAGGATTGATTGGGGCAATGCTTCTGTTTATTTCAGGAGACAATAATGCAGGAGGAATTATGTTTTCCAAAGCACCTGCGCTGTTTAATGAGTCCGCCTCGGCGTGCGCCGTCGTAATGAGCCGGCGGTCGCTGGGTTGTTTGGGGTGCTAAAAAACACTGATGTGATTATTTGTGCCAGCTCAGACTGACGGCGTGTCCCCGTCAGAGCGTCGCTTCAGCTGTCCACATTTGAACAAACGCCGCACTCATTTGCATCTCATTAATGCGACCCCCAGTCGCGGCTCCTCTTGAAGAATTCCGCTGGCCCGCGCCCCTTCGGAATTCCCCTGCTGCTTCGTGCACATTACTGTCTTGAAGGCGAGCTGATTAAAAGACGGCACTGTTCTTCAGGTCCAGTGAGTGACTGATAGACACATGTTGACTCTCCTCACATGTGGGGGGTGCCGCTTGATTAAAAAGGCATGACTCGGACCCTTGATGAGCATAAGGATTAAAAGCGGTTAGCCATTGCCCGGACAACTCTAATTGAAAGCCTCATGCGCACACGCTGCATATTAATTAAAACCACAGGTTATAGGCCCTTGGGGGCGCACCATTTAGTTCCCATTAAAAATTAATAACCTCCGCTAATTATTATTGTGGCTCGAATCGTGTCAGTGGATAAATAAGACAATTAGGTTGAAAGCAAATCGTTGAAGGAAACAAACAAGCTCCATCTCAAAACAATTGCGATACAGTGAAACCTGACATATCTGTGGTGTGGTGTTCTAACCAAGCCATGTCTACAATTAAAATATTGCTTTGGCGCCATCTATTGGCATCCTGGTGCCAAGCAACTGTGACGAACTGAGGGGAGGAGCTTCATTTCGTCAAGTCATTGACATATCTCATCGAAAAAATGTTTTGTGGCTGACAGACAGCATCGAAAGACAATTATAAACCTTTTTGAGACAATATAAAAAGGATTTGGGCTTGAATAAAGTTGTGAATAATCAAAGTATAGTACGTGTGGAGCTTTCATATTCTCCCCGTGCCTGCGTGGATTTTCTCCGGGTACTCCGGTTTCCTCCCACATTCCAAAAAACATGCGTGGCGGGCTGATTGAACGCTCCAAATTGTCCCTAGGTGTGAACGTGAGCGCGGATGTTTGTTTGTCAATGACAACCGGTTCAGGGTGTCCCCCCACCTACTGCCTGAAGACAGCTGGCATAGGCTCCAGCACCCCCCGCGACCCTATAAGTGGTTCGGAAAATTGATGGATGGATGGATGGATTTCAAGGAGACCATAAACAGTTATATTGTATATTATGGAATTATGAGTATCAGTAATGTGCAATAATATACGTCGTTTATTAATAACATTTCCTTGTCCGTATTTTGCCACTGCACAGGCGAGTTGGATTTTAATTCGGCGAATTAAGCATTGATATTTTATTGACATTTATGCTGGAGCAAGATTTTCCGTCCCATCACCCTGACACCCCCGCCGCCGTCACACTTTTACAATCTGTGCAATCTCGCTGGAAAAAGCCCATCTTCACCCCACTTATTTTATCCCTTGCTACTTAAGCGTATAAGGCAGCGCGCCGAGATGGTTTCAACGCATTTATAGTTGATGAATGATGTGCCAGCGTCGCTATCGAGCCCAATGCCATTCAGGGCTGCCTGGCGACAAAGGAGCTCCATCACCTTGCGCTCGACGCTGCCCGGCTGGCGTTTCTTCCTCGAGCGATGATGACTTCCCCTTTTTGTTGTTCTCGCCGTGGTCGCTTGGCATCTGTGGACATCATTTCGTTTTGCTGCAGCTCAAACAGCCAGCTACTTTTTTTTTCGTGTCGCGTTTTACGCCATGCGACACCAACATAATCGCCCCGTAATCAATGAATCGACCATTGCTCTACGACGTCACGTGGACTACTGTGTGGCAAGAGACGGAGGGATCTCGATTTAGAATTCTATCGTATTAGCTGGAACTTCCCGTTACGGTTTCATTTCGCGTAGATGATTTTCAGTAGTTAGTAGTCACTTATTTATTGTCCTGCTATTTTGCTGTTTCAAGGTTGGATGGTCTCCACTTTGTTCAAAGCCAGATGTGTGGTTAGCTAAGCATTTAGCATGGCTTTGACATCTTCTCTCATCGTCCCATCCTGAGTATGACAATTGTCAGAAAGGAAGCTTCTTCACCGCCGCGGAGGAGATGATGATTGACTTCGTAGCGATGAGCAACTTTAGGTGCACGAGTGACCAGCCGAAGCTATTGCTAGCTAGATGCTTTTGCGTAAAAAAGTTCCCTCGGCCAACCAACTAGCCACTTTTTGGGTTTTTTTTCTTCTGATAATTTCTTTTGATGGTTTTCTCTGAGTTTGAGTCTGTTTTGCTATTTAACATGTTTGTAATGAGGCACAAAATATAAATTTTGACTCGCAAATAGCGATGTGACTCTGCTTATTTGGAGTCTTGGACCCACCTACTGTCACATCAACGAACAGCAAGCTATTAGCATGTTAAAAAAATACGCAATTCAACAGCAGAAGCAGCCCAGCTCAGTGGCATTCCCATCAAAAGCATTCAAAATAAGTCATAGTCTTTTCATGGCAAAAAAATTTTTTTTAGGGCGATGCCAAAATGGGTGCTATCAAAATAGAACATGCATCTTTGACATCACGGAACACTTTGCCTGTAAAAGATTTAATGTCGATGTTGGCAAGGGCTTGTCGCATCTGCCTCATGTTCATATTGATGTTAATGACGCTAAAGCCACTCGGTGCCCAGAATGCATTGCGTGGCGCAATAGATTTAATTCCGTTTTAAGGACGTTAAAACATTATGTTAGCCGTGCCATTGAGTTTCTGATGGTAAACCGCCGACATGAGAGTGCCTATAGGTATCGGCCGCTGTCAGAAAAACCTGATACCTTGCAAGAAGGCCGCTTTCGGCCCTCGTCCATCCCTCATCTTCACCGTTTCCATTTTTTGGTGCATTATCACTCATCAAATAACACTGCTCAAGCGTTAACATGCCCAAATGATTCCTTGTGAGCTTTGTTTGCTCCTTTCTTGGGAAGCTGTCCCAAAGCTTAATCGAAGCCAAGTGGCGGTCTTCAGAACCCCAATCCGTAATGCAACTGTTGGATACCTCCTAAGGATTATTCAAGGAGAAATGCCACCTGGCCTGGGGGGAAATCAGCGACGCCTTCAGCCGGATTACTCCTGCCACAATCCGGACACCGTCTTGTTTGATGTCCCCCACCCATCCGTCTTGTATGTAGTCTTTTATCTCACTCTAAAGTAATATAGTCTTCACTGCAATTTAATAATGGCCCAGCCGAGCCTGTCAGCCTGCGTTTGCCCGTTATCTCACAAAGGCCTGTCCACTCCAGCAAAGAGCCACCCCATATTTGTGTGTGCGTGCGTAAGTGATTTCATCCCCAGGGGAGGGACTACACGCTTGTGTGTGTTTAAGAGAGAGTGGGGTGGGTGGGGGGGGGGGAGTCGTGAGCGAGCAGAGACGGTGGGTGGGGGGTGGGAGGGAAGAGATGGCCAGTCAATTGATGTGTGCCACGTGGCGAGGGGGAAGCAGGGGGGACACGACACGACGGGCAGGCAGGCAGTCTATTTATCCGTCACTGTATTTGGTTGTGTGTTTTGAGTGCATATCCTATTTGAAATCTAAATGAAGAAATAGGACGGATGCTGCGGGCAGCACCTGAATATGTGGGGGGGGGGGGGGGGGTTATTTCGAATTAGACGAAAAGAGCCAGATCGGATACCAATGTATCGATACCTGTGTGTTCATCAATAAATTGATAACTTAAAGGTTGGTTGGGTTTCGGCACCTTCGGGTGCCTTCTGATGCAATGTAACGAGGCAGCCGTGGAGTCGAAACGAAAGTAAAATTACAGCCTGGTTCTTGAGTCTGTCGCCTCCCTCGGGATTTTGGAGCATCAGATTCCCAAGACAAATGGGAAAGACCTGTGACTGTTCCGGAGCACAAAAGTGCTCAAATCCTTTTACTTGCCGCTCGACTATTCAGTGGAGCGCAGTAATTAAAGAGTGTTAAGGAGCAGAGATGTGTGCCTGTTTCCAAAGGAATTATTTTAAAACGTTTTTTTTTTTTTTTGCTTGTGAATGCCATTTTTTTCTTTTTTAAAATTCCCATGACAGCTCAACCATATTTGAGATATTTGAGATACATCCTTTATTCGTCCCACACTGGGGAAATTTACAGCCTCCAGCAGCAAGAATGTATGTAGAAAGGAGAAAGAGAAAAAAAACAACAAACATCTTTCAATTAAATACAATATGAACACAAATGGATAAATCGCAGTACTATTTACAATTTTCCTTCACATCATTTAATTATTATTATTATTATGATTGTTATTTTTTATTCATCAGCCTGACAGCAGTCGGTAGGAACGAGCGTCGGTGTCTCTCCTTCTTGCAGCGCGGGTGTAACAGTCTCTGGCTGAAGGAGCTACCAAGTGCTGTCAGGGCGGGCTGGAGGGGGTGGGAGGGACTGGCCATCATAGCTTTTAGCTTAGTTAGCATCCTTCTGTTGCCCACCTCCTCCAGAGTGTCAAGGGAGCAACCCAGGACAGAACTGGCCTTCCTGACCAGTCGCTCCAGTCTCTTTCTGTCCCGGGCTGAGTATAGACTCTCGTATTTTAAGTGACAACTGCCCAAAGGACATCAAAACATAATTTTTTCACATTTGGTTTCGCTGAGCCCTCTCAACCACCTTCTGGATTAAAAAAACGACCACAACAAAACGGAATGTCTTCCAACGTCGATATCTGTCCCCCGGATCAAGTGAAAGCTGTTCTATGTTGCCTTAATGGATCTTTTGGTTTTGATTGCAGAGGGTCAAAATGAATGCAAGTATGAGCCAGTCTACGCCAGCAGACTATCACAAGCGGCCCGTCCCGGGAACGAGAGGGGAGAGCCTGTCAGCGCGTCTGACTAACCCAAATTGGATGCGCGGGAAGATTGACTGATGCCCTGCCATGGGGAAAAAAAGAAAAAAAAAGTCCTCAGGGACATCATTGCGCAGACTGATGAGTAAGGATGTGCAGTCGCACATGATGGATAAATCATAAATATAGCAAATGTATGGGTATGCACAGCGCTCGACATCGCCGCATAATGTTCAAGGCTATTTTCTGCGGCGCCGTAAACGAATCTGCATAAGCGAGTGGATTTCATTTACCTCGCGAGTCGCCGGGCGTCGTGTCCAACAGCTCATTCGGCGCATGCTAATATATGACTGCGCAGGCCTCCCCATCATAATCACCCATAACACTAAAATGAGACGCATGACAGTAAATAGCAGTCAAGCCTTACAAAGACTATTTGGCACGGGAATGATTTTTGTTGCGAGCAAACACTTCAGATGCCAATAAATCAGACAGATTTTTTTTTTGGGGGGGGGGGATATATTAAGCCGCTCCTTTTTTATTGTCATGCCTGGGTGCAGGCTGCGCATGCAAATAGAAAGATATATTTACTGTGTGTGTGTGTGTATAGGAACGACGGAGAGAGTGAGAGAGAGATGCAATTCCGCCATCAGACGGCAGATTTGTTTTTCAATCAAAAAAGAGAATTTGATTTAAGAGCAGAAAGTGAACAAAGCACTTTCCCCCCCTGCGCATAAGCAAACAAATAACTAAAGAAATGAACTCGCAAGGCATTTGTCTGTTATGTTCAATGCCGGCTCACGTGCACACTACCAGGGGAGGTTCAGCATTTTTCGTTTGAGCGTCGCATACTCAAAAAAGTAAAAAAAATAAATGGAATGATGCAAGGGCCACTTGAAAACTCTTTGGATTGAATTTATTAAACATGCTAATATCAATCAAGCCAGCAATTAGATATTGCCTGTATTTTCTCCTGAAGATAATACATTTCTGGGTGGCCACCGCCCTGTATCCCACTCGACAAGAGCCACCCCTGCATTGAGCAGCATCTCCGCATCCATAACCCCCCCAAAAAGAGTGAACTTTCCTAAGACAACCATTTTAAAAATGGTGACTTAAAGGCCAAAAGATGAGTGTGATATCCTCATAAATCAGGCACTGAGCAGAAAGTGGGAGAAACTATTTTTCCTTCTGAAATGATCTTTACTCACCGGTGTTTTGAAGAGACTTGATTCTTGTCATAAATATTTTATTTGTATCGTTGCATGTTTAAAAATATTCCCAAAAATTGTCACTCTGCCCACCTCCACTCCATTCTTTTAATATCCTTCCAGAGCGTTTCAAATGTCAGTTTTACTCATTTCTTTTTGTCATGCCGCGGGCCGCTAAAAGATGAATGGCGGGCCGAAAATGGCCCCCCGCAACGTAGTTTGGACACCACTCCACAATACAGTCTAAAGACGGAAAGTTTCGCCACTAAGTACGCCCAACACGACACGGCCATATGTGCACAGCGTGACGTGCCGTGAAGAGGGTACAAATGCCAATCGCGCCAGCCCCCAACATCTGCACGGAGAAACGTGACGGAAACATCCCGCTGGTGCCGAGGACTCGGATGGGGTCAACTCGACTTAATTGCACGGAGGGAACATGTGCGCTGGGCCCGAACCGGCGGCAAATCGTGCATGGAGGGACGTAGGCAACGCCGCCATCTGCCACCCCTGTGCCTGCTCAACCACGGGAAGACTCGCGGTTTTCAACTCCTGTCAATCTTTTGATCGGGTTTGGAAACAACAGACGAACCTCTGCCAGGGTCTACCTTTCATGCACCCTGTGACCTGATATGATAACATGATAAGCTGTCCACTGGAGTAACTGCTGTCCCAGAAAGGGTTCGAGAAAAAAAATAATCACTAATAAAACAAATAATTGTGTATTTAAAATTGCGTGTGGGTCTGGAATATAACCAGGAAGTGATTGTACCCACTGAAATTCCTTAATTTATAGTTGACCTCAGGGCATTGGTTGCGTAAAATCGTGACGAGTTAAAATGGGACGCTAACCAAGTCAAGTCAAGTCAACAGTATTTATAGAGCACTTTCAAACAGCCATCGCTGCATACAAAGTGCTGTACATGGAGCGATTTAACATACACAATAAACAGTAAGACGAATCGGTAATAAAGGCAGTAGAAAGCACCAAGCAGTAAAATCAAGAACAAATCTAAGTCAAGGACTGAGAAATTAAAAAAAAATCCCCCATTCATTTCAATGGGCGGAGGTACCAGGGGTATGCAGTACCGGTTTTGGTCGTTAAGGGCGCTGTAGTAGGTAAACCAGTTGGGGGGTCAAGAAGGCTAAAGGCTTAGAAAGTGAGCGTTCACCAAAATACCTTCGGAAACCAAATGAAACGGGCTTCTCTGCCGTGCACCTCGACACCAACGAGCATCAGTATGTGCGATTGCGCACCGCGGATTCAAGAGCGGCAAGGGCAGAGTTGACATTTTGTGAGCTAATGTTCGTTTTAAAGTGGGAGGAAAGACCCAGAAATGAAGGCCTTCACTCATACCACATTATCCCCCCCACCACCCCCACAACAACCACGCGGCTCCCTCTCCTCTATTTCCACTCATATTTCCCCATCGGTCCATAAAAAGAGCGGGCACATTGATTTCGAGGCCTATCTGGCGATAAAAATGGGCTCCTCTGCTTGCAGCTTCCTTAACTACCCAATTTGAGGGCCCCTGATTTTGCCGAGCCGTGCGGGAACGATAAATAGAGAAAGGGCATCTTTATTGAAGACGCGTGGGACATATCGACACCAAGAGTTTGGGTCTCTCTCTCTACCAGCTCTGAACTAATTAATATTGTTGCGTTTTGCTCAGTCGGCTCCCCAATTGAAGGGGACTACAGTCATTCCTACTTTATCGCGAGGGTTGCCTTCCAGACCGCTCCAGAAAAGGAAGAGATCCACAAAGAAATTACCCCAAATTCTTTTTCACGTACAACATATTAGGGATACAATCTCGGCATGTATGCATGTGAGATGTGGGTATTATTTTTGTCCCCTTGACATTGCCATACATACTATACACTGTCGTATCTGTGATGTTGAATGTGCATGTGTGCCTTTAACCCTTAGGTTCTTCGAAACAAAAAACCCTGGTGCCACCTAAAAGTTGCACAATTGGAATGACCTCAACCCAACAATGTGGCATGCATACGTCTGCCCATGCGAAAACAAAGCGATTGATGTAAAAATCGCGTGAAATGCATGTTTACACATTAGGTTTACGATGCATTCAAAAATATGAATTATAATGGGTCTCTATTGTGCAAAATATGTAAATTGTGAAGATTACAGAATCAAAACCTTTTTTATTATTGCTGCGATGCCTGAGAATTATCAGCCGGTGACGTCATGAAATTTCGGCCATTTTAGAACCCCCCCCATACGTTTCAGCTCTCTCGTGTTTTTCCGAATGCCTTTGCCTTTGATTCAAAGACATAATTTTGCATTTATCGCAAACGGTGGACTACGAGAGTTAAAAGGTGGGCTGGCCTGTTGAGTGACGTGGAAGCGAGCGAATGAGGACGTACAGTATGCTGAATGAGGCTAGGTGTTAACTAGCTAACGACGAGGTATGCTGGCATCAGTCGAGGCCCTCGGCGGGTCGACGAACGAGCTTTTGTTGACGCTCTATTTCGCCGTTCGCTAAAGCGACTGAAAGTGAACAGTGGTTGTCTATAATCCGCCGATCCTGTCCGCTTGGGGAGGGATTACAGTTTTTCTAACAATGTTTACTTTCACAGAGATGTTTGAGTTATATTTTGTACGGTACAATAAAAGCATCCGTGATGCGCTGAACCCGCAAAAGTGAGCTGCGATCTTGCTAGGGCCAAAGAAAAAGCCGCACAAAACGGCTCCGTGACTTTGTACTCTTGGCCATAAGCGAAGCTAAATCTTGATTTAGGGCCACACAACTTTGAAAGTGTTGTGACCTTGCGTAAAATCATTTTCACTCTTATTTAAGGAACAAAGAGGCGTTTCTCCAGGCACCCTCCTCAAACCCATGTCCTTTTCTGACCATTAATGAAAGATCGTCGCCGGCCGCGTTGCTTTATCATGATCTATGAATCTCTGATTTTGATGCAATAGAAAAGCAATCACTTGTAGCGAGTCTCAAGGCGACGCATTCGTCATCATGTCTTTGACACCGCCTGAGAATTGGCTCATTCTTTTATATTAAAAGCGCTCATTTGTAAATATACACCCGGCGACACAAAAAGAGACGCACTCGCTTCTTATTTTGATGTATGGAAGAATAAAGCAACAGTGCTCAGGTGAATGAGTGCCTGCCCGCCAAGCTAGCACCCGTGCGCCGCGCCCGCATGAGGAAATTGAACTGGGTGGAACCGATGATGGAGCACTTTTGCATAAATGTACTGTTTGTAAATGCGTGTTGGATTTATTTTCTCACCAGCCAATGCATCCATTTTGCCACATCAGACAACACATTACAGAGCGATGCCGATAACGTGCCAATACCTTGTTGCTTAGCACATCCATCTCCATCCTCCAGAGCAGCTCTTTTATTGCGCGGGGTATAAAATCCTTAATGCTCAGTGGAGGAGTGCCGTTTCCTGATAGCATCTGAGGCCGGCCATCGGGATGCATTCAGAAAAGACCAAGGCTTGAGGCGAATTGTGACTCGGATGTTGGCGTGGTGGTGTGGGGACGTTTTACCACGACGTTCACGTACTTCCAGCTAGCAAAAGTTGGAAACCTCCCGCACTGCTAGTAAACAAACCCTTTCGAGGGCAGAGCGGTTGAGAAAACGGCTTGAATGATGATTTCACCCTTCTTTTCTTCCGCCGTAGTTTGAATGTCTAAAGCAGGGGTGCCCAACGTTTTGTGACCAAAGAACGACTTTTCAAGCAACGACCTCCCGCGATCTACCGGTTACCGAACGTGCACGCATACACACACGCATGCCGTGATGAGCGACAGCCATAACGGCCCAGAATGTGAACAAAACGGAAAAATAAGGTAGATACAAGAGCTTGTGAGTTTGGAAAAAGGAATCAGTGCCTTCCTTCGTCGAGACCTTACGCGGCGGGACGCACGGGACGGGGCGGTGTCTTCAGTACAACAACGTCACTATCGTAGCTTACCTGGATGGTTTTTCAATTTTTCAATTTTTCTCCTGGCACTTTAGATTCCCATTCTTTGCCAGTGCCATCCATGAAGTAGAGACAAAACAAACTTTGAATGAGAATAATAAAAATAAAAACGCTACATGGCAACAGCTCTAATCGCAAGCTGCAAGTACAGACTGCTGACCGCTAACAACTTGCAGTGATGCAGGTCGCGCGCCACCGTAGGTTAAAGGCCACCTGCTTTGTTGTACTATTTTATTTATGTATTTGTTTGTTTGTGAAAGAGGATGTTCATAGAATAGTAATTACACGCACACAGGCACACATTTTTAAAAAAATCTATTTTCCCCTAGACATCATTCCCCAGCCCCCAGATTTGGGACCAGTTCGCGGGGCACCAGTCAATCGTGATCGACGAGTCGGGCACCCCTGGTCGGTTGGAACAAAAATGGCTTAGAGGGGAACGCGGTCCGTAATTTAGATTTCAACGGGTACGTTGATTCAAAAATGGACACGATGGAAATTCAGACATGGTTCACTCATTAATTCAGGAGATCTGAGCTTGCGAATGAGCCTAGCCTTCGATGGAACGGTTCTTTTGGCTAATGATGCTGTTGGACGTGTAAACTGTTCGGCGACAGTGGATGATGATTGTGGGCGATGATCGCTTGACATTTATGTTGCTCAGATGAATTTCAAAGCTCTTTCGATGAGGAAGTGGACAGCATGCTGTTGACTACTAGCATGCTAGCGATAGCATTTTGCCATCTGTCCCTTTAGAAGCTCAATTCAGTGTTGCGATCATCTCTGTAAATCGGTATTTAACCTAAACATTTGGATACCGACGATATTTAATCCGAAACCTTTCTGGGTGTTTCGAACGGCGGAAACCCAAGCATGTTTTTGTTATTGTTTCACTTCAGGTCAGTCAATCACTTTTCCTTCTCCTGGAAGTAACCTGGCAACTGTTGTTTACCATCCATCCATCCATCCATCTTCTACCGCTTATCCGGGGCCGGGTCGCGGGGGCAACAGCTTTAGCAGGGAAGCCCAGACTTCCCTCTCCCTAGCTACTTCTTCCAGCTCTCCCCGGGGGATCCCGAGGCGTTCCCAGGCCAGCTGGGTGACGTAGTCTCTCCAGCGTGTCCTGGGTCTTCCTCTGGGTCTCCTCCCGGTGGGACATGCCCGGAACACCTCACCAGGGAGGCGCTCAGGAGGCATCCGAATCAGATGCCCAAGCCACCTCATCTGGCTCCTCTCGATGTGGAGGAGAAGCGGCTCGACTCTGAGTCCCTCTCGGATGACCGAGCTCCTCACCTTCTGTTGTTTACAGACATTATAAAATGTCCAATAATGTCTCAGAATAGATGGTCTGGGTGAGAGAGATGGATGAGGGGGATGGCTGTCACAGCTGTACGGTATGAGAGGCGTCGGTGAGTTAGCCGCAGGAATGCTAATCGGCCTCAGCACTGCAGCAAAACGACGGCTCCCGTTAAACGCCTCGCCTCAAACTCACGTTCTCATCTATACTTTGTATGACCTTGTGTGAAACTCGGTGTCTATATTGCGGCAGTAGCCCGGAAAATCTTTATTTTAGACCATTCATTTGATCACGTTTCCCACAGAGTTGAATCTGACTGGGTTTATGCTGTTCAATCAGTTGACACTTGGGCAGTCTGAGTTGAATCGGTCATTGAGGCAACGCTCAAAAGTGGGAGGAAAATACAAGAGACAAACTACGCTTTTTGGGAGCGACTGTGTCGCCGGTCTTTTCCTGTAAGTAATCTCTGTGCCCACTTCGAAAGCATAATCACATTTGCGCAACGTGTACCCATTTATATTTAGCCGTCAGAGTAATGCAGCAGCCGAGCATCTCTTTGTTGCATTCAAGTGCTTCATAAGTGGGGTTACTTTAAGAACAATCGCGTAAGGACATTATTGTAATGGAATGCAGAGAGTACTGCTGTTTTCCAGCCCACGCTGAGTCTGTTTTTAAAGAAAACGCCGTCTAAACGAGACCCCCCCCCTTTTTTTTTAAAAATATGTTTTGTCTTTATTGACTTTCTTCGTTATTCTTGAAATACTTCATGTTAGGCTCTCGCAATTTGTGTGATAACTGTTGAATATAAAGCGTACAAAAGTAGTGCTTTGTCTTGTACCATATTACACGTGTGTTTTTCAGGATGTGTACAGTGGCACCTATACTTAGGAAATTAATTGGTTCTGGGAAAAAAAAAAGCCGTAACTGGAATATTTTGTAAGTAGAGACGCGTTTTCCACGTAAATGCCCTAATCCAGTCATGTCCAAAGTCCGGCCCGCGGTCGAATTTCATCCGGCCCTCGGCCCCTGTCATAAAATCAGTGCCGTCTGGCCCGCAGGTTGGGCGCAATGGAACACGTGTTGCATTGACTGAGGTCTCGTAGACTGGTGAGTGATGTTTCATAGTGTACTGCTTCCCTCTAGTGGCTAAATGAGTAATAGCATTCACTAAATGAGTAATAGCATTTAGACACTAGAGGGCATCACTCACGAGTTAACAAGACATCACTCCGTGTTTATATTGACTGATATGTCATATTTCAAATGATCCTTGCAGTTGTGGATATGTGTATTGCTTGTTCATTTCCCTGTTGTTCGAGTCAAAGGTTTTGTGACTATTGAAAAGTCATGGTCATACATTTTATGTTTCAAATCAATCAATTTGCACTCAGGAGACTTCTGTTTAAGAAAAAGTCAAGTGAATAAGCAGTTGCATGTGATATACCTGTTTCAAATGAACCAAAAGAAATTCTTAAGATTGTTGAAATTAAAATAAAAATGGAAATGTGAAACAAACTGGCTTACTAAAATTTGTTGAACAATATTGTTGTTCAATGTAAAGAATGTCAGCCAAAGTCGGCCCCCGACATTTTACCACATAAAATCTGGCCCCCTTGGCAAAAAGTTTGGACACCCCTGCCCTAATCTGTTCCAAGCCCCCACAAAATTCAGACAAAAATGTTTTCTAAAGCATAAAAATGCATCAAAATCTGTAACCAATACATACTACAATTAGATTATTAGCACAATCAATGACAGTTGTTCATAATGTAAAAAAACAAAGAACAGAGTAGAGAATAAAAATGATGGGCATTTAATTTAACTGCATCCTCGTTTTTTTGCCCTCTTTAGTCCATGTTCTCCCTCAGAAGTGGTTTTTGCCTGGTGTTTTGTCAAAAACTGATCCAAGGGTGTTTGCTTTGGTCAGCTTTTAACAAATGTCCAAAGCAAACATCAGCTTAGTGAGCGACCGCCTGACTGGTGAAGACTTTTCTGGCTAATTTGCATTGACATAAAACTGAACGCCTCGTGGCACCGAGCGTCGAGTTACGAGGACGCTGCATAGACGCAGCTATCTATCTACATACACACATAGGCACAGACAGTAGAGGTCCCTCTTAGCCAATGGGATGCCAGGAAGATGCTCGTGAATAGCCAATAGCAGAGGAGCTACAGTATAAGTATGTTAGGTTCGGGAAACTCGGAGCTGCGAGTATCAGCCCATACTGCATTTTTACTTTTCATATCTTGAAATTTCTTTTGTAACAAGAGGCAATATTTTCCAGTTGAGGCATTTCGTAACTTTCGTATAAAGAGACGTCCACAAGTGGAGGTGCCACTGTATTTCTGATTTTAACTCCAGCCATTTTCAAAGCGGAATTCCCACTATTGCCAGCAGACCGATCTTTCAAGATCCACAGAATAACATTTTCAATAGGGGGAAAAACGTTTTTTTTTCATTCTTGAATAATCAGAAAGAGAAGGATGTCATGCTAACTGGATCATAAAAAGGAAAAATATGCTGCAGATGTGTCGTGACGGTCATGCGCCAATGTTGTAAAAGCAGTGCTCGGAACCTCCATACCGTTACTTCGGCCTGCTCCCTAAGGCAAGTTTCACATGATCTGCGCTAAAAATCAACTTGACTTGAGGCCATCATGACGTCAAGGTGCTCCCGCCGCCACATTTGCGCCCAATTGTTCGTAACTAAGGCCCATGAATAGAGTCACCCGGTGAATGCTAACAATGCGTCAACGCCTTTATGTGGCCTGCCGGTTCCACCCATTAAGTCTCGCACGCGTTGCGTTGCGACACTCTCGTGACACTCTCGTGACACCTCGATGGGCCTCCCCAAGGCAAAGCGAAGCGTCGTCGCCAAGTCGTCGTCGGCGAGCAAACCCATTCCGCCTGTGTGACTTTCATTTTCTGTACGGTGTTTAGAGGGCCTACTGAAAATAGTTTATGTTCTGTTACTCCCACGCAAGACGAGCGAGCGGCAGACGTCTCCTGCAAGACGGAGAGCAATCTGATATCTTGGCGAGCCGGCGTCATTTTAAAATATGGCAAACGCCTTCTGCTTTGCTCGCGAGAGATGCTCTTTTCTGCTGCGTGCGTGCACCCAACACTCTGCCGTGATGCATAGACTCTGACACTTTGACAGATGAACAGATTTGGAGTCCTCGAACCACCAGCCTGTTCGATATATAGGCCAGAGTGACGAGAATCTGTGTGTGTGTGTGTGTGTGTGTGTGTGTGCTGCTGCTGCTGCTTTGATCCCATCAATTCATGACTGCCCATTTCTGTGGCCTTTTTCAAGCCAATTAATTTCGCAAAAAATCTCAACAACTGAACAAATGTAACTACATTTCCATCGGAGATAATTAGATTTGATTTAGACGGTGCTCACAGCCGACTCGAAAGTCATTGTTCCTGAAATTAATTCACATTCCGCTGATGAAGAATTAAACGTCCGGTGTTAAGATGAGTTTTAGGACCTTTTATTAAAAAAAAAAGGAGTCCGCATTCAAAAGGAAGGCGACCCGGTAGTCCAGTGGTTAGCACGTCGGCTTCACAGTGCAGAGGTACCGGGTTCGATTCCAGCTCCGGCCTCCCTGTGTGGAGTTTGCATGTTCTCCCCGGGCCTGCGTGGGTTTTCTCCGGGTGCTCCGGTTTCCTCCCACAGTCCAAAAACATGCATGGCAGGCTTATTGGACGCTCTAAATTGTCCCTAGGTGTGAGTGTGAGCGTGGATGGTTGTTCGTCTCTGTGTGGCCTGCGATTGGCTGGCAACCGATTCAGGGTGTCCCCCGCCTACTGCCCGAAGACGGCTGGGATAGGCTCCAGCACCCCCCGCGACCCTAGTGAGGATTAAGCGGTTCAGAAAATGGATGGATGGATGGATGGATTCAAAAGGAAGACTTCCAATACCTGACTGATTAATGAGCAAATAAAAATGAGTCCGAGTTGTATTGGACATGCGGCGCACGTGGTAAAAAAAAAATCTGCCACGTGCTCACGAATCGCTGGAATCAGCGCTCCCTCCCCGGCGCCCGCGCTCCCGGAACACGGCGCTCTCCTGTCGAAAAGTGCCGAATGCGGACAAAATGTTCACTTTGTCTGCCTAAGCAAATAATTACTCTGATTAATTAGCCATGTTTAGGACATCCAGAGGCCAATACTCCAATAATGTGAAGTAAATCACGGGAGAAAATAGCTGTTGAGCTTCCTCTGAGGCGGTCCCATTCCAGTGACCTTCTCTGTCAGGTCCCTGAACAGCCAATGAGATCTCGAGCAGCGTGAACGGATTTTGGACAACTTTTCACCAAAGTTGTTGAGTTCCACGAATGGCTGCCATTGGAGCCATAACTTCTCCTCAGCTGCCGGTTAACCTGGCCGATCTTCGACACACTTTTCTCCAGATTATCGCTATGTTACTTCATTTTCTGTTATCTCTTCAATTATTTTCTTCTGTTTTCTTTCTTACCGCTATTTTTTATTCTTCTTCCTCCTGACAGGGGTTCGCTTTGGCCTGGGGAGTCAACTTCAGCATTCGCTTCAATGATATCTGGCACCGTCTAGCGTCGTGAATGGGTATAATGTCTAGACCCCGAATATAAGACGAACTCCACTTTTTCAGTCTTATTTCAATGCAAAAAAACTTATAAAATACGGTATTTGTCTAGCGTCGTGAACGGGTGATGCGAAATCCCGAACAGGAGGTGGATGCTTTTGCGCGAAGGTCATTTCAGCCTTTCCCCAGCTGTAAGAACTACTCCAAATGAGTTCCTCTATCATCAAAAAGATATTCAACGTGAGGTGTCGCAACTGCTCACAACGCCCCCGTTTGTCTTTATGCAAAGAAACGACGCGAATGGGTGTTGCAGACAACGGTGATGACAGCCGCAGCGGAACATCCACCCCCCCTCCCCTGAGGAGACAACGTTAGCACGAGTGGACTATTTAGTGGGACACAAACACCGCACCAAAGAAAATCTTGCCCCTGTGTCTTGCTCGATGAAGCAGCTGTTTGCTTAGCAATGCCCTGAGTGGGCAAAAAGACAAAAAGTAATAAATGGTGTAAAACCTGGCCGGCTTCCCTCATGACAGCTGGAGAACGACGGTTCAGCACATTCCTCAATCGCTGTCGGTGTGAAGTGAAGTCGTAGCCTGTTGCATCGCCGACATTAGCGGCACATTCCGTCCTGGAAGAAAAGGCCGCCGTCTCTCTTGTTGCCGTGCATAAATCTGGAAATGACTGCGTCGCAGCTGTGGGGAGTTTGTTCCCAATCACTTTTTTGGGGGTTTGGTCAGTTACTTGCTAACATGCTGCGGGACAAAAAAACAAACGAGCACACGAGGATTTATTTATTATTATCTTTTTTTTTTTTTAAAGCTGGGCTTTTGTTGCGGTGTTTCCCAACCTTTTGGAACAATTACCGTCATGGGAAGAGAGAGAGAGCAGACATTCTGTACATTACCGTATAGGCCCGAATATAAGACGGCCCTGATTATAAGACGACCCCCTCTTTTTCAAGACTCAAGTTTGAAAAAAAGTCTTTTTGAACACCAAATTAAATTTTATACAGAAAATAATTACAGTACATCTGAAACCAATGATTATAACAATATATTTGAGGGGAAAAGCATCTTGAAGTTGACACCATAACTTCTCCTCAGCTGCCGGTTAACCTGGCCGATCTTCGACACACTTTTCTCCAGATTGTCGCTATGTTACTTCATTTTCTGTTATCTCTTCAATTATTTTCTTCTGTTTTCTTTCTTACCGCTATTTTTTATTCTTCCTCCTGACAGGGGTTCGCTTTGGCCTGGGGAGTCAACTTCAGCATTCGCTTCAATGATATCTGGCACCGTCTAGCGTCGTGAATGGGTATAATGTCTAGACCCCGAATATAAGACGACCTCCACTTTTTCAGTCTTATTTAAATGCAAAAAAAATTATAAAATACAGTATTTGTCTAGCGTTGTGAATGGGTATAATGTCTAGACCCCGAATATAAGACGACACCCACTTTTTCAGTCTTATTTAAATGCAAAAAAACTTATAAAATACAGTATTTGTCTAGCGTCGTGAATGGGTATAATGTCTAGACCCAGAATATAAGACGAACTCAACTTTTTCAGTCTTATTTCAATGCAAAAAAAACGTATAAAATACGGTATTTGTCTAGCGTTGTGAACGGGTATAATGTCTAGACCCCCGAATATAAGACGACCTCCACTTTTTCAGTCTTATTTCAATGCGAAAAGACTTATAAAATACGGTATTTGTCGTCATTCATTTATTCCCAGGACCAATTCGGCGGAATCAAATCTTTTCCTGCGGTCTCACGGAAATCGTCTGGCATGGGTTCGCGCTCCAGTGCTATGCTAGTTCTGATGATGGTCACATGTGGCTCCAGCCACCCCCAAGGGGGTTGTGGATGGGTGTCGAGCGCATCATCCCATAACCCCTCCCCCTCCTTTGGCACTACGCCACGGATGGTTGGGTAATGTAACCAAATCTATTCGCTCCTGCGAGATGCGTGCCGACAGCGAGCCGCGGTTGCGGCCGAGGTCATTTACAGCTCTAACAGGTATGACAATGTCGAGCGGCTCTGTCAAGCCTTGTAAAGGTTAAACGGCCCTCATTTAATGAACCACGGGGGCCATGATTTGGCTGTGTATAGGTCATGTATTGCACGCCATTGTCGCGCCGGTCTTCTGTCACGCGGATGTGCGATTGGGAGATAGCTGGACAAAATGGCTCTCAAGGTTGAGGCAGAGGAGGAAGCCAAGGACAACCTCTAAGACCTTGTAAAAAAAAAAGTAGATAGTCAACCCAATTCTCCCTCCATTAGATGCGGCACTTCTCGCGGCTGCCTCGATAACATCCGCCTTCTATTTTATTTTTGCGCTTATTTTTCAATTTTGGGGCTGGGGAAAGGTCAGGATTAGTTCTTGACGTCGCCGTGTCAAAACCACACACGCTACCCCCCTTAAAATGGTTCTCCCCGAGTCCCTGCGGTCGGCGCCAATTTTGTGTCCGTGTATGCGTGTGCGGACATGCGGCTTTATTTCAAATCTGTGTGGTCCACTGGTGTTTTTCTTCGAGGATCCTCACATTTTGCAGAATTCCGTTGGAAATATGCGAATTCCGGGCTTCGGTTGGCATCCGACTTTTGCTCTTTTGCCATCCGTTTGCAAGCCGGCGACGATTCCCAGTTTGAGGGCCACGTCTCACAGTCCCAGGGCTGTCAAATGACGATCGAGGAGCCCCTCACCCATTTCCTTTTTGCACCCCCCCACCCCTCTCAGTCCGACAGCGACGGATGTTCTCGGTCTGTAGAATCGCTAGCACCTGCTCTCACCCTCAACCAGCTGTCCCGCTGCAGATTCGAGATGAGCAAGCGACGGACCGGAAGAGTTACTCGGAGGAAAAGCCTCGCTTTGCGATTTCAATCGCCTCGACTTGTTATGCAGCCCAAGTCTGGAGTTTATTTAGAGAATGCTTATCACATGGCTCTGAATCGCTATCTCGTCGAGACAACCCGTTATCTCCGGCGCTGATCAAGCATCTCATCTATTTAACCGGAAGAAATTTTGAGGTGTACAAGAACGATTAGACATTGAAAAGTCTGATCCTTATCCCCGCTCCTATTTTTTATTTTTTTTTTTTTGGGGCCTTTTTCTCTCTTTGTGAGCCTTTTTAGAGACATTAACTACACACTGTACGAAATAAATCAAACAAATGGATTAGCGGAGTAAAATAGGTGTCAGGAACCTCACTGCGCCTTATGAAGACAGATCTGCCTCTTATGGAGGCAATCAGGTATGGAACTTATCATAACACAAATTAGGAGGGCCGGCCATTTTTTTTATGACACAACCCAGGGCTACATTTCCATAAAAACGAATGGCCACCTTTTTTATTCGACACAGACGCCTGCGCTGTATTTTAAATATACATCTATATGTAATGCCAAGATGAATGCGCCACTGGATTTTGAGATATGAAATGGGGTAATGAATGTCATTAATGTGCAATGCCCTTGCGAGAAAGGCAGGGCGCGCTCACAAATTGCTTTGGACATGAACAAAAAAGACAGTTTGCCCCCACCCCCCTTATTAAAAAAAAAAAAAGCTGCTATATTGGGTGAATTTAGATTGAAAAAACACACAAACAAAAAAAAGGTTTAATTAAAACAGTGGGGGTGATTGTTGTTGTTGTTGTTTTTTTTTAATTCAAAGGGGAGAACGGTGCTTTCGGCAAGTAGGAGATGCCGGACCTGTTCGCTGTCTTCACATATTTGGATCAAATGGCGCCTTGTAAAAAATTAACAGATCCAAAAGCTCGGACGCCGCCGCGCACTGTGATGTCAGCTTATGAATTGAACATGAACTTCCTCTGGTTCTGTTTGGAGGTAAACTCGACGGACACAGATATCCCTTCTGGGCACTCGGGGTGACTTCCGGCCTTCCATTTTGGCCTTACTGAAATTGGGATGAAAAGATTCCAGAGATCCAAATTGGGGGGCGGGGGAGGGGGGGGGTCTGTCTACGGCAGGGGTGTCCAAACTTTTTGCCAAGGGGGCCAGATTTTATGTGGTAAAATGTCGGGGGGCCGACCTTGGCTGACATTCTTTACATTTCCATTTTAATTTTAATTTCAACAATCTTAAGAATTTCTTTTGGTTCATTTGAAACAGGTATATCACATGCAACTGCTTATTCACTTGACTTTTTCTTAAACAGAAGTCTCCTGAGTGCAAATTGATTGATTTGAAACATAAAATGTATCACCATGACTTTTCAATAGTCACAAAACCTTTGACTCGAACAACAGGGAAATGAACAAGCAATACACATATCCACAACTGCAAGGATCATTTGAAATATGACATATCAGTCAATATAAACACGGAGTGATGTCTTGTTAACTCGTGAGTGATGCCCTCTAGTGTCTAAATGCTATTACTCATTTAGTGAATGCTATTACTCATTTAGCCACTAGAGGGAAGCAGTACTCTATGAAACATCACTCACCAGTCTACGAGACCTCAGTCAATGCAACACGTGTTCCATTGCGCCCAACCTGCGGGCCAGACGGCACTGATTTTATGACAGGGGCCGAGGGCCGGATGAAATTCGACCGCGGGCCGGATTTGGCCCGCGGGCCGGACTTTGGACATGCCTGGTCTACGGGATTTAATAATTGATTAATGAAGTGAAATCACATCTGATATCGTCCATCCGTGCACCCTCGATGCCATTCTTGAACTCGTTGGAAGGCGTTTTTAAGGGGCTCGACAGCTGGCGTGTGAAAATGTCATGGCTGTAAAACTTGCCCCTCCACATGGATGTGGGAAAGGTTGCGAGGCCTGGCTGATGGGAGGGGGACAGCGGGGGTGGCTGTGCTGCGCAAGCCAAAAGGCCATTAAAAAACTGTGATCATTTATTTTCACTCCTTGGCCTAATCCATCTCTCCGGGGAATGGTTCTGTCCTTATGCACCCAAGGCTAGCAATCTATTCTCCCGTCTGTCTCCATGCATCAGAATGAAGCGTTGAAACAGTCAGACATGTTCTCGCCCTTCATTACCCGCTCTCTCCCTTGACTTGTTTCTTTTTAGCCTGCCCCCCCCCACCCTGCCCCCCTCGATCGCTCGTGTCTTCCTCCCGTCACCTTTTTTTCTTCTTCCTTTTAGCGTCCGCCTTGCTTTGACTCTCACAAACAGGAAGGCCCGTTTCAAACGGTATCCAGGGAAGACTTTTTCCTGGGTGTCCGCCGTCATTTTTTCAACCGCACCCGGATAGACTTGTTTCTTTCCAAGAGATTCTCGCGCTCGCGTCCACGTTAACCTTCCGTCAGGGAAAGGCGACGCCTCAAATCAAGGTCCGATTCGGGACGATAGCTCAAGGTTAGCGTTGCCATTGTGTTGTCACTTTGTAGACTAAAGGGAAAAGTGCTTCCATTTTTTTTTTTTTTTTACAACTCCTTTTTTAGAAATGACTCCCAAGTCCCCAGTACGCACAGAGAAAATATTTATAAACCCCTGATGTCACCGTGCATCCATTTTTAGGCAGTTTTACCCTTATAACAACCTCAATCATTTTTTTTGGTATGACCCACTTGAGCGCGTGAACAAGTCGGAACGGCTACTGTCGTACGATTCAAAGTCGTTGGTGTTTAAGTCAATGACATTGCTCAGCCATATGAAGTCAACGGAATTATTTGGGACATGGGGGACGGGGGGGGGGGGGGGGGGGCAGTGGGATTTCCAAGACGAGTGCGAGGGTTTCATGTTCTGCAAGCCATTGTGTCCTCCATCCGCAGGCTTTCTGGTAAATGTTCCCGAAAAAGGTGCAATTCAGCCGGGTGCCAACTCGGGGACGATGTTAAACGCATACAATTGGGCAAATAATTTGATTAATAAGGCTTAAAATGAGCACAGAGGCAAAACTGAAAGCCCAAATCACCCCCGCCCGCCCCCGCCATCCTCATCCTCTGAGAGTCTCCAATGGAAACACATTACACTTTCTGTTCAAAGTTTCAATGGAACCAATGGAAAAGGGGAGTTTTTTGCACTCGTTTCAAAGTTGAATCCCCTCGTGCTCATCTCTCTCTGCTCACTAGACTAAAAAAAAAAAAGATATTTAACACAAGTCATCACGAAGCTAACTTGTAAAGCTTTGCAAGGAGAAGACGGAAAATCGGGGGGATGAGAAGGAGCGCTCGGATCATTTGTGTCTATTTAATCTTTGTGTGTGCCCAAGTTTGATGTCAAATTGACTTTGATTTGGCTCGTTGTGCCGTAACAGATCCCCTCCGGTACCTGAAGCTTTCCTGATAAAAGAAAACCACATGGACCAAACTCGCTCAGCTGACACACACACACACTCCTCGAAGAGGAGAAGTAATGAACAAGACTAAAGGTGTGTTCAAGCAGAAAGTGAAGCCAATTTTAGCCATGCATTCAGTCCAATTTCAGCGCCGGATCGCTTGTGTAGTCTGCAATTATTCGGCCCCAAACATCGATTACACCGACAGCTCGGCTCCGGCTTGTTTACTTCCCTCTTAGCGCAAATCCTTTCCCATTTTCCGTTCAGTCTTCCCGTCGCGTTAGCGTGCTGCTAATTTATCTCCGAGCGCAAGTTAAGAGTGGAGAGCGCCCGCAAAGCCATTACTTTGCAAGTGTGCTTTCGTCAAAAGTTAACAGAAGGTGTCAAAAGGTAAAAAAATAATAAAACTCCCATTCGATTCGAGCATCCTTAAATGCTGCACTGATTAAAAAAAAAAAAAAAAAGGACTGATAGAGGTGAAATTATATCACCAAAAGTGGGAGTGTAATGAACCCTTTCACCTCCATTAAGCCTGAAAATTGGTTGTGGAGCACTTTAACTCTCCAAACAAGCCTAACTTTTTGGATCAGGAACACCCCTAACCATCCCCGCCCCCCACCCCCCCTTCCAGTGTACTTTACATATTTTGAGCTTGTTGATTGACCTCTTAATAATGCAAGCTGCTTATGTTGTGTTCATCAGCTCCGTTTTTGGAAGAATAATCACGGCATTGGGCGGCCCGGTAGTCCAGTGGTTAGCACGTCGGCTTCACAGTGCAGAGGTACCGGGTTCGATTCCAGCTCCGGCCTCCCTGTGTGGAGTTTGCATGTTCTCCCCGGGCCTGCGTGGGTTTTCTCCGGGTGCTCCGGTTTCTTCCCACATTCCAAAAATATGCGTGGCAGGCTGATTGAACACTCTAAATTGTCCCTAGGTGTGAGTGTGGGCGTGGATCGGTGGAGTTTGCATGTTCTCCCCGGGCCTGCGTGGGTTTTCTCCGGGTGCTCCGGTTTCTTCCCACATTCCAAAAACACGCGTGGCAGGCTGATTGAACACTCTAAATTGTCCCTAGGTGTGAGTGTGAGCGTGGATGGTTGTTCGTCTCTGTGTGCCCTGCGATTGGCTGGCAACCGATTCAGGGTGTCCCCCGCCTACTCCCCGAAGACAGCTGGGATAGGCTCCAGCACCCCCCCGCGACCCTAGTGAGGATCAAGCGGTACGGAAGATGAATGAATGAATGAATGAATGAATGAATCACGGCATTATAGCGGGGGATACTGATAATTGCTCACTATTCACAAATTCACCTAATATTTTTTGGGTGTGTGGGGGCGTATACAGTACTTTATTATTCACTAGTGCAACCATTTGCAGCATTCATTTGATTTTTTTTGCCCTCTCAGTCTCGCCATATCATGCCACACGATGGTGCCAAAGCCCTGGATAATAGGAAAATAGTAATTGGTGTCCAAAGATGCATTGCTGTACCGTTCATTGGTTTGTCTCAGCTCCTCTCAGCTCATCAATGCGGCACTAATATTGGTCATCCTTCACAAAGGATTAGGAATATTGCATGTAAACAGACCTTTTAACAAGTGGTCTGCTTACATGCAGTGTTTCAATGCATGTGTATTTCGCAAGTCCCGTCACTCGTATGGCGAGGCACTACTGTGTATACATTTCCAACACTTCTTCACGGATTTTTGCCAGTGACGGCGGGACTCCCGCTGGCTGCCTTTGCACGTGCAGTTTGTGTCGGGAATGTGTGGAGTAGTCGCGTGTTTCAAAGCGCTGCGTGTTTGTGTTGTTGTCAACCAATCCAGGCATGCAATATTCAACCAATTCAATTCGCCGTTTCATCCCTTCCTCCTTCCACTCCAAACGGATTAATTACCTCCCCGCTGGAAGTGTGGCGGGCGGCGAATCCAAAAAAAAAAAGTGCTTGAAATGCGATGCCCGATTGCGCCGCGCCGCTCGTGCCGCACCTCTTTTCTCTTTGCGGAATGGAAGGGGGATGGGTGGTGAAGGTAAGGAGATGGGAAGGGGGGGGGGGGTTATGTTTACGAGGGCCGACCAAGGGGTGAACTCCCAGAGCTTGGAGTGATAAAACGCCCCCACTTACATGGAGACAGGCACTGTGTTTTATAGACTACACAGGATCTGGTACCTTTTTTTTTTCCCTGTCCACGAGTATGCTTTGATGGTAATAATATCTAGAAAGCACAGGCTGTGTCTGTGGCACTTATTCCTGAACTGTAACATGGGAGCGCCTTGACATTTACTTCATCTACTGTGTAGTATGCATTCCTCCTTATGGGACAAGCTTGCTGGCAGGCAGGGAAACATTTGCCGAGCCAAAGCGGTGCTGCCAAGGAGGTGTCAGCAACAACTGGAAAAGTAACGTTGGGTGGGGGGTGGGGGGCTTCACTGTGCCTCTTCTGCACATCAAGGGTGTTCTCGTCAAAAGTGACGCAATAAACGCAGATTTACAACGCTCCTCCGCTATGGAGTGGAGAACTGATTTGGAAAGTGATGTTAAAATCTCATAAATGAATGGAACGAAGTTTTCCATGATTAATATTCAATTTTTTGATACAGAATTATACCCCGTTTAATACAAGGCTCGATTTTTTTTTAAATGCTGACAATATTTTGCATTTAAAAGACGTTCACCAGGAACAAGAGATCGTTGTTAAAAAATAAATACGCGTTTTGTGCTCCTATCCTGTAGTTCGTCCGTCAGTTAGCCACATTAGCCCACTAGCACTGAGCATAAGCCGTTCACAGCACTTGATATGCACACGCAAGGCTATGCCACTGGCTATTTGCATACTGGAGAAATACCCCAAACGACACGATTGTTGCTGCTTGCAAAGTTACCGTGGAAGTGTATCGAATTTGTTAAAACACAAGTCGGCTTTTCATCGCGTCACAAAGTGAAATTATTTTTATGGCCACGAGATGGTGTCATTACGCCATCTTTTCTGAAGAGCCAATCTGTTTGGTGAATGCCAGTCCAGTTTTTAGTGCGGCATATTTTCTTTTATTTATTTTATGAGCAGCAAAAATTGTAACCTGGTAAGAACCAGAATGATCATTTGAATCACTCAAAGGAATTCTCCACTGTATCCATCCGGGACAGCTCGAACGTGGTGTGTTTGGGAAAAGCGGGACAATCCAATGAGCCGATTGGGCAATGCGACAACTTGCGCACGCCTATCAATTTTTTTTGACCAATCACAGCAACGGATCAAAATGTCTATGACTTGACCAAGCTGGTCTTTCAAACGCTGGCCAAATACAGTTAGTATAAAAGCACAAACACCTTTCTTTTCCTGCTAAAAGTACACAAATCTTGGTGTTCTATCGAAAAGGAAACAAATTCTGTAATTTTAGGAGCAAAATAATCCACATAATTAAAAATATAACATTTAAAATAAGCTTCAAACAAAAGAGTTAAACATTTCCAAACAAAGTAAAGAGCCAAAAAGTAGTTCACTGAAATTACCAAAAGAGCCTACAGCGCAACATTTGGGAAAACGGGATCTGAAAAACGCTTTGGATGACCTTCATGCTCGGTGTTGGGCACAGAGCATCGTTTGTAAACTGGATTTAAAAGCATTTGCATGTTATTGGTTTGTTTTGAATCTTTATTGATTCATATTATTCACTCTGATATGAATGGACAGCATCAAATTGGGGGACCGTATTATACACAAGTACATATAGAGGGGAAAAAAAATTCAGGTGTGATTTTGGGGTGGGGTGTATTGTGTAGGGTAGTGTATTATTCATGGGAAATGACAAAATTTGTACATCAAATCTGTTTTCACTTTGGTTGGTTTGAATTAAGAAAAACAGGTCCGCCCGTATTGTATACAAATGTAATTAAACATGATTTAAAAAATGTAAATGAGTTTTATAAGGTGTCATATCAAGTACGTACTGTGTTAGCCATGTGTTGGAATGGATGCATCGGGAGGAACATCAGGTGCTCACTTGGTATGTGTGTTAGCACCTGGCAGTTTGTTGCGATCTAAAGAAACTCTTTACGAGTGTTCTTATTTTGGATTTGATAACCCGACAAGTGAAAGTGCGACTGTTCCAACAACTTTTATGGGGGGGCCAGAACAGATTAATTGCATGACCACAAGATGCCTCTCTGTTCCATTTAAAGACATTTGGAAATATGTCAGGAGGCCTGGCAGGGTAAAGGTGCGGGGCGTTGTCGTGCACTCGGGTTAACTGGGCTGGGAGGTGCAGGCGACGAGGGAGGCCATCTTGGCCCTCAATGATCGACCGGTGGATCGATTCACTAAAAGGCGAAGGCAAAGGTCAGGCTGCTCTGAGGCAGCTTGGGGAAACCGCCCTGACAGCCACCAGGAAGAAAAGGCGGATGTGAGGGAGTGTGTGTGTGTGTGTGTGTGTGTGTGTGTGTGTGTGTGGCAACACCTTCTCTAGCTCGAGACCATAAACACAAGCACTCACGTGCGCTTAAGTGGAAGCAACACAACAACTGCAACTATTGGGCCAAATCATCGACTCTGGGGGGCAGCGTTTGTTTTGTTTTGCCCAATAGCTCCCCCTGCAGGTGGAAAGTCATTCGAGTCAGACAGAAGCATCAACAGTTGTTAGGTTGGATGCCTTGTGGTCATCTACCGTCATGGATCGCTGTTATTTGATCCATCCATCCATTATGTTGTTGTTGTTTTTTTAAATAATTTATCCGTCTAACTTCATAGAACCAATTCATGCACTATTTATCAAATGAAATATATTTCCATTCTATGGCTTGGTAACATTTTAAAATGCACAGATAATGTCCAAATAATACTTGAGCGTGCCTCTGCAGCATTCACTGATGCGCATTTTACTTATCAGAGAACTCCAAATGCTAAATAGTAACAATAGCACCGACTCAAACTGTCCTACCGGTATAATAGAGCATAAAAGTAGATAATCCAGGGTCAGCGTGTTAAAAACAGACACGTGGCCCTCCCTGTTACATCCTCTCAAAGTCTTCCGAAGCTGTTATTGTGAGGTCAGATAGCTACATATTGTTCCTTAAAGGTGCCGGAGGGATTATTTGCACCTTGAAAGGATGAAAGCCTCCGTGCAAAGGCGGTGCGGGCTCAGGGATCAATCCGGTTGATACGATTTCTGCGGACGTCTGCTTTGAATATCATTTTTTTGTCAAGTGGCGTGCCGAGGCCTGACAAAGCAAAGAAAGAACACCTGAGCCTTCAAACCAAAGAAGACAATGACGGCATTCCTACCGGTCCCACCATGACGGAAACATTACAAAGAACATGCACGACGCTCCGCAGAGATGTTGAATATTAAATGTATTCATTTACGCAGGTTGCTACAGACTTAACGATGCTCGTCCGGCAAACGGAATTTGAAAACCGGTCATGAGAGAAACAGTTTTCAGCAATTAGTACGTGTGGCACAGGTATTACGTTTGTCCGCCAGGGTTCACCATCCGAACATTCTACAGTGTAGTATCTGTGACGTTGAGAGTGTGTGTTCCTGAACTGTGGAGTGCAAGTGAGCCGATGCGGATGTTTGGACAGCCTGCTGTTAACTGACTCGATCTGATTTACGTGCCGGACGACGGCGTCACTTGAGTCCGCCGACGTCACTTGAGTCCCTCTGCAGGTCGTATACGAATGTGCTTGTGTTTGCTGTATTTTGCTCGCCTTCGTTCAATTGAAAATGCACAGGTGGCCATTATCCATCTTCCCTCTATCCAAACCACCAAGCGCGGCCAAATTGGTTTGTTTTGTTTTGGTTTGGTGTGTTTATTGAACATAAAACATATATAGTAATCATTTGACAGAAAATAGGGTAAATAAAATAGTATAAAAGGAAGAAATCAGTCTTCATTCAACACAGTTATTATGTTCAAGGGAGTAGGAAGAAGTAAAAAAACGTATCTAGTCCTAGCCCGTTATGTCTTAATAAATCATTTTTATATCAAAGAAGAAAGAAGTTTCCATTAAGGCTCATACTTTACCCTTAACAGTGATATTTTTACAACTTTCGGTTTGTATCGGGATTATATACATCCACACCCTGGCACTCGTGTCAATTTTCTCTTGTATTCATAATGGATATTTCAATACCTTTCTCTATTTATCAACTTAGTTCTGAACAAGAATAGCCTGTTGCGAATGAATTCATAAGATATATGATGGAGCAATTTATCTTGTAAAAGTAGGTCAGTGTTTGTGAGCGTTTTGGGCCAGCAGAGAAGCCTTTGCTGGCCCTGACCATCCACCACCACTTCCGACCACATTAACAAACTGCGTCGCAAGATGCCACCACGGATAAATTTGATGAGTGCCAGATTGATGGAGCAAAGGAGCCCCCCCGACCTCCCGCCCTCCTCTTCACTTATCCTCCACACCCCTGCCGCGCATTCAAATTGGTCTGCTCGATTTGACAAGCCACTGTAGAGAAATTCTCCAGGATTAGGTGGCGTGATGTTGTTTATTTATGCGAGATCTTTTCAGTGCGCTGTCGGCGGTGACAGAACGCGTCTCGGGGCGGGAAAGAGCTGACCCTTTTTATGATGCGCTCATCCTTCATCTTGGCTGCACTGGAGACTCGGCTAATGCGAGTGCGCATGTGGCGATTTCTGAATTGCCTTCAAAACTAATCTTGAAGGGCAGCGTTATTAATACTCGGCCTCTTTTGTGCTAAACCTCCACACATTCAAATGCAAAAAGCCTGCTGGTCAAAAATACACCGCCGTCAATACACTGGTACTTTGACTTTGGATTTTAATTCCTTCCGTGTGCAAAATGAATCGAAACGCAAATTAATCCATTCGATTTCCTCCTTGCTTGTTTCCTCATTTTTCCGTTCGGCGCGTGAGGCTCTCCTTGCCCACACGCGAGGGCATCGCAGTATTTAAATGGCTCCTTTTCCACTACACTGCAAACTCTTTTTATGAGGCCCGTAAAATCTTGCCCCAATTCTTCCTTGACTTTAGTTCAAAATACGTCAAAATTTGGGGGATGTTGGACACCACTTTTTTTTTCAGACCGATACCAAACTGAGTATTCACTCTTTGAGTACACACTGATATCATACCTCTCGTACTTCTGATGCATAAAATTTCATTTAACACTGTGCCAACGATTGCCAAGCAGGATTTGCTTAATGTCAGATTTTTTTGAAGTGAGGGAGCTTGAGTATCATTGGCCCGTATCAGCATCTCCAGGAGTACCCGATACCTTGTAATAAGGCAGATATTGGCCCAATACCGATATCTACTATTATTACTCGCCTATCCCGACTAAAAATGAATCTTACCAAATGCGTTGATGACAAATGCCGATTACAAAGTTTCCCTCATAGAACCTAACAGGCAAGGGACTCAGCAGAAATTGTCTAATGGCCTACCCGCAGCTCTGCTTCTGGCTTGCAGACATCACGTTTTTATGTTAAATGTGAAATAATTGGTGCAGTACAAATGCAGCTTCCGGAGAAAAAAAAATCCCCCCCCCCCCCCCCCGTTCCAGCTGACGCAAAACATGAGCAGGTATTTATTATTTATTAATTACCTTTTGTGCCTAATGTGAATCAAACCAAGGGGTTGTACCATACACTCTCAGCATTTGTACATTTGTTTGTTATACTAAAACGTGGGCCCGCGACGAAAACAAATTTGACACCCCTTGCTTTGGAGATTTACAACTCAACTCTACGTGTTTCTTTTTCTGGGTATTGCATAAAAGAAAGATGACCGGCACGAATCCTTTTGCCTCCGCCGAGAAGTGAGTCATGAACGCGGGAATGCGGCTATTATTTACCATCAAAAAGTGCTTGTTTGGTGATAATAAGGGAAAAGGAGAAGCTGAAGGAAGCGTGCGAAGGGGTATGGGGGAGGGGGGAGGGGGTGGGGGGTGATACCTGAGGAAGCAACGGTGGAATCCTCCCATTGCTTAGCCAAGCGTTTTCTTGGCGAGGCAGAGGACGGCTTAGCCCAGAAATAGCAAAAGATAGGACACAGTGTTATTAAGCACGCTTAGAAGGGTGAAATAAGATAACGAAGAGCAAATGTGCTAGCTGTGCAAATACAGGCCAGGGAACGGGGGACATTTGCTTGTAGGCTCTTGTAAACATGAAGGCAATATCATGGCTGCCAATGGAGTGCATTGGAGTCACGCCGTCTCTTTTATCTGGGCGCAGGCGAGGTCACTCGGCAACTTTATGCCCACGGGGAAAGTCGCCCGACGCACATAAATTTCCATCTCGCGCGCAACGCGGAACATAACTCAGGTGGGGAGAAAGTTCACGGCGCACATAAATTTGGGGTCAAATGTTACAATTGCGGTGCGCCGCTGCCGTGCTCGCCCTTATCAGCCCACCGCCGCCGCCGCCCTCTGCAGGCCAGCCTTGTTTGTTTTATCACCCGCCACTCAGCTCTTTTTTGTTTGACACGAGGTTCATGACCACTTCAGTTCGCCTCGCCGCTATCTGATGATTCCGTCACCAGTGATGTGTTCCTCGAGCCGGTCCTTGGCCTCGAGGACCGGCCTTGGCCTCGGAGTCAAATCCTTGGTCCTTGGCCTTGGCCTCGGAGTCAAGTCCTTGGCCTTGGGTTGCCGGTCATCAGATACAACGAGGGATTAGAGCCCCTAATCCTTCGTCCACACGTATAAAGTGGGCCAGAGAACCGCAAAAATCACAAAGAAATCAAACAAAATCTATCCAGGGAAACCCACATTGGTAACTTTGTCTGGCGCTTTAAGAGGGGCGGGGCAGTCGCTGACAGTCAGTACAACATGTAAAGAGCGGCATCACAGTTAGTTTCAATCACGGTTCGTTCCGTTCGCGATCAGCAGTTTAAATTTTTGAACCGCTTGATCCTCACTAGGGTTGCGGGGGGTGCTGGAGCCTATCCCAGCTGTCTTCGGGCAGTAGGCGGGGGACACCCTGAATCGGTTGCCAACCAATCGCAGGGCACACAGAGACGAACAACCATTCGCACTCACACTCACACCTCGGGACAATTTAGAGTGTTCAATCAGCCTGCCATGCATATTTTTGGAATGTGGGAGGAAACCGGAGCACCCGGAGAAAACCCACGCAGGCCCGGGGAGAACATGCAAACTCCACACAGGGAGGCCGGAGCTGGAATCGAACCCGGTACCTCTGTACTGTGAAGCCGACGTGCTAACCACTGGACTACCGGGCTGCCCTGGCCCGCAGGATAATTTAATATTTATAATAAGGTGCAATTCGTTGAGTATCCACTAGGGGACACTGTTTTGACCAGAGAAGAAAACAGCAGCCTCAGTCTGTCACTGAGACAGACACATGACAGCAGACAGACAGACTCTATCAATAGCACTCTCACATTTTCTCATTTAATAACATTCTCCTTAGTTTGTAAGGTGTAGGCAGGGATTACATTTAGATTTTATATGCACGTGTAAATGGTTGAAAACTTCCTTTCTTTATAAATCTTGTTTAATCATAAAGTGCATGACTATAGTTTTCAATAGCAATTACTTGTTAAAGTTTATACAATCAATGAGATCATTTGCAATGCATATATGTGAATGATAAAAGTAAATTGCACATTTGTTGAAGGAAATGGTGCTTCATGAAATGTTTAGTAAAAGATACGTTCATTAAATTTCAACATTTTCCAAATGTTCTTGTGCTTCTTTATACCAAAGCAAAGGAAAACCATATTGTTTTGGTTGTTTATAGCAAAGTGTGGTATCCTTTTAATTATCCAGCCCATTTGACATCTACCAAGGCCGTATGTGGCCCACCATGTGAAATGAGTTTGACACCAGTGATGTTCATTCATTCATCTTCCGAGCCGCTTGATCCTCACTAGGGTCACGGGGGGTGCTGGAGCCTATCCCAGCTGTCTTCGGGCATTAGGCGGGGGACACCCTGAATTGGTTGCCAGCCAATCGCAGGGCACACAGAAACGAACAACCACTCGCACTCACACTCACACCTAGGGACAATTTAGAGTGTTCAATCAGCCTGCTACGCATGTTTTTGGAATGTGGGAGGAACATGCAAACTCCACACAGGGAGGTCAGAGCTGGAATCGAACCCGGTACCTTTGCACTGTGAAGCTGACGTGCTAACCACTGGACTACCGGGCCGCCCTCACCAGTGATGTATAGTAAGGTATTTTTAGCCGAAAAAAAACATGTACAGAAAAAAATGACCATGTAAAGTAAGGCATTTTTAGCCCCCCAAAAAACGACCATGTATATATAGTAAGGCATTTTTGGCCGAAAAAAAAAACGACCATGTAGAGTAAGGCGTTTTTAGCTGAAAAAAACGACTACGTATAGTAAGGCGTTTTTCGACGAAAAAAACTACCATGTGTAGTCAGGCGTTTTTAGATGAAAAAAAAAACTACCATGGATATATAGCACACCGTTTTTAGCTGAAAAAAAAGACCATGTAAAGTAAGGCATTTTTAGCCCCCCCAAAAACGACTATGTATAGTAAGGCATTTTTGGACGAAAAAAAAAAAAACGACCATGTATAGTAAGGCGTTTTTAGCCAAAAAAAAACGACCATGTATAGCACGGCGTTTTTAGCCGAGAAAAAATGACCATGTATAGGAAGGTGTTTTTAACTGAAAAAAACAACTATGTATAGTAAGGCGTTTTTAGCGGAAAAAAAACGACCATGTACTGTACAGTAAGGCGTTTTAACCCGAAAAAACTACCATGTATGGTAAGGCATTTTTTGCCGAAAAAAAAGACCCTGTGTAGTAAGGCGTTTTTAGCCGAAAAAAAAGACCATGTGTAGTAAGGCGTTTTTAGCGGGGAAAAAGGGACCATAAATACTATGGCATTTTTCCCCGCTAAAAACGCCTTACTATACATGGTCCAAGCCCCAAGCAATAAAACCAAGAACAAAGTCATGCTGAGTCGAATGCCAAAGAATACAAGTGAGTTTTGAGGAGGGTTTTGAAGATGGGCAGCGAGGAGGCTTGCCGAATGTTCAGTGGGACGTCATTCCAGAGAGAGGGACCAGCAACAGAAAATGCTCCCCTCTGAGCCTCAGTTTAGTTCTTGGTACTTCTAATAATGTCTAATCCACAGACCTGAGTCGCCGGGCAGGTGTGTAGGGGCGGATGAGCTCAGAGAGGTAAGGTGGCGCGAGATTATTCAGAGATTTGAAAACAAAGAGGAGGATCTTGAAAATAACTCTAAAATGAATGGTAGAGCCAGTGAAGGGATGCCAGAGTAGGAGTTATATGCTCCCTCTTACGAGTACCAGTCAAGAGGCGAGCAGCGGCATTCTGGACCAGCTGAAGGCGCTTAATGGAGGACTGGCTGACTCCAAAGTAAAGGGCATTGCAGTAATCGAGCCGGGATGTGACAAAGACATGAATTACTGTCTCAAAGTATTCATGTGAGAGGAGAGGTTTTATTTTGGCCAGCTGTCTGAGGTGAAAGAAGCTGGATTTAACAACGGCACCAATTTGCCAATCGAGTTTTAAATCACTGTCCAATTTAAGGCCCATGTTTGAGACTGTTGACTTAAGATAAGGAGACAGGGGGCCCAAGTCTACAGGATGGAATGTACAAGGGCCACTGGGACCAAACAATATCACCTCTGTCTTCTTTTCATTGAATTTCAAGAAATTTTGTGCCATCCAGGTTTTGATTTCTTCCAGACAGTATAGGAGTGCCCTTAATGAGAAGGCGTCTTTCTTGCTCAGTGGGACATAGATCTGGCAGTCATCTGCATAGCAGTGGAAGGGAATACCATGTTTCCTTAAGATGGAACCAAATGGGAGCAGATACAGCGAGAACAGCAGAGGCCCCAGAATTGAGCCCTGTGGAACACCACATGACAGGGGAGCAGTGCGGGAGCAACTGCACTAAAACATTAATTCATAAATGTATATCACATGCTTTTTTTGTTTTTTCAGTATAAATAACACGTACCCTGACTGTTGTACTGTTTGAATAAAAACACTTCATTCAAGCGTTAGGGAGTGCTAGGGGTTACGATGGAGGGGTGTTGCAAATCACGAATCAAGTGGTATGATAGCATTGTTTTATACATGTCCTCGGCTAGGCCTCAGCTTCAAAATAAGTCCTTGGCCTTGGCCTTGGCCTCGGGTTGCCTGTCCTTGGACCGACAACACTGTCACCCAGCCGCTAATGTATTCAGTGAGGAGCGGCGGTACGTGTCGGAGACAAAGCTCACATCCAATCTGATTAGTGCAAAGGTCCCCGACAAGCACAGCCCCCGCCCCTATCCTTGACGTGATGAATGTATTCGAGCTGGAAAAACTCCAAAAAAAAGAATTGTGTGAAAGTAGATTGAAATGCCGCTAAACAACAAAAACCCATGTTTTTGTTGAAGACAAAGAGCACTCCAATTTAAAATGGAAATACGGCATAACAGAAAACATAAAGGGAAAATAAAAGAGTTTTTTGTAATATTCGTGTGTTGGATGTGCAATCCAAGTCCTGAAAGTGAATCGGCAAAATGTGGCTTTGCTAGCCCACATGCGAGGGGCACCATTACTGAGAAGCAAAATGTGGAATTTGTGTAGTGTGTGCCTTTAAGGGGCGTGGCCTGGCGAGTGATGTCATGAGCTCAAACACGGTTTGCCACACAGTTAGTCCTGTCTTTGCATCTGCTCCTTTCGACTTATGAGGCCAAAAATGGCCGAAAGATTCTCAATCACGTATCTGAAGCTCGCTTGTAACATCGGCCACGCAACAGCTCACGCTGGAAAAAGTTGCACGGTCAGGCACGCATAAGTCAAGGTAGCACCGGACAACGGATGCTCAGAAGGGTTTGCCGGAGGTAACGGAGGTCCGCCTTTCCCGTCCTTTGCCGATTTTCCCGAGCGGTCGCGAGAAGTGAAGTGGCGCCTGGAATGACGGAGAGGACAGGGGAAGACAAATTGAGGGAGCGAAATAAATATCTATTTAAAAATAGCCTCTCAGCGCGGAGAGATTTGAAGATATGATCCTTAAAGGCTGCTGCGAGTGAGGCCGCGAGACGGGAAGGGCTGTCGACGGTGAAATATGGAGGGCGCGTATATCCCCTGACAGCCTTTGGCTTTTCCTGATATCGCCGCTGCCACAAGCTCACTGCAGTGATCCATAGACTCTTTGTGGAGACTTGTGACATAAATGCTGAGGGCGAGATGCTGAAGATCCCCAACGCTCAGCGAACACTCCCCCGCCCCCTCCGCATCATCCGGGGTAGGGGGGAATTTTTCTGCCTCCGACACACGGATGCAGCGGCAAGGGGGCCGAGTAGACCGACTCGTCCTTGTCCCTTTTCAATTTGACAAGGCAAAGCAGCCTTGGGGGACTTTCGGGTCTATTTTCAAATTGACCATTTATAATCAGTTTTCTAAAAGGAGAAAGTGTTGTCGCGGAAGGGTGCGAGGGCGATGGTACGGCAGCGTGTTGTCACCGGCGTCAGCGGGTAAGACGAATGAAAAACAGATGCATGAAAGCATAGAGGGGAAGTGAGTGACCTCTTCAAAAGAGAAAAGATGGGGAAATGAAAGGAAATGTACAGTATATCCTCAAGCGAATAAATATGCACAAGCCTCTCTTGTAAAATTATGCACCACCTACCCGTGAACTCACACGGGCACAGGAAGTCGCCTTCAATTTGACAAGGAAGCTTTTTTTTGTTGTTGTTGTCCCCAACACCTGCAAGGTCACGCAAGTTTAGGCACCATCGCCCTGCTACGGTGTCGCATTTGCGGCATCTCAACCGAAGCTGAGGAAGAGAGCAAATGTTGAGCTTGTGCCAATTTTTTTTTACACTGCATGGGCAATGTTAAAGATGCAGGGGGGCGGGGGGCACAATGTTTCATCGGTGTTACTAGGGTAACACATAGGATCACGGCCTTCCTACCCCTGTATGGAAAAAAAATTAAAATATATTCATTCATTCATTTGCCGAAACACTTTATCCACACTAGGGTGGCGGTGGTGCCAGAGCCTATCGCAGCTGTCTTCGGGCAGTAGGCGGGGGACACCCTGAACCGGTTGCCAGCCAATCGCAGGGCACACATTGACAACCATCCGTGCTCATACTCACACCAAGGGACAATTTTTAGTGTTCAATCAGCCTGCCATGCACATATTTGGAATGTGGGAGGAAAATACCCGGAGAAAACCCACACAGGCATGGGCAGAACATGCAAACTCCACACAGGAAGGCCGGGGCGGGAATTGAACCCACGACCTCTGCACTGCGAAGTCGACGAGCTAACCGCTTGCCCACCGGGCCGCCCCAAATTTATTGATATTGCCCTTAACTGGGCCCGGTAGTCCAGTGGTTAGCACGTCGGCTTCACAGTGCAGAGGTACCGGGTTCGATTCCAGCTCCGGCCTCCCTGTGTGGAGTTTGCATGTTCTCCCCGGGCCTGCGTGGGTTTTCTCCGGGTGCTCCGGTTTCCTCCCACATTCCAAAAACATGCGTGGCAGGCTGATTGAACACTCTAAATTGTCCCTAGGTGTGAATGTGAGTGTGAGTGCGGATGGTTGTTCGCCTCTGTGTGTCCTGCGATTGACTGGCAACCGATTCAGGGTGTCCCCCGCCTACTGCCCGGAGACAGCTGGGATAGGCTCCAGCACCCCCCGCGACCCTAGTGAGGATCAAGCGGTTAGGAAGATGAATGAATGAATGAATGCCCTTAACTGCAAAAACTCTCAACGGTCTTCACGTGCGCCCAGACAAAGACCACATCATCCTTTGTGACCTCTGCCCTTTGCATCACTTGCGTACTCTCGCCAAAAACACTCTTCTTTGAAAAATAAAACAATATAACACTGACTATGACCTTTAAGATTTGGCCCCGCTGGGAATTTCCACGTCATGCGATGTATACATCCGGTGTCACCTCCGCACCGGCCGCCGCCCTCACCAGATGAATTCCCCCCCCCCCCCCCCCCCCCCCCGCGATTTGGCCATCAAGCGGCGAGCCCGTCAAATGGCGCAGGCAGCGACTCATTGACATTCCCCAGGGCGGAGCTACCACTTTTTTGCTCATGCAGTCACGCCGAGCCGGGGCCTTTCGCCGCGGATGAGAGGCCGCGGGCCCCGTTTGCATAACGTCGCTCGATTTGGAGAGCGCCGCTTGAGCGGCTGCTCAGCGGCCCGTGGCCCGCTGGCATTTGAGCGGAGGACGTTGGGGCGGAGATTGCCTGGGGTGTCAGAGCGGCTCGGAAGACGGCAGCTGGAGGTCGTTTGTCCGGCGCATTGATACACCGTGAATGCCCCCAACCCGCGCCACTTTTCGTTCTCTTGAAGCATTGATCCAAGACCATTCCACAATGCGCGTGCCACACTGGGGGGAATTGGGAACGCGGGTGTCAATACGGCATAGCTTTTAAACAAGCAGATTTTCAATCAGGATGCCGCAGAGCGCTAATCAAAATACACATTGTGCTTTGGCGGTCATTTGGAGTTACTCATTTAGTTCTCGTGGCGGCGGGGGAGGGGGGGAGGGGTATAAACGTGAGAGCATAGGGACTGGACTATGAGTCAATACAAGCGAAAGGCTGACTGGGTGCGTTGACGAGGCGGGTGGGGGTCCTACTCCTACATGGCATCCCTAAATGCTCACCGAGGCAGATTTCCCACGACTTTTAGCATCTCCCCCTGGCTGTGAATCACCATGATAGCGTCTGTTTTTTTTTTTTTTTAACTTGGCCATCAAAAGCGGGGCTGTGTTTGTAGAAAGGAGGGTCGGGGGGGTCGGGTTCGAGTGGGTTAATTACAATCACAATGGGGGCGGCCCTAAAAAAAAATTTTTTTTTTAAAGAAAAAAAAAAGGGAGAGTGCCATGGCAGGGGTTGAGCCGCTCTCATTTATTTCAATACGGTCAATTGATTCCTCTGTCCTCTGGTGCCATTTGCATCGCATCCATTTAGCATTTGTCGGCCCACTCTCCTCCCACGCTTTGACGCCTCCACCCCGCACATATGCGGAGGACACGGCAACATCAGTGGGTGCGCACCGGGCTTGTGGGAAATGACAAACATTTTTGCTGGCGATACGAAGACCGGTTATTAGGCCTAACTCAAGTGTGGATTGTGACTGAGCCCGGACTTGACGAATGACTTGCTGAACCAACGAACAAATCAAGTCACGGACATCGTGAGGCTTTTGTGAAGCTTTGATTTTGACGTTTCCCACTTGCAACGCGTTGGCGGCAACTGGCTTGACTTTCTTCATTCATTCATTCATCTTCCAAGCCACTTGATCCTCACTAGGGTCGCGGGGGGTGCTGGAGCCAATCCCAGCTGTCTCCGGGCAGTAGGCGGGGGACACCCTGAATTGGTTGCCAGCCAATCGCAGGGCACACAGAAACGAACAACCATTCGCACTCACACTCATACCTAGGGACAATTGAGTGTTCAATCAGCCTGCCACGCATGTTTTTGGAATGTGGGAGGAAACCGGAGCACCCGGAGAAAACCCACGCAGGTCGGGGAGAACATGCAAACTCCACACAGGGAGGCCGGAGCTGGAATCGAACCCGGTACCTCTGCACTGTGAAGCCGACGTGCTAACCACTGGGCTACCGGGCCGCCTGGCTTGACTTTCTTCGCAAATGAAATGGAATAAACAAATAAATGCGGTCCCGGTAATGTAATTGTGAAGGCGGCCATGTCCAGTCAAAACACAGTATCCTGATTAATATTGTGTTCGTGGAGTAAGAATGAAGTTCCGCGTTATGATATGTGACTTATTTCCAGCTTTGTGAAAAATACTTGTGTGCCCACCTCCCTGCCACAGACACACTCAGAGTGTTAAACACCCTGCATTGCAACTCCATCATCAGTTCGCGCCAGTTAGCAAAAGCCATTAGTGAGATGAGTGACGAGCAGGCGCGGTAGCCGGGCGCCCGCGTGACAATCGGCCTTTGCGGCCTCCACCTTGACACACAAGCGGGCCCGGCGCAATTCCAGCATGCTAACATGTGAGCTGTCAAATGGAGTTAGCGGCAGTTGATGTGGAAGCCGTGACCATCCATTAACTGGACCTCATTTGCAAATAAGTGCCACGAGATGTTCCGGTGCGCCACCACCTGGCGCTTTTTATATTGCACTCGGCTACATTTGAGTTGAAACGCAGATGTAGAGAGCAACATTTCACACCTCAGACTTGATTAAGGGCGGCCTGGTAGTCCAGTGGTTAGCACGTTGGCCTCACAGTGCAGAGGTACCGGGTTCGATTCCAGCTCCGGCCTCCCTGTGTGGAGTTTGCATGTTCGTTGCGTGGGTTTTCTCCGGGTGCTCCGGTTTCCTCCCACGTTCCAAAAACGTGCATAGCAGGCTGTTTGGATGCTCTAAATTGTCCCAAGGTGTGAGTGTGGGTGCGGATGGTTGTTCATCTCTGTGTGCCCTGCGATTGGCTGGCAACTGGTTCAGGGTGTCCCCCGCCTACTGCCCGGAGACAGCTGGGATAGGCTCCAGCACCCCCCGCGACCCTAGTGAGGATCAAGCGGTTCGGAAAATGGATGAATGGGACTTGATTAACTCATTCATTTATTCATTCAATTTCAGATCTGCTTGATCCTGACAAAGGTCGCGGAGGGTGCGAGAGCCTTTCCCAGCTGTCTTCAGGCAGTAGGCGAGGGACACCCTGAACTTGTTGCCAGACAATCGCAGGACACACAGAGGCGAACAACCATCTGCACTAACACTCACACCTAGGGACGATTTAGAGTGTTCAATCAGCCTGCCACGCATGTTTTTGGAACGTGGGAGGAAACCGGAGTACCCGGAGAAAAGCCACGCAGGCCCGGGGAGAATATGCAAACTCCACACAGGGAGGCCGGAGCTGGGATTGAACCGAGTACTTCTGCACTGTAAGGTCGACGCGCTAACTACTGGACCACCGGGCCACCCTCAATTTATTCCGTTTTTGTTTGACCCAATCAAATGACGCAGCATTATTGCTAGAATTCAGAAACCGCGATACCCCGCGAGAGTGGCTGCCTTTCCAGCAGCTTCTTCTACTTCTTCCTTTCATAACTTTGCTGCTGTGACTTGACAATTTCTCCATTGCGAGACTAATAAAGGATTTCCTATCTTATTTAAAATACCGTTACATCCCAACTAAAATCAGTGAGAGAGGGGAGGCACCCAAGTAAAACGGCTCTAAGGAGGAGGGGTCACTATTCTTTCATTTCTTGGGTAAAGTCTTATGCTAAGACGATTAGCATTTCGTGTTAACACCGGCGAAAAGCCCCACAAGGAATAAGGGACTCCCCGTGAATGTGAACCCGTTTATGTTTAGCAAACACTTAAGCGGTTCTCGGCAGAGGCCCCTTGACTCGTCCAAGACAATTAGCGCTCTCCCACGGATCAACAGTTGGCGGCGTCGGGAGCAGAGGGCCCTCCCGCTGCGGGCGTGCACGTGAGAAAGCACTTCTGATTTCTATTAAGTGCTGGAGATTAAAAAGCCGTCTCGTAGGTCGGGTCGTGCCGGTGTTCATTTGAATGCATTAGCGGGGTCCGAGGCAAGATAATTCTCTCATTAGCACCACTCAAACCCTGAATGACAACACGGGTGAGAAGGGGAGCATGTCGTACAACACTTAGAGTTAATTAGGCCGCCACTTCTCGGCTACTTGCGCCGGCGCTGCCGCATTCCCCGACATGGACAACGGACAGCGCGGCTCCGGCTACAATAATCGAGTCATTCCCCGCAAAATGACTTATTTGACTTTTCTTTTTTTTTTTTTTTTTGCTTCCGTGGGACCTATCCCACATAAGAAAAAAAATTACCTAATCCTGATGTTTATGTTCTGTCTGAAACACACTACTGTGCTACAAGATGTCACCAAAGGCCTGCCTATTCGGAAAGTAGTCCACGGAGGCAGTTGTGAACATTTTTAAGTGGGGGTCAATGATGTAACATAAGGGAACCTGGCTAGCTCGCTAATATACAATACAATTCAATACCTATGAAAGAGAAAAATGAGTCTTTGCTGCCAGCACCTAAAATTGTTCAGAACTGCCAAAAATGTGTCACAGAATCTCCATAATTTTGCTTACAACCCAGGCTAAAGTGAGCCCTTCTCCAACACATAAAGTGTGTCGCTCATTCGAGATGTATCACTCAACATACAGCGGTACCTCTTCTTACGAACGTCTCTTTGTTTTTTTGACATTATGCACAACTCTAATTTATTGTGCAATAGTCGAATTCATTCATTCATTCATCTTCCGAACCGCTTGATCCTCACTAGGGTCGCGGGGGGTGCTGGAGCCTATCCCAGCCGTCTCCGGGCAGTAGGCGGGGGACACCCTGAATCGGTTGCCAACCAATCGCAGGGCACACAGAGACGAACAACCATCCACGCTCACACTCACACCTAGGGACAATTTAGAGTGTTCAATCAGCCTGCCATGCATATTTTTGGAATTTGGGAGGAAACCGTAGTACCCGGAGGAAACCCACGCAGGGAGGCCGGAGCTGGAATCGAACCCGGTACCTCTGCACTGTGAAGCCGACGTGCTAACCACTGGACTACCGGGCCGCCGCAATAGTCGAATTGTAACATGTATTTGTTTCATATTTTGATGCATTTTTTTAATGCTTTAGAAAATATTTATATCTGGATTTTAGAGGGTGGAGGTGGGCGGGCTTGGAACGAATTAGCGCATTTACATGGAAAATGCATCTCGGCTTACAAAATGTTCTACTTAAGAAATTTCTTCCAGAATCAAAGAGGGGGGCGGGCTTGGAACGAATTAGGGCATTTACATGGAAAATGCATCTCGGTTTACAAAATTTTCTACTTAAGAAATTTCTTCCAGAATCAAGGAGGGTGCGGGCTTGGAACGAATTAGGGCATTTACATGGAAAATATGTCTCGGTTTACAAAATTTTCTACTTAAGAAATTTCCTCCAGAAACAATTAATTGTATAGGTTTCGAGGTTTTCACTCATTCCTATATTGCTTTGTGCAGCTTTAAAACGGGTTTTTGAAGCTGTTATTTTCCAACCCAAATGGCGGCTGGACAAAAACACAATTGAACAAGAATGACAAGCTCGCTATAACGAGTCTGCCACATATCTGCCTCTGTTCTTGACATTATCACAAAAGATAAGACGTCGCTCCCGAGCTAGTTTTCCGAGGAGATTTGAAGCAGATGATTTTTTTTCCTCTACCAACATTGTGTGTGAATATTGGGAGCACGAGGTTATGCACACGTCATTAGTCGCTCCGATTCCGCTCTGATAACTACAAAAATCGCAGTTTCTATTGTTATGAAGGTCCTATAAATTGGTCTCTTTTCCCTTTTGCGGGCTCCTGTTCGTTTACGCTTCCCTTGTCATTGTTCCCACGAGACTGCGCTCGGTTCATTTGCCCACACACACACACACACACACACACAGGTAGTGGTGGGGGATGTGCACACTACTTGAATACAAATTCCTGCACCTCCCTCGGCCAAGCTTGAATATTCTAGGGGGCTTTCAATTTTTCAGGCAGGTCTGCGACCCCCCCCCCCCCCCACACCCCTTCCTTTCCCTCCTCAGTGGTGCCATCACACTGAAGAATTTCGTTCGCCGGGGTCATCGGCGTTCCCAAAGGGGCCGGGGGTGGGAGTGGGGGAGTGGGGGGGGGGCGTTTGACTGAAAAAGGAAACTATTTGAGTTGTCTTTCTATTCGGCGTGGCTCTGTCATAAATTCCGTTTCCTGTCTTCCAGGCAGAAGCCCACTTATACCCCCCCACCCCCACCCCAACCCACCCACTCTGTCTGTAAGCGTTTTTCATAACTCTGATGTCACGCTTGCGACATCCAAACACAGCTCAGAAGACTTGGAAAAGGAGAGCAAACATTTCCGTGTTCTTTTTGCGCTGGCGTGAATTCTCTGTGAAAGTAGGTCAACGGGATTGTCAAAGTTTTCTTTCTCTCTTGCCTCCACTCAATAGCAAATGAGCAATTGGATTGAGATTCGGGGGAAGGGAGTGGCCGCCGTTTCCTCATCTTGAAATGGAACCAACAATCTAATTAGAGATTCCTAATGGGAACGTGAAAATTAGGCTAATCGGTAAATAGCAAAAGGTAATTATTTGCCACCGGTTGGCACGTGGTGGAGCGAGAGGAAAAAAAAAGGGAATTTTGAGTTCACAATTCCCCGCTAAATTATTAAACTCATTTAGAATAACTCAATAAATCCTGAAATATTTCCCCATGCTTGTCCAATACAAATGGCCTTGCCTTAGTAATTTGCCAGAATGTTCCTTGGGGTAAATCTCCGCCCGCAGTGGATGTGATTGAATGTTACAATTAAACGTACTAATTCATTGTCAAAAGCAACTTATCTGCTCGCGTGATATATCTGCCGCTTAATTGGAAAGCACATTTAGAAATGGTTTTCTCTTTGAATCTAATCACAACGAATTGGCTCCAAGTCATAAAATAAAGTGCGATATTTTGAAGTTTGGCTGCAGGAGTGAATGATTTCGCCGCTAATTGATATTTCCCGACGAGTGCCAGTCGTTCGGCGCGACGACGGCGAGACAAGCGGACGCGTGTTTACAAAAGGAACAATCCTCCTCCTCAGACTCCAACGGGGCCTCGGATATTCAAATGCGCGCTTTTCACTTTGGAGCCCTCAGCAGCCCCGCAAAGAAGTTGGATTATTCAAGGCTTCACAATAGCGCTGCGTTCATCATAAGACAAAGGAGAATCTCACTGGCTTTGACGTAGATGGAGAGGGGCCACGGGGGTGTGATTATTCACACGTGTGCCAGAAAAAAAAGGGGGAAAAAAAAGAATGTGCAGCCAAATGGGTGGCACCGTGCGACTTGCTTATGAATGCAAATAAAGTCTCTCCGAGGCGAATATAAATGACATTTTCTCCCGAGTGGGAGCATGAATATTAACTGTTGTACACCTATGATGCATCGCGCTACTTACTGCGACACTGACATGACGCAGTCCGTGAAAGGCCACACCTGACTGAAAAACAGCACTGCTCTGCGTTAGCTCCTTTCCAATAATTTGCAATAAGCACACTGGATGAGTTGACTGTCCTGAATTAAAAAACAAAAAAAAACCAAAAACAAAGTTGAAGCCAATGTAACGTTATGCACAATTTGAAGATCAAGTGATGTTCCCCCCAGCTTTCTGCATGCCATTTGAGTGGTGATTCCCAAAGTGTTCTACATGGGCTCCCTCTAGTGGTAAGTCAGAGAAAGCAGGTCAGGTTCAGTTTTATTTCACTTCCAGGACCATTTGCATTTAATTGATATTAATATATCCATCCATCCATTTTCCGAACCGCTTAATCCTCACCAGGGTCGCGGGGGTGCTGGAGCCTATCCCAGCCGTCTTCGGGCAGCAGGCGGGAGACACCCTGAATTAGTTGCCAGCCAATCGCAGGGCACACAGAGACGAACAACCATCCACGCTCACATTCACACCTAGGGACAATTTAGAGCGTCCAATCAGCCTGCCATGCATGTTTTTGGAATGTGGGAGGAAACCGGAGCACCCGGAGAAAACCCACGCCGGCCCGGGGAGAACATGCAAACTCCACACAGGGAGGCCGGAGCTGGAATCGAACCCGCTACCTCTGCACTGTGAAGCCGACATGCTAACCACTGGACTACCGGGCCGCCTGATATTAATATATTAATATTAAATTGATAACAGCTTGCTTTTAAACTGTAAAATTGTACTCAAAGTTACGTGCGATACAAATTATGAAGTACAGTTCCTGCAGTATTCTATTCGGTGGTATTTGGTGGTGAAAAAGTTTCCGAAACACTACACGAAAGAATCAGTGCTCTGAATTTTCGACAGGTGTGAGTGTGAATGTGATTTTTTTTTTGTTTGTCTTCAAGTGACAGATTGAAAAAAAATGGATGGGCGGAGGAATTTGACCTTATTTGGAGTGCTCAGCTTTGTATTTTGAGATGATCTGCGCATACTCCAACCCGGAGCGGTATATCGTTCGCCTCCTCTCGGGGTCAGAAAAGTCCACGTGGAACAACCCAAAGCGAAGATCGAATCCGTCGGCCCACTCGAAGTTATCCAGAAGCGACCAGGCAAAGTATCCGCGGACGTTGACGCCATCTTCTCTGACAGCTGATCGGGAAAGAGACGGGACGGGTTTAGCTTCTGTGCGCTGACACCAAAACGTCACTCATGGTACCTTTTTCCACTTCCTGGATAGTTTCCCTGTAAAACTCGCCACGCTGAGCATCCTCCATCACCAACGGCCCTGCTTGACAGAAGCCATTTTCTGTGATGTAGACCACTGGGTCACCAAATGTGCCCTGGAAAGCGAAGGACAAATGAATGGTGAAGAAACTCAAACACAAAGTTGATTTCATTTCACCTTCATGGAAGGCTGGGTAGCAATCATTCATTCATTCATTCATTCATCTTCCGAGCCGCTTGATCCTCAGTAGGGTCGCGGGGGGTGCTGGAGCCTATCCCAGCTGTCTTCGGGAAGTAGGCGGGGGACACCCTGAATCGGTTGCCAGCCAATCGCAGGGCACACAGAGACGTACAACCATCCACGCTCACACTCCTACCTAGGGACAATTTAGAGTGTTCAATCAGCCTGCCACGCACGTTTTTGGAATGTGGGAGGAAACCGGAGCACCCGGAGAAAACCCACGCAGGCCCAGGGAGAACATGCAAACTCCACACAGGGAGGCCGGAGCTGGAATCGAACCCGGTACCTCTGCACTGTGAAGCCGACGTGCTAACCACTGGACTACCGGGCCGCCCGGGTAGCAATCAATTAATTAATTCATTCATTCATCTTCCGTACCGCTTGATCCTCACTAGGGTCGCGGGGGGTGCTGGAGCCTATCCCAGCCGTCTTCGGGCAGTAGGCGGGGGACACCCTGAATCGGTTGCCAGCCAATCGCAGGGCACACATAGACGAACAACCATCCACGCTCACACTCACACCTAGGGACAATTTAGAGCGTCCAATCAGCCTGCAATGCATGTTTTTGGAACGTGGGAGGAAACCGGAGCACCCGGAGAAAACCCACGCATGCAAACTCAATTAATTGTTTTGTTTTTTTTTCTGATTCTCGCAGGTTTCCATAGTTCAAGGCGTAACAATGAAGACACGGCGGCAAACAGGAAATCTAATCTAGCCGCAGTCTCATTAGTGATTTGGAATTGGTTTGGCTTTGCAGCATGGGAATAGAGAAAAAAATTAAAAATTCTCACACGATAGCCTAGTAGTACTGTACCTCTGTATCTTTCTATCCTCTCTACAAGATTATTTTCCTTACAAAATGATTTTTATGAAAAGTAGGGAACTTACTTGACAGGTACAGTGAATGCGCCTACAGGAATAGCAAAAAAATAAAAATAAAAAATAAAAAATCCACAAATAACGCCCAAACAGAAATGTTTGTATAATAATTGCTTATAGCTGCCACGAGATGTCGAAAAAGTACATTTTTCAAGGAGACAAAGCCATGGCTAGGCTAAATGAGGCTCCTCCTCTGTCTTTTACAAGATATGTGACGAGATACCACAAGATGGCGCCAAAGAAAATCTGATTTTATGATGGGGCCATATCGCCCACTCCTACCTTGATGTAGTTGAGGAGCTTCCGCAAGCCACACGGCACCACAGCCAACCAGGGCGCGCCACAAATGCTCCAACTGGGATCCAAAATGTCCTCCGCGTCCCGGTCGCACTTCATGCACATCCGCCGCTCGCCGACGCATCCGTGTTTGACCTTCCGGGATGTGTAATAGTTCAAGGCGAAGAAGTCGGCCGTGCCTAACGCTGACGGCTCATCCTCGGAGAAGGAGGGAAGTCGCGGCTCGCCTTTGTAGCCCATCTTTCTGCTTTGAGCATCGATGGCCGCCCTCATCACGTCCGGGTAATCGCCGGTGACGAAGAGGGGCCATGCGAACCATCCCAAGGTGAACGCCAGGGCACGATCGGAAGCGGCGACATCCGAGGCGTTCTCGGGACGCAACGGCTCGAACCAGTCGCTGTTGAGGGCCAGGGACACCGCACCACCCTACGGGAAATCCTTTCAACATGAGTTATGCCGATAATTACGGAGGGCGGTGTATATGAAGTCCATTTTTTAAAGATAAAAGTGACAGTAGTTGAACGCAAATTTGATTCTTACAGTCAACACATTGCCAAAACAGAACTTGAAGAAGTTGAGAACTGGGAAGTATTAAGACATTTTTGTGTCATTATGTGTTTTGTTTTTTTTTTAGATCGGATTTGAATGAAGCGGCCCGGTAGTCCAGTGGTTAGCACGTGGGCTTCACAGTGCAGAGGTACCGGGTTCGATTCCAGCTCCGGCCTCCCTGTGTGGAGTTTGCATGTTCTCCCCGGGCCTGCGTGGGTTTTCTCCGGGTGCTCCGGTTTCCTCCCACATTCCAAAAACATGCGTGGCAGGCTGATTGAACACTCTAAATTGTCCCTAGGTGTGAGTGTGAGCGTGGATGGTTGTTCGTCTATGTGTGCCCTGCGATTGGCTGGCAACCAATTTAGGGTGTCCCCCGCCTACTGCCCGGAGACGGCTGGGATAGGCTCCAGCACCCCCCGCGACCCTAGTGAGGATCAAGCGGCTCGGAAGATGAATGAATGAATGAATGAATGAATTTAATTACTTCTTCGACTCATGCACGGGCCTCAAGGTGCACATCAAGAATCTTGCTCAAATGCTCCGACAGCTTTCGTCATACGCACCTGCTTTGGCCTGTAGAGCGAGTTGTAGCTGTGCCAAGCCATGACGTGGGCACGTAACATGTTGTGAGCCACCACATAAGCCGTAGTTCCCGCTTCTTTCAGGCCCGGCGCGTGGGCGGCGTCCTCGTGGCCGAGCTTGGCGCACACGTACGGCTCGTTGAGGGTGAGCCAGAGTTTGACACGGTCCCCGAACGTTTGGAAACAAAAGCGAGCGTAGCCGTCAAAGAGGGCGGCGATGGCCGACGCTTTCCAGCCTCCGCGCTCCTGGAGTGCCTGAGGCAGGTCGAAGTGGTAGAGGGTGACCATAGGGGACACGTCACATGAGAGTAAGTCATCTATCACCTTGTTGTAGTACTGGACACCTGCAGAAAAAACACACGAGTACAACTTAAGCCTGATTGATTCATTTGAACCCAGAATAATCATAATCAGCGGGACGTTTAAATGCCAATATTGTTCATTTGTTGCGAAATAGTAAATGCTGTTCAATGTCAGAGCCGCAATCTGCATCTGCCTCACCAAATAAATGTCGACTGTATGTAATTTATTTTATATTGATATATTTTTTTCCCTTTTGTACCTTTTTGATTGACAGTTCTTGTGGTCCCGTCAGGAAGGAGGCGGGCCCAGGAGAGAGAGAAGCGGTAGTGCGTCAGTCCAAGTTGCTGGATACATTTGAGGTCTTTTTCCCACAATTCATAGCTGTTGCAGGTCACATCACCCGTCTGCGCCCCGCACACGCGACCTTCCTCATGACAAAATGTGTCCCAGATGCTTGGACCCTTGCCGTCCGCCTGCCAACCCCCTAAAATTAAAAAATAACATCTATTGATTAATTGTTGGTTTGTTTGTTTTACATATTGTTGTTGTTGTTTTTTTTTGGGGGGGGGGTATCCTTTCATTTTTTGTTTATAAACGTTTCTATTTTGTTAAATGTGTATTGCATTAATTGTGAAAACTGGTGACCCAATAAAAAGTGGTTGTTTGATCTATCATTAATATTTAATCTGTCTGTCCGAAGACGGCTGGGATAGGCTCCAGCACCCCCCGCGACCCTAGTGAGGATCAAGCGGTTCGGAAAATGGATGGATGGATGTTTGTTTGTAGCAAATTGAGATTTTTTAAAAAAAAAACTCCTCCTTCCCCATTAAAAGTCAATGATTGGTTGTGGAGTTTGCCTTCCTACCTTCAATTTGATATGCTGCAGTCGCAGCTCCCCACGCAAAGTTACGTGGAAACATGTTTTTGCAGGTCGGTGAAAGACTGTGGTGGCTCGAATGTTTCTTAGTGACTACAATTAGTTATAGTTGCATTATCTTTGCGGAAAACCCTACGGTGGGAGCCAACTCGAGAAGCGAACAACCCGGAAGTGCTTCCAACGTGCCTTTTAAACGCATAAATTCCTAAAAAAAAAAATCACAATTTCTCCCCCTTTTAGCGCCATATATGGCATAGTGGTATAAGTGCAACGTGACACCAGCTGCAAAGTACTCTCATCATTGTAAAGATCTGGGGCAATGTTGATTATCTAATTTCTCTTCACGTATTTTTCCGAGTGTCTGTGAAAGCAGCGTACGGTGGGGGCGTTTTCTTCTGTGATGACGTTGCAGTCATTTGCATACAAAAAAAGACGGAATTACTCAGTTGTTGTTAAAACGGGATAAAATGCTTATTTATATGTTTGGCTATTTATTCATCCATTTAAAAAAAGTAAAATGAAGTGTATCGTTGGGGATGGATTTTCTTTGTATTTACAGAGTTTTGCCACAAGATGACACTCAAGTCAAGGCAGTGAGAATCGGTTTAATATTCTGTCAACAGCGCCGAGTGTTGACATTTTTATGTATTAAATTACTGAAGATAATGCTGCTAAAACGAATTTTAACTAAAAACGAGTATGATCGCTTAGTTATTCTCGTTCTCGGTTTTTCTAATTGAACTGGACAATGATTCCCGTACATGTTTATCTTGGAGCACGAGATGGCGCTCAAGTAATCAATCCAATTTCATTTGTCAAATGGGATCACCGGCACCATACCGACAAATGTCATGAAGTAAAAGGGTGATACCATTGTAAATAACTATAAACAATATTAGTAAGCGGGGTGGTATTATGCATTGATCTATGTGAAACAAAGCACAGAAGCTTGTAGTTAATACAGTGGTAAGTAATGCAAGTGGGGTCAATAGGTCAGGATACCAAAATAAGTCTATTGTGGCTCTGCTCTCAGATTTCCACTGTTCCTGTGTGGCAGATACTTCTGTGCTCCACTCTTGGGACAACTGATGACGTGACGCTTTCTGAGTGGGCTGCCTCGTTTCCCGAACCTTTGATATCAAGAAACACCTCCAAAAATGTTTGGCTCTCAAGTACTGAGGCAGCGTTTTTGAAACTTAAAAGTATATTTAAGATGCTCTGGGTTTATGAAGTTCAAATATTAACACTGCGCTTAAATTTGAGAAGGTAAAAAAAAAAGTTGGCAATATGTCATGGCCATTTGCTTAATGGACAGTTTTCGGGGGGACTAAACGATGGCTCTTTCACTGGTCACTTGCACGTACCCACTTTGTAAATTGTGACCTTGCAACCACCCTGAGAATTCATTTCTTCCCTAATGATTTTGTCAACAAGGTGTAAAAAGTCTCTTGTGTTACACTGGACGCTGAAGGACGCTCCTGTAAGGTGAGCCGAGGCCTCTCGGCCAAGTCACAAGAGTGAGGTGAGGGAATAACTCCACGTAACCCGTCTCAGGTTTGCGGATTAGGAAATCAAATTGAGTCAAATGTTTACAGAAAACAGCTGCTTAAATAGGCACTTAGAAGGAATTAGAAAAAAAACATTTTGAGGTTGGCAAGCCGGGCAGCAACACAGGCAATGTCTTTGTTTTGGGAGTGTTGGTGGAAGGCCCCCGGCCGGGGACAGATGGGAGCCAAGAACAATGTGGCTCGCTTGACTTTTTCTTGCGAGCGCTCTACCTGATCTCGGTGTCTTGTTTAGTATTGTGCGCACTATGCAAAAGAGCGCCGTGTGACCCTTTCTGCCTCTCTATTGGCTTGTGTGTGTGCCATGTGAGGTAGTGACGGACCAAAACCAACAAGCGGAGCTCCACCTACAGGTCAGATGCACTCAGATTGTTTCGATACTGTCATGAGATAAAACACATCACAATATCCATATTTGATGTTTGGAGCCAAAAATATATTTTCGTTTCAAATTTAGAAAGTCATTTTTCATGTTATTTGGCCTATTGAAGTTTTCCCTTTGAGATTCAATGAATTGCGAATGGATAAAGTGCACGAAAGCAGGGGGGCGACTTTTTTCTAATCGTGTCTCGATCGGCCCTGCGGTTGCCTTTCCAACATGCTGGAGCAGCACGTTGGAGTGCAAAAACAAACTAGCCGCTGTCCCATGAAGGGGCATGTAGCTGGCAAATTCCTGGCCCGCTCTTTGAACACATGTGACAAGCAGCACTTTTGACTCTCGGGCCACACGGGGCTGATCAAATAGCCCTGTTTGGGCTTGGCCTAAAGGAGAGACAACCAGGTCAGTCATGGGGCGCGTGGGGGTTTCGGAGGGGGGGTTGTTGGCTGACCTCTGAGGAAAAACGAGTAGCAAGGGAATCTTCCCATGTGGCGGACATACTGCAGCCTTCGTGCTCAAGTGTAAAGTCGTATGAAAACAAACAGACAAAAATTGTCCGGGATTAAGCATTTCCAGTGGCTAAAAATAAAGCGGCAACCCAGGAAAGTTAATTTTGAGCCCGTGATCCCGCTTGTAACACGAGGATGTGGCTGAGCTATGCGCTTGCCGCTCTCAATGTCAACTATTCATGATATTCACTGGCGCAGGGGGTCAAAGTTCAGGAGCACCTTATGAATTTGCCATGAACAAACCGGGCCTTTTAAGAAATATTTCCAGAATGAAACTCGGTCTTTAGGGGGTTTGTCTTCCTTTCGGGGGGGGGGGGGGGGTAGTGGTGGTGGAGGTCATAAACATTTGCATTCCTGCGCTCGGCGTGTTAATGGAGATTAACCCGAATTCGAGCCCGCGTGTCAGCCAGCAATTCAGGTGGCTCATACCTCGCATACCTGCACTATTGTGAGCCTGCTCGCATTCTCTCGGAGCTCCGACGAGGACACCGCTTCGCCCTGTTCTTTCGGCGGCGCTTCCAAAAACAACAGCAAGATAGCCGAGACTTGATATTCCGACACTTTGTACTTCCCTTTCAGGAGTTGTCTGACCAACTCGCCATTTAGAATGCGAAAAATATGAGCCAATTATCTTATCACAAGGCGCAGAAATGTTTTTAAGAGGGTCAATCTGACCACCTGCATGTGGGAGAGAGTGTTCATGTCATCGTCTGCATAAAAAGAAAAAAAACACACATTTATCTTGGAATTTTGTTGAAAATGGCCACAGCATTAGGTACAGCCAGGGACGAAGCTAGAAGCAGTGCGGGTTGGCGTGCAAGTGTGCTTCTGTATGTGTGTTCTTGTTTATCATCAGTCAGCTTTTCATGAAATAAAATCACACCTACAGTATCCGGAACAATGCCCATCGCACTCATTATGATGAGCTTTTTACTGTATGAAGGCAATTTTCTTCGCCTTGTCTTTGTCTTTTTTTCTTGCCTTTTTTGTACTATCTCACAGTCTGCACACTACTTGTTAACAGCCAATCAGAATGATTGTTAGAGATGGTATATTCTTTCTTCTCTGCGGATTTATTTAAATATAAATTTGCATTCAGATTATTTTAAAGTTTATATTCCGATCAAGTACAGTATATATTCTTTATAGAAAATAACTTGTGGAGGACTATCAATGGGTCTAAGAATACTGCATCCATGTGAAAATTAAAAAAAAATTCCCTTAGTGTGGGGGTGGACAGAAAATGATAAAGGGTGGCCAGGTGCCCACTCTGGCCACCACGTAGCTCCACTCCTGGTTAGAGTGGTTGCCTTGCTTATTATTCTCTCCAATTGTCTTTTATTATTATTATTATTATTATTATTATTATTATTATTAGTAGTAGTAGTAGTATTATTGCTGTTATTATTATTATTATTATTATTATTATTATTATTATTATTATTTTTATTATGTATTTTGTGTGATTTAAAAGTTACCCGAGTAGTGTTTTGAAATCTCTCGTCTTCAATGGACGTAAGTGACGTCAGTGCGTGTAAGCAGCAGTCCAGGTGCGTGTTTCTTTAAGAACTCCCCATCTCCCCCCCCCAACCCCCCCCCCCCCCCCCATACACACACCCACACACACTTTTTTCCTTTCTCTCTTTTCCTTCACTCATTCTTGGAACGTGAACATAAATTGAGCAGCAACGTGCTACTTTACGTATGCTACGTAAAATGTTACGTCAGACGTCACTTGTTCGGAGCCCGGCGTGCTTCGTTTCGGTGCGGGATCCGATGGGAGTCAACACCCCACCCACCCCTTTCTCCCACCCCGTCTCCCACGCCCCCTCCACACTGTCACACACACTCTCACGCACGCCCCCGCGCACGTGCACACCCACCAGCACAGGCACCAAGCAGAAGCAAAAGAGACGCAGATCACTTGTCTCCATTCAGTGTGCACACGCGTGGAATTTGGGGAGAGATGTCGGGGGGCGGCTGGGGCGCGACTGGACTGCTTCTGTTCGCGGTTTGGGTCAAGGTAAGGTTCGGAAGAGCACAGTGGTGTAGCCAATGTCTAATTTGTTGGGGAAATTTTTTTTCGCTATGACAGGCAGCAGTGGGTTATTCGACTCCATTGTCACCTGGAGCTATAAAATGGAGACTAAATATAAATCATTGTTATGGAATTACCAAGTAAACAGTAGTCGTTCACCTTTCAGATGTAAAGTCATTTGGACACATTTTTGCTCCTGGTCATAAAACCTTGCATGTATTTGTGTGTATTTGCCCTCAAAATGAACTGTATATATTTCAAAAATAACTTGGATTGATAGTATAGAGTACCTTGAAAGTATTCATTCAGATTCCCCAAAATTGATTTAACCATGTAAGGGACATTTTCACTTTTATTGTACATCTCATTTAGTGCAATGAAGTACAATAAAGTTCAATAATTGGCCCAATTCTGTGCATTACGCCTAAATAAATATAAACCAGCAGTATTTTAACAGTAGCGGCCCGGTAGTCCAGTGGTTAGCACGTCGGCTTCACAGTGCAGAGGTACCGGGTTCGATTCCAGCTCCGGCCTCCCTGTGTGGAGTTTGCATGTTCTCCCCGGGCCTGCGTGGGTTTTCTCCGGGTGCTCCGGTTTCCTCCCACATTCCAAAAAAACATGCGTGGCAGGCTGATTGAACACTCTAAATTGTCCCTAGGTGTGAGTGTGAGTGCGAATGGTTGTTCGTTTCTGTGTGCCCTGCGATTGGCTGGCAACCGATTCAGGGTGTCCCCCGCCTACTGCCCGAAGACAGCTGGGATAGGCTCCAGCACCCCCCGCGACCCTAGTGAGGATCAAGCGGCTCGGAAGATGAATGAATGAATGAATGAATATTTTAACAGTCCTGTTACTGAATGCTCAGAAATCCAATCCATCGCCAGTCAGCGGCACCTGATTTTTTTTTTTCTTTTTCTAAGCGCCATACTCCCAAGAAAAACCCCTGAAGTGGACCAGACAGCGCACGTCATCCTAATCAGTGGCGTGTGTGTGCAGTCAGTTCACACTAATCGCCACTCAAGCTTGTTATCTCCCGCAGGCGGCCGGCCGCACGCCGCTCGCAACGGATGGCACGACAGGTGCTGAGAGCGCCTTGTGGTGGTCCGGCCTTCATTTAGTCCACTTTAATCAGAGAACAATGTGAGATGAAGGCCGTGGTTCGGCGCTACCTTCGATCCCCTTTTAAAGGTCCCCCCTTTTGCTACCCTTGACACTTTAACCACGTTGCGACGCACCTTTTTGGCCCGAGAAAAGCCACAAACTGTGACCTCGATGTCCAAGAATTAGCCTCAGTCAGGTAGGTTCTTCCTTGGGGGTGCCTTGAGTTTATCTAGAAAACACTCACCGACAAGAGCCCCCCCCTCCCCCCTTCCCCCTCCACACCCTATCGCGCCTTTGTGCTCACCATGTATACTACCACCTGCACTCTTGATGGATTTGTGTTTGCTTTTACTTTGCATTGACTGCAACTTAGAATCCATCATTTGTTATGTCCTGATGATGGTTATAAAATGCTAATAACCTTATAATAGCGGTGTCAAATTCATTTTTGTACACCATAACTACTTTTGAAGTCAGACATCAACGCTAATAGATTGTTTGATTTACTCTAAAAAAGGGACTTTTGGGAAGAAAACGATGCACAAGATTTGCTTCCGCGGGCCGCATGAAATGAAGTGGTGGCCTGGATCTGGCCCCAGGGCCTTGAGTTTGACAACCGTGCCTTAGGGATACATTTGGCTTGTCCCCAGGATAGTTTCATTCAAAGGATCACTTTTGTCCACATTTTCACATTCTGTATGTCTTTCTTTCGGGTGAGCTTGGAGTCCACTAGTTGGCGGTCCGCGAGTGCAGCTTGCATCTTGACGGCTCTGGATCGTGTCCCCGTCTTTTGCGAGAGTGGCAAGAAGGCAGCGTCTGGCTGTGGCGGCGGAGAAAACATGGCAAGCATGTGTGCAGGGAGGCGGGTGGTCGAGGGGGTGGGGGGGGCATGAATCAGCGCAACAGCAATGACCTGCGCTCTTGACTTCAGAGACGGCCGATCAACAAGCGGTCCCGGCGACTCTCATTTTCGACCTCGGGTCAGCGTCTCAGCGCGACTATTCTGGTGAAGGAGAATGTGGGGCCCTATACTTGTGTGTTTGGTCTTTGGAGGTCCTCTTCTCGGTGATTTGCGTGTGTGGGCCAAGTGGCCTGTGGCTCTGACCCTAAATGGAATAGACCTGCCTTTGTGGGTGACATAATGGCATACCTTAAGTGAGCCTTGGAGGGCTCTCACGCCATCTCCTTGATTCATGCACCCATGCAGAATCTTCCCCGGGTAAGAAGAAAAAAAAAAAAGACAAAAAGAAAAATGTGCCAGCTATCTGCGCAACAATTTCTCTTGTCGCAGTGCTTGGCCACAACAATTCCTCGTAATGATCCCTGCTGGAATTCATAAGGAAGTTGGCCGCAGCAAATTGTGGTGTTTTTTCAAGGAAATGGCCCCACTTAACGTTGGACTGCCGCCTCCCACGGACACACGGGGAAGCCGACGGCAGGATCCAGATGGGCAATGTTGCTACGGTTACCCCTGAAAAAAGCCACTTAGTGACTTTCCTGATGAGCTGACTTTAAACTTGAAGTTACTGATGACTTCATTTTTCAATTAAAAATGTAAATTACAACTTGGCGTTGACACTCAACAGATGCCGACCACCCGACTTCACATGATTGACGACCAGTTTGGCCAAAACTTATTTGGAAGTATTTGTGAGAGTGATGTTGAGCAAGATTATTATTATTATTTTTTTAATGAAACATAAAATAACGATGGGCGGCCCGGTAGTCCAGTGGTTAGCACGTCGGCTTCACAGTGCAGAGGTACCGGGTTCGATTCCAACTCCGGCCTCCCTGTGTGGAGTTTGCATGTTCTCCCTGGGCCTGAGTGGGTTTTCTCTGGGTGCTCTGGTTTCCTCCCACATTCCAAAAATATGCATGGCAGGCTGATTGAACACTCTAAATCAGGGGTGTCCAAACTTTTTGCCAAGGGGGCCAGATTTTATGTGGTAAAATGTCGGGGGGCCGACCTTGGCTGACATTCTTTACATTGAACAACAATATTGTTCAACAAATTTTAGTAAGCCACTCTGTTTCACATTTCCATTTTTATTTTTATTTCAACAATCTTAAGAATTTCTTTTGGTTCATTTGAAACAGGTATATCACATGCAACTGCTTATTCACTTGACTTTTTCTTAAACAGAAGTCTCCTGAGTGCAAATTGATTGATTTGAAAGATAAAATGTATCACCATGACTTTTCAATAGTCACAAAACCTTTGACTCGAACAACAGGGAAATGAACAAGCAATACACATATCCACAACTGCAAGGATCATTTGAAATGTGACATATCAGTCAATATAAACACGTAGTGATGTCTTGTTAACTCGTGAGTGATGCCCTCTAGTGTCTAAATGCTATTACTAATTTAGTGAATGCTATTACTCATTTAGCCACTAGAGGGAAGCAGTACTCTATTAAACATCACTCACCAGTCTACGAGACCTCAGTCAATGCAACACGTGTTCCATTGCGCCCAACCTGCGGGCCAGACGGCACTGATTTTATGACAGGGGCCGAGGGCCGGATGAAATTCGACCGCGGGCCGGATTTGGCCCCCGGGCCGGACTTTGGACATGCCTGCTCTAAATTGTCCCTAGGTGTGAGTGTGAGCGTGGATTGTTGTTCGTCTATGTGTGCCCTGCGATTGGCTGGCAACCGATTCAGGGTGTCCCCCGCCTACTGCCCGAAGACAGCTGGGATAGGCTCCAGCACCCCCCTGCGACCCTAGTGAGGATCAAGCGGCTCGGAAGATGAATGAATGAATAAAATAACGAGAACCCATTTTGAATTAGTTTTTATTTGAGTCAAAATTAGTCTATGGATTTCACTTCATATAAACAGCTAACGATACTTGTTTTTATTTAAAAAAAAGAAGTCTTTCGAGACTACTCTTAACCATTTTTTTTAAAGACGGTCTCTATTGCTCTGACATTTAACTGTTTATGTTGTCATGCAAACTGAATGCACACATCTATATATATATATTGCGCGTCGTCCCACACGCGGTCTGTCCTTCCGTCTGTCCCTTTTCAAAACGTACCTACTTCAGCGCGCCGCTGCGCGCCGCCACTGCGCCGCTCAGGCAGTGGCTCACTACGATCGCGCGGGCATCTTAGCGAAAAAATGTTGTCTACCCACAAGCATTGCAATGAAATTGTTAGTTATTTAGTAGAGCTAAACATCTCTTTATTTTCGCGATAAGCAATGAAGATGAACAAAAAGTTGAACCAAGCAACAACACTTTTGTGGGCCAAAGGCCCACCTTACCAGCCTTCCTCAGGAACTAGCTGATGAGCCGCCCGGAGGGCGGCGAACCAGCTAGTTGTTTCTAAATCGAACGATTAAATGTGGAGACCACATACAGCCATGCGGGTCTTTATCTTTCAGCAGCAAACTGATCGGACTTGATTGCGTGATGACGATGATGTAGAGAATCTTCATTGAACTTTGACGATCGTTTGTTGTGGGACGGAATGGGAAGTGAATTAATTTGGAGAAGGATTGGTCCCATTCGAGGAGTTAAAGCAACATCTGGCTTATAATGGATGGATGGATGGATGGAGCAAGTTTTTGGAGTCTGTTAACAAGAAGGACTGTTTTCGGTTACACAACCAAATCTTTCATTCTCATCCCATTGTTGCCATCTGGTCTTCATCTCTGCCGAGTGTGCCTTTGCTGAAAAATGGGTGTGTGTAACGTCAGGCTAAATTGAAGTGGAGCTTATGTTTGCGAAGCATGAACTTTTCACGGTGTGTTGCTGGCATTCTTGCGTGAGCGTGAGTTGTATTGTAGGTGTGCCCGGGGATGCTCCTGTTCCAAATTGGGGCGAGCAGGCCGCCAGAGCTTGGCCTAAAGCTGTGAAACTCCATCCCGCCCTTGGTGCACTGGTGAATAAAAAGCCACCGGGAGTAGAATGAGTGATGGCAGATTCCAAAGGAAGCACTCGCAATGGACACTGGCAAAGAGCAGCGGAAGGCGTTGGAAAATGGGAAAGGGAACAGTCGTCCTCAGATGAGACACTGGCACTTGAATATTGTTGTGCAAACTTGATGGTGAACACAGTGGTCAAGTCAAGTCAAGAGTATTTCTAGAGCACTTTCAAACAGCCATCGCTGCATACAAAGTGCTGTACATGGAGCGATTTAACATACACAATAAACAGTAAGACGAAATGGTAATAAAGGCGGTAGAAAGCACCAAGCAGTAAAATCATGCCTAGTCGAACGTCAAAGAATACAAGTGAGTTTTGAGGAGGGCTTTAAAGATGGGCAGCGAGGAGGCTTGCCGAATGTTCAGTGGGAGGTCATTCCAGAGAGAGGGACCAGCAACAGAAAATGCTCGATCCCCTCTAAGCCTCAGTTTAGTTCTTGGTACTTCTAACAAAGACTGGCCCACAGACCTGAGGCACCGGGCAGGTGTGTAGGGGCGGATGAGCTCAGAGAGGTAAAGTGGCGCGAGATTATTTAGAGATTTGAAAACAAAGAGGAGGATCTTGAAAATAACTCTAAAAGGAATGGGGAGCCAATGAAGGGATGCCAGAGTAGGAGTTATATGCTCCCTCTTACGAGTACCAGTCAAGAGGCGAGCAGCGGCATTCTGGACCAGCTGAAGGCGCTTAATGGAGGACTGGCTGACTGAGTAAAGGGCATTGCAGTAATCGAGCCGGGATGTGACAAAGGCATGAATTACTGTCTCAAAGTGTTCATGAGAGAGGAGAGGTTTTATTTTGGCCAGCTGTCTAAGGTGAAAGAAGCTGGATTTAAAAACGGCACCAATTTGCCGATCGAGTTTGAAATCACTGTCCAGTTTAAGGCCCAAGTTTGAGACCGTTGATTTCAAATAAGGAGACAGGGGGCCGAAGTCTACAGGATGGAATGTACAAGGGCCACTGGGACCAAACAATATCACCTCTGTCTTCTTTTCGTTGAATTTCAAGAAATTTTGTGCCATCCAGGTTTTGATTTCTTCCAGACAGGATAGGAGTGGCCTTAATGAGAAGGTGTCTTTCTTGCTCAGTGGGACATAATGAGAAGGCATCTTTCTTGCTCAGTGATTTCTTGCACATAGATCTGGCAGTCATCTGCATAGCAGTGGAAGGGAATACCATGTTTCCTAAAGATGGAAACCAATGGGAGAAGGTACAGCGAGAATAGCAGAGGCCCCAGAATTGAGCCCTGTGGAACACCACATGACAGGGGAGCAGTGCGTGACTCAGAGCAGCCAAGGCTGACACAAAAGGTCCTGTCAGCTAGATAGGACTACTGTATCAAATGCTGCAGTTAAGTCCAATAAGACCAGACACACGTGGTCTCCAGAGTCATTTGCCAGGAGGATGTCATTAGAAACGCGTAACAGTGGTGCCTTGACCTTGCCGCGTTGAGCCAAAATTGGCATTAGGAGCAAGTGTCAGATGCTCAAGGGAAGTCTGGAGGTAAAAAAAAAAAAAAGGGTCATGACCTCGCACATGGACACAAAGTTGCCGATGCATTTTCAGCCATTTATTCAATGTGACAAATAGTTAAACGCAGAAATGCAAAATGACAACACTCACAAGGAGCTGCTGTATTTGAACACTTAAGAATGAAGAAGGGTTGCCGTTTTATGCGGGAAGAGGGTGTTGTGGGTGATATATACACAGGGTCAGGCATAATGATCTGACATATTTGTAGGTTAAATAAAAGCCAAAGGCGGCCCGGTAGTCCAGTGGTTAGCACGTCGGCATCACAGTGCAGAGGTACCGGGTTCGATTCCAGCTCCGGCCTCCCTGTGTGGAGTTTGCATGTTCTCCCCGGGCCTGTGTGGGTTTTCTCCGGGTGCTCCGGTTTCCTCCCACATTCCAAAAATATGCATGGCAGGCTGATTGAACACTCTAAATTGTCCCTAGGTGTGAATGTGGGCGTGGATGGTTGTTCGTTTCTGTGTGCCCTGCAATTGGCTGGCAACCGGTTCAGGGTGTCCCCCGCCTACTGCCCGAAGACGGCTGGGATAGGCTCCAGCACCCCCCGCGACCCTAGTGAGGATTAAGCGGTTCATAAAATGGATGGATGGATGGATAAAAGCCAAATAAAGTAAAGAAACAAAGTGTTTTTATTCTGGAAAAGTATGTACGTAATGCCATTCTGTTTCATTATGTTTTCAAAAATTAAGTGGAGTTCTGGCGGCGTGAGGTCGGCCGGTTGATTTTTGTTTCAATGTAGATCCAGTAGCTCTGAAGTTGGTAACCCATAACAAGATCGGGGTTCGAGCTGGTTTCGGGATCATGGCTACGAAGCGCTTGTTGAGTTGCAGTTACAGATTTTTTTGTTTTGATCGACGTTTCAGCAACGAAAGTCCGCGATGCTCACCAGTCCGATTCATGGCAGCAACTGAAAAAGAAACGTAAAAACAATGGCATCGTTAAGAAACAAAGCAAAATGGCATTCTATGAAAAAAATGGCGGTATATGTACTTTTCGAAAATAAAAACACTTTTTTTGTTTGACTTGATTTGCCTTTTATTTAAGCTACAAATGTAAAATGTTTATAAATATATAAACTTCAGATTTTCTTTTACGGGCAAAACTGCTGCATCATTGCCAAGGGATATTTACTTCATAGCGTGCATTGTCAAGGGGCCACCAGTAGATGGCAACGTTACAGCAGAAGGGCCTTTTTTTTGTTTTTTTTTTTCTTCCTCCTTGGGTTGGTTGTCCACCGTAGTGCGATTTGTACAGGTGGATGCTGAGTCCGCTCCCCTACTCCCGGACCTTCTTGTGAGTGTGTTTGTTTCGTCAGAAGGGAGGTTTGTTTCTCCCTATCCCTAACTCTGGCGTTCCGTCCCCTCATGAAACATGTTGGACTCCATCTGTCTCTTCCGTCATTGGAGTCGAGCGCTGTTGATTTATTCCCGTTTTGTTTGTCCCGAGCTGCGTCATCTGCTCGGCATATTTTTCACGCCGCTCACGACTGGAGCGTCGCGTTGAGCTCTCTCGGCTCTGCCCGAGCCTTGACCTCGGATCCCTTCCGAGGGCAGGAGCTGCGGCGGGAGCGCTGGGGAGTGGCCCGAACGAGAGGGGAGATCACAACTCGTTCCCCCCGGGGGAGGTCTAATTAGAGGGGAGTCAGGCTCGGAGGTGTGTGCGCTCTTGTCTAAGTGTTGAAAACGGTACTTGGGAGAGTTATAAAACTGGAAGGTGAGGCCCCATTTGACACTTCAGACGGCATGACGAGGAAATAATGGATGAAAAGGTCAACAAGAATGTTGAAATAGAAGCGGGGGTTTTCTAAAGTTTTCAACAACGCTGTTCTTTTAATCAGAGTTGCAAGTCAACTTTTCTAAGATTAATTTCTTTTCTTTTGCACACAATTTGAATCACATCAGGTTTCCATAAAATACATAATAACAATGCCATGTCATATAGTTATATATTTATAGCAATATTTATGAATTAAAGGTAAGTCTCTTTTTTTCTGAAACATCATGCACTGAAAATTTGTCAAGTGGTCGCACGGAATGAAATCATCTGGATCCAGAAACATTTTGAAGTAGACTAAACATCGAAAAAAAAAAAAGCATCTAAAGTCCAGATGGTTCTTTGATGTGCGGCCACTTGACAAAATAAAATGGAGCTAATTACACCCGCCATTTTTTTTTAATGTGCAGCTAGGAATGACAAAAATCTGTCTTGCGCAAGCTTTTGTAGGTCGAACTTAAAACTAAAATATCCCACAAACATGATGTGCTATTCAGAGCCCCCCCCCCCCTTTTTTTTTTAAACAGCGTGAAAAATACTTTAAGGGACACATGAAGTAATCTCTGATTCAAATGTGCAGTTCATCAGTGTCATTACTACAATAATTGTATTATATAAAGTACATAGCTCTGCCTAACAAGACTCCATTTAGCTTAATGCTAACATATATTGAAAAACTCCATTTACATGCTCACGGTTAGCATCGATCACGTTTGAACACAAATGGTGGAGCAAATTTTTTAGACAGACAATGTGCCATATTATTACCAGGTCATATATTCTTATATATTTTATATATAAGAATATATATATATATATATATATATATAATATATGTATATTGTAAAACGACGATCGCAGCGTTGTACTGATTCACTCACAGTAGGAGCAGTAGCAGTAGATTTTTATTCAATTATGTCTGTATGACTATTATCCTCTAGTGGCCATATTGCGGAATTACATCTTAATGCTCAAACTGATTATTTCTTTCAAATTTTTATTCTAAAGTACAATATTACAATGCTTTTCTTGTGTGTGTGGGGATGGGGGGGGGGGGAATTCTGGAACAAATTCATGGCTATTCCATTCATTTCATTGGGTAAAGATGATTTTTGGTAGGACCGTTTTGAATTAAACCTGTGTGTTGAGGCACCGCTGTACTAAAAGAATATCAAAGAATAAAGAGACGTTTATTTGGCGGCAAGTGCAGGACACATGTGAGGGAGGCCAATATTCAAGGAGTGAGAGCGGCAGATTTCGGTGAAGGATGTCCACAGAGCAAAAAGGCCCAGTCGAGGAAACGTACATGAAAGTGTGCCGCACGGAGCAGATAAAGTTGCACAGTCCTGCAGCAAGGAAACCAAGCGGCACTAATTCCAGATTCCGTGACAGCTCGGAAAACAAATAGAAGCGCGGCTATCTGTCTGCTGCTGAGAGAGGGCGGAAAGGAGATTGGATGGGAGTGTGAGAAATGTCGAAGTGGGAGGACAAAAAAAAAGCTCAATCTGCTGCTAACAAGATTGCCTGGGTGACTGCTTGGGTGGCGCGTCATCCCTCTGGCCGCTCACTTATCAATAATTGAAAATGTGTTTTGAAGCTGCGGCTGGGGAGCAGATCTCCTCTCATCTATGCTCCTGCCTAAAAGCGCTGCGGTGCAAACAAACAAAAACAAAGCACATTTGGGACAGTTTAGAATGAAATGTTAACAAGTCCGTATTTTGATATTGTGGCCGGATAACGAGGAGCAAAGTTAGCATAGCTTTGTGCCATTTTGACTTAAAACCGCCACCTTGCTGTTGTCTAAAATTGACCTTGAAGCGCCGTCGGAATCGCATAACGAAACCAAACCCACAAAACAGGTGAGATGCCTGAGGGCATTTTGATGTTGATTTCAGTAAACAGCAGAGGGCGCTATAAGGCCAAAGTGACAGCCCTCTGACATGGATGAAAAGAAACTTGTTAAGTGTGTTGTTTAGTTTATTTCTGTTGATGCAAATTAGCACAAGAAATAGTCATTGTTGAAACACTTTTTTTTTTTTGCATTGCATGCAAAGAGGCCATATTTATGCGAATATCAGGTGGCAGCTGGGAGCATAACCTGAAGAACTAAGCGTGAATGGGACTTTTATTTTTTCAGTTTTTATTTGATGTTTTGTATCAGCCTGCAGCATGTTGTTTCACTGCTGAACGGTGATGGATGTTTGACCTGTCCAAAGTCCAAAAAAAAAAGAAAGAAAATGCAGCCGCTGGCTACTGTTGTTCCAAGGCCTTGACGGCTTGACAGCCTTTGTCTATGCACGGCGGTAAATTTGAAGTGCCACTGTGGAATTTCGTCCCGGCATACCTTCGCCCGATGACTTCGCCCAAAAGCTCGCGCTCGTTGTGAACTCAGTGGGGGACAGAACAAAACACGTAGGCCTGACTTGTTGGAATCTGTCGTCTGCCTCCGTCTATTCAACAGCCTCCCGCTCTGCAAGAGAAAGACGAAAAGTATATCCGATTTGTGCATTTGAGTGATATGCCCCCACCCCACCCCCAAAATAAATAAATAAAATCTCTTTTTGTTGATCGATTCATGTCAAAACTATTCCGATTTTCTTCGCATTTTAACTAAATGTGGCGTCAGTGTGTCATAACGCAGAGCGAGTAACGTGCCAGCCAAACAATTGCTAAGCATTTGTTTTGCCAATGCGGAGAGGAAAAGGAATGTGTGATTTAATTCTGACTGACAAAGCGGGAATGTTCCCACTCGCACAAAAATGTTTGCGGGGTGAGAGATGCCATCTGCGTGTCATCTTGAGTGTGTTTTTTTTGTTTGTTCGTTTTTTTGTTTATTGCGGTTGATTGGCAGGAGGACAAAGCTGGAATGTGCTTCCGGAAAGCGGACGCAAATGGCTTTCTCACCATAACTGTCCCGGTTAAATCGTTACATGATGGGCAGGTGGCCAGCAAGCGAGAATGCGACCGAGCGAAGCCTCGTCATTTCGGAAAAGTCGAGAGGCTTGTACATCAAGGTCCCTTTGTCCACAGGAATACTGGAGATTATATTAAGTTACAATACAATACAATGATGTTAAAGTACACTGGCCTGTCGACATCAGCTACAATACAGGGGTGATAAGATACATAAATATACATTCATTCATTCATCTTCCTAACCGCTTGATCCTCACTAGGGTCGCGGGGGGTGCTGGAGCCTATCCCAGCTGTCTCCGGGTAGTAGGCGGGGGACACCCTGAATCGGTTGCCAGCCAATCGCAGGGCACACAGAGACGAACAACCATTCGCACTCACACTCACACCTAGGGACAATTTAGAGTGTTCAATCAGCCTGCCATGCATATTTTTGGAATGTGGGAGGAAACCGGAGCACCCGGAGAAAACCCACGCAGGCCCGGGGAGAACATGCAAACTCCACTCAGGGAGGCCGGAGCTGGAATCGAACCCGGTACCTCTGCACTGTGAAGCCAACGTGCTAACCACTGGACTACCGGGCCGCTACATAAATATACATTATACATAAATATACAAAATACATCAGATCCATAAATATTTGGACACGACCAAAAGTAATGAGACAAATGAACAATCATCAATCAAACTTCATTGTCCAGCTACATTTTGAAGTTTGTCCAGTGAGTTCTGTAGCAAGCCACTGAAGATGAGAAGATATTGTTCCAAAACCGTGAATTCATCCTGTTGTTACTTTTGCCAGCAGTCACATAATCACTAAATTAAAATTGGCATTCGCACGGAACAGCCGAGCAGCCCATTCGTCCATTACTTTTGCCCTCGCATTGAAGCTGGAAGTCTTTCTTTCATTTCCGACTCATTGTGTAGAGGCAAAACGATCACAATTGTGTCCTAGTACTAATATTTACACAGCTGACTGTACCGGGGAACATTATCATGAGTTTTTATGCTCCTACGGTCAAAAGAAAAAAATCCACTGCTGCGGTATCACTTGTATCATGATATATCTGCTGTATCGTGATACTATCGACTAGACTTGTATCGTGATATGATATCTGCTGTATCGTGATACTATTGACTCGACTTGTATCGTGATATGATATTTACTGTATCGTGACACTATTGACTACACTTGTATCGTGATGTGATATCTGCCGTATCGTGATACAATCGACTCTAAGGTCACTATTAAGCGATCTTGATTTAACGTCGGTGACATTTAGTATTTGGCACCTGCATGTAAATAAGCCAAGAACGGTCTTTTCATTGAGCTCGCGGCGAATATTGAACTTTTTTTTTATAATGCACACCGGCCTCGTGTAATTGCAAGTTTTCTGCACAAGTCAGTGCAAAACATGTTAATTAGCAGCAAAAGCCTGGCAGCTGGCGAGACATCAACATATTTGGCCAACGAGCCGTTTTGCACAACCGTTGAGGCATTTATTGCTTTTCCCCCCCTCTGACGCCAGCGACCAAAATGCTTACTCGCGCGCCCTCAATATTGCAACATTTGCTTGCTTGTAATTGCTGTGGTTAATTTGTGGAGACTTTTTTTTCGTAGGGGGGGCGGTGTGGGCAGGATTTATTAAAACAAAATGGCACCGGGGGTTTTCTGTTTGCAAGATCGCCGTAGATTGAAGCACCCGTGCTATATAGCTTGTCTTCCAAATCTGTGTTTTCCATTAATTGTCTGGTTTTATGGACGCATTCAAGCGTATGACACAAGCAGCGTGCAGATGTATTTTTGTCATAAATCCTGGTTTGGTGTCATCATACTCAGCCGCTCCCTTTTCCTGGAACCAATCGATTTCTGGTTGCCTGCGCCTCGCTGGTTGGACTCTCCAAATGGATGACTGCTGCTTCTTTTGCTGGCCCCGTAGAGTCGAGGTAGGGTCACCGAGGGTACAATTATTTCCTCTTAGAGAGTGAAAAGGATAGGGTTTGGGTTTTTTTTGTTTGTGTGTTTTCATGGTTACCTCCCATGCCAGATTGTTGGTTGCAGTGCCCCGGTGTGTTTTGCTCGTGGACCCTTTGTGAACCCCGCATGCCCGAGCTATCTGGATGACGCAAGAGAATCAGGGCAGATCCAGCACTTGTGTCAGGCACACCCAGCTGTTGTCATAATTCTTCCCATTTGAAAGGCCTTCTGTGCTTCTGTCTTCTTGGATTGTCCATGTCACTGGACAGAAACAGGGTTGATATTTTATTTTATTTTTTCTCGGTGGGATGGGTTCTCCACCCATCGACTAAAAGCGCTCTCGTAAACCATGAGCGTGATGAAATGAAAAGCAGGGAAGAATTACACTTCCCAAAACGTACTCTTCAATCACACCTCATAAAAATAAATCCAGACCGTGCTAGGGTAGGATCAGTAGGATCTCATCGGGTTACGTTGTCAGAGCTTTTCGTGTCCTTCCTTGGGACTCGTGCCTCTTTTTGGCCTCGATCCTTTTTTTGTCCGATTTCTCAGCAAAGTCCTCGAATAATTCCCAAGAAGCCGGTGTGTATAAAGTCTTGTCATATCTTTTACAAATGTCCGTCTTCCAGCGTCCATGCGATTCGCTTCTTCCTTGGCCACCTCACCCATCAAGATTAGCGGTTGTGCCTTGGCACATGTCCGCCTGCTGAAGGCATCACATTTTACGGGACAGGGGCGGTCCAGGGGGTCCTTCTCATTCTTTTTGAGAACTTGAGAGAAAGGTCTGTTACATCTCCCTTTCCAATGCGATCTTGTTGTCCAAAAAACCTTTTGTGCCACTTTTACTTTCAGACTTTCTGGATCCATGAGGGAGAACAGTATTGGTGGCATCATGCTGCGCTCAATCTCTCCATCTCTTGACTTGAGATATACACTCGGGGTTTTTGCATCTTTTCTGGGTAGCGGCGTATTTACGGTGTATCTTATTTTGAAGGCAAGTTTAAACGTTACCATAGCGACCAGAGAGTGTCGCGGCCAGATCGGACGTTCCTCGTGTCATGTTTCGGGTTTTTATTATGTTTTGAATATACCATGGGCGGCCTGGTAGACCAGTGGTTAGCACGTCGGCTTCACAGTGCAGAGGTACCGGGTTCGATTCCAGCTCTGGCCTCTCTGTGTGGAGTTTGCATGTTCTCCCCGGGCCTGCGTGGGTTTTCTCCGGGTGCTCCGGTTTCTTCCCACATTCCAAAAAAACATGCATGGCAGGCTGATTGGACGCTCTAAATCAGGGGTGTCCAAACTTTTTGCCACGGGGGCCAGATTTTATGTGGTAAAATGTCGGGGGGCCGACCTTGGCTGACATTCTTTACATTGAACAACAATATTGTCCAACAAATTTTAGTAAGCCAGTCTGTTTCACATTTCCATTTTTATTTTAATTTCAACAATCTTAAGAATTTATTTTGGTTCATTTGAAACAGGAATTTGAAATATGACATATCAGTCAATATAAACAGGGAGTGATGTCTTGTTAACTCGTGAGTGATGCCCTCTAGTGTCTAAATGCTATTACTCATTTAGTGAATGCTATTACTCATTTAGCCACTAGAGGGAAGCAGTACTCTATGAAACATCACTCGTAGAAACATCTACTCGCCCAACCTGCGGGCCAGACGGCACTGATTTTATGACGGGGGCCGAGGGCCGGATGAAATTCGACCGCGGGCCGGATTTGGCCCGCGGGCCGGACTTTGGACATGCCTGCTCTAAATTGTCCCTAGGTGTGAGTGTGGGCGTGGTTGTTTGTTTGTCTCTGTGTGCCCTGCGATTGGCTGGCAACTGATTCAGGGTGTTCCCCGCCTACTGCCCGAAGACGGCTGGGATAGGCTCCAGCACCCCCTGCGACCCTAGTGAGGATCAAGCGGTTCGGAAAATGGATGAATGGATGAATATACCACAGTTTTCATGCAGGTCATACCACATTATTTTTGGGGGGGATTTAACCATCACACCTTAAAGGTCGGTCCCTGAAAATATTGTCTGACAATAAGTTGGGGACCACTGCTCTAAGTTGCTCAGCTTGCCATTGTCGCATTGCACCTTGGTTTAAAAATTCAGCTCTGTTTTTCTGTATAGCTGAAGCGCTCAAGACTCATTGGTGCCCCATTTATGGAGTTTAACCTGCTTTTTTTTTTTTTTGAAATGGGAAGGACTGGGTTAGGACAGAAGCCAGGGATTCTTCAACACGCTTGTTCTGAAGCTATGCCCAACGTTGCCAAACCCTGCTCCCCGCTGAGATGACCCTGGGCATGAGCTCCAGCTGTACAAACACAGCCTTATTGCTGAACACACTCTCATGTTTAAGCTGAGCCAAATCCAATTATTTAGCTAGCCTTGAGACTCCCCTGCCACTTCTTTTATATATAATGTATACACATATACATTTTATAATATTTCAGTAGCACCTATTCAGCTGCCATGTTCAGGTCACGAGCAGCTCTGTCAGGCTAAACAAGCCTGACAAATACGCTCCACTGTTCTCTTCTAGCCAACACGGTGGTTGACCGGTTAGCACGTCGGCCTCACAGTGTGGAGTGGCTTTTCTCTGGGTACCAAAGACAGCTGGGTTATAGCTCCAGCACGCCCGTGACCCTTGTGAGGATAAGTGGATTTGAAAATGGTTCAATGGATGGATGTTCTCTTCTCCGTCTTTCTTGTGGTTGTTCCAGCTTCCCGCAAACATGTCAGCTTTTGCTCAACTCCAGCTTGACACTTTTGATCCACTTTGTTTGAAAAGTCGACAACGTCGACAGGGAGCCAGTGCTAAGACTCGCATGGTCACCAGTCAACATGAACAATTGGCGACTGGGGAATCCAGCCCACGTGAACATAAGCGCATCCAGGCAGCTGTGTTACCTTCAATCACCTTGCCTGCTGACTTTTTTAAATTAATTTGGGGGGGGGGGGGGGGGTATTTTGAAGCTGCCACATCACGCTTTGGACCCCTCACTTTAAAGGCTGGCTGTGCTCCAGATGTTAGTGGTATAATTCTTGCAAAATTTCCTTCTTGTCAGCCATCGCACAATAATGACAGGGAAGTTTGAATGATTCGTCAACGCATTGTCGACGACGCCGAAGTTCCAAACGCACATTTTCGGACTGAATTTTAGGCTTACTTTCTTTAACCCTTTCATACATTCTGTAACCCAGGGGTCGGCGACCCAAAATGTTAAAAGAGCCATATTGGACCGCCCCACCACCCCCTCCCAAAAAAAACCAAATATGTCTGGAGCCGCAAAAAAATAAAAGCCTTATCATGAAAGCAACAGATGCTCTATATGTAGCTATATTAGCCTACTATCAGCATGACTAAATTGGCTACAAATACACAACGAGCATTCATGATTAAAAGTTTTTTGTTTTTCCCCTGCTGTTCATCCTGTAGAGCAGGGGTGCCCAAATCTTTTTACGCACACACTTACACACTCATGCCGTAATGAGCAACAGCCATAACAGCCTCCAAGATGAACGAGACACGGGACGCGCTTTTGCAGCGTGCTAACTAGCGTTAGCATTTAAAAATTCTTCTCTCGGCAAGTGCCCTCGGTGAATTGAACACAACCGGCTGTTTTTTGGGGTGGGGGCGGGTTTAACAACAGCCCCCTGACTGACATCCCGCTCTGCTAAATGTCACAGGCTATGACGCAAATCATCGTTGACGAAATGTTGAAATTGAATATTTATTCCACACATTTTTACAGCAATGGAAAACGTTAATGTTTATGTCATATTTGTCCTCTTATAGAAACCATATTAAAACAAAAAAAGATATCCCTCCCCGTCTTTTTCCATTTTCAAACATTTTTGAAAAAGCTCCAGGGAGCCACTAAGGGGCACTAAAGAGCCGCATGCGGCTCTTGAGCCGAGGGTTGCCTGCCCCCGTTCTAACCCAAAAATATGATAAGCTGTCCACTGTACGGCGGCCCGGTAATCCGGTGGTTAGCACGTCGGCTTCACAGTGCAGAGGTACCGGGTTCGATTCCAGCTCCGGCCTCCCTGTGTGGAGTTTGCATGTTCTCCCCGGGCCTGCGTGGGTTTTCTCCGGGTGCTCCGGTTTCCTCCCACATTTCAAAAACATGCGTGGCAGGCTGATTGAACACTCTAAATTGTCCCTAGGTGTGAGTGTGAGTACGGATGGTTGTTCGTCTCTGTGTGCCCTGTGATTGGCTGGCAACCGATTCAGGGTGTCCCCCGCCTACTGCCCGGAGACAGCTGGGATAGGCTCCAGCACCCCCCGCGACCCTCGTGAGGATCAAGCGGTACGGAAAATTAATGAATGAATGAATGAATGTCCACTGTAGTAACCGCTATCCCTGAAAGGGTTAATGTCTTCTTGAAGGACGGTCAACACCCCCCACCCCCCACCCCGCGTTCCCCCATATTTGTTGGTTACCTTTCAATAAAGGTGTCTAAGCTAATTGTACGCTGTGGGAGCCACACTGACAAGACAATAGTCGGACCAATGGACGCGGTGGCACCATTAGACCGGTGAGAGAAAAACCCAACGGTCTGTGATCTCCGTTTTGAGACCCTGTTATCATGGATTTGACCGTTGCCTTTTATCATGAGAAGAACAGCAGCTGGATACAGGTGTTAAGGTTTAGTTAAAGGCTGAGGCCTAGCTGACCGCTAAAAGCTTTGGAGCACTTTATGAAAGCTGGGTTATTGGCTTTTAACAAAGAAGCGCACAAATGCCTTCCCGCTACAGCAACAAGGTTATGGATGACGAATTCCACCAATTAAGAAAAGCCGTACACTGGGTTGGCAAGTTTGCGCCACAATTATGGTTAGCCAGTGACCGCAGACGGCGCTCTGGAGTTGAGCATGGCGACTGTTGCTGCTGGCCAATAAAAAAAAAAATGGGTTCAGCACAACTCAACAGAACAAACTTCTTGGCTCCAACGCACTTGCGTGGGAATCTTCAGCGATCGCATTTTATGCTTAATGGTTATTGCTTTACAGCACCCAGGTTTCATTTCCTTCATTGAATGTGGTCGCGATTTGGGCCCAAAGGCTTGCCAGTTTTGTTCTTTGTGTATTTCAAAGAAAACAGCTACTCCAGCATCGGTCTTCTGGGAGGTCTGGCGTGGGCAGCTTGCTTTTTGAAAAGTAAAAGGGCTCCTTGTTTTGGTTGGGGGGTGAACTGCCGCAGTTGATTCGACAGAGATCTGCATTGTGATGGCGCATTGTTGCGACCAAAATGGATAGAATGAAATACATTTTGACCGGAATTGTGTGTGTTCTCTCGTCGGGGGGAAAAGTAGTGAATTGTGTGGGGTTTTTTTTCTCACATGCTGTTACTGTTACAGCGATAAGATAATTGAAAAATGATCGGCTTCCTGGCGAAGGCCTTATTCAAGGCAACTTTTTTTTTTCAAGGAGAAGTTTATTCGTGTTATCCCTCAGGTCAGTCTGAACTTATGGAACGACTCCCACTTCTTTCTTGATGTTCCCCGAAGTGCTCAATTGAAACTTCATCTTTACACTTTGTATTCAAAGTGTAACGCCTTCAAGCGGTGGACCTCACATGTTGTCATCCGCGATCCTGCGCCGGTCACTTTTGGAGCCAGCAGCCCAACAGGGAACCCGTTGTCCTTGGACGCTCGGAACATTGTGCCACCCGGCTGTCGGTCTGAATCCCTCGACGAGGCGATGTTATGAGGAGCGGCAGATGTTTCTGGGGTTTGCGTCTGCGCGGTGTGTGGTGATAAATAAAACTCTGAACTCAATCGCCGCTGCTGTTTTTTTTTTTTTGTGGCTTTCTCCCGCCGCAAGCCCATCCATCCATATTTGTCGCCGCTGTGTGGTCTTGCGCTAAATGGCTTCAAACCACACCTCGCTTCATGACTGCTTCGAGCAGGCGATTGTGGTGATTCGGTGTAGCCGCAACCAGGCGAAATAAATCAATTGCACCTTTTCAAGGGAGAACTTGCAGCGCAAGTGAGTCCTGCTCACTTGCCAGCCTTTGATCGTGTGAATGCATCGAACGATAATGACATGGACTGGCCTGAAAGGCGTAAAAACACTTTCTTTCAGTCTTGATTTTATCAACAGCTCGTAGTCTACGACACTAAATCACTTATCCGGGATTTTTAAAATAACATTAAATATGAGAAAATATGGGGCGGCCCGGTAGTCCAGTGGTTAGCACGTCGGCTTCACAGTGCAGAGGTACCGGGTTCGATTCCAGCTCCGGCCTCCCTGTGTGGAGTTTGCATGTTCTCACCGGGCCTGCGTGGGTTTTCTCCGGGTGCTCCGGTTTCCTCCCACATTCCAAAAATATGCATGGCAGGCTGATTGAACACTCTAAATTGTCCGTTAGGTGTGAGTGTGAGCGTGGATGGTTGTTCGTCTATGTGTGCGATTGGCTGGCAACCGATTCAGGGTGTCCCCCGCCTACTGCCCGGAGACGGCTGGGATGGGCTCCAGCACCCCCCGCGACCCTAGTGAGGATCAAGCGGCTCGGAAGATGAATGAATGAATGAATGAGAAAATATGTTTTCTAAAGGCCCAGCCCGGTGGTCGACTGGTTCACAAGTCACAGTGCAAAGGTCGTGGGTTCGATTCCGGCTCTGGCTTTCCTGTTTGGAGTTTTCATGTTCTCATCGGGCCTGTGTGGGTTTTCTCCGGGTATTCCTCCCACATTTCAAAAGCATGCATGACAGGCTGATTGAACACTCGAAATTTTCCCTTGGTCTGAGTGAGCACGGATGTTTTTTCGTATCTGTGTGCCCTGCGATTGATTGGCAACCGGTTCAGGTTGTCCCCCGCCTACCGCCCGAAGTTGGCTGGGATCGTCTCCAGCACCCCCCGCGACCCTAGTGAGGATCAAGCGGTTCGGAAGATGAATGAATGAATGAATGAATGAAATGATTTGTAGCATTTATTGCTCAATACGCCGTAACAAAGGCGTTGCCAGTTGTTGCATCATCGGAGCGAACTGGCTCAATCTGATTTTGATTTAGCGGTAATTGGATCTTTGCGGTTCGAATCTCCACAGGCAGCTTTATCTCTGCCCTCCTCTATTCAAATGAATAACATTTTGAAACGCCGCTTGGCGTGAGGCTAAATGATGGATTAGTCAATCTTGCTTTTTGGACGCAAGGACGGAGGAGATCCCGGCAGAGGAGCGAAAAGATGGATGATTTCGGGGGCTGGGGGGTGGGGGGGCAAACTCAGGATTGTCCACCCGCTCTTGCTTGAGTTTCACATCCTTACATAATCTCCCGCCTGTGTTACATGCGGGGCCAAGGCCATCAATCACGGGGAGAGTCAGTAGTCAGGAAAACAAGTGGCTTTTTTTCCCCCTTTTTTTCATATTTAAGTGGGTGTGATGGAAGATGCGTTTTTTGCGTGGATGTCATCGCAAAAGTCCGACTGAAGCTTTCCAGCTGCTTCTTTTTGAAGCTCTCAACCAAAGCCAAGCCAATGCGCTTGACCGTAAAGAAATGCAATCGGCGATCTGTGAATTTACTTCTCTAAGAACCCCCGCAGTAAGAAAAGAAGCCCCAAGTGTTGCTCCGGAGCTTTTGTGTCGACGTTCATTCGGGAAATGACAAGCGACGATGCCGTCGCCGACATCACCGTGGGAACCAATGTGGGCCTGTCATGACTTCCTGCCGCTGATATGCACTTTAAGCACCAAAGGGGCCAAAGGTGTCAATTTTCCTCTTTGACGAAGCTCACTGCTCCGACTGAACTCTTCCAGGGATCCGCTGTCGCTGCGCATGGTTTTGCTTTCCGGTTGGGAGGTTACGAACTTTGTTGCTGTTTTTGTGAGCTGTCAAAAGAGCTCTTTTGAGGGCCTCATTCCAAAAAAAAAAACACCACCAACTCCACATTAAATGTCAAACCAGCTATTAAGATAAGATAAGATATAGGCGGCCCGGTAGTCCAGTGGTTAGCACGTGGGCTTCACATTGCAGAGGTACTGGGTTCGATTCCAGCTCCGGCCTCCCTGTGTGGAGTTTGCATGTTCTCCCCGGGCCTGCGTGGGTTTTCTCCGGGTACTCCGGTTTCCTCCCACATTCCAAAAATATGCATGGCAGGCTGATTGAACACTCTAAATTGTCCCTAAGTGCGAGTGTGAGTGCGAATGGTTGTTCGTCTCTGTGTGCCCTGCGATTGGTTGGCAACCGATTCAGGGTGTCCCCCGCCTACTGCCCGGAGACGGCTGGGATGGGCTCCAGCACCCCCCGCGACCCTAGTGAGGATCATGCGGTTAGGAAGATGAATGAATGAATGTATATTTATGTATCTTATCACCCCTGTATTGTAGCTGATGTCGACAGGCCAGTGTACTTTAACATCATTGTACTGTATTGTAACTTAATATAATCTCCAGTATTCCTGATGAACGAATGAATGAATGAAAGATAAGGTATCCTTAATTCGTCCCACACAGGGGAAATTTACAGCCTCCAGCAGCAAGAATGTATGTAGAAAGAAGAAAGAAGAAAGAGAAAAAAACCACCAAACATCTTTCAATTAAATGCAATATGAACACAAAATGGATAAATCGCAGTACTATTTACAATTTTCCTTCACATCATTTAATTACTATTATTATTATGATTATTATTTTTTATTCATCAGCCTGACAGCAGTCGGTAGGAACGAGCGTCGGTATCTCTCCTTCTTGCAGCGCCGGTGTAACAGTCTCTGGCTGAAGGAGCTACCAAGTGCTGTCAGGGCGGGCTGGAGGGGGTGGGAGGGACTGGCCATCGTAGCTTTTAGCTTAGTTAGCATCCTTCTGTTGCCCACCTCCTCCAGAGTGTCAAGGGAGCAACCCAGGACAGAACTGGCCTTCCTGACCAGTCGCTCCAGTCTCTTTCTGTCCCGGGCTGAGATGCTGCCTACCTAACGTGACAATTTGGGAGATTAATGTACGTGGTAAATCTCATTTGGTCGCGTGACATTTTTCCTCACTCCCGACGGTGGATTTGACAGCTCTTAGTGTTTGTTTTGTCTGCACCGCATCATCACCTTGTAGACGTTCGGCCACTGTGGCCACACACACATGGCCGGCCGGTGGGCTAAGTCTCCAAGGAATGATGCCATTAGCTTTTGTTACACTCTCTGATCATATGTTTGCGTTGCAGTCTCTTTTTGTCCGCTCCGACGCGATGAGCCGTGATTTAGAGCAAGGGTGAGGTGGACGCAGCCGTTATAAACATTATCGGATTCGCTCCCTGTTTGTTTTACGGGGCCGATAGTTTATGGTCCCAAACGCTAGCGGAGGGTTGGAGGAAAATGGCCGCCGACCACCATCATAAAAAAATGATGGATGCCGTAACCTATCCGATTCCCGTTACCCCCCCCCCCCCCTCCGCAAATAAACTTTTGCGCTATTATGCCTTTTCAGGACCTGTTTAAGGCGACAGCTGCTGCAGCAATTAGTTTCATTCGACTTCCTCTCAAAGGTGTTTGATCAGGTCGAAGAATGGATCGACGCAGTCGAGCTTAAGCCGTTGCCGCAAAGTTGGACGCAGTCGACCGGTCTTCATAAAGAACCCGTGTTCGGCAGACGGATGACACTCAAGAGACGGAGAAGTTGAGAGGAGTCTGGCAGAAGGGCTTTGAGACATTCGGTGAAGGGTTTTGAAGAAGGTTTTGGAAGATAATAACAATCCATCAGGAAGCGGAAAACGCGATGCAAGTGCTACTCTGGTTTCTTCGCTATCCTGTGTGAAAAGGGATTTTTTTTTTTTTTGCAAGACAAGCCAAAATTATGTCATGGCTTTTATTCCTCTTATCTGTCGCAAAATTACAGAGTAGCCTCAAACAAGTCTAATCGCTCCTTCATCCCGGAGTTTCATCACGATAAGCAGAAAAATCTCACATTTGGGCCAAACTCCTCCGATACGAAAAAAAAAAGAGGTTCCTTTCATTTGCTCTGACTAGATGAGCGCCGAGGGAGAAGAAAAGAAGGCCACGATGTTTCCTCTTCCAAGATGTGTTCAGTGAACGCTTGCATAAATCCCTCAAACGTGGATTAGCAAAAAATATCTTTTCCTCTTCGCTTCCATTTAGACAGAAGCGGGTCTTCAAAAAGGTCTGCCCTTATTGAAACGTTGGACGTGGATTTAATCAAAGGCAGGCCTGCCTGGAACACGAGTCCAAGTTTTTGCGCTTTGCTAGCTAGCGCGGTCAGAGTTTCTCGCTTTTGTTTTTGTTCTTTCCCTCCTGGAAGCTGGCACGATGTCAATGACATAACATAAGGCTACCGTTGATTCATGCATGACGAGGCGTAACCCCGAAACTCACTTCCTCTCTTGAAATAATCGAACTGGCCTCGGAGGCTCATGAGACGTTGACCTCCTTGTTGTCTTGACTTTTGTCGCTTGCCCTTTGTCACACCCGCGCACATTTTTTAGCTCATGTGGATACCTGTGATAGGAATGGCTTGGTGGTTTAACCTCTGTCAAGTTTGCACACGGCTTCAACGTGATGTTGCGGGAGCTATGATGTCATACGGCGGCCCTTCCAAACACGACCGCAGTCCCTTCTCGGGGCTTGAGGCGTTCCAGCGGTTAATAAGTTTGAATTGTCAGCGCCGATGGGCGGGGAACGACACGCTTCGTTGCAATGCTGGACATTGTGGCTTAAATCTCGTGTTTTGTTGGATTTTGATAAAGTGTCCTTGTGTCGGCCATTTGCGTTGCCACATTCAATCCGTTACGTGTGCATTGATAGGTTTTGCGGGGGTCTTGGGAAACATGCAGTTGAGCCACGTGATTATCTTTTCTCACATGTATAAAGTGAATTTTAGTGGTTTTCACATCTGACTGGCATGCTTCCAACGGCGAGTTATTTTGCTGGTGGCTAGGGGGGAAAAAAAATCTGCTTTCAGAGATTAATACATCGACCCCAACCCTTTAAACCAAATTTGATCCAACTTACTTAAGAGAAGAAGTTTTTCTCACACAGGGCCTCACGGGTGCAATTTTTTGTACCGCTTTGGAACCACTAAGGTCAAACAAAATGTGTTCTAGGATAAATAGTTTGGGAGTTTTCATTATAGTCTGTATATTTTCATTTTGGCTTTCTTTAAATTCAGTTTTAATGACCGTATTTTTTTGGATTATACGTCGCTCCGGATTATAAATCGCACCAGCCAAAAAATGTATAATTAAGAAGGAATAAACATACTGTCGCATTTTTTGGGGAAATGTATTTGACACCAACACCAAAAACATACATGTCATCTTGAAAGGCAATTTAAAATAAAAAATAAAACAACAATACAACAATAGAACAACAGGCTGAATAAGTGTACGGTATACTAACATTACATGACTGACATGCCTGGTAATGTCAGTAACGACGTAACATATTACGAGTTATTCAGATAACTAAAGAACATGCTAACAAGTTTAGTAAACAATCAGTTTCACTCCAAATCAATAAATCCAATGAAATCTTCATCCTCTGTGTCTTTTTAAACGACTCCCCCAACTCGGGAGGTAGATGATGCGCCACTTCCTCTTCTACGTCGCTTACGTCAGACTCATCGTCGATTTATCAACACAGGCCGAGAGCGCCCTCTTATGGTTTGAAAATAACATGTGAAATGACAATCACGTGTTAATAATTTCACACGTAAATTGCTCCAGAGTATAAGTCACGCTCCCGCCAAAGTATGAAAAAAACCCTGTGACTTATATTCTGGAAAATACGGTAGTGTTTTTGAGCGCACTTTTATTTTATTTTCATTCATTCATTCATTCATCTTCCGAGCCGCTTGATCCTCACTAGGGTCGTGGGAGGTGCTGGAGCCTATCCCAGCTGTCTCCGGGCAGTAGGCGGGGGACACCCTGAATCGGTTGCCAGCCAATCGCAGGGCACACAGAAACGAACAACCACTCGCACTCACACTCACACCTAGGGACAATTTAGAGTGTTCAATCACCCTGCCATGCATATTTTTGGAATGTGGGAGGAAACCGGAGCACCCGGAGAAAACCCACGCAGGCCCGGGGAGAACATGCAAACTCCACACAGGGAGGCCGGAGCTGGAATCGAACCCGGTACTTCTGCACTGTGAAGCCGACGTGCTAACCACTGGACTACTGGGCCGCCTTTATTTTATTTTTTTTAATTTTGAGGGCAAATGCATCACTTTATTTTAGTTCTAGGTTTAGTTTTTGTAAATCCATGGAGTATTTGTCAAGTGCAAGGTCAAGAAAACATCCCAAAGCACTGTGTCATAAAGTAATCTTACTTTATGACAAATTCTCAAAACGAACTGATCTTCCTTCTTCTGTACGGACGTGCGGCAACACCAAAATAAATTCACTTAAAATCAACCCCGAAAACTCGAAGACGAGCACGTGCCGTACCTGCGCTGGCATTTCGAGTCGACGCGAGAATCCCCTCCCGCGTCGTCTGCTCAGCTCACTCTTAACTTGGCAAAGGGAGTTGCCCCGTGTCATTGCCGGGTGTTTACGAGCCTCGGAGAGCAGCTGCGGGGCCCCCTGATCTGTGAATCCTCGAGAATGCGGGTCCTGCTGTGTTGCTAATGGGCCCTGTCCAACATTCCTCCCGCCTGTCCACCGCCACACGAGACGGGAGCCTCGCTGATGTCCGATGACATCACATCCTTCCCACATGTCGCCTGTCAAGAAGCACTTAAATGATTGCACGCAAAAACAAATGTTTTCCTACGTTATAAATAATTCACCTGCGTCGCCAAATGAATCATTCCAATGTTTTTGCAAGGCTTGGATTTACATTCGCTCGTTACGTTGCGCTAGCCATTTTTCTAGTTAGCCCGAGGACACCGCTGATGGAATCTCTTGTTTCCAGGTTTTTGTATGGGCCGACAATGGAGATGCAGTGTTCATCCGAGAGTTCACCCTAATTCGACCGGACCACTTCTCCGAGGAGCCTCACCACGACACCAGCCAAAAACCTGAGGATCCGGTAAACGATTTTTAATTCCATGTCAGGACGATTTGTATACATTCCTTAATAATTCCTACGGAACGGAATGGCCGTGTCCCATGGAAGCTAGCAACTGCCAATAAATCAAATGTGTTTACGCACGGGGAGGATTCCGCTTGCTAATGATGGCGGTTTTGAAAGTGAAACATTGCAGCGGATGCAAATTCACACTGGCAAAAACCCGATGAGGCGGAACCCCACTCTTGGCGAGCGATAGCGACCTGATCTGAGCTGTCCATTAAGACGCGACATCCCTTATACAAACGCACCACCCTCAGCTACCGGATCATTTGTTTTGCGTTGTCGTATGTATGACATTTTCTGTTTCCGAGTGAAATAAATGAATTGATATTCCTTGAAATGATGCATGCCCCAACAAAAAAAAACTTTGCGGGCTTGGAAGGCCGACTACATGAAAAGCGAATGAGTGATGTCAGCAGAGACTCGTTAGCCCTTGTGTATCATGCTAACGCGTCTTAAGACCTGGAGGCCGCAGACTCCCTGGAGCCGTATTTGTGATTCCTTTCAGCACTCACTTGGTCTCGGACTCCATGTTCCTTGTTGGATCTTGGTTCAATATTGAGCTTGATTCGCGGCCAAGATAAACACGGCTTAATTAGCGAACGCTCCGGGAGGCGGGTCGCGGCCTCCGATGAGTATTCGCTTTGACTTCTGTGAGTATGCCAGGGTCGCTTGGCGCGCATTAAGGCTGACCTAGCCTGCACCCTTTACCGCGTCCCTCGAGAAGGGGGCCGACACGTTTGCTCTCTCCTGGTTTTCCTCGCCAACGCGTTCCAATATACTTCAGCGGACTCGGCCGTGAATGAGCTTCGAGCAAATCGGCATCCACAGACAAAGAGTCGTAGTCCATCGTGGCTCTGATGACTGAAATGTTGGCCGACTCCACATTTTTTTTTCCACTCGGGGAAATTTTCCCAGACGATTTGCTCCTGTTCTTCATGTTCAAAAGCAGTCAAATAAATGCCAGCGTAGGTGAAGGCTTTCAAAGGCCTGTTTGTGAGATTTGAGGCGCAGGAGAGGAAAACTCTTGGTGATTGAACAAAAGAGGAGTGAGGTGGTGACAGGATCAAGCGTGTGGATTTCTGCTCAGCCGGCTACCGTCTAGACGGCAAATGCGTTCATCCTTGAGATAGACCACTTTGAAGAGAAAGGTAATCTCTCATTTCGCGTGGGTTTGTTTGGAACCCTATTTGTTGGACAAATATGGCTTGGCTTCACACCAGCGCTGACCGAGCTGTACGGAGGCTGCGGCATGAATGTGCATAAGGTTTGACAAAAATAACAGCTAACGCGGTAACAACTCAAGACTTTATGGCCAAGGCGCTTTGACTGCAGCTTTGGGTCAATTGTGGGGGGATGATCTCGACCAAAACCGGTCAGGATGTGCGATAGCTTATGACGGTGAAGTGGTTATAATGACAGCCTTGAGTTAGCGGTTTTAGACACGGATGCGTCCTCATACTGCAGGTTGAAAGAGTGTAAAGTTGTTGTTGTTGGTAGTGGTGGTGTTGTTTTTGTATAATCCAGCGCAAGTCGTCGTGTTTGGGAAAGTGTAGCAAAGAGCAAGCAGGATGTGCACTCGGTGGCCCAGCTTCACATCCCGTGTTTAGCTTCTACATCAGGGATGGGCAACTAGGGGCATGTAGCCTGCAACCACAGTCTGAGTGGCCCCTTGTTTAATAAATAAAAACTACATTTAAATCGTGTTGTTTTTTTAACATAAAAATGCGGATAAACATACAATATATGTTTTCCAGGAAAAAAAATGGGTGGAAATCGGGGGAGACAAACCCTGAAAAAGAAATGGAGGGAAAGATTCATCCATTCATCCATTATTCATTCATTCATCTTCCGAACCGCTTGATCCTCACTAGGGTCGCGGGGGGTGCTGGAGCCTATCCCAGCTGTCTTCGGGCAGTAGGCGGGGGACACCCTGAATCGGTTGCCAGCCAATCGCAGGGCACACAGAAACGAACAACCATTCGCACTCACACTCACACCTAGGGACAATTTAGAGTGTTCAATCAGCCTGCTATGCATGTTTTTGGAATGTGGGAGGAAACCGGAGCACCCGGAGAAAACCCACGCAGGCCCGGGGAGAACATGCAAACTCCACACAGGGAGGCCGGTACCTCTGCACTGTGAAGCCGACGTGCTAACCACTGGACTACCGGGCCGCTATTCCATCCATTATTTAAAACGCATACCCAAAATATAAAAAAAATGAAAAAGAAATTCAAATCCATCGGTGCCATAGGTGTAAGTGTCCACTGTAGTTTTAAGTTGTTATATCCTGCCCTATACTACAACATGTGTCAGACTATTATTTTTGGGAGGCATATTTGGAATGATATGGAGGTCAAACGGTACCTGAATAAAACGAATCATTTTGAGTGGATTGGTTTTTGTGACGAAAATGTGCGTAATGAGTTCTTGCACTAAATGTCGGTTTCTTGGTTTTGTGTCCTTCAATTTTATTCATTCATTCATCTTCCTAACCGCTTGATCCTCACTAGGGTCACGGGGGGGTGCTGGAGCCAATCCCAGCTGTCTCCGGGCAGTAGGCGGGGGACACCCTGAATCGGTTGCCAGCCAATCGCAGGGCACACAGAGACGAACAACCATCCACGCTCACACTCACACCTATGGACAATTTAGAGCGTCCAATCAGCCTGCCATGTATGTTTTTGGAATGTGGGAGGAAATCGGAGTACCCGGAGAAAACCCACGCAGGCCCGGGGAGAACATGCAAACTCCACACAGGGAGGCCGGAGCTGGAATCGAACCCGGTACCTCTGTACTGTGAAGCCGACGTGCTAACCACTGGACTACCGGGCCGCCCTCAATTTTATTTCTTTTCTTTTTTTTTTTTTTTTAATGCAAGAGAAACCTCCGCACATGAAAACAAATTATAGCTTGTGCTTATTTTGGTGTTTGGATGTCTTCTTCATGCATTGAAAAATTGTATTATCAGAATTGAAATAGATCAAGTACACGTATTATATATATATTTTTTATCAATTAGGACTGATGAAAAATTGTGCCCCCCCCAACCCCTCCAGCCTTATACAGCCCATCCCTGCTCCACATCAAGTTGCACAATTAAGCAAATTAAGCGTTGATCTTTGTTAGGCAAGTATGCGTGTTAGTTTTTGGCAAGTGCTGCTGATTTTTGGCTCAAGCTTTTTCCCTCAATGTGGACCTGAATTTGAACCTTGCCTTGGTATACACGCAGCAGCACATCCATACAGTCATGCTTTTGTCGAGAAACAACACTTAGATTCATTCGTCCGTCCAATTTCCAAACTGCGTATCCTCCGGGTGGCTCTCAGGTGATCTGAAGCCCATCCGAGCTGACATTTTGAGCAAGAATAAATCCAACTTGAATGTCAAAATGTTTGCAACAAAAGACAGCGATTCTTTGCAGAATAAGAAACGATGCCATGAAAAGCACAGAATGGTTGTTCGGGGAAGGAGCCCATATTTGCTTCGCTGACATGTTTGCTTTGACTAACCCCGTGTAAATTTACGAAATGCTGTTTGGACAGAAGCTCCCGAGCAATGAATGTGGTGTCGAGCCACGTGGCCTTGGCTCATTGAAGCCTTCTGTCATCCCACCCCGTGTGTTTGTTCCATCAACATCGGCCCTCAGTAAATCCCTGGCAAGCCACGCGACCACCCCCGGCTTCATGTGGTCTTGCACCATTTCACTGTGGGTACTGGAGTTATGCTGTTGAGGTACAAGGCCTCACCACATAACAAGTGTGGGTTTGTGTGCAGCCAGTCATTGGCCAGCTACTGTTTTCTGCATATTTTGCTGTGTTTTTACTCGTCACTGCCACATTGCCTCCTGTCGGTTGAGTTCGCCGATTTGGTGCACCGATGCCCAAAAGTCGGGAACCCAATCCTGATTAAGGATTTAAAGCAGGGGTGTCCAAATTTTTTGCCAAGGAGGCCAGATTTTATGTGGTAAAATGTCGGGGGGCCGACCTTGGCTGACATTCTTTACATTGAACAACAATATTGTTCAACAAATTTTAGTAAGCGTCTGTTTCACATTTCCATTTTTATTTTAATTTCAACAATCTTAAGAATTTCTTTTGGTTCATTTGAAACAGGTATATCACATTCAACTGCTTATTCACTTGACTTTTTCTTAAACAGAAGTCTCCCGAGTGCAAATTGATTGATTTGAAACATAAAATGTATCACCATGACTTTTCAATCGTCACAAAACCTTTGACTCGAACAACAGGGAAATGAACAAGCAATACACATATCCACAACTTCAAGGATCATTTGAAATATGACATATCAGTCAATATAAACACGGAGTGATGTCTTGTTAACTCGTGAGTGATGCCCTCTAGTGTCTAAATGCTATTACTCATTTAGTGAATGCTATTACTCATTTAGCCACTAGAGGGAAGCAGTACTTTATGAAACATCACTCACCAGTCTACGAGACCTCAGTCAATGCAACACGTGTTCCATTGCGCCCAACGGCACTGATTTTATGACGGGGGCCGAGGGCCGTATGAAATTCGACCGCGGGCCGGATTTGGCCCGCGGGCCGGACTTTGGACATGCCTGATTTAAAGGGTTTGTTCAGGGGTGGTCCAGGATTAGCGCGTTGAACCCACAGTGTAACGGTACCGGGTTCAATTCCAGTTCCGGCCTCCCTGTGTGGAGTTTGCGTGGGTTTTCTCCGGGTACTCCAGTGTCCTCCCACATTCCAAAAACATTCATGACAGGCTCCAAATTATCCCTCGGTGTGAGTGTAAGTGCGGATGGTTGTTCGTCTCTGTGTGCCCTGCGATTGGCTGGCAGCCAGTTCAGGGTGTCCCCAGCCTACTGCCCGAAGACGACTGGGATAGGCTCCAGCACTCCTCGCGACACTTGTGAGGGTAAGCAGATCGGAAAATGGATGGATGGGTTTGTCCATCTGACCTGCTCTGTACACCCCCCCCCCCCCACCCCCTGCATGATATCCGCTCCTCTTCACCACCTCAAGACCCGCGCACCTTTCCCGGGGTCAAGTGATGCGTATGTAATCATTTCCATATCAGGTCGCACCAATGTTTATACCCCGCCTGCATTTCTATAAACAGAGATGCTTGTACAACTGGGGAAAAGAAAACGTCTCATCCAAGGATTGTTGGATGTCCTTGGCTGCACCTTGGCACCGCACACTCCGGCGGACTCCAAAAGGCGCTGATTGTTACTGTTAAGCCTCTCCTCGTTCGCTGTCTTGGGATGGCAAAACATGTTTTCTTTCAAAGGGAAGTCCCCAAACGCCTCGCTCGCTTTTGGCCGCAAGCGCTGTTTAAAAATGAGTTCCAGGCCCCAGCTATTAGCATGTTTATTATCTATCACTGTGTGGCACTTCAATAAAGGTGAAGAGGCAGAGAAACGGCACGGCGTGAGCTTCTGCATGAATCGCTCATTATGGGCACTTGGCTGGGACCGCCCGCTGTAATCTCCAGTGTAAGCAACGGCGTTTATCCCGACTGTCATTACCTGCCGCTGAAAGATTCCTCGCCACCCATGCGCAGCGGCGTATAGGTTAACCACTGGGCAACATGCAAACCAAAACGTATCGCTTTCTTTTAATGTGGGCTCTAATGGCTCGAGTGGCTGGGAGAGAGTTGGGAATGAAGTGTTTTTCAAGCTCGGAAAGATGTGTCATGTTCCACTCGCGCTTTAAAAAAAAAAACTCTCTTGTTAACTACCCGTTGCAATCAGAGGAAGCACTTGATTCTACACCACTTTCTGAAAGCGACCCGTGAACTCTGCCTGGCTGCAATTACTCATGTGACCGGGAACATGACAATGCACTTACGAAGCAATCGGTTTGTTTCGCCGAGGGTTGCGTGCAGCTAACAGATTGACGGAAGGTTCTGGTCTTGCGAGACGGCACCCCTGCTGGGCGACAAACGCGCAGGTTCTCTCTCTCACGTACACACACAAACACACACAGACACACACACTTTTTAATATATTGAAACCCTCCCGAGCAAATGTTCACAAATGCTGACCTTGACACACTTGCCAAGCAGAAAAGTGAACAGCGGACAAAACACGCCTGGTCCAAATATTTCAAGAAGAGTGAGATAAGCCTTCCAGCTACGGCCTCCCTGTGTGGAGTTTGCATGTTCTCCCCGGGCCAGCGTGGGTTTTCTCCGGGTGCTCCGGTTTCCTCCCACATTCCAAAAACATGCGTGGCAGGCTGGTTGAACACTCTAAATTGTCCCTCGGTGTGAGTGTGAGTGTGACTGGTTGTTCGTTTCTGTGTGCCCTGCGATTGGCTGGCAACCGATTCAGGGTGTCCCCCGCCTACTGCCCGAAGACAGCTGGGATAGGCTCCAGCACCCCCGCGACCCTAGTGAGGATCAAGCGGCTCGGAAGATGAATGAATGAATGAATGAATGAGATAAGCCTTTGACTTAAATGAAGAATAATCAAAGCCCCTTTGTGTTGATGGTCTGTGGTCTTTAGCTTTTATTTGGCTAATAGTGGCCAGCCCTCAACATACTGTGGATTGAGCAAAAAGAGGAAGCGGTTGGAGGCGATATGTGGCGAGGGGCCCGATACAATAAAATGTAATGTCCATGAAGAAGTGTGGTGAGACCAGCTATGAGGAATGGAAGCAGCAGCACTGAGCAAAGTTGAAAAAAAATTAGCTTGCTCTTACCGAAATGTGAAGATTTCGATGAATATCCAAAGTGCCTCGAAAGGACAGAATAAGAAATGAACGCATCAATGACGGTGGCCCAAGTGAAAGAAAGCTAAAGAAGCAAGACCGAGGTGTTTTACATGTCTGATGAGGAGTACCGAAGGGCCACCATTTTGGAAGAGAAGATGAAGATGGAGGTACGCGGGACTTGAACAAACATCCGCGCTCACACTGAGGGACAATTTAGAGTGTTCAATCAGCCTGCCACACATGTTTTTGGAATGTGGGAGGAAACCGGAGTACCCGGAGAAAAGCCACATTGGCCCGGGGAGAACATGCAAACTTCACACATGGAGGCCGGAGCTGGGATTGACCTCTGCGCTGTGAGGTCGACGTGCTAACCACTGGCTAACCCGGCCGCCCATATTCTCAACTCTATAAAAAAAAAATTAAACAATGCGACCGAGTTCATTGAACCTGATTAAGGGGGTGAACTAAGATAAGGGGTCTCGTTTAAAGTTGGATGGACTCGTGAGGTGTAGCAGCGTGTGTTTACAGAAAGAAGTCCGGGGATAGAAAATGATTTCTTCTTGAGGGAATACGCGTCCTGTTGCAACATGTGTTTTCCCAACTTTCCAGCTATTAGTTCAATCCCCAAATCACAATATGAGGCGACCCAGCGGAGCAGTGAAGCCTCCAAATTTATTGGTGATTGCACACAACGAGCGTCCTCCTCCACCAAAACTCTGTTGTGGAAGCGCATGTGCCTGTGATTTCTGATCCCAAGTAGAAATATATCTGATCGGATTCTCGGCCATCAATCAATTGATCAGCAGTCCGGTGCCAAAATCAGGCAAGTTATCACAACCCCGCCCCCCGCCCCACTTCTCACATTCTTTGCAATAATTGCCAGAAGGAAGGGTTTGTTTGTACTGTAAATTGTTGGGCAATTATTTGTGGCGCCTGGGGTTTTCCAGGTTGGACCACAAGCAAACCGACAGCATTCCTCAGTAAATTCTCAGTGACCTCAGTTGGGCTAATGACGGGGAGGGACGGGGGTGAGGCGGGGTTAAGGGCAGCTCCTCCTCAGAATGGAGCGACGCGGTGAAGGCTCGTACATGGCGGGAGGTTTCTTTAACCTCTCTGGGTTGGAGTGAATTGCCTCTTGCGACAAAGTACAGTGGTATCTCGACTTCGGAACATCTCTTCAGATGAAATTTTCAAGTTACGAAACGCCTGAGCAGGAAAATATTGCCTCTTGTTACGAAAGAAATTTCAAGATACGAAAGGTAAAAATACAGTACGGCCTGCTACTCGCAACTCCGAGTTTACTGAACGCAACATACTGATAGCTGCTCTTCCATTGGCTATTACAGAGCGTCATCCTGGCATCCCATTGGCTAAGAGGGACTTCTACCGAATGTGTCTGTGTGTGTCGATACATCGATTTGCGTCGTTGCAGTGTTCTCGTTATTCGACCCTTGTGCCATGAGAGGTGTTCAGATAGTTTTACGTACATGTTAAAAGTTAAATGAACATCTTTTTTTTTCTTTACTCGATTCTTTGTCTTTTTCAATTATGCACAACTCATTAATGTGCAGTCATGTAATTCTAACATACATTTTTTACATATTTTGATGCATTTCTATGCTTCATAAAACATTTATGTCTGAATTTTGGGGGGCCTTGGAACGGATTAGGGCATTAGCATGGAAAACGTGTCTCTAGATACAAAATCTTTTAGTTAAGACATTTCTCCCAGAACCAATTCATTTCGTAAGTAGAGGTACCACTGTAATGGACTTTTGGTCGGTCGTACTTTTGCGGATTATTGTAGGTTCAAATCCCCGCCACTAGGTGGCACAGTTGAGCTGACTGCCGCAGTACAAAGGAGGTGTTGGAGGGCTTAACAGTGAGATGAAGAATAGCCTTTGAGTTCAAAAGGAGTCTTACTTCTTTTCTCGTTTACCTCTCCTCTCACATGAACACTTTGAGACAGTAATTCATGCCTTTGTCACATCCCGGCTCGATTACTGCAATGCCCTTTACTTTGGAGTCAGCCAGTCCTCCATTAAGCGCCTTCGGCTGGTCCAGAATGCCGCTGCTCGCCTCTTGACTGGTACTCGTAAGAGGGAGCACATAACTCCTACTCTGGCAACCCTTCATTGGCTCCCCATTCATTTTAGAGTTATTTTCAAGATCCTCCTCTTTGTTTTCAAATCTCTGAATAATCTCGCGCCACCTTACCTCTCTGAGCTCATCCGCCCCTACACACCTGCCCGGCAATGTCTGTGGATCAGACATTGCCCATCTTCAAAACCCTCTTCGAAACTCACTTGTATTCTTTGGCATTCGACTCAGCATGACTTTGATCTTGGTTTTACTGTTTGGTGCTTTCTACCGCCTTTATTACCGATTTGTCTTACTGTTTATTGTGCATGTGAAATCGCTCCATGTACAGCACTTTGTATGCAGCGATGGCTGTTTGAAAGTGCTCTATAAAGACTGTTGACTTGACTTGACTTGACTTGTTTGACTTTGGTGTTTGCTGGCCGAGCAGCCATGAAAGCTCTCACCGCGTTAGCCTATTTAGACAGCTGTGAGGCTGTGGAAAAGCACTTTGAGGGGCTTAATGCGGGATCGGGATGCTGTTTAGCCGTGCACCCACGTTTCCTCTATTCTTTCCGTCAAGCGGACCTATGTGAACTCGACAGAAATCTTGACGGGGAATGAGCTTGATTCCGCTCTGTCAACTGTCAAGGTCATTTGCGGCATTTGTATCAACATGCTCTTGAAGTGTTAAATGCCGATTTTCCTGTCATATGACGCAAAGCGCTAGCACGGGTAAGCGTCAACGCCGGTTCTCCTCTGATGTGTACACAGTCAGAGATGGGAAGATGCTTTACTGTACAAATAAATCGTCTTGGGTGGGTGACGACTTTGCTGGTTTTTAAGCTTTTCGGGCACTTCTAGAGAGCAGGGTCAAAACCGCACCACTTTGCAGAACTTTGTCTTTTTTGATTTGTCTTTTCGACTTGTGTTCATGTGTCGCAGGTGGTGTCGCTGATGGACTTGCGATCGGTTCCAACTTGTCATGATCCTGTTCTTGTGTGAATCCAGCAGGTGGCAGACGAGGGCCTTCCCCTCAGTGTGCACACCTGCAGCATATCGTTAGCCATGTATTCAAGGACTGACAAGCTGGATTATGCGTGTCGGATTATTGACCTTGTTGCTGCTCGTGCTGAAGCATTGTTTTTCCTTGACCTCTCAATCTCGTCATAGTCGTTGTTGTTCCCGTAGTTCCACGTTTTGTAATTATCGTCATTGTTTAGTCCTGTGATCTTAGTGTGAGCTTTTCGTGAGTATTGGACGCTCGTCATTTCGTTTGTTTTCACGATGTTACACAACCTTACCTTTTGCAAGCGCCTTTTGTTGATTCCTTGTTTTTTTTTCCCTCCCGCTTGTGACCAGTCTTGTTCTCTTCTGGACTTTGTCAGTTTTGCCTTTCTGAGAATAAATATTTTTGTTCGCGCGTTCTGTCTGGGATGCTAAACATTATTCGATTTGTTTTCAAAATTAACACAACTCAGTGACGGTGTGCACGTGAAAGGTTGTAGCGTCTCGATATGTGCCCTGCGACTGCGCGGCAACCTCCGCCGTGAACCTGTTCAGGATAAGCGGTTTTAAAAAATGGATGGATGGACTCCCCTGAAGTAACTGAGGTTAAAACACCCCCGCCCCACACCCACATTTTGACGTGCTGTGTTCATATTTGAACTTTGCCGGAATCCACAGCAGAGCCTTCGTGTGAGAGGTGTAGTAATTGTTTGATACATGCCTCGTTGAAAACTTAATTGCACGTATATCAAAAGAATCTCACTGAATTTATGCTTTTCTCAAAGGAGATTTGGCGCTTGAGGTTTCCTTACATTTTTTTGCACCCCCCCCCCCCTCCTCATTTAATCGTTGCCATATTTATCGGTCAGGCACAGGTCATGACAATGAACTTGAGTACCTTCTCGTTGCTCCTTGTTATTGCATCATTATCTAACGGAGGGGAAAATGTCAGCGAGCAAAGTAGGTTCCGAAAGGGTTAAAAGCCTGAATTTGACCACCTTTATCACATTACTATCGCTTTCCGTGGATGTTCCCAAGCCAAAGACAACACCTAATACATTTGCAACAATGAAAAACACATGTTACCGATGTGACTGCAGTTTTCAGGCTGAAAACCGAAACCGAGGCTCTATAGAGCCTTCGCGGCAGATCAGACGCCTCTGTTCTTTTTTTTTTGAGGTGGTAATAACAGCTTTGGACTCACTTGGAGTGTGAATGCTCAGCACTCTCATCAGGTTTAATAAGCTGCTGAGGCAAACCAGGTGCCTCACTGCTCACAATTGGATTGTGGCGGGATCTGTTTCGTGTTTTTTTTTTTGTTCCCCTCTGGATGTAGTCACCTTGTCTGCACCCTCACACAATTGACACCCAACCGGGCGACGTACCCGCACTTTGTTGCCCCTGGAAATGACACAAAAGGCTCAGTTGGAGTCCGATATTTAACCTTGAGGGGTGGTAGCACTGAACCATTGCACATCAGGCCAATCCCCAAATACAGTTCAAGCAATAATATATTTATCACTTCATGCCAGGGGTGGCCAACCTTTTTTTGTCCAAAGATCTACTTTTTGATCAACCGAACTCCTGCGATAGAGCCGTTACCGCACACGCGCGCCTACGCACGCACTTACACACGCATGCCATGATTAGCAAGAGCCAAAACGGCCCTGAAAATGAAAGGAACTGAAAAATAAAGTAGACACAAAGCATTGTGAGTGCTGATTGCTAACAATTTCCGGTGATGCGGTCACACGCCACCGTAGGTTAAAGGTGACCTGCTTTTTTTAATTAGATTTTTAAAATATATATTTTTTTAAGTGAGACTGTTAGGATGCTCACGGTGCAGTGTGCACTAACACAAACATCCATCCATTTTCCGAGCCGCTTGATCCTCACTAGGGTCGCGGGGGGTGCTGGAGCCCATCCCAGCTGTCTTCGGGCAGTAGGCGGGGGACACCCTGAATCGGTTGCCAGCCAATCGCAGGGCACACAGAGACGAACAACCAGTCACGCTCACACTCACACCTTGGGACAATTTAGAGTGTTCAATCAGCCTGCCACGCATGTTTTTGGAATGTGGGAAGAAACCGGAGCACCCGGAGAAAACCCACGCAGGCCCGGGGAGAACATGCAAACTCCACACAGGTAGGCCGGAGCTGGAATCGAACCCGGTACCTCTGCACTGTGAAGCCGACGTGCTAACCACTGGACTACCGGGCCGCCTTAACACAAACATATATCATATTAATAACACACACACAGACACAAATGTTTGGGATTTCCCCCCAACCCTCTCGACACCCCCCGCGATCGACTTGGGACCAATCCGCGAGCTACCGGTCGATCACGATTGACGTATTGGGCACTCCTGCTTTCTACTCATGCTGTTTTGAGCTCCATCAGGAAACTAAAACAAATGAGCTACTCAGACAGGAAAGAGTTTGCCGGGGGGATGAAAAGAACAGGAAGTGTGTTAGATGTGAGCGGCCCCAGACGGACCAGCTTGGTCTTCTGTTCACTTTCAAGGTATTTTTATCAACAATGTCGCGACATTCGTCAGTGTCAGGCATGGAAAGAAACAAAAGCTGATCTCGGTTGTTAACCACACTGGTGAAACTGACTCTGATCTAGAATTAGCATTTAGCAGATGCAGTGACTAAATTGGGATTTTTGGGTCACGCGCTTTGCCCGTTTCTTCCAGTCCACTGAAGACGGGCGGTTTAGCTGGCACAGGTGAGTTCACATGGCTAAAGATGTTTGTTGTTTTTTTTCTCTTTCTTCTTTCTTTTTTCTAAATACATTCTTGCTGCTGGAGGCTGTAAATTTCCCCAGTGTGGGACGAATAAAGGATATCTTATCTTATCTTATCTTTGGATCAAGGAGGTGGCGCGTTAGCCTCAAGTGGTTGAAGTGTCCCGTGTCCTTGTCAAGCTCACCGAGATGAAGGAAATTTAACATGTACGTGTTGGTGAGGAAGTCGATTGTGAGCTTTTACCCCCCCTGATAACTTTCGAGAAACTACATTTGAAAACTTTTCAACCTGCAAAGTACATTCCAGCCACCTGAGTCGGCCATCATGAAAATAGAAGCATGGTAGCTAGAAAATGCGGTGGATTTAACAAATTCATTCATTCATTCATCTTCCGTACCGCTTGATCCTCACTAGGGTCGCGGGGGGTGCTGGAGCCTATCCCAGCTGTCTTCGGGCAATAGGCAGGGGACACCCTGAATCGGTCGCCAGCCAATCGCAGGGCACACAGAGACGAACAACCATTCGCACTCACACTCACACCTAGGGACAATTTAGAGTGTTCAATCAGCCTGCCACGCATGTTTTTGGAATGTGGGAGGAAACCGGAGCACCCGGAGAAAACCCACGCAGGCCCAGGGAGAACATGCAAACTCCACCGATCCACGCCCACACTCACACCTAGGGACAATTTAGAGCGTCCAATCAGCCTGCCACGCATGTTTTTGGAATGTGGGAGGAAACCGGAGCACCCGGAGAAAACCCACGCAGGCCCGGGGAGAACATGCAAACTCCACACAGGGAGGCCAGAGCTGGAATCGAACCCGGTACCTCTGCACTGTGAAGCCGACGTGCTAACCACTGGATACCGGGCCGCCCGATTTAACAAATTAAAACAAACAACATTTTTACGAGAATTACTTCAAAGATATAAAATTGCAGTTTTGGTGCTCACCATCCATCTGTCTTAACTTGGACTGGCGCTGCGGGATTACAACTCTATTCCGATCATCAGGTTTGGAGAAGAATTGGGAAATGTGGTCACTATTCAGCTGCAGGTCGTTAAAAAAAAAAAAAAAAAATCTATCCTGGTAAAACGTTTTAAGGCAGTTGCCCAGAAAGCTGTTTTAACAATAACTTTGATGTAAATCATGCCTGGAGCACAGAGAACGACTTAAATGCGCTCGCTGCACCCTCTTGATTCCAGCGATATGAGGGACGTCCCAGCTAAACGCTGAAGCATGTGATCTGGGTTGCCGTGGTAACGACAAAGTCTCTTTCTCCGTCGGTCTCATTTTGGATTCAAATCGTTTTTTTTTCTCGATTTTTATCCTTGTGTCGGTGCATTCTGGCCGTATGTAAGGATTCCTCCCCTGTGCAACCAGAGAGCGATATCCACCGTTCACCTTCGCTTGGTTGTTTTTTTTTTTTTTTTTTGAAGGCAAGATGATCTCCAACAATGTTGCGGTCGACAACACTTTCAGTGGATTGTCAATCAAGAACATTCATTTCCTTCTCTGGCAGCCATAGTTGTCAAGCAAATGTCGCGGTTTATTTTCTGCACTTGCAAATATGAGAAGGATTTCTTCCGAAAGCAAATATCAGGGTTGTGGATTCAGTAGGGGGGGGGGGGGGGGGTTGCTGCAAGACCCCGCCGTTCAAGCCGATGTCCATTTGTGGTGCGGTTGCCAGATTTTAATTCAAGAGGAACACATCGGACGCAACAGGAGCTGGAAAGTTGCCCAGTTGATGATCCAAAGCCTCTGGGCCAAGAGCCCTCCATCGGAAAGCTTGTTTTTGCTCCACAATTGTCCGGCCTGTTCCCCACCTCCACATGCGCTGGGCCGAAAGTGCCAGATGTTATAACAGGACTAAGAGCAAAGCCCCCCCCCACCTCCCCCGATGTTTTTTTTTTGTGTTTGTGTGTGATATTCATGCACAGTCACAGCCTTCAAATAGGCCTCTGCTTTTTCTTTCAATGTATTTTTGACAGACGTTCTCAATGCAAACTACAAAGAGGGCAAGCCGGGCACAAACCGAAGACGAGACTGACACTTGACCGTTCAGAAGAATGAAGTCAGTCAGTTCGACGATCCGAGTACAGCAAAACGTGCGAACTTGCGGCTGCCCGCCAACTCCTTGTTTGAACGAAGCCTATTTATTGATTGGCTCCTGTGCCAGACTTGAGCCTTGAGCCCCCCCCCCCCCCACCCTCTCCACCCCACCCCCGTCCTCACACTGCACATACAAATATACACTCCTCCCTTCCTCCTTCCCTCCCTCCTTCCATACCCTCCCCTGAATCAAAGTCGCGACTAAGCAGCCCATACGCAGAGAGAAGGCTACAGGCGGACCAGACGCATAGATTGACCCAAAGAGGAGCGCGGACAGCTTTTCAGCAGGCCTCATGAAGTCATGGAGGGCTCGACAGCTTGCCAACTGCTGCTGACGGCTGTTCTCATCCTGGTACTGTTACATCTCACTTTTTTTTTTGAGCCTCTTTTCCGATTTCTTTTTTTTTCTTCCTCTTTTCTTGACCCTATCGGCATGAGCGTCCAGAAATCTCACGTGATCTTGTTTTACCGCGTGTGGCACGTTATTCCGGGGGCGGCGCGCGGTCACGCCTGGAGGTCCTTTCAGATGACCCGCGGTGGCTGAAAAGTGTCCCTTGCTTCCTCTGAGGTCAAATGCCACCCCCCCACCCCCTCCCCATTGAACCCCCGTTGGTTAGGATGCAGTGATGCGGAAGACAAGGGATTGAGCAGATGTGCGGCTATCAAATGTCTTGCCAACCTGACAAGGCCATCTAGTGTGTGTATTCAAGAGAAGGTGCATGAGTCGGGTTTCTCCTTCCCCCCCCGGCCAGGAAAATGTCCTTACGTGCTGACAGGTGACGAGCATCGAATCTGTCCATCAGTGAGCATCGGCGCTCTTGCTCATTTCCTCCTTTCCGCTTGATTGAGTACATGAGGAGTGAGGCCACCTTTCTGTTTTTCTCATTTGACAACGCAAAACGAGCCCAGTCCGTCGTCCCCCGAATGTGCTCCGACGGATTAGATAGCCGCCAAGCGGACATGCGAGCCGTTTGATTATTAGCCCTCTAAATCCCTACGGGCGCTTTGTATTTTACCGCTTTTGTGGAGAACAATAGCGGAGCCCGGTGCCAAAAACATCGTCGTTGTCCTCTTCCAGATTCCATCCCACTTGTCCTCTCCTCTCCCCACCAGCCTCATTTGGCCTCCAGCTGTCTTTGCTTGCCAGTTGACTGCGAAAATTCTCTGATTGCCTTTCAAAAGGAGGAGAATCAAGAGCCCGCCCGCAGATCCAAACGATGCAAGAGTTGGCCCCGTACACAAAGTTAGCGACGGCCATCCTGAAATCCATTGACATCAGTCCACGCACCCTTTTTAAGACCACCCGTCTCAATAAAAAGAGTTTTTACATACCTGATTTCTCCAAAAGAAAAATGGGCTCAAATGCAACATGATCTCTCACATGGACTTTTATGAACTTTGGAATTGGACGTCAATTTCTTTGCTCCACGGCAAACACAGCAGGTTGAATTTGTCCGTTTATGAGCAAGTTGGTGGGTTGGCTCGGCAAAAGGAATCTGCCGCAAAAGAAATCATGTGAGTTACTCGCAAGTGATGGGGGGTCGGGGGGGGGGGGGGGGCAAGCCAAAAGCGGCATCCATCCATCCATCTATCCATTTTCTGAACCGCTTAATCCTCACTCGGTTCGCGGGGGGTGCTGGAGCCTATCCCAGCCGTCTTCGGGCAGTAGGCGGGGGACACCCTGGATCAGTTGCCAGCCAATCGCAGGGCACACAGAAACGAACAACCATTCTCACTCACACTCACACCTAGGGACAATTTAGAGTGTTCAATCAGCCTGCCATGCATGTTTTTGGAAAGTGGGAGGAAACCGGAGCACCCGGAGAAAACCCACGCAGGCCCGGGGAGAACATGCAAACTCCACACAGGGAGGCCGGAGCTGGAATCGAACCTGGTACCTCTGCACTGTGAAGACGACGTGCTAACCACTGGACTACCGGGCCGCCCTCCTGCCAAAAGCGGCAACACTTTGAAATTGTCATCCAAATGGGAAGAGAAGTCAAATTGCAAAAAAAAAAGAAAACCAAACACTTTCTGGTCGGAACGTCATTCTCCTTCTGTTGTTATTGTTGTCGATTTATTGTCCAGAGTAGCCAGAACAGAGATGGCACATCGCAAATGTCACAAATCTTCCATTTCCCGTGCAACGGTTTTCATATTTTCCTCTCTTGCTGACACTGGCAGCTTCTTCGAAAAATAAAACAAAGTTGGAGTCTCATTCATAAGGTTATCGCTGGGCTGAAGTCTTGTGGTCTGTTTTTGTCCAACTTCGGGGTGAGGGTGGGGGGGGGGGGTAATTCTGATGCAAATGCCCCCCCCAGGATCGGTGGCGTAAAGTATTTCTGCAAATATGCATAAAAACATCAGAAAGGCCGTCTTTGTGTTTCGGTTATCGAATGATGGTATCGAATGATATGAGGTGGCTTTTATTTCATTTTTTTTTTTACCTCCTTTGCATCCATTTTGTTTTCACGGCCACCACTGAATGGCAGATTATTTAATTGAAAGTGTTTGCGCCGCGAGTCTTTTCAGACACATTCCGACTGCCATGGGAGGTGTATGATTTGTCCCAGCGTTAGTTCCATTTCGCAGAGTATTTTAATTTTTTTCTACGAAAAAGAGACGCCGCTCCCTCTCGCCTGCCTTTCAAAGGGAGCGGCGGCTTTTTTCAAGCATGCCAACTTAGCCGGCCTTGCTTCTCACCCTCCGCCGTCGTTCGATCGACTGCCGGCGGCATTGTCGGGCCAAAAGAAAGAAACGCAACACGCACGCATTCAGCCGGAGGTGATGCGTATCACATGACCATGCCAGATTTTTCAAAATAAACACCTTGTTTTAGAGCTTGATGAATCTGGGCCGTTAAATCACTCGAAAATGAAGCGCCATGTCATTGAGAGGGCGAGCGCACGCTTTGTGAACCAGTACCGTGACCCCGCATCCATTTGATCTCCTGATCCCGTCTCTCAATGCGCAGAGCTCACGGACGGCCCGTTCGGAAGAGGACCGAGACACTCTGTGGGACGCCTGGGGCTCGTGGAGCGAATGTTCCCGTACCTGCGGAGGAGGAGCGTCATATTCCCTGAGACGATGTCTCAGTTCCAAGTAAGGCTTCCGCACAATTGCACCAGGCTATATTTAGTCGGCACCAACGGCCAACGTCTAGCTCCAGCCTGGATCACGTGAGGCCTATTTAGAAAATGAAATACCTCGTTGACCTTTGGATAAATGGAAACGTCTTGTGGCCAATTTGTAAGCGTGTGTTCAAACGCCATCCAGATTCATTTCGACTTTTGAAAAGAAAAACCTCCTGCCTGCAGGCCGGGCTGCTTTCGATTAGACTTCCATATTTTGGCTTTAACATTCAGTCTGGTCGGCCTCTCTCTCCCGCTCCCAATCGTTCCGCCAAATAAACCCAGACAATTGCCTTAATAGCGTGAGTCACCCTCCCATCGTCTGCAACAGGAGTTCCCGCAATGCTGTTACCATCGGTTAACAGATGTCCATAGAAGAAGGCTTGAGTTCGTTCCTGACAATAGGGAAGGAAATGGAATGGCAATACCAAAGGCAAATTCGAGGGTGTGATTGTTTTTTTCAAACAATTTGTGGAGCAAGAGAAGGAAAAGGACTAGAGGTGAAAAGCACACCTTTTTCCGGAAACTGGATCGGAATTGTCTATGTTGATGTTTAAAAAAAAAAAAAAAAAAAAAAAAAAAGAAAAGAAAACCTTTATTAATCTCGCAATGGAGAAATTCCAGATTCACAGCAGCAAATTTATGAAAGGAAGAAGTAGAACAACAAAAAAATAGGAGCTGCTGGAAAGGCAGCCACTCTCGCGGCGCCATTTTGAAGTCAAAATAAGAAAAATAACACAAGACAACACATAGGACAGAGACAGTCGTGCAATCTTCACCACTTTTCTGCATACACTTTGTTGTCTGAAGCAGTTCTAGATGAAAGAGGAGAGGATCAAAGTGTCCTTTCACCAGTGGATCAGAGACATCATGCTGAAAAATGTGCACACGTCTGCTACAAGCAAAGTTTTGAAAGCAAACACGAAGTTGTAGCGTCCGTTGACGAAAAGAGATTAGTTCACTTCTCCTGTCCCACATAATCCGCTTCAAACTCCAAGCCGCGACTCCTAGCTCCAAATCCGCATTTACGTTTTTTGGAGGCGGTCTTTGAACGCCTCTCGAGTCGAACGCGCTAGGGAAGGCGAGTTGTCGGAGAGAGTATTCGTTTGAGAGTTTTGAAAAATTAATAGTGTACGTTAAAAAAAAAAACAGCAGTTGTCTTTGTTTCGGAGTTGCAACACTACTAATGTCACCTTCATTGACTCCGCACACAGTTGTACCAGCCTGATTTGATTGCGTTTCGCAACTTTGTTTGTTTGTTTATTGAACATAAAACATATGCAGTAATAATTTGACAGAAATTAAGGTAGATAAAAAAGTAAAAAGAAAGAAATCAGTCTTCATTCAACACAGTTATTATGTTCAAGGGAGTAGGATGAAGTAAAAAACGTATCTAGTCCTACCCCGTTATGTGTTTATATCTACTAAATCATTTTTATATCAATCAGAAAAGAAAAAGTAAGAAGAAGTCTCCATTAAGGCTCATACTTTACCCTTAACCGTGATATTTTTACAACTTTTGGTTTGTTTCGGGATTATATACATCCTCACCCTGGCACTCTTGTGTTAACTTTACGCTGGCCCACCCAAAGCCGACACACGTCGCCAACTTGAGCGCTTGCTCGATTAGCAAGTGGAACAAACCAGCTTCACTGCATCTTACGACCACATCCAGTTCCACGTTTATTTGGACACTTTTATGCCACACGAGGCTGACGATGGTGTCTGTCAGATGGCGTGTCTCAATAAGTCGCCAGTTGGAACGTCCGCTTCATATGAGTGCTTCCGTGGTCGCGATGGATTTTGTCATAAGCAGCCATCCGTGCGAAATGTATACTTGCTCGCATGCAAAGGTTTTATAAAACCTTCATTGGAGTTTTGTTTTTTAAATTGCACGAAATTCGTTGCTTTATTCAGCATGATGCGAATGTATATTTCCCTCACTACTAATAGGAGCCAACCTTCAATTCCTTCAATACTTCTGCCTGGTTTATTTCATGAATTGTTGTAAAGACCGTAATTCCCATGGAAAGTTTCCAACTTTCAAAATCCCGGGAAGTGACTTTAACCCTTTCAGAATTTACTACAGTGGACAGTTTATCATATGATCAGGTTACAGGTTATCATTATCGGTGCATGAAAGGATTAAAACCAAGGCCACGCTCAATCCACAGTGTTGTGGCCTCCATTTTGATGTAACCTGGCATTGGCATGATGTCGCCTGCCTCAGAATAGGAGACCACCTGCTGTTTGGCTCCAAAGCAAAACACCTCCCTTTGCTGCAGCACCACAGAAGGTGTCAATGTATAGCGAGAATAGTAAACAAAGAGCAATGAGATTGAAAACAGCTTCTTTTCCGGTGGAGAATATTGATGACAAAAGATAAATGGTAAGGCAGTCATGATAAATAATACAACTGTGTTCTGAGTTGTAGTATTACTCAGTGTTCCAAGCACATGAATTATTGCACAGAGGTAATGTTCCAGGCATACTTGAGTATTGCAAATGAAATGTATCAAACGCAATCAGAAGGTCGAATTTTGTTCGGTGTTACCGTTGTACCTCGGCTTGGCATTTGAATTCGTTTCATGATCCAGATTGTAACTCAATTTACGAATGGGTGAAATCAATTTTCCTTTTTGAAATGAATCAAAATGCCATTCATCTATCCCAGCCCTGCATAGGGATCATAGAAACAAATGAAAATAAATGACGAAATGTTAAACTCACCATGAATGTTGCTGTTGGAATGAGTAGGATGCCTGCACTTGTTTCTCTTTAACAAGTCGGTCCCATTCTAAGGTCTTTTATTTTCCCACCAGAAAACTCCAAAGGCTTGTTTTTAAATTTGCAGCATTGTTCCTCGCAAGCTATTATGTAGAGTGAGTTCCGAATTCAAGTCAGCTAGCAATAATTCTGAACTTTAAATACCGTATTTTCCGGATTATAAATCGTCCCAGCCATAAAATGCATAAAAAAAGAAGGGAAAACATATATAAATCGCACTGGAGTACAAGTCGCATTTTGGGGGAATTATATTTGATCAAATAAAACACCAAGAACAGTCATCTTGAAAGGCAATTTAAAATAAAAAATAAAATAGAGAACAGCGGGGTGAATAAGTGCACGATATGCTAACGTTTCGTGACGCATAAACAATGAACTGAGAACGTGCCTGGTATGTTGAAGTCACATATTAAGAGTTATTCAGACAACTAGAGCAAAAAGAACATGCGAAACAATTTACTAAATCAGTGTCACTCTAAATCACGAAATCCAATGAAATCGTCATCCTCGATGTCATTTTTGAAACAACTCCATCAACCCCGCGCCTCCTCTTCTACGTCCCCTACGTCAGACTAGTCGTCGATTTATCAACACAGGCCTAAAGCGCCCTCTTGTGGTGCAATGTGGAAATAACGTGAAATGATATAATAACACCTTAATAATTTCACACAAAAGTCGCTCCAGAGTATCGGTCGCCCCCCACTACCCCTCCGACCAAACTATGAAAAAAACTGACTTTCCTGCGTTCTTCACTCTTGAATACAGCTTTCTGTTTTTGGAAAGTTGTAGGTTCTTCTATGCCACTATTTTTGCCGTTTTCCCCTTTCAAAAGAATTTCTCCAATCACGTTTGTTTCTTTGTTTTAACTCCTTTTTGATAGATTCAGATTCAGAAAACTTTATTTATCCCCGTGGGGCAATTAGATAGCGTACATTACATGATAAATTCCAAAATGTGACTGTAAGTGAAGGTTCAACTGTAGAAGTGAATATTGTTGAGGATGATGCTGTTGGCCCTTGTCGAACTGGAGCTATTTCCCATTCCTCGTATTTGATCCCCAAAACTTTTGACACCGTATTGAATTCTACTTTTACCTTGGCGATTGTCAGGAAAGGAAAATGCGTGTCGCTCATCCCGGGCTGATTTGTTCCCCGTCTCTCCGGCTTGGCAGAGGAGCAAGTCTGGATTTGACTAATGCTGCTGCGCCACGTGCTCTGTATCGCCTGCCTCCGTAAGAATCCTCGAGCGTCTCCGTCATCTGTCGCTCCGAAACCCTTGCCGTGTTGTGTCTAATTCTGGTTCCACTCTGGAATTCCTCTCAAGCTTTTCCAAAGTCAACAGAATTGCCTTTGATTGGTTTCCACCGGAGCCACAGATAATTGGCCCATCATATTCGCCGTCAATGTTAGCCCAGTGGTTAGCACGTCGGCTTCACAGTGCAGAGGTGCCGGGTTCGATTCCAGCTCCGGCCTCCCTGTGTGGAGTTTGCATGTTCTCCCCGGGCCTGCGTGGGTTTACTCCGGGTGCTCCGGTTTCCTCCCACATTCCAAAAACATGCGTGGCAGGCTGATTGAACACTCTAAATTGTCCCTAGGTGTGAGTGTGAGTGCGAATGGTTGTTTGTTTCTTTGTGCCCTGCGATTGGCTGGCAACTGATTCAGGGTGTCCCCCGCCTACTGCCCGAAGACAGCTGGGATAGGCTCCAGCACCCCCCGCGACCCTAGTGAGGATCAAGCGGCTCGGAAGATGAATGAATGTTTTATCATCGGTCAGCATCAGCAAAAGCAACGCGAACCTCGAGGGTTTGTACGATAATTGGAGTGGAGATACTGGAGATTGTCGTACCGACATCCCAAACCGTTCCAATGTGTTTGACCAGCTGGGAGGGCTGGGAGGTACTTTTAGGATCCTCTTGAGAGGCTGATCAGTTGTATGATCGCAACAGTGGTATCAAAAACAACTGGAGGGCGACGGACCGGATTCATGGTCGTGTCCACCCTCTTGCGTTTGGAGCTATATGAGCTTTATCTTGGCACGGATCAATGATAACATGTCAAAATGGTGATTTTTGCCTGGCGTCAACGCCTTCCGTTTCATTGAAGGTCAGCAGATTTCAAAGTGTGATTAAATCTCCTTTGACTGTGTTGCGCTTCGTGCGCGGTCACATTGTACGGCCGCGATGATGTCTTTTGCGAGCTGGCCGCGGAACCTCGCGCGCTTGCGGCTTGCCACATGTGAAAAGCTTTGAGCAAATGTGGAGCTAACCACCAAGCCTTTGGGTGCGCATGACTGGTGTATATTGCGGTTTGCCTCATCATTCAACACCACCCAATGCCGGTTCACACAAGTGCTCCTTTTTCCCCTCCTTCCTCCCCCTCTAGGACCTGCGAAGGGCAGAATATCAAATATCGCACATGCAGTAATGTGGTAAGTTCAGCATCGTCATAGCATCGAACCTCCAAATGGGGTCATGGGGGTGGCGGTTGGGGGTTGCTTTCTTGAAATGAATGAACTTGCAAATAACTCCTGCTGTTGGCAGAGGATAAAGGCCAAGCCCCGCTGCCACAAAATACCTAAAATGGAGAGGATCATCAAGCATCTACAACGGGGGTGTCAAAGTCATTTTAGTCACGGGCCGATTTGGAGTTGCGTCTTCCCTCGGAGGGCCGTAATGACAGTGAAACCACAAAATTTGTACACAGCAATTTAATACATGACTAGTTTTGAAATCAGTCAATTGTAATAATTTGTTCAATTAATGTTCAAGTGAGTGTAAACAGGGTAACAAAATTATGACTAAATCTTAACATTATTTATTACACCTGACAAGTTGACATTTTGGTCCATATTTTAGCAAGTTGACACACATGATTTGCAGGCCACATAAAATGATCTGGTGGGCCGGATCTGGCCCCGGGGCCTTGAGTTTGACACAGTTTGACACCACAAATGGATGGATGAAATTCTAATTTGTAATACGGTAGTTCAAAAAAGTAAGCACCCCGCTTCCAAAGAGCGCCTCATGAACCTGGAAGAAGTCGCATTCATGCGACTCTGGTCGGTTCGTCCCTTTGTTCAGTGGCCTTATTTTTATTCTTTGACATTTGTCATCACTTTGTCTGATAAAATGCTATGAATTACAACCAAAAAAAAATTACAAATATGAAACAAAAGTGCCCTTTAAATAGTTTTAATCTGTGCAGATTTGCGTCGTGTCATTGAAAATCATCTGAAGCACAATATGAGAGACACGGTACAAAGACCTAACTTGAAACTGCAAATAGAATATTAATGTTTACCATAGGCGGCCCGGTAGTCCAGTGGCTAGCACAGCGGCTTCACAGTGCAGGGGTACCGGGTTCGATTCCAGCTCCGGCCTCCCTGTGTGGAGTTTGCATGTTCTCCCCGGGCCTGCGTGGGTTTTCTCCGGGTGCTCCGGTTTCCTCCCACATCCCAAAAATATGCATGGCAGGCTGATTGAACACTCTAAATTGTCCCTAGGTGTGAAAACCACACTATTGTCAACCAAAACACAAAGATTGACCCCCAAATACGCAGCGGTTCACGTTAACGCCAAGCATCATGTCCTTGCACTTTGACGTCATCTTTCTCTCAGGACTGCCCCGTGGATTCCGGAGACTTCCGGGCTCAGCAGTGTTCCGCCCACGCCGACGTTCGCTACCAGGGCCGGTTCCACGAGTGGCTGCCTGTATACAACGACCCGGACAACCCGTGCGCCCTCAAATGCAAAGCGAAAGGGTCCGGGCTGCTGGTGGAGCTGGCGCCCAAGGTTCTAGATGGGACACGTTGTTACACCGAGTCCCTAGACATGTGCATCAGTGGCATGTGCCAGGTGGGTCAGAGCGCTACAATATTACAAATGAGCATCCTGAACGCAATCTCATTATCTTCAAATGATGTTTCATTATCGCTATGTGATGATAAACCGCGACGCCTTATTACTCGAGCTATCCGCTAGTGTCAAATGATCACGTCTCCAAGCACTCCCAGGTCCCATCACGACTGAGATAGTCTTCGGCCGTCCGGCCTGCGTGTTTTCCTAGATTGTCGGCTGCGATCACGAGTTGGGGAGCGCGGTCAAAGAGGACAACTGCGGCGTCTGCGGCGGCGACGGCTCCTCCTGCAGGCTGGTGCGAGGGCACTACAAATCTCAGCACGCCTCAGGAAAAAGTATGTCCAATGCCAAGATCTGTTTTTGTTGTTGCACGGGTTGAATATATGTGATTAAAATATATCTTGTCCCGCCCACCTTTTTCTCCTGAAGCGGAGGACACTGTTGTCGTCATCCCCTTCAAAAGTCGACATGTTCGTCTTATTCTGAAAGGCCCGGATCACTTGTGTAAGTCCTGGTAGGTCCGGGGTGCTCTTCCATCCACATCTGCCAAATACTGTACAGTGGTACCTCTTCTTAAAAATGTCTCTTCCTACGAAATTTTCAAGTTACAAAACGTCTCAAGAGGAAAATCTTGCCTCTTGTTACGAAAGAAATTTCAAAATACGAAAGGTAAAAATGCAGTATGGTCTGCTACTCTCAACTCCGAGTTTCCTAAACGCAACATACTGATAGCTGCTCTGCCGTTGGCTATTACCGAGCATCATCCTGGCATTTCATTGGCTAAGATGGACCTCTACTGAAAGTGTCTATGTGGGCTGATATATACAGTTTGTGTCTATGCAGCGTCAGACAATGGCCCAATGGTAAACAAATGCGAACTCCAACTGGTCAACTGGGTTCGAGACCCGGGTTCGGCCTTATGCACAAAGTTTGGGCGGCCCGGTAGTCCAGTGGTTAGCACATGGGCTTCACAGTGCAGAGGTACCGGGTTCGATTCCAGCTCCGGCCTCCCTGTGTGGAGTTTGCATGTTCTCCCCGGGCCTGCGTGGGTTTTCTCCGGGTTTCCTACCACATTCCAAAAACATGCATGGTAGGCTGATTGGACGCTCTAAATTGTCCCTAGGTGTGAATGTGAGCGTGGATGGTTGTTCGTCTCTGTGTGCCCTGCGATTGGCTGGCAACTGATCCAGGGTGTCCCCCGCCTACTGCCCAAAGACGGCTGGGATAGGCTCCAGCACCCCCCACGACCCTAGTAAGGATTAAACGTTTCAGAAAATGGATGGATGGATGTCTATGCAGCGTTTTTGTCTTTTGCCCCTCGGGCCACGAGGCATTCAGATAGTTTTAGAAAAAGTGTTCACCAGTCCGGCAATCGCACACTATGCTGATGTTTGCCTTGGACATTTTCGAAAGATTGTTCAAAGCCGACAAAAGCAAACGTCCTCGGATCAGCTCTTTACCAAATGCCAGGCAAACACCACTTCTGAGAGTGAACATGAACGAAAGAGGGCAAAAAAAACCCCCCAATGAGAACGCGTTTAAAAGTTAAATGACCATCATTTTTATTCTTTATTCTGTATAGTTTTATACATGATGTACAACTCTCATTTATTGTGCAATAATCTAATCGTAACATGTATTTGTTACATATTGTGGTGCATTTTTATGTTTTAGGAAACATTTATGTCTGAATTTTGGGGGGGCTTGGAACGAATTAGGGCATTTACATGGAAAACGCGTCCCTACTTACAAAATGTTCTAGTTAGGGAATTTCTAACGGCACCAATTAATTTCGTAGGTAAACGTACCACTGTACTTGTGCTTGATAGCGTCAAATAACTCATTGTACCATTTTTCCTAAACTTGCATTTACAGCTATCGCCAGATATTGTTCAGCCTTTGGAACCAAGCAGATGCCTCCATCAACAAATGTCATCAGCCGACAAATTAAATCACTCGCTAATCATACGTTTAACCTACTGTATGTTTTCTTTTCAAGTTAGCTTTCCCAAGCCCTTTTTTTCTGAATGGAGAGCTTTTTCATTCTCCTTTTGGCACGCAAATTGGAACCATGTGCGCACAGATGTTGACTGTTGTTGGTTACCGCTCAATCCTGCGCTCCCCAATGTTTTCGTTGCCCTTAATGTCCTTGTTGGAAATCCACATGGCCGTCTTGGGTTAGGGTTGAAATGAGGTCAACTCCTGTTAGAGCTTAGCGGCAGCATGTCAAAGGGAGCGACTTTCTCTCCAAACCTTCGAGTACGTTTCCTGTCCATTTGTTTATAGTGCGGTCATGGTTGGCTCGCGAAATGGGGGCACCTGCCAAGGATGCAAAATGTCCGCGGAATCTAAGACTGTGACAATCATAGTATGAATCAAAAGAGTTCTTCCCCCCCCCCCCCCCCCGCCCCCCTCCATATGTGCGCACGTATTCATTCCCTTCTTCAGATGTGGAGAGTAAGACTCTGCAAGGCGTGAAAGGCCAATGCGTCTTGGATCAATCAGCGCAGTACCAACTGGAAAACACCACCCTAGACTACCAGAAACTGTCAGATAAGGAAGTCCTGCGAATTCCGGGGCCACTGGGGGCGGATTTCACCATCCAAGTAAGCACTCAGCGTCATTTCAGGTGCATTAAATGTGTAGTGGCGGCCCGGTAGTCCAGTGATTTAGCTCGTCGGCTTCACAGTGCAGAGGTACCGGGTTCGATTGCAGTTCCGGCCTCCCTGTGTGGAGTTTCATGTTCTCCCCGGGCCTGCGTGGGTTTTCTCCGGGTGCTCCGGTTTCCTCCCACATTCCCAAAACATGCGTGGCAGGCTGATTGAACACTCTAAATTGTCCCTAGGTGTGAGTGTGAGTGCGAATGGTTGTTCGTCTCTGTGTGCCCTGCGATTGGCTGGCAACCGATTCAGGGTGTCCCCCGCCTACTGCCCGGAGACGGCTGGGATGGGCTCCAGCACCCCCCGCGACCCTAGTGAGGATCAAGCGGTACGGAAGATGAATGAATGAATGAATGAATAAATGTGTAGTTATCAACACTGCTTGTTCAAAACTTTAGCTCCCATAATTTATTCAATCTTTCAAATATTCTTCTGGCAGGTCCAATTTGCAGCTGGACCGGACAGCATCGTCCAATACATATTCTACCAGCCCATCATCCACCGCTGGAGGGAAACTGACTTCTTTCCTTGCTCTGTCACTTGTGGCGGCGGTAAGCGAGAGAGATGCTTGTTGTGAACGGGTTTTCTGTTTGTAAACAATAGGTTGGGGCCCGTGAGAAAATGATGAGGAAAAACTCAGATATACTACTAAAGGTTTTGTTTTGATGTTGACATTTTTTTGGGGTGGGGAGTTTATTTCCCTCCATCCACCCATCCATCCATTTTTCTGATGCGCTCATCCTCACAAGGGTGGCAGGGCGTGCTGGAGCCAATCCCAGCTGTTTTCGGGCAGTAGCCTGAACTGTGCAGAGGTGCAGGGTTGGATTCCGGCGATGGCCTTCCTATGTGGACTTTGCATGTTCTCCCCGTGCTTGAGTGGCTTTTCTACGGGTACTCCAGTTTCCTCCTACATTCCAAAAACATGTGTGGCAGGTTCATGGAACACTCGAAAATTGTCCCTCGTTGTGGGTGTGAGCGCGGATGTTTGTTCGTCTACGTGTGCCCTGCGATTCTGGGCCAAGTCTGAAAAGACGTTTAAAAACGTCTTTGGGAGTGAATGGGTTAAGGGAGTACCCCGCCTACTGCCCGTAGACAGCTGAGATAACCTCCAGCACACCCCGCGATCCTTGTGAGGATAAACAGATCCGAAAATGGATGGATGGATAACGGTTAGCTTATCGATTATATTCTTTAGCCTCAATGATCAAGTTGACCAGGTCTTTTTTTTTTTTAATCAGTTCACTCGGTGCAATGTAAATCACATCTTTTCGGTTGCCACCACACACATCTTAACTCTGGCTTTCGAAGAAAGAAAGCTTCAAACATCCTTCAAGACATTTCTTTTCCCAATGGCTTTGCCTCGCTCAAATGACATGTAAGGGTTTGTTGACGAGCGGTGCCCTCAAAGAAAACTCAAATTTTTACCACCCGGATGTGTAATATCAAGGTGAAAAGGTCACGCCTGCTTTCTTTGGCCGGCCCAGGGTACCAGCTGACGTCCGCGGAGTGCTTCGACCTGCGTAGCGGCCGAGTGGTTGTTGACCAATACTGCCATTATTACCCAGAGAACAGCAAGCCCAAACCCAAACTGCAGGAGTGCAACATGGAGCCCTGCCTGGCCAGGTTACATTGCTTGATTTGCTCTTTCGAAGACACATGATGTCAACATAAATAATCATCTCTTATCTTTTAGTGACGGCTACAAGCAGATCATGCCGTATGACCTATACCACCCCCTCCCTCAGTATGTCCTCCTGACTTTCACAAAAACAAAACACAAAAAAAACATGAGGTACCATCCACGCATATGCATTTCCATCATTTGACCTTGTTGTCTTGTAAGGTGGGAGAGCAGCCCTTGGACGGCCTGCTCCACTTCCTGCGGCGGGGGCATCCAGACTCGCTCAGTTTCCTGCGTGGAGGAAGATATGCAGGGGACGGTCATCGTAACGGACGAGTGGAAGTGCCTTTATGCCCCCAAGATGGCCATCTTGCAGCCCTGCAACACTTTTGACTGCCCCACCTGGATGGCCCAGGAGTGGTCACCTGTAAGTTGACTTCATGTAAATTCACACTCACGCCTCAGTTGGGACGATGGTTGTGGGTTTGACCCTCAGCCCTTGTGTCCTTGAGTAAGTCAAGTCAAGTCAACAGTATTTCTAGAGCACTTTCAAACAGCCATCGCTGCATACAAAGTGCTGTACATGGAGCGATTTAACATACACAATAAATAGGAAGACGAATCGGTAATAAAGGCGGTAGAAAGCACCAAGCAGTAAAACCAAGAACAAATCTAAGTCATGCTGAGTCGAACGCCAAAGAATACAAGTGAGTTTTGAGGAGGGCTTTGAAGATGGGCAGCGAGGAGGCTTGCCGAATGTGCAGTGGGAGGTCATTCCAGAGAGAGGGACCAGCAACAGAAAAGGCTCGATCCCCTCTGAGCCTCAGTTTAGCTCTTGGTACTTCTAACAAAGACTGGTCCACAGACCTGAGGCGCCGGGCAGGTGTGTAGGGGCGGTAAGGTGGCGCGAGATTATTCAGAGATTTGAAAACAAAGAGGAGGTATCTTGAAAATAACTCTAAAATGAATGGGGAGCCAGTGAAGGGATGCCAGAGTAGGAGTTATATGCTCCCTCTTACGAGTAACATACTGACCCCCCCTCCCTCCTACCCCCATTGGTCCTGATGCTGCGTATTCAGTGGGTGAATGAGGACACGGCATTCAAAAGCTTTGAGTGAAAGTTGAAGCACTATAAACGCGTTGACCATTAGATCATTAGGTCCACCTGCCCACCCAAATGAGAATTGCATATTTCTTAACTTTTTGCTACCCATCAAATGTTCGGACTATTCGAGGATGAACCTCAAACCCTTACAAGTTAACTTTCAGACATTCTCTGAGCTGTTGAGTATTTCAGTTTTATGTTTTTAATCAACTAGCTCTATTCTCGAACAAGGAGTTGAATCGCAAAACTCATAATGGCTGTTAAATCGATGAAAATTTCCAAGGACCTGCTGATGATACTTTGTGACACTCTTTGCTCATTTGCACATAAAAAAATTTTAGGGCAAGGTTGAATTACATTCCTCCGCAAAGATTTTGGTGCATTTTTACTTTGACACAAGAAGTGTAAATGCTGACCACAAGCTGAAATTTGGAACCAACAAGGTGAAATGTCACTCTTCGATGCGTCAGGCTCCATGAATCTCATCTTAAATCTCTCATGGCAGCCATACAAACACACAGAGAGGCAAAAAAAAAAAAAAGGGAAAAAAAACTTGGATGCAGTTTACCTTGCACATACTTCCCGGAACGTGCCGTTTCAAATGCTTGGTTTGGCAGAGGACACGCAAAGTTCAGAAGGCAGCGGGTGATTTTGGAGCATCTCCTCTCCCAACCCTCAAGTCAAAGGCCAAGACATTTTAGTCAGTCAGGAAAGGATGAAAAGCTGGCCAACTAACACAGATTTATCTTTCAATATATGTGAGTCGAGAAGTATTAACTGTCCTGTATCCCCCCCCCCCCCCCCTCACTCTGTTTCAGTGCACTGTGACGTGCGGTCAGGGTCTGCGCTACAGGGTGGTGCTTTGCATTGATCACAGGGGGCTCCACGCGGGAGGATGCAACCCCACCACCAAGCCCCACATCAAGGAGGAATGCCTGGTGACTGTGCCCTGCTACAAGGCCATGGGTGAGTTCGGAATCCATCCATCCATCCATCCATCCATCCATCTTCTACCGCTTATCCGGGGCCGGGTCACGGGGGCAACAGCTTTAGCAGGGAAGCCCAGACTTCCCTCTCCCTAGCTACTTCTTCCAGCTCTCCCCGGGGGATCCCGAGGCGTTCCCAGGCCAGCTGGGTGACATAGTCTCTCCAGCGTGTCCTGGGTCTTCCTCGGGGTCTCCTCCCGGTGGGACATGCCCGGAACACCTCACCAGGGAGGCATTCAGGAGGCATCCGAATTTGATGCCCAAGCCACCTCATCTGGCTCCTCTCGATGTGGAGGAGAAGTTCGGAATCAAGCCGCGGAAATGCTTTCGACTCTACGCCTGACTTTCTCCGCCCTTCTCTGCTGTTTCAGACACGCTCCCCGTGGAGGCCAAACCGCTGTGGCATAAGCAGGCCGTAGCCCTGGACGAAGAGACCGTTGTGACCGAGGAGCCGGAGTGAGTTGGCATGACGGCGAAACCCATATTGCATCGGTGTTGACAGTTCCCAACGGTATTGCGGTTGCGTCGAGAGACAGCCGGCGGGTTTCCATCGCGCACCTGTTGTCCACACCTGTCAAAACACCCGCATGCGCTGTTGGGCGCCGGGTTTCGAATGTGGGTGTTGTATATCGGCGTAAAGGAGGCCCGAGTGAGCGGCGTGGATAACCTCAATTTACAGTTTAACTCCATCGGGTCGGGTCCAGGTGGGATTTGCCATGCGTGTCGTGTTGATTGTACGCCTTGTCCCAAGTTCGATGTTTCACGCTTCCTTTTCTCCGCTCAACACCTGCGTTGTCCGATTTCGCTCGTAAATGTGATGGATGGGGTGAGCTAGGGTAACAAAAGTGATGTTAAAAGCAGGGGGAGGGGGTGGCGGGTTTGGAGCAAGTCCGCCCGCTTTGTCACAGACGCCCCGTGTTGCTTCGACACATCGGCAGATGTTGCAGATGGTTTTTTTTTTTGTCTTGCATATCAATTGACTAATAAAGGCTGTCCTCCAAAGACATTTGGAGCGCGGCCCGGCGCGTCGCATGACTTGCATTAGCGAGCGTGTTCGCTAGTTTGAAACATCTGTGCCTTTGACTCATCTCTGGTGTGAGAAAGCTGCGATGAAGGACGAAAGAGAAGCGCGTCTTTTCTCCCCCCCCCCCCCCCCTTCGCAAATACATGCATGCGTGTAATATAGCCCGCTTCACATGCCAACACTAATATCGTATCTGCCAACCATATGGGACAAAATTACAAAGACTCGTCTTATGTTGAATTTACCCCCACCGCCCATAAAAACAAAAACAACAGGGGAAAAAAAAAGAAAGAAAGAAACCCACCACTGTCGGAAATGTAATTGATGAGATTAGGAAGGGGCTTTGGCGGATATTGCAAACATCTGCTGGCGGAAGACATCACCATAACTCACAAACATCTTTTGGTGGATGGCTTTTATTTGTTCACGTTAAAACACTTTGCGTCCTTGTGAAGGAGAAGAGCACGAGTGCAGTTGAGGTCCTGCGGGGAGACGATTCAACCAAGGCAAACATATTCATCCGTCATCTGTTAATGAACAGCAGCTCATTTTACCGTTGAAACGTCAGTGAGTCATCGCAGAAGACCTTGAACGCAATATGATTTAAACCAAAAATCCTCTTCCTTGATCTTTTGGTTCAAGATGGCATTTCATGCTCATTCCTGCGGATGTTGGATTGACATGAAGCGTGTCTGAAAAAACAAAAATAAAAAGCCATCAGGATTTCATCGAAAGAGTTTTTCACTTGAGCTGTTGAAACGACCTCTCGCCCAACCTTGATGGACACGGAAGAGCTCCGAGTGTTTCTTCTTCCTGATCGGTTCTTTTTGAACCGGGAAGGAAGGGTTTATCCGTGGACGGGCCGTCGTAATGCGTCACAGCTGTTTGATTAATGGCTTTATAAAGCCAATTTTGGCAGTACTAAAGGTGGACTTAATGTCTTAACTCAAGTCAAAAGAGCATGTCAAAGTGGAAGAGCGGAATTCTGCGTTTCCAGCCCGCCTCGAATGAAAAAAAAAAAGAAATTAGCATCATTTGTAACCATGAAACTGGTTGACCTTGGTGGATTCCGGGAGAAGTTGATGTGGACTTTGCTTGTGTGTGTTTCCCAGCACACTTCATCATCGCTTACGTTGGTGAAAGAAAATAATTTAAAAAACCTAATCAAAAGGAAATAAAAACTAACTACTTGTACAGTGGTACCTCTACTTACAAAATTAAGTAAGTTCTTCCAGAAATTTTAACAAATTTCTTCCAGAAATTTGTGAAATAGAAGATTTTGTAAGTAGAGACGCATTTTCCATGTAAATGCCCTAATCCGTTCCAAGCCCCCCAAAATTCAGACATAAATGTTTGAGAATGCATAAAAATGCAACAAAAAATGGAACAAATACATGTTACAATTAGACGATTGCACAATAAATGAAAGTTGTGCATAATGTTAAAAAAAATAGAGTAAAGAATACAAATGATGGTAATTCAACCTCGAAATGAGTTTTCTCAAACAGGGTGTCCGGGCTCTCCCTTAGAGATAAGGTGAGAAGCTCGGTCATCCGGGAGGGGCTCAGAGTCGAGCCGCTTCTCCTCCACATCGAGAGGAGCCAGATGAGATTTTTTCTTATCTTATTTGATGTAGTTTTTAACATTGTACTCGTGATTTTAACTGCTTGTTGTAAGGTGTCCTTGAGTTTCTAGAAAGGCGCCCACAAATAAAATGTATTATTATTATTATTATTATTATTATTATTATTATTATTATTATGAGGTGGCTTGGGCCATCACTGATTCGGATGCCCCCTGAGCGCCTCCCTGGTGAGGTGTTCCTGTCATGTCCCACCGGGAGGAGACCCCGAGGAAGACCCAGGACACGCTGGAGAGACTATGTCACCCAGCTGGCCTGGGAACGTCTCGGGATCCCCCGGGGAGAGCTGGAAGAAGCAGCTAGGGAGAGGGAAGTCTGGGCTTCCCTGCTAAAGCTGTTGCCCCCGCGACCCGGCCCCGGATAAGCGGTAGATGATGGATGGATGGATGGAACTGCATCCTCATCGTTTTTTGCCCTCTGTAGTTCATGTTCTCTCTCAGTCGTGGTTTTTGCGTGGCGTTTTGTACACAACTTGAGCAAAGGACGTTTGCTTTTGTCGGCTTTTAAAAATCCCTCGAAAATGTCCAAGGCAAACCTCAGCATCGTGAGCGATCGGCCGACTGTTGAACACTTTTTCTGGGTGATTCACATTTACATAAAACTATCCAAACGTCTCGTGGCCCGAGAAGAGAATGACGAGGGCGCTGCATCGTCACATATCTTTCAATCTACACTAGACACATCCGGTAGAAGTCCCTTTTAGCCAATGGGATGCCAGGATGATGCTCGGCAATAGCCAATGGCAGAGCAGCTATGAGCATGTTGTGTTCATGAAACTCCGAAATGCGAAGAAGTCCATCCTGTATTTTTACGTTTCGTATCTTGAAATTTCTTTCGTAACAAGAGGCAATATTTTCCTGTTGAGACGTTTCGAAACTTGAAAATTTCGTATGAAGAGACGTTCGTCAGTAGAGGTACCGCTGTATCGTGGAAATTCGAAAACGAGCGATGCGTTGGACACACCTGCGATATATAATAACGTGTCACGTTTGCTCGTCTCCCATTGCCAGCTTCATCCCCGGTGCTTGGCAGCCCTGCAGCAGAACGTGCGGTGCGGGGACTCAGCGGCGCACAGTCAAGTGCCGGGTGTTGCTCTCCTTCTCTCAGACCGTCGCCGACCTCCCCGATGATGAGTGCAAGGGCGTCAAACCCGCGGCGAGTCAAGCCTGCTACCAAACTCCCTGCAAGAAACCAGAGGGCAACAATGACCTGGACGTGGAGGAGGAGCAAGAGGAGGAGGAGGAGGAGCAAGAAGAAGAGACCCTTCAGAGAGAGGAGCTGCATGAATGGGAGTACGACGGCTTCACCGAGTGTTCCAAGAGTTGCGGAGGAGGTGGGGAACTTTTCCGGTGCGCGTCGTCTCCTGTGTACTGCTCATGAACCTCGCTTGTTTGAATCTCAGGCGTGCAGGAGGCGGTGGTCATCTGCCTGAACAAACAGACCAGGGAGGCGTCAGCAAACCAGAGTTTGTGCGTTAGCGCCGGCAGGCCCCCGCCGCTTCTCCTGGACTGCAAAACGCAGCCTTGTCCCCCCAGGTAACAGTTTCAAGTGACTTGAATCAATTTGCGTGGATGCGTAATGGCAGCTGGCTCCTCGGCTCCCGCGCCTCCGTTCGTCTCGCACCTGCAACCACTTGACTGTGAGAAAACATATCACTATTTAAATAATCCCATCGTATATCCGTGACATTATTTCAGTCGACCAGACGGAGACGGATTGTTGGCTGTATCAGGGGAGAACAGGAAATAACAATTGAACGTGAATGACTGCGGACCACTGATGGCGCACATTTTTGATTTAACGCTTCTCGCGGTGTCACGCTCTCCTGCTCCCTCTCGTCACCAAATGCGGGAGGCTGGAAGGCTGTTTTTCCAGGCCTTGAGCCTTATTTTCAGGCACAACAAACGCTGATTTGGACGTGTTTCCTTTGGCCTTCCGCTCTCTCCCCGAGGCCTCCTCAGGCTCCCACATTAAGCTGCACTCTTTTTTTGGATCATATCCCGCCCCCGTGAGGAGAAACAACCATAGCGTTAAAACCGAATGCCCGAAACACGCTACATTCCCGATTCTGCTCAGGGCCCTGGAGTAAATATAAATCATTTGGAAATGAAAATGTTTAAAGTAGCCTCGATTCATGAAGAGGGAGAGCGATTATTTTATCAGACTCACAGCGTGCGGGTGAGAAAATCAGAAGTGCTCCAGTTCATCCAAGAGCAATCGCACTTTCCAGGTTGTAAAAAGCACATGGTCATCAGAGTGGGCCAACGCAGCAAGGCCAACGCCACAACAGTGATAAGTAATAATGGTATTTACAGGTGGGAAACAGGGGGGTGGAGCCACTGCTCCGCTTCCTGTGGGGTCGGCCTGATGTCCCGCAACGTGGCGTGCGTCCGCTTGCCGTCTCCGGACAGCAACAGCACTGAGCCTTTGCCTGATGAAAACTGCCACGACCCAAAACCAAACCCCATCCAGGCCTGCAACCGCTTCGACTGCCCCCCCATGTGGGAGACGCAGGAATGGGGACAGGTAAAAAGACAAACGAATCACTCCAAGTGGCTCCTCGTAAGAAGATTTTGACATCCTCGTGTTTGTGGTTGTGGTTGATGTTGCTGCTTTAAGTGCTCCAGTCGCTGTGGAGATGGCGTTGAGAGGAGACGGGTCCTGTGTAAACAGCGCTTGGCCGATGGCAGCAACCTCGAGCTGCCAGACTCATTTTGTCCCTCCACGGTACCGGCAAACCAGCGGCTGTGTAGCACAGAGCAGCATTGCACCCCACTTTGGGTCACCAGCTGGTCCCAGGTAGGCTTGATGCAGTGGATCACATTAACGTACCTCGGGGACGGTATCTAGTACCGTATTTTCCGCACTAAAAGGCGCACTGGATGATGAGACGCACCTTCAATGAACGGCCTATTTTGTATTTTTTTTTTGTATATTGGACGCACTGGATTATAAGGCGCAATCTACAATGCATCCACTAGATGGAGCTACGCTCCTTCCGTTCGACTCGAGAGGCGTTCATGACCGCCTCTGAAAAACGTAAATGAACGATTCCTTCAATGAAACTACGAAAATGGAAAAGAATACATCCATCCATTTTCCGAAGCTTGATCCTCACTAGGGTCGCGGGGGGGTGATGGAGCCTATCCCAGCCGTCTATCCCAGCAGTAGGCGGGGCACACCCTGAATCGGTTGCCAGCCAATCGCAGGGCACACAGAGACGAACAACCATCCACACCCACACTCACACCTTGGGACAATTTAGAGCGTTCAATCAGCCTGCCATGCATGTTTTTTGAATGTGGGAGGAAACCGGAGCACCCGGAGAAAACCCACGCAGGCCCGGGGAGAACATGCAAACTCCACTGGAATCGAACCCGGTACCTCTGCACTGTGAAGCCGACGTGCTAACCACTGGACTACCGGGCCGCCCGAAAAGAATACATCAAAACAGCAAATCAAGCGAGGAAATCGCAAAATAAATTCTACAGCCCCCTGACAAATTTATTTGGGCATTTCCTTGAGCGAAGATCCAACAGGACGATCAGATGTCAGTAAAATGTGGGAGACTGGATTGTCTCAGAAGTGTTTGTTGCGTATTCTTTTGTTGGGTACTGTATTCAAAAACGAGGAAATGCCAAAATAAATTCTGTAGGTGGGGCCATAGAATTTATTTTGTGATTTCCTCGCTTGATTTTGATGCACTATTTTCAATTTTCGTAGTTTCATTGAAGGAATCGTTAATTTACGCTTTTCGGAGGCGGTCATGAACGACTCTCGAGTCGAACGGAAGAAGAGAAGGCACGGAGATGGACAAAGACGTATCTGTATTTGTTGAGTCTGTGAAAACCATTAATAAAATGTGCGTTTTTAAAAAAAACAACAACACTAGAGCTCTCCTTTTTTCGGAGCTGCAACAAAAACATGTTGAAGAAGGCAGCGACACAGTTCACTGAACCACCAAGTTATAACATTGTAAGCATGTCTCCAGCAAGGAGCCATCTTGGGGTCGACATATTACCGTAATGACCGCACACAAGGCGCACCGGATTTTAAGGCGTACTCTGAGCTTTTAAGAAAATGGAAGACTTTTCGGTGCGCCTCAGTGCGGAAAATACCTTTGATGCTTCTGACCCATTGTCTCCCTTAAAGGTATGACCATTTCCTTGTGAAGTATTTTGTTTTTGTGCTTGTGTGTGCTGTTCACGTGCAGTGTTCAGTGACCTGTGGAAATGGTATGCAAAGACTTGAGGCGGTCTGCAGGAAACAAGGGCAGGACGGACAATATCACACCGTAGATCCAAACAACTGCTCCTCTCTGGAGCGACCCACAAGGATTCGACCGTGCTCTCTTCGGCTCTGCAAGAGTAAGAGACCATCTTTTCCCCTAGAGTGGTAGATTGTCAAGAAAATAACCGAAGCGGTACATCTTTGGTCACAGATTCACTGAAACCCGACCCGACTATCCTGGCTCAGAGGAACGTGTATATTCAGTGGAGGAAGAGCAAAAAGGTCCATTTGGTGGTTGGTGGCACTGCCTATCTGCTTCCTTGGACCACTATGGTCCTTCGTTGTCCCACCCGCCACATCCGGAAGGCAAATATCCAATGGTTGAAGGACGGGAAGCCTCTAATGAGTCTCCCACACCTGTTTGTGACACCACTGGGATTTGTGAAGATCCAGCATGTTGGTCCGTCTGATGCCGGGACGTACGCCTGCGTCGCCGGGCAAGCCAAGGAGCATTTGGTCCTCCAGGTCATTGGCGCCAAGCAGAAGTTGCACGGACCCGAGGCAACAAGGGTACAGGAGCTCTCCATCTCGCCAAATACCGAATACGTTGTCGAGAGCTTGCTTCAACTCGGAGTTGAACAAAACAAGACCACCTGGCAAGACCGGGGAGACATCCCCAATGTTATCATTCTTGATCGTCAGAGGCTTGATGAGCTCGACAACCTCAGAGGAAAGCAAGGCGAGCAAGTGATTGCTCAGTTACTCAGCGAGCTGTCCCTATCCCACGACGAAACCAATCACTCAGCTTCTCACTCTCCAGAAATGGATTTACCCTCCACGCTAGGACCCCTTCTTCGTAAACCGGGCCACTCGACTAGGTACAGAGGCCCGGTGATTATCCAGAGCCCCGAGGAAGTCGGAACGTTATCGTCTTCCCATGTGACTGTCAATGTCGGGGCGCCGATTTTGCTGCGGAAGCCCTATGCCAGTTTGGAAATCAAATGCGAGTCTCTTGGTTACCCGCAACCATCCTTAACCTGGACCAAAAATGGAAAACGGGTGCGCCACGCTAGCAAGTATGACCAGACAACTCACGAACAAAACTGCAGGTGAGATTAAGATTTAACGGAGCGAACATCATTTCTTTGCACCGGCAGTCTCGACCTGTTGCCAGGCGGCTCGTTGAGGATTCGCTCTCCAAACCAAGCGGATGAGGGTCTGTACACCTGCACTGTCCGGAACCGACTCGGGTCCTCGTCACGCTCGTCTTGGTTGCAGATTAAAGGTGAGAAACATATACCTCTTTCATTTAAAATAGGAAGTCAAAGATCCTCCCGGAGCTTTTTGGGTTTTTTTTTTTAGACTCCCAAAGTAACGGTCGATACATTTTGCAGGCACTGAAATGTTTCAAGTTTATTAGTACTGATCCAACCCCAGGGCCAAGCCTCCGCGAAGGGACAATGATGTACATTTTTTTTTCAGGTGGTAGAGATGTGTCTACTTTTCCGGTTCAAGCTTGGAATTTCTGGGAAGTCACACTCTTTTCACACACACACACACACACACCCATACACAGTTTGAGCAGAGCCACCGCAAATGTTTTTACGCTGGGTCGTGAAGCGGTGGCTGGTCTGGCTGAGTCAGTGGTGGGGAATGTGCGGTGCGTGCCATCAGCAGAAGTCTCTTCAGAGCCGCACTGTCCCACCTCGCCCTCTAAGCGTGACTGCTTGCAATCTCTCTGGAGTCCAATCAAAGTGACGGTGCTTTCCTCGCGTTCTGGCGCTTTTTTTCACTCATACGACAACAATTAGATGCCTCCGGGGCTGAAGTTTCAAAGCAGATAAGCCGCTGCGCTCCGAGTTATAAAGGATATGGGGGCTGTCAAGGGACAAGCTATTTAGTGTTTTTTTTTTCCCCCGCTCCTGTAATTCCCATCCATTGTTTTTTTTTTCTTCAGAAAGCGGAGGAGGAAACTGCGTCCAAGCTGTCGGAGCCATTGGCCCCTTCTGCCTTGATAAGAGCAACAGCAGCATCGAGTCAGCTGGGCACAGGTTGGCAGTCGCCATGCAGCATTTTCATCCGTTTTCAAATCAGAGACCCATGAAGGTTTCTTTAAGTAGTTGGCGCGTGGACACTTGGGCGCCGTGCACAGCCAGCTGCGGCGGAGGCACCCAGAACAGACGAGTGCGCTGCGTGAAGGGCCCCGAGGGCGACCTGACGGAGGTGGACCACCACCGCTGTCTCGGCGCTGGACGGAGACCATCTGACACAAGGATGTGTAACATTATGCCATGCGCTACTTGGGCTACGAGCGCGTGGGGATTGGTAAGCCCGCTCGTGTGAGCCGATCATCATAACAAGTCATGGAAAAATTTAGGAGGACTGCTCCCTCACTTTGTCTGACACGCATCTTTGTGACCTTATTGGCACCAAGGGCGAGGCTGACTCACGGCTCGAGTTGATCACCGCTGACTTTTTTTACATGCCGTTAGCCATTTACTCCATGAACTGCGTCATAGTTTCTCACAATCATGACACATATTTTCTAGCCACCTGCCTTCTGCAACACATCCTCTGATTAAACTATACATACTCTTGTCGTAGTGCCAAATGCCAACACTTGCACAACTTACATGTTGGCATTTCTGCCCTTTATAATTGACGTGACAAACCGAGATTTGCCTCCTAAGCTTAATCTTCGACTAAAAAAACGGTTATGTCAATGAAAAGTGATGCAACGCCAACATCGACGGCAGTGGTTCTTAACCCTCGTAGTCCACCGTTTGCGATAAATGCAAAATTATGTCTTTGAATCAAAGGCAAAGGCATTCGGAAAAACACGAGAGAGCTGAAACGTATGGGGGGGGTTCTAAAATGGCCGAAATTTCATGAAGTCACCGGCTGATAATTCTCAGGCATTGCAGCAATAATAAAAAAGGTTTTGATTCCGTAATCTTCACAATTTACATATTTTGCACCATAGAGACCCATTATAATTCATATTTTTGAATGCATCGTAAACCTAATGTGAAAACATGCATTTCACACGATTTTTACGTCAATCGCTTTGTTTTCGCTTGGACAGACGTATGCATGCCACATTGTTGGGTTGAGGTCATTCCAATTGTGCAACTTTTAGGTGGCGCCAGAGGATCGCAAATGAGTTTGCCTTTTTTGCAGGAGGCTTCAAACCAATGCATTTTACATGAACACGTCTGGTCGGGATTGTTAGTGCGGCTTGGTTGGGACCTCCAGACACAATTTTTTTTTTCCTTTTCCAAAAAATAAAGAATAAAAAATCCCAAAGAACTAATATAAACTATATATGTATGGATAGCACAGATGCCTCTGAACATTTTGAGTGTTTGGAAAAAAAAGAATGTTTATATAACACAACATACATCATTCCCAAAATTGTAAAACGCGTAACTTATGGGTTTTTTGTTTCGAAGGAACTAAGGGTTACCTTGTTCGAGGTACCGAACCCAACCAGTTCATATGCACATTCGCCGAACCCTTCATTAGTGAAAAATATATATATATTTTTGGCAAACCTATTTATTAATAACTGAAAAAAAAGTCAACACAATTAGTTGAAGTCGAAAGTATACGTTTTTTAATTGTGTACAAAATGAACCAGCCAGTGATGGCAAAGCGGGTGTGTCATCACTCATTGGCATGTTGAGTCGGGTGTGTCTTAACCTCCATGGAAGAGGCTCTGTCGAACCCTTGAAACTGATTCACCGAACCCTTAGGGTTCGATCGAACCCACGTATAGAAACACTGATCTACGGGGATCTGACAGTCATCGTTTTACAAACCTGACTTTCACAGACAAGCTTGGTGAGTCTTTCATGCCTATTCGCGGTCAATCGTTCTTGCCGAATATATTCATCAGTGGAGTTAACGCTTGGATTTCAGCTGACAAATACAAATGCCCAAAGCAGTGAATGATTTGATCTGTTGGAGTGGTTCTCAAACTTTCCACACCATACAGAGTTGATAAGTATTTAATTTCCATGTCATGGATCACTCTGTTAGCTTCTGCGTTATTTTTATTTTCAAAACTCTCTGACAACGTGTTGTTCTTTTTCAATGTTATAGTGTAGTGGTCAATGCATGCGTCCATCTTTGGCCAAACAACAGCGCCATGTATTTTGCCAAGACACAAACGGCACCAAAGTCCCCTCCAGGATGTGCAATCGACTCCATCGGTAAAAATCGCCGTTCTGACAACACGTTTCATCCGCCGGGTATTGCTTTGTGACCTGAATGTGTTCCTCTTCCAAGGCCTAGTGCCACGAGGAACTGCTCAGGGGAAGCCTGCGCCTCACGGTGGCGAGTCGGACCATGGACGCAGTGCACCGCCACTTGCGGCCGGCATGGCTTCCAGTCGCGTCGAGTGGTTTGCGTGCAGCGGCCCGGTGGAAGCTGCGTACAGAGGCGTCGTCCCGTCAGCTGGCAGCGCTGCAATACGGTGTCCTGCGGCAGAGGTGAGCCGTTCAAACGTAATTGTGTTCGAGCATGGTTCGAGCGACACCCTGAAATGGTCAAAATCGCTTTATGTCTGAAAATTTCACATTTTCAAACATGAATGTGCATGACCAAAAAAAAAACTATGATTTGTCTTCAACTGATATTTTCGGGTCATTTTAAAATTTGACCAAAATTTGGGATGATTAAAAAAATTATTCTTCAATCATTTATAGTTACATTTTTTGTTTGTTTGTTTGTTTGTTTGGTTGGTTGTTTTATTGAGCATATATAGTACACACAATAGCAGGTTGACAAAGGTCAAACAAAAATTATAAAAGGAAAATTAGAAGGTAGTCCAGTGGTTAGCACGTGGGCTTCACAGTGCGGAGGTACCGGGTTCGATTCCAGCTCCGGCCTCCCTGTGTGGAGTTTGCATGTTCTCCCCGGGCCTGCGTGGGTTTTCTCCGGGTGCTCCGGTTTCCTCCCACATTCCAAAAACATGCGTGGCAGGCTGATGGAACACTCTAAATTGTCCCTAGGTGTGAGTGTGTGTGCGAATGGTTGTTCGTTTCTGTGTGCCCTGCGATTGGCTGGCAACCGATTCAGGGTGTCCCCCGCCTACTGCCCGAAGACAGCTGGGATAGGCTCCAGCACCCCCCGCGACCCTAGTGAGGATCAAGCGGCTCGGAAGATGAATGAATGAATGAATGGATGAATAAAAGAAAAAGAAAACATTTGGAATTTGAACAAAATTTCGGGGGAATAAAATACAAGTATGCCTCTTGTCATGCAGTTTGGAATTCAACCACAATTATGCCCGTCAAGTCAACCAATTTGAAATTTGACTGAATTTCTCTAATAAATTTGCAATACAATTTTGGAAAGCCCCAAAAGACTTGATTTTCAATTCCACTGATATTGTTGGGTTGAATTTAGAAGTTCACCAAAATTTTAGATGATAAAAATTGAATCCCTGACATGTTAAGCCTCAGCTTTTTCACATTAAGCGTTTGAGATGTTTTACACCGATGCTGTGATCACCGTAGCTGCCGGGGAGTGTCGCGACACCACCAGGTACTGCGAGAAGGTGCGGCAGTTGGAGCTGTGCACGCTGGCGCAGTTTAAGAGTCGCTGCTGTCACTCGTGTCTCAATACCTGATGGATGGGGGAAACTTCAGATGCCATCGAGGACCTCCGCTTCTCCCTGTGACGCTGCAGGCGTTGACTGAACGGAGGGACATATCACACGGTGGACGTTTTCAGATGTGACGTGATGTGATAACCACTGGAAAGGATTTGAAACACATTTTCCAAAGCATTTTGAGTAGGAAAAAAAAACTCCAATTTGAGATCTGAATTGACAAATTCAATAGGGTCGGAGTTTGAATTGAATGTTGCACTCATGACTGAAGCAAACGCGCAATGGGAGAAAACGGAGAGGAACGTATTTTGCACTCAAAACTCAACAAGAGTCTTTGTTAAAAACATGACTTGTTGATTTTTTTTAATGTTACATTTCTACATATATTTGCTTGGTGATTTTTAAAAAGCTATACTGTTTGACTAGATGTCTAGTTTAACCACTTTTTTATGCTTTTGCACATTTAGTCGTGACATGCTGTCGCCTTTTAATTCTCCTTTTGGTTTGGCTCCCAGGTGATCGACAAGTCGGCACAATGCTGAAAAACAGCAATATTGAAGCATCATCTTTGCGTTTCTCCTTGAATTATTGTTCTTTTCTTTCTAGTATATATTTTTCATTCATTATTTATTCACCAGATTGGCACTTTTGGATTAAAGTGTTACAGATGCTTGGGATTTTATTGAGGTGCGATTGTTTGATTTTATGAGAAGAAACGGTCATCAACATATCAAGTATACGCTTCAGTTGTGTAGATGTGTATTTTGTCTTATTTATTTCCATGCGTGTCAATGTGTATAGTTTTGTTGATAAATAAAATGGTTGGATTTTAAGTAATTGAATTCGCCTTAAAACGGTTGAATTTGATGTACATGCCGAGGCCGCCCTCTGCCGGTGATATTGATCTGCCACGCCTGTTTTTTTTTTCATGTAATAAAATGAAGCACATTCCTTTTATAACATGTCGCCTTTCGTCATTGTTATTATTATTATTATTATTATTATTGGCAGTGCTGAATGGACCAACATTTTCATAGCTTCAGAGTTTCCAAATTTTTCCCAACACTACAGTGTGGCGCATACGTGTGACGTAATATCTTGCGACGGCTGTATTCAGTGCTGTATTTAGTACATCATGCAGAATCGCTTGTTTGAATTCGGCGGCTACTAGCGCCTCTATCACCTTTTCTATTACATGGCAAAATTGCGCCCATTGGCATATAGATTTTTTATAAACGTTTAGAAGGCAGGACTGTGTTGTTGTTTTAACGCCACAGTCGTCCCGTTTGGAAAGTGACTGCTGTGGCTTGGAATTCATCTCGGACGCCATTGTAACGTTTTGGTCGATTCGGTCTCCGGAAGCAAAGGATGAGTGAGCCGAAGAAAGCCGCGAATGACGAAGGGGGTCTGAGCAAAGAGACGGACAAGAAAAAAAGATCCCGCGTGAAACAGCTGCTGGGCGAAGTGAAGAAGCAAGTGGAGTTCTGGTTCGGAGACGTCAACCTCCACAAGGACCGCTTTCTGAAAAAGCTCATTGACGCGTCGGACGATGGATGTAAGTCGCCCACACCGGACAATTCAACGGACGTGTATCGATTGTTTTTGTGTGTTTGGCCTCAGATGTTGCCTTATCCGTGGTGGCGAGCTTCAATCGCATGAAGAAGTTGACGAGCGACACCAAACTGATCGCCAGGGCTCTGAAGAACTCTTCTGTGGTGGAGGTAACGTGCAGCGATCGCCTGCCTCTGCATTTGAATGAATAGCAAACGTGACAAACTTCCAGGTGAATTTAGAGGGCGATAAAGTGAGACGGCAGCATCCCCTCGGAGACGTTCCAATAGACGTGGACAGCCGCACAGTTTACGTGGTAAGCTTTTGTTTTTCCTCTCAAGTCTCCATCGACGTCACGTCTACTTTCCTGTGGCAAAAAATGAAACAATTACTTTGCATGTCATTTGACCGAGGACCCACAGTGATACATGAACGTCTTTGCTCGCTCAAAAGGAATTCACATTAGAAGAGGAATGAAGTCATGTTTACGCATTGTTTTTTTTTTCAAACGTTACTGATTAAATGTACTTTGTGTCGATCAGGAGCTCCTGCCTAAGGATGTGACTCACAGCTGGATCGAGAAGGTCTTTTCCAAATGCGGAAGCGTCGTTTACGCCAGCATCCCCAGATATAAATCCACTGGCGATTCCAAAGGCTTTGCCTTTGTGGAATTTGAGAGCCCTGAGCAAGCCAATAAAGCCATTGAGGTTAGCGTATATTCATAATAAGCATCTGATTACCGGTAACTGTAAGAGAAGAAAATTTGAATAGATTTGCCCTTTTTTCCTGTCCAGATGCTTAATAACCCTCCTGAAGACGCTCCCAGGAAGCCGGGAATTTTCCCCAAGACTAAGAATGGGAAACCTATTCAGCTGGCTGCAGACAATCCTCCTGCAAGTAGGATTTGCCCACACAAAAAGCCGCTATTGCTGTTTGAATTTTGCCCTTAGTAGGAAATGACTTTTTTAAATATGTGAAATTGAAACCTCTTGCGGGCGGCCCGGTAGTCCAGTGGTTAGCACGTCGGCTTCACATTGCAGAGGTACCGGGTTCGATTCCAGCTCCGGCCTCCCTGTGTGGAGTTTGCTTGTTCTCCCCGGGCTTGCGTGGGTTTTCTCCGGGTGCTCCGGTTTCCTCCCACATTCCAAAAACATGCGTGGCAGGCTGATTGAACACTCTAAATTGTCCCTGGGTGTGAGTGTGAGTGCGAATTGTTGTTCGTTTCTGTGTGCCCTGCGATTGGCTGGCAACCGATTCAGGGTGTCCCCCGCCTACTGCCCGAAGACCGTTGGGATAGGCTCCAGCACCCCCCGCGACCCTAGTGAGGATCAAGCGGCTCGGAAGATGAATGAATGAATGAATGAATGAACGAATGAATGAATGAATGAATGAATGAATGAATGAATGAATGAATGAATGAATGAATGAATGAAACCTCTTGCATTTTCATTCTGCTGCATCCCCTTTAAGCCTCGCATCGTTTCGCACATTCAAACTGTAAATAAGCATCCCCCTTTTCATTCATTTTATGTTATGGTCTTATCTTCATTTTCAAAAGTCTTGGGACTTACCTGGCTCTCTGGTAGAGTTTTTTTTTTTTTTTTTTTGCTCCGTGTCATGGAAATTTGTGATGGTATAACGCCGAAAAAGTCCTCGGAGCGTTGTATCCTTGAAATTTGATGAAAGTAAAATGCCTTGAATCCTTCACCTCAACTTGAAATATAACTCAAACGGATAACTACAGAAAAATAAAAATAAAATAAGAATATACAAAATTAATTGTACGTGAAAATAACATCCATCCGTTATCCGAGCCTCTTATCAGTAAAAACAAATACCGGCTGTTTCTGCGCACGTTGGCCTCTTGGGGGCAGTGTGGTGCCATGCATAGAAGGAATGCACTAAAAGCAATAGAAAAGAAGAAATGTGCGATTCAAGTTTATGAAACTAATTTTTTCACAGATTGTCAAAAATTTTGAATAGTGTTATGTTCCTTCTATGTATGTGTTTATACGGTGTTCGTGTGTGAATGTTCTGAAGTGTTCTAAGCTCATCCGCCCCTACACACCCGAGCCTTTTCTGTTGCTGGTCCCTCTCTGGAATGACCTCCCACTGAACATTCGGCAAGCCTCCTCACTGCCCATCTTCAAAGCCCTCCTCAAAACTCACTTGTATTCTTTGGCGTTCGACTCAGCATGACTTAGATTTGTTCTTGATTTTACTATTTGGTGCTTTCTACCGCATTTATTACCGATTTATCTTACTGTTTATTGTGCATGTTAAATTGCTCCATGTACAGCACTTTGTATACAGCGATGGCTGTTTGAAAGTGCTCTATAAATACTGTTGACTTGACTTGACTTTAATATTTTTTTTGAAGGACTATCCCTCCCGAAGGTGATTGCAATTTTCCGTTAGCATGTCAGTGGGATTTTACATTGACTTTAGCGTTAGCATCAACAATGTTTTTAACTGTTCCGCGCTCAGGTTCTAGCTAAGAATTGTTTTTTTTTTCTTGCCATCTCTGTCTTGCAGGTGGCGGTGGGGAGGAGGAGAAGAAAAAGCGAAAGAAGAAGAAGAAGAAGCCGCTAGCCGAGGAAGCCAAAGTAGCGCAGATGGACACCAAGCCGTCGGATCAGCCGCAGCCACCGCCGCAGCAGCAGAAGAAGAAGAAACAGCAGCAGCAGAGTTCAAATGCCGCAAGTCATAAGGCAGCAAGTAAAACCTCAGAGAAAAAGAGACGCCGCTCGCGGGCCGTGGACGAATCGGAAGCGGCGGTGCCCTCCAAGATTAGAAAGCTCGGGGAGAATGATGAAGCCGCATCCAAAAACAGTAAATCAACTCGGCAAAGTTTGGCGCGACGGCGGGGACCAAAAAGTAAAATGAAAATGAGATTGTATCTGCAGATCCCCCTGTGGAAGGCGAGCTCGGGAAAGAAAACCAAGAAGACCCGCTGGGCAAAGCCAAGAGGAAGAGGAAGAAGAAACACAAGGAGAAGCTGAAAATCGGCGAGGAGGTCATCCCGCTGAGGGTCTTATCCAAGTACGAACCCGCAACGGCTACAGCGCCACTGTCGCGACAACTGAAACTCCGGTCAAATGACCCCCGTTTGTGCGGTCATAGGAAAGCGTGGCTGGAGCTCAAAGCGGAGTACTTGCAGCTGCAGAAGCGCAGCATGGCGTCCCTGAAGAAGTGCATGACGCAGCTGGACGGCGACGAGCGGCAAGGCGGCGACGAGAGTAGTAAGTCGCGCGCCGCGCCGCGTCGCAACGCTTCAGAACGCATCTCAGACGAAACGTGAAGTGGCTTGCTTTGTGTTGTGGGGTTTCTTTCAGTGGAGGCGAGCGAGAAGGCGAGCAATCAGGGTCCTCAGTTCATCAGCGGCGTCATCGTGAAGATTTCGGACAACAAGGCGCTTCCAGGGAGGAAGATGATCAAAGTAAAGTGCACTTGAACCTCACGTTGGCGCTCACACTAGCCCAGGGGTGTCCAAACTTTTTGCCAAGGGGGCCAGATTTTACGTGGTAAAATGTCGGGGGGCCGACCTTGGCTGACATTCTTTACATTGAAAAACAATATTGTTCAACAAATTTTAGTAAGCCAGTCTGTTTCACATTTCCATTTTTATTTTAATTCAACAATCTTAAGAATTTCTTTTGGTTCATTTGAAACAGGAATTTGAAATATGACATATGAGTCAATATAAACACGGAGTGATGTCTTGTTAACTCGTGAGTGATGCCCTCTAGTGTCTAAATGCTATTACTCATTTAGTGAATGCTACTACTCATTTAGCCACTACAGGGAAGCAGTACTCTATGAAACATCACTCGCCAGTCTACGAGACCTCAGTCAATGCAACACCTGTTCCATTGCGCCCAACCTGCGGGCCAGACGGCACTGATTTTATGACGGGGGCCAAGGGCCGGATGAAATTCGACCGCGGGCCGGACTTTGGACATGCCTGGTCTAAATGCTATTACTCATTTAGTGAATGCTATTACTCATTTAGCCACTAGAGGGAAGCAGTACTCTATGAAACATCACTCACCAGTCTACGAGACCTCAGTCAATGCAACACGTGTTCCATTGCGCCCAACCTGCGGGCCAGACGGCACTGACTTTATGACAGGGGCCGAGGGCCGGATGAAATTCGACCGCGGGCCGGATTTGGCCCCCGGGCCGGACTTTGGACATGCCTGCACTAGCCCATTTAAAAGAAAAAAAAAAAGTAATTTATGCTTTTGACCATTTCAAAGAAAAAAATATTCACCTTTACAATGCTTACATTTGCAAAAAAGAGAACCTATTGACTGCTTGCCAATCTCGGGCATTCCGGAGAATAGACGATGACTATTGTCAACCCAAAATGAAAGAGTAGTTTCTCCTTTTATCATAAAGAAAAACAATAAGATTTATTTGTCCCACACTTGGGAAATTTACAGTTTCCAGCAGCAAAATTGGGGATAGAAAGAAGAAAGAAGAAAAACAAAGTATTTGCATTCAGTATTCTAGCATATTCCATTTTTTTTAATCAACAGTAGAGAATGGGTTTGTTTCACCCAAATCACCTATTTTTGAACCAAAAACACAGAAAACAAGCCTTTTGTAAGGAAGTTACATTTTATGATCAACAATGTCTGTTATGCAAATTATTTTTTGCTTTAGTGATGCATCAAACATCCAAACAGTCCTTCTTTAAAATACAAATGACAACAATAAAAATTTGCTTTTGATGGCAAAATGAATTATTACTTTTAACCACTATTTAGTAGTAGTAATATTTAGTAGTGTGTGTGCGCGCCCGCGTTTGCATGTTTTTGCATTCAAACGCGTATGCATATTTACGTATGTACATTCGGTCATTGCTTCTACTTCTTCCGTTCCTAATGTGCCCGCTTTCCTTTTCGACCCAGGACGCCCTGTGCAAGATCTCGCCCGTGGCGTACGTGGACCTGTTGGAGGGCGACGCCGAGGGCTACGTGCGCTTCAAGAGCCCGGAGGACGCGCAGGCCGTCAGCGACAACAAGGCTGAGCTGCAGAGGGTGCACAGTTGGCAGCTCGAGATCCTATCAGGTCCGACACACACACATACACACACACACACACACACACACACACACACACACACACACACACACACACGCACGCGTGTGTGTCCAAATGTTTGAAAAACCCAAAGAAAAAATGAGCAAGGGCATTTTGGAAGTTAATAATTTGTTTTTTGTTGTTAATAGCCTGGTAATGATGTTAGAAGTCAAATATTTTCTACTTTTTCATTTCCGGCGGCCGTGTCTTACTGGAATTCGAAAATGATCGAGAATGAATCGAAAATGGCCTGAGGCATTAATTCTAAACAGATATGTTTTTGTTTTACGGACGCGCGAGTGGTGCAAAACAAAAATAGTGAGGGGCATTCATTCATTCATCTTCCATACCGCTTGATCCTCACTAGGGTCGCGGGGGGTGCTGGAGCCCATCCCAGCCGTCACCGGGCAGTAGGCAGGGGACACCCTGAATCGGTTGCCAGCCAATCGCAGGGCACACAGAAACGAACAACCATCCACGCTCACACTCACACCTAGGGACAATTTAGAGCGTCCAATCAGCCTGCCATGCATATTTTTGGAATGTGGGAGGAAACCGGAGCACCCGGAGAAAACCCACGCAGGCCCGGGGAGAACATGCAAACTCCACACAGGGAGGCCGGAGCTAGGAATCGACCCCGGTACCTCTGCACTGTGAAGCCGACGTGCTAACCACTGGACTACCGGGCCTAGTGAGGGGCATCAAGAACCAATTTCTTCTGCTGCTGAAAGTACGACACGGACAATAAGAAAACGTGTCTCAATACTTGTGTCGTCGTCAACAGGTGACAACGAGCAGAGGTACTGGCAGAAGATCCTCGTGGATCGTCAGGTCAAACTCAACCGGCCCAGGGAGAAGAAGCGCGGCACGGAAAAGGTGAGACGGCAGCTCCTTGGCACGGCTCGCGACGGACATCAAGCTCATCTTTCAAATCCTTCCGTTTCAGCTCCTATCCAAAGCGGAGAAGATCATAACAGCTCGCGCCAAGGAGGCCTGCAAGCACATTCGCTTCCAAGAAGACTGACTGACTGCCATTTTTTAAGGGAAAAGCCGTTTAATTTTTTTTTTTTTTATCATTTTTGTTTGCACTGAAGCGCCAAGTTGTGCAGTTTGTGATGTAAATAGAAAAAATCTCCGCACATCTTGAATGCGGACAAAATGTTAGTTTTTGATGTCACTTGACAGATGGACCCTTTTCAAATGTGCAGTATGCATTAAAGGAAAACTTTCTGAATTGTTGACATGATTGACTCCTAAATAGTCCTTCAGCCGTCCAGATGATGGGTGGGGGGGATGACTCAGCAGGAATTAAATCAAGCTAATTGCTGTGACCATGGGTTGACCTCGCTTCTATTTTTCATGGTTTTAATAGTTTTAGCCATGTCTCTTCATAACAGCACAACCCTCTTCCTCATTTACTCCTCGTCATTTTCTTTTTCATTGTTACCGGTACATTGACTAGTTTGTTTTGTAGCAGCTAACACTACCAGGGCTGTGCAAATCATATTTTTTGATGGCCATTTGGGCTACTGAGCAAAAATCTGATGAAACTATGAAGTTTCATCGAAAGTTGCTTTGGAAAATTGCTTTTGACCATATTTATTGGTTTGTACGATGCAAAAATTTGTGTCTTTTTAGATGTTTTGGAGGTAGAGTAATGGTAAATGGGCTTTTTCATGTATTGCTTTTCCACCTGCAAGGCACTTCACACTGATTCCTCGTTCACCTGATGACACGGCATCAGGAGCAACTCCGTGTTCTGTAAGTTGCTCAAGGACACTACGACGTGGTCTGGATGGGGAAATGACCGTTCCATGCCAGCCTCATGAATATCAGTATGCATATTTAATACTCAGTAGGGTGATATCTGCAAAATTGTTTCAAAAAATATACAGGAAATACATCTAAAGCATAGGATGCATGAAAATAATGACCATTACATACATTGTGCATTCATGAATTTCAGTTTTGCACAAAATAAATTTCAATGATTTGCTATCTGCAGACCAGCTGCATTATTGGAAACAATTCTTAAAATACCAACATAGTTCAGTAGCAACTGATACTGTACTAATTGTCATTTCAGATGAAAGCTGTCAAGAAGTATCATCGCCTAATTCCAGTTGCGTAATGACGGACTAACTCCCCTATGGCTAAAAGAAGACAATCACGCAGTAACAAAAACATGGATAAATATCTTTCTGTTTCTTCACAGTTGGACATATTACAAGCCACCAATATTCACCAATATTTTTAGTTTTTTTTCCAGGTACCTGAAACAGGGTCGTGCTGAACTCAGTAAACCAAACGAATCAAATCATATGGTGGTTTATTTTTTGGGTATTGAAAAAAAAATAGTTGTTTGCTGCTTTTATCCACTGGATGGCGACATTTCGCCCGAAACGCGTCATCCGACGACCGCTTGCTAATTAACATTAATTAGTATCTGGTGTGCCTTCGTGCGTTCCTCCTGATGGATTCGATGTTGTGCCGACGCGTTCTACTTAAAACTCGGGAAAATAAGAACAATTCCACCTTCACACTACGCTTGTTTGTCAATTTCAAGTTTAATTGAATTGAAATGAACGTGCGCGCTACTTGATTTCACGGTTGTCGTCATCCTGTGAGTGACTGCAGGGTGCCACGAGAGTTTGGGGGCGTGTAACTGCCATAACGAGGGTGGGGGCGTGTGTGTTTGTGCGTGTGCGTGGAAAAGCTGCAAGTGCCCACGCCGCCTTGACTTACACGCAATTCCTCAGCGCCTCCTGTCGCGGATCGCGGACGTCGGAGGTGCAACAAGTTTTTCGGCGGTGTACGTGAACGCCTCGCGACCGTCAACCCGCGCCGTGATTCGGATGGAGCGAGAAGCTTCCGCGGGGAACATGGACGAGAAAGTGGCCCCTCGGCGTCGGGCCGCCAGCGTCATACCGTCGCTGTGCTCCGTGGCGTCCATCGCCTTCTGCGTGGTGCTCAGCATCCACGCAGCAGACGTCAGGCGCCGGCTGGCTGGCTTGGAGCGCGGTGTGGACGCGTCGACGCGCGCACCGGCCGACGATTTGGATGCGTTGATTGCGCAAAAAGTCAACGAGATGGTCTCCCAGGTGAGATCGAGCCGTGCGCATGCCCGATTCTCCTCAATGAAGCCGCGCTGACGTCACGGTGTTTTAATCCTTCCCACGCAGCGTTCTTATGAGCAATTTGTCAAGATACGGAGCGCTCGGCAAGCATCACCTGAATGCAACTGTCCTCCAGGTGAGCCACACGCGGCGCGTGGGAGTGAATGGGGAGTGGTGCGTTCAAGGACGCGGCGGATGTTGCCGCGTGTTCGGCAGGTCCGCCGTGACGGATGCGCACAGCTGAGATGAAGCGAGCGGCCTAAACATAGACGTGCTGAGTGGCTGGCACACTTGCGATGTTGTTGTGAAACGCGGGCAACACATGGGCTTCCCGCTTGCCGCCGGTAGATGGAATCATTTGTTCCCTCTGATTTGTGTCCAACGTTTTCAAATTCGGTTTTTGGATTGGCAGCTCAACACAGTCTCACAGTACATACTGCGCGTGCAGCAGTAAATTAAAAAAAAAACACTTCAACTTGCATGACGTGACTATGCAGCAGTATAATTTTGATTCAGATGCCAATAAAAATGCCATGACTGGCATTTTCCTTAATTTCTCAATGAGCAACGTATGCATTTTAAATTTCAAATGCAAGTTGGACAGTTTTCTGCTGGTTTAGCCTCAATTCGGCAAAAGTGCTTCGCGTCCACTGCGAAGTCTGCAGGCTTTAACCTTAAAGCGGACCACGTCCACCCTTTGAGGCCAAAGCAATTTAGATGCCCTCTCGGCGAGAGGTGCCATCATGGCGTCATGGATTGAAGTCATAAGTGAGTTTCAAGTCTTAACGTTAACCTTTGAAAGAAGTCCCAAGTTACTGTGTCCCCAACAAATTTCATGCAAGTCGAGTGGTGCTTGGGTCACGCAAGTTGTAAATAATAAAATTATGATTAGTCACAACAGAAATTAGAAAATTGATTTCCGGTGATCATGACACAAAAAGTACTTCACCGCTACAAATCAAATGCACATTTATGCCTCTAAAAATGGAACAAATAACATCTTAAGAGTTTTTGAGTTCCAGGCTCTTCCTGTGATGATAAAACGTCTGTCAACATCAGATTTAAAACTAGATATGTTGTTTTTGGTGCCCGTCTGTTTCTGAAATCTGTTTGTGTGTGTAAACGGGCGAGTGAGAGGTTCTAAGTGTATCGGTTGTCACTTGGTGAAGTTGAGTCAAGTTGATGTGCAATGGTTTGATGGGGCCCTGCCACATCCAATATGGCGCTCATGCTTACAAACAAAGAATTACTCAAAGTGTAATCCATGTTAAAATCACGATTGTTTTTTTTTTTTAAATAGTATACATTCAAGATGACACTCTAATTGGGTGTGGTGTCTAATCGATGGCTTTATTGGCTTCTATATTATATTCAGAGCAGTAACATGTAGTTCATATTTGACCGGCTATTGGTGAGCTAAACTGTCAAGCTAATAGCTAGCTCAGCGTCAAAGTTCACACAGCTACCTTTACCTGCGTCTGGCTTTCTTCGAATGATTACTAATTGTCAAATGTACTTTGTAAACAGAATGACTGAGTTCCAGTTACATTCAAGTCGAGTCTCGGTCACAAATTTGGCCACTCAAATGTGACTCAAGTCATGTGACTCGAGTTGCCCAACTTTGATAATTAGCTAGTGCAAGGTAACGCTGAGCAGACAATGGAGGCGGGGGTGGCAGCCAGCTGCTTCTGCTTAAGACCAGTCACCTCATGAGACGCCCACGCCTTGAAATTCTCGGGTCAGCACGCAAATTACGCTTCGATTGATTCGCCATCGGAGTTGAGCAAGTCAAGCTGAGCATGCGGTGCTTTCAAGTTCATCCTGATGACTCATCCCAAGCTATACTTGCTCTAATTCTCCATTTGAAAGCTCGAAATAGCCTTTTTTTTCTCTCTCTCTGAAAGCGAAAGCGGCGGCCGCGACTCTTTTGAAAGGGCGGCACACTTTGCCGCTTTGCTTTTATGGCGTGTGTGGAACCTGAGGGCAAAATGCTGAATGGAGAGCAACAAATCAAACCAAATATCTTAGAGCGCTTCTTCTCACGTGTCCATCAACATTTACTGTCCAGCTAGGTTGACTTGCTGTGTGGATGCAAGTCCACAGCAAAAAAATATTTATATATCTATTTTCCTGACTGGGGGGGGGGGGGGGGGCCTTGATGGAGGTTTGCCCTGACGGGGAGGGGGGGGGGGGGGCTTGATGGAGGTTTGCCCTCGACCAAGTGCCATTCTAGTGTTGCACTCAGTGATTCATTCAAGTGCATTCTTTGTCGTGTGACGTGGGCGTCATCACCACCCCCTCCCGCCCCCAATGCCTCTCTGACCAAGCCGGGCTGAGGTTGCAGGGGGTTTAAAGTGACCACAAAAGCCAGCTCATAGACCCTCTGTGTCATCCCACCGGTGCCCTTTGACCCCATGACTGAGACCTCCTTTGAGTTCCCTTCTCGAGCCCACACTGCGATTCGCCGAGACCTTCTTGAACGTGTGGAACAGTCGCTCTTTGTTTTCATACGGGGAATTTTCTGCGATTGGCAATCATATTCTTTCATTTGAGCCGGCTTGATTGTGTCTTGGAACACCAACTCTTCCTCTTCCTCGGTGAGGAAGATGGCTGGCAGCTGTGTAAGCCGCGCTAAAATCGGGATGTCAACGTGCTGGGATTTTTAACCGGGCAAATGGTTTGGATGCCTGGGTCAGATTTTCCAAATTTGGAATTGGAGTATGAACACAGCTTAAGTGTTGTTCGGGTATTTGGTGCCCTCCAAAGGTACTGGAAGGGCAACGTGCAATTCCTTGTTGCCTACTGAAGACATTTGGGTTTCCGATCAAAAGATGAATATTAGACAAATGTTTAGAATTTCAGCTTTTATTTCATGCTATTTGGAGCTAGTTGTGTTCAACCATGCGGACGTTGTATCGGTCTGTCGTGGTGAAGAAGGAGCTGAGCCAAGGGGCGAAGCTCTCAATTTACCGGTCGATCTACGTCCCAACCCTCACCTATGGTCACGAGCTATGGGTCGTGACCGAAAGAACGAGATCCCGGATACAAGCGGCCGAAATGAGTTTTCTCCGCAGGGTGTCCAGGCTCTCCCTTAGAGATAAGGTGAGAAGCTCAGTCATCCGGGAGGGGCTCAGAGTCGAGCCGCTTCTCCTCCACATCGAGAGGAGCCAGATGAGGTGGCTTGGGCATCTGATTCGGATGCCTCCTGAGCGCCTCCCCGGTGAGGTGTTCCGGTCATGTCCCACCGGGAGGAGACCCTGAGGAAGACCCAGGACACGCTGGAGAGACTATGTCACCCAGCTTTCCTGGGAACGACTCGGGATCCCCCGGGGAGAGCTGGAAGAAGTAGCTAGGGAGAGGGAAGTCTGCGCTTCCCTGCTAAAGCTGTTGCCCCCGCGACCCGGCCCCGGATAAGCGGTAGATGATGGATGGATGGGTGTTCAACCATTCAGGACGCATCATCCTTTTGTTTGAACCCAACCACTTTTCAAGTGGGCAAACGTATTGCAACCTACGTGCGATAACTGGCCTGCGACACACTGACTTCCCCAAACTGTTCATTGGAATTGTTCTTCCAGGCCTTTACTACAGCAGCCTCCTTCAGTTCTTGTTGCTTTCTGGGGGGGCGGGGCGGGGGAGGGGGGTCTCTCGCTTCAGGCTCCAGGAGGTGAAATATCACGTTCCAATACTTTTGCTCACGCGAAAAGTGGACGGCTCCAAACAAGAGGCACTCTGTTCTGAGTCGTTTAGCGCACTTAAGTGCAAATACCGTGAAATAAAAGCGCTGACCCGAAACCCAAATGTCTCCAGTTTGCAACAAAAGTCAAGGAATTGATGCTGCCGTTCCAATACTTTTGGAGGGGACCATTATGTAGGCGTTCTGTGCCGGTCGGGTCCGGCTCACTGGCAATGTCTTCACGTATTGAACGTGTCAGTTGGGTCATGTCGCTCATTAGGATGTTGTGTACTTGGCGTACGCACGCATTCCAGCTCGGGTCGTGCGCTTGGCCATGCTTCCGCTCCCTCGCGGAGAAAGCCGGCCCTGTCAGGAGGCTGAGGAGAAGAGTGTGTGCTGATGTGTGAAGCGACAAGGGGGCCCCGGTGAATCTCGACCTCGTCTGCTGCCGGGTGTAAATATGGCTGCCGCCGCCGCAGCAGGTGTGGTGAGCCCACTTTCACCCCCGCGGCTGCAGGGACACCGTTCCTAGAGGAGTCAATATTTGCGCTCGCCATCAAAGCCGGGCCTGTTGATGCATGAAAACACAACTTGTGCCGTGTTCCAGGGGATGTTCACTGGAAAATTCATTGTAATGGCGATGTTCCATACTGCCCCCCCCCCCCCCAGGATGATACCAGTATGAGTATTCACTGTTTGAGTACTCACCAATGCCAAGTACTCTTGATTGAAACAAATTCCATCCAACACAAAAAAAAACGTCTGCGAAGACATTTCTTCAGATGTTGACTCACCAATGTGCCAAACTGCCACGCTATAGCGGCAACTACTGTCGAGGAGGATTTACTCATTTTTCTCACGGACCATGTTGTAATTATTGTTTCCGTTGGAGGGCCGTGATGACTGAAACCGTATTAAGAAGTCAAGAAAAACGTGTTATTCAATTATTGTTTAAGTAACTGTAATGAGGGGTTTGGTAACAAAAAAGTGTCATTGATTTATAACATGAAAATTTGGTACAGATGTTTTGTCACATGTTGTTTGTTGTTTCATTGTGTGGACCTGATATGGACTGTTTTCAGCGCTTTTTGGCCACGACATTCGTCAAAGGAGAAGTATCTGTGCTTGGTGGTTGCGCCTTCTCGGCAGCACGCCTGTACCAGCACAGATTTTGATTGGGAGGAATGGCGGCGCCAATGACTGTCGGTGCTGGACAGACCTGGGGCGCTTGTGTTTTTTGCGCCAGTGAAGGGCAGCATTTTTCACAACCCCGATTTGTTCAGTGGCTATGTCAGCGCTGTTGGACAGTCGGCGTCGGTGCGGCTGGATGGATGGCCGCTGAAGTTTTCGGATGAGGAGAGAGGAGCGTTGGCAAAGAGCGCCGATGCGTATTTGGAACCGTGAGTCGCCGCTTGGAATTGAAATGGATTTCCATGGGACAGGAGAAGTGAACCAATCTCTTTTTTCGTCAATGGATGCTACAGCTTCTAAAAGTGGTTAGAACTGCATGACTGTCCGTGTTTTATGTTATGTTTCGTGTTTATTATTTTACTTAATGTTAACTGTTTTGTAAAGCGCTTTGTTACAGCTGCCGCTGTTGTGAAAGCGCTATAAATCAGCATGTATTGTATTGTATTGCATTTTAGCAGGCATCACGGAAGTTGTCGTCTTTGATTTGCTTTTGCGGGCCACTTAAAATGATGTGAAGGGCCACATCATGCCCCCGTGCCTTGCGTTTGATACTTGGCATAATGTGTCTTGGGACAGTATAGGCACTGGACTCCCTTCAAGACTCGACTCTCTTTTTCGTTTCGAGCTTTTCCCCCCTTCTTTAGTAAGCAGCAGTAGAACATGGGTTCGTTTCACCAAAAACTCTGCTCTCTAACCAAAAATCGGAGAAAACAAGATTTTAAAAAATATTATGTTGACTTCAGCATGTTAAGCGTTTTGAAGCGGTCAATGTTTGTTTTTTTTTTTTTGGGGGGGGGGGGTGGGGGGGGAATTCCACAAAAATGGCAGCCACTTCGGTCGCCAACTGTCAAAATTTTTCCAAGTGAACGTTGCAGTTGACCGTGTGTGCGTGTACAGTCCACCCACCGCAAGCCATAATCCTCTTCACCTTTCTAACAACCCCTCCCCCCCCCCCCCCCCCCCCCCCATTCCCCACTCTCCTCTCTGTGTCCTCTCGGCAAGCGTGTGGAAAAACACTCGCAAGGCTTTGCCGGGGTTTGCATCCCCTTCGTGCGGTCGGCTCATTGAAACCATCCGTTTGACGGGCATTTCTGCAAATTCTCTGAAGGAGACGCCGAATCCGGACAGCGGGACGCCTCTGGTTGAACGCACCATGAAAGATGACAGTTTCCATATTTAAAAAAAAAAAAATTGCCCACCAAGAAAGCAGACAGCCAGGCGCACAGAGCAATCGCGCCACATCACACATTAGCAGGCGTCTTGCAGTTAAACAAGCGGCGAACACCGCGTCCTTTTTAAAGCCTCCAAACTTCCTTCCGTCGCAGTCCTCCGAGAGGCCGCCCGCCGCACCGCGGGGAGCGAGGAAGTCGGCGCGTTTCATTAAGCGACGGTCCCGGAAACAACGCGAGCTCTGTTCGAGAGGGGGTGTGGGTGGAGGAGGGAGGGGCGGGGGGGAATGACACTTGGAAATAATAATGTGGCGGAGTGTACGAGGCCAGACGTCCCGCTGCAGCCTCTCGCAGTTTGCATTTTGAAAGCAAAGCTTCTTCTCCGGAGCCAAAACGGCTATTTTGTCAGCATATAGCCGCATAAATTGGAATGTCTCGATTGCATTCAAGTTGAGTAGTCCGCCTGCTCGCTTCGTTATCTTCCCCTTTTTTTCTTTTTTTCTAAAGAGGCTGTAATCACCCATTTGGAAGCATTCATTCATTCATCTTCCGAGCCGCTTGATCCTCACTAGGGTCGCGGGGGGTGCTGGAGCCTATCCCAGCCGTCTTCGGGCAGTAGGCGGAGGACACCCTGAATCGGTTGCCAGCCAATCGCAGGGCACACAGAAACGAACAACCATTCGCACTCACACTCACACCTAGGGACAATTTAGAGTGTTCAATCAGCCTGCCACGCATGTTTTTGGAATGTGGGAGGAAACCGGAGCACCCGGAGAAAACCCACGCAGGCCCAGGGAGAACATGCAAACTCCAGACAGGGAGGCCGGAGCTGGAATCGAACCCGATACCTCTGCACTGTGAAGCTGAAGTGCTAGCCACTGGGCTACTGGGCCGCCTCCATTTGGAAGCACTTCCTTCCAAATAATGACATTTTATGGTGTGTCAACACTGTGGTTGAGGTCTGGTTTAAGACTTGAAGGCACAAAGGCGCTTTTGTTAACACTCGCTTTCATGTTGGCGCACAACAATAGCAACGGGCGCCTTAGCTCAACTCTTTTTTTTATTTATTTATTTTTTTAAAATCCAGTATTTGGGAAAAGCTTCACGGACTGATTGATTCCGATCATTTGCGCCAAGTCGTAGCGCCGATTGGCGTCCGACGGCAGTGAATTATGCTGCTGCAGGGGGCTGTAGACGGAGATTGAATCCCCACAGACAGGTGCATGTCTACACCACCTCCGCAAAGGGGGAGCGGGTGGGGGGAGGTGAGGAATGGATATTCTCGAAGGTGAGAGAGAGTGTTGAAGATCTGCTCAAAGACAGTGGCAGCGAAACAGAAAACAGATGACTCCGGGTCGATGGAAGGGGGGGTAGGGTGGGCTTTTACGGCGGGTTTTTTTGCAGGGTGTTGAAAGGCCTCCTTCTGTTCTTTGTCGGTGTTTACCCTCGAGGGGTGTCGGTGGCTTATGGCTACCATGATCTGCTCGGTGCACTTGGGACGATGGTGTCGCCACCTGTTTACCTGTCAACGCGTCCCTCAAAATGTCCTCCGGCCTTAAAATTGATGTTACAGGCCTTTCAAAGTCATGGTTCAGCCTTCCCCAAGTCTTGTTTTGTGGGAGAAAAAGAATTGAACTGTAGTCAGCCTGATTTATGAAAGGCATAGAAAAATTGGAATTTATTTGTAAAAGTCCGAAATGCTGAAAGACAATTGGTGAAAAATGTGCAAAGAGTGATCACTTAAATTGTGGCGAGATCACGTTCAATTGTTTTTTTTTTTTTTTGTGGGTCTGTCATTGCCGCTGTAGAGCGCCTCGTTGTCAAGGCCTATGTACTTCAGTCAGTGTAAACGCTTTTTCATCCAAGGGCTGCATACAGAAAAACGTCAAGATATAAGGGCCACTTTGATTTAAAAAAAAAACTTATTAAACACGGTAAAAGCGATCAAATATTCGCGCAATTATATATTGCTGATTTAATGTCGTTATTTGGAAAAACTGCTACGGCAAGGCTTTCTGTCAAAGGTGATCAGGCAAATGGATACAATTATAATTCTTTTATTTTTTTTCTTTTCTGCAATGGGGTTTGGGTGACCCGCATCTTTGTAACCGATATTGTAAACCTGCCTGAGGACCAGCAGCTGAATTGCATCTCCACATTCACCACCAAAACGAGAGCAGTCTCTCGCAAGCGCCCCATACTGGAGGACCGCGAATGTGATTATGGTGACAAATTGCAACTTGACACGAAACAGAAAGTGCAGAAAAACATTTTTGTTTCTGACACTGAATTATCTTTGTTCTCCACAATTTTGCCAAAAGAAATCCTGCTCCTATTTCACCCGTGAATGCATTTGTGTCATAATAGTAGGAGTTGTAGGACCTACGATTCACATCCCCCAACTTTTTGGACAGCTCCACTTCTAACACTTCCCCAGTAGTACCATTAAGAAAAAAAAAAAAAATATATATATATATATATATATATATATATATATATATTATCGCGGACGATGTCAGTTGCTATTTTTAGTATACTCTACGGGCCGCTAAAACTGGACAGCGGGTCATAAGTGGCCCCCGGACCATCGTTTGGACATCCCTAATCGCATACACTTTTTCATGACTCCGACGGGAAGTTATATGGCGGCATGAGAAAGAGGCTGCTAGACAAAGTAGCATCCATTTTTCCGGGGCGGTAGAGGAGCTATTTGATTGCATCCGTACGTCTGAGGCGTGTTTTGATGAGCCCCACCCCCACCCTCCCCTCAGCTTTGCCTATCGCTCGACACCCCCGCCAAACCCTTGAGGCTCTCGCGGAGATGCCACAGATACTGCGACATGACATCAGTGGTGACAAATAAAAAACAGCGGTGGCGACCGCTCTCTTGTTTATGGTCTGGTCCCAGAGGCCCAGAGTGGACCGGGCCTTTGACCTTAGGGAACTTTTGTCCGTCTTGCGAGGGGGGGCCGACGGAACGACAGGCGGGATTAAAATAAAAACATCAGAGAGGAAACTTGAGATTTCAGCCCATCTGTTGCGACGCTTACAATTCCACGACGGTGAGGAGTCGACGAGTATTTAAATAGCCACCGTTTCAACCGGACCTTGACGCCTTGGCGCAAAACCAGGATTGGCGTTTGACAAGGCGCGCAAGCTTTTCGATTGTCTCGTGAACTCGCCGCACTCCATCGGTCCGCTGTCAAAATGAGTTCTTTTATGATGACTGACTTCTTTGAGCCACTGCACGCATGTCACGGTCTTGAAATGGCCTGAAATAGGCAAACGCCAAAGGGAGGCCAGTGTTTCTGTTTCGACCCAAACGTCGCTGCTTGGCACGGACACGTTACTTTGCCTAGAAGTCGCGGCGGTCGAAAAAGTTGGCCCGCCACATGCGCAAAGCGGTTCACGCAAGCGTGTCTTGTGGCTCCGGGGACAGTCCGGCACTTTTCCACCTACGGGCCAAAACACACTTTAGTGCCGTGGGACTGATGGACGCCAATTGCTGAGCAAATTTTGCTCCGGTTTGAAGGCTTGCGGTGAAATCTTTACAACGTGGAAACGAACGCAGCGTGGTGTCATCCGTACGGCTTCCGTGCTCTTAGATGTAACATGGTAATTTTTTTTTTTTTTTTTACAGTCTGGCAGCTGCACTGTGAGCCCCATAGTCAAATGTAATCCGAGAACCGACAATGCGGTTGTGATTGGTGACAATTGTTAAGTCAAACCGGAACGGTGGGATCGGCTGAGGTGCGCAACTGGCTGATCCACCACTTGGGGCAATCGGGAAAGGGACCATCACGGAAATGGATATCGTAAGGCCAATTGGGTCAGTCGGCTACGCCCGCTTCTTCCAAATTGGTCAAGATGATTGACGAATTGAACAGTCAACTATCAGGCGTGCAACAGTCAACATGGCCGCCTCACCTGTTCACAACTGGGATTCCGGCTCCCAAATGCAAATATCGTCACCTATTTGAACCCCTTTTGGGCTTTGCACGTGCATGACTCACTTCATGACAGCCCTGATTTTCTTGGCTTTAATTTTGTTCCTTTCTCAATCCGATTGCGTAACGCCAAATTGACAGCATCCAACATTCATTCATTCGTTCATTTTCCGAACCGCTTTATCCTCGGAAGGGTCGCGGGTGGTGCTGGAGCCTATCCCAGTTGTCTTCGGGCAGTAGGCGGGGGACACCCTGAACCGGTTGCCAGCCAATCGCAAGGCACACAGAGACGAACAACCATCCACGCCCACACTCACACCTCGGGACAATTTAGAGCAGGGGTGAGCAATTATTTTTTGCATAGGACCACATGAGAACCAGAAAATATTATGCAGGGCCGGATCAAAAGGGTGAACTAAATTCGACATATTAATTGGATTTCTTTATTTAAAAAGCAGTATTTTGCATTTTTTGGCACGTTTTCCAGACTTTAAGAGTACATTATTCCGTTGTCTCAAACGGGATTTGCTTGACTTGGCGCTACTGCGGGCTTCCGTATCGTCTCCCCCTTCCTCCCTATGCTCTGCAACTTCAAGTAACTGTGCCACCTGGCGTTGAAGTGTCTGTCATTACAAGTCCAAATGAAATGAATGCAATCATTGACATCGAACCTTAATTGTGTACCAACGTTCGGCGGGCCGGATTAAAAAGACCAACGGGCCGGATTTGGCCCGTGGGCCGTATTTTGCCCACTTCTGATTTAGAGCATGGGTGTCAAACTAATTTTCGCCGCGGGCCACATTTTACTTACCATTTCCCTTGGAGGGCCATTATGACTGAAATCAATTAAAGAAGTGAGGAATAACAGTTTATTCATTCATTCATTCATCTTCCTAACCGCTTGATCCTCACTAGGGTCGCGGGGGGGGGGGGGGGGTGCTGGAGCCTATCCCAGCTGTCTCCGGGCAGTAGGCGGGGGACACCCTGAATCGGTTGCCAACCAATCGCAGGGCACACAGAGACGAACAACCATTCGCACTCACACTCACACTCACACCTAGGGACAATTTAGAGCGTTCAATCAGCCTGCCATGCATATTTTTGGAATGTGGGAGGAAACCAGAGCACCCGAAGAAAACCCACGCAGGCCCGGGGAGAACATGCAAACTCCACACAGGGAGGCCGGAGCTGGAATCGAACCCGGTACCTCTGCACTGTGAAGCCCACGTGCTAACCACTGGACTACCGGGCCGCTCAGTTTATTCAACTATTGTTTAAGTTACTCTCATGAAGTGTTTTGCAACAAGAAAATGCTTACAATGTCTCTTATTTATTACATTTGAGAATGTGAAATTTTGGTCCATATTTTAGCAAGCATCATGGAAGTTGTTTGAGTCGCTTTCGCGGGCCACATAAAATGATGTGGCAGGCCAGATCTGGCTCCCGGGCCTTGACTTTGAGACCTGTGATTTAGAACGTCCAAACAGCCTGCCATGCATGTTTTGGGGAATGTGGGAGGAAACCGGAGCACCCGGAGAAAACCCACGCAGGCCTAGGGAGAACATGCAAACTCCACACAGGGAGGGCGGATTTGAACCCGGTACCTCTGCACTGCGAGGTCTACGCGCTAACTACTGGCCCACCGTGCCACCAAGCATCCAACACAAGTTTCAAATTCCATAAAAAGGTAATTCTGTGCCCCCCTACCCCCTTAAATTGAGAAAAGCTTTCTAATGGGCGTCCGCCAACGAGGAATGGACAGCTGGGAACACGCGAGCCGCAAACGATAGTCTCCTCATCCTGTTTTAAGCGAGACCAACGCCGCAGTCCAAGCTAAGCCGCGATACGATTATATTGGCTGCTAATCTGACCGTGTCGGCGGACGTGCGAGGGTTTGAACGTCGCGCTACACTGTCTGAGATACATGATCTGGAAACTAGGGCAGATTGTTCATTATCCCATGGCAGTTTACAACCCATGTAAAAAAAAAAAAAAAAGGGATTTGTGGATGTTCACTTGCAAAGTACACAATGTCCACTTTACCGTACGCGCGACACGTAATGGGCTTCTGTATTTCCACGCCAAGTGGCATCATCCCGCTGCGAAATCCTCACGCGAAGCGTGCAAACATTGACATCCCGCACGATTAAATTGATCCCAAGGGAGCTTTTCAAGCACGCTGTCACAAGTTCAGATCAATCTGGCAGCAAAGCACTCGCACGTTTATCATGGGAACGTAAGAGATAACAGACACAAGTTTGTTGCTTCGTTGAAAAAAAAAATGTCAATCCCGATGTTTCTACTTTCAAGTGGAGGAGTGCAGTCGGACTGTAAGCGCGCTTGTCGGACGGGGCTTATGTTACAGGCGGCTGCCCACCCACATTTCCTGGCAGCTTGAGGTGTCCAAACTCAAACGGGCGCCAACCGCTAGCACAAACCCTCGCCCAGAGGCTTAGTCAAAAAAACAAAAAAAATCAATCTATGGCAGAAACGCTATGCATGCGCATCATTGCAATGATATCACGAAGAATCGACGATAAGGATGTCTTTCATCCTTAATTCCAGATTGCTCATGTCGGGCATGGCGCTTTCAGATTTTCATCACCGCGGCAACACGTCGATGCGGAAAGGCCGACATTGTCCGCATTCCAATGATTGGTCCCATTGTGCGAAGACATGTTTGATGGCGGAGGGTCCGGCTTGTCATGTCTGTGAGGCTGCGCGTTTGTTGATTGATGACGGGAGGCCTTTATGAGCGCCCCCGCTCCAGTTTTAGCGGCTGGCGTGGCGGTCGCCTCTCTTGACAGGATCCTGCGGGTAGTCGCCCGCGGTGACGGGTCGTGACAACTGTCATGTTTTTCGACATGCTGCTGGTGTGGGAATGCTGGCGCGGCTTCCGGTCTAGTGCTGTCGACAATGTTATGAAACGCGAGCCACGTTTGAATTCGCCTCGCAGTGCGTCCTCGTAATAATGTGACGAATGGCATCCTTTTTGTTGCCGTGGCAACTCCGGATCGGCCATCCAAACTCAATGGTACTTTGCGGAGATTGACTGTTCGTGATCGTCTGCAGCATTTGTAAAAACTACACCATGAGCTTAAGTTTCATATGAAAAATATATATACTGTGTGTGTGTATGTATATATATATATATATATATTATGTGTGTATGTATATATATACATACATACATACATACATATGTATATACATGTATGTATATATATACATATATATATACACACACACCGGATTAGCCCGAATATAAGACGGCCCTGATTATAAGACGACCCCCTCTTTTTCAAGACTCAAGTTTGAAAAAAAAGACTTTTTGAACACCAAATTAATTTTTATACAGAAAATAATTACAGCACATCTGAAACAAATGATTATAACAATATATTTGAGAGAAAAAGTATGTTATTCTGCCTCATTCAAATCTTAATATCTGAACATTTAAATATGTGAACTAAAGTGCAATTCCCTTTGTAAATGAATGGCTTCTGGTTTTTGAAATGTAAATGACATCATAATTCTCCTCAGCTGCCGGTTAACCTGGCTGATATCTTCTCCAGATTGTCGAAAACGTTTCTCCATTTTCGGTTATCTCTTCTATTATTTTCTTCTCTTTTCCTTCTTACCGCTATTTTTTTATTTTTCTTCTTCGTGCGACCGATATTTTTATTTTTATTCATGACAGGGGTTCACCTTGCCCTGGGGAGTCAAGTTCAGCATTCGCTTCAATGATATATGGCGCCATCTAGCGTCGTGAATGGGTATAATGTCTAGACCCCGAATATAAGACGACCCCCACTTTTTTATTTTCTCATTTCAATGGAAAAAACACCGTCTTATATTCGGCCAATACGGTGTGTGTGTGTAGTACAGTATTTCATGATGAGCACCTAAAAAGGCATCGAAAAGCCTACATTATAAATAAATTCAGGAAGAAAAAAAATTGGTGACCGCCAGTGCTTTCATCCTCTGGTGAGGCAAAGTGATCCTTCCGTGATGTTTTTTTTTATTTTATTTTTTGCACAAGAAGCCACCTTGTCCTGCGCTTCTGAAGTCACTCACCCTCATCTTTTTCATCATCGCCGTAGCAGACAACCGCCTTGATTTACGAGCCAATGGAGTTGTGTTACCGCCGCTCCCCCCCCCTGGATCCGCATCACAGGCGCCGAGAGCGTCAAGACGAACGCTCGGCACGCTGAGTCGGCCGTTCTTCGCACCTGTTATTTAGTGCCGCCATAAACTCGTCTGTAATCGAGCGCTCCATCAAAATCTTACCTTGCCGAATATACACAGAGTGCCCGGCTCACCGGTCACGTGTTGCGCTGACAACGAGAGCGCAGGTGTTATTGAAACGGTCGTAATTTTTTTCCTCATCTGCAATAACATCACTCAGGAATAATGTATTCCAACTCGATTCAAACCGCTCGATCACTTGGAAAGGGGAAGTTCTCATCTCCCAAAAAGGCCTCGCGCGCCACAAACTGCCGTTTATTATTGTTGAACTGCGCTTGTCAAGCTTCCACTTGTGTGGCCCTTTGGTGCCTTCCACTTCTGCAAAAACAAACAAGATGTCTCGCTGGCAAGTGGCTCCCTTGATCTGCTAAATAAAGAGCGGCGGCAGCAGGCGCGCTTGTTATTCTAGTTTGAGAGGAATGCTAAATTTGGTTTTTAACAGCAAGAATTTCAAGTATGGTCCCTTGCCGCTCTCAAATGAGCTCCCGGTGGAGCAGCCGTACAGGTGATGCTCGGGAACACAAATACCCGCGCCGTGAGATGCACCGAAGTTTTGATTCTAATTAAAATGATTCGGAAGTGTAAAAGCTACTTTTTTAATTTATATTTTCTTTTGTCCTGAGTGTTCCCCCTTGATAATGGACCGATTTGCTGACGGAACCGCGGCGAGCCACGCCAGGTACTGCGCCATGAGAATACGGTCCTAATTTTAGCCGGAACAATTTGAGCCTCTTGTCTGAAGCTGTTTGTCACTTGATTTTTAATTTGACGAGGAAGCGGCATGAAGTTTTAATAAAGGCATACAAAGGTCTTAAGAGCCCCGGCAGGCTGTTTTTTTTTTTTTTTTTTTAAATAATTCCAGACCACAATAAGAGAGAGTTGAACTGACGTGAACCGTTACAGTGGCATTTAGTCAGAGTCATTTCCTGGGGCGTTTTTTCCTCATGACTGCTGCTTCCTCACTGTTTTCACCTCATCCGAGAGGCTTCGGGCCTTCGTCTGTGAGGCGGCAAACGAAAGCAATCATTCACATGTGATTTACGGGCGCACCGAAGGCCCCACCAACAGTGGTCCTGAAAACGGGAGAGACAAATTTGGGGCCGGAGTGGTACAAGCCATCGGTTCGTAACGTCGCAGAGGAAGCCGCCGACCTTTGATTGACGACTTTTCAGCTCCCGTATGTGACGGCGGCGGCTGAAGTTAGAAGGCCAGGATGTAAATCATCGACGCTCGCATGTGGCCTTGAGGGCCTTAAGACGGAGGTGCACTTCAATTACTTTTTGTGCGTGCGCGTGCATGCAGGTCAGCGGCTTCATTTAACATCCAAAACAAGCATGCGCCGTTTCTGTTTGTGTCACCTCGTGCTGCGTGTGGTGGGGGGGGGAAAGCCAGCCGGCCGCTCCGATTCAATCCGGTCGGCCTGTAAAGTGTTATAATTGATGCCAGAGAGCAAAGCGCACGAACGACGTGACTTTAACTGCGTTGCAGTCAACCAGTAGGCATGTCATTAAAGTTGACATTTACTTGTCTGCGTTTTTACAACCCTGGCAAAGGTGTGCGAAATGCTTCATTGTTGGATGCCAAAAAGGGGGCAAATGAGTCCAAAGTCAGCTTGAGGTGGTGGGGGGCGGAAAAAAGAATTCCAAAACTCCTTAATGGATCCCAAGCATGGCGGGCTTACCCATCATAAACACGCAACAATATGAAAAGATGTGGGCTTGAAGGTCCTCCTTGAAAGCCATTTGGCCTGTTTAAATGAAATGTGTAAACGTTTGTCATGAATATGAGCTTCTCTCGTGGTTTTGCGGCTCCATTATTGGAAGGGTTTTTTTTTTTTTTAAGTTTCTATTTTAATAATGATAAATAGATGGTACACTCCACTCACTGGCCACAACAAGGGGTAAACCAATATTACAGTTGTTAGTGTCTGCGCACTTTCCAGTCATTGAATGGGAACAACAAGTCTGGGTCTTTTTATGGATCTTTCTGGAGGCGCTTCTAGTGGCCAAATTACCAAATGTGGTCAAATGTCATATTAATTTCATGGCATCGTGACAACGATACCAATTTGTGTTTGATTTTCCGCATTAACGGCAAGGAGAGAGTTGCCCAAACATCTCCCAAGGCATCCAAATCGTCCTCGTTTCACATCACGTCGTCCAAAACTTGGTTGTCCGGATCCTCGCTTTGCCGCGACCTCTTCCTCGTGTTCATAGGGCCAACAAAGACGTTCGTCTTGGTGAGTCGAGTCACGCCGCGTGTCGCTGCAACTCACTGACTCACGCGCGCTGACTCCCAAAAAAAAAAAAAAAAAAAAAGAAGAGGCCAACGGGAGAATTGGCGGTGCAATGAGGCCAAGGTTGAAGCAACCTTACGTTACTCTGAAGATGGCACTACGGCTCCTGCCCGTTTTGATTTTCTGATGGACAGCGTTTACTCTGTTGATTAAAAAAAAAAAAGCACCCTGCCTTGATTTTTTTTTTTAAATTTTTTTTTTTTTTTTTGGATGTATGTTTATTATGTTCAAGGCGGCCCGGTGGTCTAGTGGTTAGCACATAAACCTCAGAGTGCAGAGGCCGTGGGTTCGATCCCGGCTCCGGCCTTCCTGTGTGGAGTTTGCATGTTCTCCCCGGGCCTGCGTGGCTTTTCTCCGGGTACTCCGGTTTCCTTCCACGCTCCAAAAACATGCATGGAAGGCTGATTGAACACTCCAAAGTGTGAGTTTGAGCGCCGATGGTTGGCAACCAGTTCAGGTTATCTGAAGACAGCCGGGATCGGCTCCAGCAACCCCCCCCCCCACCCCCCCTGCGAATGAATGAATTATGTTCAGTTCATGAATTAAGTGAAATACTCTTGCATGCATGCTACAATTTACTCTTCTCATTGTGGGCTGAGCGTTTGGTCATCAATGCGTGTTTTGCAGCACAGCGTCTCGGTGAAAGGTAGTCGGCGCGTGAAAGAATGCACAGCGGGATGTGATCACGCCGCGGAAGCTGGGGGGGGTCGAAGGTCACCACTCTCAAATAGATCCCCGGCCGGCGTACGAGCGGCCCGGCGGCTCGCGAGGCTTTGAAACGGGACCCGCGGATTCTGGAACGGGGTGTCGGCGTGCCGAGACCCGCCGGCAGATCCCAGTTGTCGCGTCAGGTGTCGGCTATTTCGGAGACGACGAAGGACGAGCTGGCGAGTGTGCGAGCGGTGCCCGCGCCGCGGAAGAAACGAGTCTCATCAGCTTGTTGCGTGTCTGCAAGTTTACGCCGAGGATTTGTGACGCGGTGCGGTATGAGCGAATGAACGGACGTCACTTTGGCAGAGAGAGCGGCGGAGAGCACGGCCTTTATTAAGGAACAAAAGAACGCGCCTCCGTCGCCTTCTTCAAAAGCGGTGCCCCGTGGTGCTTCATGTAAAATAAAGAGGTTTCCGTTATTCAGCGTCTGCTCACACATCAGATTTATTTGAGGTCGATGCCGATGGGAGAGAACCACAAAAAAAAAGAAAAAAAGGTTGTCTTTAATGAATGTCTCCACGCTGCTGGCAGATTCTCATGGATTATTCACGTTAAGAGAAGGCTGGGCTGCTAATTGCTGATCTTCTGAAGGCTCTCAGATGCCTCTGCAGACATGTTGATTCCAGCGACGTTTGATTAGGCACATGACTGGGATCCTTTTCGAGCTTCAGGATAACCCACTGAACTTTGTTCGAAGTGAGGTCAAATGTGAGCCAAAGGTTCAAAAATAAATAAATAAATAAATAAATATATATATATATATATATATATATATATATATATATATATATACACACACACATATATGTATATATATTGTATATATACAGTCAAATCTCGGTATTCGTCCATAATCCGTTCCAGAAGGCTGTTCGAAAACTGAAATTGTTCGAAAACCGAAACCAGGCTTTTTTTAAAATAAAATGTTTAGTGAACACGTCCGCTCAGAATGGAAAGCAACACGAGGAAGCGTCACTTCCTCGTCTAAGGAAGGCGAGAGAAGTCAAATGGTGCATTCAAGCGCGCTCAGTTTGTTCGAGAACCGAAATTTGTTCGGCATCCGAGGCATAAAAAACTCAAACTTTTTGGTTGAAAACCGAATTGGTGGAGAACCGAGACGTTCGAAAACCGAGGTTTGACTGTATATATACCGCATATACATATGAGAGAGTAAGAATTTATTTTTTTTTTTCACCCACTCGCCAAGCCAGCTCAATCATGTTTTTGGAGGGGGCTCATTAGCAGCAACTCTGATTTCCAGGCCAGGTCAGTCATGCAAGAGATTGCAAAACATTCCAAACTCAAAATGGGGCTTTGTCGTCGCTACTGGTGATTAGAACGACCACGCTGTCCAAAATTCCTAGCGATGGAATGCTCATTTGGCTGATACTTGGACGGTGTGGCTTTATTCATGAGCGAAGCGTTTATCGCTGGAGAAGCGATTGAGGAAACGCACGGCGGCGGCGACGCGGCACTGCAACCATGTACTTAGCATGAAGAAGGAAAAAACCAGTGGAAGATGTGGACAAATGTCGTCTTACGTTTTAGCGTGTGGACTTCAAGGTCTCCAAGGCAACTTATGCTGGGCCACGTAAACCTATCTCACGACGAAATCGGATGAAATTCATCCGTCTCGTTTCTTGAGCATCAGATTTAGAATTTACGGTGCCTCTGTGGCATGTAAACGCTCGCTCGGGAGCGAGAAATTCGCCCCTCGCTTTCTCCCGCTTGAGGTTTTGAGCTCCACTTAGCAAAACGATCTTTTGGTTTTGTGTTTAATGAAAGTTTTCCATTGAATAATTCAATGTGGATAAACACAAGGCCGCGTCAGTGTTTCTTTTGCGGAGACCTACAAAGACCCCAACGGGGACGTATATATCTATCCGTTTGAAATTCCTGGGAATCGTAGCCATCCTTTGCTTTTGGCTCACTTGGGGCAGGGTGTCCGCTCGCACTTTTGCGATTCATTAAATGCTTTTCGGTGACCCGGTGAGGTTTTTGCGGGAGGAAACTCAAACCGCAGGCATCTCCCACCAACCGTTCCCATCATCCCTTCCCAATCGGAGATGAGCGAGAAAGTCCTCTCGCTGACACGCTCCGCTGGCTTTCCCAACTTTTTCCGCTCCCTGCGTGCTAAAAATCAGGCTGATAGTCTGTAATGATAAGATATAACTCCCACAAAAAAAAATCACCATCCATCCATCCATCCATCATCTACCGCTTATCCGGGGCCGGGTCGCGGGGTCAACAGCTTTAGCAGGGAAGCCCAGACTTCCCTCTCCCTAGCTACTTCGTCCAGCTCTCACCGGGGGATCCCGAGTCGTTCCCAGGCAAGCTGGGTGACATAGTCTCTCCAGCGTGTCCTGGGTCTTCCTCGGGGTCTCCTCCCGGTGGGACATGACCGGAACACCTCACCGGGGAGGCGCTCAGGGGGCATCCGAATCAGATGCCCAAGCCACCTCATCTGGCTCCTCTCGATGTGGAGGAGAAGCGGCTCGACTCTGAGCCCCTCCCGGATGACTGAGCTTCTCACCTTATCTCTAAGGGAGAGCCTGGACACCCTGCGGAGAAAACTCATTTCAGCCGCTTGTATCCGGGATCTCGTTCTTTTGGTCACGACCCATAGCTCGTGACCATAGGTGAGGGTTGGGACGTAGATCGACCGGTAAATTGAGAGCTTCGCCCTTTGGCTCAGCTCCTTCTTCACCACGACAGAGCGATACAACGTACGGCCCCTCCGTGAGTCGTCACCTTACCGTGGTGGAGGGGTTTGTGGGTCCCAATGATCCTAGAGGCTAAGTTGTCTGGGGCTTTATGCCCCTGGTAGGGTCACCCATGGCAAACAGGTTCTAGGTGAGGGGCCAGACAAAGCACGGCTCAATGCTCAAGAGGCAACGTGGGTCACCTTCTCATGGGCTCACCACCCATGAGAGGGGCCAAAGGGGTCGGGTGCAATGTGAGCTGGGCGGCAGCCAAAGGCGGGGACCCTGGCGGTCCGATCCTCAGCTGCAGAAGCTAGCTCTTGGGAAAAAATCACCAAAAAATGCGAAAGCTCTCTCCAGCTATGCTAATATGAAAGTGACAAAAATGGCGCTAGCGTCTTCTATCCCCAGGATCAAGTTTGAATTTTCACGCGTCTTTTGCGATTGAATGTTTCACACTGTGTGAAAGCCGAGCGGCTCAGCGGCAAAGTCGTTTTGACAGCCTCCGTCGTATCTGCTCGAAACCCAATCTCGGAGCCCCCTTTTGCCGCTTCGGAGCTGCTCATTGTGGTCTACGTTCCGCCCGTCCAAATAAAACGTGCATTGTTGCCTCTTTAGTCTTTGCAAACGACACCCATCGGACACCAGCCGGGGGGCTGTTAACAACTAAGTAACGCCGGTCTAATGGTGAACAGCTTGGCGATGGATTCATTCTGCCGTCTCGCCGCGTCGGCCGCAGAAGTTCGCGCCTCTCAGTTGGCACTCCGGTATCGCATTTCTTCGCCAGACATTGTAGCCTCATCGGGCTGCACAATTAGCCTGGGGCGGGGTGGATGGGGGGGGGCTGCTCCTGTAAGTCTACAGGCAGCATCTGCTTGGACTCCTTCGGGACACGGGCTAATGAGCTGTAAACCATTTTTGTTGCTTTTCCAAGTTGGCAGCATCCCTCCGACCGCTTTTCAGAGCCTCGTTGTTGTTTCCCCGTGTGTGTTTATATTCTGCATCTCATTCGGGGGAATGATCGTTTTTCCCTTGCAAGGAAATCCTCTCCGCTTTCCCCAAAATCCCTCCGCCCCCTCGTTCTTCACACTGTTGCGTTGTGGGGTCCCGTAGAGCTCCGCCTCCCGGAGAGCGTCAAAAGACGGGAGCGGCTTTTGGCAGGAAAGCGTTTTCATTTCATCGGTAATCATCGTGTTGCGTCCAAGGCGGCAAGAGACACTCAACGCCCGTTCGTGATGATAACACGGGCGGCCGTCCGAGTTGTTCTCAAGACGCTGGATAGGATCTCTTCCGTATGTGTGGATGTGTTTTGTGGGGCTCCTGAAACGCTGAAATTCACTTGCTTCTATCAATGGCTGCAAGTTTGGGTATAAGTTGCACTTTTTGACCTTTTGTCGATGCCTTCAAAGGTCCAATAATTAAAAATCATTTTCTGCACAGGACTGATGTATACACATTCATTCATTCATCTTCCAAGCCGCTTGATCCTCACTAGGGTCGCGGGGGGTGCTGGAGCCTATCCCAGCTGTCTCCGGGCAGTAGGCGGGGGACACCCTGAATCGGTTGCCAGCCAATCGCAGGGCACACAGAAACAAACAACCATTCGCACTCACACTCACACCTAGGGACAATTTAGAGGGTTCAATCAGCCTGCCATGCATATTTTTGGAATGTGGGAGGAAACCGGAGCACCCGGAGAAAACCCACGCAGGCCCGGGGAGAACATGCAAACTCTACACAGGGAGGCCGGAGCTGGAATCGAACCCGGTACCTCTGCACTGTGAAGCCGACGTGCTAACCACTGGACTACCGGGCCGCCCTGATGTATACTTATATCTATAAATACTGTTGACTTAGTGCAGTACATACCTGTCAACTTGGACGTTCCGCCCGTATTTTATTCATTTTTTTTTAATCGTTTAAAATCATGTACGGCGTATTACAACATTTATACGAGAAAAAAAAAAAACAATTGCGAACCGATCTCACAAAGACCATTTTAGCTCAAATCCAGATCGTCTCACCAACTGGTAGCCAACGACAATGCCGTCGTCCATCGCTACTATTGTCACGGCAAACCAGCAAAAGTAATCCTCAATCTTATATTTTTTTATCGCTGCCGGTCGGGTTGATATAACGTGATGTGCGCATGCGCGGTAAGCCGTTGTACGGGTTTTTGTTGCTTTGTAAGCGGAATCGTAATCATTTATAACGGCGGCTATTAGCCGAGGTTGACGGGTATGAGAGTATTTTGTAGCTGCGACGAAACTTGAAACACCAGCGTCACGATATGAGCTAATCATGTTTGCTTGTTCGACTAGCGATGCCTGTCCACCGAGCACAGAGTATTAAAAAAAAAAAAAGAACCTCTACTCTTCCATAAGTCGTATTATTAAACAAACCCGCTCGCACAAAGCGACACAACCAGCAAGATATTTTGTGTGTCCCTTCTGTGTTTGATGGAATCCAGTCCACATTTTTTGCCGTCTACTTGCATCGATGCCTCATGAAGCCGCAGGCACCTGGATATAAAAATAGAAGCCTAATGGCCGCCGTGTAATCCCAATTTGGTTTGTTTACTCCCAGTCGGCCATGTAGAATGCAAAACATTTTTTTTTTTGTGGGTACCTTTTTTTCAAGATCCTATTTGGTTGCTCTTTACTGTTTATACCTGGGTGAATGAAGCCCAGATGTGGGCAGTGAAAGCGACTTATTTATTTACAAATGACTCACCCCACGAAGTCCTCAGAAAAACAAAAATGTCAACCGGTAGATTTTCTTGCAATGAATTCGTCGCAAGATCGCTACGGCGGAGGATTTTGCGGAGCATTTGTTCCCCAGACTCCTTACTCGGCGGCCGTTTCTGGTATGCTCGAGATGTGCGGCCGACCGCCGCTGCGCGCACCCCGTCAAGCGGTGCGCGCGCTCTCAGTGTTGAGTGGCAAACAATTACAGGGTTGAATTTCCATTCGATTTTGCGCCGCCAAGAAGCGCCGCCAAAGTCATCGTTTCAATGCCGCATCGCGCAAATTTTGATATGCATCACGTCGGACCTTTGGAATTTCTTTGGACTCCCGAGTTTAAAGTATTGATCGATTCGTTGATTCGTGGAGGCTTCCTCGGGCTTCGGGAATGTTTATGTTGCAGCTGATCATCGCCATTTCTGTCAGTCTATTTTCTGCTGCTTCTGTGACAGCTGACTGGAATTCTCCTTTTATTTTTATTTTTTGGGGTTTTTTTTTTTTTTTTGCTCCTCTTCTCTTTGGCCTTTTGGCAAACCGCAAAACGTGACTATTAGTTGTACTACTTCCAGCGGTGCAGCCCTGAGAGTGTTTCAACGCGAGCCTTTCTGCATATTTGACATTTCTCATCACTCAAGTTAACTCGTTTGGAGTTCTTCTCTTCTTTGTCATTGCCTTTGCCAGGAATGGTGCACTTTTTTGGGTAGGAGGGAGGGGGTGGGGGGGGGGACTTTGCACACACTGCACTTCCTTAGCTTTTTAAATTCATGACTTTCAAGTCAAAGACCTGCTTTGCAAAATATATCAGAGCCTTGCTGGTGATTTCGAGCCCCGCCGCCACCTCTCGGCACGTATCTTGTTATGCATCAGTAGTCTGATTTAAAAAGGCCGACACTCACTCGCCTCCCATTTCTCCGGTGCTGCTTACTCGCTGAATCTTTAGCCGCAATTTCTGCCACGCAGCAATTTCTTTGTAAACTTGGAAACGCACATGCTGCTGAAAACGGCGGGGCAGACTTCTTAATGTCGGGATCCTTGAGGGTTTTACCTTAACGATCCCAAACCGATGACGACGACGTCAAGACGCGATCCAGAGGCCGTGACGATGGGCAGTCTGCTGTTAATCGTTTCTCAAGTCCGGCAATTAACATGTCCAGCTGCTTGGGTGTTACTGTTGAGATAAGAGTGCACTTACTCGTGGCGCACAACAATGGCACATGAGCAACGATTCACCGTTGCTGTCCATACACGGAACGGAACGTCGTTTAGTTTAGTTTGTTTTTAAATGGGGAAAAATCGGAAGGACGGTCATCTGGTCAGAATCAGACCCATCAGAAGCATCTTTATTGGCCAGTTATGTAGAACACGCAAGGAATTTGTCTCCGGTAGTAGAGGCTACAGTAGGAATATCAATAACAAGCAACTACGATAAACAAGGAAATGATGAATGATAAATATCGACAGACTTCCCATCATCTAATGGGACCATTGGGCAGTAGTGACACCCAATCACAGCTGTGCGATACTGTGCCAAGTATCGAGCAGAAATCAGTGGTGCAATACAATATGATGACGGCTGTGCAGTTGGTGCAGATAATCGTTGCACCGTTTTTGAGGGACACGGAGCAGTAATTGTAGTCCAACTTTAGGGGTGCAATTATTCAGGAAGTCATTGAGTGGCTTGAAATGGTCTGGTGCTGTGGAATATCGATCAGTGACAATTGTTCAAGTATGGACGGAGCCGGATCTACAATGATCATTGCGGTAATACTGTCAATGGGGTGTTGCAATACGGGGGTGTTGCAAAAAAAAAATGCAAAGAGCCATGATGGATTTGAGTTACCGTTGAGGGAGTTAATGGCGAGACGGAAGCAGGGGGGGAGTAACTAACTAAGAGGTGGTGGGCAAGGTGTGTGTGTGTGTGTGTGGGGGAGGGTCCAGTAGGATTTTCCGTCCCAAATATCAAATATCTCACACATTTGGGACATGACAGCCATAAGGACGAGCGGTCATCATCCTTTCGCCCATCGCAGGTCATCGTTATCTTCCTGTGCTAATCCGCCAAATAGCCTCGCCTCTGATCTCCATGTGTACTTGCTCTGGCTTTCTCTGAGGTAGTTTGTTCATCCATCCATCCATCATCTACCGCTTATCTGGGGCAGGGAAGCCAGACTTCCCTCTCCCTAGCTACTTCTTCCAGCTCTCCCCGGGGGATCCCGAGTCGTTCCCAGGCAAGCTGGGTGACATAGTCTCTCCAGCGTGTCCTGGGTCTTCCTCGGGGTCTCCTCCCGGTGGGGCATGACCGGAACACCTCACCGGGGAGGCGCTCAGGAGGCATCCGAATCAGATGCCCAAGCCACCTCAACTGGCTCCTCTCGATGTGGAGGAGAAGCGGCTCGACTCTGAGCCTCCCTCCTGGATGACCGAGCTTCTCACCTTATCTCTAAGTGAGAGCCAGGACACCCTGCGGAGAAAACTCATTTTGGCCGCTTGTCACCGGGATCTCGTTCTTTCGGTCACGACCCATAGCTCGTGACCAGTTTGTCGTGGCTAGTTTGTTCATGATTCCTTTTTTCCTCTCTTCTGACTCCTCACCACCACCTCTTTCTCCTTTATGGTGGTGGGGGGGGCAGAGCTAAACAAACAACTTAGTTCCCCAGCGACAACATAACAGTCAGACCGTGTAGTCAGATAACTTCAAATGGGGGGGGGGGGGGGGGGGGGAAGCAATCATAATTGTTTTGTTTAGTTTTTTTTTAATTGTCACACAGCAGTGGATTCGGTCTATCGCCTAAAGCGACTTCATGTTAAAAACTCCGTGCTGTCAGGAGGCTTAATGTAATCTTCCGTCAGCCATTTTTTTTTATTTTTCAATGCGTTGTCAGAGATGGATGATTTGTTATGTTATTACCTCCGCATGAAAGTCTTCTCCGTAGAAGTCAAAAAACACAACAGTTTCCAAAGAGAAATGAAATGTCGCCGAGGGTAAAGCATTTTACAAGCGGAGAAATAAATGGGGTCCCGCAAGACTTCTGGACGTTGATCATGTCCGCAAGCGTATGATCCGTTTTCTTCTGAGCAGAACAAGCAACCGCAGTCCATACACGGATTGCGGTTTTATCAGCTACATGATAATCAAACCGCAATTCTTTTGCTTATGGGCGAGTGAGCAGGGGTGAGACAATGGAAGTAATTAGTTTTTTTTTTTTTTAAGGGCTTTGCTTTTATTAGAACGCGTCTCGCGGCAATTTCATTAGCGTGGTAGCTAAAGGATTGAATTCCCAATTGGAATCGGTTTAATTTTATTTTTTTTAACTAACTAGAAGAGAGGATGGGCTTCATCATGTGTAGCCTCCCCCCACCCTCCAAACCCCTCTTCCCCCCTTGAGAGTTGTGAACCCAAGTCAAGGTCCCGCTTGCTTACATGCAGCTGTCAGCGCCTGCCAGAACCTTCGGTAACCACTGAATTCAAAACAGCCGTAACGTTTTTTTTTTTTTTTTTTTTTTTTGGTGTGTGTGTCTGAAGCATCTCACCTCGCCATCTTGGCCATTCGGAAGCACCTGTCTCTGTGACTTTAAAAACAGCCCAGACATCACTTTGCTTGCGAGTTTCTCGCGCTTAAGAGAGCCTTGAGGAAGACCAGACGCAGCCGGCGGGGAAGCATTTTGTCGACGGAAAGCAACAAAGTATTTTCAGCGAGGACGCGTTTCTGTTCAGGCAAACGTCAGCTGTCAGGCAACGGCTTTTCGGCCCGTTTAATCTGTAACACAAAGTACGAGGCAAATTGAGGCAGTCCTCGCTATGGGTTTGACGGGTTCGTCCAGTCCTCCCCCCCCCCCCCCCCCAGTTTCTTCTATTGTCAAAATCACTTTTATTCTAATGAGGCGGACCTTCCAACGGAAGAAGCGGTTGCAGATCCCTCCCCGAAAAAAAACAGAGCTGTCCCGAGCTTGTCCATTGATGCTACGATCGCACGCTGACTTAAGACACATTGCAGACCAGTGAAGTGAATTCCCGTAACCGCCTGATTGTTTTTTGTTTTGGTTTTTTTTGCCTTCATCATTTGCATATGCGGTGCCCGCCGGCAGCATCCCGCCCGTGGCACGTCATGTGACAGCATAACAAGTGAGCTGTGCAACAATTGCCCCATTGTGCACTTTGACATGCCTTTTTACCGCTTCCCTGAAGCAAAGGAGACCACAGACAATCACTGAGGAGTCTTGGGTCAATTTATTTTAATACTGGTGCAACCTCAAGGCTGATTCTGCATCCTCGGTGTCTTTGTTGGGTCTCGATTGTAAGCCAAACAGATTTTTTTTTAATGTTCACGCCGCAAAGTCGCGAAACTCATTTCAAATCATAATTCGGCATACTGGAAAGCAATGTGGCCTTGGAGCCAAATTATTTGGCCAATCTCAATCATGCTGCCTTATTAGCACTGCTCCAATTCCGACTCGGTAAAAGTCCGTGCAGTCAAAGGTCGTGTGGGGAAACTATTGTTTGCGGAATTACTGTAGTATGCCTGCAAATTGTGTGCGAGGCTCATTTTCAAAGGGTCTTCCGCGGTCGAGCTTTGGCACGCGGAAGGCCGACAAATGGAGCCCTTGGAGGGGGAAATGAGTTGAGCTTCCACAGTCCACACGGAGAACTTGTTGGCCGCTCAAAAGCTCAGTCGGCGTTCCCAAGCGTTCATGGAAACTGCAGAACCTGAGAACAGTGTTGTCTTTACTCGCAAGATGAAATGGGGGAAGGCTGAGGTCCAGCCACCTTTTAGGGGCGGGGTTTAGCCCAGGAACAAGCTGGTATCACTTTGTCAGGTGTAACACAAAAATACTGCGACTGTCTTTGATTTTCTGTTGCTCTCTTAATGCACAGCTTTACAGTTTAGCACAGGGGTGTCAAACCTATTTCACATTGTGGGCCACATACGGCCTCGGTCGATGTCAAGTGGGCCGGATCATTAAAATGATACCATACTCCGCCTATAAATAACCAAAATAATTTCTTGTTGAAATGTAATAAACAGATCTTTTACAAAACATTTCATGAAGCTCCTTAGATTTCCTTAGACAAATGTGCAATTTACTTTTATCATTCACATATATGCATTAGAACTGACCCCACTGATTGTACAAAGGCACAAAACTTGAACAAGCAATTGGCATTGAAAAATACAGTAATGCACTTGAAGATTAAACGAGACTTATAATTTTGTTTTTAAACCATTTACACATGCATATAAAATCTAAATGTAATCCCTGCCTACACTTTACAAACTAAGGAGAGTGCTATTAAATACGCAAAGAATAAAGTATTCATATGTCCTTGATAGCGTCTGCTGTGTTGGGTCTGTCTCAGTGACAGACTGAGGTTACTGTTGTCTTCTTCTCCGATCAAAACAGTGTTTCCCCCTAGTGGATACTCCATAAATTGCACCTTATTAAAATATTCATTCCGTGTCTTTTATGCATATTTTTTTCACTTTTAAATTATCCTGTGGGCCTGATCAAACCTCTTTGCGGGCCGGATACGGCCCACGGGCCGTATGTTTGAATGGCTAGTTTAGCAGCTGAGGGAAGTGACCCCATTTTTAATGTTTTTTTTAGCAAGATGGCGCCACACTAGCTTCTCAATGAGCGCCGTCGTCACCATAGCGACGCTGCTTGTGCAAGTTTTACGACGGCAACTTGGACGACCGATGATTCCAGATATGCCGCAGAGTGGAGAGAGCTGGCCCTGAATGCGTCGATGGAACTCGCGGGAACTAATGCTTACAGTCTGTCTGTTACAACCGAGATTGTCAGGTTGGCTTAAAATGTCCATTTTCTCTGCACCCCGCAAACTCTCATTTAGCCCATCCTTCAATGAAAAACATGTCCCTCACCTGCTTGTGATGATGTCCATCTGTAAATGATCATCGGTTTCTAACGGCAGCCAACATCACGCAGTGGAGTGACACGCAGAGGGCCTCCGCACGAGTAATGATTGATAAAGTGGAGCTGGTGGAAAATGAAGGTTCGCTCGGTAGGTGTTGCGCACCCACGTGGAGGGCGTTTTTTTTCAAGCCGCACATGCGCTCGGCTCTCACGCACGGGCCATAAAACACCGCGAGATGCTCGCGATGCCGATTTATAGCCGAGAGGCTCGGCATGGAGGTCTTGAAGCAGAATCCGGACCATCCTAAGATGCGAAATGAAGCGAGTGCGTGGCACGGACGAGTTCTCACGGAACACGCCGATGCTGTCACACGGCGATCGTAATGTGAACAGTATGCCGCCACTCGGCTCCGGCCGACCGGCAATCAGTCGGGCCGTTCGCAGGGAGAAAACTGGTTTCTTTGCTCTGTTCCATCGTTCCGGATCAGAAATTGTCTTCAATGTTCTTCATGTCGTCATTCGTGGCCTGGTTCTTGTTTTGCAATGATGCTTTGAAGTTCCATGAAGCGAAGGCGTGGTGAAAGGTGCCATGCATCAATGCCACCGAGGCTGTTTTTTGGGAAGGATTCCACCTCCTTGGATCATTAGAGATGAGGGGAAAAAAACACCAAAAAAAAAGATTCGGACTCGAGGCTGATGCAGAACAACCGCATTGGTTTTGGAGTGACGGGGGACTGATGGCGGACAAAATGACTCGGCGAGCAATCCGCATTCAAATTTATTCCAAAGGTTTTGATTGCGGGTTTGAGGTCATGACTCGCAAGGTGTGTCCGAAGGGACAAATCCTAAGAACCCCGAGCTCCAGTTGAGAGAAATCTTTGCCTCTGCCCACTCTTCCATCAAAGTTAAGCTAGTAAAAATGATGCGGTTAGTTTTTCAATCCAACCAAGTGGTCAAGCCAAACCCATTATTGATTAATTGGTTCAGCATCATAATTAGATTGTGCGTCCGCCATCATTTTTTTTTCCTTTTGGCTGCGACTCGAACCATTGGGTGGTCCTGAAAGAAGCGCGTTCAAAGCAAAGCTCCTCGCTTGCCCCCCTTTCTCCCCAGATCCGTAATTCTCCATTTGTACCTCGCTATTGTTTACAAGTCCAAGGCTGGCGTGCGGTCTCGCAGCTTTTGCATCACCATTTCAATCTTGCGTGTCTTCTTTTGCTTCATGGGTGGAACGGGACGGATCCGAAGCGGGATCGGCTCTAATCTCGCTCATTACGGGCGACGTAAGAGGAGATGATTGTCCGGCTTAATTCACAACGTCTGCAGATTTCTCCCCCCGCCGCTTTGATAGTTTGGCTCTGGCTCTCATTTGCATGTCCGCCAGTGGCCGCGTGTGGCCGCCAGCTGGACCGATGTGCCTTTAAAGGTCCCCCAAAAATCTGACACTCGTCTTAACGCAACATTTGAAAGCAACCCGTTAGGCTGCTTGGCTGCCGGCTCTTTTCTTCTACAATTTGAGATTTCGGGTTGACGTAGCCACCGTCCGAGGCCGAATTTTGTTAGAATTGTTGGCGTCTTTTTCGATGTCCCTCTGGGATGGAACCCATAATAAGAAAGAGGTGTGTCGACAGAGTTCCTCCAGCCAGCCTTTTTTTTTTTTTTCCCGTGGCCCGGCGACCAGCTGAAACTACAGGCTCCGGATTACACGTGATCCCCCAAGAGGACGAGCCCCCAGCCCTCGCCCCCTCGACCCCCTTTGACCTGGTCAGTTTGAGTGACATTTCAGGAGGAAATACGATGCAGCAAGCCGAAACGCTCTTTTGTTTTTCTTCTTCTCCGGGCAGCTAGAAAAATTTGACACGTGTAATTGTATAAATTACAATAAGAGAGACTCATTTGTCAAGTATGATTCGCATTTTTTGACCTACAAGTTTACTGCAGCCAACAAGGTCTTATGTCCAGTCCTGACTGCATCGAAAATAAATGTGCAGCAAGCTCGTTGTTCAGAGTTATGACTCAGCTCTGGAGCTCTTGTGAGAGGGGGAAAAAAAAACTTTTAAAGGAAACATGGATCGAAGTTGGCCTTGTTCATTGGCTGTGACGTTTGGCTTCCTTGGTCAAGCTATTTCTGGGCCTTGAATTGCACTTCTGCATACTTTTTACCGTCCCTTTTAGTCGTTTTTTTTTTTTTTTTATCACGGCGGCCCGGTAGTCCAGTGGTTAGCACGTCGGCTTCACAGTGCAGAAGTACCGGGTTCGATTCCAGCTCCGGCCTCCCTGTGTGGAGTTTGCATGTTCTCCCCGGGCCTGCGTGGGTTTTCTCCGGGTGCTCCGGTTTCCTCCCACATTCCAAAAATATGCATGGCAGGCTGATTGAACACTCTAAATTGTCCCTAGGTGTGAGTGTGAGTGCGAATGGTTGTTCGTTTCTGTGTGCCCTGCGATTGGCTGGCAACCGGTTCAGGGTGTCCCCCGCCTACTGCCCGAAGACAGCTGGGATAGGCTCCAGCACCCCCTGCGACCCTAGTGAGGATCAAGCGGCTCGGAAGATGAATGAATGAATGAATGAATGAATCACAAGCCTCATCTTTTTACGCTCCCGCATTTGGATATTATCTGATAATGTGTTCCTGAGTGCTTGTGTCTGCTTCATTTGGTTTAGTCGAATTCGTTGGATGAAGAGTTCATTTCCCCGGGAGGTGGTTAAATGGTTGTTCCCAGTTGGGAAGATAAACTGTGTAAGTTGGCCGTAAGTTGTGCGTGTCTACTTTGACTGCTCGACGAGGAAACATTTCAACTCCGGACGTGTAAATGGGCACTGGTTGTGATTTGACGCCGTCGATCTTTGGAGGATACAGATGTTGGAATGCAGATGGGCATGAAAATAGCTCCCAATGCCAAACGCCCACATAGCCGAGTCACTTGAAATGAGTGATTTCACGTTGTGGTTGTCTCACCGATAAGTTTCTTTGAAAACGTACAGCCCTTTGTCATAGTCTCGCTTTCTTGCTGTGAACAAGATGAAGTATCAATGTCATAAGAGTCTGCGGCCGTCACGCTCGTGTGCGCAAACTGCCACACCAAGTAATCCCACATGGGTCAAGTAAACACCAAGTCGGACCACCAGCTCTTACTACGCGATGGTTGCGATGACGCCCTGCGGCGCTGCTGTGGAAAGAGACGGAGAACTTTGGATTTATGACTCTTGAAATGATTTACCTTGGTGAAATGCCATTCGATTCGGCATGCGGAAACGGAGCGAGACGCTGCAGTTAAATCTGGATCGGATCCACATTGAAATTTGATAGCCGTGTAAACAGACAACAACAAACTCTGCAAAATTCAATCGCATGTTGAAATTCGATTTGTTGGCCAAACAAAAGCTTGGCTTGTATTTTTTATTTTCTCCTTTAGTAGCACAATTTTTTGTGGGGGGGCTGAACATGTCACAACGCACGTGGTCATTTGGCTATCAAGGCTATTTGGAGCCAGTATTTCTTTTTGCTGCCCAATGAAGTCTGTCATGACTAAATGTCTACCAAAACTGTCCTCAAGCGGGGGGGGGGGGGGCTGCTTAAGGACCCTGCAGACCCTGTTTTACGACTTTTGGCTCTCTTAAACACACATGCGTATGCAGGCGGGCACACATCTTGGCCTTTCGGGGAGGTCGGCCAGGAGTCACGGCGTCCGCTGGCCGCAGGTGTTGCCTTCCACATGATTTGACATCCAATAGCCGCGCAAGTCTTAAACACATAGAAAGTATTTTATTTGAACTTGAGTGCAAGAGCGCCGGCCGATAGGTGCCTTTCACACGCCGCCCGTCCCGCTCGCTCTCGGGCAAACTCTGGACCGCGGCAAGTATTTTCGCAGCCGAGTTCACGCGCGGCAAAATGACATCAACAAAGTGTGTGCAAGTCTACATGACACCATTTTGCCACCACTCTGCTCGGTGCCGCATCCAGCGCGCATAGCCGCGGCGAGCTTCAAAAGTGCACCCAGGAGGCTTCACGGGCTCATGTGTCCACGCAATCTTTAATATTCATGTCGATATTTATATACAGCTGGAGTAGCTGCTGTGCTCAAGGTACGTTGGAAGCAGCGGCGTTCCACGCATTTGGTACCTGTGCCGTCAGTGGGGACTCGATCCGCCACTTATCACGTTGAAGTTATGGAAGCGGTCCCATTGCTTATGTCAGTGAATTCCCTCAGCCAGCGCTCCTGATTCTGAAATCTGATTGGACAAAAAGAGAAATCAATCTCGGGTGGCCCGGTAGTCCAGTGAATAGCACGTCGGCTTCACAGTGCAGAGGTACCGGATTCGATTCCAGCTCCGGCCTCCGTGTGTGCAGTTTGCATGGGGTTTGCGTGGGTTTTTGCGTGGGTTTTCTCCGGGTACTCCGGTTTCATCCCACATTCCAAAAACATGCGTAGCAGGCTGATTGAACACTCTAAATTGTCCGTTAGGTGTGAGTGTGAGCGTGGATGGTTGTTCGTCTCTGTGTGATCTGCGATTGGCCGGCAACCGATTCAGGGTGTCCCCCGCCTACTGCCCGGAGACAGCTGGGATAGGCTACGGCACCCCCCGCGACCCGAGTGAGGATCAAGCGGTTCGGAAGATGAATGAATGAATGAAAAGAAATCAATCTCAGGTTCACATACTTGGACTTGAACAACTGATTGCGAAGAAGCAGGGAACTTGTGAATCTTCTGCTACTCGATGCAGACGGATGGCTGTTGTTGTTGTTAATTATTGGGAACAACATGTCGAGTTGTCGTCGAACTGTCCACATCTCCCCATCCATTAATTTCCCGAAAATACCAAAGCCGCTAATTTCTGCAAATGGGGGGGAGGTGTCCCGAAATTTTTCTTGGCTCCCGACTGCCCTTCTGTCATAACATTAGTTCATCTGGTGTGTTTGCTAACCGCTCAACACGCGTATTCCAAGATAGAACAATCAAAAGGAAAATTTTCATTGAGAAGTCACGCCAAGCCAAACTTATTAGGCCTCTTTTATTTTTAATACAGGCTGAAGAGTCGCTGCTGTGATTTTCCAAGAGTAACATTGAGATGGCATGCACGTGTTATTCATTCTGAAGCCTTTTGCTATGATTGGGCTGACTGGGACGGCTGTCTGAAGAGATACAACGCAGCCAATCATCGGGGTCATTACTGGCCTGCCCCGTTTACCTTGCTGTTTTTTTCATTGCCTGGCTGGGAAACGCTCAAGTATGTCAGCACTCTCGCCAGAGGAGAGCGCATTGATCTCTCAAGGTGATGAAAAGAGTCTCACAGAAGGTTTCCGTCGCGTGGGGTGCTGCGGCCTTGCCGCCAAAGCCTGGAAGAAGAGCACCCACGATCCCTGAGCGCCTCGCAGCTATCGCCTTTGTCTTCCTGTGTATTCTACCAAAGTCGGTCGTTGAAGGCGTCATCTCATTTTCACCACAGACGGAGAAATCGGGATTACTTCTCGCCGAACATCAAGAGACGGACTATCCTTTGTCAATTTTTTTTTTTAATGAGAAAAAAATGTACTACTATTGCTATCATACAGAGAGAAAACTAAAAATGTATGTGACACCGTGGAACAATGCCCCCCGCCTCCTTTATGCTAGATAGACGATTGTAAAGAGCCCCTAAAGCAGGGTTAGGCAATTATTTTCCCGGGGGGGCCAAATGAGAAGCAGAAAATATTATGGAGGGCCGGGCCAAAAGTTAGAAATAGAAATAGAAAATAAAGAAGATAGCAGAATGTCTTTGTATGGCAGTAATAATGTAACATTCTCCTCCCCCATCACACTCAGCACCGGTTCTCCTCAAGGATGTGTACTGAGCCCCCTGTTGTTCACGCTCTACACATTTGACTGCTCTCCGACTCTTATTAGCGGTCCAGTTTGCGGAAAGTTTTTAACATGATAACAATCAAACCATTCTAGGATATGTTCATTTACTCGAGCCACAAGCAATTCACTCTGAGCATGGAAATTGCCAGAATCGGACTGAGTAAGAATCGCTTCCTTGTTTTTCAAAGTCTCGTAGATTTGAGTCTTTCCGACTCTAGGCGTCTCCTGAATGTTTCGTACTTTGTTACCCGCTTGGTTTAATTACATACATATCACTTTCCCTTCCATGGTCATTACTCTCTCCCTCTTTCTTCGTCTTCCCCTCCCTCCCTGTGCTCTGCAACTTGAAATAACTGCGCCACCTGGTGTTGAAATACCTTTCATTACAAGTCCAAACGAAATGAATGCAATCAAACCTTAATTGTGCACCAATCTTCGGCGGGCCGGATTGAAAAGACCAACGGGCCGGATCTGGCCCGCGGGCTGTAGTTTGCCCACCCATGGCCCTAAACATGAAACAAAAAAATAGCGTTTCTTATCCTAACGAGAAACAATTGTCCTCACATAACATTCTTTTAGTTGGTCGATGACACTATTTGGTTTGAGTAAAGAGTGTAAGTCCTCTTCTGCAATGATTGTCTCACTGCAAAATAGACTAGCTCAAGCATGTAAATAAGCTAGCGCTCACGGGGAAAGACGTTCTCACCCTCCAGAGAAAGTTTCTCGTCCTTTTTTTCCCCCCTCAGTGTCACTTTAGGGGCTCCGTAAGATTGAACTGAACCAGTAGTATTTGGAGAAACGCCAAAGTTCCTAAGAAGGAAAGTCTCATGGAAGTCAGGCTAATGGGGCGATGTTGTGTGTGTGTGTGTGTGTGTGTGTGTGTAATGAAACTTCTTAGCGTGATGTGACATTCATGCTTGGGAACTCAAATTGGCAAAATGAACCTTTGGATTCTTGTCTTGTGAGATATGTGCCAATGCTTGGAATAGACGGTATTAGCTTTGTGTGCTAAACATTAGGCCTGTGTTTGAATTCATTGGCGTCACTAGCATTTGAAACAAAACTGCTCAAAGTTGAACAAATGACAGGAAGAAGTCTTTCGCATCTGTCCAGGAAAGGCTTTGCGCTTCAGTGGATCGCAGGTTCAAGGGGACTTCTATTTCTGTCAACAACGCGCTTAACTGCTGACCTCAAAGCCAGGCAAGGGTCGATGGAGATGAATTCCAGAGCTTCACATCGTTGTTCAGTTGTTGACTGACAGCGTTGAGCTGTTTAATATTGGAATTACTGGACAATTTTCATTTTCGGGTTCCCTCACCTCCAAAACGTAAAGTACGACTTGTCATCGTATTTTAAACAAACCCCCAGTTACCAGAAAAAATGGATGATTCACCAAGATTTTTTTTCCTCATTGTTGCCAGGCAGCAGAAAGCATCAGTGGGGAAGGCGGGCAACATCCTCGGCGGACACTGCCTTTAAACTTGCATTTCAGTCCGTCCTGTTTTTGCACGCCAAGATTTATCAATTATGAGCCAGAATTTTTCCCACAAAGAAATCCATCCCAAAAGCCCGACTGTGCGGCTTGGGTCCTGTTTGACCGGGATGCTCAAGGGTTGCCAGGTTGAATCCAGTCCTCCCAGCGTGTTGTGGGGCTTAATCGAGAGATGTTAAAGTCTGTCTCGTCTTAATCCCACTGAAATTCTTGAATGGGGTGCACCGGCATGTTTTGTTAGCTATGCAAGAAATGAGCGTGTCATTCAAGAAGGCTCTTGAGCTGCCGAGACGCCGTAAAAAGTCTGCCGACATGAAACAAAGACTTGATTGTAAATCGTCTCTGGAGATATGCTTCCTTTCAGTCAGGACCAAGTTGCAGGATCGGAACCAAGCAAACCATCTCTCTTGGGAGCTCCTTCATTGGTGTGAAATTCAGGACCTTCATGTGCATGCTCATGCATACACACGGTCGCTTGGGATTTATAGTCCAGCAGGTGAAAAATGAGTCAAGAAAGGGTGAAAGTGCCAATATGAGATGCTGACACACCAATGCAAAAATTAAATGTACCCTTGCACAAGACGATTGGATCAAAGGAGCTTGTCAAAAATGCCACCAATAGGCCACTTCTACTGCACCAAAACCTGATCGCTAAGGCAAGCAAAGCACTTCCAGCACTCGTCAAACCTGATTGATGCTCATGAGGTTTTGCGCCGGGACCCCGGTTTTGCTATTTTTGGCCACAGTCGAGCGTTAATGCTAAAGAAATGTTGGACGAGCTCGGGAGGGAGGCTTGCAGTGGCCTGCTCGAAGCCCTCAAACGATCCCCGTGTTTGTCCAGGGAAGCTGGCTGGGCTCGCTTTGCCTCAGTGTGGTTTTGTTGGGAGCCAAAGTGCGGCATTGTTACTTGTTACCACTAAAACAATATGTTAGCGATTATGTGGACTCCAGATAACACACATACACACACACACACATACCGTAGACTTTAACAGACTTCTACAAAACTTTAGGCAAAAGCCAAAAGTACCTTTTTTGTCATTTTGACGCAGTTCTGGCTTTTTCTCGTTGGATCGTTTTTCAAGCTGCAACTAAAAGATGACAGGATGCGCTTGTATTGGTGCATCACTAAACCATTTTGATCCATGTTCCAGGTTCCTATTGTTTTGTTTTGTTTTTAGTAATTTGGTGCTCGTTTTGGTCTGAAAGTATCCGAGGAAATATATCAACTTCAAATTCCCACTATCAAACATTAAATTGTCGAATATTCAGCTAAATGAACAACTTTTATCATTGCAAAACAATGACTTTTTATTCTAGTTTTCTTTGTGGGGCCATATCAACTTCTTTGAGCTTTTAACTGTGTTAAAATGCTAATAGCTCACGTCCCAAAATAGTGTTTTCCTCCATTTTGACTCATTTTGCCGCATTTCTCCTCAATCCTGCCACCAGCCAAGAAAACGACTGTGTCTTCACTTTTCTATGTCTCTACGTGAGCAGTCAGCGATGCGCCCGACGATCGTTATAAACGGTCTCCTCATGCTAAGCGCTAAGCTCCTCGATGACAGACCATTCAGCAAGTGTTCACGCGATTCTCATTTCTCAGAGGGACTTTCTGGTGAACCTCGACAAGTACATGAATGGATTGATTAATTGGATAGATTAAACATTCAAATGGGCGTAATTACCAAAATTGAACATGTTGGAAAGGCCGACTAGCGACTAGCTAATGACGTAATATTAGCATTAATGGAGTAACGTTAGCACAATATGTCAAACGTAAAATAAGCTTGCTTTTTAAACACATTGAAGAGTACATAAATGCTGTATAATGATTGCCACTTGACTTCTGATTGGGCAGCTCGACAAAATCTCTTTATTAATATTTACTGTTTTGTGGGCAGTGCGCACAGCCGGGATGTGGCGGGGTTCTAGTGAACCAGGAGTTCGCCACCAACATAATTTCTATTTCATAAACTGCCAAAGCCAAATACTCATTCATTCATTCATTCATCTTCCGAGCCGCTTGATCCTCATTAGGGTCGCCGGGGGTGCTGGAGCCTATCCCAGCTGTCTTCGGGCAGTAGGCGGGGGACACCCTGAATTGGTTGCCAGCCAATCGCAGGGCACACAGAGACGAACAACCATTCGCACTCACACTCACATCTAGGGACAATTTTTGAGTGTTCAAACAGCCTGCCACGCATGTTTTTGGAATGTGGGAGGAAACCGGAGCACCCGGAGAAAACCCACGCAGGCCCGGGGAGAACATGCAAACTCCACACAGGAAGGCCGGAGCTGGAATCGAACCCGGTACCTCTGCACTGTGAAGCCAACGCGCTAACCACTGGACTACCGGGCCGCCCTCAAAGGCAAATAATTCATCACAAATATCCCTATAGTTGCCTGTGGAAAGCTTAAAAAAATTACACGATACAGACCTTTTCATGTTAATCCCGATGACTAACTTCAAGTATATTCCGAAGCTGTGTACACATACATACATACAATACATGGGTGTTACGTTGCCATTCCGTTTCCAGTGGAATCCTCTGGTCGGAGCTGTTCCATGGCCGCCTTTGGAAGTCAGTGGCCAAATAACACGCGGCAGAAGGATGAAGGGTCTTCATTGTCACGATAACAGAAACGCTGTTTTCCCTGCTACCGATCATCTCATTCTTTCATTTGAGTTTAGTACAGTGAAATATCGTCAAAGTTTTGCTTGGCCCGCACCGTAGACCCACACTGGTACACTTTGCGGTCATCTCATCTTTCAGGTTGCAATCAGATTCTCGAAATAGTCTGGATATGTGAGGGTATCAGAAAAAGATGATGGCTTGTTTTGTCTGGCTTCTCGTCGTCCCGTTCGGCCAAGGTTTTCTCACGACTGCGTTGTATCATCGCCGACCTGCGAGCGTTTTCCAGTGTCATTTGAAAGACGACGACAAAGACGGACTGCCAAGAGTAGGAAAGCCTTTCTGTTGTTTTAAAACGGCTTTGATGAGAACAACCCCAGCGTGTGTCCACCTGTGGTTACGCGGTTTAAAATGCACGCCCATTCTCGGCTGGCAGCGTCTGACATTATCCTGAGCGCAGTCCAAGATGAGCAGCGCTGGAGACTGACGCGCGGTTAAATGGCGGGATGGAATTGAGGAGCAAGCGTGGTCGAAGAAGAAGCAACATAAGTTTGCATTTTGCACCCCGAGTAAGACAACCGAAGTATATAAATCGAGCCGGCTTGTGTCGTCCAAGTGATGAAATGCTGAGGAAGGGCGAGCAGAGCCGGGGTCGAATCGGGTCATGCAGGTCAACCCCGTCGCCCGATAAATTATTTTCCTGTACTCCTAACGGAACTTAAATAAGAGGCCAATTTGACCATGAAAATGAATGCAAGAGTTTATAAAAACAAACACAGTCGGATCAACAGTTTTTGTTTCCTGCAATTTAGTTTGTGTATTTTTAATTTGTTTTTATGTGATGCAGATGCAGATTTTTTTCCACTATCGTTGCACTGAACGTGGCCGCAACAGGTCCATTTCATGTCTTGTGTAAAGCAAATTCCGGCAGATTCCGCAGCGAAACTTTTTAATTCCAGCGTATCTGAAAGCAACAAGCGTTGCCTTTGAGTGCATGACCCCCAGCGGAGGAAAGCTTGTTTTTCATATCTGCCATCGGCACACAAGAAAGCAAGGATGGGCAGGCGGGCTCATTTTGGAAATGATTCTCCCGCTTCTCGTTGTCTGGGAGTGAATGCGACCTCATACAAACACAACCCAGGCGGGTCCACTGCACATGAAAGTCACCAAAGCGTGTAATTGCCCCCCCCCCCACCCCGTCCCCCCCAGCAGCCAGCTCGTGTTTACAGAGAAATGGCAAAAAGCCTATGGATAAACAAACTGTATGTAGTAAAGAGAAGGGCTTCCAGTTTAACTTTGTGGCACAATCCTTTTGGGGACAGTGGTTACGACAATGGACAGTTTATCATGTTATCAGGTTACAGGGTGCATGAAAGGATTAAAGGAAGGAATAACTTTACTCATTCATTCATTCATTCATTCATTCATCTTCCGAGCCGCTTGATCCTCACTAGGGTCGCGGGGGGTGCTGGAGCCTATCCCAGCTGTCTTCGGGCAGTAGGCGGGGACACCCTGAATCGGTTGCCAGCCAATCGCAGGGCACACAGAAACGAACAACCATTCGCACTCACACTCACACCTAGGGACAATTTAGAGTGTTCAATCAGCCTGCCATGCATATTTTTGGAATGTGGGAGGAAATCGGAGCACCCGGAGAAAACCCACGCAGGCCCGGGGAGAACATGCAAACTCCACACAGGGAGGCCGGAGCTGGAATCGAACCCGGTACCTCTGCACTGTGAAGCCGACGTGCTAACCACTGGACTACCGGGCCGCGCAATTTGCATCACCTTCGGAATATTATTAGCAGGACATCTGGTCCGCTCATATCACTGGTATCAATATAAAGTGGTGTATCCTGGGTTACCCTGACAATCGGCAAACCATTGTAACAATTTACATTCTTTTCAAGCGTTTAATTCTAGGACTGTTAAAAAAAAAAAAAGATGGCAGTCAAGTAAGTCATTTAAATGTGCCTTTTTTTTCCTCTGTTGCAGGACCTCCGGGAAAGCGAGGAAGGAGAGGCCGCAATGGAGAACCTGGTATGTGTGTGTGTGTGTGTGTGTGCGTGTGGCCACGGCTGGCCCAATCCACGATCATTTGAGGAATGATTCGGAAGGACATCGGCAATCCACGCCGTATTTTACAATCATGCAAAAGTTGCGTGTGTATCTCGGGAGGCCAAAAAGGTTCGTAAATGTGCAATTAGTGGTTTCCACTGTTGCCATTTGGGTCGCCGTATCCTCCTGACGACCAGTAGTTCAAATTCGTCCTCTGTAGAGGACATTTGTGAACCTAAATATCTCCCGCCCAGTGCATCCAATCGCATTAACTCCTTTTGTTACTCTAAAGAGGACGTTCAGTGCTTCCCAATGATACCAAATTTGTAGGGGTTGGAAAAAGTAAGAAAATGGCTTCCTTTAGTGAAGGCACTTTTTATAGGAAGAGGAAAAGTAATACTTTTTTATCAAACACATTTTGTCTTGAAATGCTGTTGGCATTTTATTGATAAGACTCTTAGGAACACGTTGAGTTGTTTTAAGTGTATTTGAGCCTCGTATTCAAGTGGTTTAAAAATGTAGTGGAATTTCAAAAATGTCTTTTGGAGTAGTCCAATTACGTCACATAGATTGGGGAATTTCTAAATAAATGTGATTGGACAATATATATCTTTTTTTGGTAGACAGGAAGAATGGAACGGGAAATTTTCAGTGGAATACCAGCCGCCTGGTCCGTCTGGGAGAGGGAGGGGGAAGTTGAAAAATGTCTGTCAGGGTTTGGAAAAAATAAATAAATAAATAAATAAATAGCCCGGTAGTCCAGTGGTTAGCACGTGGGCTTCACAGTGGGTTCGATTCCAGCTCCGGCCTCCCTGTGTGGAGTTTGCATGTTCTCCCCGGGCCTGCGTGGGTTTTCTCCGGGTGCTCCGGTTTCCTCCCACATTCCAAAAACATGCATGGCAGGCTGATTGAACACTCTAAATTGTCCCTAGGTGGGAGTGTGAGTGCGAATGGTTGTTCGTCTCTGTGTGCCCTGCGATTGGTTGGCAACCGATTCAGGGTGTCCCCCGCCTACTGCCCGGAGACAGCTGGGATAGGCTCCAGCACCCCCCGCAACCCTAGTGAGGATCAAGCGGTTAGGAAGATGAATGAATGAATGAATGAATAAATAAATAACCTGCTCGTGGGCTGACTCGTCAAAACACCCCACCTGAAAACGAGAAGTGATGTGGAGGCTGAGCTGCACTGTGTTTGTTCACATCGTGGTCACTCTTATCTCCAAGCGCCACTGCGTACTCATTAACATCCCTTTAGATTCCACATGACTTAATAGACAAACAAGTACTTGTTTCTCCAACAGAAAGGTCCCAAAAACAATACACAGCATTTTTGTTCTTGTTGTTGTGGACCACTTCAAAGCTTTTTCATTTGATATGGATGCAAGCGGCGGGAATTCCATTGACAGGCAGACAATAGCGCGGCTGCAGCTCTGAAATCTTGCCAGCCTTTGTTTACGCCCTAACGTCTCAATAAGCATGACAGTCGCTGGCCGGGCCGACCGGCCTCCTTTCCAATGGCGCCGTTGCGCAACGCTTCCCTTTCGCTCGCCGGTCAGCCGAAGCAAACGGCGCTTCATTTCTGCGATTCTGCCGGGAAAACAATTGCAAGCATTCAAGTCTGAAGCTGCGCGGGAGTTTATTAAAGGCAGCGGCGATCGGACGGCACACTGTGCGTTGTCGAATAGACCCCGTTACGTTGTAATACACGGAACGTTTGGTCAGGTTCTGCGGAACCATCTATTTTTCTCCGAGCAATGGCTTCTCAACCCTGTTGCTTGGTTGCGTCGGTGTGAAAAAGACGACTGTTTTCTTCCACGTAAATCAGATCCTTTGGGTTTGCTTCATCCACGTGAAATTGGCAGTAAAATCACAGGAATCAAAAACATTTTCTCGATGTGGGGTGGCCATGACCACCCTTGACCACTCGGTAGCGCTGCCCCTGTCAAGTTCATAGCATGGAACAGATTGGAATGAATTTCATCCATCCATCCATCCATTTTCCGAACCGCTTGATCCTCACTAGGGTCGCGGGGGGTGCTGGAGCCTATCCCAGCTGTCTTCGGGCAGTAGGCGGGGGGACACCCTGGATCAGTTGCCAGCCAATCGCAGGGCACACAGAGACGAACAACCATCCACGTTCACACTCACACCTAGGCACAATTTAGAGTGTTCAATCAGCCTGCCACGCATGTTTTTGGAATGTGGGAGGAAACTGGAGCACCCGGAGAAAACCCACGCAAGCCCGTGGAGAACATGCAAATTCCACACAGGGAGGCCGGAGCTGGAATCGAACCCGGTACCTCTGCACTGTGAAGCCGACGTGCTAACCACTGGACTACCGGGCCGCCTGGAATGAATTTCAATTCACACAAAAACGACGATACGATACAGCCCTTTCCCGTTGATATGCTTATTTTGATGGGATTTTGCGTTGCCTCTGTTGCTACACTAACGCAACGTCCTCGATGATAACGCAACCACATTCGCCGTTCAATCTCGTCATCCTTGTGACTCGCTCTCCAACCAAGACAAAGTGATTTATGCTTCATCCAAACGACACTTATGTAACATTGTGGCGCATGATTATGTGCGCTACTGTAACCCAAACACCAGGAAGTGCAGCCCAGCGAGTAAATCAATCACAGTCGCTCATAGGTTTAAAATTTGAGCCAGCTACTAAAGCTTCATCGGATTGCCAATCCTGGTGTGCAGAGACACACGTGATACTCCAAACCATGAATGACTATTAATGCTGTATTTTTTTTTGCTGTTAGTAAAGAGTCTTTTTTTTGTTGTTGTTGTTGTCTTTTTCAGGACCTCCTGTAAGTACGCCTGCTTTGTATCTTCTACTTAAAGACACGTAAAGGTAAAACCAAAACAACAACAAAAAACACAAATCCAGAGGTCAAACAGTTGCGGAGGAGCAGCTGATACTCATTTTCCGCTACAAATCTACAACTAATGAGGCCGTGCTGCCAAAACAGGAAGTAAACAGCCCGACATGATACATGAACATTTGTGTGCATTTTTATTTGGTTATTGTGGTCCAGCCAGGGATCGCCACTTTTCATGTTGGACACTGTGAGCGTCGTCAAGCAACCGTGCAACAGATCGCTAAAACGAACGACAAAGGTTGAGCGCCATTATCCATGTGTGCCAAAAGCACCGTCAAATAGAGGTTGTTTTATTTTGAAAAATTCGGTGGCAAGATCCAAACTTTTCCCCTCGGCCAGCGAGTGACATCCGTAGCCGTTTTCTCACCTCATCACCCATCCGGCGCATCGCAGATGGAAAACTTTCTTCCAAGAGGAAGATGAATCTAGACGTAGAAGAACAGCAGAGATTACGATGACTCGCCGTAGCTTAGGGGAACTCGCGTGTATCGTTGCCGTTTATTTATCATCCGGAGGCCAGCGTGATTGAAGACGTCGACTTCGTATGTGCTGACTTGACTGTAAAAGTCGTAAATTAATCCTGGGAGCTTTTGCAGACGCTCGTTCCCGAGGTCCTGGGAAGTAAAAGTGAGCCCAGGTGGTCTCGCCCCTCGACCCCGCTCGCCCGGCCAGGTTCTGGATCTGACAAATAAAATCATACTAGGAGATCGCTCAGAAGCTGCTTGGATTTTCCATTTGGGCTTCTTTTTTTTTTTTCCCTCCACATGTGTGCGCGTGCTTTTTAGGAGGACTAAAATGATCAATTTGTGCGAACAGATGCTGAGCATGTGTTGCCGTAGCCCGGCAGTCCCGTATGCTTCGTGATCGTTGCAATATGGGACATCGGTACACCTGCGCGATGTAAATGGGGCGGCTATGGGGGGGGGGGGGGGGGGGGGCATGATTTGCACTCTCTAATGGGCTGCTTTCAAATGAGATTCCTGTAATCCTGATGGGAGCGGGTTTGAACGAATGATCCAGCTTCTGTGTTACTTTTGCGTGTTAGCGAAAGTGTCGTAAAGAAAAGCACCTGCGCTTTATTTAAAGCTAATCCAATGTCTCCCCAAAGCTGCGAGCGGGAAGTCTGATCTCCTGCGTGTTAGCGTCTAAAGACTGGCAACAAATCTCATTAGAACTTTCCACAGTGGTCCATTCCAACTCGCACAATACAGTATATTGTCATTTTCGACCGGCTAATTGTGACACACTATGGATATGGGAACCAGATGCAATTTCGAGTCTTTTTAATTTTTTTTTCCAGTGCGGTTTTCCCTAGCCGGGCCTAACCTCTCCGTCCAAATTGGAGCGCCGAGCACCAGCCGCTTGTGGTCGCTCGTCTGTGCCCGTTCGACTCTGATTGTTCGCATGCGTGTCCTCCAACAGTTTAAAAAAAAGTCTCAGGGGCTCGTGTGCTGCACCAGGAACAGATGGAGGTGTATAAATTCCCTTTGTTTTGGTTTTTTAACGGCACGGCTCAAAGGCCTTTCCGACACGGAGTACTTTCTCCACTAATGATGCCCGTAGCAGCCTTTTATATGTAAAACTCTTGCCCCGGCGCGGCCGCGGCGGATTTGCTATTTGCCGCATCCAGATGGGCCGCTTTTCTCTCGAAAATCATCGCAATTGGAGAAGACTGCACTTATTTCTTTGCCTGTGTAAAGGAAGAGTTTGATACTCTGGGAAAGAAGCTTAATTTTGCCTTTCTTGCCAAGAGGCAGACGCGAAGGTGGATGGATGGAGCTTAAAATGGCTCCATGGGAGCTAGCCAGTAGCTGCTTAGTCCTGTGGCATGAAGATTGGAAACAGGTGCCGGTGGGCCTCCATTGTGCCGAAAAGCGCGGCGGCGCTTGGAATAACTCACGGACAGATATGGCCGCACCTCATCATCCATTTGTTCGGGGTTGGATTAGTTTGCCTTGAATTGTTCTCATCCTTAGACCGACCGCAGTTAGCCAGAGTGAAAGTCTTAGATTAACCCTTTCAGGGACGGCGGTTACTAGAGTGGACAGCCTATCATGTTATCTGGTTACAGGTTATCATTATTGGACCATGAAAGGAGTTAAGATTAGTTGCTGAAAATATGCACACTACTGTGTGAAACTGGGGCGGCCGTTAGTCCAGTGATTAGCACGGCGGCTTCACAGTGCAGAAGTAGCGGGTTCGATTCCAGCTCCGGCCTCCCTGTGTGGAGTTTGCATGTTCTCCCCGGGGATGCGTGGGTTTTCTCCGGGTGCTCCGGTTTCCTCATACATTCCAAAAATATGCATGGCAGGCTGATTGGACGCTCTAAATTGTCCCTAGGTGTGAGTGTGAGCGCGAATGGTTGTTCGTCTCTGTGTGCCCTGCGATTGGCTGGCAACCGATTCAGGGTGTCCCCCGCCTACTGCCCGGAGACAGCTGGGATAGGCTCCAGCACCCCCCGCGACCCTAGTGAGGATCAAGCGGTTAGGAAGATGAATGAATGAATGAATGAATGAATGTGTGAAACTGTTTTTTCAGCATTTCCCATTTCCTGGTTTTCTTCAAGAGCTAGCAAAGATGACAATACCACATGTTGAGGCTTCCACTGTGTTCACCCGTATTTGTATGAAGAAATGACGTACACGTATTTAACTTCTGTCCGAAGATACCGGCTTGAAGGGAAAGAGAATTTTTGCAAGTTTGTCTTCGAGACGTCATGTCATTCACAGGAAGACCACGAACCTGTTGTTTACGGTTTTGGTCACATGGACGTTCCACATGTTGAGGATATACTCGAAAAGGAATGTTGAGTGTGGAAGTAAACCATCATTCAAAACGTTTTCCGATGCTTACCCTCATCACAAGGGTAGCCTAGCCCAGCTGCCTTGGGGCAGTAGGCGGGGAACACCCTGAACTGCTTGCCAGCCAATCACAGGGCAGAGATGAACAACCATCGGCACTCAAACGCACACCTAGGGACAATTTGGAGTGTTCAATCACCCTGCCATGCATGTTTTTGGAATGTGGGAGGAAACCGGAGTACCCGTAGAAAAACCACGCAGGCACAGGGAGAACATATAAACTCCACACCGGAAGGCCGGAGCCAGAATCGAACCCTGCCCCTCTGCCGTTTGAGGCCGACGTGCTAATCATTTGCCCACCTGTAGATTAGCTGTAGTCGCCATGCAAGTTGCCCTCTAATAGCGTGAGCTAGCGTGATTATTTTTTTCGCGCGCAGAAAAAAAAAATCAGGTGACGTCCACATGTTCCGTGCGGATGACGGCCGAGCCAAACGTTGCGGCGGGAGACGGCGAGTGGCTTCCTCCTCCTCTGTTTCCAACCACAAGCTTCACATGTTCTCCTGCCAGTCAAGACTCGATCATCTCCTAACCTTAACCATGTGCTCGTTAGCGCTAGCATGAAGGTCACCTTAGCATCGGGGAGTAATTATCTCAACTCAAAAATATGATATTTCCCTAAACCCGTAACCATGGCGTTGACACGCCATAAAACCGAATCATTTTTGTCGACCGTTATTGCTTTTGCCAGGGACGGTCTGCGTTTGACGTACAGTACATGTGTTCGTTTTGTCAGTGGTTACATCTTACGCTCCGGTCGTCGGAGACGTACGGTTGTTTCGCTTGATCAAAATGTCTCTTTGATAGACTGAGAAACGCTGGAATCAATCCGCCAATCCTCCCATCGTTCATTTGCTGTCAGCACCCCAGGATGGCTTTGTTGAGCCTCCTGTGCCCGCGCATGCTTATTCATGTTGCGGAGCCGGTCGCGGCTGTAAAGACGAAGCCGTAAGAAGCGCTCGACTGCGAGTTGATTGGATCCATGTGCCGGCCGGCCGGCCGGGCCGCTTGGCTCGGCGCCTCCAATGAGAATCCGGAGCTCTCGTTTGATGGATGGCTTTTCTGGACTTGGCGACGCTTGCCTGGTCGCTGTGATGAAAACGACGACAAGGCAGGTCCAGCCAAGGTCCCGAGCGCCATCCCGACGTCCTGACGTTTCTGCATCTTGTCGGATGAGGCGGCCAAGCCCGCAGAAATGATTTCACTCGTGTCCACGACGACTACAGCAACACTGCCCGGGTTAGCGCAAAAAGTTGATTTACAATCCTGTAAGTGAATGGATTCTGGGCTCTTGGTAGTGCAGCGCTTCGCCTAACTGACTTTCATGCAGCTTCTCATTTGAATCGATAGTTTAGTCTTCCTTTGCATCAACACGGTGTTAGTTTCCAACCGCCAAATGATGACTTGAGTACATTTTGGCTGTTGGGTTATCGCCACCTTTTGATTGACACCCACTTTTTGATATAAAATAATCCATCCTCACCAGAATGTCATGCAAAGAGCCAGGAAGGTTAGAAATTTTCTTTGCCCCGCCCCCTCTCCTCCAAACTTGGATAAAAATAAACGCTCATATTGAACATTTAGTTTCCAGAAAAGTGGTTATATTATTTTTGAAAGGCATTTGTGATGTGGCACAGGACCTAAACCACGCAAAATGAATGTAAAACCACCTTCTTATTAATAAAACGCTAAACGGACATGCGGCATATCAAAATATTCTTTGGAATCACCGTCAGACTTGCCAGGCGTCGGTTACGCTCTGCCAGTAAGATGAAGTCAAGTAAGTTATATTGTGTGTGCTTTAAATGCCGATCCTCTCCACGTTGCTTGTGGCTTTGGCCCCTGCTAAATTTCGGCCTTTTCATATTTTCCTCCTTCCTTTTTTTTTTTTTCCTAAGGTGGTAAAGTTTGGGGTGTTTTTTTTTTTAATATCAATATCTCATTCGGTCATTCCAGTACAGGAGACAGTGGTCACGGGTTGGCTGCGAGAGAGTCAAAGAAGCGAGATTTGTATCTGGATAGGAAAGAAGCATCATCGGCATCCAAACTTTTGGCCATTAAATCAGACGATATGCGCACGGGAAATTCTGTTACAAATCTTCTTGTGGTTTCCCAGCATTAAGTAGCAAAAGATGTGATATTCTGCATGTCACTTTTTTTTTTTTCTTTTTGAGCGTTGCTGCAAAATCAGTGACGGCTGTTTGGAACGTCTTGAAAATGTATTTTTTTTTTCCACCGGTTGAGGTCAAAGGTGACTTCGGCATCATGATTAAGCAACTTTTTGACGCATATACAGTATCACGTCGTTTCTTTGCCCTTTGGGGAACATCATTCTGGATGCTCGTGTCTGAGACGGCTTTTGTTGAAGCGTTAAAAAAAAAAAAAAAGAAAAAGTGAGCAACACTGGTGATGATCAGAAAGCTTCCTGGGGGAAGACGGAAAACCGCAAGCTGCCCAGGCAAACGTGCTCAATAGACGCCTGCTGCTTTTTCAATGATATACACTTTGAAACAATCTTTGCGGGGGGAGCAGAGGGGGGGCGGGCTGCGTAATCGTGTTTGAACACCCTGTCCATGTTGTACATGCCTTGTTTTGCTCCAAGGCATGTCATGTGCGGCCATATGTTGCGCAAACGATGGGCCGAGGTCCGAGGCAGGTGCAGGCTGACGACTTGCACGTGCCGTTAATATGAAAACGATCACAGGGACGGATACTTGACTTGACTTTCATCTCCTCCGACAAACAAGGCCATCCAAATCGGTATGCTGCTTTTCTGCATTGCGGCAGCAGTTTGCCGTGTGGTTAGAGCCCCCGCAAAGTCGCACAAAAAAAAAGCAAAGCAATTGCAACGTGGCCCCATTGTTATTTTTCCAATTTAGTCTCCAAATGTGTTGAGTGGGATGAACTTGATGGCGCGTTGCTCATGTTTGCAGAACTTCAATATGATTTTTTTTACACCACCCCCCCCATCCAAACGGCAAAGCGGCATCAATTTTCACGTATTGAATGGCCCAGCAATTTGAGTTTGATCGCAGTTGTATAATGGCATCCCTCAGACGCACGCCTTCAAGCAGTCGAGGCAAAAATAGATTTATCGGAATCCATACAACAATTGGGGGTGGTACAAATTCAGACGTGTGCGCCTTATGCCTGTAAGCCTTTTTTTTTTTTCCCACAACATGCTTTACTGCTCGTGTTCAGTAAAGTCCATCGAAAGCAAGCAAAGATAATCACCTCTCACATCGAAGTTCAAGCTCAAATAATACAAGGCGCATTACTCTTATTGGCGTCCTCGTGTCGAAGTGGGTGGTCAATTAGTCACTTCGCTGTTCCCTAATCCAGCACTAACTCCTCCCGTGTAAGATTTTCCAAAACCTCCAAGTGAAGAACGAGAGTAGCTCAATGGGCGAATATTCTTGAGCTTGAGTTATTATTGAACGCAGTGCGGGTAAACAGGCACAGGTTTCTTCACTAAATGCCCTTCTTTATGGACTCTGCGGCCTGCTGACTGTGTCGTTCAACACCAAGTAGCTAGAGAAAAAAAAAAAAAAAGGTCACTGCCTCTCCTATGGATTGCTGGAAATTACTGATGTTGGAACAGTATTTTACTGAATTAAAAAAAAAAATTAACTTTGTTAAATATTCATCCCCACATGCGCATTAACAGTCACTGGTTGGTTAAGAATAACAATAAAAGCGTTTTCTGTCAAGTGGTGGAGATAGGCGCCACGTTTCCGTCTCCATCGCTTGACAGAAAATACATTCCATTTCTTTTATCGCTTTGTATTAAAATTAACCACGGAGATCGCGGGAGCGTTGCTTTGGCCAATACGAAGACAGTCTAGACACAAAGATGGGAAAAGCCAGATATTGATCATCAATCCCCAGCAATACCCCCAAATGGGCCTTCGGAGGTGGCGCACACAGGCGAATAGTACGCCGTGTTTCTGGTTGCCTTTGCAAGACAGGCAGAAGCACAAGAAGGGTCACAATTTAATAAAATACAAGACATGCCAAACCTCGAAGCGACCGCAGCTCTGGAGGCAGAGCGGGTCATCCGGTACCTCAAGAGTTCGAAACCCTTTGTATCCGGGTCATGTATGGTTGCGGTTAATACGTAGATTATCCCCACCGGAATGTGGGTATGCGAATATTTGAATAGCCATTGTGGGTACTTTGGGTGTGTGACAGAAAAGTACATTATGAATCTGATACGTTATAATTATTTTTTTTTTTTAATGAAATCTAGAGTCTGCTGTAAAAATACCACAACACGCTTATCATGCTGTCATATAGCGTAATCCGAAACACGGTCATATGTTAAAATAAGTAACAGTAGATGTGGGGTAAAATTACCACACTGCCCACTGTTAATCTATTATCCGTACTTCAAAATACTGTACTTTGGCAAAATACATTACAGGAGGCACATTGTAAAATATAACAAAATACTGGCGGCCGTGCTGCCGGAAATGTACTGTTATTTTACAGAGCGATTAATTTGTTGTTGAAGGAATACTTTCTTCTCTTTCACAGGGCCCTCCTGGTCCGAAAGGTCAAAAGGTAAGCATTGTATTTCATCAGCCAATTACATTACTTCATGTCTATAAAGTTTTATATTTTATACCCTGCGGAAAAACACTGTGACAATTGTATGTTTTCCAAGGTAGACCACTCAGTTTCGTGACTTAGGAATTTATCCGGTTCTCATTTTGCGTTTGGGAATCTCTGGGACAGGATATTAAGATTGCTCCTGCTGTTCACAAATCCACATCACTGAAAAGTATAAAGCGAGAGCCAGATGAAGTCCTTGAATGCTCCGCTTAAGCATTCCTCCACAAACTTAACAGTGAAGCCAACGATTATGAACCGCCTTGTGTTGCACGTCTTGTGGAGCTCAACGTTTGGCCTCAAACGAAGGCCCCGGATTGATTCATTTGTGCAAACCCCTAAAATTGGGCTGACCGATGCCTTCCATGGGCTGCTGCTGATGAGTTTAGCGATCCGAAATCTGGTCGGTTTCAATGGCATCTCGTGGTTAGCATCGACTCGCAAAACAGTCGGCGGCGTTTGCTGAGCGTCCGGAATTGAGCGGCTTGCTATTGCTGCCTCTCGCGTGAACCTCTTTATCTGCAGTGAAATGAAATGAGAAACAACTGCGCGCAGTCTCCCACCCAAGACGCGTGCTGCAGCGTGGCCGTTCTCCGCTGCTTTTCCGTTAAATCTGGCTCCAATGAAGCGGAGAATTCCGGGAGCTATTTGGTTTGAATTCACTCAGGCGCTGAATAGAACTCTGCGTAAAAATCCGGTCCAGGACCGACACCTTGCGTGGTTGACTTTGGCTGAACGCGACGAGACAAATGCGTTTGTTAGTTACATGGTGTTAAAGTCAGTGGCCGGCGCAATTCGTCTTTTTAATGATCTCTCGAGTTTCAACTCAAGTCCGGATTTCTGGTGCGCAACATTTCGCCTGGCAACGCTTATTTACGTCGCCCCCTTTGCCAAAAGCCATCAAACCTTCCCATGCTGCAACTTGTCTCGGTCTCGCATACCCGCCGCCTGTCACCTTCTCTTATCATAACAATCTCCACCGCGGCGAATAGTTGTGGGCTCCTGCGTTATTTCGTTTCGTCAATGTGTTCCCGGTTACTTCACTGTTAGTCTTGGCTTATTGATTACCATTATTGAGCAGTGTGCGCTGGAGATCAAATTGTCTTTCTCGTCATCTTGCAGGGGGATCAAGGCGACCAGGGACCACGGGTATGTGCCTTCCACCGATGACCGAGTCTCCCTCGACAGAAATGCGGGCAATGGGCTTGGGATGCATGAAATTCTTGGGACAGCGTGTGGCTCTGGCCAAAAGCAACACGATTGACAAGTCTGCTTATTTTAAAAGCAGAAGGGGGAGAAAACGTGAAAATGACCTGTATATACAAGTACCCATCCTCAGATCCAGCGCGGTAATCATTCCCAGCTTGGTCGTTTGGTATCTCAACTCGAGTCGAGCGTCGGAATCACTGTCAAACTTACGCCGTGCAAGCAGCAGCTGGCATGGCGAGCTTGAAAATAAATGTCAAGTGTGGAATTGACCAGCACGGCAAGGACACAAAGACTATAAAATAGGGATGGACGAATACCGATATCAGGCATCGGTATCGGGCCGATACCGAGCTTATATTAAAAATATCGGTTATTATGAAGGCTGTCCATAGCAACAAAAAAAAAATCTGGCATTGAGTAAGTCCTCCTGGGCAGTAGTTGGCGCTATACTGTATCTGTGTCAGAAAGAAAGATCTTTGGTCACTGAAATTACATTTTATATGTCAAAACTACGACTTTGAATACTCGATGTCCGAGTCAAAAGAGTGAAAAGTCACACTGGTATCGTTCTAAATAAAATGTGGTATTGCACATCGCTACTGTAAACGTAGGAGGCGTTTGCTATTGTCAAGAATGGGGCTGCCCCTCTCTAAATGCGGAAAATGCAATGCGCGTATTGTAATCATCCTCCGTGGGTGAGGCCGTTTTACGCGAGGGTCAAATTTTGGCAATACAATACAATACATGCTGATTTATATAGCGCTTTCACAACAGCGGCAGCTGTAACAAAGCGCTTTACAAAACAGTTAATAAAGTAAAATAATAAACACAACACATAACATAAAACGTGGACAGTCGTGCAGTCCTAACAACTTTTCCGTCACACGCTTTGTTGTTTGAAGCAGTTTGAGATGAAAGAGGAGACAATCAAAGTGTCCTTTAACCAGTGGATCAGAGACGTCATGCTCAAAATGTGCACACGTCGGCTACAAGCTAAGTTTCAAAGTCAACAAGAAAGAGATTGGTTCACTTCTCCTGTCCCATGGAAATCCATTTCAATTCCAAGCGGCGACTCACGATTCCAAATACGCATCGGCGCTCTTCGCCAACGCTCCTCTCTCCTCAATAATAAGAATCGCAATACATGAATAAAACATAACAAATGGGGCGGCCCGGTGGTCCAGTGGTTAGCACGTTGGCTTCACAGTGCAGAGGTACCGGGTTCGATTCCAGCTCCGGCCTCCCTGTGTGGAGTTTGCATGTTCTCACCGGGCCTACGTGGGTTTTCTCCGGGTGCTCCGGTTTCCTTCCACATTCCAAAAACATGCGTGGCAGGCTGATTGAACTCTCGAAATTGTCCCTAGGTGTGAGTGTGAGCGTGGATGGTTGTTCGTCTCTGTGTGCCCTGCGATTGGCTGGCAACTGATCCAGGGTGTCCCCCGCCTACTGCCCGAAGACGGCTGGGATAGGCTCCAGCACCCCCCGCGACCCTAGTGAGGATCAAGCGGTTAGGAAGATGAATGAACATAACAAATGATTGAAGGACACCTGCGGCCAATCCCGAGATCCTCTAAAACATAGAAACTTCGTATCCGGCTCTGACAAAATTAGCATAAGAGCAAAGAAATATTTGTTTTCCCCACATCAGACTGAAAAGCACAATTGTTCTTTATATTCGCAGCGTGTGCACACTTTATTAAAAGTATATGATTTTTGGCGGATATTTGATTGTAACCAAAAACATGCGTTGATGATTATGCGAGTGCTCCTTCCTGCTTGACAGACTCCGGAACAAACTTCATTTTTCTTCAGCAACGGTCACAAATGTATCCACTCCCCGGTGGTGCAGGTTTTGTTTACAGCAGACTGCATTGGCTCACGTGAACTCACTCCTTGTCACTTCCTCATGGGAATTCTCCAAGCCGTGCCTCCATGGCGGCACGAGCCGAGGTTGAGTACAAGAGAACGGCCCACAGCCTCGTCTGGTCACCAGAAGCAGCCATCTCCCGAGCGGATCTGATTCCAATCCCTTACTGGCGCCCGCTCAGACATCACCGATAACTTTGTCAGCTCTCCTCCGGGGCCTCTCATACACGCATTGCAACGCATTGCGTTTCGTACCGTCGGGAAAATCCGTACAAATGGCCTTGCCTGTGAAATTGAATTAGCGTTCTCAGAATGACACGCCACGCATCTTGTATTACCCCAGACGCGCTGACTCTCGTTTGACTTTACACGTTTACCAGTGCTGGCGGTAATAATTGCAATTGCTTTGGTTGACTTCAATTTGAAGTAAACCACTACAAAAGAAGAAGGGGGCGGGGGGGGAGCATTGCTCTCCAGACAAGCTGACCAGAGTCAACCACGTCCTTTCGGCTAGGATTTCACGGTTGCCCATAATTTGTACCCTTTTAACCTCGGAAATGGAGTCATCTGTCTCGATCGCTGAAATGATTCATACCTCCGAGGGAGTAACGGGGCTGACAGCTCGGTAACAAGGACCAGCCAAACCCTATTTGTCTTCCAGAGCCAATAAATAAACTGTCCATTTCCAGATAGGATTTCATTAACGTCCAATTTGCAGTAGCATTGTTCTCCAATGGGTACAAACGAACATCCAGTCGCATATGAAGGACAACAAGAGCCAGCTATTATCCAAATCGTGTTACCTCCCCAGAGCGGCCGATCGATTGTGCCGTGTTAGATGAGCCGGTACATGTATAGCTGGAGGGAAGATTTTTGGCACCGAATACAGACGGAACGGGACAAGGGCTGTCTGACCTTGCGTCAAACGGGCCGTCGTGGAACACGGGGAGCCCGCCGAAACTCCCTCCATGGAGGCGGATAAACGTGGCACTGCCTGACGAAGATTTGATGTGAAAACTAAGCGGCTTTTCAATGAACTCTGCGAGCCCTTGACGACTTTCTGGGCTACTTTGACGTAACGTAAAGCCATTGTTGAGTTTGGTGCTTATTTGTCGCTGTCAAGGATTGATAATTGATAGCATATGCGTATGGGTAATCGGTATGGTGTCAGATAATATAAGAGTCAATCATTTTAATCGTGAGGGTCCTTTTGAGGGGGCGGCCTGGTAGCCCAGTGGTTAGCACGTCGACTTCACAGTGCAGAGGTACGGGGTTCGATTCCAGCTCCGGCCTCGTTGTGTAGAGTTTGCATGTTCTCCCCGGGCCTGTGTGGGTTTTCTCCGGGTGCTCCGGTTTCCTCCCACAGTCCAAAAACATGACTGGGAGACTGATTGAACACTCGAGATTGTCTCTAGCTGTGAGTGTGAGTGCGAATGGTTGTTCGTCTCTGTGTGCCCTGCGATTGGCTGGCAACTGATTCAGGGTGTCCCCCGCCTTCTGCCCGAAGACGGCTGGGATAGGCTCCAGCACCCCCCGCAACCCTAGTGAGGATCAAGCGGTTCGGAGAATGGATGGATGGATGGTCCTTTTAAGGTCATGTTTTCATCTGTGCCAAAGACAGTCTGAGAATCGGCACATGGTCAGCAGAATTTCCACAGGGCCTTTGTTGGGCCGAGAGGTCAAAGGCCAAGTTCCAGATAAAAGGTTAAGCAAACAAATTCGTCAGGAATTGGCCCCTTTTCACAAACATGCGGCCGGTGTTAAAACGTCATGTGTGGCTGTGTGGTCTATCCAAGACATGGCCACGAGCTTCAGATGCCTTCCTTGGTAGCATGTCACTTAGCATTTACCCGGGACTCCAGAATGCCCCCAAAATATTTCCCTTTTCTGCTTTATTTCGTCTCTGGTACAGTCACTTCCAGTCTCATCTCGAACCGGGCCACAGATAAGTGCCGCGTCTTATCCAAGGCAAATCTGAGGCCATCGCATGTGTGCGACTCTTCTGTTAAATGGATTGAACCCATCTGTGCGTGTTGCCGCTAATCCTGGCCACAGATGTGGACAAGGCTCGCCGCCTGTAAGTGGGCTCGTGCCGTTTCTGGTGCGGTTGAAAGGATGCGCCTTCTGGCCGGCGGCCGATGCGACGGCTGTTGCTGATTGTTGTCGTAGCTGCTTTTTTCCGTTTACTCCGCTGGAGGCAGATCGGCGGATAACCAACATCCATTTTGGTTTTTCTTAAAGGAAATCTGCGAACGGTTAGGATGCTTCCATTGTCTCAGTAGTGCAGCATCACCACACTTAATCAAGGTTTTGTTTTCTCTTGCGGAGAGAGAGATCCGCTTTGTTTGAGTGGTTCAAAATGGAAAAATGTCAGAAACGCACACATGAGCGAGCTAAAACACAAAAGGCAGTTCGAGCCTCCACGCATCACTCCATTCGATCATCTTTTGAACTCGCCTTGACCGTAATCCGCTTTTCCTTTTCTGTCTTCAAGATGTTTGAGCTCGTCTATCCGGGAAGACATTTGCACTTCAATACCAATGATGGCGGCCGTGTGTTGTGTTGCGTATCTTCGGATGTATTCGTTTTGCCGCGCGGCCTCAGCAAAACCAACACGCATGCCCTTGAAAGACCGGCGTCTGTACGAGCCATGCGTTTTGAATTATCGTTCTATAACCAGAACGATGGTACCAAAGACATGTTTGGATTGGCCAGATTTGAATCTCCACTTGAAATGTATGGGAAGATCAATCTCGGAATGAAAGTAAAATAATTCGTAAAGCGCAGATGCGATGCCCCATTTTTGTTTTGTTTCGTTTCAGCCGTTAGTGGTCAAATGTGCTCAAGGAACCTGAATCGACAAGCTCCACTGGCAACGGCATGTCGGCGCGTCTGCGCCATTTTCAAGAATAACAAACTCGAAGCCGTTACCAAACGAATGAAATCAAAGTTGTCAAGGACACACCTGCTCCCAAAGTGGCGATCAAAGAATAAACTTAATCACTTTCTTTTTGCGTAAATTGCATCATCTTGGCGGTCGCCACGCCTCCCCTCGTGACTGTCGAGGGCACGACTGCTCTGAAAAAGAACGCAAAGCGGTTGCACGTAAACTTCGGGGAACTTTTAGTTCTCTCAAAGCGCGTCAACCCCAAATGATTCAAACATTGCTGGATTGAGATGAAAGTTTGTTTCCGGCTCCAAACGACCAAACCCGCCCAATGTTTTGCCTTCTTTCGTCCGTTGTCATATGCGGGAATGGTGTCTGTCACGATGATTGTTGACCGAAGTGTTTGAGAAGCGTTAGCTTGGATTTCCTTGATGTCGGAACAACACGGCGTCTCAATTTACCGCCCCGCTGGAGTTCAAAGTCGGTTGTGTGATAATCGTGTCAACAGAGGCGTCATCTGTTTATAGCATGTGGCGCAAACAACAGGGAATGATTACGGGAATTGGTTGTTTGTATTGTGATGCCACGGGAAAATAATAATAATAATAATAAAGGGGATTTTTTTTAAATAATGCACATTTGTAATCCAATACTTGAAAATGTAGCCAACAAAACAAAAAAAATGTGTGCAAAATTAATACGAATGGGTCCTCATGCCCTTTTCCATTCCAATATGTCTGATTTTCTGTTCCGTTTCAGACTTTTTTATTCATTCATTCATTCATCTTCCGAGCCGCTTGATCCTCACTAGGGTCGCGGGGGGTGCTGGAGCCTATCCCAGCTGTCTTCGGGCAGTAGGCGGGGGACACCCTGAATCGGTTGCCAGCCAATCGCAGGGCACACAGAAACGAACAACCATTCGCGCTCACACTCACACCTAGGGACAATTTAGAGTGTTCAATCAGCCTGCCACGCATGTTTTTTTGGAATGTGGGAGGAAACCGGAGCACCCGGAGAAAACCCACGCAGGCCCGGGGAGAACATGCAAACTCCACACAGGGAGGCCGGAGCTGGAATCGAACCCGGTACCTCTGCACTGTGAAGCCGACGTGCTAACCACTGGACTACCGGGCCGCCTGACTTTTTTATTTTTATTTTTATTTTCTTAATTTTTTTTTTTTTTGCGTGTCTGTCTGGTGCTTGGGTGCGAAACGTCTCGCGCTTCCTCCGCACGTCACGGTGTCGTCCGTTCCGTTGTTGTCTTGAATGTGTGCATTGTGCCGTGTTTATCCCCTTCAGGGATTGGCTGGTCTCCCCACGCTAGCCGCTTTGCACAGCAATCAGATCCTGACCGTCAAGGTTTGTCGGCGGCGGCGTCGCCTCGCTGCACAGTGGCATCCCTCCGCCTGCACTTGCCAAGGACCGCCTCCGTATTTACCCCTCCCTGCCTCCGCTGTTGCAAAATGGCCTTTCATCCAAAACGTCCCCACGTTGAAAGTTTGCCGACAAGCCTTCTGGAAAAGGGGAGCGGAATCCCTAAACGGAGATGCGGTCTGCTTTGCGTTCATAGATGCTCAAAATGAACGGAGGACAACACGCCAAGAAAAATACTACGCTGGTGAACCTATGTGGCAAAGTGCTGTTTTTCAAGTCCATGCCAATGGTTCACCACAAATCCTTAAATCCATCAATGCGGCCTTCTGTCCTGTTTCATTGAGCGCGAACGCCTCCTTCTGCCAGTAGATGGCGGCAAGGAGGTTTCGCAATCCATTTGCGGATTCCACTGTGCAGCAGGAACAATGATAAGGATGAGAACGAGGATGACGACGGTGGCATTTTCACAGACGGAGAACTTCCCATTTCCTCCACAGACCTCGGCATAATTCTAGCCTTTAAGATCCCCCCCACCCCCCCCCCCCCAAAAAAATTAGCCGAGACTTCCAACGCAAGCCTCCCCCTGTGGCCGCCGAAGTGTGGGTTTCTCCGATTATCCGTGAAGATGCTCCTCCAATGTTCAGGAATGCCCGATCTCTGATTCCAATTTTTCTTGTCTGCATTCGCTTTCCGACCGCCTCTCCTTCCTCTCCTTGCGGGATCGCAACCTTCTTCGACCTTCTCTCGTCCTCTTGACCCGCTCGCCTGCTCAGATGGTCTTCCCTAAGATCAATCACGGCTTTCTTTCCGCTGACCAGCAGCTCATAAAGCGACGTCTCATTAAGGTAGTGGCTGGAGTCTCCGAGGCTCTCGGAGTCACTTCACACTCTGCTCGCATTTCTGTAGCATCTCTTGTTGCCGTTGGAATTGTTGCCCTTCCCCCCCCCCCCCCCCACCCATTTTCGACGTACTGTTCAACTTGTAACGCTCCGGAATGTGTAGTGCATGATGACAACTAGAAATCAAAATGTCGCTTTCATGTTTCATTTGCAGTACCGTCGGTCTAAAGTGCATTTCACACTATTGCAAACGCCTGACGTCTTTGATTTGATGCGCAGGGAGACCAGGGGCAAGCAGGACCACCTGGGCCTCCGGGGCCCCCGGGTCCTCCGGGCCCACGGGGGCCCCCAGGGGACACTGGCAAAGACGGGCCGAGGGGCGTACCGGGCGTACCAGTGAGTATTGAGATACGCTCTATACCAGGGGTGTCCAAACTTTTTGCCAAGGGGGCCAGATTTTATGTGGTAAAATGTCGGGGGGCCGACCTTGGCTGACATTCTTTACATTGAGCAACAATATTGTTCAACAAATTTTAGTCAGCCAGTCTGTTTCACATTTCCATTTTTATTTTAATTTCAACAATCTTAAGAATTTCTTTTGGTTCATTTGAAACAGGTATATCACATGCAACTGCTTATTCACTTGACTTTTTCTTAAACAGAAGTCTCCTGAGTGCAAATTGATTGATTTGAAACGTAAAATGTATCACCATGACTTTTCAATAGTCACAAAACCTTTGACTCGAACAACAGGGAAATGAACAAGCAATACACATATCCACAACTGCAAGGATCATTTGAAATATGACAGTCAATATAAACACGGAGTGATGTCTTGTTAACTCGTGAGTGATGCCCCCTAGTGTCTAAATGCTATTACGGATGAAATTCGACCGCGGGCCGCATTTGGCCCGCGGGCCGGACTTTGGATATGCCTGCTCTATACATTTGTGATCAGATCGGAAAATCACATTGCAGGGTTTTTTTTTTACACTGTACTCCCGCTTTATTGCTCATCCTTTTTTTTTTTTGAATCGCTCTGTGCCGGGAAGCTTTGTTCCAATACATACCACCCGAATGAACGCTCGACAAGCGCAACATGATTGTGCTTCCCACGAGAAGAGTTCCTCGTATAGATTTACATACACTTGGCCCTGTTTCATGCCAGCGCAACATTTTCCATGTCCACGTCACCGGCATCACACTAATTGATGTGCGCTCTCTCTGTGAGACAAAGAAGAAGAAAGGCCTGTCAATTACGCTGAGCCAAAGCTTTTCCCGGGAGCTCCGGATGATCTTTGTTGTGCTGGCGGTGAGAGTGCAGTGAAATTAAGTGTTGTTAGCTGCCTCTCTCCAACTTTCGGATGATTATCGTCAGCTCTTCCAGTCGCAGTTGCAAAAGTTGTTGTTTTTCCAAGAAATTAAACCTTCCTGGCTGGCGGTGCTCTCTGTTCTCTCCATCGTTCATTTCTCCCACCGCAATTTGACGGGAGGGAGAGGAGCCAGAGTTCGCCCCTTTTCAATGTAAAAGAAGTTGACTTAGCCATGCTAGGTGGATGCGTTTCACAATCAATGGCTTGCTAAGCGCAGGTGTCACCAGAAAATATCACAACTTGAATCCCATGAACTCTTTCTTTCAGGGTGATCAAGGGAATCCAGGAGAAATAGGACCTGCGGTAAGAACAAGCCGTTCCATAACTAATCACTCTTTGTGTGTACACGTGCTAATTCACATGCTAGCATTTCGCTGAAAATCAACTATGCAACAAATTCTCACCGCCGACTGTCGATCACAAATATAATCGCAAATCAATCTGGTGGCCGGTGGTCGTCTCATTGTTTTAGCTAATGCTAATCACTGTATCGATCGCAAATCAATCTGGTGGCCGGTGGTCGTCTCATTGCTTTAGCTAATGCTAATCACTGTATTGATTGACGGTTCTCAGCGCTAAACAAGTCAATGCACTCATCATTATTCTATGTCCTCGTAGCCCTACGTTGTATTGGAAACTCACCGTCACAAACGCTCACCTCGTGTTCAATCAAACGACATTTCCCCCGATTATGAGACAAAAGCAGGAAGTAGTTTTCATTCCGGTATGAATGTGAATGTGAAAGTAGGAAAGAATTTAACAGTTAAATTAATTTGAATTTGGTTTAGCGTGTGAATCGCAATGATAACTATGTGATTAGCATACACATGGCCCGAACGATTGGCTTGCTGCCTGGACCCCCCAAAAAAAACAAGAGTGGGACGCCGGGATGGGACATACGTTAAAAGAAGGACAAAACTATGGGCCTGGGCAAATCACAACACACGGCTCAAAACCGGGGCTGTCGCAATTTAACCAGGATGTGTGGTCAACTTTGATATTTGAAATAAAAGGGGGAAGAGTGTAGGACTTTACAGGGAGCGGACAATCGCGGTGTCACTCACTGCTGGATATAAACAAGCAAGAACACTTTGGACATAAATCGAACCGTGACCGCCGTCACTTAGCCGAATGTATACACGGACTCTGCAGCTTTATGTCTCGAAATAGTCAAATAAAACCTGATACAGCTGTGTGATTAGCTCAGGCTTTGTAATATAAACACGTGCCGCGGCAACTTCAGACCCATTCTGACTAGCTCCTTGAAATGTTCTTTTACACGCGCTTACATCTAAAATAGTATTTATACTATGGCTTGGCACCGGAGCACTTTCTGATGTCTGCCAAAATTGGCCAGCAAATCATCTTTTTCAATTTAGTTACTCTCGTAAACGGCTGCTAGGATGCAATTAGCTTACATTGCTACGTCGCAAATTGCGATTAGCCTTTGGCTCTTCGGCTGAAAACATTCCGTCTGAGCACAATAAACATAAATAGATGAAGAACTCACGTGACAAAAAGTCGAAAATGAATCGGTTGATTCTGCATCCATTCGTTTTAGATCACACTCGCTCGTTGCCAAATTTGTCTCGAACATTCCGGGTCTGGCTTTCTCCTAATGCATCATCCGATGACTGTAATGAAACAAATTAATGACATGTGCAGTTAAGTGGTAAACGCAGAAGAAGAAAAAAAAAACAATGCAGTTCTTGTTCATTTACAACACACTTGATATCCACAAAAGGAACTTTGATCACATGAAATGGCAAAACATAACGGTTGCGTAACGCATTTGAACTGTATTGCATATTTATGAATACCATATTTATTCCAGGGCGGTCCGGTAGTCCAGTGGTTAGCACGTCGGCTTCACAGTGCAGGGGTACCGGGTTCGATTCCAGCTCCGGCCTCCCTGTGTGGAGTTTGCATGTTCTCCCCGGGCCTGCGTGGGTTTTCTCCGGGTGCTCCGGTTTCCTCCCACATTCCAAAAACATGCGTGGCAGGCTGATTGAACACTCTAAATTGTCCCTAGGTGTGAGTGCGAATGGTTGTTCGTTTCTGTGTGCCCTGTGATTGGCTGGCAACCAATTCAGGGTGTCCCCCGCCTACTGCCCGGAGACAGCTGGGATAGGCTCCAGCACCCCCCGCGACCCTAGTGAGGATCAAGCGGCTCGGAAGATGAATGAATGAATGAATGAATGAATATTTATTCCAATAATTGTTTCCACTTTCGCCTTCTTAGACAAAAATTTTGTCTCCGCTACATGTTGAAGTACCAAAAATCAAGTAGCAGCTTTGTGAGCATTAGACGGCACTGTGTCAATATTAAATTGCGCGAACAGTGACATAAAAAGCCCGGTCGGAATCACGACAACAAACCACAAGTACAGCGCATTGCCTGCAAACGGAAACCTCCAACAAACATACTCAAAGTAAGATTTTTACACGCCAATTACCGGATACTATGGCGAAAACGAGTCAGTGCGTGCGTTCTCATTCCAGAGGTTGACACCCTGATACACGAGGGACACGTTGTTCGTGTTAACAGTCACCAAATACACATTTGATGGATCTTTTATTCTTAAAAAGTTCCACGTAGTGCGTTAAAAGTACAGGAGGAGACGTGTGATTGCGGCACAAGCGCATTCGCGGATGCTAGAAACTGATGGAGGACAATTTGGATTCTACCTCCTTGGAACTTCTTCCAAAGTGTCGATTCGAGAACATTAAACTTATCGGAAAGTTGAGTTTGACAAGGATGTAAATCAACAAAATCATTCCAGGATCATACAAAAAAAAAAAAAGATATGAATAAAAATCCTTGTCCATCAAAATTAACGAGTGTGGCCCCCGCTGGATATGAAAAACCCAACATGGTGGCTCACTGTAATTCCTGAAATGAAGCGTATTGTTTCAGATGCACGCCAATAAATTTGTAACTCGAGTCTGTGAAAATGTTTTGAAGAACGACCTGATACTTAAAAGATGTGACAGTGAGGGTAAAAAGAAAAAAAAAAACAATTCCATCATGTCTCCACGAAGGACGCGTCCTTGAAAATCAATCTAAAAATATGATATGCATGGAGTGAAAACAAGCGCTTTGATCTCCGGGTCCAAAATATGAACTGCTCTTGGACCTGGAGTGTCCACATGATGCAAGCCTCGCTTTTCTCATGCGTGCTATTGTTTAAGAGGCATGGAGAAGTTTCCAGAGTTTTCCAGCAGCCTTCGAGGACATATGGTGCTGGTTAGAAGGATTAGAAGTTCTTGCAGGGTGGAGGTGGGAAGACGAAGAGAAAAAAAAAAAAGGAGGTACGAGTTTTCTGGATTTCAGTCCAAATCATCAGTGCCATCAGGTTTTTTTTCTTCGGAGGAAAAAAAACACTCTTCAGTTCCACTCTTGTAACGTAATGGAGTACACATACTTGGTTATTGTACTTGGATAGGTTTTTCACATATTGCTGGCAACTCTTTGGAACCTCCTCGGCCACAATTCGGTAAATTTCACTCTTTCGTGCACAAATGATAACCTCCATCAGGATGTTTTTTTTTTTCCTCAAGTGTTTTTTATTAGTCTTTAGGCATGAAAAAAGAAATAATGGCAGTGGATGGCAACACACATTGTAGTGGTATGACGTTAAGATTAATTAATGTAAGAGAAAATAATATTTGAAGATCTGTCCGCTCTAAGATAAGATAAGATATCCTTTATTTGTCCCACACTGGGGAAATTTACAGCCTCCAGCAGCAAGAACGTATGTAGAAAGAAGAAAGAAGAAAGAGAAAAAAAAGAACAAACATCTTTCAATTAAATGCAATATGAACACAAAATGGATAAATCGCAGTACTATTTACAATTTTCCTTCACATCATTTAATTATTATTATTATTATGATTGTTATTTTTTATTCATCAGCCTGACAGCAGTCGGTAGGAACGAGCGTCGGTATCTCTCCTTCTTGCAGCGCGGGTGTAACAGTCTCTGGCTGAAGGAGCTACCAAGTGCTGTCAGGGCGGGCTGGAGGGGGTGGGAGGGACTGGCCATCATAGCTTTTAGCTTAGTTAGCATCCTTCTGTTGCCCACCTCCTCCAGAGTGTCAAGGGAGCAACCCAGGACAGAACTGGCCTTCCTGACCAGTCGCTCCAGTCTCTTTCTGTCCCGGGCCGAGATGCTGCCTGACCAGCAGACAATGCCATAATAGATGGCCGAGGCCACCACCGAGTTATAGAACGTCTTAAGGAGTGACCCCTGAACCCCAAAAGACCTCAGTTTCCTGAGTAGGAAGAGTCGGCTAGTTACCCCTGTCCATGAAAGTGTTAATATGATTTCCACAAATCGACACTATTGGTCAGTCCACACATGTGGGTAGGGCACTATTTTTACATATGATTGACCCAATGGCTTGCGCTCTCTAATAATGCTGTGAAATGATGCCCCCCAAAGATGACGCTTTGGGGGGTTCATGAAAAGTGAAGATTTTGATTACTAACATACTTGACATCCTCAATGTGAGCAAGGTGTCAATCAGTCCTAACCTGCAGTAGGTACCCCACCCTTTTCCAACTGAGGTCCATGGTCTCATTTTCATCCCGGCCGCTTCTTACTATGCTGTGAAACGAGTCCGGCAAGAGTTGAAGATGGCAGCTTGACGAAACCATCAGAAACACATCATGTGCAAAATGCAAAGACGTAATTCCAAGAGGGGCAACCCAGTAGCCCAATGGTTAGCACGTCGGCTTCACGGTGCAAAAGTACCGGGTTTGATTCCAGCTCCGGCCTCCCTGTGTGGAGTTTGCATGTTCTCCCCGGGCCTGTGTGGGTTTTCTCCGGGTACTCCGGTTTCCTCCCACATTCCAAAAACATGCGTGGCAGGCTGATTGAACACTCTAAATTGTCCCGAGTGTGAGGGTGAGCATGGATGGTTGTTCGTCTCTGTGTGCCCTGCGATTGGCTGGCAACTGGTTCAGGGTGTCCCCCGCCTACTGCCCGAAGACAGCTGGATATAGGCTGCAACAGCCCCCGCGACCCTAATGAGGATAAATGAATGAATGAATGAATAATTCCGAGATCACCAAACCAAAGAAATTCCATCCATGAAGGTCCCGAACAGAATTTGTGACACAAGGCAGTTTTTCCTGAGGTCAACCCTCACAGGAAACCAAATTGACTTACTGCCGGCAATCTGGACCAAACTCTGACACTGGTCATATAGGGACAGAACAGTCCAAAGGAGGTCCAGTACCCTGTATTTTCCGAACATCCCTCACAGACCTCCCACAGGGACCAATCGTGTGCGCACGGTATTGTGCTTGTGGTGTTCCTTCGGTTAAAAAATAAAAAAGAAAGGGAAAAAAAATGCCTTTTGGTTGGGTTAGTTTTCCATTACACGCTACACAGATCCTCGCCTTACATTCCGTTCATTCCAAAATGACCCACAATGCACTAGTGATCCACCTTCATTTTCTCAAGCCTGCAATGCGTAAACACAATTGCTTGATGGTAACTCGGGTGTTTTGAAAGCACGACGCCGCCGCCAGCTCGCCTCTCCGCCGATTTTGTTTATGCTGCTCGCGAAAGCGCTGTGATTGAAACGTCGGGCCGTTTAAATAAAGCAAACGCCACCGTAAGCTCCCTGGGACTGCGGTGAGCGCACTGTTATGCTAACCTACAGGTCCGTTGGTTAAAACATAAGACCCTAAGACAACTCCGTGAGACTGTAGGAAAAGAACCGTCTCGGAAAGCAATCGAGCGCCTTCGCGTATCGAAAGGGAACATCAAATTGCAGAGATTGAAGAATGGGAGCAGACGCTTTTGAGAAAGGTTCACATTTGGGGTCTTCCTGAAACGCAGCGTTTGGCGTTTAGCCCACCTCGGACGAAAGCGGAAAAGTGTTCCGTTTCCGATTGCTTGCTCCATTTGTGAACATTCATCCTACTTATGATTTTGGAGCAGACGCATTGTGCTGATCTTCAGTTTGGCAGGGAACAAAAGGGCCCAGGATTAGCACGGGGAGCTCTTGACTACCCCAACCCCTCAATGGTACTTTTCAGCTAGTGAGTGTTCTCAGATGGAGCCAAGCTAATTAGTGCTCAGGCGAGTGGCACATGCTCGCATACCTAGTGGCTCGTAAAGATGTTTACCAAGCCCCTGCGGAGGATGGCTCCACAAAAGCAAGCAGAGGAAAGTCCTTTTCTGCGGATAATAGGTGTGCGCACTGAGGTTTTTGCGAGTGGCGGCGACTCCAGCGGATGCGGACTTGCTGCTGGGACGATGGGAGCTCCTTAAAACATGCTGTCGGTTCACAGAAACAAAGTCGCCCGTTCTGGTCTGAAGTGGAAGATGTAGTCCTCGATTGTTTCTGCAGTCGCGAAGGGTGCCAAAATGAGTTTTACTGGCTTTGCCTACAAGGTCTTATTTTTCGTTGAGGAAAGCCACCTTCACACTCCCCCCCCCCCCCCCCCTGGCTTGAATCGCGCTTTGAGAATTTGTTGCCATATTTGCAGTGACTCATTTACTTTGCCTTCCAAGCATTGCCTCATTGGGGCAATCAACGCGCAGGCTTCTCAAAAGACTAGCGAAGGTGGTGATCGCCAACCAGGAGAGATCGTATCGATACTCCTCAGAGATGACGTTGGTGTTGAATTTTGCATGTTTGTCAAAGAAGGCTTCCGCTTGAACTCGGATCAACGCTCAAACGCCTTTCTCGGAGCTGTACGGACACAGGAAGTGACACCGTTGCATTGGAACATGCGGAACCTTTTCGATTGAACACAAAGCTGAAAGCCATGACTTGTGCTCTTGCGTGAATGACAACAGCCTTGTTGCCATAGCACCTTGGTTGAAAATTACCGTCTTAACCCTTGTGTGCTCCAAATTAAAAAGGCCTTATGTTACGCATTTTACAATTTTTGTAATGATGTATTTTGTGTGATAAAAACATTTTTTGTTTCAAACACTCAAAATGTTCAGAGGCATCTGTGCTATCCATACATATATAGTTTTTATTAGTTCTTTGGGATTTTTTTATTCTTTATTTTTTGCAAAAGGAAAAAAAAAATTGTGTCTGGTGGTCCCAACCAAGCCCTACTAACAATCCCGACCGGACGTGTTCATGTAAAATGCATTGGTTTGAAGCCTCCTGCAAAAAAGCAAACTCATTTGCGATCCTCTGGTGCCACCTAAAAGTTGGAATGACCTCAACCCAACAATGTGGCATGCATACGTCTGTCCAAGCGAAAACAAAGCGATTGACGTAAAAATCGCGTGAAATGCATGTTTACACATTAGATTTACGATGCATTCAAAAATATGAATTATAATGGGTCTCTACGGTGCAAAATATGTCAATTGTGAAGATTAAGGTATCAAAACGTTTTTTTATTATTGCTGCAATGCCTGAGAATTATCAGGCGGTGACGTCATGAAATGTAGGCCATTTTAGAACTCCTCCATAAGTTTCAGCTCTCTCGTGTTTTTCTGAATGCCTTTGCCTTTGATTCAAAGACATCATTTTACATTTATCGCAAGCGGTGCACTACGAGGGTTAAAGCTACAGATCTAACGCCCAAATGCGGCAATACTATTCCTTCCTATCTATCGTTGGTAGGTAGGTCTGGAACGTATCCCCTGTCCTGAACTGGGGCTGACTATATTTGACCTCCCCTGTGTATTTCTTTCCAGGGACCTGAGGGGCCTCCAGGACTCAAGGTAAGTTATCTTTTTTTTTTTTAATTTACAACCTTACCTTCTCAATAAATAATACCCGATCGCGGCCTTCACAGGAAGTGGCCGCCGATGAAGATACGCGATATGGCACGCGGCGTGGGCTTGAATAGACATGTTTAGGGCTATAACTCTACCGGCGCGGTGAACGGAGAGTGAACAGAGTGAAAAGTGTAAGGCGGGCGATACAGGCCGAGGGCCGCTGATGCGAGGAGCAGATGTTGGCCATATCCAGCCATCAGGTAGCTGCCAGTGTTTGTTCAGTGTAACCCAATCAGACGCTTCCTGTCTGTGCTGTCATGCGTCGGCAGGACCTGACCGCCGGCAAAGGCGATGTGTGTGTGTGGAGGGGGGGTCGGCGGGTCAACGATGACACGCCGGCTGGTTAATGACCGGCGAGCCCGGCCCCCCGAGGCTCACTCGATTAGGGTTTTCCCGTCGTGCGGTGTGAAGGAGCTTTTTCAGGTGCCAGTCGGGTGATTGAGGTGACGACAGCTAATTTCAGCCACTCGAGGTGTTTCTAAAGAACGGCGGTTACCGTGGCGGCGGTACATCGCAGTGTCCGTGTCCGTCATTCTTTCCTGAGTTTTGAAATGCTTCAATATGCAGTGGATGGGATCATTTGTCACCCTGCATAATGCTTTCTGCCGTGACGTTTTAAAGTGCCTCAAGGCTTTTTCTCATTATTTTCCCAGGGTTCACTGGGGCCTCCTGGTATTCCAGGTGTTGATGGACTGAAGGTGAGTTCATTCCAGTAAAAACACATTTCGGCGCTGCAGTAGTTGATTCTCGACCTTCGTTTTTCGGCTTTTTGAATTTTTTTATTATCGTTCTTGTGTGAGGGAGAGGGGGGGGAAAAAAAGTATTATATCTTGCCTCATAAAATGACCACAGTGCGAACGCGCGTGTCCGACTCGGTTCTGCATCGGATTCCCAAAGCAAACAAAGAGGGCACGCCGCAGGTGTTTCTCAACGAGGGGGGGGGGGGGGGGGAATGAGACGGGCGGAGCGCACTGATGGGGAATCATTTAAGAGATGCCGTCTTTCTAATCTCAGTCCGACATCGAGAATATGAGAGCGTCTGTGCGGCTTGAAGAGGAAACTGAGAGGCCAGGCCAAAGTCGGATTGAATTTCCAGTCACTATGCATGTCGACCGTTTGTCAGATTTTCAACGTTGAATGTGGCAGATTTGTCTGAATCGACAGTGTCGAATCGATCCCCTTCGCTGGAGAAATAATGCTGATGCAGCATTTTGTGTGTGTGTGTGTGTGTGTGTGTGTATGTGTGTGTGTGTGTGTGTGTGTGTTTTGTGGGCTGTCCATAGGGGGATCTTGGCATCCCGGGACTGGACGGCATCCCCGGAGCCAAGGTCTGGTGCCACACGTATTCCGTGTCTTCATTCATTCATTCATTCATTCATTCATTCATTCATTCATTCATTCATTCATCTTCCGAGCCGCTTGATCCTCACTAGGGTCGCAGGGGAGCCTATCCCAGCTGTCTCCGGGCAGTAGGCGGGGGACACCCTGAATCGGTTGCCAGCCAATCGCAGGGCACACAGAAACGAACAACCATTCGCACCCACACTCACACCTAGGGACAATTTAGAGTGTTCAATCAGCCTGCCACACATGTTTTTGGAATGTGGGAGGAAACCGGAGCACCCGGAGAAAACCCACGCAGGCCCGGGGGAGAACATGCAAACTCCACACAGGGAGGCCGGAGCTGGAATCGAACCCGGTACCTCTGCACTGTGAAGCCGACGTGCTAACCACTGGACTACCGGGCCGCCCCCGTGTCATCATGCCATCTCATATTTTCTTCCTCCTTCCTCTTCCCTTTCTTTTTTTTTTCCTCTTCCACCTTCTTTTTTGGAACAAATATGTTTGATCGACTGTGCATGGATATAGATATAATAACGTTATTGTGAAAAATGTGACTCCCTGTTATGACTGGGTGAGCTGGGGGGGAATCGGATACTTGATGTTCTGTCTGGGGATAAATGCTGCCACAACACAAGAGAATTGTCGTAATCCATCATGAATTGAGCACCCTGGATACAATCTGACCCACTGCGGGCGTCGCTAATACCCTCTGCTTTCTTTGCCAACAGGGTGAAATGGGAGAGCGAGGTGAAAAGGTAAGCGTCTCACTCAGATCCTTCAGGATGATTGTCCACTCCAGTTAATTCGACCACCGGGGGAGTAGCCATTGCTCCTCCGTGCTCACCTTAAAAGCGGAAGCCCTTTGTGGCGACGAGATTTGCCTGCGGCTGGGGCGGCCCGGTAGTCCAGTGGTTAGCACGTCGGCTTCACAGTGCAGAGGTACCGGGTTCGATTCCAGCTCCGGCCTCCCTGTGTGGAGTTTGCATGTTCTCCCCGGGCCTGCGTGGGTTTTCTCCGGGTGCTCCGGTTTCCTCCCACATTTCCAAAAATATGCATGGCAGGCTGATTGAACACTCTAAATTGTCCCTAGGTTTGAATGTGAGCGTGGATGGTTGTTCGTCTATGTGTGCCCTGTGATTGGCTGGCAACCGATTCAGGGTGTCCCCCGCCTACTGCCCGGAGACAGCTGGGATAAGCTCCAGCACCCCCCGCGACCCTAGTGAGGATCAAGCGGTTAGGAAGATGAATGAATGAATGAATGAATGGTTGGAGGTGCGACCGCGAAGCCCAACCGATTACTTCAAGGCCCACTGCGCCGCTTGATCCCCCACCCCCGCCCCTCCCTCCTGTCTCACGTGATGTTTTGCAACTCCTCAAAGCAATGACGACGACCCCGCCCTCTCCCCCACTGCATAGCAATCGGGTGATCAATGGCACCATAATATGTCGGACTCATTAAAAATGCCCCTAACTGACATCACATGAAGTACTGGGAACATGTGTGAACCATTTTGAGTGACACTGAAGTGGATTTAAGATGTTCATAAAAGTGCCCAATCTGCGCCCTTTTTATTAGCTGCTCTCGATGAATAAAGCAGAAAACTCCTCTGAGGGTTTCGTTAGTTTGTCCGCATTGGAAAATCATTTCTGTTTTCATTTGTTGCAGGGCGATATGGGGGAAGAAGGACCGAGAGGGGAAACCGGTGAGAAGGTGCGTTCATGCCGTTGTCTTCGATTCCGTTACGCTTTCAAATCACGTTTATTCGAGTGGGCCGGCGGCGGTCACACGAGGGCCGAATATCGCAAGTCGGACGCTGTCCGGCGGTGTTTGTAAAAAGTCAATTCCGCTTCGCAAATGTAGGGGGAGCCCGGCGGCAAGGCCTGAAAAGAAAAGATAAAAATGTCAATGTCGACAGATCGTGTTTCACTCTGGCAGCTTGTCAAATGGAGAGCCGACAAAAAGACAAACTTTTGCAGAGCGGTCAACAGCATTTGGATTGCACGTCATTTTCACAAGTTTTCACGCCGCCTCGATGATTATTGTTCGAGTGAAAATATGTCAAGTGCCTGACAAAAGATATTTTCATCTTTAAAATGTGTTTCAAATGACATTTATGGCCTGGAATGTTCAATTGCTCTATTTGGTATCACATCAGTATGTGGAGGAGAGTCTGTTAAGATCCACAAAAATATATCATTTCCCTTTGCGGACAGCAGATGATTTGTGCTTTTTTATTCATTCATTCATTCATCTTCCGAGCCGCTTGATCCTCACTAGGGTCGCGGGGGTGCTGGAGCCCATCCCAGCTGTCTCCGGGCAGTAGGCGGGGGACACCCTGAATCGGTCGCCAGCCAATCGCAGGGCACACAGAAACGAACAACCATTTGCACTCACACTCACACCTAGGGACAATTTAGAGTGTTCAATCAGCCTGCCACGCATGTTTTTGGAATGTGGGAGGAAACCGGAGCACCCGGAGAAAACCCACGCAGGCCCGGGGAGAACGTGCAAACTCCACATAGGGAGGCCGGAGCTGGAATCGAACCCGGTACCTCTGCACTGTGAAGCCCACGTGCTAACCACTGGACTACCGGGCCGCCCTGTGCTTTTTTAATTTAAATTTTTTTTTTTTTTTGCAGTTTTATGAAAGCAGTCGGTATCAAAACAAACATCCGACTGATCGCAGGAGTGCCGCGCTGAAAACGTCACTGTCAATTTGGTGCCGCTCAGCTCTGATTGTTTCTCACTTAACACGTCTGCCAAAAAAAAAAAAAAAGACTCGGCTCACGGGAAACAGATGCGGAACATCACGTGTGGAAAATGAGATAGCGGCGAACACTCCGGCTACCTTGGAAGCAAAGTGAAATACTATGAATGAACAATTGCAATCGAGTTGAGATCATGCGCGGTTATTACATGATGAGAGGAGACGGGTTAGTGCGAGGAGCTGGAAATGCAGTCGGGAAGAGTCCATTTCTGCCGGACAAAGTATTGAATTCCGAGCAAATATTTGTCATTGTCAAAGCAGGAGCGCCATCCATCAGCGGCTGGATATGTGTTTTGTTTTTTTTGTTTTTTTTTGGGGGGGGGGGGGGGGGGAAGGCGGATGCGAGATGAGGGCACGCGGTGATGCCAAAGTTAACAATAGGCAGCACGCACTGCGGGGAAAATAGCGGGAACGCTCTGGGAAAGAGCAAAAACCGCAGAGAATGATGTCCCGAGGGAACTTTGCACGTTACAAAGGGGGGTTTGTTTAGACAGGATTGGGAGGAACTTGTGGGTTGGGGGGTGGGAGGGAGTAGTGGGGGGGTGGGGGGGGTCGGACCCAGAGGAGAAAGCAAATGACAAGATGATAGATCCACCTTCACTTCGATGCACTGAGGCCAACGATGCCATTCGTTATGAATGGTTTTTGTTTTCAACCCATGCGGTCATGCTGGAGTCTTTACAAGGGCTGCACGTGCACAAAATGTTGCGGACGCTGTTCTGAACAGTGGCGGATGCTGGTCTGTCAAGGAGGGGGGGAAGCTCGATTTCGGCCTACATCATAAAATGTGTCAGTTTATTGATACGTGAATTCAACTCTCCGTTCCTTTTCAAAAAAAAAATGTAAAGGATGCCTTCATCATAAGATCGGCTGATTGGCTCATTTCGCTGTCAATCAAAAGTGATTCAGCCTCAGACTGATCATCCAATCATCATGCAGAAAAGCTGAGCGTCCGGGTCAGCCGATAATAAACGCCCACTGTCCACAGACTCCCAGAGACGCTGAGCGTCCGATGGGCGGGACAAAACCAGCATTTATCCAATGACTCGTCTTGTTTCAATGCATTGGGACAACCTACGCTGAACTCTCGAGTCGCTCAGCGTCCACACAGTCGAAAGCACAGTGAAGCTCCTCAATGAAAACGACCACGGCATATCTATATACAACAGTGCCACTTTGGAGTTGGAACTTGGTTCGTCAGTCACAAGAAGGAGTCTTGCCCCAAAAACGTTGTCATTTGCCAGCGGCTGGACCGACTGTCCGTCGTCATCAGTCCGCGATTATTTCAAGCCAAATCAAAATGCAATCGTCATCGATATTTTAACCGCCCCTCCCTTATCGCTAAATTATAGTTCAGCGTCGCTATTTTTGGGCGTCACTAAATTTCACCACTCTCTGCCAGTCAGTCAATCATCAGTCTGCCAAAGGAAAAAAAAACCGTCGTCCATCAGATGAAAAATCCAATTTGATGTAAATGGTAATTCATTCATCCATTCATCTTACGAACTGCTTTATTGGATTGCATTTACATAATTAGTGCATCTACATCATACAGTGTCAACCAAAACAGCTTTATAAAGCCTCATGTACACCTGTTTGAAACTTCATCTATTGAACTGTAAAGTACAGCGGGAGCATGATGGTGGCTGCTTGCTGCTGATTTAACTCCTAAAACGCCAACGTGTTTTACTTTATAGCTTAAAATGACTTACTTTAACCAGTATCCTGCTGGGCGTTGTGGCCAAGGTTGCAATTCAATCCAAGTCGGTCACATTTCTGCTGCTCTCTCTAAATCCATGCGAACGTCAACTTTCTTTGTCCTTCTTCTTCTTGTCTGAGTTTATTGTTGTATTACATGTCTTTGGTGAATACAGCCACCTACTGTACAGGAACCACAATGCACAATGAAATGAACAAGCAATACACATATCCAAGGATCATTTGAACTATGACATATCAGTCAATATAAACACGGAGTGATGTCTTGTTAACTCATGAGTGATGCCCTCTAGTGTCTAAATGGTATTACTCATTTAGTGAATGCTATTACTCATTTAGCCACTAGAGGGAAGCAGTACTCTATGAAACATCACTCACCAGTCGACGAGACCTCAGTCAATGCAACACGTGTTCCATTGCGCCCAACCTGCGGGCCAGACGGCACTGATTTTATGACAGGGGCCGAGGGCCGAATGAAATTCGACCGCGGGCCGGATTTGGCCCGCGGGCCGGACTTTGGACATACCTGGCATATACTGTACTGTATACTCAAGGGATGCAAGCCCGCTCTATTAACCCCACAAACAAACCCACAAGACAGGTGGGGCATGACATCGGTTCTGATGGCATGCACAACTCTGGCCAAACTCTTCATTTTCCTTGCATCTGCATCCCCAAAACATCCATCCCAAATTAATCAGTGCAAAAACAGAAAATGGCAAAACCCTCTCTGATATTCTTTTCCATCTGCTGCCAACAGTGCACAATCCATTTGTGTTTGCTAACATGCAAATTCTCATTTTAGCTTGTTCGTCTGTTGAAATGAGAGTAGTGGAGTGAAATGTTGATGACTCGTATGCAGCTGCTCATGGAGCTGCCACCATCCAGACATCCTCTCTTTGGCAAATAGCTGGAAAATTGCCCAATTTACCAAGCAGCGGTCGTGCTTTTATCCTCAACTTGCAGTGCTCAGCGAGAGTCGCGGCTGCCTGTAAATTGGAGCCGTGGCGACACACTATAATCGCAGGACTGAGCCTTAGTATACTAATTGGACCGGTCGGGATGTTTCAGTGCGCCGTGCCACACGCAGCTGCGGTTTCGGCGGCGGCGTCTTGTGGCTCGCGTTGAAATATTTATGAAATCAGGAAGTCCCCATAAATTGTCCAGCGAGGGCCCACGGTGACGAACCGGCCCCCGGTTTGTGTGAAGTGCGTATGTTGCATCTTCTGATAATTGTTCTCACGTGAGTCACTGGTGGCATTTCAAAATAAAAGCAGACACCCCCCGCTGATAAATTGCCCAGCGTTGCATAGGGTAGCACTTTGACAAGAGTGCTTAGACTGAATTAATTGCTTGACTAGCAGTTTAACAAGGCCTAGCTAATATTTTTTTTCATGTGACATTTAAGAAAATGAATACAGCTGCAGGTGTCAAGTGGGTTTTGCTGCGCTGAAGTCATTCCTCCAAATGAGCCTTTGGGCTCATGTGCAAATTCTTTCAATTGCAATTCTTGAGCAAATGTGTTGAAAGCAACCTTGTCGGGAGTTCAGACACGCCAACGCTCAAAGCCGCCTTGTACGCCATGCAGCATAATGTGTCCCATAAAAAGCTTGAAGTGCTCAGCAGTGACTGAGCAGCAGGCAAGCGAGGAGAAAACCACAAAGCAAAACCTGCTCTCTGATGCCTTTTTTTTCCCCTCCCCAGCGACCGCACTTCATTAGATTCGTTGGCCCCTTGTTTTGTCTGCAAGGTGACACATGAGGGCAGTCTGGCTTCTTCATGTCTCCAATTAGCAGAAAGCTATTCAAGCATTTATACCATATCCTACCAGTTTGCTAGTACATAGTACGGCCTTTGTCCTCACTAGTAATATAATTCAGCACACTAGTAAGAAGGAATAGCGGGCCCTCATAAAACACCTTGGGACATTTTAGAGCCTAAATGTTAACTAGTTGTCACCTGCCCCGTCCAAGTTCCTGGATAAAAGCAGTTGTTGCCCAACTCCATGATAATAATAATCTCAACACAGATAGTCTACATCAGGTATGTCCAAAGTCCGGCCCGCGGGCCAAATCCGGCCCGCGGTCGAATTTCATCCGGCCCTCTGCCCCTGTCATAAAATCAGTGCCGTCTGGCCCGCAGGTTGGCCGCAATGGAACACGTGTTGCATTGACTGAGATCTCGTAGACTGGTGAGTGATGTTTCATAGAGTACTGCTTCCCTGTAGTGGCTAAATGAGTAATAGCATTCACTAAATGAGTAATAGCATTTAGACACTAGAGGGCATCACTCACGAGTTAACAAGACATCACTCCGTGTTTATATTGACTGATATGTCATATTTCAAATGATCCTTGCAGTTGTGGATATGTGTATTGCTTGTTCATTTCCCTGTTGTTCGAGTCAAAGGTTTTGTGACTATTGAAAAGTCATGGTGATACATTTTATGTTTCAAATCAATCAATTTGCACTCGGGAGACTTCTGTTTAAGAAAAAGTCAAGTGAATAAGCAGTTGCATGTGAAATACCCGTTTCAAATGAACCAAAAGAAATTCTTAAGATTGTTGAAATTAAAATAAAAATGGAAATGTGAAACAGACTGGCTTACTAAAATTTGTTGAACAATATTGTTGTTCAATGTAAAGAATGTCAGCCAAGGTCGGCCCCCCGACATTTTACCACGTAAAATCTGGCCCCCTTGGCAAAAAGTTTGGACACCCCTGGTCTACATGAAAAGTTATAGCCATAGTACAGAAACCTCTCTGGTCATGGTCACCAATGACCTCACCACAGACTTTGAGACGGCTACCACCTTATCCTCCTCCTGCCATTCTTGGTTCACTTCATATCTCACAGAGTTTGTCTCTTTGGGAGGAGCATAGTTGGCTACGCTCTTTGTCACATATGGTGTCCATCAAGGATCAATCCTTAGCCCGATCCTTTTCACCTTTTTTTTTTTGCCTTGCAGGGGGATGCAGGCTCCTCAGCGGCAGGCATCAAGGTAAAGCACTTGAACAAGCTGAAACCCCAAAACAGCATGACCAAGTATTGTCTTTTGCTTGTGTTCCAGGGCGAACCCGGAGAGCCCGGAAGAAGCGGACACAAGGTAATGATGGCTTTTCTGCTGCTGAAGCTATAAAGCAAATTGATGTCTGCGGCACCAGACGGACTAAAGTTGTGTGCACTCATGATGCGCAAGATCACATCACTCAGGATCGAGTTTTGACAAGTGAATTCCAATCTGAGTCGAGCCTTTGTCTCCAAAGTGCAGAATGATGACCGAGGTCCACGGGAGGCAGACCGAGCAGAAACTGACGCTTGAGTTTTGGCTTCGAAGCACCTCGGCGATCTCGCTTTTCATTTTCTTTGGCTCGAGGCACCCTAACCTCCCATGATCATACAATCCTAGAGGATGGACCAAAAATATCTGATTTGGGTTTGAAATGTGGGCGGCCCGGTGGTCGACCGGTTAGCACGTCGACCGCAGAGTGCAGAGATGCCGGGTTCGATTCCAGCTCTGGCCTTCCTGTGTGGAGCTTGCATGTTCTCCCTGCGTGGGTTTTCTCCGGGTACTCTGGTTTCTTCCCACAGTCCAAAAACATGAGTGGGAGACTGATTGAACACTCGAGATTGTCTCTAGGTGTGAGTGTGAGCGTGGATGACTCGTCCGTCTCTGTGTGCCCTGCAATTGGCAGGCAACCGGTTCAGGGTGTCCCCCGCCTACTGCCCGAAGATGCCTTGGATAGGGTCCAGCTACCCCTGCGACCCTTGTGAGGATAAAACAGTTCAGAAAATGGATGATTGATGGGTTTGAAATGTTTAAACGGGGAAGCAAGTGGCAGGTTGTTTTCAACAGGAACTAAACTCGAGAATTTCTGCAATACATTGTATGTGCCATAATTACTCAAAACAGGGTATTCGGATTAATATTATGTTCTTGGGAATCTGAAGCAAGGTCAAACACATTTCTGACAGGCTTATAGGGTGTGCCCGATGTAGCACCATCCCTGCATGTATCCTGGGGTATTTAACATAATGCCAGATTGATCTTGTCACTTTTTTGGGGCGGGGGGGACCAGATCTGGTACATGCAATGTAGTCTTACCCAAAAAAATGTTTGATTGAAGTTGTCCTTCAATGCCCAATACAGTCCCGCAGGACATAATTTCTCTTTTGTGGCATCATACAAACGCGGGAGCTTTTAGCAAACACTCGCACACAATTTACAGCCACTGCAATTGTTCTGACAGGCTGACGTACGATTATCCCCGACTCGGCATCACATGAAGTTATGGTTGCGCATTAAACGCCACTGTTGGACGCCCTCACACAATTTGTCGCAAATGCAGAAGATGCCGCGAGAAAGGCTTTTCTTCATGACTTTTACGACGCTTTCATTTGCCACAGTGTCAATTTACAGCTTTCCCCTTGATCCCCCCGTGTGGCGTTACAGCTAATCTTTCCATCCCATACGCCGTAAACACGGACATTGGCACGGAGTTGTAGATCATCTGCAGCCCAAGTTGTTGTTTGGAGAGTCTCTCCTAAGCCTCGCCGAGAGACTTGATTGTCGGCGCGTTATTCAAAGTTGTCGGCGACATCGAAAGCTACGCCAACCTCCTAATGATCTCCGAGCCACGGCTGCTTTTGCAAGTTAATCGCATTGCAGGTTGCGAGTTTGAGTGACTTAACAAACTAATCCATGAAGATGGCATGGTTTGGTGTGAAAGTGCATGTGCGGTACCTTCTCCCGGTGACAGCCTCCAGCGACGGACGACGAGGCACAGCAGGTCGATAAAATGAGATTTGACAGAAGCCCAAAACTCTTGGGTCGGTGTCGTTCATTCTGTCCATTTTCAATTGGCAAATCAAAAATCGAAAAAGGAAGCATATGGTGAGTCAGGGGTAGTGGGTGGATTAGGGTGGACTTCTTCTTTTAAATTTGTTTTTAATCAAAAACAAAATAATGAAAACATGATGCCGAGCCATATCAGGACTTTTTCTTTTTCTTTTTTTTTTTTTAATTAACAGATTTTTTTGTATGTCCCTTGTGCTAAAAAGGAAAGTGTGTAGAGTTTCTGTAGCAGAACTCCATAAGTGCAGTCAATAAATGGGCCAGCACTCACTATCCACATTCTTGCATTTTGCTCTCGCCAGGTGTACCTATTAACTCATTCAGTACCAGCCAATTCTAGACCAAGTCTGAAAAGACGTTTAAAAACGTCTTTGGGAGTGAATGAGTTAAAAACTCAAACTCAGTCCTGTGTTTTCAGATTTATTTCAATCTGAACCTAAAATAGTATTCTGGAGTCAAATGTGTTTGATGATAAAGGAAATGAGGAGTCACCTTGGTTTTTTTGGGGAGGGCGGGGGTTGTTTTTTTGGGTGGAGGGTGGTGTTTCGATTGCCAATTGAACATGTGAAGAACGAATGTTCTGTGGATCCCCGAAGCGGGCGCCTCTTAGCTTAGCTTGGCTGTAACATGTCGCAACTCTTCCTGTGTAGGGAGAGCCAGGACTTCCAGGGCTGCCTGGACTGCCAGGAATTAAGGTAAATGATTTGCTGCTTCCACCCCTACTAGTGTCACACCTTCTCCCGACCCGCTTTCCATCTGCTTCAGCCCACCACAGCAAAAACTCAACCACCTTTGTGTTGCAAACAAAAAATGCATTAGCATTGTGTTTTGTTTTTGTTTTTATTTTATTTTTTTGTGTGGCTCCATCTGCATCCTTACTCATTTAAATTTATTTCACATTGTTTTCTGGATGTTAAACTGTAGTTATTCCCTTTAAAATATATTTTTTTAATCCTATCTTTGGGGTGTCTGGAACAGATTAGAGCTGCATTCTTTTTGTGGGGCACAATCTGCTTTGATTGAGACTTTTGGAAAAAATAAATCACAAAAAAAAACATGTTTCGTGTCATTGGTTATAGGATTTTGATATTTGATAAAGCCTCCTTTTATTTTGCCATCTTTGTTGAAAAAAAAAAACAAAAAAAGGACAAGGAGTGCAAGGCCAGCAGATTTAAATAAAATATCAACACAAGTGGAAGTGACCCAGGAACATTATTGCTGCTACTGCAGGAACATTATTGCTGCTACTGCACAAAAAAGAAGTTCAAAACCAGATGGTTGTAAATAAATATTTACCTGTCTCATCAGCAATATGACAAGAATTCACACAAGATGCTTACAAGTGCACAAATAAGTTAGCCACTGCTACAAGAAGGCCATCCCGAGTTGCAGTGGTGTTTGTTTTGCATTCCGTTTTCGAGGCTGTCAGGTCGTAGACCATCAATGGGCCGCTGTCGATCGTGTCCACCGTTGTGGGCTTAATATGTGTGAAGTTGCGTGGACGGTTGTTTGCATCTCCTGGCTGAGTCACCTGATTTTTTTCATGTATGGAGAAAAAACTGTCAACAATGCACTGATTGCACAAATGTCTACTGTGCTTTTTTTTAATGCTTGTCAAGCTTAATACTGCACTTTTTTTAACTTAAGAGGCTTGAATGCTTGATGGATCTAACAGCATTTTGCTAACGTAGCACTCACCTAATTCTGAGCCTGCACTCTCACCGCTTTCTGCATCGTCCGCCGACCTCTCGAGCGTGTGACGGCAGGCGCTCGGTCGCAGATGGTTTAGCGATACGCCGACATTGAACTAAGCATCGCACTTCATAGCATCCCCTAACTCCTCGTAAGTCCAAGACAAGAAATCCTACTGACTTTCCAACTGGGTCCGAACCGTCGGTACACATTGCGACACAGTCTTGGGAACAAGATGCTGAAGTGGCTCAAATGTGCGTGGTTTCTTTTTCCAGTCTTCGTCCGTGCTTGTTGAACTGAAAGGTGACTCTCATTAAACAGGTTTAATGTGTTGTTATTTCTTGAATTTAGGGAGAGCCAGGATTCCTCGGTCCCCAGGGAGAGCCAGGCCTCCCAGGCCTTCCAGGAACTAAGGTGGGAGAGCTCCACTTTGTATAACTTAGTTTACATCACACACGAAGAACTCATTTTGCCCTTATACACAGTGCTTGCAATGGCTCGGTACGCAACGGTACAGAGTACCGACACTTCTCATTTTTAGCCTCCAGCGTACTGAGACACGAGCTGCCACTAGTCATTCTGACATGTCAAGAAAGCTGTAAAAGTACCCAGAACATAACACGCCGCTAACGCAAAGGCTAACGTCAAAATAAAAATCTAACAATGAAAAAGCCTTACTAAGCTTTTATTTTGAAGTCGACTCTTGTAGTAGCGTGTGCCGTGACAGCTACCTTGACCTAGGGCTTGCATTTCAATTTGCAATTCAACTTCTTTTCAGTAGTCTTGGTGGACGATTGGTTAACACGTCTGCCACACAGTACAAAAGTACAGGATTTGAATCTGGGCTTCGGCCTTGCTGTATGGGGGGTTTCTCCCATTTCCTCCCACATTCCAAAAACATGCATGGAAGGTTAATGGAGCGCTCTCTGTTGTCCCACGGCGTGATTGTGAGTGTGAATGGTTGTTTGTTGTTGTGTGTACTGCGATTGGCTGGCAACCAGTTCAGGGTGTCCCCCGCCTACTGCCCAAAGATGGCTGAGCTTCGGCTCCAGCACGCCGCGACCCTCGTGAGAATAAAGCGGTTCAAAAAATGGATGGATGGATTTGCGTTTGCATTTTTTTAGGCCTCAGCGCGGTGCCATTATTTTCCTTGAGCATTCAAAGAAATCCCAATTTTAACAGATTTCAGATATTTTTTAAACATGTTTCAATGTTAAGGTTTAGATTTTTTTTCCTTCGTGCTTTTTCATTGCCTCCAAAATGTCAATGGAAAGGGGACCGTTCTGTGCTTCCTTTGAGTCGTGATATTATCACACTGAGAAGCTGACTGTGATGCTCCACATGCGCACGAGGGAGGATAATTAATAATGTTCTTGTCTGGGCATCCAGAATGTGTTTGTATTGGACTGTGGATTTAAGCGATGACAACAAGCAGGGAAGTGAAAACACATTTGACATGGATGATTTACCTTATGGCAAGTCGGGCCTTTACGTTTTGGGGGGTGTTAAGCTGTACAAACTGTTTAGGTTGTTTGTCATTTCAAGAAAGGTGACGCGAGATCAAAGCCTCCCTAAATTGCACCACAGCGCCATCTCTTGGCCATCCTTGCTCACTTCACTACAAGATACACGGAGGACTTGACGCAATTTTGAGAGATACATGTCGTCTTAATGTGGAGCAGATGATGACAACTTCCACGACTGAAATCTTGTTGTTTGTGTGTAAAGGGGGAAAGGGGTGAGCATGGACCGCCCGGAAAAGGCGAAAGAGGCGACCTGGGACCTGTCGGACCAAAGGTATACTATGTCATTCTTAATTGGTTTTTGCCGCCCTCTAGAGGCATATTAATACCCCTTCTATGGTGGTCTACACACTTGTCTTCTTTGTTTACAAAGTTTTACCTGAAAAAAAGTTCTGATTGAAAGGTTGATTTTGTTCGCAGAGTGCTGCCTGAACCATTCGAATCTTAGTCATGATCTTAACATTCTACCGGGTAATGTCACCTCAGTGGAAATGAGTTGGCCTTTGTTTATGTCTGGCTCAGACCCGGCAGGTAGCTTCAATAAACTGCAGTCTCAACTCGGATAACCCGCACATGTGTTTCACATGCTAATTAAAAAAAAAACTGAAATCTCGCCTTAATCGGTGACAGACTTCAAATAAACACGGTTGTTTTTTTAGTGAAAGCTTACGGCGTGCGTGGCTCCCTCGAGAGGCGCACATGCGGGATTCTTTGAAATAGGACCGCCGGCATCCCATTGGGATGACATGGAAACCTCGACACCAACTTCACTACCTTGTGAATAAGGACAAGGCACCGAATATTTGGAGTCTTTTTTGTGATCACAGGTGCAGAAGTACGAACAATCTGTATATAGAAGTACAGGTACGACTCTGGTAAAAGTAGAAGTACTAATTCAATTACAGTAGCTGTATTTTTCTTATATATATATGTATATATTATATATATGTATATATATATATATATGTATATATATAATATATATAATATTTTTATGCTGTCTGACCATCCCCACGTGCTTCCTATTGGATCTTGGGCTCCCAAATACTTTTAGAATCGATAATTCTTCTGATACTCTCATCGATTGTTCAAGTAACTACATAAAAATGGATTGTCCATAATACCAACACAAAATATGCATATGAGGTGCAGGTGTTATTTTTGTTCCCCTACCGTGACTAACCTCACGTTTTACTCTGGACTGACTGCGACTTTACGGAAGGACGTGGCTTTAAAAGGGAGGGCTTCTGAAATGAAAATGTATATTATTTTTACTACTAAAGATCAGGTAGATTCTTTTTTTTTGAATGCCATAAGCTGTTTTTAGGCTGCCTCAAGACACAACACATTCGCTACCGAATCATTCTTTTCGCCCAAAACATCAAATAATTTTTTCCTCTCTCTATTTCCGTCGTTTTGACATCTTGTCATCCACAGAGGTTGAAAAAAGAAAAAAAACGAACAAGCCTATTTTGAAAAATCAGTACAGATTTGCGCCTTCAAACATAAGGAATAAGATTAAAAGGTTTTCAGAATAATCAATGCACAAGCACAGATACCCGAGAAGTCAGAAACAAAATATTTGTAAATTGTTCCTTCCCACCATTGTTTTGTCATGTACTTGTAAATTGTCTTTGTCAGGGTTCGCAAGGAGAGGCAGGCACACCTGGTCCCAAAGGGTCAAAGGTTATCATCAATACCATTCTGTTTTCTTTTGGGGGGTTTTGCAGTCATTCGCAGCCCGTGAGATCAACTAACTTATATTTGCTCCATCCTGAATTAGGGCGAAAGTGGCGACAAAGGAGACTTTGGGCCTTCAGGGCCAAAGGTGAGACTCATGCCTTCAGGGGATGTCGTCATCCGTGTAGAATATTTGTTCAATGAATGTGCCAAATATCCTTTGTGCAGGGCCCGCCTGGGCAAAAAGGAGACCAGGGGGCCACTGAAATTATTGACTACAATGGGAACATTCAGGAAGCGTTGCAGGTCAGACAACGGATGATATCTTTTGGCTCTATCGTCTCAAGTCGCGGTTAGAAAATGCAATTCATCGGGTGTGTCTGTGCCAACGAGAAAATATGCTGACGCAAAGGATTGTTCTCTCTGCAATGTTATTTCTCTCCTTTTCGGTGTGCTGCAGAAGATTACCACTCTTACAGTGACGGTAATTATTTGTCTGTACTAAGAATTGCCATCAGCGTTGTTTTAATCGCATGAGCACAATGCTAACTGTGGTTTGCCTACCATGATTTTATTTTATTTTTAACCGTATGTGTACCAAACAGTGACTGAAATGGTCGACATTTTTCTTCATTAAGTCCCCCTCCAAAAAGTGATGATGTCATCCCCGTCACCAACAATCTCGTGGCTGTCAGTCGTTCTCAAACCTGTTAAATCACTGAAAGAAAATAAAATACTGAACACACAAAGTACCACCATAAAGGCCAACATGCAAATACAGCAGGATAGTAGGTCTATGTGTTCGTGTTTCTTTCACTATTACTCGCGTCAACCATTGTTCAAGCAGTACTAATTTGTGGCAATCGTCAGCATTGGCATGCCCTCATCCAAAATATTTAACATTGATGTCATAAAGCGGCGGTGCCTTGACGTACGAATTGAATTCATGACGTGACCACGCTCGCGAGTCAAATTCAAAATTAAAATGCACTTTACCGAAATAGAATGTCAACAAATGAACGGGTTTTGCGAGAACGGATGAAACAAAAGAATTACCAGCGACAGGCTGCTGTTTTGAGATTCCAGCATGGTCACGCAACAAATCAAATTTGTAAGTCAAGGCAGCTTTGCATAGTAGAATCGATGTGTTCCGGCTAACATGTTCTTGTCAACCTTGGCATGTGTTCGATGCTTCTGTCCTTCCAAATCATCACTTAGCTTTGCTTTTCATCGTTGCTCAAGTGTGTCATTGTAAATGAGACGTCTTTGCTTGTGTGCAGGGCCCGCCGGGTCCTCCTGGGCCTGTAGGACCGCACGGTATGAAGGTACATGTTGAACACGTGTTCGATTCTGGGTTCGGCCTTTGTATGTGGAATTTGCATATCCTCCCCATGCCTGTGTGGGTGTTTTCCGGGTACTATGGTTACCTCCCACATTCCAAAAACATGCTGGGTCGGTTAACTGAACAATCGAAATTGTCCCTAGGTGTCATTTTGAGTGCGAATGGGTTGCTTATCTATGCGTGCCCTGCGATTGGCTGGCAACCAGTTCAGGGTGTACCCCGCCTTTTGCTCAAAGATGGCTGGGCTAGGCTCCAGCATGCCCGCAACCCTCATGAGGAGAAATGATTCAGATGACGGATGGATGGAAGTTCATACTGCTGTTAAAAGCGCATATTAAAAAAAGTAACCAGTTGTCTTGTTTGTTTTGCGGCAGGGTGACCGTGGTATGCCTGGCCTACCAGGACTTGACGGAGAACGCGTAAGATAACGTTGCCGACGTATGAAACCATTCAAGAGAGAGAATGAGTGTTTTTTGGATTTTTTTAATCATCAGAGGTCATTATTTGGCAGGGCTACAAGGGTTCCAAGGGAGACATGGGAATGCCTGGAGCATCAGGCGACAAAGGAGCAACCGGTTTACCCGGCTTACCAGTATGAAATAAGCAAAATATTCCCATAGTGATCTTGGAGACATATGACTCGAAGGTGTTTTTTTTACAGTTGTTTTATTTTTGGGGGCACAGGGCGTCAACGGGGTAAAGGGAGAGAAGGGAGATTCAGGTCTGCCGGGTCCTCAAGGCTCCTCAGTGAGTTTCACCGTTCCACATGACTGACGGGAAAGTTCAAAGCTTCATCTGTCCCAAATGTATATCTCTTTAGATTATTGGTTCTCCGGGGGCACCAGGACCTCACGGGCCCCCTGGACCCATGGTAAGTCTCAGCGCAGTCAAAACATTACACACTTGTGTTTGTGGAGCTTCCTAATACAGTTTGGAAACAACTGAAGTGACAAACTGATACCAGTAGATGGCGGCATTGCAACGCTTAACGATTTGAGATCAACTCCATTTTGAGTACACATGGGAGATTATGGGGGAGAAAATGGCTACAGGTCTGTTAGTCAGACAAGTTGAATGTTTTACACTTGAACTGGGTCTGCCTGTGTCACACTAATTGGCAGAAGTGTGTGTGTGTAATGAATATCACAAAGTAGAAAAGCTTGTATGAATGCTGAAGATGACAGTCGCCATGAATGTACTCTGAAACATAAACGTGTTCCTTGTTTTGTCCTTCAGGGACCCCACGGTTTCCCTGGACCAAAGGTAAGTTAAATCCCCATTGGAGAAGTCCACGTGTGTCATCAACAGGATTATAATAGTTTGGGATTTTTGTTTTTTTTATTTAGTTTTGAAATCAGTTTTCATGAGTTTGTAGAGTTTGTTTTTTTTATTTATTTGTTTGTTTGTTTTTGTATTTTGTTAATGCTTTGTTTTTGATTTGTTTTTTTTTTACATATTTACATATGTTGAGTGCAAACTAAAAATGAAGGACACTAATTTTGTGTATTATCGTCAAGTAAACTACAATTCTCAAATGACAGTCATACCGAAATAATCATTTCAAATTAACCCTGAAAACTCAAATATGATTTAAAAGGGAAAGTCAACCCCAAAACTTTCTTTACCAAGATTTTGAGACTCTTCCACTAGCCTAAAAACAGCATCCTGATTAATATTGCGTTTGTGGAATATGAGCCAGCCAAATCTACTCCTTTTTTAGTCCATCTCAGGGGGCGGCCATTTTGTCACTTTCTGTCGCCTGAAAATGACCTCACAGTTGCTCAAGGCTCAGGTAGCAACGTATAATGTCTCACCCGAAGCTCATCTGAAGCTAAGCCATGATTGGTTGTTACCTGAGCCCCTGAGCAAGTGTGATGTCATTTTCAGTCGACGGCAAGTGACAAAATGGCCGCCCCCTGAGATGGACAAAAGTGGGTGGATTTTATTTTGTAGTTTATTGTTGAGAATACAGTGTTCAGCTGCATAAAAGTTTTTAGTGTAACGAAAATTTTGCGGTTGACTCCCCCGTTAATTGACAAAGACGAAAACAATAGACATTTTCCCTATAATTCTAATTACTTGTTTTATAAACAGAAGCTGTAGTTTCAACTAGCCTTCAGTTTGTTTTAAAGCCTTTGTTGTTTTTATTCCATGGTGGAAAATGTTTTTTCAATTTTATTTCGTTAGTTTTCATGAACTCTAATAACTTTGTAACGCTCAACAGATGCGACACCTTTTTGGCTCTCTTCCATTAAGATGCTGTCGGCTACTTTTCCAGCTCATTTTGGTGCGTTGTGTGTGTCCCCCATACACATGTTCACATCTTTATGCCGCAGGGTGAACCCGGTTTGCACGGTACAAAGGGGGCACGCGGAGAACCAGGCCACAAGGGAGACCGAGGACCATTAGGTCTCCCTGTAAGTACCCCAAATGCCCCTGCGACTGTATTTGTGCACCAGAGTGTTTGTATGTGTTTGTATTATATTGACGGTATGCGTGTGTACGTGCTCTCATTCATTTGCCTGATTAGTTTGCTAAATCCCAGTAACCCAGCGTATAATTTGAAAGTCAACTTGGCCTCAGAATGTGCAGTAATAACAGAGTTCATCTGGTACTAATCCCGCCTTGTCCATGTCCATGTCACTCATACGCCCGTAACCACGCAGGGAGCCTCCGGCTTGGACGGCAAGCCCGGGATTAGGGTGAGTGACCGAGAGGCTTCGACCACCCCAAACTCTCGTTGTCCCATCTCCGACTCTCATCCAGACCCCTGACCCGCTTTTCCCACTTGATGTTTTCCACCCAAAAGCAAACAAGTTAGCGAGTGGTTCCTTGACATCCAAGTGCCCCAACGACCAGCTATCGCTTGGTCCATTTATTTTCGCATTGTGTTGTGAGCCGCATTTAGAAATCTGAAGAGATGAACCCAAGATGAACTTTGTGAAGCTGACTGCCTCCGACTTGGGTTTTAATTTGGACGGTGATTTGACATCGGAGCAGCAAATCTGCGCAATAGTTGAGTCCAGCTTTTGTCACCTCAAGCAGCTGGAAAGGATGAAGCCTTTTCGTGGATTCGTGAAACAGTCATCCGGGTCTTCAGAGTTCTTAAAATGAACTGATGACTGTTTCACGAATCCACGAAAAGGCTTTTTGTCTTCCAAGCCCGAAATAAATGATTCTCAAAGTACTACGAGTAGCACTGGTGGTATGCAGGCTCCCTCGAGTGCTATGCGAACGAATCTGTGCCTAGAGTTCACTTGGGTTCAACTTTTTTTCTTATTGAACTTCTTATTGAATGGAAAAATACATTCCCATTTCCAGTTTCAGAACTGTTTGTTTTTACTTCCACGTAGGTGCCATTTTTATTTCAATTTGAAGTTGAGTCGCAAGTTTGGATAAGGAACAAACTCTTATGTCAAGGGACCACTGTGTTATCAAACAATCACGCAAAACGTGCAAATGTGCATGTGCACGATTGTCCAAATATGTTTTGGGAATTCCCTTTAACGGAAAAGCGCCACTGATTTGCAGTCACCACGGCAACGCTTCTCATTGCAGGGCACAGACGGGCCTTCAGGTCCAGCTGGTCCTGCCGGCCCAAAGGGGGACAGAGTAAGAAGGACTTTGCCGCTCTCACCTCACTTTTGAAGCCTCGGCTGATTTTGTTGTTGTTGCCGGATCAGGGCGAGCGAGGGGCTGCGGGGGACCCGGGACCGAGGGGACCCTACGGACTACCTGTGAGTTTGGGATGTACTTTTTGCATGTTTTGCCGGCCAGGATTGAGATTGCCTCGCGCGGTTCTGATCCGTGTCGTCCCCTTCTTTGCAGGGAGCGGCAGGAACACCGGGCTTGGATGTAAGTCTCGGGAGAGTCGAGTCGAGTGTTTAAATGCTTCCGCGTAGCGGTCGCGTTGTCATTCCAAACGTCTCATCGGCATCCGTTGCTAATTGTTTTGATGGATTTCCATCTTTGCATTCCATCTGAATCATCAAGTGTGACTCTTAAGAACAGGGTACCCGAGAGTTTGAAGATTTCCTCGGACCTCGGATCCCATCTTTGCGACGTCCTTCAAAGCGCTTTGCAACATGTCTGTTTTCTGTCCGTCTTTGTCCTGTTGAGATTAATAAAGTTGCCCTCTTCCAGGGGTTGCCGGGTATGAGAGGAGAGAAAGGCGACAGTGGGGAAAGAGGAGAGAAGGTAGACGTAGAATGAGATGTGCTGCACCGATTCTAACACGAGACCCCTGGTGTCAATGGACAGAAGTGTGTTTCGATTTGTTAGCGTCACGGCTAGCTCCTCACAATGTCATCTTCAGCTCATGCTAAACCATCTCACCCAATCACAAATCACCCCTCATCTTCATTCCAACCGAGGTCCATTGACAGCAGGCTCTTCGCATCCATCTCCGATTCTCACCATGCATCTTGTCACCTCCGATCCTGAAAGAAAATGACTAATTCTTTATTCGCTTGCTCTCACGTAAGATCCATGCGCAAATTGTCGCTTGAGGTGACCTCACTTACCTGAAAAGTCCAGAAATGAAAAACTGTTGGGCGGCCCGGTAGTCCAGTGGTTAGCACGTCGGCTTCACAGTGCAGAGGTACCGGGTTCGATTCCAGTTCCGGCCTCCCTGTGTGGAGTTTGCATGTTCTCCCCGGGCCTGTGTGGGTTTTCTCCGGGTGCTCCGGTTTCCTCCCACATTCCAAAAATATGCATGGCAGGCTGATTGAACACTCTAAATTGTCCCTAGGTGTGAGTGTGAGCGTGGATGGTTGTTCGTCTCTGTGTGCCCTGCGATTGGCTGGCAACCGATTCAGGGTGTCCCCCGCCTACTGCCCGAAGACAGCTGGGATAGGCTCCAGCACCCCCCGCGACCCTAGTGAGGATCAAGCGGTACGGAAGATGAATGAATGAATGAAAAACTGTTTAGTCTGCAACAGATGAATGCATGACTGGAGTATTTGTCAAGAATGAATCTCCCTTTTGGCGTTTTTTTTTTTTTTCCCCCTGCAACTCGTTCTCATCCTTTGTGCCCTTGACAGCCTTAAAATGTGGTCAGCTTCACTCCCTCCGACTGTAATATTTCCCGTTTCTTTTCTCCCGAGAGACCAATCTAACCTCCCCCTGTTGTGGGTTCCCCTTCTCTAATCGCTCCCCTTTCCCTCATCTCACCGCTGCTCCACGCAAGTGAATTTTTTTTTTTTTTTAACGTGACCAAATGGTTGTATCCACAGGGGGAGAAGGGAAAGAAAGGCAAAAAAGGGCCTAAGGGCGAGAAAGGAGAACAGGGTGCCCCTGGATTAGATGCACCCTGCCCATTGGTATGTTGCAACTGTGAGCTGGAAGTCGCGTCCCAGCCGCGTAGGGTGCTCTCCCCGAACGAGGGTAACGGGGGGGCGCCTTGTGGCCACACCGACGCCCAACTAACCGCCCCGCGTCGAAAAATATCCCCAAAGCCAAGCTGAGGCCGAATTGTGGCATCGGCAAGGTCACGAGGCGACCCCGCCATCGCATGCTCGCTCAGGCCTCTCGGTCGTCCTTCTGTCCCTGTAACACTCCGAGGTCATTTTTGCAAACAGGGTTTCCGGGGATTTAAGGGTGAAAAGGGGGAACCAGGGCAGCCCGGTCTGGACGGGCTGGATGCCCCATGCCAATTGGTACAGTATTCCTCTCTTTCCTCTGCCACTCGCCCTCATGCATGTCGCTCGCCTTCAGCCATCAAGCACGTTCACAGCACACGCATGCGCAGCCATTTTCTCATTTTGTCACATGTGCACCAACACCCACTGCATCCGATTAACTTCTTGACTGCACGCAGCCTTTTTCAAACGATACAAGTCGAATGGGACACGCACACACCCAAAAAATGGCATCAAGACCCTTTAACGCAACCCCCTTTCACACCCGATTAAAAAAAATAAAAAAATCCCAATCCTATTTCCTTCCAGCTGATCCCTCCAATGCAGTTCCCCTTTAACACCACGCTAACAGACTTCTCAACTGACAAGTGACCCCCGTCCTCCTCCGCCTCTCCCATTTACCTCGTTCCTTCCTGTTCTTGTACCAATTGGGCCAGACCGTCACAAGAGGGGGACAATCCAACGTTACACGGACGTTTCTTGTCACGTTTGACGTCATGCGGCGCAAGTCAAAGCCCGCCGTTTTGAGCGCTAGCTCTCATGCGCGCACAATGAGCACCTCGCTTCACTTTGCAGTATTTCACCAAAACAAAGTGAGAGATTTGAAACAGTATGTCATCTTGCATGCTATTTATTTCATTTTGATGCGTTATTATTTGCATGAATGACAATATACGGTTATATAGTGAAGGGAAACTCACCCTAAAAAAAATCTGCAATTGGGGAAAGCAACATTTTTGTGAACAAAATAATACAAAAAATCTTTTTAAAGAAATGAAAACAAACTACAATTACATCAGTCAACAAATTTTTACTACATTTTTTTTAGTCGGCGATGCATGTATACATGTAAACATAATTGAAATGCATGTGCAACAAATGTGTGTATGCATACTCGTCTCACAAAATGTAAGGGAAATTGAGCTTTTTTTAAAAGTAAATCAATCATCTCCACATGCCTGTTCAAATATGAAGATGTGTCAATTCATATTTTTTTTTATGTGACCGAAAGAAATCATTAATCTTACACATAAATTGTACAAATCGATTGAAAAGAAAAATAAATTGACTGACCTTTCGACCTGGAATTTGATCAGGGGTGTGCAGACTTTTTATATCACCTACTATACGTATGTATATACACATTAGTGCATTAGTTGTGACATAAAATCAGTCCATCTGCCGCCATTTTGAATGTGTGTGTGTGTCGAGCAAGTTTCCAATGCCGGTTCAGTCTAATTGTGCCTTTGTGGTGCCTTCAGGGTCCCGATGGCTTACCGATGCCTGGCTGCTGGCAGAAGGTAAGAGGGCAAACCTTGACACATTTTGGCGGCAAAAGCAAAATGTGGCTTCCCTAAGTTTGTTAATGTCATCCACGCTGTTGTTTGCATGATCCAAAAAAAAAAATATTGGAATGTGAGCACACTTCATGTGGTTTTCTCTCCTTGTGTTTTGTTTTTTCTTGCAGTGATCACTCTAACCTGAAACGCATGGAGTTTGTAAATATTCTTTTTTTTTTTTTGTATTTATAGTTTTTTTTTTAATGGGATAAAAAAATCTAAAAAAGAAGAAGCCTACGTGTATGAGGATGCAAAACCAACACCAACAACAAAAGAAACCCTGGGATGCATCACGCCCCAAAAGCTGCTTCTACTCATATCACATCATAGTGTGGAAAAAAAAAAAAACGTGTCTGCTCTCTCTCTCTCACAACCACATTGTTCGTGTGAGCATGTTGGTTGATTCATTTGAAGCTTGTGGCACAACTTTACAGCTTCCCACACTGGAGTGCCACAGGGCTCTTGCATGGGTCCACTTGGACTCAGAGACAGGAAGATTATTGTTTTGTGTTGTCACCCCGCCCACCCACTCACGCAGCATCAAAAATACAAAACCTCGCCTAAGCATGTTATGTCTTGTGCGCACACTGTTTTGGCTTCTGCAGAGGAAAAACTAACAACAACAAGAGACATTCTTTTTTTTTTTCTTTTTTCTTTTAATTTCCACTTTTGCTGAATCTTCCCAAGGGAGTCACGCCATGGCTGGTCGCCTGAAAAGTCCCGAAAATGAAAGATGTTTGTTGCTTTAATGCGCCCGCCCACCGTGCCTGCAAGAGGCGTTGATGGCCCCCGCCCCGCCGGGTCCGGGGAGCCCGAACCTCCTTCGGCCGCACTGATAACAATCCATAAAGGGTTTTAGTTTGGACGGGTGCCCCCTCTGAGCCGGGGACGGTCTCCGTGGAGACAGCTGAGGATCTACTGAGTGTTGATGGAATGCAACCATGGTTTTTTTGGTTTGATTTTATTTGATTTCACTTTTGGTTATCTTGCTAAAACGCAAGCGACCCGACATGTTGCGTCGTCTGTTTTGTTGTCAGTCCAAAAGAGAGTATTTGAGAATGAATTCAACCGACTCCAACTGACGATAACAAAAATGTGATGCGACAGGATGTCAGGCTGGAGGCGCTTTTGGCAATATGACGCGACAATTAGGTTTTGTTTTCTTATTGTTTAATTGTTTTCTACGTGGTGTAAGATAGCCTTTGGTGCCTGAAGCTTTTATTCATTCCTTGACCACAAACTTTATAGCGTCTTTTCATTTATTGTGTTTATTGGAGCAGAATTGGTGTGGTAAAATGTGTTGTATTATTTTCTTCTTAATTGTTCGGCTTCAATTGGGCGCTAACAAAAAAAAAACACACACAAATGTTACTTGGAGGTGTCGGTTCACTGCATGTGCTTTTGTATTCGTGTTATATCGCAAGTCCTGAATGGAACACCCTCGAGGCCATTTTGGTTGTGTTCTCTTTATTTGTGGTATCTTATTTCCAACTATGCGGAAGGATATTCACCAGTTTCTTTCCTGTCTATGTATGACGTGATTTCTTTGCATATACGATGTATTTGTATTTGATGATTTAATTTATTTTTCTATGTTTTCTTGGATTGCTTGGGTTTTCGAAAGCGGCATTCCTGCGTGACACTCGGGCGTTGCCGTGATGACACATCTGCTTTTATCTCGGTGACCTGAATGTTGTTGGGCCCAGCCAATGGATGCGTTTGTTTTGCTTTTCTATTGTCCCTTGTTTGCATTGAATGTAGATGCTCGCTCTCTCTTTCTCTCTCTCACACACATGCGTGTGTATGTGTTCTGTACAGTGGATGTGTTAATGTACTGATGAGATGTGTGCTCATTTAACAAAAAGTGCAATTTTATGATGTGTGTGTGTGTGTATGAATGCATTTGCCTGATTTGTGTGTCCTTCCCATTTCAATTATAGGCTACCCCTTTGCGGGTGTGGACAATTAATAGAAAACTCGTCTTTACTGCCCCATTCCTCCAGTGTGTTTCCACAAAAAATGTTCCCGTTTGATTTAGTTGTTTGTTCTCACATGGTGCTGTGTCTTTAGCATGTGCAGATTTTTTAATTTCTTTTTTTTAATCATGTGCACAAGTGCCAAAGTAATCCAATCCAATATTTTTGCCATTTGAAAATGTACAAAAGACTATGAAATGCCACGTGTGGTTTTGGAACAAAGGACAAACAGTTGTGTGAGTTGAAATATATTTTTATTCTTTTTGTTTGTTGTTTGAAGTTTATGTTCTGCATTTGTACTATGTTTGTTAGTTGTTTTTTTTACCCATTTGATTGACATTTCTTTACAAAAAAAAAACGGATCCATGTGGTAAAACTTATGTGACTGTACTGTTGGAGCCAAATAAACGCAGTCTTTCAAATTCATCGTTGGAAGTAAACACACACCCACGCACCCACACATTTGGTTTGCCAACATACACAATGCCAAAATTTTAATCTAACCTACACTAAATGTCAAACTAGGGGGGGAAATGAAGACACAAAATGTTTCGAGTTTTTTTTTTTGTATTTTGATCTACTGGCAGGTCATTTTCCTTTCAGTAATCCATTACTCATGATTTTTCTGCCCAGTTTCTGAAACGTGGGATGAAATCAGGGTAGAATGTGTAATTCAAACCAAATGTCTGAGGCGGGCATCGTAACCTTAAAACACCAAACTGTTTTTTGGGGGAGGGCATCTGAATGGAAACTCTTGTTAATTGACTTGAACGTGAAAAATATGTGACTAATTGGATGCTTTTGTTTTTTTTTTTTGGTATTGAAAAACTGCAAAGTGCTCAGCGTTTCAGGGTAATGGACGCACGTGGTCAGTAGATGGCAGCAGAGAAGCGCAGCGCTGATACGCGCGTGTCCTCAGTGCCCCATAAATGGGCGGCGCGCATCGTCAGGCCAAAAGTACAGTACTGTACTTGAAGTGCAGCTCCCGCGGGACACTTGCACGATGTGCGCAGAGAAGTTGGCCAAAACGCAGACGATCGACCTGAGGAGGAAACTCATTGGGTACGAGTAAAGTGTGTTTGTTTATTCAGCAGACGACTTTTTTTTTGTTTGTTTTAAACTCCTTGAATGACTTTATTTTTTTTTCATCCTCTCTCCTGTGCAGGCCATCGTGCAAAATCTTCTTCAGCGATAACCCCATTAAGATGGTGCGCGCCAGGGGTCAGTACATGTACGACGAGAGGGGTCAACGGTACCTGGACTGCATCAACAATGTGGCGCACGGTAAATAAGTGACGTCATCATCAGAACTTCAAAGTGCAAGTGCGAGAAAGGGAAGGAAATAATCGAAACGGAATTAGCATTGGCTTGATGGAGTCAAGAAATTCCTGAAGGTAGAAAAAAAGATATTCATTTACTGTCGCCTCCACAAGTATTGGAACGGCAAGATCAATTCCTTGGTTTTTGTTGTACAGTGAAGACATTTGGGTTTCCGATCAAAATATCAGACAAAAGCTTGGAATGACAGCTTTTATTTCCTGGTATTAACATTTTGAGCTGTTAAACAACTAATGACACAGCAGCTTTTGTTTGAAGCCACCCACTTTTCAGGTGAACCAAAATATTGCTTAAGGTTGGGACCGAATTAAGATAAGATAAGATAAGATAAGATATCCTTCATTCGTCCCACACTGGGGAAATTTACAGCCTCCAGTAGCAAGAATGTATGTAGAAAGAAGAAAGAGAAAAAAACAACAAACATCTTTCAATTAAATGCAATATGAACACAAAATGGATAAATCGCAGTACTATTTACAATTTTCCTTCACATCATTTAATTATTATTATTATTATGATTGTTATTTTTTATTCATCAGCCTGACAGCAGTCGGTAGGAACGAGTAGGAAAATTACCGTATTTTCACGACCATTCGGTGCACCGTATCGTTGGGCGCAGTCTCATTAATGGGTGCTATTTCTGTATTTTACACATACACAGGACGCACCGTACTAATGGCCGCAGTTTTAAAGTGGTGAAACATACGCCAGCTTAAACATAAAGCATGCATGCGCGCACGCTAAAAACACGTTAGCTTGAAGCATACGGTAGCATGCCAAGACATACAAGCTAAAAACACGTTTTTAAAAAGGCAAAGGAAGCAAAACTGAGTTCCGTTGTATTTTATTTAGCCATCGTACAATGTACTCACGTTTTTTGATCAATCATCACCCAGAAATCCATCAAAGTCCTCATCCTCTGTATCAGAATCGAACAATTGTGCAAGTACCGGTAATCCATCAAAAACGCCGTCTTCCCTCTAGTTGTCTGAGTCACCCTCATTGCCATGTGGCTCCACAGAAATGATGCCGGCTTTGGCAAAAACTCGAACAACAGTGCAAGCAGACATGTTCGTCCAAGCCGCCACAATCCATTCGCAAATTGTGGTGTAACTCGCCCAGCGCTTTGTAAAGTTGCCATCGACAATCCATTGTTCCCATGCCGTTCGCAACTTTACTTTGAACGCCCGGTTGATGCCGATGTCCAGTGGTTGGAGTGCTTTAGTCAAGCCTCCGGGAATAACGGCAAGCTCAGGGTTCATTTGCTTGACTTGGTTTTTCACCGCTGCTGTGAGATGGGCACGCATGCCGAAAGCATAACCGATGGCTTGAAGTTTGAACTGAGCTTCGTAGGCGTTTTTTATTTTCGGGGGTTCTTAGAAACCAAAACCGAAGTTGTTTTGCAACAATGCACATAGCCACACTCTATACAGGTGTTGGTACCTGCTTGGGGCGTCCCTTTAGCGTCCACTTACACGCCCACCCTTCACTCATTGGCGGACTTCTTTGCCGCATGCCTGTCCTCACTCACGTCTGCCTTTTGTCTCTCTCTCTTCATATATGTATATAAACACGCCCACCCTTCACTGATTGGCCGACTTCTTCGCCGCATGCCTGTCCACAGTCACTTCCGCCTTTTCTCTATATATAATTATATATATTATATAATTGTAAATTTCCCCAGTGTGGGACAAATAAAGGAAATCTTATCTTATCTTATATAAACAGCGTGTCGGCTGTCAGTCAGGTTTTGGAACTCAGCGCATACACAAGACGCTCCGCATCATAAGGCGTTCTGTCCATTTTGGAGAAAATTTAAAGACTTTTAATTGCGCCTAATAGTCGTGAAAATACGGTAACTTTAAGCATAGCTGTCAACTTTTCTGAGCCAACTTGTATAAACTACCAAAAAAATCCTTATAAAGAGCAAAGAAATCCTTATAACATACCAAAGCATCTTAAATGTCAAAATAACGGCAGAAAAAAAACATGAACATTTTCAATTATATTTATTGTAGATCTCCATAATACAATGTCTGGCTAATCATCATTCTACTTAGTGGCAATACTGTGTTCAGAGTTGTATTCCTGCGTTACTTTTTTCAATCATTTGGAGTTGGTGAAAAAAACCCCCCGGAAATTTTCAGAATCCGTATGATTTGTGCGATACGGCCATATACGTAAGATTCACCGCAAAATCCGTATGAACTATGGCTAAACCGTATGAGTTGACAGGTATGTTCAAGTGAAGAACTTGCTGACATAGCGATAACAGCATCAAGCCTGCGACCCCTTGACTAGACCAGACTGTTGTTTTCTTCATTTGAAACACTTTTCCAGGCCTTTACCACAGCCTCTTTCAGTTCTTGTTTGTTTCTAGCTGTTTCTCCCTTCAGCGTCCTTTTATATTATTCATTCATTCATCTTCCGAGACGCTTGATCCTCACTAGGGTCGCGGGGGGTGCTGGAGCCTATCCCAGCTGTCTTCGGGCAGTAGGCGGGGGACACCCTGGATCAGTTGCCAGCCAATCGCAGGGCACACAGAAACGAACAACCATTCGCACTCACACTCACAACTAGGGACAATTTAGAGCGTCCAGTCAGTCTGTCATGCATGTTTTTGGAATGTGGGAGGAAACCGGAGCACCCGGAGAAAACCCACGCAGGCCCGGGGAGAACATGCAAACTCCACACGGGGAGGCCGGAGCTGGAATTGAACCCGGTATCTCTGCACTGTGAAGCTGACGTGCCAACCACTGGACTACCGGGCCACCCCCTTTTATATTATTTTTAATTAATTATTATTAATTATATGCTGGGCGGCCCGGTAGTCCAGTGGTTAGCACGTGGGCTTCACAGTGCAGAGGTACCGGGTTCGATTCCAGCTCCGGCCTCCCTGTGTGGAGTTTGCATGTTCTCCCCGGGCCTGCGTGGGTTTTCTCCGGGTGCTCCGGTTTCCTGCCACATTCCAAAAACATGCGTGGCAGGCTGATTGGACGCTCTAAATTGTCCCTAGGTGTGAGTGTGAGCGTGGATGGTTGTTTGTCTATGTGTGCCCTGCGATTGGCTGGCAACCGACTCAGGGTGTCCCCCGCCTACTGCCCGGAGACGGCTGGGATAGGCTCCAGCACCCCCCGCGACCCTAGTGAGGATCAAGCGGCTCGGAAGATGAATGAATGAATGAAGATATGCTGGATTAAGTTAGCGCCCAATGACTGACTTAACTAATCTAAGAACTTCGATTTTTTTTTTTTTAACCAATGAGGAAGTCCTTTGTTGGCAGCGGGTAGTTGTGTTGTCGCATGTTCAAGAATCCCTCAATTCGTTTGGATGCAGCCACAACGCGTGCACACACACACACACACACACACACACACACACACACACACACACACTTTACCTACAAGCGCAATGCGTCTCACCCTTTTTTCCGCCCATCACTAGTGGGTCACTGCCACCCAGATGTGGTTTTGGCTGGCGCGCAGCAGATGGAAACGCTCAACACCAACTCGCGCTTCCTGCACGACAACTTGGTACTGTATGCCCAGAGGCTGCAAGCCACCTTGCCCGCCCGGCTCTCCGTCTTCTACTTTGTGAACTCTGGGTGAGTACGAGCGACAACGCGGAACTGGAGGAGCCTGTATATGACTTGCAGCTATGCCACATTCCAATAAACAATGGCAGGGTGCCACCTTCCACTTTTCATTTTTTTTTTAATTTATTTATTATTATTTTTAAACTATCCAGACACGACAAAATATGAAGGATGTCCCGGCTGCTCCAATTGCATTGACTTTTCACCACAAACCAATAGAAGTCTTGAACTTGTCTCTTATCTGAACGTACATTATACCCACTGAGGTCAAGGGTCACGCAAAGAAATAGGCCCTCAATATGATTCCATACTGTAGCTTGAAGATAAAATAAATGGCTATTTTACAATGTCGCTTTAATCGGGGTGATCTCAGATGATCACAAACCGTGTTTTTTTAAATTGAGGCGCAGATGTCAGAGGATATCGCGATTGAGAAACACGTGAGAAAACCGGCGGGAGGGTGACTGTAATAAGTCAGCGCATTTGAAACATGATAAACAAAGTCCTCTTTATCACCGGTACCTCCAATAGATTTGATGTTGCCACCAAGTCGTAAATCTCCATGCAGTGACATTTGCTCGGATAAGTCAAAGGTCACGTGGTAGCGAAACGCATCAATAAGTAACCACGCTGCCGATTGCAAACATTCCCCTCAACTGTTACGTGTGTTGACTTGTTTACGTGCTAATGGCGCACGGAAAAGCTTTTCACTGGAGTTGGCAAACCAATCGTTTTGTATTTGAATATCAATATTTCATCAGTTGAGTTTTGTTCGGTGCTCCGCGAGCGGAAATGCCTTGCGCGTGGTTCACGCGAGCGAGCGCATGTGGACGTTTGTGTGTGTTTAACGGTGACTCAGTAACCGGACAATAGTCAGCTGCTGACTCCCGCTGACCTTGGCGCCCTTTTCTCCAGATCGGAAGCCAACGACCTGGCGCTCCGCCTCGCCCGCCAGTACTCGGGCAGCCAAGACATCATCACCCTGGACAAGTGCGTAAAAACATGCGTGGCCCCGGCCCGGCCCCTGACCCCCAACTTCGATGACGCGTTTGTATTTTCTTGCAGCGCCTATCACGGCCACGTGACGTCGCTTATTGAAATCAGCCCCTACAAGTTGCACCATCTGGCAGACGCGCCGCTGAAGCCATTTGTCCACGTGGTGAGTGCGATTAAATCTCCATCGCTCAACTGGACCTGCCAAGCCCGCTGCACAGTGAATCCGTTAACGTGTTACGACGTGCGATGCCTTTGCTCAATAATGGATGCAATTTCAAGTCACCGGTAATCAAAAGCATTACTCTATCGAATATTGCAATCTGATTCAATTTACACTTTATGACAGCGTTAGCAAAATCTTCAAGGAAGTCAATGGCAGATCATTGCAACCGGGCTGCAGAAGCAACAGTTTGGTTCACGCATGGTTTGCGCGTGTAACAAAACTAGCAGCCAAACGGATAGTAAGATAAACGAAGCAAGGCACCAAGTAACTAGGGTCGCGGGGGGTGCTGGAGCCTATCCCAGCTGTCTCCGGGCAGTAGGCGGGGGACACCCTGAATCGGTTGCCAGCCAATCGCAGGGCACACAGAGACGAACAACCATCCACGCTCACACTCAAACCTAGGGACAATTTAGAGTGTTCAATCAGCCTGCCACGCATGTTTTTGGAATGTGGGAGGAAACCGGAGCACCCGGAGAAAACCCACGCAGGCCCGGGGAGAACATGCAAACTCCACACAGGGAGGCCGGAGCTGGAATCGAACCCGGTACCTCTGCACTGTGAAGCCGACGTGCTAACCACTGGACTACCGGGCCGCCCTTCACAATAATTCATTCATTCATTCATTTTCCTAACCGCTTGATCCTCACTAGGGTCGCGGGGGGTTCTGGAGCGTATCCCAGCTGTCTTCGGGCAGTAGGCGGGGCACACCCTGAATCGGTTGCCAGCCAATCGCAGGGCACACAGAAACGAACAACCATTCGCACTCACACTCACACCTAGGGACAATTTAGAGTGTTCAATCAGCCTGCCATGCATGTTTTTGGAATGCGGGAGGACACCGGAGTACCCGTAGAAAACCCACGCAGGCCCGGGGAGAACATGCAAACTCCACACAGGGAGGCCGGAGCTGGAATCGAACCCGGTACCACTGCACTGTGAAGCCGACGTGCTAACCACTGGACTACCGGGCCGCCACGGCACCAATAAACGTTTTTTAAAAAGTTTCTGGCGACAACCATGAAGCATTATGGGTGGAATGATGTCAAGGCTTCGCCAAGTCATGTTTTCAGCACGCTGACGTCTCGCGCGGTGATACCAATGAAGGCATTTGCCTTTTCAAATCGGAAAGACACTCGCTATATTCAATTGGTGACAACTTAGGATGAAAATATTAAGCTTGACTGTACACTCCGTTGTCAACAAAGTGTTATTTAGCCCCCCCCAAAAAAAAAAATCTAATTTGAAGAAGCATTTTGGCGTAGCAGCACGGCACCTTCAAGTTTACAAAGTCCCAACAGGTTGTGTGAAGCAAAGCTAAGACTCGTGAATGAATATTTTTGTTGTATTTATAAACATTTGTGTACTTATGTTAATAAGATAAGAAAAACTTTATTGGTCTAGCAATGGAGAAATTCCCAATTCACGCAGCAGCAAAGTTATGAAAGGAAGAAGTAGAAGAATAAAATATAGGAGCTGCTGGAAAGGCAGCCACTCTCGCGGCGCCATTTTGAAGTCAAAATAACACAACACATAAGACACAGACAGTCGTGCAATGAAGTCTTGAAATACTTTTTTTTTACGAATAAATAGACCATATATGTTCAGTGAACTACAGATCCTCATACTTGTATATATAAAAACAGTCATGTGTACTTAAAAAAAAAAAAGGCTGTTTTCATTTTATATTTTCAATCACAACTTAATATTAAAATGCACTTCCCACCACTTGTCATTTTGAAGCCGTTTTGTGTTTCCTCCTCAGGCCTTGAGCCCGGACGTCTACCGAGGCAAATACAAACGGGACCACCCTGATCCTGCCAAAGCATACGCCGATGAAGTCCGAGATATCATCGCGCGAGTGCAAAGTCGAGGAGGCAAGGTGCTGCCAGCCATGTCAAGCCAGTTGAACCCTGAACAGTAATGCGAAGGTCAAAAGAGGTCGTCCGGTTATCCCGACGTGCTTTCTACCCCGCAGATTGCCGCTTTTATTGCCGAGTCACTGCAAAGTTGCGGCGGGCAGGTCATCCCCCCTGCGGGATACTTTCAGCAAGTGGCTGAGTACGTGCGCATGAGAAATAAATCGAAAAAAGTGTCCCGTTGTTGTTTAACCGACTCCTCCCTCGTCCTCCGCCGCAGGCACGTCCGGAAGGCAGGCGGACTCTTTATCGCCGACGAAGTCCAGGTGGGCTTCGGACGGGTCGGCAGCCACTTCTGGGCGTTCCAGCTGCAGGGCGACGACTTTGTGCCCGACATTGTCACCATGGGCAAGCCCATCGGCAACGGGCATCCCATGTCGTGCGTTGTCACCAGCAGGGAGGTGGCCGAGGCCTTCATGTCGTCGGGAAATGAGTATTTCAACACGGTAAGACCCACGCGCTGCACGATGGTCACGACGGATGCCGCCTCTGATTCTGGGATGTCCCATTTTTCCACCCCTGGGAGCTTTTTTTTTTTTTAATGGCTCACCAACTCTACCTTCATGGATGGACATGAACTTCTAAAAAAAACTTTCAAGACCCCATGCTTGAATTCAACAGAAAGGCAGCCATTTTGAGGTGTCTGAACTCCTAATAAGGACTTTGACGAGCCAAATGTTAACTTTGCGGTGTGCTGCGGTCTAACTTTGTCATGAAGCGTCAAAGGCCTAAAAAAAAAGAAATAAGAAGAGCCCACAACATAAAATGAAAAGAGAGCTGCCTCAAAGAAACAATATTTGCAGTGCTACTTGAGATTCAGGTTCATCGCCGCAGGCGATTGTTACTTTTCATATTTTCGCTTTTCATACGGTGCAACTGGCTTGCAAAGGAGGTCTTCAAAATGGCTGCCAAAAAAAACAAAAAAAAAGACACTGTATCTTCAGAAGGCGGCCCGGTAGTCCAGTGGTTAGCACGTCAGCTTCACAGTGCAGAGGTACCGGGTTCGATTCCAGCTCCGGCCTGCCTGTGTGGAGTTTGCATGTTCTCCCCGGGCCTGCGTGGGTTTTCTCCGGGTGCTCCGGTTTCCTCCCACATTCCAAAAACATGTGTGACATGCGTGGCAGGCTGATTGAACACTCTAAATTGTCCCAAGGTGTGAGTGTTAGTGCGGATGGTTGTTCGTCTCTGTGTGCCCTGCGATTGGCTGGCAACCGATTCAGGGTGTCCCCCGCCTACTGCCCGAAGACAGCTGGGATAGGCTCCAGCACGCCCCGCGGCCCTAGTGAGGATCAAGCGGCTTGGAAGATGAATGAATGAATGAATGAATGAATCTTCAGAGGCAGGACTTTCTGCAATTGTGGTCAAAATGAGGGAATAGTAACTTTTGACACACACCAGCCTGTGTGTGTGTGTGTGTGTGTGTGTGTGTGTGTCTGTGCATGCGTGTGTGTGTGTGTGTGTGTGTGTGTGTGTTTGTGCGCGTGTGTGTTATGGCAGTTCGGAGGCAATCCAGTGTCGTGCGCTATTGGCCTGGCTGTCCTCGACGTGATCGCCAAGGAGGACCTGCAGGGTAAAGCCTTGCGAGTCGGAGGTTACCTGACCTCGCTGCTGGAAAAACAAAAAGAGAAGCACCCGCTTATCGGTGACATCAGGTACACTCGAGTCCGAAAAGAGTGTGCCGGTGGCTGCCGGGAATGACCCGTGTGACCGCCCCGCAGGGGTCGGGGCCTGTTCGTGGGAGTGGAACTCGTGAGGGACAGGTCAACGCTCACACCCGCAACGGCGGAGGCCCAAGAGGTCATATATCGGTAAGAGACGTCCACGTTTGACGTGAATGTGCCCAACCGAAACGCACTTTGACCCTTTTTTGCAACCAGTTTGAAAGACGAGCGCGTGCTGCTCAGCGCCGACGGGCCGCACCGCAACGTGCTCAAGTTCAAGCCCCCCATGTGCTTCAACACTGATGACGCCGACTTTGTGGTGGATAAAATGGATGCCATTCTCACAGGTGTGATGGGAAGTTCTCAAGCTCGTTGGGGGGGGCGGGGATTGGGGGTGTTCAAACACCTCAAAATTCCTTCAGAATAAAACGAATTTAGCAAAAAAAAAACAATTCACGGCAAGTCAAGTATTTATGGCTGTTATCGGCGCTTTTCGTGATAACTCGATACACTGAAATAAGGCTAGTATCAGCCTGATGCTAGGAATTTGTCAGCAAATCTGAAATATTTTCCCGGAGTTGCGGATGAATCAAAAAGGTCAAAAACGTTTGACATTTTCCATAAATTTCACCTGAAACTGAACTTTCACCTCTTTGTGAGTACTCCCATTTTTTACGCCAGATTTTCTCTTGGTGAAATCACACAAAATATTTTTTTTTTGTTTGTTTGTGGCCCAAAAATTCGTCATGTCATTTTGAGAATTCTGAGTGCACTGTACTCTTTTTAAAAAAAAAAAAATTTTCCTTACCCCACACAGAAATTGAAGCAGCCACCGGTTTGAACACCACCAACGCAGTGAATGGTAAGAATGACGTCAATAAAAGAAAGGGCTACTATCAAAAGAAAGCTCATTTCATACATAGCGGGAAGTACTTCTAACCATCAACACAACAATCTTCAACAGTGAAGCAACTGAGGGGTGGGGCGGGGGGTTGTTAATGTAGATATTATATAGAAATATAATATATAGAATTATATATAGAAAAATTATATATAGAAATTAAAGGTAACACAGTTTTCTTTGCATAAGGTCGCGCAGGATAAACACGCTTTGCATCGCCATCGCAGCAGCTTGGGAAACAAGGTGTCAAGGCATCGTGTGACTGAGCAAGCAAAAAAAAAAGGATAAATATGGTATTTTGAGGACTTGACCTAGTCAAGTACGCAACACGAGAAATGCAAGTTAACATGAGCCGTGCGCTGACTTGTTGGTGCTGAAGGAGTTGATCTCGACAGGACATTTTAGGACATCAGCTTAAAGAATTCTGAAGTGAGGAACAGCGGGATGCGCGCTCATGAGGCAAAAGCCACCCAATGATCCTGTAAGGATGATTTTTTTTTTTGGGGGGGGGTTGCTCTGAAGAGCAGCATGCACATTTGAGGGTATGACTCGTGCAATATGTTCCTCTTGAGATGTATTTGTGAGTGATACTCATGTTTTCTTTCTCACCCTCAACGAAAGCTTTAGAGTCATTAAAGCTACCCAGCGTTCTTCCTTTCTGAATTCTGATTGTAATTTCCCCATTGCGGGACAAATAAAGGATATCTTAATCTTAAATGCAGCACTATGCAATCACGTGGTGTTCGGGTGAGTTATTTCGATCGGGATTTTTCCTCAATCAACTTCTACCACCGCAAGCGCTTCGGAAAACAGCTTTATTTCAGGACTGCGTAACAAAAACATTAATTACAAAAAAAAAAATCCCACTTCATGTTTCATTTGCAATGCTGGTTGTTTGTCACTCTTAATAATTTCTGCAGCAACGTCAGTGCTTTCAGTCCAGATGAATTAGATCATCCACAGTTGAATTCATCCCACGAGATATCCCCTAGTGAGAGGGAATTAAAAAAAATAAATCAGTGGGTCAAACAGGACAGAATGGTCGCAAACAGTCAACGTTTCCGGAGACTTACGGCAACTTCATGCGCATGAAAACTCGGGCCATGAAGAAGCTAAGGATGACGCTGACGAAGCCGATGAAGAGCAACAGGAAGCGGTTAAGCTTGGGGATGTTGGGCGCGTTGGAGCGGTCCAGGATGATGAAACCCAGGCCTCCCATGGTGAACAGGAAACTGGACGCCAAGCCCTCCATGATGTACTGGCCGTTCACCCTGCAGAAGGCACAAAAGACGCTCGCATCATTTGCGTCATAGTGCCAATGTGGGCGATGCGCTCACCTGTATGCCAGAAACGCCACCGGTCGCTGGTGTCCGTGCTCGTCTGTCATCGAGCCCACGCTCGGCGGCTCCACAATCACATCATAGATGATACCTGGCAGGAAAAAAAAATCATCAGCGCTTCAAATAATTCAGCAAAAATACACTTTTTATACCAAGTAGCCCCTCAAAAAAATAAAACTTTGATCTCCATGTAGCATGTCATGACCTATATTAAAACACAGGGGGTAGTAGACAAACATAAGTTCCATTATCCTGAACTACATCACAGTTCAAGCTTTACAGTCCAGTTTATTGCATATTTTTTTGGAAAGAGTTTCCACAAACTGTTCATTTTTGGTCAATTCGGAAATGTCACAATGTGTTGATGTTTGCATGAGTTTTTGATTTATGTTTGACACATGCATTTAATTTGCTGCCTTCTCAGCCATGTCACCATTAGTAAAGATGCTCTGTCTAACCTTTTATTTTAAATAAAGGTTTAATAATAAAAAATACCGAAATAAATGTCAAGCAGAGCAACAACACAACAGGTGGGGCCATTACGTCATGTTGCAATATATTCAGATGAAAACATTTCTTGGAAAATACATTCAATCTATTAAGTATTATTACAAAAAAAAGGCTCTGAGAACAATATAGATTTGAAGGTGAAATTAAAGGTGTCTATCTCAACTTTTATGCCCATAACATGTTGTAGCATTATGCTACATTATTACATTATACAAGAAAAATGTTATCGTTGCCCTTGTAACTCCTTTATATTTATATCATTTGTATTTCTTGATCATTATATTGACTAACTGCCCTATTTTTTTTTGTTATATATCGTATGACTGATGACAATTGTTTTTTATTGACTACTGTTGTGGCTTCTGCATTTTGGAATTTGAAAAACGCACACGCACTCAAAAGCAAACAAAAACAGACTGTCCACGAGTGACGTCGAAATTATGCGACTGCCGAGACGTCATTAAGTGCGAGCCCGAACTCTTTCCATTAGGTTAACTACGAAGTTGTATCTATTAGAAAATGTCTTCAAGCCAATGAAACGAGTGAAGGTTTGCCAACAACACATCTTCAGTCGGCCGTTTTACTGCACTAATTGGCAGCTCATGCTAGCTCGGTTAGCTTGGTTCCTTTCCATCTTTTGAGGCAAAATCCACACGCTGGGCAGTACTTGTCTCATTTTATGTTTGAACACTACCACTGCGCTGCAATGTGTTGTGTTGTGTCGCCTGTCTCTGGAGTTTGCGAGTCGGTAAGTCGCCGGGCTCACCTCCAGTGATGAGAAAGTAGGAAAGGATGACGAGCGCGTAGACGCTCATGGCCGACGGCATGTGCAGCCAAGACGGCTTCTTCAGCTTCACGTTGGGACATTCGAGCACAGTGAATGGGATGCTGTACAATGTCTCCATTACGTTGCCGAACGAATCAAGGCGAAGTTTGGCGTTCCGCTTGCTGCTGCTGCTGCCTGACGTCGCGGAAGCATTTGGTGACGTGTCCCGGAAGTTCGCGAGTGACGTTTTTCCCTTTTGCGCAAAAAAAAAGTTTAGTTCGCTTTCGCCTTTCGTATCACATTTTTTCGTAGAAAGTAACTTAACCAAATGAAATTGGGTTGAGTAATATGCAACTATGTATGTATCACGATTGCTACTGAGAAATAAGTGTTTGCACGCATAAGTATGCCACGCTTCAAGTTTTTGAATTTACTCAATATTTCGTCGAGCTCTTTCACGAAATATAATCATCTGAATCCAAAAGCCATAAATCTACGTCATAAATGGATCTGGATTTTATTTTATGCACCCGCATGGTGAAATAAAATGAAATTAAACACATCAGTGTACATGCTCGTGTCAGATATTTTATTAGTAAGAAAAGGTGTTCATGTTTTTATTGGCACACTGGCCCCCAGATGTGTGTACTGTTTGCCATTTTTCCAAATACATGAATTGAAAAGGAGTTTGACAACCGCTGCACTTCATAACAAAAATGTCTTGTGTTTTATGGCCAATGTTGGAAAAAAAACTGCCAAACAGCAATGAAAACAAAGGACAAAAGTGGACCTGTCCTCAACCCTTTTTTAAGTACACAAATAAACTGTCTTGTTATCATTTAAGGCAGTGTATTGAACAGTACACTTATGGGGAAAAAAGTAAGTTTTGGTTGCACATGATTAAAATGCAGTACTTGATGTAATTTTCTACTCTTTTCTAAAAAATAAAAAAAAAAATCAAATGTTACTTTTTTACACATTTTAATTATGTGCAACCAACGTGCATGCCTGAATAGGTAACTCCACTGGAATCAAAGAATTGTTTTGGGTTTTTAATCCAATGAATTTGATGTACCCCTTCAGGGATCCCACGGGGTACAGTACACTCCAGCATCAAGATGCAACTTGGTAATAAAAAAATAGTTGAACTCACACAATCTTTTGGGTTTTTTTTATTATTTATTGTGGCATTACAGACAGACATTTTACTTAGACTTCTGGCTCTGTGCTTGCGCCTTGAGCACCTTGACGACAATCTTCTGCTCCTCAATCAGGAAAGCGCGCTTGATCCTAGAAAAAGGTGAGATGTTTATTTGAATTAATGTAAGCGACCCCCCCCCCCCACCTCCCTAAACTGTACTTTTTTTGTGTTGTTTTTTTTTACCTGTCACGCACACTCTTGGCACACATGGAGCCTCCATAAGCCCTGCTGACGTGCTTCTTTGTTTTTGAGAGCCTCTTGAGAACCTGAGGTCTTACAGCCCGGATCTGGGAAGAACGGGCCACCAAATAAGAGCCTACACAAGGTATCAAAGTCACAGAGCAGCTCTGGCATGTTTTCTTCGACTTACTCCACGCAGTCTTCCTGGGTAGATGCCGCATGACGATTTGGGTGCTTTGCCCCTCTTTTTGGTGTACAGATACACGATGCGGTTACCAGGCGTCCGGGACCTGCAAGACACGCCAAGCGGGCGTTACACGGCTGCACAAGGAGCCGCAAACACTAAAACGCAGTGGGCACCTACAGTCTGGTCTTGTTGGACGCTGTGTTGTAGGACAGCCTACGTCGGTAAGTCAGGCGCTGCACCATTTTCTAGCTGCCAAAACATAATAGTGGCGTTAAAATGGCCAGCGCGTTCGTCGGCGGAACAAATGTCACGACAACAACCACGGGAATCTCCCATGGAAAGAGTCGCTTCGAACACAGAAGCGACTTAAACGTTTCCACTAAACTTGGCTTGTTGTTACAGCAAAAGCTCAATGATGCGAACCGGCACTGGCCTCACGATGTATGCTTTGAAAATAAAACTCCCAAGCTGCCGAATAGAAAAATGATCACACAAACGAAAGAGTCAACATACTCTAAATATCTCTGTATCGTGAGGTCGATTGTAAACTCATATGTGCGGCGGATTAAAATAGATTTACAAACGGCAATTTAGCAGAGTTTCTATGGCCGCCATACCTGCTATCGCCGTCACCGGAAGAGGAAGAAGGAAGGCAGATTTGGAAGGCTTGAGCCTTGCCGGTTGTTGCCATGCCCTCTAATGGTGAGGATGATGTATTGCACGGCTCTTTTCCAGGCGCATGTGTTCAAAACCTATGAGTACCAATTCAATTCCTCCTAGTAAAAAAAAAAGGCTAACAAGTTAGCTTTGGAGAAGGCTTTGTCATAAAAAAAAAACAAAATAATGCAAAATTAGCAAATGATTACTGTACTCCTTTATGTGTCATGTCATATTGTATCGATGTATTTTAATGCAGAAAACAGTATGTTTTAACTGGCACAAGACACAACACATAAGCCATGCATCATTATTGAATCTGATTCTTGAAGCCTGTGGAAAGCAATAACTTGCTTTTTTTCTGTTGTCATTCTTCATGCTAATTTTACAAAGTGAGGAGCGCAAAGTGCACATTTAAAACAGTGAATTGTGTTTTATTAACATTGAAAAAGCCACATCATTATTAATGATTACATTTGAAGCCAACAATAGTATTTCAAAGAGAAAAGTTGTACAGAGAAATTGTGCACGTTTGTATTTAATAAGTGGGCAGATGGCACACAGCACATGTCTGAAAACAAAAAAAAAAGACGGCCAGGTATTTATCAAAGTCATCCAACAGATGGAGAGCTTGGCAAGCTTTTTATGCGCAGCATTCACACAAGCAAGTTCAGCGATGAGTGGGACAATGCAGACGTCTTCTTAAAGTCAGGGGAAATTTGGTTGCGTCTTGCCCATGAACAGTTTTCACAACTGAAGCTACCCACATGATTTCCGATTAGGAGTGCCACACTCACTTTTATCACGAGAAACATCGTGGTTCTCGTTTCTCTTAGAGGGTGGTTATGACTATGATAATCAATCCATCCGTCCATTTTCCAATCTGCTTATCCTCACGATGTACATTGGCGTGCTTGAGCCTATCCCAGCTGTCTTTGGGCAGCAGGCGGGGTACACCCTGAACCGGTTGCCAATCGCAGGGCACACAGAGACGAACAACCATCTGCGCTCACACTCTCACCTAGGGACAATTTAGAGTGTTCAATCAGCCTGCCACGCATTGTTTTGGAATGAGGGAGGAAACCAGAGTACCCGGAGAAAACCCACGCAGGCGCGGGGAGAACATGCAAACTCCACACAGGTGGGGCCGGAGCTGGGATCGAACCCACGACCTCTGCACTGTGAGGTCGACGCGCTTAACCAGTCACCCACCGGTGACCACGATGAAAATCATAAATATGTAATCATCATCTCGTTAACCAATTGCAAATACACATTTGGCCTTGCGTGATGATTGAATTCACAAGACGTGGGGGGGAAAAGAGGAATTATGCAACCGTTGTTCAATTTATGTTCATAAGGAGACTTGGTAAAAATTATAATAAAAAATTAAAATGGATGCCAAAAAAGAAAAAAAACCCAGCAAAATTCCTGCGAAAATGAAAGGACCTTACCCATTTTGCAAGAAACGTGAAGTGAATTTGGCACTTATTTTGCTTTGGCGAGGCCAGCTCTTGCCCCCTTGGCCTCGAGTTTGCCACCTGTTTTAAACAATGTGATTTGATCCACATGCGGGGTGGTGCATGAGGGATTAACCTGCTTTTCAGAAGATTCGTATTAAGGCCTCCACACACACACACACACACATACACACACACACACACAAAATGAGGAACATCTGCAGTTTAATCTCATCAAATGTAATCATTTCCAAAGTCTGTGTCCTAATTAAGATCCACATTGAAGGTATTTTATTTGAGTTTACAACTCATTAATTTGGGGCGGGGGGTGGCATGTCATTGCGGACTGGTGAAGCACGTCACCTCAAGCAAACCCCATTACGCAATCCTCCCTGACTGCCCGCCACGCCACCCCCCCCCCCCTCCCTTCCACTTCTCCTTGGCCATTCCATGTAATCTGCTGAGAGTTAAACCTGCTGCTGCCGTTTAATATATCTACTGCGATTAGAATGGAATCATAGCTCACGCTTTTGCCTTCCCGAGGACATTGGAACATGAAATAGCCTCAAGGGCAGCCCCGCACCTTCCCTTCACTGGACAGTTTGCCTCGTCACCGAGTATTTGTACTCTGTTACTTGGCTTCGTCCCACCGACATGCACCAGCTGGACCGTTAACCTCAGGATTCACCTTATCATCATCATCCCCATGTCGATTTCTTCTTCCCTTCGCACAAAACCCGCAAAGCTTCCCGAGTGGCCCCTCGGCACATCTGGCGGGCTCTTTTGTCTTCCGCCCACGCAAAGCCATGAAATATTAAGCGGCCATATTCCTCTGCCAAAGGTCAGGTGGTGTCATCCCCGTGTTATTTTGAGCTGAAGCCAGCGGATCAATACGCTTCTTTTTTTTGGTGGGGTCTTCTTTGTCCTGCAATCCGCCACAGAAAGCGGACACTCGGAGTGTGTTGGAAGGGAACGTCTTCGTTAGCGGCTGTGCCCCAAAATAAATAAATACCAGTAAATAAATAAATACATCAGGCGGCCCGGTAGTCCAGTGGTTAGCACGTCGGCTTCACAGTGCAGAGGTACCGGGTTCGATTCCAGCTCCGGCCTCCCTGTGTGGATGTTCTCCCCGGGCCTGCGTGGGTCTTCTCCGGGGTGCTCCGGTTTCCTCCCACATTCCAAAAATATGCATGGCTGGCTGATTGAACACTCTAAATTGTCCCTAGGTGTGAGTGTGAGTGCGAATGGTTGTTCGTCTCTGTGTGCCCTGCGATTGGCTGGCAACCGATTCAGGGTGTCCCCCGCCTACTGCCCGGAGACAGCTGGGATAGGCTCCAGCACCCCCCCCCGCGACCCTAGTGAGGATCAAGCGGTTAGGAAGATGAATGAATGAATGAAATAAATACATCACAATTTGTTAGGATATTTTATTTTCAAGAGAAAATAAAAGTCCATCAATCATCTAAACGGCTCATTAAAAATCATTAGATAATGATGGGAAAGACACTTTCACAAATTCATACTTTGCTCGGAAATCACAACAGCGATTGTGTGAAATGGCTGCCGCGTGTTGGCACTTGAGATCGCAGAATCCTCTGGTGGTCTGCAACAACATGATAAGGATAAGTGTTTCGGATAATGGGTAGAAGATGATGAGGCTCCCTCCAGTGGTTTTAACGTTCAAGACAGCTTGAGTGGAAGATGGACCATTTGTAAAAGGGCCCAAATATGCATTTGTGTTCATTTTCATAAGAAGGTGTTTGAAACAAGAGAATCAAAGTCTTAAATGACTGATAATGGAATGAGCATCTTCAGAAGACACATCAATCTTTTTTTTCCTTTGTGGAGTAGTTTTGCGAATCAATGACTTAATTTGAGGAGCAACTTTCTAATTTGTGGAGGGTTATTTTGTTTGTTTGTTTTTTTTGCAGGTTAATCCGAAGGACTTTTAAGCAATGGTTTTTGTTCAACAAAAAATATATAATGACAATAAAATGAATTTACAATTGATTTCCCTTTGTTTTTATTCCTTTAATACACATTTTGAATAGCACAATTTTTTAGCTGATTTGGTTTAAAAAAAAAAAAAAAGAAAAAGCTATCCTGTCATTGTCACGTTGCGTGGTGGTGGTGGACCCCAAAAAGCAGACAGGAGGGAGGAGCGGGGTGTATTTGAACAAGTGTATTGATAAAACACAGAAAACTAAATCTAAAACAAAGTTATGAAAACAAATCCAAAGTAACAAATAAAAACCATGGCAGAAACTAAAAACTCTCAATAACAAAAACATGACCAAAACATGACTGAAACAAACATGACACTAGCAAAAAAGCAACATTGACCCGACCACTCCTGGTCGAGTGCGAGTCCTTTTATAGCCATAATCGCCTAACAACCAACAGGTGTCCCGCTGCAGGGAAAAGCCCCACAGTGCCACCTGTTGGTCACAAACCGAAACACGACAGTCATGTCATTTTGAGAATCTTTTATTGTGCAGACCTCAAAAGTCAGTCAAAACTCTATTGTGAAATCAAACATAACATTATTGATGAATTAGACAGATTTCACACTGTATTAATATACCTTTAAGCTAATAGGCCAAACCTCATGGCTGACGTACAATATAGAAGATGATTCATTTCCGGTTCCAGTTCAGTTTAGTGTGTTTGATTTTCTTTCCAGAATCCAGATACTTCTCAAACACTCAGCTATTTTGCTGTCCGACCTTAGATGACCTTAGACGACCTTAAACATGCTAGCCATGTCAGTCTTAGGTTAGCTTAGCCTTTACATGCCTTCTCCGCGTTTTCTCATCATCCCTTCAGGAGTATGAGACATGTCAGAAATGTAACTCCGTTTGCTATCACGCAGGCGATGATTACTGTTTAGGAGCGACTCCAGAACGTGTTTAGGCGCGCGAATCGCCAGCCCAAGTTGTTGTTAGCTAGATGCTTCCAAGTCAAACGCATTGAGCTTCCCCTTGACCTCTGACTATCCGCGCTAGGTGACGGGAGCCCAGCGAAGCTTTTTTCAAGCCGTCTCCGTCATCCGTCTACTTTCTTTGGACGGTTGTCCCAGCGTTTGATTCAAATTTTTGCTGTTTGATGTGTATTAACGAGGCGCAAAATACACATTTTGACCAACAAACTGCAATATGAAAATACTTATTTTGCGCCTTGTAGCAGTAAGTTATTTTGGCATTAAAACTTTGGAACAGAAACAATTCATACAATTTGAATAAATTTAATTCTGGGCTTTGCTGTATTTGTTTGGCAAGTCGTGTATGGTGAGAGCACACTTTGTGTCCCGGAACTTATATCTTCAAAGTGGAAGAATTGGAATACGTGCAGCCTTCTTTAAAAACTCGCCAGCATTGGCGATACGGTCACGCAGCCAATTAAAGAGCCTCACTGATCGATTGTTTTTCCCAGAATCCCACCGATTGCTTTTTAGATGTGCTGACGGGTTTTTGCCGAGCGGCAAGTGGTCCGGCCCCCGAGCTTCTGATTTGAGGCTTCCAGCATTTCATCCGTCGCGTGTGACTGAAAGACGTCATTGATAGACCTTTACAATCATGCTAGCTCGATAGCTCGCAGGGCTCGCTCAATTGTCCTTCCCCGTTCACTGGAAAAACGCGCTTGCTTATCATCACTCTATCTGCCCCCCCCCCCCACCCTCACCCCGGTTCCCCCTGCCCCACTGCTGACAAATCCATACAACTATGCGGAGCACAAAGACTCGGATTTAGCCGCCAGGCCCGAGCGAGGGGTGGGGCGGGATGTGCCGTTTCATAAGGGGGCGCGGCAAGGCTACCATGGAAATTTCTCTTGTTTTTGTCAAATCAAAACAAGCATGCCCCCCCGACCCCCTCCCTTCATGACCCACGCGTGACCAGTCAACAGTTTTATGCTGGAAAGGTACCCGGACCGCGAGCGGCGAGGCTGCCAAGCCATTGTTGGGTGGGTAAAACGAGCTGACAGCCTGGAGGGATCTGGTTCGATGAGAAAACTATCGACGGGCGTCATAGGGAGAGTTGGCGTTCCAGCCGCGTGCGCTGATTCGATGGACTTTTCCGACAGGTCATCTTTTAGTGCATTTTAATGAAGAGGCCCGCTATCACTCACATGAGAACATCCCCCTCTCATTGCCTTACGTGTCCACTCAGCAGTCCCTTTAATCACCTTGAAAAGTTGATGAGACTTGCCAGCGAGGGGCCTCTGAGGGGCTCCTCGAGGTTTCGTGCTGACTTTTATGAAGGGGATGACGCTTGGTAAATGTCCGCGTCCGTTTCGGGTCAATCCCAAACACATTTTGAGGATTTCACTGAATCCTAAAGTGTCGATAGCGTGAGGCTGCGCCCTTTCATGTGATCTGCCTCTGTGTTCCCTGTTAGGTAACAGAAGGCCAGATTGGGGGGGGGGGGGGGGGGGTTGATGGGCGAAGGTCAATCAATCAGGTCAGTCGATCATGATTTATTATATATACTGTTGCAGGATGTCACATGTAGTTCTGGGGGGGGGGGGGACAAAACCGAAGCACTTTAGGGGTCGTGGCTCACATTCTTCCACCCCGAAGTGCTCTGGCACCTGCCTATTGTTTCCACAAGTTCTGAAAAGGTCTCTTGTTGTTGCGGTTTTGTCCCTTGAGGCGTTCCACTGGGTCGGCACCACCACTGGAAACCCACACGGTGTTTTGGAGTCCACCAATCCACCGTTTGAGTTTAGCGTGTCGTGAAAATCCAGGGAAAAAGGCTGAAAAATGCGCTCAGTGCATTACTTTAAAAACAACAACAACCGAAAATGGTGACAAGCATGTAATATGCGTTTTCCCCGAAAAACTGGAAGAAAGGGTGAGGGGGTGGGGGAAGCCTGGAAAAAAAAACGGTAGTGATCCAAAATAGGAAAAAGTATTTTTTTAAAAATCTGTGGAATTGCGAATATTCATGGGTCGGCGGTCATATTCTGTTGTAATATCACCGATCACCACTAGATGGCAGACGGGTCTTAGCTGCGCTGACACTGGGTCATGAGCTTGGTTTTTGCAGAATGCAACCGCGAGGTCCCCAAAAATTGCTTCATTTCGCCCGCCATGCCTTTCTGTGCGGCGTCCGCCTTGCGTACATTTTCCGATACTGCGCACGTACAAAAATGTCTCCCCGGTGTGGACGGTCGGTCCCCTGTGTAAACACGTGGGGACCGTCAAGCTTACACCAACCTTGAGACTGCCCTATGTTACAATGTGAGTAGGCCTCCTAAATTGTATTTTACTTATTTATTTATGTATTTTTGTGGCTTTGGAATCATATGCTGGACATTGTAGCTAATCATGTTTAATTTTTTGTGTGTGTGTGTGTGTGAGAATAAGCATGCAAAATGAGTTGTTGCGCTTAATGTTGGTTTCTTATTGAGCAGTTTTGTGCTGTCCTTGAATGGTTATAAAAAGTCAAATCAAATCAAAGCTTATTTTTTATGCAAGTCCTTGAAAAAAAAAAGACAGAATGCGGTTATTGTGTTGTTTGCTTCAAAGCTTTTGTTCATGGCAAAGAATAGTGAATTCTTTAAGATAAGATAAGATATCCTTTATTCGTCCCACAATGGGGAAATTTACAGCCTCCAGCAGCATGAATGTATGTAGAAAGAAGACAGGAGAAAGAGAAAAAAAACAACAAACATCTTTCAATTAAATACAATATGAATTTGTTGTTATAAATGTGTTATTAACAATGTACTATATTAAGGGCATGCATTTTTCTTATATGCGCATATTTTGTCCAATTGTGGCCCCTCCAGCATTTCAGTAGCCCAACCCTGAGCTATAGCGTGCACTGCTGTAGTTCGTGGAAGAAATGTGAGTACGCCGAATCCCCCGTTGCCCCGTCTTGCATGTAACCTTGAAATGACCTTTATGTCGGCTTCCCCATCAATCAGCCTCCGGTCTGAAGCACGGCCACCTGTTCGTGCAGGACGCCAGGCCCGAGGACGGGGAGAGGGGATAAAAAGAGGAGGAAAGCTGTCATTGCTCGGTAACCACGGTAACATGCAGCATCACCAAAAGCCATACGCACGCAGCAGCTTGAACCTGGTTGGGGGTGCGCGGAGGGTGGGACTGCGCCTCTTTACCTGACTTTAATCATCTCGATCACGTGCTCGGCCCAGCTCAGCGCGTCACTTGGTCACATTTGCCAATGTTTTTTTTTTTTTTTTTTTTAACAAGCAATTCATGTGTTTGCTTTCATCCGAGCTGGGATGGACGATGCTGAGCCGAGACGGTGAGGCAAGAGAGGAGGCGTGAGCATTTTTTTTCCTCACCCCCACCCACTCCCCCTCTGCCGCCGCCGCCTCCTCCTCCTCCTCTTCTGTCAAAAGCTCCTCCTCTGTCCGTCGCTACAGTCGAGACCGGTGACATTTTTGTGCTCAAAGAGAGCAAGAGGGCACCGGACTGTGAATCTGCAACCCGCCGCTGTCTGTTGCCTCCATCTAAGGTAAGGCGAGATCTTGCAGCCGTGCCGAGTTGCGCATCCGCGTGCAGATTACGCGTTGGGTTGAGGGGTCCCCCCCCCCACCCTCTCCTCTTTCTTTTGATTGAATACAGCCGAGAGGACGAATGCATCACTAAAGGGCAGACTTAACGGCAGCGCGGATGGGCTTTGGCCGTCAAAATAAAGGAAGAATAATAAGAGCCACGGGCTGTTTTCAGCAGCGTCATCACGGTTCGGATGCCCGTTATCCGACGACCTTCTTGTGATTTTTCTTCCTGCAGTTTGGCGCATGCCAAAAAAAAGAATCTGCCCCGATCAAGTTTTGCCATATTTTACGTTGAATATGATCTGCAAGGTTTGATTATTTCGGTTATTATTTTTCTCGGGAATCTGCCCCGATCAAGTTTTGCCATATTTTAACGTTGAATATGATCTGCAAGGTTTGATTATTCGGGTTATAATTTTTCTCGGGAGTCTATTCGGGTTGAGCAAAACGATCGCAGCACTTTGTTGTATGCACTGTCAGAAATGGAGGTAGAGTAGGTGTTCATTTCCATCCCTGAAGGTGTCATCTATTTAAAAAAAAATGGATCCAATTGTGCCACCGGGAGCAAAAAGGTACATTTTGTTCTCAAGATTGACTCAAAGGGCAAAAGAGACAAGCCAGTGTGCCCCCCCACCCCAAACAAAATATACAGCAAAGATCAATTGCAACATGTGTTCTCCTATTGCCGCTCTTGTTATTTAATATTGCAGAGTCGGATGTGGCCCGAAAACGACAACAACGGTCAAATCACATGATGTCAATTTCTCATTGTGTCTTTTCTTCTTTGTTGGTTTTTTTTCCAGCGGAGGCTAATATGAAGGCAACATTTGGCAAGCCCGATCCAGGAAAGTGCCAGCAGTCCTTTCAACGCATTTGAGGCCCAAACCATGTTTTACTATCTCCGGTAAAAACCCGCGCCCCCCCGCCCCGACTTTCCCCTTCATCCTACCAAGCCAGCGAGAGCGAGGCCGCTCCAGACATGCGTCCGCCATGCGTCGACACGGCCGAGCCGCCGGCCGCCTGCGGGAGGAGGGGTCGCCGCTGTTTGCGGAGAAAACTGAGGCCGGCGCGGCTCTTGGGCCTGGTGGTGAGCCTGCTGGCCGTAAGTGCCGTCTCCGTGTGTGCCTTGACGTGGAACTCTGCCGCTTTGAGTGATTCGGCGGCGCCCGGCGAGAGCCTCGGCCAACCGGGCCCGCCCCGCAGGACTCTGCTCTTCAGCCGACAGCCCAAGGAGGCCAACGGATCGTCCGGCGGCAACGAAAGCCAAGGGGAGTACCCGCCGGACCTTTTTGACCTCCAGCAGAAGCGCCGGGGGGCGGTGATCCTCCACATGTTCGGCATGATCTACATGTTCATCGCCTTAGCCATCGTATGCGACGAGTTCTTCGTCCCGGCGCTCACGGTCATCACCGAGAAGCTGACCATCTCGGACGACGTGGCCGGCGCCACCTTCATGGCGGCGGGCGGCTCGGCCCCCGAGCTCTTCACGTCCATCATCGGCGTCTTCATCTCGCACAGCAACGTGGGCATCGGTACCATCGTGGGCTCGGCCGTCTTCAACATCCTCTTCGTCATCGGCATGTGCGCCATCTTCTCCAAGGAGATCCTCAACCTGACGTGGTGGCCGCTCTTCCGCGACGTCTCCTTCTACATCCTGGATCTCATCCTGCTCATCGTCTTCTTCCTCGACAACTTCATCTCCGTGTGGGAAAGTATCACGCTGCTGTCGGGATACGCCGCCTACGTCATCTTCATGAAGTTCAACAGCAACGTGGAGGGATTCGTCAAGAACTGCATGAACAAGAACCAAGTGGTGGAGGTGGAGGTGCAACCCAAGGTGAGTGGGTTTCTCAACCTTCTTCCCCAAAACCGAGAACCCGCGCACCTCCCGTGTCATTTATCTCGCCGTTCCCGATCGATGACCCCCAGCAGAGCGACGCTTTAAAACACGTCAGCTGCGGGAGAAAAAAAAAAATCATCCGCTTTCAGGAGATGAATAAAAATGAGTCAAACGTGTCCCCCCCCCACCCCCCCCCCCCCCCCCCGGGTTAAGCTCTTCAAATTGCGTCCGAGTAACAAATCCTCCCGAGGAAGCCATTTGCGATCCGTTGGCTTCGTTCCCCGTGAGTCGGCACAACCGCAAGCGGCGGAGGTGCGGCCACTTAACGGCCAACGACGCCGCTAAACGCTGCGTTGGGCTCGCTCGGCGGTCGTCCTGGCGCCGGCGTGCAGATTATCAGCGCGGGGGGGTTGGGAGGGGGGGGGGGATTTAGCTTTCCTTGTGACATGAGGTGGAAATGATATTTGGAGAGCATTGTCTCATAAAGTCTTTATTTATTCATTTGCGGGTAGGGGGCGGGGGGCTGGGGGGGGGGGGGGGGGGGTCAGGGTTTGCCCTGAAGACGTGTTTTCAAATTCCACAAGGAAGAGGCGGCACTTTTTTTTTACATTTGGCGATGTCGCACAAGGTTCCGCTCAATCGGTTTGTTTGACAGGCGCGGCGGCTCGTCGCCAGACAAGCGAGGTGACCTTGAGCTGCAAAGCATTCTGGGTGCCGAGGCCGATGACTCAAGAAGTAATAGTAGACGCCCAGCGATGTTTTGCTGCGGGTAATTGGCGTTTGTGTTTTGGGGAGTAGTCAGACGAGTCGTCCGGATTAATTAGGGCAACAACGGCCCGCGCGGAATTGGACCGGATTCTTCCAAAGAGTCGCCATTTTTTCATCATCGCGTCCTGACACTTTGGGGACGCGCGCGTGCGTCTTATTATGGGTTTTAATTGGCAATTTGAGCAGGCGAGTGCCTTCCCGCTCGAATTGTGACACAGATAGACGCAGTGTGACCGGGGGAGGGCCGTCCCTTCAGCCGTGACGTTCCCATGATGCATCAGAACAAAACATCAGGCTCAAGGTGGGACAAATTGCCTTTCTTTTAAGGATGGTGAAAGGTATCATATTGTGGTGACCGTGACAACTCGAGCAATGTATCATCACCTCATCGTATTCCTCCCCCCCCCCCCCCCCGAATTTCGTCGTGACACCAAATATTCAATTCGACAAATTGAATTTGAAAAAGGCGGCCCGGTAGTCCAGTGGTTAGCACGTCGGCTTCACAGTGCAGAGGTACCGGGTTCGATTCCAGCTCCGGCCTCCCTGTGTGGAGTTTGCATGTTCTCCCCCGGGCCTGCGTGGGTTTTCTCCGGGTGCTCCGGTTTCCTCCCACATTCCAAAAACATGCATGGCAGGCTGATTGAACACTCGAAATTGTCCCTAAAGATGAATGAATGAATGAATTTGAAAAAACAAGTCATGGAAAATCGTGACAAGCTAATAGAAATTCTGTTGTCCAATTTAGGTGAAGGACTTGACGGGCTCCGTGGTGGGAATACTTGTAATATCTGTTGTGCCAAAATGAAAAAAAACAAAACAATCTTTTTATTAAGAAACGTAGCAGGCACAGTTTATTTGCGTCAGAGCGCCGCAAGAAATGAGTTGCTCACGTGCGCGTTTGATTAAAAAGGGGCTTGCGGCGTACGCTAGCTTGCGTTGACGATCACTATAAAATGTTTTGCTCATAAACATGCGCCAACTTATCATGACAAAATGTGTGATTGCCATATATGGATTATCTTCGTCAACAACGTAAGGCGGGCACATCAAACATTTTTTTTGTCAGCCAGCAGATTCCAGCGCGGGACCGAAATTTAATTTCGACTTGCGAAGGAAAACAATCGACTCTTAAAACACTCGTTGAGCTTTGAGCCTCCCGGCGGTCCCTCATATTTTGTTGTTCCTGCAACTTAAGCCCCAGAGCCTGTTTTTCCCCCAAAAATCGGGGGCGGAGGGGTGGTGGTGGGTGGGGGCGGGGAGGGGGGGGGCAAAGTCATGCAGCGGAATTGTATTGCAGCAGTCAGTCAATGCGCTAATCCCAGTGCACAGCATGCGATTTGATTTGAGCAGCACAGATGTCGGACGGACGTCTTTACCTATTTGTTCATCCCGACCGTTTTGTTTGTTTATTGAGCGCTTGGTCTGCGGATTAATCTCACCGAGGCTTTTGACCAAAGCAGCGTCGCAAAAAGTGATTATTGCAAAATTTGTTGTGGTGTCGGAAAAAAAAAATAGATAGATAAATGCGGGTTAGCGCGTCGACCTCACAGTGCACAGGTACCAGGTCCGATTCCAGCTCCGGCCTCCCTGTGTGGAGTTTGCATGTTCTCCTGTGTGGGTTTTCTCCGGATACTCCGGTTTCCTCCCAAATTCCAAAATCAGGCTGATTGAACATTCAAAATTGTCCCCAGGTGTGAGTGTTAGCGCGGATGGTAGTTCGTCTCTGTGTGCCCTGCGATTGGCTGGCGACCGGTTCAGGGTGTCCCCCGCCTACTGCCCGAAGATGCCTTGGATAGGCTCCAGCAATCTATCGTAAAGTGCCGCGCGTTCCGCTAAGCTTCTTAGCTGGTTGGTGCCTGAATGAGACGTGCCCAAAGGTCTGTTGAAAGAACAACCGCGAAAAGTCATGGCGCATTAGGAGAAGGGTCAAATGAGGCCGCCCGTTTTACTAATGCTGTTTGTAACCCCGCAACCCCCCCACAACACCCCCCATTCCCCCGACTCATTTGGATCACTCTTGGCTAGCCGCCTCCTAGTCATTAAAATGCATTTACAGGTGAATTTAATTACACATCACAACTATAGGGGGAACCTGGGAGCGATGGCAATCATTTATTCCTCACGTCGGCTTGATCGGCCGGCTGGGCAGAAAATCTGCACCGTGAGGCAAACTGAGCCAGGGAGCCGGTTAAGATTCCTCCGTCGTCGTCAGATAAGTTGCTGGTGCACGCAGGCAGATGTTGCCTCCGCTGAGATGGAAGGGTTGCGACCTCTGCTCGCGGCATTAGCAAGCTAAAAATAGCGGGAATGCAGAGGCGAGATTTTTCGTCAGGATTGGGCTTCAAAGATCGCTTACAAAGCAGGCTGCTGGCATTTGCTTTCCCGCCGGCGATGCAGCGTGAAACGGAAGATCCTGCCCGCGTATTCATGTTTGTCACCTTGTCAGGCCTTCGTGCACGAAATGATATCAGGTTGTCGTATCGGGCCAATATCAACCTTATTTTGAGGTATCGGGTAGTCATGGAAACCGCCGATACCAACCACAGAGACTGAAGGCAAAAGGAATCTGGCCGGATAAGTGCGCCTCAGCAGGAGTTGGCGCTCTGCTTGGGCAGTATGACACGTCAGAAAATGATCTGCGTCAGAAAGAAGGATCTTTTGTCACGTTGTGCCCGAAGCGATGGAATTATTGCTTCGTGCACAACAAAATAACTGAAAGGTGAATCCCCGAAATAGCAGACACAAAAGAGATTTTGTCAGAGAACAAAAGGAGTCTTTAATGACGAACACAAAATACCCGACGGGGAGAATAACAAAAAACGCTGGTCAAAATAAGGACCAGGGATAGAATAAAGGGAACAACAGAAAACGCTTGCGGAAAACAAATGGCAAGGAAGGTCTGATTAGACGATTATCTAAATTTCGTACGTAATAGGAATAATGGCGCGTAATAACAGCCACAAGGCTAAGAGGCAACAAATAATCGAAAATAGTAATTTGAGCGAGAGAATATTGGCGCGGCGTGGAATTCTCTGGCAGTGAGTAGACTGCCAGCGCGTCCAAATAAAGGCTGAGCAATTACTCCCAAATGGGTGACAGCTGTGTAAACGGCGGGCAGAAAGCCCGCCCCCTGCTGGCAAACACGGCACGTGACATCTTTGTTCACAATTTGGGGGGTTCACTGTGTTCAATTATTCGTTATGATTCAAAAGTACCAGTGGGATCAGTTTTGGCGAGTACTCAAACAGTGAATACTCCTACTGGTATGGGTCTGGAAAAAAAAAATGGCATTGAACATCCCGAGTTGTGAATACAGAAAAGAAAACGTCTTTTTTGCTAGTATCGTGTCATCGCTAATGAACTTAGATTTGTTCTTGATTTTACTGCTTGGTGCTTTCTACCGCCTTTATTACCGATTCGTCTTACTGTTTATTGTGTATGTTAAATCGCTCCATGTACAGCACTTTGTATGCATTATTATGAAAAAAACTTGTCGATGGCTCGACATCAGCTCTTAAATGATAAACCCAGGAGCTATTTTGGTTCCCGTCATTATATTTGTCCAAACAAATCATGTCTTTAGTTGTACTCTGCATTTCAAACAACCAACTGAACAAAATTTGGTCTAATCCCATTTTTCTAGGACTCGTTTGTGTGAGTCCAAGTTCCACAAGTAGCCTCGGTTCCAGAAAGTGTCTTTTCACTTGTCGCCGATTTGCACAATTTACTGCAAGTGAACCCACGTTTCAAAATAGAAGAGCGTCTTGAGTTTGATCTCTGCGCGACAATAAAAGAATCCGACGCAGCTGCAGCACGACTGGACTTTGGCCATCAATAGCCTGGCGCTGTTGTTGTTGTTGTTGTTTGGAGCCGCATTCATCGCTAACAACGGCCAGCGGCGCTCTCATTTGCATCCCAGGTGCTTATTGTGTCATCACCGGCGCATTAGCATTTTGTAGCGCAGCCAAAAGGAGTTTAAAAAAAAAAAATCGCTGCGTGCGATTTGAAAATCAAATGATCATCACGCGTGCGGCCATTGTGCGGCAATAATGTCGCCCCCCCCCCCCCTCGGAGTTTCGCCTGACGGTACCGGGCAGTTGAGTTCTGCGGAATTGAAAATCGACCTTATTAGGAGTCCGCCGACCGAATGTTTGTCTCCGTTTAAGGACCGCGGACAGCTCCCTGACTCACTGCAATCCTTTCCCAAGGCAAGCGGCGATTACTTTTGCGAGAGATTGTGAAGGTCAATATCAAGGTCAAAAAGCCTCTCACAAATGAGCTTTCTTAAAACCCCGCGAGAGTATACTTTTAAAATACGAGGTGTGTTTGTTTTTGTTTTTTCCGAAGGAGAGTCAGACGGCCGCGCAGAAAACTGAGAGCTCCATCGATCCCAAGCTATTTCTGAACGCGAGGTCGAATTAGATAACTGCAATGTAAACGCATCACGTGAAGGGCGATGGGATCTTTATCTCGCCGGTGCATAAAATAACACCCGGGACCCTCGGCTGATTGACGGCTAAAGTCAGTCAAGTCGGCAGGCGGCACTTGGAAAATGCTGCTCGTCGGGTAGCGTTTGCAACATTTCCGCTTCCTCTCGAGGGGATGTCAGGCCGCCGTCAAGAATTTTACACGTACGGGTGGAAGTAGAGTAGAAAGCCATTTTTTGCAATGCGCAACAACCGTTACGGTACCATCACGTCGTCGGGGGATCGGTTTTGGAAACGGGTCAAACGAAAACCGCTCGTGAGCGCCGTTGATCCTCTGAAGGCGGCGCCGCAGTTTTTTGGGTGTTCCCGTCCTGATTGGTCGGTAGGCGGTGCGAGGGGGAAGCAATTTGAGCTGGTGAGCGCTGCCTTGTGGGAAATCAGCCACGGTGGCAGCTTCCGTAATTAGTTCTGCTTGTTAGAGGAGAAAAAAAAAATGAAGGGGTTACTAATGAGCAAGTGGGCGGCTACTTGACTTGTGCAAATTTTATCCACCCCCACCGCCTTAAAGATGGTTATTATCATCTCCAGGCTAAAAAAAAAAAAAAAAAAGGAAAGGAAGGGCAATGGCTGATGTACACGGCCAAATCTCGGAGGGGGTTCTGTCACGCTCCGGCAGGCAGGTTCCCGCGCCGGAAGATTTGCACAAGTCGCTTTAGGGAGGCGGGCAGCTCGCAGCGCAAAACCAGTAAAAGCGGCAAAACTGTCACTTCATTATTTTCATGCCACGCTGGCTTAGAAGAAGGAGAGGAGCTTTTTTTTGTGGTGTTGTTGTTAGTGTTGATGATGATGACGTAATTTCAAACACAAACAAGTCACCTTGATCGGTTGGCTCCGCCCTTTTTGGTTGGCTCCGCCCCAGTGGGCAAAAAGTAGTACGGAATTGGCGGCAACATGTGGTTAGAATGTTCTAACGCTGCTTCTGATGGCTTCCGATCCCTTCTGACGTTGGCAGAGAGCCCGATAGAAAATCCTCGTTAATCTGCTGGCAATTTGTAACGCTGGTAGTGGAAGTGCTCGTGCATGTGACACTTTTCCCAGCGCTAATTCCCCGAAACGTTGCCCCACGTGCACATAGATGTGCGAAAAAAAAATTCATCCGCCCATCCGTCCGTCCCGCTCATCCGCTCCCAAGAAGCCTCCTGATGTGACATTACGTAACACGTGGAAGGCGGGGTATTAGATGAGCGCACAAACATACTCATCTCTTTGTGTGATTATTAGTCGGAATATTTAACGTTGTTTTAACGCGCGAGCCGGTGTGTAATCTCAATCTGGCACCTGGACTCGCCTCCGTAGAGGAGGGGCAAGACAAAAAGAGCAATTCAATTGTAAGAAAATTAGCCTGGGAAATCATCAGTTTGAAGCCCCCCTGCAGCTTCTTGTTTTGTTTTGGTTGTTTTCCGGATTTCGGTGACTGTAAAACACAGGTGTCAAAGTCAAGGACCGGGGGTCATATCTGGCCCGCCACATCACTTCATGTGGCCCGCGAAAGCAAATCAACCATGTCAACTTCCAGGATGCTTGTTTAAATTTAAACCCAAATTTCAAATTGTTACATGTAATCCATAATAACTTGGAGATATTGCAAGCATTTTATCATTTCCAAAACCCCTTATGACACGAATGTAAACAATGTTTCAACAAGTTATTATTTTTTACTTCTGATTTCGAAACTTGGTATCCATCAAGGGCGGCCCGGTAGTCCAGTGGTTAGCACGTCGGCTTCACAGTGCAGAGGTACCGGGTTCGATTCCAGCTCCGGCCTCCCTGTGTGGAGTTTGCATGTTCTCCCCTGGCCTGCGTGGCTTTTCTCCGGGTGCTCCGGTTTCCTCCCACATTCCAAAAACATGCATGGCAGGCTGATTGGACGCTCTAAATTGTCCCTAGGTGTGAGTGTGGGCGTGGATGGTTGTTCGTCTCTGTGTGCCCTGCGATTGGCTGGCAACCGATTCAGGGTGTGCCCCGCCTACTGCCCGAAGACGGCTGGGATAGGCTCCAGCACCCCCCGCGTCCCTAGTGAGGATTAAGTGGTTCAGAATATGGATGGTATCCATCAATTTGTTGTGTGCTGCGTATGAAATATGTGGGGGGTGATTAAACATTTATATGGTTTCACAAGATTCAAAGTCATAACGCCCCCCCCCATGAGAAACCGTAACTACTATGTGGCCCATGACAAAAATGAGTTTGACACCCGGGCTGTAAGAGAAGAGAAGAGTGTTGCAAACAACCTTTCCCAGTTTGAATGATTAAGACAATTGCCATTCATTAAAAAAAAAAAAGAATTCAATTTAATTTAACAAAAAAAAAGTTTTCAAGTTCGTGAAAAGTCACCGCTGACAACGAGGCACTCTAAAGCGGCCATTTTAGGAGACAATCTGGTGTGGAGAGTAGCTAGCTAGCATGAATACACTGGAAAACGCTGATGCCAGCCAATGCGCTCAAAGCTCCTATAAAGTGGGGGAGGGGTCTGCTCCACTGCGTCACATAACAGAAAAAAAACCTGAAAAGGTAAAAAAAAACACAAGTCAGTACTTCATTTCTCTGCCTTTGCACATTTTCAACTATGAGCTCAATTCAAAGGATGTTTTTTTTTCCCTCCCCACGAGTCATGTTCACAGCTTTGCTGCCCAATTGCAACGCGGATGCCTGACGACTTTTACAAAAAAAAGGATCCAGATCATTTGACTGGGCTCGGCCAATCTTCTCACCACACGTCAACGCCTCCGCATTTTTGTACAAAGCGAGCGTGTAGGCCGGCAAACAAAGCCTCCGTACTCCACCATCCAAAACCCACGCGGTCGCAAGAAGCCTTCGTTTCACACATGCGCCACGTTTTCACGGTTTTGTTTGTTGGTTTGTTTGTTTGCCTTTCAAAAATAGACGCGCCAGAATGCCTGCTGATAAGAATGCTTGTCACAAAAGTTCCACGTAAAGTTTTTTTTTTTTTTTTTTCGAAAAGACAAAGCATCTTCCTGACTTGGTCAATGACGTTTGGCTGTGTTGACGAGTTTTTACTTTGCGATTTGATATCGGGGTCGGCCTTTCAAAACAATCGTCTCCTCAAACGTGTTCTGTCGTCCTCCTCCTCACGCCATCATCGTCATCATCATCATCCTCATCATGGCCGTCACCGTCATGTGACGTCTCTGTATCGTTGCGTGCGGCATGATTCACATCTTTGTCTTGTTTTTTTTTTCTCTGCCCCACCCCCCACCCCGACCCTCTCTTGACCCCACCTCCCTTCTTTTCTGACCCTCCTCTTTCTTTGTGTTGGATGAGAAGGCGAGTCCGGGGGCGCCCGAGGATGACGGCAAATTGTCGGTAGGTGTCTTGTCTCCTTTTTTTTTTTTTTTTTTTTTGTCGTGTGTGGCTGTTAAATGACGTGTACGTCTACCACCATGCCGTGACTTTGTGTTAACTTCATCCAAGTCGTTCCCTTTGGCGTTGTTGAGAAAACCGCACGCACGGGAGACGGCGGGCAAGAAGGAAGGCTCCAAGCTGCCATCTTAGCTTCGGTGACGCTCCGATTCTCCCAAAAGTTGAGCGCGGAACCACGTAACGGCCTTGGCGGTGCTCGGAAGAACTTCAGCGCACTTTGTGAAATGCAACCCGAGGGCCTCGCGTTTGAAAATAGAAGGGCTGTTTCATCATCGTTGTCCGCAGGTTTCGCTTTGGGTTTTCGTGCAAAAACGGATTAAGAAAATCGTATTCCAAGCGGGAGCATAATTGGAGATGCCGGGGCATTCCCAAGAAGTCGTTTCGGTCGAGAAGATGCTGTCGATGTGGCTCCCCTTTAGTCGGCGACCCCGGAAGCGTTCTTAACGCCGTCTCCCGTCTCCTCGCAGGCCAGACCCCGTCTTCAGAGGGGGGGCAGCTCGGCCTCCTTGCACAACAGCTTGATGAGGAACAGCATTTTCCAGCTCATGATTCACACCTTGGACCCTTTAAGTGAAGGTGAGATTGTCAACTTTATTGGATTTTGGTTCCACTGCCTGTGCTGAGGTCTGGCGGCATTTTTCACCAATTGTCCGCACTTATCTGTTGTCTTCTATTGCAATTTTTTTGTAATCTTTCCAACCTGGAAGTAACCGAACCTAAACTGCTTACAGTTGGGTATTCCACAAATCTCTGGCAACATTCCAGACCAGGTCAAGTCAAGTCAAAGCAAGAGTATTTCTAGAGCACTTTCAAACAGAGGCGGCCCGGTAGTCCAGTGGTTAGCACGTCGGCTTCACAGTGCAGAGGTACCGGGTTCGATTCCAGCTCCGGCCTCCCTGTGTGGAGTTTGCATGTTCTCCCCGGGCCTGCGTGGGTTTTCTCCGGGTGCTCCGGTTTCCTCCCACATTCCAAAAACATGCGTGGCAGGCTGATTGAACACTCTAAATTGTCCCTAGGTGTGAGTGTGAGTGCGAATGGTTGTTCGTTTCTGTGTGCCCTGCGATTGGCTGGCAACCGATTCAGGGTGTCCCCCGCCTACTGCCCGAAGACAGCTGGGATAGGCTCCAGCACCCCCCGCGACCCTAGTGAGGATCAAGCGGCTCGGAAGATGAATGAATGAATGACTTTCAAACAGCCATCGCTGCATACAAAGCGCTGTACATGGAGCAATTTAACATACACAATAAACAGTAAGACGAATCGGTAATAAAGGCGGTAGAAAGCACCAAGCAGTAAAATCAAGAACAAATCTAAGTCATGCTGAGTCAAAAGAACCAGCAAAAAAATTTTTTGGGTTTGTCTCGAGAGATTTCTCTCAAAAGACTTCTTTGAGAACCGAGCCAAGCCTGGAGTGAATCAGCTCAGCGGAGATTAGCACACCGCGCCGAGATGGGCTTTCAAGCGTCCATTAGCATGTATCAACTTGTACATTGCATCCCTAAGTATAGCCATCAATCTTTCTAGGCGATTAAAAAAATAATAATGATAATAATAATAATCCAAGATCTGGTTCATGTGCTCGAGGTGACGGGTAGTTGCTTCTAATGATTGTAAATGGCTTATCGAGGAAAACTGGGAATTGCTCTCGGAGCCAATGGCGGGCATGCACGTCATCTTTATTCCGGGCGATGCTCGTGCAAAACAAAGTCAGATTGCGATGCGGGCTGTCGGCAGCTCGGCGGGAGTTGAGCAGGTGCGGCGCATCCACGCACGCACGCCCGGGCTCTTAAGTGGAGCGCACGCGGTGGGGGATCTGAGTGGATGAGGGGGGGCATCCATGTATATTTTATGGGCAGTTCTGAAAATAAGTCGTCAAAGGCGAGGAGGAAGTCTGAGGTTGCTTTTCAAGCGGTTCACGTTTCGCTTTTTGCATGTGTTCCAATCGGCGTATTGTTGCCAGTCAATATGAAATATGTCCCGTATTTGACGTCACCTTTCTGCTGACTTTCACCTTCGGGTTAAATTGACACAAAATTGTGTGGCTTGGATTGATCTTGTCTGTTTTTGTCTCTCCACGTATTTCCTCGACTGCCCCCCTCAGAATTTGCGGACTCTGGTGAGTTGATCTTCTTTCTGTAACCCCCACCCCCCGCCCCCCTCACTCCGCCCCTCCACCGCCCTCCCCTTGAGCTTTTCCATCATTCTAACCCTAACCTGGAGACAATTCTCGATGTGTCCTCCTATATGTACTGTTGACTTTTCCGTAGGTCAAGTGTATTTTTCCATCCTGCTCCATCCCCTCTCTGGACTTCTTTGCGACCATTGTTCCCACCCCCCCACCCCCCTCACCGAGCCCATCCTCTCTCTCCTCCTGTTGGTTATTAGCAGTCAGTCTGTAGGCATGAATGGAGTTCATGTCCCGGCCAGATGGCTGACCTTCCTCAGGATTTCTAATCAATCAACCTGACAGGGGATTAAAGATGACTTCGCCTCATTGTTTGCATGCATGGTTAATCTGCGTCCGACCACCTTTGGAGTTGGAGCAGACCTCTACCCCCCAAACCCCCCCCCCCCCCCCCCCTCTGTGCTTTTTTTCTTTTTCTTCATTTGCGCAAATGTCTTAAATGTCTCTCCTCGCCAGTGCAGGGATGCACATCTTCATGGTCGCTGCCCGACCAGGCTAACGCGAGCAAAAAGTGATGAAAGAGACGATGACCTCACTGTGGTGGACCCCCCTTACCCCCCCCCCCAAAAAAAAAGCAGAAGCAAGATCACGTGTGTGGGCGTGTCAAATATTTCAACTTGAATTCTGCACTGTACTTGTAGCGGGGTTATTATACATTTTGAGGGTTTTTTTCATTTATTTTCCGCGCATTTATTTTCATTTTTTTCCAGAGGTGCTCAGCTTTAGTATTAGTTTTAGTTTTTTTTTTTTTTTTTTTTTTTTAATTCTGTTACTTCATTGCAAAATTTAAAAAACAAAAAGAACATGTTGGTAAGTATTGTGTGTGTTCAACATGGGTTAGGGTAATATATCATTCATATATATATATACATATATATATGAACCCAAAAAAACGATTGTTGCGTTTTGGCCTGACATAAGTGTCTAAAACTGCGGAGACTTGACAAACGCGCAAACTCGTCAACGAGGAGCGACGTCTTCTGGCAATGCATGTTTTATTAGCTTTTGGTACACCGCGAAAAAAACGGTGTGCCGAATTGACTCGATTTGATTTCGTCAAGTGGTTGCAAAAAAAGAAAATGGACTTCAAAAAAATGTATCGAAGTCCAGATGATTCTATTGTGTGTACCCACTTGACAGAGTCATTCCTTTTGTAAACGTAAAATGTCCTTCTCCTCTTGTCCCCCCCCCCCCCCCCCCCCCCGCCCCAAGCATTTCTGTCTCCAGTTGGAGTTATTGCGTCCATCTTTGTGAGCTAAATCAACCTTGCCAGCTAATGGAAAAAGTGTTCAGGGCCTCCCTGGTGTCACCCGCCCACCGCCCGCCACCGCGCCGTCACGTCGGTGTGACTCGCCATCCGCGCATCGTGTACATAGAAAACAATACATTGCACATACATGCGGCCTTCTGCTTCTTCATACCAAGCAAGTGAAATAATCGATGCTAAAAGCTTTTTTTTTGGGTGGGGGGGCTTCAGACTGAAGCTCCCACTCTGGGTGAGCATGCACTCAGTCAAATGGCTCGGCGGATGTTTAGAGGGCATTCCGCAAGGACAAGAGGGCCCCTGGTAAACAACAACCCTCCCCCCCCCCTCTCTCTCTCTCTCTCTCTCTCTTCTGATGGGCGAGTGCAGTGATTGCGGTTTAATTGCCCCCCCTCCCCTCACTCCAACGCCAGCTCAAAGCCGCCCCCGGTCTTGAAGGCCCGGTCGGCCGGCCGCTATGCGAGCCAGGCTCACGTTAGGCGGGGGAATCCAACCTGGAAGCCCGAATGAACGACAAATGTTGAGTAATAAGCAGATGTCGTCACCGCGGAATAGAATCCTCGCGTCTCCGCGCTCGCTTCTTACTTGAGTCGGCAAACGCCGTTCCAGTTTGTATTTATTGCGACTGATTGTAGGGCAGCTGGAGCCCACAGCGCAGGTTGACCTTTGACCTGCATCCGCTGAAAAGGAAATAGAGGGCAGGAGAGGAAGACTCGTGGTTTTGCTTTTGTTGCGTTTTGTTTTTTTTTATTTGCACGTTCACCTCCAGATGTCTCGCTCGCTACGCTGACGTGTTGTCATCAAAGCAGCGTTGTTGGGCAAGTGAATGTTTTTGTTGCGGCTTGGCACTTTTGCAGGGGACGACTTGAGAGGTCCTTTTTCTTTGTGTTTGTGTGCAGTGTTGTTTACTCTTTTCCTTTTCTCTGTGTGTCCGTTGCCCTGACCCCTTCCCCGTCTTTTGCTGTGGCCTTGTAGAGCTTGGGACTTATGGGAAACTAAAATATTATCACTCAATGACTGAGGAAGGTAAGCCCTGAAAAAATTTTCACTTCTTTGTGGCGTCCTTTACGGTTTTTGTTCCTCCGTCGCCACCATGAGGTTTCTTCTCTGTTCTCCCTTTTTTCTTTTTTTTTCTTTTTAAATTTCGTTCTGGTCTTGTTTTTCTGGTGACACTACCGCAGCATTTTGTTTTGTTCTCTTGAGATTTCACTACAAAAGTGCAAATCGTGGCGACCATGTCCTATTTTCGTCTTGTCTCTGGGTTGTTGTTTTTTTTTACAATCTGTGAAGTGCTTCTGTAGCATCTTGAGTCCTTGTTTTGAAATGCTCATCAAAGAGGCATGCTGGTAAAAACACGGCGCAGTCGCTCGCCCATTGCGACAGAGGCTTTTTTTTTCTTCTTTTTTCTTTCTTTCGCGGAGAAATCCATCATTCATTTCAGAGCTTGCATTCGCACCTTCGGCAGACACGGCGGCGATGCAGCAGCCGCCGTGGCTGAGTTTTCCCGCTTGGAGTGAGTCATCCATAAGGCGCTTTCATAAGAGGCAAAAGGAGGAAAAAAAAAACACTGAGCGTCACAACAGCGACAACTTGAAGCTATTCTTAACATTATTTTTTTCTCTCCATCCGTGTTCACGCCGATTGCGCAACTCTGCGTGCATGTTAAATTGCCCTCGCAGGAAACATATTCCTCAATGTAATGTCAAAGTGTCGTTGTTGTTGCAGCTCAGCCACAGAAATGCTAGATTGTGAGCGTCAGCGCGATAGTTGGGATGAGACAGATGCTGGTGGTGCCGAACGATTTTGCCGGAAGGTCACAGACGAGTGCCGACACGGTTGGGCAAGCGCAAATTGATATTGACAGCGTCACATCCCCCGTGCGCTCTAAAAATGAAAAAGCCATTGATTGCAAAAGGCTAATTGCTTGAAGGCAGGCCACGCACGCAGTCCCGATCGTCTCAAAAAATTCGTTTCATACATGGAGGAAGGCTCCAACTAATGATGTCACGACATCGGAATTTTCATGCGGGCGGGGAAACCCGTGGCGCCTCAACTTGCGTGGGAGCGTCGTCGCGTGGTCTGGAGGGCATGCCAAGGTCGTGACCTTTCATTGACGGCCGATTTTTCATATCGCCTTTGCGTGACGCGAGCATTTTTTTTTTTAATTTGAGAAATCGACCGCTGCCATCCATGTTGCTGTCATTTGCTCAAATGTGTTGTCGGTGTTTGTTGTTTAAATGGTTCAGCGAGATTTGCTGTTGCTAAATCTCACATGCGAAAGCTCTACGGAGCCAGAGAGTCGCGCCATCGCGCGCCTCTTTGTAGTCGGAGCGTTTGCAGCCGATTGCAGAAAGAGCCACTTGCAACAATTGCGACCTGTCGAAGGAGCGCACGTGCTGCTGAGAAAGTCGTCATCACCCGTTTAGTTGAGATCGACTGAGCTCTCGCATCTCCCGTTAGCTTCTGATGCGCTCAAAAGAAAGCAACATCAGCCAGCTGACCTCCAGATCCCAAATGCAAGGACGACGACGACGACGTGCGGGATCATCACTTTTGTCACAGTCGCCGCGGCACCGCCGGACGGGGAAACCTGAGTCAGCGGCGGGCCACTGGGTTCTGCCTTTTAACGACCACGCCGGCTGCAGTTTTTTATTTTTATTTTTATTTTTTTGCGCAGGGAAATTCCGAGAGAAAGCCTCCATTCTTCACAAGATCGCCAAAAAGAAATGCCAAGTGGAGGACAGCGAGAAGGCCAATGGCGTCGCAAGCCGTTCAGGTAGGACAGCCGCAGCAGCGTTCCTTCTGGCTTTATTGAACCATGCTACATCTTCCGAGCCGCTTGATCCTCACTAGGGTCGCGGGGGGGGTGCTGGAGCCTATCCCAGCAGTCCTCGGGCAGTAGGCGGGGGACACCCTGAATCAGTTGCCAGCCAATCGCAGGACACACAGAAACAAACAACCATTCGCACTCACACTCACACCAAGGGACAATTTAGAGTGTTCAATCAGCCTGCCACGCATGTTTTTGGAATGTGGGAGGATACCGGAGCACCCGGAGAAAACCCACACCAGCCCGGGGAGAACATGCAAACTCCACACAGGGAGGCCGGAGCTGGAACCGAACCCGGTACCTCTGCACTGTGAACCATGCTACATCTCGGAAAAAAAAAAATCCCATGGCACACCGCCCAAAACAAACGGTACAGTTGCATCTGCTGGAGTTGACAAACCCCTAATTCACACTTTTTATCACGTTCGTGGTGGTGGACCCGAAAAAGCAGGCAGAAGGGATGATCAAGGTGTACTTGAAGAATTGTATTGATAAAACACAGAAAACTAAATCCAAAACTAAATCCTAATAACATAACGAATCCAAAGTATCAAACACAACCATGACTGAAGCTCAAAAAACTAGAACAGAACCATGACAGAAACAAACATGAGATATAGAGCTAATTAAATAATGACCAACAGGTGTGCAGCTGCAGGGGGAGCCCTACAGTGCCACCTGTTGGTCACAAACAGAATCATGACACTTTTACACCCCAGCAAAAGTAAACGGTTGCCTTCCGGTTGATGTCCGCAATTTTTGAGGAGTTTAGCGAAAGTGTTTGATTTCCGTCAGTTTTGGAATCGGCCGCGTTCCCCATCTCGGCAATGTCCCTCAAGACACGCTTGAGTGGCTTCTGGTGTGGATGAAACTTGAAAAGCCGGACAACATGATCAAGACGTGAGCAAACGGATCATTCAAGCGCTGTTTAGCACATGATAGAGACGAGCCGATCACTAAATGTGAGCAAGTGTCACTTGAAAGGAAGGACGAGGCGGAGGAGGCCGCAGGAATCGCTTTCATCGACGCTTTTGTGCAGCGCAATCAAAGTGAGGCCGAATTATGTTAACGGCGCCGCATTAGCGCGTTAGCCTCTTGATTGCGTGCTCGGCATCGCGGAGCAAAGCTCACGTCGGCTGGAAATGTGCTGTTTTTGTTCCCTTTTGGGGAGGTGGGCGTTGATGAAAGCCACGACGGAGGCACTTCCGGCTTTTGACTGGCTGCGGCGAGAAGGTGCTTGTGTGTTGCCTTTCATCACGGAGTCTTTTTTTTCCGTCCCCGCGCAGAGAAGAACCTGCCAAACAGCTCCAGCGTGCAAGTGGAGGTGACCCCGCCCATGAACGGCACGGCGGGACAAGAGGGCCAAGCGGTAAGAAACAAGTCCACCGCCTCCACCGGCGCGGCTCTCCAAACTTTTTCTTCCGAGTCCAGAAAAAATAACGAGAGGAACACAAGTTACCTTGTGTTTTGGTAAATTGTCCTTTATTGCCTTTCAAAGTTCAAGGCAGAAACTTTTCAGAGCACCAGGGGGGGGCGGGAGTTGGCTGGCGTTGGCATTTGTGGCTATTTTCAGCAACGCCTCCCACGGCGCACCTGTCTGTGTGATCCAGGAAGACGCCGGGAGCTCCGTGTGCCGTCACACCAATTGTTCATTCATTGGCACGAGTTTGGAAAGGAAGGAGAGACGAAAGGTCAAATTGCAAACTCGCGGGCCACAATTTCATTCATCTTCCTAACCGTTTGATCCTCACTAGGGTCGCGGGGGTGCTGGAGCCTATTCCAGCTGTCTTCGGGCAGTAGGCGGGGGACACCCTGAATCGGTTGCCAGCCAATCGCAGGGCACACAGAGACGAACAACCATTCGCACTCACACCTAGGGACAATTTAGAGTGTTCAATCAGCCTGCCATGCATATTTTTGGAATGTGGGAGGAAACCGGAGCACCCGGAGAAAACCCACGCAGGCCCGGGGAGAACATGCGAACTCCACACAGGGAGGCCGGAGCTGGAATCGAACCCGGTACCTCTGCACTGTGAAGCCGACGTGCTAACCACTGGACTACCGGGCCGCCTACAATTTCACAGAATCTAAACAAATAATCCCCCCACACCCCCTCCCAGGCCCCCTGTTTAGTTCATTCTAGCAATGAATCCAAATATTCCCTTTTTGAATATTCATGAGAAAGCTTCCCAGTTGCAAGCGACGGAGAATTTCTGACTCATCCCGTCTTTAGAGGAGCTCAAAATGAATCGCGCGAGCATCCTCGGTGGATTACCGGGATTGAAATAACGTCCCATCTGAATTTCTTTGAAGACCGAGCTTTACAGCATGGAGGAATGTCATGTAAATGAAGCACGTTCATCAAAGTCGAATATTTTGGATCAAATGTCGCGTTTCCCTTGCAGCGGGTACCACGTCGATCCCTTTTAAGCGCAGCCTCGGTACGCCTTCCCCGGGGGGACAGGAACGGCCCGTAAGGGGCTGGCATTTGCCATGTAGGGAGCATCCCTCCCCCGCACTGCGACTAAATCCAATCATAAATAGATCAATGGCGGTCTCCTGGTGCGAGCTATAATACCACCGTGCAAAATAGGCGTGGGGCGGGGGGTGTCACAATTATTTTGGGCCACTTTCAGAGGCACCATCCACACATTCTGGTCTTGGTTTTACTATTTGGTGCTTTCTACCGTCTTTATTACCGATTTGTTTTACTGTTGTACTATTGTGTATGTGAAATTGCTCCATGTACAGCACTTTGTATGTAGCGATGGCTGTTTGAAAGTGCTCTATAAATACTGTTGACTTGACTTGACTGTAGCATCTGTGACGTTGGACATGTGGCCTGTTGAGTGACATGGACGCTGACGTCAAGCATTTGTTTGAACAAAGCGATTGGAAGACAATCTTCTGGAGTTGAGCCATGCGCTAAGATAAGATAAGAAAAACCTTTATTAGTCTCGCAATGGAGAAATTTCCAATTCACAGCAGCAAAGTTATGAAAGGAAGAAGTAGAACAACAAAATATAGGAGCTACTGGAAAGGCAGCCACTGTCGCGGCGCCATTTTGAAGTCAAAATAACAAAAATAACACAACACAACACATAGGACACAGACAGTCGTGCAATCTTTACCAATTTTCTGCATACACTTTGTTGACTGAAGCAGTTCTCGATGAAAGAGGAGAGGATCAAAGTGTCCTTTCTCCAGTGGATCAGAGACGTCATGCTGAAAATGTGCACACGTCTGCTACAAGCTACGTTTTGAAAGCAAACGCGAAGCTGTAGCGTCCATTGACGAAAACAGATTAGTTCACTTCTCCTGTCCCACATAATCCGCTTCAAACTCCAAGCTGCGACTCCCAGTTCCAAATCCACATTGGCGCTCCGCGCTAACGCTCCTTTCTTCTCATCGTCGGCTCCTCAAGACTTGCATCCATCCATGCTACGGTGCCTTCTGACTCGCATTGCTAGGCTATATTAAATTAGCTAACTATGTCAACATTGCCATAGTTGTATCATTTAAGACGGTTGTACTTTGCGATAGTTGGACGTTAGCTTCCTTGATTGAGTGTGAAGTAATCCCTGACATTGGACAGTTTCTGTCTTTTTTTTGTTTGTTTGTTTTTGTTTTGTTTTTGTTTTTTTGTTTTTTTCTTTTTTTTTACACTCGTGCCTCTCGGCTCCGTCGGCAAAAAAGAATCCCAGCAAAAATCTCGCAAAATTCTGCAATGTCGTGAAGAGCGACCGCAAAAGGCGTCCGTGTTTCCAGGCATGACATTTGTTGACCGGTTGCGGGCTTTCAGGCGGAAGACGAGGAGGAAGACGACCAGCCTCTGAGCCTGTCGTGGCCCGAATCCGGCCGCAAGCGCTTCACCTACCTCTTCATCATGCCCATCGTCCTCCCGCTGTGGCTGACGCTGCCCGACGTCAGGAAACCGGTAGGCGCGCTCCTTTTTCGTCAACAAGCGCACGGGAATACTCCTCGCTTGACATTTTTTGTGCTCGTCTCCCTTCCCTTTGCCAGTCATCCAAGAAGTTCTTCCCCATCACCTTCCTGGGCGCCATCTGCTGGATCGCGGCCTTCTCCTACCTGATGGTGTGGTGGGCCCACCAGGTACCTCCCTCCACGCCCGTGTGACGCCAATCAAGCGGCTCCCAAATGTCACTTAGAACATAGCCGGAGCGTCGGAGGAGGCTTTATTTACTCTAAAGCCCCCCCCCCCTTCTCCCCCCGACCCCCTCCCTCTATCTTTTTATGCAGGTTGGAGAGACCATCGGGATTACAGAGGAGATTATGGGTCTGACTATATTAGCGGCTGGAACGTCCATCCCTGACCTCATCACCAGCGTCATTGTGGCACGCAAGGGCCTCGGCGACATGGCCGTGTCCAGCTCCGTCGGCTCCAACATCTTTGACATTACCGTCGGGTACGGCATCGTACAAAAAGCACTTTTGCTCTTTTGTGCTGTCATACAAATGCGTATCTCATTATCCATCCATCCATCCATCCATCATCTACCGCTTATCCGGGGCCGGGTCGCGGGGGCAACAGCTTTAGCAGGGAAGCCCAGACTTCCCTCTCCCTAGCTACTTCTTCCAGCTCTCCCCGGGGGATCCCGAGTCGTTCCCAGGCAAGCTGGGTGACATAGTCTCTCCAGCGTGTCCTGGGTCTTCCTCGGGGTCTCCTCCCGTTGGGACATGACCGGAACACCTCACCGGGGAGGCGCTCAGGAGGCATCCGAATCAGATGCCCAAGCCACCTCATCTGGCTCCTCTCGATGTGGAGGAGAAGCGGCTCGACTCTGAGCCCCTCCCGGATGACTGAGCTTCTCACCTTATCTCATCTCGTATCGTATCGTATCTCATTATATGAAGTGCAAATGTGCTTCTCATGTTATCAATCACATACTGTAATTTCCAGACGACAAGCCGATACTTCCCCCCCGACGCTTTGAACCCCTGCGCCTTTAAATCCGAACTTCATGACAGCACTACATTTACGGATGAACAAGGCAGATTTACTGATTTGAAACCTACTCGCGCTATTAGCAATGCCCCAACTTCACGATCATTTGGAGGGTTTCCCAGCATGCTTTGCTACCATTAACGTGTCACGCTTGTGACTCGTACACCCGACGGAATGAAAATTCGAATTACATGCGCTCGATTCCAATCTGCTGTTGACAAGCGGCCGCTCCATGAATCGCAACAGCCGTTTTATCGGAGATCGTTGTCCCGATTTATCAAGATGGAGTTTTGATTTGTGCCGTGCCGACCGCGAACGCGATCAAAAATAACCCAAAAACCGTCGCGACTTTCCCTCTGACGTGACTCGACGCCCGTTTTGCCTTTTTGCGCAGGCTTCCGTTCCCGTGGCTGATGTGGTCGCTGATCAGCGGCTTGCGTCCGGTGGCGGTGAGCTCCAACGGGCTTTTCTGTGCCATCGTGCTGCTCTTCCTCATGCTCCTCTTCGTCATCATCTCCATCGCCGCCTGCAAGTGGCGCATGAGCAAGCTGCTGGGCTTCATCATGTTCATGCTCTACTTCGTCTTCCTGGTGGTCAGCGTCATGCTGGAGGACCGGGTGCTCATCTGTCCCGTGTCCGTCTGAGGGGGAGGGGGGCCCGGACACCCCGTACCCGAGGTCTGCCCCCTAAGCTTTTTCCCACTTACTGACCAACCAAAAAAAAAAATCCTCATCGGTTCTCCTACGTGCTGGATGAAAAGCGTGAGGAAAATGTGCAGTGGAGACGCCAACGAGAGGCACTAAACTCGGTCTGGCGTGAGTGGATTTTCTGTATTCTTTAATTAGCAGGTGAGAGGGCGCATTACGGCCGCACCGGCCGAATCTCTAAAGCATTATGCATGTCATTAGTGTCATTAGATCAGGCTTATCAAGACTGGCAGGTTGAGGAGAACCACCTCCAGTGAACTTATTGGTCGAAGCCGCCGCCCGCCGGGAGCTCACAAGAAATACAGATAACAAGAAGAATGAAGACCAAGAACCCGGAAAAGACGCTCTCTCTTAAGAGGATTTTCTTTTTCAATTTGAAATTCACTTTTTTTTCCCATGAAATAATTAGCAGTAGCCTAAAATGTACTATAGCAGAGCAATCTGCTGCCTCGGATTGTAGATAACACATCACACACTCGCACCACCACCAAAAAAAAAAAAAACAGGTCCCTACAATGAAAAGCATGAGTATTTAAGGACCCACTAAGCCTCCATTATGAAGTCAAAATAATACATTTGAAAATAACTTATCAGTGTAAACGTGTCACAAATGATAGATTAGTCGGCGTGTAGCGCTTTGGGCTCGAGTCGCAGCTGAAGAAGAAAAGAAAATGACACTCGCAGACAAATAGTAGTAATCTGCTTTTTTTTTTTTTTAAACGTATACCAAAATGTTTTTCACCATGTTACACGCTAACATGTAAACCAGTGCGCACTCTAGACGTAGAAAAAAAAAACGACAGCAACAGTATTAGTCAAGATCATTTTCTAAGCTGCAATGACCCTCCCTTCCTCATAGAGGCGCTATGCTAGAACACAAATAAACTCCACCCATTTGTCTCGTACGCCAAAAGAGAGCTCCCATTCACGATGTGTGCGACTAGAATGAGGATAAAACAGCAATATACGTGTTGTCATGCGTCGCCACCCAACCGCCTTTCCATTTTCGACGCCCTTTGACCTCAAGTCTCTGTATAGCATCTTGGTGGCAATGACGTTTAAAACGCGGGAACAAAAAAAAAAGTGCTTACGTTCGAGTTACTTTGGGCTGGTTACCCACCGACTGTACAGCGGAACTCTACACTTTTATGCATTCGATTGGAAAAGAGAACAAGGTTTTACTTTGTAAATATCTATTTTTGTTTCAAACGAGCAAAACCAGTTTGGATATGACTTCTTTTTTTTATATATACTCATGTTGAGCAAATCTAGGTAGGGCTGAAGCTGACGACATTTTTTCATGTATTGAAGTGCAAAAAAATATATATATATGAAAGATCCACAAACTGCCTCTCTAAGGCTTGTTGAGTATATAACTGTATAGTGTCAGCTAATTTTTCTTGAGTTTGGACAATCATTTGTGTGCACGTGAAGGCCCAAGCGATCAACTCAAAGTGGACTCCAAAGTTGCTCTTCGCCACGTTGCTTGAATGATGCCGTCGAAGGACTTTTGATTGTGCTTGACGAAGGTACGTGAATTAATTGCCACAAGTCACCAATCACCGTTTTGCACTGGAAATGTCTTTATTTTTTTTGGTGATCATGTACGATTGATTTCACGTGTACATATATATATATATATATATATACAGATTCAAATTAACCATATAATCTATATATGTACAACACATTTGTCTCTATGTACAAACACAAAGTATATAATAAAGCTGATCTGATTCGAATATGCAACGATGACCTTGCGTGTTGGTTTTGTATGAAACTGACGCGAACAAGTCAGACAAAATGGTGAAAACATTTCAGCATTCTGGATATGACAGATTTTTTTCCTAATTTGCTGGTGGAATTTGACAGCCTTCTTTCGACGTGTTTAACGGTGGGAAGGTTGTGCCCTCTTGTGGTCAAATTTGGACGCCTCTTGTTTAAAGAAGCAAAAGCGACAGACTGGACTAAGTGGGACAATGCGTTTATGTAGTTGGAATTTTTATTTTTTATTTTTTTTTTGAAGGAAGGTGTTGAAAACGCTATTCGTCATTATTAAAGGTAAGAAAATATACATCAGCAAAGAAAATAAGAAATTCAGGCAAATATGTAACATTATAAAATGGATTAAAGACTGATGAAATTAATTCAGTTTTTAACTGGACAATTAGCAATGTTGTGTCCAAGGACCGGCAACCCGAGTCCAAGGCCAAGGACTTGAAAAATTTTCCGAGGCCAAGGACCAAGGACTTGCCTCCAAGGCCAAGGACCAAGGACTGATTTTGAAGCTGAGGCCTAGCCGAGGACGTGTATAAAACAATGCTATCACACCACTTGGCAGGTTTTCATGATTTGCAACACCCCTCCACCATAACCCCTTGCACTCCCTAACGCGTGAATGAAGTGTTTTTATTCAAAGAGTAGAACAGTCAGGGTACGTGTTATTTATACTGAGAAAAAACAAAAAAGCATATGATATACATTGATGAATTAATGTTTTAGTGCAGTAGTTTCTTAATATGTTCTTAATATGGCGTTTTAATAAAAAAAAAAACGACCATGTATAGTAAGGCGTTTTAACCCGAAAAAAAACGACCATGTATAGTAAGGCATTTTTTTTCGGCTTACTCTCGGCTAAAAACGTACTATACTATACAACATGATACATATTTTTTCGGCCAAAAATGCCTTACTTTACATGGTCGTTTTTTTCAGCTAAAAATGGCATAATATACATGGTCGGGTTTTTTTTCGGCCAAAAACGCCTTACTATATATATGGTTGGTTTTTTTGGCTAAAAACGCCTTACTATACATGGTCCTTTTTTTGGCTAAAAACGCCTTACTATACATGGTCGTTTTATTTCGAATAAAAACGCCTAACTATACCTTGTCATTTTTTGGGGGCTAAAAACGACCTTGTATTTTTTCGTCCAAAAATGCCTTACTATACATGATCGTTTTTTTCGGCTAAAAACGCCTATACATAGTCGTTTTTTTTCGGCCAAAAACGCCTTACTATATACATGTTTTAAAAAATTCAGATAAAAACGCCTTACTATACCTGATCGTTTTTTTCGGCTAAAAACGCCAAAACATGGTCGGGTTTTTTTTCGGCCAAAAATGCCTTACTACATGGTCGGTTTTTTTTCGACTAAAAAGGCCTTACTATGTACATGGTCATTTTTTGGGCTAAAAACTCCTAACTATACATGGTCGTTTTTTTCAGCTAAAAACGCCTTAATATATATGATCCTTTTTTTTGGCTAAAAACGCCTTACTATACATGGTCGTTTTTTTTTTGTTTTTGTTTTTTCGAATAAAAACGCCTAACTATACAAGGTACCAGTAATTTTTTTAGGCTAAAAATGCCTAACAATACATGATCGTTTTTTTTTTTTCGGCTAAAAACGCCTTACTATACATGGTCCTCGAGGCCAAGGCCGAGGACCAAGGACCGCCCTTCGGTCCTCGAGTCGGTCCTCGAGGCCAAGGACCGGCTCAAGGAACACATCAATTAGACTATTAGAAAGAATCTAATTGTTTTTTTTCTGTCCAGCCTATTTCCATGGAACTGTCAAGCCACACTGGAGAGTTACAGTCATTAAAAAAAAAATCTAAATGCATTGCCCCATACAAATAAGAAGGTCAATTTGCTTGACCTTTATATTACGTGAGTCACCGTTCAAATGTGAGCAACTTGTCTGAAGAGTTTTACTCTCATTTTATGGTATGGCAACTCATTCACTGTTTGATTTGCCAGCGATTAGTCAGCGCCGCACGATCTCGGGAGCGGGGGGGAGTTAGAAGCTCACGGGCCGGTCGGATATTGAGTCGACTTTGCTCGTTCCCTGTCATAGGGCGTGCTCGGGTTTGACTCAGCAGAAAACGTCTCATGGGAGACTACAGTGTTAGTCGACTCATGATTTTATTTGGAGGGCACAGCCCGGGTGGTCATGAAAACGAGGGCCTCAGCAGACTTGGACTGACTCACGAGCTTCTGGTGCACATGTGCGGGTTACTGAGCTGGATGGTCAGTAAAACAGAAAGGGCACGTGTGGCCAAGAGACGACTGAAGAAACCTGACGTAAATCCAACTTAAAATGAGGGGGAAGTACAAGCTTGTAGTGGATCATCATTTCTCATGTACGCCTGACTTCTCTATTGTTGTGGTAACCATGAAAAAAAAACATGCCCCAACAAAAATAATATACTGGTTACTCTGGGAGTGGCAAAGTCGACACCTTACAAAGTAAGTGAGTCATCGGTGTCGGAAGTGTCAGAAATGTGATGTTGTTCTTATGCAAAAGACTTGCATCAAGTACACCCCACTTGAGTTCTCTTTCAAAAGGCATGTGCGACTAAACATATGCACTGTGACTCAATTCAAGTTGTTTTCTGCTCATTGGCAGCAAGAGCCTTTCCCGCATAGTCTTCACTTTTTGGTCTAGACACGTTTTGAATCATTGTGTGATTCATGAATGAACCAAATCCATCAGCAAATCACATTGGGTGGAAATACCCCACTCGCAGTGAAGTCACGCTCAGGTTTTAATTAGTACAATCAAACTTGGAGTGTCTTTTTTTTTTGCAGGTTTTGTCCAGGGCTTCTGAGATTCTCCAAGGCATGACAGTTACTAGACACCCAATCAGCGCACGCGCCTCCTTCTGTGACCTGAAGGCCCTCAAATAGTCCGCCGAGCGGCTTTGCAAATGCACAGAAGTGGGCGGTGACAAGTTGATCTTGTCGAAGCGTCAAACTTCCTCGTGCTCTTCCTGAAGGCTCACTTTCGGGCAGGACCATGACGGTGGCTCATTTGAGTCAAATATCTCAACAGGTAAGTCATTGTTTTTTTTCACATTACATTATTAAATCGGCGCTGCAACGTTTATATTCCTTCGCAGAGCTTCTCCCAGTTGAAGAACAAGTGGACCACTGCTATACCAAATGTTGATATTTGAAATTGGATCCAGGAAGGAAGGAAGGCAAGATGTTGGCATAGCTGTTGTGTTTGAAAACCTGCTATGCCAACAACTTGCCGTCTTTCCCGTCCAGAATCACCAAAGCAGCCTGACAGGACGAAGAGCGATGTTGTCACCAATGTATTTTCTGATGCTCTTTTGAAAATTCAAATGTGTATACAGTATCATATAAATAAAAGAATTTGGATTAAATTGCGTGAATTGGCTTTAAGCAGCGCAGATCCTATGCACACACATGCAAGTGATCAAATAAAAATGTGTTATGAATGAATTTAACTGTTGTATTTATACAATTCAAATCCATCTGGATATAAAATGTCGATTGACGTCAAATTGTGTGCTGTCCCTTTAAGAAATTGGAAATGCTGGTCACGTGAAACTTGTCACATGACAAGCCACTTCCTCGTTTCCTACGGCGACTGGACCGTATCAAGGTGATTCTGTTAAATACTATTTGAAATAAGTGTAAATTCTTCGAGGGTTGAGCTTGATGTTTATTGTTAGTTGTAAAAACTTTGATGTTGGCTAAGTTGTGCGATTATACACATAAAAAGGTTGATTTTAGCTGAGAGGATCGACACGAAAATGCACAGCCCGCGTGACAGACAGAAAGTATGAGCGCTTTTAACTCATGTCTGAATTTATTTTCCACCACCTGAAAATTAAATCTGTCAATGAAAAGTGGGGTTGGTTGTAGTTTTGAAGGCAGTCACGTGTTAGCGTTCATTCTCGCCAATGACGTATTTTTTCCATGTGATTTTGAGATGTCCTCTCTTTTAGCGGTACTTGAATGCACCACGAGCACAATCAAAGTGAAACTGAAATAAGGGAGGAACAATAGTAACTTATTTTTAAACGTGTGTAGGTGTATTTGTTATTTACTTTATAAAATAGGTTTTAGTCGATTGATTTGATTTCATTTTTTGTGATGCCCGTGTGTTATGATCCTCTGCCGACCTCTTGTGGCATCTATACGCAATTATAAACTCCTTATCGATGGATGTCAATTATTTATGTCAGGGCTGGGTCATGTGTTATTTTATTTTAACACGTCACGTGCATTGACTAGCGATGAACAGTGAAAACTTCACGCTGAGCGAGAAGATTGTGTCGGCGTCATACATCCGACAGGCGAGTGAAGCTCGCCGCGGCCACGAGCAGCTCATCAGGCAACTGCTGGAGCAGGTAAGGTCATCATTTGCGACGCCCCCCCCCCCCCCCCCCCCGTCTTCTCTCGTCTTATCTCGCGGCTTTCATTCCTTTACAGAGAAAGTGTCCAGAGGAAGGATGGAGCGAGGCCACCATCGAGCTCTTCTTGAACGAGCTGGCCGTCATGGACAGCAACAACTTTCTAGGCAATTGCGGCGTGGGCGAACGGGAAGGCCGTGTGGCATCCAACATGGTGGCAAGACGACATTACAGGTCACGCGTTATGCTACTTGCAAGCATTCTTTAAGCAAAGTGAAGCTCGTAGTGTTAACAAGCCGCCATTGTTGTTTTTAACACGTAGGTTGATCCACGGGATTGGCCGCTCAGGTGACATCGCGGCCATTCAGCCAAAAGCTGCCGGGTCCAGTCTGCTGAATAAGCTGACCAACTCGCTCGTGCTGGACATTCTAAAGATGGCAGGTGCGTGATGCTTAGTGGAAAAACATTTGGTACACATGTATTAAAGATCGACTACCCGAACCCCCACAACAAAGGGTTTGAAGCAAACAACAAAATAATTGTATACTGTGATATACAGTATATTTTTTCATTTTACTTTATTTTATGACAGCAAGTGCAAAGGGCTCTATTGCATAAAATAAACCATTTAAGGATCGTCCAAGACTGCTGAACAGCAAACGGACATTAAATCCAAGAAGAAGGTGCTACACTGAATCTTTATTTTACATTTTTGGAAAATAAATTGGGGCCACATAGAGTGTGGTCGGTGGCCGCATGGGTACCATTTGCCCATCCCTGCCCTCGAATGACCTGTTTATTCATTCATTCATTCATCTTCCGTACCGCTTGATCCTCACTAGGGTCGCGGGGGGTGCTGGAGCCCATCCCAGCCGTCTCCGGGCAGTAGGCGGGGGACACTCTGAATCGGTTGCCAGCCAATCGCAGGGCGCACAGAGACGAACAACCATTCGCACTCACACTCATACCTAGAGACAATTTAGAGCGTTCAATCAGCCTGCCATGCATATTTTTGGAATGTGGGAGGAAACCGGAGCACCCGGAGAAAACCCACGCAGGCCCGGGGAGAACATGCAAACTCCACACAGGGAGGCCAGAGCTGGAATCCAACCCGGTACCTCTGCACTGTGAAGCCGACGTGCTAACCACTGCACTACCGGGCCGCACCTGTTTATTTATCGTTTAATAAACTTCAATTCCACAACATCAGTATTTAATATTTTAACTGATGATCTCCATTCCTTGCTTCACACTTGAACATGGTAAATAAAAAGGAATAAAGTCGTACACCTGCTGCTCATAAGCTTCTGCTTACTTTAGCCCGTTTTCAGCCCTTACCCCAGCTTTCAGTACAATTCAACGATTCAGTCAGCAGCCATTCGTCTTGTTTCCGACAGGCGTGAGGAGCGTGAAGAGCTGCTTCGTGGTGCCCATGGCGACCGGCATGAGCCTGACTCTGTGCTTCCTGACGCTGCGCCAACGGCGGCCGAAGGCCCGCTACATCATCTGGCCACGCATCGACCAGAAGTCCTGCTTCAAGGCCATGATCACAGCAGGTGACTTCGCTCGCCAGGAGACCTCACTCACCCTTACGTCCGCCTGCGTGCGCTCAAAGCTCTTTACGCGTTCGTGTCGCTCGCAGGCTTCGTGCCCATCGTGGTGGAGAACGTGCTGGAGGGCGACGAGTTGCGGACAGACGTGGACGCCGCGGAGCGCAAAATCTGCGAGCTGGGAGCCGAAAGCGTCCTGTGCGTCCATTCCACGACGTCGTGCTTTGCGCCACGAGTGCCCGACAGGTAAGCCGACCACTTCACTCAGTCTTCAGTCGAATGGAAAGACTGCGTTGTCATTGTGTGATACAAAAACATCAACGTTGGGATGCAACTTCAGGTTTGGTTTAGACAATAAAAAGAGGCGTGGCTTACAGCACACAGTGACATTAGATTATGTAGGAGGGGCTTTTTATTACAATTGTTTTCCTTTGTTCCATTTTTGTTAATGTTGATAGGCTGGAGGAGTTGGCCACCTTGTGTGCAAAATATGACGTCCCCCACATAGTCAACAATGCATACGGAGTGCAGTCATCCAAGTGCATGCACCTCATCCAGCAGGTGTGTGTACGTCACACGTGAGCTCCGCCCATGTATTCATATCTGTTTTTTGGGGTTTATCCCACAGGGGGCCCGTGTCGGACGAATCGACGCCTTTGTCCAAAGCTTGGATAAGAACTTCATGCTACCAGTTGGGGGCGCCGTAATCGCCGGTTTTGAGGAAGCCTTCGTACAGGAGATAAGCAAGACTTACCCAGGTCGAGTAAACACGTTGTCACACAGGCTGCGGTGGATGTTTTGTTTGTTTATTTTAGTCTGTTTTGTTTTTGGTCTTGGGCGACTTTAATAATAATAATAATAATAATAATAATGCAAGGGCGGCCCGGTAGCCCAGTGGTTAGCACGTCGGCTTCACAGTGCGGAGGTACCGGGTTCGATTCCAGCTCCGGGCTCCCTGTGTGGAGCTTGCATGTTCTCCCCGGGCCTGCGTGGGTTTTCTCCGGGTGCTCCGGTTTCCTCCCACATTCCAAAAACATGCATGGCAGGCTGATTAAACCCTCTAAATTGTCCCTAAGTGTGAGTGTGAGCGTGGATGGTTGTTCGTCTCTGTGTGCCCTGTGATTGGCTGGCAACCAATTCAGGGTGTCCCCCGCCTACTGCCCGAAGACAGCTGGGATAGGCTCCAGCACCCCCCGCGACCCTAGTGAGGATCAAGCGGCTCGGAAGATGAATGAAAAGATGAATAATAATGCATTTTATTTAAAAGTGCCTTTCATGCCACCCAAGGACACTGTACAGACAATAAGAAAATACAATGTAAAAATTAGTAAACGAGATATTATATAAAAACAGGACATAAAGGCAAATGACATACATAATGGCAAAGGAATCTCAAATACATGCTAAAACATATGAGAAAGGCCCAGTAATTGAATGCTAACAAAAGCATTTGTACGTCTTATACCGCCCCCACGCGGTCAAGGAGGGCATACCAGACGGAGCAACATTTTAATTGATACAGTGCGACAAAAAACGGGTTCATTCTTTTTGATGCAGTTTAACTATGTCATTATTGTTTTGTTTGTCCAGGCCGAGCATCTGCGTCGCCATCCCTCGACCTCCTCATCACGCTTCTCACACTAGGAGCCAGCGGCTATAAGAAACTCCTGTCCGAAAGGAAGGTAAGATGGAAAGAAGAAAAAAAAAGTACAACGTTGCTAAAGAACTGTGAATCCGAATCCCGAAAATGTCATCCATGGATCAAGGAAATTTTGATTCCGGTGACCCGATACCATCAAGGCTCACTAATGCTGCCTCTTGCCCCGCATTGTGCATAAATAATGAGGCAAACTCCCCTCGTGGTTTTAAATGGCATCATCCCCGAGATAAGAGGCTCTCAAAAATCAGTTTTCAGTCGATTTTTCAAATGGGTGCAAGCTGGAAGGATCGCTTGGAAAGCAATAAAGGCAAAGAAAAGATAGTGGTGCTATTTCTAGTTCTTTGTCCTGCCTTTTTTTTTCTTTTTTTTTTTTTGTGAGCCATGCTCCTTGCGGCCCGTGTGCAGTTTGTGTTTCCTTGCAGGAGATTTACGCACTCCTGGCCGAAGAATTGAAAAAGTTGGCGTCGGCGCACGGCGAGCGATTGCTTCACACCCCCCATAACCCCATTTCGCTCGGTGAGCACGCCATCGACGGCGCCGCACCTCCGAACGTGCTTCCCCTGCTGTTAAATGTTCACTTTGTGTTTTTTGTGTGCGGCAGCCATGTCGCTGGACGGGCTGCGGGCCGACTGCGACCAGGCGCTGACTCAGCTGGGCGCCATGCTGTTCACTCGCCAAGTTTCAGGAGCCAGGTATGAACCGCACCCTCAAGCCTGTTTGTCCTGGCAGGATACGTTCCACACTTAAAAATTAAACACAGTAGCGAGAAACGATATATATATAAAAAAAAAAGTCAAGATGTGCAACAATTATACATTACACAATTACAATTCTAATGATCAAATTATGTTATTATTATGTAATTATTATGTTATGATGACTTCGAGATGGCGGCGCATACTTTTTGTTCTTCTACTCTTTTTGTTCTTCTACTCTCTTCCTTTCATAACTTTGCTGCTGTAAATTGGGATTTCTCCATTGTGAGACGAATAAAGGTTTTCTCATTCTTATTAAATAATAGACAACTCTGATTTCAGCCACTCAACAGTAAATATTGTTCGACTTATGGCGACTTCACTCGAGGCAGACCGATCGACTTATTATTGTGAACGAAAACTCACAAAGTAACTAAATATTGAAAAAACAATTCTCAACGAAATAAACTAAGTATGAAAATGCATTTAAAAAACACACGCTAATTGCAGCAAAAACATCCTTTGTTTTTTGTCTTTGTCAAATTAATGTGTTAATTCATAGCTGACCTTTGGGAGTTCATTGTGACTACAGTTATTTTAGTATTTTAATCTTACACTTGACAAATACTCCATATATTTAAACCAAAAAAAACTAAAGCTAATTCTAAAACGAAACCAAAATGTATCAAGTTTGCGAAAAATCAAAACAAACAAATCTGCAACGTGAATTAATTAAATAAATTCAAATCCAAATCCAAAATAATCATCACCCTGAAGGCACCAAAGTACCGTGAACACGCATGGAGCCAAACAATCGGCGAGACAGTGAGTGATTTTCACCTCTTGTGGGAAAGCGTGCAAAGCACGGCCCTGAAAATGAGTCGATGCTTTTGCGTTGTTGAAAAAAAGTGAGATGAAAGTGCGAAATAAGCGGGATGGCATAAGATAATTAGACTTCCCTCTCGCTCTAATAACATTAGATTGCGTCTTCGCTTGCCAGCCCGCTCCCTCGGCTGCTTGGTTTTTCCTTGCAGCGAGCCGAAGAATTTCTGCCAGTTGACGCACGGCTGCAGAATTGTAATGAGGTTCTTTTGAGGCTTCTTTGCTCTTCTCAGTTATCGATTGCACACGCAATGGATGACTAATTTATCAGGTTTCGTACATTCATCCAGCATAGCAATAAACGGCAGCAAAACGGAATCGAGCTCGCTCGTGTCATGATTGGCGGGTGGCTGTTTTCCAGGGTGGTCGTGCTGGGCAAGGAGCAGAGCATCGGCGGGCACACCTTTCGAGGGTTCATGTCGCACTCCGAGTCCTACCCGTGCCCGTACATCAATGCGGCGGCCGCCGTGGGCATCACCCGTGATGACGTGGCGGTCTGCATCAAAAGGCTGGACAAGTGCCTGAAGACGCTGCGCAAGGAGGCAAAGCCGCTTCAAAGTACTTCTCCGCTGCCGTCGCCAAATTCAAGTTAAATCCAAATATCCACAAATGAATATTTTTATGCTATAAAATTATGGGAAAAAGGATGTCGTAAGACCTTCATCCTTATAGATTAAATTATCTGTAAAGTGAGCAGAATTCTTGTACATTTGAGAGACTGCATAGAGTGTTGTAAACATCCGGCCTAGGATGATTTCTTTTTTTAATTGTCAAGTATATACTGTAAAATGTATCATGTCTGATGTGTTTGGGGGAAAAAAATCACTGAATTCACTGTAGACTCTTTAAATAACAATTACATAATTCCTACTCAATCTCATGGTCATGATGATTGTGGTACCATAATAATATTTGTCCAAGAATAGATCCTTGTGGAACTCCATGGCGAACATGCTTTGTTTTCAGGACCCTCACATGGAAAAATCAGGGATGTTTTACCATTCAGGAATGGTGGTGGGGGGGTAACTTTTCATAACCAAACTTGGGGTGGAATTTCGTTATACGATTCAACCTATTACAACTTTACAACTATTTATTTTGTTCAGAAATGCAAGTATGCATTTTCTTTTTCTTTTTTCTTTTTTTTTTACTGCCATTAAAAGCCACTCATTAAAAGTGCTCATGATGTGTTTGTTTTCTGCTTCTGCGACGCTGTTGGTGTCTTTTGAAAACTCTTACAGTTTTTAACAAGGTCGACCTAATAAGACATGTCTGATTGGGGTTGTTGTCCACCATGCTGCAGTTTGTTTTGTCCGTATGCGTGATGGGGGCGTGTGGGGGGGGGGGGGGGTCTGAATCGTTGCCGCTGAGAAACGCGCGTTCGTGGTTTATTGCCGCTCCGTTATTTGCCGTCGTGATGTTGTCAGTATTGCGCGGCTTGCTTGTTTAAACAGGACATGGATTTATTTAATAAATAATGAAAGTGCGCGGTGGGGGCTGGGGGGTAGTGGGGAGGGTGCTGCCGCTGATTCGCTGCCGTCCGGTGCTGCGTCGCGTGGTGCAGGGTGGAAACGCGCCATCCAGCCTGCCCGCCCGCCCGGTTCCGTTCCGAGTGCCTCATGCAAGCCCAGCAGAAGCAGCAGCAGCAGCAGGGATGCCGCCGATGGGAGCCTTTTGGGTTTTGCTTTGCGTGTGCCTGTGCGGCAGCCTGGCGAAGAAGCCTGCCCGCTGCCCTTCAACTTGCAGCTGCTCCAAGGAGTCCATCATTTGCGTGGGCTCCTCTTCTGTCCCCAGGACGAGCACCGGCGACATCATTTCTTTGTAAGTACTCGCCGGCCTCCGAGCCCCTTAAACTCCCCCCCCCCCCCCCCCCCCTCCGACCCCTCGCCAGCTAGTTGACGCAGTCGCATTATACCAATGTAAGTCGAGCGAATAAACGTTTTCAGAAGACTGAGTTGTAATTTTGCATCAAACAAATAATAGTCTACATGTTTCCGTGTTGGCACATGATGTTTTGTTGTGCTTGCAGGAGCATCGTCAATGGCACTTTCTCAGAGGTCAAAGAGGCGATGTTCTCGCACATGCCGTCACTCCAGCTGCTGTAAGATCTACTCTTATTTTCATCAACCAGGCCCGTGCCCAAACATTTTGGGGCAGGTGCTTCAGCATGTATTGTATTGTATTGTAGCCCCAAAAACTGTTCAAATAGCACGTCCGTGTGACAAACAAAAATGAGATAAAAATAAATGATCCTGTAGAATGTAAAACTTTAATTGAAAAAAAGATGTATTCGAAATGGGAATGAAGTGGTAAATCAGTTTCAGGAAGAAAAAAAAACGAGCTGCAGAAGGGAGACTTTTTTCGGCAAGAGATTTGGCACCACCTAGTGGCAGTCTGTGCACATGCCGACTAAAATCAAGACATTCATCATAAAGGTTTGGTGTGGATTATTTGCGGAACTGTGGAGCTCGAATTTGTTTTGTAGCTTGTGCATGAAAGTCACAGATAGACTGATGACCTAATAAAAGCTTTTAGAAGCTTCGAACACCTCGGCAATTATTGCAAGCACAAGTCTTTGGCTTGCCACCAAGAGTCATCACTCTCCGTACCTAAGTGCTGCTGCCAGTTTGTGACGAAAGCATCCACGGCACGTTTCGAAATGAAATTTGCCCCCCGTCCTTTCAGCCTTTCACATGCGCATGTCCTTTGATTTATTCCAGGCTTCTCAATTCCAACTCTCTTATCGCCATAAGGGATGATGCCTTCTCTGGCCTTCCACATCTCGAATACCTGTAAGTGTGACGCAGGAAATGAAGGTCGGGTAAACAGACTGAGCAAGTTGTTGTTCTTGGACAGGTTTATTGAGAGCAACAAAATCGAGACCGTCTCCAAATATGCCTTCCGAGGACTCCGGGATCTCACCCACTTGTATGTTCCTCGCTTTACATCTGGCTCTTACCAAAAGAACTGACGGCAGAGAATATTTTATCGATTTTTGTGTTTGTTCGGCTGTTTTTGCGGCCTTAGGTCTTTAGCAAACAACAAGATCAAGGCGCTGCCTCGGGATCTCTTCAGCGAGCTGGAGTCGCTCATCGAACTGTAAGTTTGGCAATATGCATTTTCTTTCTTTTTCTTTTTTTTTTTTTGCTTTTGTGGTAGTCAAAAACGTCAGCGGTCACCTTCCACAGCGACCTGCGTGGCAACGTCTTCCAGTGCGACTGCCGAGCCAAGTGGCTGATGACGTGGTTGCGGAACACCAACGCCACCGTGTCCGACGTGCCGTGCGCCGGGCCGGAGGACCTCAAGGACCGGCGCCTCAACGACATGAGCTTGCAAAACGAGTGCGTCTCAACAGGTGAGAAACGACAACACACAAACCTGCGTCACGCCACATCCAGAAACAATATTTAGCTCATAACACGATCAAAGAACACTTGAATAATAAATGAAATCCATCAAACTCACAGGAGAAGCTTATTTTAGTATAAGATTACGCTATTCAAATGGATAATGTGGGAAAAAAATATATACTGTACATTTGTCATCTATTATCGCTATATCTTTTGATGGCGGTGTGGGCACCCGCAGCGGCTCCTCTTGTTGTCTGTTGTCTGTTTAAGAGGGAGGAAATTTAATCTGTGGTGTGACACATATGACAATAAAGTTGTACTTGACTTGACTGGAGAGAGATCGCTACGGACACATTTTCCAGCGGTCAAATTTTGCTTCCTCTGACAAACCAGTCAGAGGACGGAAAAATGCTGACGTTACTGTGGTGCGGCCAGTTAGCCACATGAGGCTAATTTATTTAAAGAAATGGTTTCATTGCTAATCTTTTTTACAAGTATGTGCCCTCGGCAGGGACTGCAAATTTATGTGCAACGTCATAGCATTTGGAAATACTGTGTTGTAGCCTCGCTAAGGCTATCACAAGTGAGTTCTTTTGTAACACTGGCAGTTTTCAGCATCTTTGAAACTAAACAGAGAGCTGATTTGGAGCAAAAAAAAAAAGAGGATACCTGCATTGTAATGCATACTGCGCAGAGTGAGATGAAACACAAGTATCCGGAGAGAGGCGGCAAAATGACATTGCTTCGAAATGGAAGCTGTCGGTTGGTGCATGACTCAGCATTGACGATGAGAATTTCCTTTGGCAGATTTCATCCTGCATCAAAGCGTGAGCTCAGAATCCCTGTCCGTCGACACGTTCGGCTACAAGAACGACGTCTACGTAGCGGTCGCCGCTCCCGGCGTGGAGAGCTGCATGGTCCTCCAGTGGGACCACATTGAAATGAACTTCAGGACTTATGATAACATCACGGGTACGTTTGTCCTTCAATTCATGGCAGTCCTCAGGTTTTCCGCGGGTCATTAAAAAAGCATTATGGGCCATTGAATGGATTTCGGTCAAAATTAAGGCCATAAATGGCATTTAAAAAGCAGCCAATGTCGGTTAGCAGAAACCTAGCTGGGTGCTAACATTAAAAAGCAGTCAATGTCGGTTAGCAGTTAGCACCCAGCAACCTAGCTGGGTGGACACGGCAACCTAGCTGGGTGCTAACATTAAAAATCAGCCAATGTCGGTTAGCAGTTAGGACCCAGAAAGCTAGCTGGGTGCTAACATTAAAAAGCAGTCAATGTCGGTTAGCAGTTAGCACCCAGCAACCTAGGTGGGTGGACCCAGCAACCTAGCTGGGTGCTAACATTAAAAAGCAGTCAATGTCGGTTAGCAGTCAGCACCCAGAAACCTAGCTGGGTGGACCCAGCAACCTAGCTGGGTGCTAACATTAAAAATCAGCCAATGTCGGTTAGCAGTTAGCACCCAGAAACCTAGCTGGGTGGACCCAGCAACCTAGCCGGGTGCTAACATTAAAAAACAGCCAATGTCGGTTAGCAGTTTGCACCCAGAAATCTAGCTGGGTGTACCCAGCAACCTAGCTGGGTGCTAACATTAAAAAGCAGTCAATGTCGGTTAGCAGTTAGCACCCAGAAACCTAGCTGGGTGGACCCAGCAACCTAGCCGGGTGCTAACATTAAAAAACAGCCAATGTCGGTTAGCAGTTAGCACCCAGAAATCTAGCTGGGTGGACACAGCAACCTAGCTGGGTGTTAACATTAAAAATCAGCCAATGTCGGTTAGCAGTTAGCACGCAGAAACCTAGCTGGGTGGACCCAGCAACCTAGCTGGGTGCTAACATTAAAAATCAGCCAATGTCGGTTAGCAGTTAGCACGCAGAAACCTAGCTGGGTCGACCCAGCACCCTAGCTGGGTGCTAACATTAAAAATCAGCCAATGTCGATTAGCAGTTAGCACCCAGAAACCTAGCTGGGTGGACCCAGCAACCTAGCCGGGTGCTAACATTAAAAAACAGCCAATGTCGGTTAGCAGTTAGCACCCAGCAACCTAGCTGGGTCGACCCGGCAACCTAGCTGGGTGCTAACATTAAAAATCAGCCAATGTCGGTTAGCAGTTAGCACCCAGAAACCTAGCTGGGTGGACCCAGCAACCTAGCTGGGTGCTAACATTAAAAAGCAGTCAATGTCGGTTAGCAGTTAGCACCCAGCAACCTAGCTGGGTCGACCCGGCAACCGAGCTGGGTGCTAACATTAAAAATCAGCCAATGTCGGTTAGCAGTTAGCACCCAGAAACCTAGCTGGGTGGACCCAGCAACCTAGCTGGGTGCTAACATTAAAAAGCAGTCAATGTCGGTTAGCAGTTAGCACCCAGCAACCTAGCTGGGTCGACCCGGCAACCTAGCTGTGTGCTAACATTAAAAATCAGCCAATGTCGGTTAGCAGTTAGCACCCAGAAACCTAGCTGGGTTAGCACCCAGAAACCTAGCTGGGTGCTAACATTAAAAAGCAGTCAATGTCGGTTAGCAGTTAGCACCCAGCTAGCTCGCTACAGCTCATAAATGGTTCTACAGGGGCACTCCCGGACCCATTTGAGAGCCAAGAGCCAAGTTTTTGTCAGACTTCCAAGTTATTTGCTCTTTAAACTTGAGTTGTAATCTATTCAGCAACTCCTGCAACATAGATACTGTAGCTCGTGTAACATCGGCACACGAACGACAGCACGCATCAGTATGAAACTTAACTAAGTAAACTAAATAAGGGCATACAATGGAAAAGGAGTGACTATAACTCGATTTGGCAATCATAAATCTGATCTGCGATTGGCTGGCAACCGGTTCAGGGTCTACCACACCGACTGCCCAAAGGCAGCTGGGAAAGGTTCCAGCATGCCTGGATCCCACCTCGGCAAGCCGCGGTGGACTTTTGGGCTCTAGCTGGTCTGGTTTTCACATCTTTCTTTCAGGTCAGTCCATCGTGGGATGCAAGTCGGTGGTGATCGAGGACCAGGTATTCGTCATCGTGGCTCAGCTCTTTGGCGGTTCACACATCTACAAGTTCGACGAGGACCAAAGCACCTTCACCAAATTCCAGGACATCGAAGTGTCCAAGATCTCCAAGCCCAACGACATCGAGGTCTTTCAGATCGGCTCAGATCGCTTCTTCGTGATCGCCGACAGCTCCAAAGCGGGCCTGTCCACCCTCTACAAGTGGAACGACAACGGTTTTTATTCCTACCAGTCCCTTCACGAGTGGTACCGCGACACGGACGCCGAGTACCTCGACTTGGACGGGAAAGCGCACCTGTTGTTGGCGAGCCGCTCGCAGGTTCCCGTCATCTACCAGTGGAGCCGCAGCAACCGCAAGTTTGTCCTTCAGGGCGAGATTCCCGACACGGAGGACGTGGTGGCGGTCAAGCACTTCCGCATCAAGGGCGAGCTCTACCTGGCCGTCACGCGTTACATCGGAGACTCCAAAGTGCTGCACTGGGGCGCCAAGCAGTTCTCGGAGATCCAGGCACTACCGTCGCGCGGCGCCATGATCCTGCAGCCGTTCTCTTTCAAAGAGCGCCACTATCTGGCCCTGGGAAGCGACTACACCTTCTCGCAGATCCTCCAGTGGGATGAGCAGCAGAGCGCGTTCGAGCGCTTCAAGGAGGTCTACATCCAGGCGCCGCGATCCTTCACCGCCGTGTCCACGGACCGACGGGACTTCATCTTTACGTCCAGCTTCAAGGGCAGCACGCAGATCTGGGAGCACGTCATCGTCGACTTGAGCTCGTGAGTCCCTGCGCCGTGTTGCCAGGCTCGGACAATCCAACGTCTTCCGCAAAATGAGGAGCGACGTGTCGGGATTTGGCTCGCAAATGCGTGCGATATTTTTTTTTTTCTTCAGAAAGTTTCCAGTAAATTTCCGAAAAGTTCCGTGTCAATTTCCAGGACGTTAAGATGGGGAACTCAGACTCAAGCCTTAATAGGAACATTTTTATTTTCTCTGAAACTCTGAAATTCTATGACGGCATTTCAAAACATTTACTTGCAACTAGCATTTGATTGAGCAATTAATTACACTGGTCAGCCCGCAAATTTTAAGTGGAGATTGCTTTATGTGTCCCTAAATGTATTTTTGATGCTGATTTGAAAAATGTCTGGAGTTTTTTTTTCCTCTGGCACATCAGGTTTTTGAAATACCGGTACTCATTATTTGTTTGACGTGTAAAAGCTTGCGGCAGATGGATCTTCACCACGCATTTAATTTACAGCTATGATATTTCAGCAAAACTTTCTACCCCTTTCTTAACATAATATTACTAAATATAATATTATTATATTATTACGAAAACTTGATGTGCTAGAGGAAAAAATGAGCAAATTCTGAATTAGCACCAAAAAAAATCATCATCTAGACCTGGGGTGGGCAATTATTTTTTGTATAGGGCCACATGAGAACCAGAAAATATTATGCAGGGCCGGATCGAAAGGGTGAACTAAATTCGACTTAATATTAATTGGATTTCTTTATTTAAAAAGCAGTATTTTGCATTTTTTGGCAGGTTTTTCAGACTTTAAGAGTACATTATTCCGTTGTATCGAACGGGATTTGCTTGACTTGGCGCTACTGCGGGCTTCCGTATCGTCTCCCCCTTCCTCCCTATGCTCTGCAACTTCAAGTAACTCTGCCACCTGGCGTTGAAATGCATGTCATTACAAGTCCAAATGAAACGAATGCAGTCATTGACATTGAACCTTAATTGTGTACCAACCTTCGGCGGGCCGGATTAAAAAGACCAATGGGCCGGATTTGGCCCGCGGGCCGTAATTTGCCCACCCCTGATATAGACAATTACTTGCATCAAATTTAGCAAAAAATTGCTCATTTCACCGGAGCAAAATCATGAACGAATAAGCACCACCCCCCCATCCTAAAATCAATGGGAAAAAAATCACCTCTCCCTTCCCAAAATTCCAAATCAGGTTTTCTCCATTCTTTTACACCAAGCACCAACAAAAACGTTCCACTAAAATGTATTGCACATCAGTAAAATACAAACTGTACCTCGGTAAAAGCAAGCAGTATGATATGAAATGCAAATGTCTTGTACTTAAAGTTAAATACAACTGAACAGAATATAACAAATGTAGTGCGCCGGATTAAACGCATACCACATGCCGGTGTGGCAGGTAGCACGGTTTGAACATTTCATTCATGGATTCTTTGCGCACCACTCGAGGCAGCACGCCTGCTTTATTGCCCAGTCTCGAAATCATCTGTGCATGTGACGTCGGAATGCACGTTGCATGTCGCGGGCGTGCGCTCCATCGCCTGCACTAAGCATAATCAGCTGTACTCAAATGACATTTCGCTCTTTTAGTCACAATTATGCTAGGATCTAAACTTCCAACTTTGTAAATTCCTGCTTTATTGCCATTAATCCCCCCCCCCCCACCCCTCCATGGAAAGTTTCAAATGTTCCAGTTCCCCATTGGAGAGTTTAACTTCTTTCTATGTAAAATTAACCTGGAATTTTTCACTCCACTCTCTCAAATTTTCATCAAATGTTGAGGTGTGATTGAAAAAAAAAATCAAAAGGAAAAGACCATTTGTGAGCTCCATGCCGTCGGGTGTCGGGTCCCGTTTGTTGCCTTTTCAACACGCTGCCGTCGTCAACGGGCATCGCAGCCCGTTGCTTCTCCTGTGCAGGGAATGTTTTGAAGCACAAACCTTCAATGATGGTCATCCGTTACAGTCAAGATGCCACACCGCTAACAATGTTTCATTTGGGGGAGGGGGACAAGGCAACGCTCATCCAACACCAAATGAGACATGAGCCATGTTTCTGAATGACACATTTGTACTAAAAAAAAAAAAAACGCAGACAACAAGCCTGGCCCTCCAAAATGGATCTCAACAGCTTAACGTAAGGACGTCAACCTGTTTGAGCAGTTTGTCAGAGCATGAAAGCAAATATTTGAAGCAAAAGATGTTAGAAACGTCATGAATATCCATCCAAGCTTTCCGAATGTCAACATAATAAAAGCCAACATTGCAAGCTGGGCTCGACTATTACTTCTCCGTGCTTTCGATTTGGGACGGGAGGACTCAATGGCTGTTTTGCAGCTTGACCCTAAGCTATTATTATTACGAATAGTAGGCTTAAAAAATAAAACAATAGATTGTATTGTATGGCATTTAAGATGACCGTTCTTAGCACTCTGTTAAAAAATAGGATATGTATAAGAAAGTGTTTTAAAATGTGTAGTGTTAAATGTGTGTACAGTGAGGTATTGTAAGGTTACAAAAAAAGACCATGCAAAGTAAAGCATTGAAAAGGCAAAAAATGTTACTTTTTTTAATAAGGAAAACTAGCAATCTATAATATTGCACTTGATAAAAATGTAGCCTAATGACATAATTAAATAGAATGTAAATAATGAAACTGATTTAATGCTGCAATCCAGTTCAGTATGTCGCTCCTTCTAGTATTCCCGGCTTGACCGCCGGGTGGCAGTGCTGTTACAAGAGTTATCTAGAAACCAACGAAGAAGAAAGCTACTCATTATTTTTTGTTGCGGTTAAAGAATAGATGTCCGCGATTCCTGTCGTATTCTACATGTGTATCTTCTAAACCTCCGATGATCGATGCTAACCGTTAGCATGTCAATGGTGCTTAGCATTGCGTTAGCATAAAAGCTAAATTAGGCTGACGTGGTTGTTTTCAAACACAAAGTGTACTTCTATCCTTGTTAGTTTTGTTTAGTTCTTGAGTCAGCTTCAGCCGGGAGCGGCGTGAACCATCTTGAAGCCACTTTTTTTGGTAAGAATCGCTCACTATCGGCCGGCCAAACTTTGCTGCTTGTTGTCAAGTGTTAAAAGTTCACAGGCACCATCACAGCGCTCAGAACTCGAACGTGAGCCGCCGGCGCGTACTTTGCTGTCGCGACACGCTCGCTGGCTCAGTCGGTGGCATCCACCGCGTTGACGTTGCTGTCCAGTTGGTGTCGAAAAGACATCCTGGCTTTGGAGGAGAAATAGACGTTCGAGCCCCGAGAGAGGCCGTCGCTGCCCCACGACTCGCTGGAGGCCACGCGGAGATTCCTCTCCTCTTTGTGGGTGACAGCAAATAGTCGAGTTTAGCCCAAAGGCTGCAATTCGGTCATCAAATGCGAGTCTCACCTGCCGCTGTGGGGTAGCCTTTGTTTTTGCAACGCTCTTTGCAGTGTCTGTAGAAGGGGAAACACTGCAGCATCTTCACACCCATGATGGGAAACTGTCGAGGAAAGAACACGGGGCCGGTAAACTCATTTTAGACCAGTCAGAAAACGCTGTGCTTATTTATTTTAATTATTCCACCGATTTCTCATCCACTTTCAGATGACGACACGGCAGCGCACCAGCGACACAGAAATCGACGTATGACATCACCTGCCAGGTGAGTTGTCGAGTTTTTATTTTCTACATTGCTTCAATCCCCTCACAGAATCTTTTAGACCCAATATGGAGCAATATCAATTTTTCACATGGGCTTGTTGGCATTTTACCAACCGCTGTCTTGGATGATGACACTTTTTGGAAGCTTCGTACGTTATGTCCGGCGTCCCCGCTCATTTTATTTTGTTCGCTCGATTGGATGTTGGAAATGGATCTTCCGCGTTGAGTTAAATCCAGTGTTGCTTTTCTTATTACTTGACAATAAAAATAACTTAATTTACTTCCCGGTTGATTCAGTTTTAAAGGAACAAATTTAATTTACAGATTATGAGCTACAGATGCCAACAACCCCGCTTAACTTAAAATTGACAACCACTTCCCAGCCAGTACTTCATTGGAAGAATTCTTTACATTGACGTCTAAGAATGTTTTTTTTAAACATAAAATAACCGTTGGGGAAAATTAGTCTATGGATTTCACTTCACATAAATACAGTTTGGTCTTTTGGCCTGACATATTCACTGTTCATGTTGTCATTGCAACCTTTTTTTTTTAATGGACTGGTAGGGTTTTTGAAACTATGTAACACTTTGTCGACAGCAAAGAGTTTACAACCTACTGTAATCTTTTATTTAGCTGACACAAACATATTGTAAAAATGGATGTACTGGAGTTACTACATAATTGGTAACAATCATCTGCAGTACTAAAAGTAGGACAGCTGGTATTGTTTGTGACTTTTTTTACGACCAGATTGTCCATATTGACTTTTTTTTTTTTTTTTTTTTACTAGCATGCGTATTTTGACTTTTACAATTCATGCCTGTCCGTACTAAGAATTCTGATTGCTTTCGCTCTTGGTGCGTTTTTAAAAAAAACAGTGGTAAAGAGCTGCATTGTAGTGTTCTTATTGTCAATCTTGCGCAATGTCAACCTAAGCAGTGCGGGACTCCAAATTCAGATTAGCAAATTAGGTCACATTGCAGAAACAGGCAAAGGCTGAATGAGCGGGTGGGAGACTTGGCCTATTTACAACCGTGGGTCAAAACGCAGCTTGCCACACTTTTCCCTTTCCTTCGAATATTCCGGTTCAGGCAGGTCAAACGATTGCGACAGGAGTCGCGGCACTTGCTCATCTGTCCATTTGCACCCAAAAGACATGAAGACTTTTCTCACTTTTGATCGATGCAAATACGTCGCCGACACAGACTGCCTTATTTCTTGCAGGTGGCAGCTGCGCGGACGCGAGCGAAGTCGTACGGCCGTCACCCGTTCGATCGCATGTTTTGATGATCCGCATGCAAAGACTTCCTCTTGTCAACGGTAAGCTAAACCCCACCAAGCATGAGGCGTTGAAGAGTGTCACACACCACACGTGTGTTATCAACCAGGTTGAGGACGGCGCTGTGTTCTCTTCAAATCATTTTCACGAAACAAAAAACTAGCCGCAATCCGAAATCATCACAGTGGATTTTGCAAAGCACCCACCTGACTCCAAGAGGACTGCTAAGGGAGCGGGATGAGGTGCGAGCCAACAACGGAAAGCTTCCTTATGTTCCCTCCACTCACCGAGTGAACTTTAAATAGCTCCCCCACCCCCTCCCCAGCAGTGTAGGACACGCCTGCTTTCTTTTCTTTTTTCCCTCCCCCTCTCTGACTCTTCTTCTCGCCGCCCTTCAAGCTTTTGCCATCATCACATAGTGACTGAGGTTCGTCCAGTACTTGGCCCAATCCTTTTTCTTTCTGAAGCGCTCATTTGTTACAGCAGTCTTATTATGCGTTTTAAATCCAATCAACCGTGAATGTTTTCCCAAACGAAATGACTACTGAGACGTTTACAAAGCTTCATTGTCAACATTGATGACATCATGGGGCCCACCCGGCATCAAATAGTGAAGGACGGCTGCTAAAAGACAATCTGGCTAGTCTGTGAATCAATCTTTGGAAAATCCACGCAAAATCTCTTTGGTTCTCCATTTTAAGCCACTTCAAATCAAAATGGCAGACTTGCTGTGGTGTCTTAAGGCTTTTTTTGTTTTTTGTCAGTGAAAGTGGCTTTGGAGGTTTTGTTTTCCAAAAGCTCCTCAGCTTTGTGATGCCGATCGCAAATGTATATTTTCACCACTTGTAAAAATGTGGCTTAACCCTCGTAGTGCACCGCTTGCGATAAATGTAAAATGATGTCTTTGAATCAAAGGCAAAGGCATTCAGAAAAACACGAGAGAGCTGAAACTTATGGAGGGGTTCTAAAATGGCCTAAATTTCATGATGTCGCTGGCTGATAATTCTCAGGCATTGCAGCAATAATAAAGAAACGTTTTGATACCTTAATCTTCACAATTTACATATTTTGCACAATAGAGACCCATTATAATTCCTCTTTTTGAATGCATCGTAAACCTAATGTGTAAACATGCATTTCACGCGATTTTTACGTTAATTGCTTTGTTTTCGCTTGGACAGACGTATGCATGCCACATTGTTGGGTTGAGGTCATTCCAACTTTTAGGTGGCACCAGAGGATCGCAAATGAGTTTGCCTTTTTGCAGGAGGCTTCAAACCAATGCATTTTACATGAACACGTCCGGTCGGGATTGTTAGTAGGGCTTGGTTGGGACCTCCAGACAATTTTTTTTTCCTTTTGCAAAAAATAAAGAATAAAAAATCCCCAAAAACTATATATGTATGGATAGCACAGATGCCTCCGAACATTTTGAGTGTTTGAAAAAAAAAAGAATGTTTTTATAACACAAAATACATCATTACAAAAATTGTAAAATGCGTAACTTAAGGCCTTTTTAATTTGGAGCACACAAGGGTTTTAATAAAGCTAATTGATAAAATAATGCTCATTGGCAGTGCTAAGATACTGTAGCTGAAGGAAAGGGGCAACAGTAAAAGTTGCTTTTGATGGCTTCTGAATGTCTAAAACCCGCAAGGTTTGCGTGCCCGTCATGATTTAGCACTTCCTGTCTTGGCCAAAACCAAGATGACACATTGACTACATGCTTCCAAACGTTGGTTAATAAATGCGAAAAGCAAGTAAAAGTGCAACTATCTGGTTAAAAATGGAACAAACAAGTGAAGCACACAACAAGGATTCCGGTTTATTCCTGCTAGCGGGGAAAACAGGAGCGCAGAGCCAGAAGGCCTCGCCAACTCGTTACGTCATTCTTGTACTTGTGCCCGCCCGTCCGTTCCCGAGCCAGCAAGTATTTCACTTGTGCTTTTTATACTATATTTACACTTGAAGGTTACAAAGCTCCCAATTGCCAGCAAGCCACCGTGCGACAACAAAAGCTTAAAGGCTTAACCTGCACCACCACCTCCTCCTCCTCCTTCTCCTCGTCACAACGCGAACCTTTGACCCTGTCTGAACAACAACAATCCTATTAGACGCGGAATAAGACGTGTAATCGCATACGGGACGTGTCTGGCCGCGAGCTAGCCGCGATTCATCATGTTTGAACCTTTTACGCATTTTTAATTGGAAAACTATGATTCGTTCATTTACATTTTTCACAATGGAACAAAACGATGATATGAAGTGCTTGAATGCCCACTTTTTCGATTTCAGGAGCTCCCCTCACAAATTTGAGCCGGTGCTCTCCGGGCTTTCTCTTGATCAACAACAATTTTGCAGTCTTATTTGGAAATGACTGCTGTTGCATTACTCCTCCACTGGGTGCCGCTCTAACATATCTTGGAACATTCTTATTTGAAAATGACTGCTGTTACATTACTCCTCCACTGCGTGCCGCTCTAACATATCTTGGAACAGATCTCTGAATGTGTGCGACTTTCCAAATGACAGTAATGTGTCCGAAAGCTGACCGCGCTTAAGATGGCCACTTCAAGTTGAGGACAAGGCGGCAAGAATTATAAAAAATCAGATTTCCGGGTTTCCCAGAAAAATATAGTTGTGTGTGTGCTACTTGGGGGAGCACTGCACCAAATGGTGGACAAATTTCCGTTGTAAATATCCAGCAATAAACACAAATAAAAGAAACACTACAAACACTGATGCCTTTTTGCTCTGATTGATATGAATTGTCCCCCCCAAAAAAATGCTAGCGGGTACTAGTTAGTCCCAAGGACAGCACGTGTATTGAAAAACTAGCTCATCGGCGATGGGATTTATGAAGAAGAATTAAAACAGAAGATGAATAATATTTATTGACATTTATTTGAACTTAACATGCAGTTCTCTTATGCTAAATATTTCAGATTTTGTTTAAAAAAATAGGTTGTGTTCAATGAGAACATTTTATTTAACCCGTCATTTTAAAAAAATAGGTAATTTTAGAGCTGTAATTTTAAGACTGTGATATTTTTGCTCAGTTATTATATCGCCAGTATCGAATTTTGGCCCCCGCCTCGATGGTGGCCATGAAAATGTACACAAAATGGAGTCAAAGTAGCTTTAGCTGCAGTATCACTGCTATAACAAGAGCTATAGTGAAGGAAATCCCGAATTGGTCAGTGCGTGAAGATTCCCTTGCATCCCTGCAGCCGATTTCACAACCCGCTTTCATCCTGCGGGGGAGAAACCCGAGTTAGCTTGCATGGGAAAATCTGTCAGATGCTTGGCTGGAGGTTGCGGATCCCGGTGGCTGGCCTACCTCCTTGCTCCCGCGACAGTCCCCGCAAATGCAGCCGAGGCAGCCGTTGACCACCTGAACGCCGCACAGAACCAGTTGCAGCACGCTCATCGTCAGCAGGATGGAGAAGAGAACCACGTGCCACATCACCGCATTCTTGGGGTACTGGCACACGTCCCACAAGGTCTGGTTCACCAAGTAGCTCTCACTGCCCCTGGCAAGGACGAGTCAGTTTCCCACGTTGGGTTTTGTGCTTCCCTCCCGAAGCATCAAATGCAACATGGCTGGTTTCAGTCAAATCACGTTCAAATAGCGTCTGCAAAAGCTGCTTTGACGCACAGAAGGCAGACAGTGGCGGGAGAGGGCACTCACGTTCCGAGATCCTCAAAGGGGTACGTCCAAACGTCTCCCCCCACGCGACACTTGGGTCCGATGGCCAGGCCGGCCGAGGCCACGCTGCAGCAGTAGATGGCGCCCACCAGACCGAAAGCCGACGAGAAGACCGAGTTCAACATCTGGCAGCGGTGAGATGAACCCGGATGTTATCTGGATGCCTCCCCCGCCCTCGTGTTTGCCTTTGTTTGTTATCTAATGGCAATCTAATCTCAACCACTCACCCGGCAGCGGTTGCCGCAGCAACCCTTTCCGCAGCAACCCTTGCCCCCGGCCCTGATAGCAGAGCAGCTCGGGCACAGCATCTGAAAACAGTGAAAATTGGGGGGTTGGGGGGGGGGGTCAAAAAAGTCACCTGTGCCTCAAAAGGGTTCTCGTCAGGCATGTGATGAGGCCTTGGGCACACGATATTGCCACCTTCACCTTCGAAAAGTTCCTTTCAATGCCAAGTCAGTGATAACTTTACAAAAGTGTTTCCAGAAATGCCCATCGCATTGTTGGCCCGAGGCGGTTACATCATCCCGCCGACGAATCCCCAAAATAACGGCCGCGGTTGTCGAGTTACTCACAAAGAGGCCTCCTCCAATGAGACCCCCCATCAGCCACACCTGCAGGGAGATCTGATCATTTTCCAGGCGTTTACCGTCGGGGAAGAAGAGGAGCAGGTTGGCGATCATGCAGACGAAGGCCGAAGGCAGCAGGATCAGGCCCACCAGACGGGCGCACTTCCCCGTACAACACATCGCCTGCCTTGCTTTCGATGGCTTTGCTGCCACAAGCTCGAGCGGCAAGCAAACTGAGTGCGTCACTCGCTGAAAGTCAAACACGTCAAAGCGGAAGGAAGCAAGGCAAGGAACAAAGGCCACCGAGGGTGGATGTGCGCTTTCATTTTCCCACCTCTGATAGGCTGCAGGTGATCATCGATTATCTCCCAGTCGACTTACGCCATTATTCGAGATGAATTGATCTTATTTATGAGCTGCTTGGAGTATTTCTGCACGGCCTGTCGACGCTTGAGCGGTGAGGCAGAGGGGGTGAAGGTGAAAGGCTCACTCGTGTTTTCATGGCACGCTCCCTCCAGTGTTGCCATTGGGACTGTTGGAGACTCAAGGAGAGACAACTTGGTGTGATCTAGTGATGTGGATTCATCTTAAAAAAAAAAAAAAAAACGAGTCCATTATTGTGTTGGTGTATTTTTCAGGATCAGATTAATGATTTTTAGTAAAGCCTTTGTTTAACCAGCTTGAGGCTGATAACCGCTTTTTCAAGATTAATAAAATAATCGTCAATGCAAGAAAAGGTGATAAAATGAACTAGTCTTTTTGCAGCATTTCACAAATTTGATTTTGAAGGAGATGCATGGTCAGTATTACTTGTTTGTTTTTTTTAATGAAATATTTTGTACAAATGAAATAGTTTAGTCATTAATTTTAGAACACTTTTTTTAAACAATGGAAGGGATTATTTTTAATTTATCTCTCCAGGATTTTGTCGCTCTTAATGTAAAACAATAGTGAATGTGTTAGCAGTGTGATACTCCGTAGTTCCATATTCCCGGTTGACTTGTGGGAATAAGTGTTTCTGTTTTACCATGACACAGGAAACGTGATTTTCTTAATAATCCGACAGGCCTGTGTTCAAATTACAGGTTTAAATTGCTGGCAACCTGAGCTGCATTTGCCATCTTTGCGTGTCCCGTGACCTTCGACGTCACGGCCGCCTGCGACGTCACGGCCGCCTGTGACATCACGAATGCTTAAGAAAAGTTCCAAGTTGAGGGTTCGAGTTGACGGCACAGCAATGAAGAAATAAATAAAATACTTTAGAAAATGTAGGTGGGGAAAAAAAACAAGATGTGAATAGCTTCCCAAGTGCATTTCTGCACAATGACGTGCGTACGTGTCGGCCATGTTGGCAGGGGCAAAGTTCCTATCGAGGGGAATGCATGGATTTAGAAATTAAATTGTAATTTCTTCATTTCGCAACCAACTTTCATGAGATGTACCTTTTTATCAACGTCCGAATGGGTGCTATCAATAGGTACCATTTGGAGAAGCAAATATTTTAAAAAATTGTGAAAGGTTATTCTAATTTCCTTTTATTTGCACAAGTGCGTGCACCACAATATGCTGTCGTCCTTGTTGTTCCCAGTTTACTTGCCTTCCACACACATGGAACGCAATGACGATTTCGCGCCTGCTTGTTTAGCATCGACTGTAAGCAAGTAGAATAAAGGGGCGTGTCGTATCGACTACGTACATAATCTATGGTTGGCGGCGCCTGCACGAACTCGTCGTGAGTTTCGCTGAACGACAATAACACGCCCGAGGCACCGCGTCGGTGCCTGGGAAAAGAAAGGCCAAAAGCCGGGCAGACATGGCCGAGGCTTGGCCCGAGGAAGACGAGGAAAGTATGAGGAGGGACAACAGGGAGCAAGTGGTCCGACGGCAGTCCAACGGCACCGAAGGTAAAAACAACAAGACAACAGTTCACAGACTCGACAGCTACCTGACTCCGAATGTTATGCGAGGAATTTACTTGAGGGGGGTCGAAATAAAACTTAAGAGGATCCAGGGAGAAATGTTTCCAACTACACCCCTCATAAAACGAAACAAAAGTTGTCTGCCGAAGAGGGAAATAGTTACGATAACGAAGTCACTTTTCTTTTTGAGGAGACAAAGTTAGATTGACAAGTGTCTTTGCTAGGATGTCTTCGGTTTTTCCAATATAAAGTTATATTCTACCAAGACAAAGTCGCAATGTTATGATATTCCGGAAGCGGCTTGTGGTAAACTCGAACAGTGGTCATGAAATTCCCCACCGCCCAATTCTATTCATTCCTGCCCACAAGTTGTATTCCTTTTTTCGTCCCGACAATAGAGAACCGGTAGTTATCGTGCAATTAAAGCCTCTTTTTTTTCTTTTTTGCTGCATCCGCACCTAGTCGTATTTGCATCTATGCCCTTATTCAAATCGCGAATAAGCATTGTCTTATCTTTTTATCTTTTGTTTTTATCTTCACGAATCTTGGGACTTACTAGGCTCACTTGGGGCCTCGCGTGTCGTATTTCTTGTCGTGTTATTGGAAAATGTGTGTTGACCATGACAATAAAAATACCTTAAAAAAAATAAAAGGTCCAGGTGAATATAATGGGGATGTAGAAATTGTTATCACACGTAAATGATGTCTGTTTGAATATAATTTTCTCTTTTAAAGAGCTACGGCTATATTCTCAAAAATATATATTTCTTTTTCTTTTTTTAAAAAAAAACAAGAAAAGCCTCGTATGTACTCGAGTCTGCTCATTTAACCTTGTACTGTAGTATTTTGTATTTTTATTCTCCATTCGTGAATAACTGTAGCGTTGTTTTAGCTGCAACATCTCATCTTATTCTCGTCATTTACAAAAAAAATATTGAAGACAGCACAATAGCCTCCACTCTTGCTTTTGTGCTGCACAAATACCTCAGCAGTAAACAAGATCTCGCTGACGCTTTTCTTTGCATTTTCCTTTGACCTTCATTTTCATCCAGCTAGACATGGTCACAATTTTATTTCGCCTTTTGCCAGACATCTTGCCCATCAGTCAAATATTATATTTAGCGGCCCTAAACTTCAGAATGACTTGGATATATCTTTGAGCTCATTATAATCCTACACAGCCTTGAAAGTGTCACTGAAACTACAGATTAGATTCAATCAAACAAACAGTGCCAGAAATTTGTAGATTGTTGCCTTTTTGAAATGATTTGCTGTATGTTGTTTTTTTTTTTTTTTTTAATGGTATTAATCTGGCTAACATGAGGATGGTCTGGTCCGAGCGGGTGTTTCCCCTTTGCGATTCTTTGTGTCCGTTGAGCTGTGGGCTTTGCATTTTGGTGCCTAGGACTTTACCCACCTCTTCATACCTCCACGATCACGTCACAATCATAAAGCATCGTTAATACACAAAAACGCAGCTACTAATGGGACTCTGTAGTGTTGTGAGCAGGAGAAGCAGCTGCTCCGTTTGGGTTAGGGGCGGGGGCTGCAAACATCTGGAATTGTTAAGGGCAGCGCCATGACTGTAGCAGAAGTTTTCTGCAGCCAATCGCAGTGACTTCCTGGTCAGGAGTGTGAGCCAGGAGAGTCAGGAGTCCAGAGCAGGGAGGAGAGCGGTGGAAAGGCATCGGGAAAAATTCGTTTTCATGGGGAGAAGATCGGACGACGAAAAAGGATTCGGGGAGGAAATGTAGCGGGTGTTTTTTGTTTTGTTTTTTTGGGATGATTGGCAGCCACATTGACATTTTCTGCCACAACCTCTAGCTTGTTTGTCTGTGCCCCCGCAGGCCGTCCTGGCAGGAGGAAGCCAGAAAATCGTCTCAGGTTGAGTCCTTTTTTTTTTCTCGCAATTTGTGTGTGTGTGTGTGTGTGTGTGTGTGTGTATGCGCAACCCAATATGTTCCTCGCCCCATTTTGGCGTTCAAACTTTTTATGCTTGAAGTCCATCGCCTCTCTGCTGTGTCTGCATCCCCCCCACCGGCCCTCCCTTTACTTTTCCTCTGACACACTCTTGAAAGTATTTAGGCTATTGGCCTGTTGGCATGGCAACCAGCCGGGGGCAGTGTCAGTGTGTGTTTATAGGGCAAACCTCAAAGTGGTTTTGCTGAATGTGTGTGTGTTTAGAGTTATTGTCCTATCTTAATCTGCCTTGCGACAAAAGAACGCTGGCTCAGGCTACATTCCGACATGCTAACACATCTTGAGATCCGTTTAGCTGTTGCGCTAACTTGTGTTTTTCCATCTTTCTCTCTGCGCAGCCAAGGTCCACTTTGGTCCCTCAGGGCAGCCATTAAAAGATGTGAGTACGCAAAAGTGCCGCTGATTTGATTTTCCGCCTGCGTCCAAATGTTTTTTTTTTTTTTTTCTCGCTTCAGCCACCACCAGGTCCAATATACCTGACCCTCAGCGAGAGAGAAACAGGAACGCGGACGCCAGGTAAGGCAACGTTTTCACACCCCCCCCCCCCCCCCGCCATCACCACATGCCTTTTATTCCTCCCGTTTACTTCCTGTTCAGGATTCCCGTCGCCAGGCGACCGGAGATCACCATCCTGTCGGCCGAACCGCTCCCCTCCTCTTCCTGGTTAGCGGTTACGCCTGGCGCGTTCCCGCCCCCTCCTCCTCCGCCCACCCAAATCTGGGGACCCACAATCCCGCCGTCCATACAGGTAGCGCCACTAACGTGAATTCCGGGCCGCGCCGCGCCGCGTGGAACTTAGATTCGCTTTCCCGCCCGCAGCCTCCTCCCTCCTATGATGAGGTGATAAGGGAGAAGACGCAAGAGCTGGTCGCGCGTACGTCTTCATCGCCCCCGTCTTCGATGCCGTCGTCTCATCCAGCTTTTTGCACGACTATTGCCACTCAGACAGACACCGGCGCTCCAGGTGAGAAGACGCTCGCTCATACTGAAGGCGTAAACCAAGGACGACTTGAATCCGGATATCAAAAACTATTTATGAATAGCAAGCTGACAGTTAGCATGACAGTTAGCGGTCATGCTAACCGTCTGAAATTGTATTTGAATTTTTGCGTTCAGGGAAACAAGTGAAACTGCCGCGTCCGCCCATACCCGCCGCTCCGTCTCAAACCGATGCCGAAATTGGCACTCCGTTGACCCCGCCTTGTCAAAACGGCCAATCGGCGCAGCTCTCCGGTGCCACGCCCGTTGCCAAGAAGGCGGAGCTCCCCAGGCCCCGCCCCCGATCCAGGTTCACCGCGACGGCGGTCAGCGACGAGGTCAAGGTTCAGACTTTGGTGAAACTGCGAGAGGACGGCTTGGCCACGCTCGCCGCCCGCGCTCGCTGTGACATTGGCAAACAGGACGCCAGTCAAGGGAAATACCTTCAAGAACTCTTGGAGGCCTTCAGCTCCGACGACTGGGGTCTTCCGGAGCAGCGAGGTGACGACAGTGGTCTCAGCCAATCGGAGGACGACGACGACAACGACAACGACGACGACGACGACATGGCAGCCCTGAAGGCGAGGATCCAGGCCTTTGAGCAACAGCAGGCGGCGCCCGATGGGAGTTGTGATAACTCGGGCGTCAACGAGGAGGCTGTCGCCGAAAAACCCGAACCCAGGCCACGCCCTCGACTCCGAGGGCAGTCTGTCAAAGTGCTACCTCCCGCCATTGCTCCGAAACCCAAAACCCTCCACAAAGCGGCTACCGTTGACTCCGCTCAACCGCCCCCTGAGGTCGTGAACCCCGAACCGCCTCCAATCACAGAGCACCTTCCGACTCACGCCTCCTCCACCCCCCCTTGCACTGCACCGGTCCCAGCCCCCAGGTTCCCTCCACTGAAACCCTCCCCCTCCGCCATCGAGACACCATCCACAACCAAATCTCCAGCCAGACCACCCATTGCCCCACGGACAAGCGTGGGGGCCGCACCCCACGAGAAAGCACATGTGGCTCCAACGCGCCCCCCCAGACCTCTCGCTGAGATCAGCAGGGGGATGCAAATGCAAACTCCGGATACCGCTAGTTTGACAGGTGAGTCTTGTAGTTTCCTCTTTCATCTGGGACAACTCATTGCTTCCGTCGGCCCCGTGACGAAATCTCCAAAGCACGTGGGAAAATGTTTGATGGGCTAATTAAAGGTTGAAATAATTCCAAAATGACATCAGGGTGCCGCGCCTCTCGCCGCCAGAAGAGCGTAACTACCGTCAATCATGTGGGTGGCAGCATCGTGCTTCGGGTTCAATTTCCTTCCGTTGGAAATTGGCGCCTCAGTCAAGTCGGAGGGAATTATGACTCATCAGGAAAAGTTGACTAGAACAACGAAACTTTGATTTGGTGTCAAATCAAACGAGTTTGGATGTGATTGGCTAATTCTGTACAGGGCTCAATTATGAGGACTTGCGCAATTTCTTTGTAGTTTATTTTTACTTCCTCCTTGAAGACTGTGTTTTTAAAATGGACTATTACAGGTTATAGATCACAGTGATTTATTTATCTTGGTTATTTTTATTTATTTGTTTGTTACTTAGGCGGCCCGGTAGTCCAGTGATTAACACATCGGCTTTCACAGTGCAGAGGTACCGGGTTCGATTCCAGCTCCGGCCTCCCTGTGTGGAGTTTGCATGTTCTCCCCGGGCCTGCGTGGGTTTTCTCCGGGTGCTCCGGTTTCCTCCCACATTCCAAAAAAAAAAAAACATGCGTGGCAGGCTGATTGAACACTCTAAATTGTCCCTAGGTGTGAGTGTGAGTGCGAATGGTTGTTCGTTTCTGTGTGCCCTGCGATTGGCTGGCAACCGATTCAGGGTGTCCCCCGCCTACTGCCCGAAGACAGCTGGGATAGGCTCCAGCACCCCCCGCAACCCTAGTGAGGATCAAGCGGCTCGGAAGATAGATGGATAGATGGATATTTGTTACTTATGCACCCAAAAATCCGGCCCTTGAGGAGGGGTGTGTAGACTTTTTAAATCCACTGCGGATCCAACAAATTGATGAGTCGCAATATTGGAATCAGGTTGGAGGAAAAGTAGGTCACAGTTGAACCAGCGGCCTTTGTTTGCTCTCAATGCATTTGTTGTTGGCCGCGTGCAACCGACCACACCCGCTGGAAGAAAAGGAAAACGCGTCACCGGAAATGACACGAGACAAGAAAACCTGTTGCTTTTCCAGGCCTGCGGTAAGGCAAAATCCCCATTCGAGTGTCTTGTCTTGACTTCCTATCCGAGAAATCAACAATGAGTCTTTGCAATTCGGCTCAACTGCCTGACCCCCGCAGTTGCATTGTGGGTAACGTAAGCCTCCCCGCCGCAGCACAATGCGGCTTTTCAGCCCGAATGCAAACGGTGCGCGGCGGCTGTTGCGGGAGTTGTGGTTGTCCGATTCAGAATCAACATTGGCCGATTGTGCGCGCAGAAGAAGAAGCTTCTCTGTGCGGGCCAAGGTTATTAGAGTAAACTAACAAAGCCACTAAAATTAGAGAAAAAAAACAATTGTGTTACTGAAATCAAATAAAAACAAACTTGCGGTTAAAAAAAAAAAACAAGCAACCTTTAAAACTGCAACTACAGCAAAAATCTCCTTTGCTGCCGTCTTTGTCAATTAATATCATTTAAACGTATTACATTTTGGTGTTGCTGTATATATCTGGAGTGAAGGAAGGTCATTTCAGAATTTTAGTTGTGCTTGCAGCATCTTTTTTTTTGTTTTTTTTTGCTGTTTGGTGCTTTCTACCGCCTTTATTACCGATTTGTCTTACTGTTTGTTGTGCATGTTAAATTGCTCCATGTACAGCACTTTGTATGCAGCGATGACTGTTTGAAAGTGCTCTAGAAATACTGTTGACTTGAAACACTCCATATATTTAAAAAAAAAATAAATCCAGAGCACCCCCCGCGACCCTAGTGAGCATCAAGCGGCTCGGAAGATGAATGAATGAATGAATTTACAAAATAAACCTGTTATGCCGCATGCTTGCCATCCCAAAGTGCTCAATTCCAGATGAATTTCCATTTCAAAGCATGTGGTTTGATGATGTTTTCAGGCTCCTCCCTGGAACCGAATCCGGTCCCCTCCAAGCTTCCCGTGCCCAGCCCTGCACCCGTCCATGCCAAACCGTCGTCTCCTGGCCTAAAAAAGGCTGAAAGTATCTGTGAGCCTCCACTCCCCCCGAGGTAAGAGCGACAACGCGTGCGGCTTTTCTCTCAGTGGTTCTTTTCAGATGACTGGTTCTGAAAGTGGGGGTGTCTGGGAACCATAACTTGGGTGATCCATGCAATTGTTATTAGTAGTTATAAATTGTTGCATTGACACCTTGTTCAAAATTGTTATCCAAATGATATTTTTCTGATTTTCCTAAATAGTCGATGCAAATGATCGTCGGCATCATCTGCAAAGTATCAACCGTTAGAGTGTAATTTGAATGTTTTTTGAGCAAACCTCCACACACAGGTAGGGCTGCAGGTAATGATTATTTTAATAAATGGTAAATCAGTCTTGTTTTTTAATTATTATTAGATGAATCAAATGTTTATTTCCATCCCGTTATTCAGAAACCGTTCAGTGTTTTAAATTGACAGAGCAGAAAATGCAAAAAAACAAAATGATGGCAATTCCTGATTGGTCCTTAACAAATCGGCAAAAATGTCTGTTGTCACGGAGAGCTAAAGAAATCTGAGAATATTTTCTTTTGAGAGGCAGAAATTGGGAAGTAAAGTGAGGTCATCGAGAGTCTTCACGAGGAGCACCATTGACGTCAACTGTTTGTTTTTTTGTTTTTGTTTTGTTTTTTTATTTTTATGGGGATGGGCGGAGATAAAATTGGCTAACTGGTTTCATTGCTAAGCTTGGGACAAATAAAATACTAACTATAGCCAGCAGGTGGCAGCATGGGGTTTGTCTTGGATTAAATCACTTGTATCAAAACAATGCTTCATGTTTGGGAGCACAATGGATCTTTGGAAATTTGTATTTGTCGCGTTAAATCTACCACAGAAAGAGTTTCGCAAAAGGGGAGAAAAAATGATTGAGATTTTTGAAATTTATAAGTAGAAAGGATGATGTCATGTACATAATCAAACATGCATGGTATGATACATACACACACACACACACAACTAAATGCTACTCCTACCAAATAGTATGCAGATAGTTTGTAACGTTTGTCAAATATAAAATTGTCACACTTTTGATATTTGTTAATTTTTGCTGTACATAATCAAACACATGCATGGTATGATACATACACACACACACACACGCGCAACTAAATGCTACTTCTACCAAATAGTATGCAGATAGTTTGTAACGTTAGTCAAATATAAAATTGTCACACTTTTGATTTGTTTATTTTTGCTCTATGTATTTAATGAAAGAAAAGGACAGTTCAGATGTTTGAGGCATCACCATAGCAAAAATTATTACCATAAAGGTCCCTGCAAAATCTATATTTGCACAAAAATATTTTTTTCCAGCGTTGTTGTTGTTGTTTTGTTTTGTTTTTTTGTCCAAACTAGGTGATTTGGGTGAAACAACCCATGTTCTACTGCCAATTCCTAAAAAAAAAAAAAAAGGAATAAGGTAGAAACAAACTTTTTTTTGTGTGATGAAAATATAATATAAATATATAATAATAAATAATAAATATAATTGGTGGTTTCTGTGTTTATGTAATCATAAAATACAATATTCTCTAATATATTGGAAGATCAGGCATGATGCCCTAAATTGGCTAGCACTCATTCATTCATTCATTCATCTTCCGAGCCGCTTGATCCTCACTAGGGTCGCAGGGGGTGCTGGAGCCTATCCCAGCTGTCTCCGGGCAGTAGGCGGGGGACACCCTGAATCGGTTGCCAGCCAATCGCAGGGCACACAGAAACGAACAACCATTCGCACTCACACTCACACCTAGGGACAATTCAGAGTGTTCAATCAGCCTGCCACGCATGTTTTTGGAATGTGGGAGGAAACCGGAGCACCCGGAGAAAACCCACACAGGCCCGGGGAGAGCATGCAAACTCCACACAGGGAGGCCGGAGCTGGAATCGAACCCGGTACCTCTGCACTGTGAAGCCGACGTGCTAACCACTGGACTACCGAGCCGCCCGGCTAGCACTCAATAGTTTTTTTGTTTTTTTTAAATAATTGCCATCATTCAAAGCGTTGATGCTCCTTTATACACAAACGAGCGGTAGCCTAAATCTGCACTTAACTTTTTGTCTCTTCAGGCCTTCGAGTGTGAAGACCCTCCCCCCTAGACCTCCATCAATCAAATCCATCCCTGCCCGCCCACCACTACCCGCCATCATCCCGTCGTCAGAAAGCCAACCTCAACCGCCGTCTTCCTTCACGGCGTCCAATCACAGAGCGTCCAAGAAGGGGCCCCCTCTGCCCCCTCGGCCCAAGCCCGGACATCCGCTCTATCCCGTCTGCACGGTACAAACACAAAGGTCAGAAATTTGAGTCTGTAGCACATCACCATCAAACTTTTGTGTCCTAGAAACAGGAAGACCTCATCGTCCTGGAAGACCTTCCGCCGGAGCCACCACCCACCCTGGTCACGCCACTTTGCAACACGTCGGCATGCCTCATGGACCTGGAAGTCCTGCCACCAGTGCAACTCCCGGAACCCGCTCTTCAGACTTTGTGGAAGGTATGAGTTTGGTTGTATTTCACAAGCGCGGCCCGGTAGTCCAGTGGTTAGCACGTCGGCTTCACAGTGCAGATGTACCGGGTTCGATTCCAGCTCCGGCCTCCCTGTGTGGAGTTTGCATGTTCTCCCCGGGCCTGCGTGGGTTTTCTCCGGGTGCCCCGGTTTCCTCCCACATTCCAAAAACATGCGTGGCAGGCTGATTGAACACTCTAAATTGTCCCTAGGTGTGAGTGTGAGTGCGAATGGTTGTTCGTCTCTGTGTGCCCTGCGATTGGCTGGCAACCGATTCAGGGTGTCCCCCGCCTACTGCCCGAAGACAGCTGGGATAGGCTCCAGCACCCCCCGCGACCCTAGTGAGGATCAAGCGGTTCGGAAGATGAATGAATGAATGAATGAATGTATTTCACAATGATATTGTCACGTTGTGCCCGAAGCGATAGAATGATCGCTCCGTGCACAACAAAATAAGGAAGTGGATCCCCGAAATAGCAGACACAAAAAGAGATTTTGTCAGATAACAAAAGGAGTCTTTAATAACGAACACAAAGTAACCCAACAGGGAGAATAACAAAAAGCGCTGGTCAAAATAGGGACCAGGGATAAAATAAAAGGACAACTGAAAACGCTTGCGGAAAAAGGTAGCAAGGAGGGTTAGATTAGACAATGAATATAAATTTCACTCGCAAGAGGAACAACGACGCGTAATAACAGCCACAAGGCTAAGAGGCAACGAATAAATGCAAGTAGGAATTGGGCGAGAGAAATTTTGGCACGGCGTGGAATTCTCCGGCAGTGAGTAGACTGCCAGAGCGTCCAAATAAAGGCTGAGCAATTACTCCGCAATGGGTGACAGGTATGTAAACGGCGGGCAGAAAGCCCGCCCCCTGCTGGCAACCCCGGGACGTGACGAATATGGGGACAATGCTGTGGCAAGATGTTTACACATTTATTATTTTGGCGGTATGCTGAAGGCACTTCAATTCAGGAAGAGTACTGAAAGTTTTGTTTTCATATGTCAGAAATTTTACAAATTGTGTCACGTAAAACACTGAAAAGGCAATCAAAAACAATTTTGAGAGGGGTGCACAATTACTCACTTCACGATCACTTGTTTTGCGCTTGTGTTGTCTGTGCAGCCGGCCACGCAGCAACGTCATGAGCCGCCTCCTGTCAGGTCTGACACGCCAAATGCCATCTTTATGTTTATTTTTTAATATTTTTTTCCTGTTAGTTTTTCTTACAGCAAAGACTCTATTTGTTGTTGACTTGCTTCCGCTTTGCGTCTGTCTGCACAGTGGCCCTCGTTACGTTGCTTTGTTCGACTTTGAGGGAGCGGTGGACGACGAGCTCACCTTCTCCCAGGGGGACGTCATCGCCCTTCTGGAGATTGTCGACCAACAGTGGGGGCGCGGCCAGCTTCACGGACGCGTCGGGCTCTTCCCGCTTAGCTTCACCCGAGTCACTGAGGGACACCCACCTCAAAGTCCTGGTGAGGCACACTCCCAGGTTTTTTTTTTGTTTTTTCTTTTGCTTCTAATTCAAATTGCATTTTTATGTTTTTCCTCAGTGACAAAGATACCCCCAAAAGAAACGGAGGTGAGTGTAAGATGATGCTGGTTAAAATATGAATTTGTTCTTCCTTAATATCACGATATTACGGCAAATATTTTGGTTTGCACATCCCTGATATAGAAAATATTGCCACAACGAAATGTTTTCATTATCAAACGTATATTTATTTGCATTTAGGTGGAGGAATGGGCGGTGGCGCTGTTTGACTTCCCTGGTCAGACTGCAGAGGATCTCTGCTTCCACAAGGGGGCGTATATCCAAGTGACCGAGCATGTGGACGCTGACTGGAGGAGGGGGAGACTGGATGGCAGAGAGGGGCTTTACCCCGCAGCTTTCACACAGCCCTGCAAGGGTGAGACATGGGCATCCACAAAATAATATACAAAACCACACTGTCATATATTTGGAGTTCATAATTGATATGAATGAATGATAATTGATATTGTGTATGAGGACCAGCGCAATCAAACCGATTGCTTTCTTCCACCTAAGATTTGGGCCAATTAAAACCTCCGATGTTGATGTGAACCCTTCGGAATGACATTGATTTCTGTGTCATTTGGTCAGAAAATGTGGTCGAGTCCGCCAATATTTAACCCAATCGGTACGACGAGACCGGCGGTGTTGGTTAAAGCCGGTCCGCCCAACCATAGTTGATGCTTTGGGACTGCTTTGCTCATTCAGGGCCTGGCGACATTGCAATCCTCGACAGAACATTCATTCATTCATTCATCTTCCGAGCCGCTTGATCCTCACTAGGGTCGCGGGGGGTGCTGGAGCCTATCCCAGCTGTCTTCGGGCAGTAGGCGGAGGACACCCTGAATCGGTTGCCAGCCAATCACAGGGCACACAGAAACAAACAACCATTCGCACTCACACTCGCACCTAGGGACAATTTAGAGTGTTCAATCAGCCTGCCACGCATGTTTTTGGAATGTGGGAGGAAACCGGAGCACCCGGAGAAAACCCACACAGGCCCGGGGAGAACATGCAAACTCCACACAGGGAGGCCGGAGCAGGAATCGAACCCGGTACCTCTGCACTGTGAAGCCGACGTGCTAACCACTGGGCTACCGGGCCGCCTCGACAGAACATTCATTCATTCATTCATTCATTCATCTTCCGAGCCGCTTGATCCTCACTAGGGTCGCGGGGGGTGCTGGAGCTTATCCCAGCTGTCTTCGGGCAGTAGGCGGGGGACACCCTGAATCGGTTGCCAGCCAATCGCAGGGCACACAGAGACGAACAACCACCCACGCCCACACTCACACCTAGGGACAATTTAGAGTGTTCAATCAGCCTGCCATGCATGTTTTTGGAATGTGGGAGGAAACCGGAGCACCCGGAGAAAACCCACGCAGGCCCGGGGAGAACATGCAAACTCCACACAGGGAGGCCGGAGCTGGAATCGAACCCGGTACCTCTGCACTGTGAAGCCGAAGTGCTAACCACTGGACTACCGGGCCGCCTCGACATAACAATAAATTCCAAATTCAAGCAAGACACTGACCCAAAACGCTTTCTTCCTGGTTCAAGCTCGGCCAATCCCAAGCCAGAAGGTCGCGGTGAGAGGCGTGGCCAAAGCTTTATTTCCCTTCAAAGCCGAGCACGAGGACGAGCTCACAGTGAAGGTGAGCTTCCCGAAACACATCATCAAATAAACGTGTTCACGACTTGCTCTCGTCCTCTTCCTCCAGCCCGGCGACATCATCACGCAGGTGGAGTCTGCGGATAAGCAGTGGATTATGGGAGTGGTTGACAGTAAGCGTGGAATTGTGCCCAAAAACTACGTTTTGCTTCTTTGACGAGGACAAGCCACTGACGGGACATTTCGGGGTGGAGCGGTGGAGGTTGAGGACACCGAGATTTCAGTCTACAATGCGACGTCGGCGTCGCCCACGCCCTCCCCGTGCTGTTCAAAACTTTGACGTGACTCTTTCGGTTCCTTTCGAAACTTCCAACGAGACATCGAAGTTGCAACGCGGGATCTTTTCTTTCCTAGTCGTACCTCGTGTTTGAATATTAACGCAACTAACCAATCTTGTCGGATGTTTCCCCAAAGTGCCCCAGCGGGATACGTGCAAATTAACCTGTGAACAAGAGTATATGAGGACTTAAGCAACCAAGTATTTTTTTTTTCCAGAACGGTGTTAAGCTATCTCAATGAAGTTAGCGGTGAAGTTACCCGAATGAAATCAAAACAAACATTCCAGCTTTTAAATCCTAATAAAACATTGCAACATTCTTCAAAGTCTGTTGACCTTATCTCTTATCGTCGTTGCCGAGTTATCTTGGCAGCATGCTTTGGGCCGGCTCTGATTTCAAAATGAAACAAAATGGCTGTCATCACTATCTATGTTTTATTTCACAGTTGAATGCATCATTGTCCTCCATTTCAAGGTCTTTGAAAGCACCGTGGCAGATTTGTTGAAGGAGAGAAAAAAAAAAAGGACACATTACATGCTTTGGGGCTAGCAAAGCGTTCCTAAATGCCATCAAAGGTGGCGCTGTTTTGAAAAAAAAAAAACTAACAAATGGCATTCAAAAGGACCTTTGACATGGAAAGCTTTTTGAAAACGTTCTAATCTACTGCACTTGATCGAAGGTTAATAAGGCAGAATTGACGAGCACTTACATGAACATAAGTTAAAGCATGTTTGTCAGGAGGACACTTAAGCTGCAAGTCCACGCTCGCTATGTCAACACAGCGAGGTGTCTTTTGGTTTGGCGAAAAAAAAAAACAATACAATACAAAAGGTCGTAACACTGCATCCTGTCAACAGCTGGAGTTCTTCCGTTTAAATCAGGGGTCTCCAAACTTTCCCTTCCAGTGGCCACTTGGACATTCTTCATCTTGAATTCCTTTTAAACATTAAAAACAATCCATCAATGCCGGCAAAGTTAATGCAGAGCCGTGATATTGTTTTAGAAACGGTGGTGCCCGGGAGCTCTCAAGTCGTTTCCCTATTACCACCGTGTTATAAATGTTTAATAACAAAATAAATAAAATAGAAAATTAAGTTTAAAAAAATGGCCACAGGGGCCATAGTTTGGACACCCCTGCTTTAAATTCTCGCATCCTCACAGACAACAAGACAGAACAATGGAGGAATGGGATAATTAGTTAAATAAGCACCATTCAGATTTTTTTTTTTTTCCCCGAAGCCGTCACAATCTGCGACTTCACAACAGACTCACACTCACATGACAGCAAACATGTACAACATATTTTGAATTTTTAACAAGGTGGGACGCCAACAAGATTTGGTGGGCTGAAACGTGGCCGTGAGCGGCGTAAAATGTTGACACTTTTTTTTCTTTTTTCTGTTTTTTTTAAATAACCCTGTGTGCATCAGTGCATACAGGCACAGTGCTTGTGGCCTCGGATTGGGAGATACGAACAGAAGTAGCTCGGGATGCTTCTTCCCAGAAAAAGTGGAAGACATTCTGGGTATGAGGAAAGGCTTGAAATGATCTGTCCACTTTTCTTGATGCACACAAGGCTCCCCTCTTTTTGTTTTTTTTTTGTTTTGTCTTTTTGAAAGTATTCCCAAAATTCTGGATGGAGCTCCAGCTGACAAGTAGCAAGAGTTGAGGATGTGATTTTGGTGACTGCGTGAACAGGAATTTGGGATTGTCACTGATGGGGATCCAGTTCGCCACTCAATTCGTTGCCGTTCTTCAGAGGGGGGGGGGGGGGTTCTCCAAGGACAAGATCAGGTCCAGTGGCTGACATCTAGACCAGCGGAGAAGGAACCTGCTTGGTTTCCAGGCCCGGAGATTCATTTTCCATTACGATCGGCTCGTCGTTGCCGGACTCGACGGGAGCGTCGTCCTGCGTGAGCGCACATCGACAATGAACAACGTTATTTTGGAACATTCATTCATTCATTCATCTTCCGAGCCGCTTGATCCTCACTAGGGTCGCGGGGGTGCTGGAGCCTATCCCAGCTGTCTTCGGGCAGTAGGCGGGGGACACCCTGAATCGGTTGACAGCCAATCGCAGGGCACACAGAGACAAACAACCATCCGCACTCACACTCACACCTAGGGACAATTTAGAGTGTTCAATCAGCCTACCACGCATGTTTTTGGAATGTGGGAGGAAACCGGAGCACCCGGAGAAAACCCACGCAGGCCCGGGGAGAACATGCAAACTCCACACAGGGAGGCCGGAGCTGGAATCGAACCCGGTACCTCTGCACTGTGAAGCCGACGTGCTCACCACTGGACTACTGGGCCGCCTCAACGGCCTTTGGAACAACCAAGGGAAAATAAGTCGACGGTCACAAGAGTGCAAGCTCACCGACACCCACGGGTGCGAGAGAACCTCATCTGCTGTGAAGCGAGCGTCCACGTTCACCTGCAGCATCTGACCAATCAGCATCTGAGGGAACATGCCGTGGGACTCGTCAGACAGTCAAAAATCTAAAAAAAACTGACATGATGATGAGGATTTCAACACCAGCGCTCACTATTTTCATCCTGCACTGTTCTCGGTCTTCTCAACAATTATCTTTATACATGTATAATGTATTTTGAAACTAATCTTTGAATTCACTTAACGGGGTCTCCTTGACAACTGATAATCGGTATCAAGGTCAAGGTCATCATTTTGTATTTATATTGCACTTAATTGAACGGTGTTTGTTTTTTCTTCTTTCTACCCACATTCTTGCTGCTGGAGGCCGTAAATTTCCCCAGTGTGGGACAAATAAAGGATATCTTATCTTATCTTATCTTTATTGTCAAATATGCTTTATGTATGTATTGGCCTGTCCAAAAAAAAAATATCCATCTCGAGTCAAAACTGTGACAATGTTTGTGGTTTTTTTCTTCTCATAGATGATTGTAACCCGTCACCTTGGCAGGTAGGCTGATGGCGTCCCAGTCCGGGGACGGGAAGTCCAGCTTACCCCGGAGGATCTGATCAAACAGCTCCTCCTGGACGTTGTTCTCGCTGAAGGGATCAAAAGATGACGCTTTGTTGTTTAAGATTCCTTTTTTTTTTTTTTTTTGGATGATGACTGGCAGTGTGTTACATTCACTGACCTTCTGAACGGTGGGAAACCGCAAAGGAGGATGTAGGTGATGATACCCGCTGCCCAGATGTCCACCTTCAGACCATAACTACACACAAACGTCCGCGAGCGATGAACGCGAGTTCGAAAAAGAACCTCTGCGCTCACGTCCGGTGTGTCCTCTCACCCGGTCTCCGCGATGATCTCCGGAGCCACGTAGGTCGGCGTGCCGCACACGGTGTAAAGCGGGCCCTCCACCACCGTGGCCAAACCGAAGTCTCCCAGTTTGAGCGACTTGGTGCCATCCGGGTACTCGCACACCTACCGGGAACACACACACGTGTCAAGGAGCACTCCGACGTCCGCGTTGAGCGTCCGCCCGATGCCTACCAGCAGATTCTCTGGTTTGATGTCTCTGTGGACGATGTTCATCCTGTGCAGGTACTTGATGGCTCCGGCCAGGTTGTACACCATGGCGCTGGCGTCGTGCTCGCTGTATTTGGTGGATGACGTGATGGCGTCAAACAGGTCACCTCCCTAAAGCAGGCAAAGAGACTGAGTTCCAATTTTTGATCGGACAATCGATCGTCTCCCACGCGGAACGGCACCTTGACAAGCTCCATCACCAGGAAAAGCTGAGACGGCGTTTCGTCCACCTCGACGAGCTGGATGATGCTGGGGTGTCGAACCCGACGCAAGACCGCCACCTCGTTCTCGATCAGGTGCTCCTTTTCAAACGGAAGGCAAGGCAGGCCAGTTTTATTTACATCGCACGTTTCATGCACAAGGCAACTCGATGTGCTTCACATAAGCAAAGACAACAGCTTATGACATTCAGGAGCATTCTGTAGCTTTCCAAATTTACTAAAAGAAAACATACAAAACATTTAAAAGTAAAGAAATAAAGATAGAGGGGCGGCCCGGTAGTCCAGTGGTTAGCACGTCGGCTTCACAGTGCAGAGGTACCGGGTTCGATTCCAGCTCCGGCCTCCCTGTGTGGAGTTTGCATGTTCTCTCCGGGCCTGCGTGGGTTTTCTCCGGGTGCTCCGGTTTCCTCCCACATTCCAAAAACATGCATGGCAGGCTGACTGAACACTCTAAATTGTCCCTAGGTGTGAGTGTGAGCGAGGATGGTTGTTCGTTTCTTTGTGCCCTGTGATTGGTTGTCAACCGATTCAGGGTGTGCCCCGCCTACTGCCCGAAGACGGCTGGGATAGGCTCCAGCACCCCCCGCGACCCTAGTGAGGATCAAGCGGCTCGGAAGATGAATGAATGAATGAATGAATGAATCGAGGGGGGCGGCCCGGTAGTCCAGTGGTTAGCACGTCGGCTTCACAGTGCAGAGGTACCGGGTTCGATTCCAGCTCCGGCCTCCCTGTGTGGAGTTTGCATGTTCTCCCCGGGCCTGCGTGGGTTTTCTCCGGGTGCTCCGGTTTCCTCCCACATTCAAAAACATGCGTGGCAGGCTGATTGAACACTCTAAATTGTCCCTAGGTGTGAGTGTGAGCGTGGATGGTTGTTCGTCGCTGTGTGCCCTGTGATTGGCTGGCAACCGATTCAGGGTGTCCCCCGCCTACTGCCCGAAGACAGCTGGGATAGGCTCCAGCACCCCCGCGACCCTAGTGAGGATCAAGCGGCTCGGAAGATGAATGAATGAATGAATGAATAAAGATAGGTTTTTAAAAATTACAAATTGATGTACAATCTTTTTTTTTTAACCTGGATTCAAAAGCATCTCCACTTCATTTGGACTGGGTCCAAGGATTGACCCTTGCGGAACCCCAACACAACAGTGGGAGATTTTTATTGCCAAAATATGGATATAACGTGAACAAAATGCAAATTTGTGTGTCGTCAGAACAAAATAACCCAATTGATAACGTTACCTTCCCGCAGCAACGAGCTTTGTCGATGATCTTCAACGCAAACTCCTGCCCAGTCGACCTGCCAGGAACATCAGAACCGTCACTCCGTTTTCGACTAACAAGAACGAAACTCGCTTTGCGTTTACCTCTCGACGCACTCCTTCACCACCGCAAAGTTACCATCGCCGATCACTTTGCCGATTTTGTACTTGCTGCTGATGATCGACGACGACACCGACGGGTTTCCGTTCACTTGGGGGGGGGGGGAGCGGTTTGACGGTGAGTTCACGTGGCCGTTGGACAGACACTTCGGCCGATGCGGTAACACACCTTCCAGAGCGACGTCGTCGGTATGCTCAGCCGCGCCGTTGATGTCCGCAGAGGAAGAGCGATGAGGAGACACCTGCAGATTGGAAAATGAAACGTTGGATGCAAATCGGGTTGGTGAAGACGAGATGAAGAGATATACACCTTGAGGCTGCTGCGTGTCCCGGGACTCGTAGGGGAAGGGCTGGATCTGGACGACTTTGTGGGGACCTGCGATTCTGACTCCTCATTGGCTGCGGGAGGAAGAGGAAAGGACGTTATTCCGTTCCAAAACTGGAACAAAATGTTTCTCGTATCTTACCTAATACTGGTGACCTGGACTGAGGCCCAGATTTTGCCGAAGCCTTGGAGGAGGCCAAACCAGAGCCGCTGGAACTCTTGGGAGTCAAAATCTTCTGAGAGGCGGCGGGACGAGTCGCTTTGACTCGGCACTCTGAAAAACGGGAGACGAGTTAAATTACAGTGGTCACAATAAAAGTTGGAGATACTGGAAATTGGAAATCGGGTTCAAATTGGATCGATATTTCCAACTTGACTTTCTTTTTCGCACAGTTTTGCGCGAGCGTCACAGTGTGTGCGCACGAGACCGTTAACGAAGGCCGCCGTCTTGCCACCATGAGTGAGCACAAAGTCGTCCTGAGCGTAGCGAAACTTTTCCAGCCCGCACGCCATGAATACGTCGTCTTCCCCGAAGAAATCTTGCAGGCAGGTCAACTGCACACAAACACACACACACACACACACACACAATTTTTTTTTTAAACATACATTGCTTAGCTTTTATTGGCTGCACCCTGTTGCCTCGAGTTTCAGTCTTGCCAAGTGATTTTTTTTCCTTCCTTCTCTGTCTGCGCATGTATGTTTTAAAAATAGACCCATGTGATGTATTTAGTCCGCGCGGGGACAGATGAAAGTATCTTCAAACATGTTTGTTTGGCTGTCACACGGCTTGAAACGCTTTGAAGGTAAAATCTCAACAATAAAGCTAAGTTTCTCCGTTTTCGATGACCCGTTCTATGTTCCGAGGTAGAAACCGAGCTCGCCTGTTTTCCGTCCAGCGTGTACAGCCGCTTGACGGCTCCCGAGTCCAACTTGATGGCCTCCGTGATGTCGGCCAGCACTTGTTCGAAGGAGTGAGCCGTCTTCTTGTTCAGAAGGATCCGCACCGCCTTGCGCGGCTTGACGCCGCTTCGGATCACCGTCACCAGCTTGGGCTTGATGAAGTCTTTGCTTTCTCGGCCCTCGGGGCGCTCTTTGCCGCTCCCGCCGACGCCGACCGCAGACGCCACCGAAGACCTGCTCAAACTTGCCGCGCCGCTCCCGGAACCGGCGCCGGGTTTCCAACTCGGCACGGAGATCTTGGTGTAGTCCACTTTACGGTAAGGCTGGTTGGAGGCGCAAACGTAGCACTCACCTGAGCGGAGAGACGTGAGTCATGATCTTGCGCTACTTTTTGCCGATTCGGGACTTTGAAGTAAGAGTTCAGGGCAGGCCAAAAATGCACTTTTCCAAGAGAACCTAACATAGAGCATGTGAGTTTTTTGCTATCCAGTCGTATTTACCGTCATCTTTATGTCACAAAGTGATGCATCAGACTTGGTTTCCGTACATTAGTGCTCATGAACCAACTTTACAGTCATTAATATTGACGAGTGGAGAGAAAGGAGCGGTTCAAGTGCCTGAGCTGGACTCCTTTGAGTCTCCATAAATCACATCCGGAAAGTATTTCATGCAAAGCGGAAAAGGCAAAACTGGCTGAAGATTGCTTCGTGTAAGTGCTGAACAATCTATCTGACTCAGACCGACATTGCGAGGCAGTTCCATCCATCCATCCATCCATTTTCCGAACCGCTTGATCCTCACTAGGGTCGCGGGGGGTGCTGGAGCCTATCCCAGCCGTCATCGGGCAGTAGGCGGGGGACACCCTGAATCGGTTGCCAGCCAATCGCAGGGCACACAGAGACGAACAACCATTTGCACTCACACTCACACCTAGGGACAATTTAGAGTGTTCAATCAGCCTGCCATGTTTTTGGAACGTGGGAGGAAACCGGAGCACCCGGAGAAAACCCACGCAGGCACAGGGAGAACATGCAAACTCCACACAGGGAAGCCGGAGCTGGAATCGAACCAGGTACCTCTGCACTGTGAAGCCGACGTGCTAACCACTGGACTACCGGGCCGCCCAGTATAATATATACCGATTTGAAAATTGCGATTCCACTGCCAGCGGCCCAGTAGTCCAGTGGTTAGCACGTCGGCTTCACATGTTCTCCCCGGGCCTGCGTGGGTTTTCTCCGGGTGCTCCGGTTTCCTCCCACGTTCCAAAAACATGCGTGGCAGGCTGATTGAACACTCTAAATTGTCCCTAGGTGTAAGTGCGAGTGCGAATGGTTGTTCGTTTCTGTGTGCCCTGCGATTGGCTGGCAACCGATTCAGGGTGTCCCCCGCCTACTGCCCGAAGACAGCTGGGATAGGCTCCAGCACCCCCGCGACCCTAGTGAGGATCAAGCGGCTCGGAAGATGAATGAATGAATGAATGAATATATATTATACTACACATGGAGACAGCCTCAGCTCCTCAATAAGCTGTGGTAATATTGCTTGCTCTTTGCAGAGGATAAAGAATATATGCACATGAGTCTAATGTCTGTTTGATGTCTGACATTTTGATGCATTGCTTGTTTTTCAAGTATATGTCACTCGAAGGTTTATATCCGTCTATCCGTTTTTTTATTGTGCATTAGCATTTAGCTAATGGAAGCTGTAAATCAGCTCTATCGCATCTCAAGGAACTCATCCCACGGGATCAGCTAACAGAATACTTCATGCGCGTGTAGCTAACCTTCCACCAGCTCGTCCATGCTGGTGATCTTCTTTGCGCCATCGATGGTGTAGATGGTCCGCACCCCTTGCGGCAGGTGGAGGTTGTCGGCCAGCGAGCGGGTCAGCTCCACGAGCAGGGCGTCGTACGAGCGGAAGCGGTCGGCGGAAACAGCGTACACCAGCCCTTTAAAAGAGCGGTCGCCGTTGCGGTAGAAGCGCACCTTCTTGGCACGCTTCTCCAAGGTGAGCGCCTGCAGAGTGCGCGTGCGGTAGTAGCTGCAGTTGGTGCTGTGAGCCGGGCTGGGAACCAGGCTGCTGCCGCGCGAGCTCGGGCCCGAGTCGTCTCGTTTGGCCCGAACGGCGCGCCCTCGGCGGACCTTGTCGCGTTCATCAAAATGCTCCAGCTCCATGCTCTTGCTGTCGGGATCGGGTCCACGTTCCCCGCTACTTGAGACTCATCTCGATTCGAATGAGATGCGAGATTTTGAGAGCATCACTCGGGGAGGTTTCTAGAAAGCCATTCAAGTTCTTTTGCGTGGTGATTTCAGGAGGTGGGAAGAATCCACTTGAACCCTGAAAAGAAGCAAAGAGGTCAAAAACTGCACCACTGAGCCTCTATAAAGTCTGCAAAATGAGCTTTTTCTCGGTTTCATGGCCACAAATTAGCATTTTGTGTGCGCGGGCTTTATGTACAGTAATTTGGAGCCTTGAAAATCAAGGATTCTTTGATGCCAATACACTGCGGAATGATCACTTCACACTGACAAATCTTCATTTGGAGTCAAAGAAACTGAATTTGTTGTCATTTTATGGAAGGATTTTGAGACACAATCATCCAAAATCTGCGGGTGGATCCTGAGTAGAGGTCAAGACAGCAGGCAGCAGCCTCCAGGGTCCAGTCAGTCTTTGACCCCAGCCACAAGCTCACCGATGCGCCCGTTTACATGCGGTCAGAAGGTCGGATGAGCTTCCAGTTGGGGGTGTGGGGGGTGGGGGGGATCAGCATCACCTTGCAGCATGCGAACATGTCAGTCAAGGTTGCAGGTGCAACGCAATCGCGTGTCCCATTCGGCTCAACCGGGGATTAGAACAAAAGCACGAATCCGCCCAAACGCGTGCAACGGCGGAGGGAGGCACCTACCAATAATGCCGTGGAGCCGGTTTGTTGCTATGGAGGCCCCCCCACCCTCACCCAACCCACCCCCAATACTCCCCTTCCCTACCCCGGTGCGCAGGTTCCGGTATTTTCCGGCTGAAACGTCGGCTGCATGTGGATTGCACCGCGACGACGACGGCCGGACCGAGTCGAGTCAGGACGCTCCCCGGGGATGAGTGATGTAGAACCGAGGCGGGGAGCTCGTAGCGGGATGCGCCGCGACGGGGATCCGGATAGCAGCAGCTGCGCGGCCGCTGCAGCAGAGAAGGGGACGCCGGCACAACGAGCTTCCGCTCCCGCCCCTCCTCCGAGGCTCAACGCTGTCTGACTCTCTCTTTCTCTCTCTCTGTCTCGCTCGCACTCTCTCCACGTCTTTTGTGTATCTCGCTCGAACCCTCCCCCCTCCCCCTAATCTTGTTCCAGTTTTGTCACTTTAGCCAATTAAATATTGAAAAAAATGGCAAACGCCCGTGGAAACGAAATCGGGATCCATTGATGCATTTAGATCTACACACCTGGGCAGTACATTTCAAATATCTCTATTAAGAGATCTACAGAAATGTAGCCTTTATACTGCATGTAGTGCGTGTATGATTTGTGTCTATAATTGTGTCCATATTTACACTATGCATATGCGTATAAAATATCAAATTTCTCAAGCAATTCCCGGCACTCCAAGGATGGCGCTACACTGGGACGAGGGCGGCTAGAGTCGAGTCCAAAATCGGTGTAGCCCCAGTTAAGCTTCTCTAGCATTTTATTTTTTCATTCATCTTCCGAGCCGCTTGATCCTCACTAAGGTCGCGGGGGGTGCTGGAGCCTATCCCAGCCGTCTCCGGGCAGTAGGCGGGGGACACCCTGAATCGGTTGCCAGCCAATCACAGGGCACACAGAGACGAACAACCATTCGCACTCACACTCACACCTAGGGACAATTTAGAGTGTTCAATCAGCCTGCCATGCATGTTTTTGGAATGTGGGAGGAAACCGGAGCACCCGGAGAAAAGCCACGCAGGCCCGGGGAGAACATGCAAACTCCACACAGGTAGGCCGGAGCCGGAATCGAACCCGGTACCTCTGCACTGTAAAGCCGACGTGCTAACCACTGGACTACCGGGCTGCCTAGCATTTTATTTGATATTTTAAAATAAGATTAAGATATCCTTTATTTGTCCCACACTGGGGAAATTTACAGGCTACAGCAGCAAGAATGTGGGTAGAAAGAAGAAAGTAGAAGAAAAAAAAATAAATACATACATTTACATTCATACACAAAGAAATACATTTATTCATAAATTATTTTCTCAACCCCACCCCTTTTTTTTTTGGCCCTGAAAGAAAAGAAAACTATCCTGGTGCTCTGCCTACCTCTTACTAAGATAAGATAAGATATCCTTTATTCGTCCCACACTGGGGAAATTTACAGAATTTCTCATCACTGAATGTTGGTGACTGTCTTAAGTGTATGCATAAAGCACATGTACGTGCATGCCCGGTGTCGTGTGTGTGTGTGGTGTCTCTCCAAATTAAAAAGAATTTCTTTGTCTCTTTTAGTCGAGACGTTGTGACCTTGAATGCTGGGACCAGAGGCCCGAATCGCCGAATCCAAATCAAAGTGTCACATACAGAAAAATTGAAGTAAACGTAGCGGGTTAGTTTGATTTTCACCTTGTTGTTTATTGGACGGCGGGCCGGTAGTCCAGTGATTAGCACGTCAGCTTCACAGTGCAGAGGTACCGGGTTCGATTCCAGCTACGGCCTCCCTGTGAGGAGTTTGCATGTTCTCCCCGGGCCTGCGTGAGTTTTCTCCGGGTGCTCCGGTTTCCTCCCACATTCCAAAAATATGCATGGCAGGCTGATTGAACACTCTAAATTGTCCCTAGGTGTGAGTGTGAGTGCGAATGGTTGTTTGTTTCTGTGTGCCCTGCGATTGGCTGGCAACCGATTCAGGGAGTCCCCCGCCTACTGCCCGGAGACGGCTGGGATGGGCTCCAGCACCCCCCGCGACCCTAGTGAGGATCAAGCGGTACGGAAGATGAATGAATGAATGAATGTTTATTGGACACAAAAAAAACAAGCAGGCATAAATATAGCACTATTATTTATTATATGTGTATGAGACACACACACACACAAACACACACACACACACCTACCTGTATGTATGCAGTGGGATGAGCTCACCTTTACAACAATTCAGTTTTTTTGTGTGGTCTGAAATGTCCGACCATGCCCCATCTAAAAGGGAATCGGTTGCAAGGTAACGTGTCCAAGTGATGCATTTTGCCCGAGAAACAAGCATCGCATGCCGGCCTGTTAATGAGCATCCGCCGCTCGCGTTGAGGAGCGGTCGCCGTCGTCCTCATCCCAAGACGCCGTGGTAAATCCCTCCGGAGCCGAGATGGAGTGCGGGGCCGGGGTGTACCCGAGGCCCTGGTAGCGACCGGTCGAGGAAGGCGAGGCGGGCACGGAGACGGCTGCGGCCGCGGCACCCTGAGATAGGAGGCCGGTGTGCTCGCTGTGCTCGGGGCGGGCGGCCGCGCCAAAGTAAATCTTGTTCGGACGGCCCAGGAAGGTGCGGCCTGGAGGTAAATGTTTTGCTTTTGTTGTTTTTGTTCCGAGTTTAAATGGCAGCGAAAGGGCACGCACTTACCAACATGGCGAACCTGCTCAGTGACGTCGGCCCTGATGTCTGAGAAGTCCCACATGGCGAGAAAACTGTCCAAGCACGTTCCTTCCTCTGCCTCCTGCGTGCATTGTTCAATATATGGCCACCGTTAGTGTGTGTGTGTGTGTACATGTAGGAACGTGCGAGTGCGTACCTGCACGTAGGGCTTGTACGTGAAGGTGTAATGGTGCGCAATGGCAGCCAGGAACATTTCAATGCAGATGATGAAGTCCTGGATGGCAGGTGAAAAGCATCCGAGCATTTTGATCACATCGCCGCGTCAATTCAGTTCAGTTCGTTGGAGGAGTTCAAAACAAATTCAAAAGATTAGTGCAAAATAACTACATGAATCTGAATTAAAATAGATACATTTGATATACTTATAAAATATAGTAATATAACCGTTTGTATCTTGTTTTGGATTTTGATCAACTTAACAATTGTATTCAAGGAATGCTAATTATAATGAATATCAGAAAATCGAAATACAAAAGAAGAAAGAATAACAATATATATACAAACCATTCATTCATTCATTCATCTTCCTAACCGCTTGATCCTCACTAGGGTCGCGGGGGGTGCTGGAGCCTATCCCAGCTGTCTCCGGGCAGTACGCGGGGGGACACCCTGAATCGGTTGCCAGCCAATCGCAGGGCACACAGAGACGAACAACCATCCATGCTCACACTCACACCTAGGGACAATTTAGAGCGTTCAATCAGCTTGCCATGCGTATTTTTGGAATGTGGGAGGAAACCGGAGCACCCGCAGAAAACCCACGCAGGCCCGGGGAGAACATGCAAACTCCACACAGGGAGGCCGCAGCTGGAATCGAACCCGGTACCTCTGCACTGTGAAGCCGACGTGCTAACCACTGGACTACCGGGCCGCCCCCTTCCACTTTTCATTTTTCTAATTTTCCTTTTATAATTTTGTTTGACCTTTGTCAACCTGTTATTGTGTGTACTATATATGCTCAAACAAACAAACAAACAAACAAACAAACAATTCAAGTGATTCATTTGTGCCCACCTGCAGCCCGGTGGCAACCGCCTCGACGCTGGCCCAGTCCCACGTGTGTTTATCCGAGATGATGCCCACCTTCACCAGGAACGCGATCAGCACCGCCTGCCTGCGCTCACCAAATCCCGACGCGCCGTGGTGACATCAAGTGCCGTATAAATGACAAATTCTGAACGCGAGAGTTGACGTCGGTACCAGAAGGAGACGAACACCACCAGTTTGACGCAGAGGAATTTGCCCACAGGCCTGATGGGAGTCAGCTCCTCTTTCAGCGCTCGGTAGAGCAACACCAGACAGTACATGGCGAACTATACGTGCATACGCATATCGATCAAAAATCGAATCCTGTTATCCTTGAATGGAAGTAACAAAATCGTTTACCAGTTGCGATATGTTGTTGATGATAACCAGGTAGGACCAGGCGTTCTGAAAGCTGAAGTTGGCTTCGTCATAAACGCCGCACAGCTGACAGACCCTGCGGGACGCCAAGGATATGCAACGCCGGTTCGTCACGGTTTCGGTAAGCGGTTCGCGGTGTCGCCACCACAATGGTTAGCAAATCATGCCGCGTTGTTGCCGTGGCTACGGCTGGAATTATGTTAGGCCGTCACCATGACAACGACCTTCACGGGAACCTTGCAGAGCAACCCACAGTCAAAAATAATAATCACTAGACCATAAAATTTGAACCAATGTTGCCAGTTACCTTGAAAAAGTCACTTTTACTTTTCTGATAACTTGACATGACTTGATTTTAAAAGTAAAAAAGTTAGATTACAAGTTACTCTTAGTTACATTTAATAAATACCAACAACGCTGCTTAACATAAAAACTTTTACATTGAGCAGTTCTGCCAAGACTTAATTGGAAGTCCATTTTTAACAGTGATATGTAAGAAAGTTTTTTTAAAATTTTTTTTTTTACTTAACATCAGTAATTATTTTTATTTGTAAACTATGAGTCTTTATGAATTTCAGTTAAAATAAATGGCCACTTGTTTTCAAACACTCGCACAGTCTTGTGGGTCTTTGACCCACTTGAATATGCTGCGTGTGAGCCATGATTAATTTTATTCTTTTTTAGTGATTTTGAAGCTAGATAACACTTTGTCAACAGCACGGAGTGTGACATGAGAACTTACAGCGCTGTCACCGTGGTTACGGGCCGGACCACGGTGTACTGGAGGACTCCCAGCTTGCATCTGAAGAGCAGCACTCTGACGGGACAGCAAAGTTGTTTTCACAGCACGCTCATGTGACCTTCCCACCCGCCTCCTCTTACTCTCCCATGGGCCACGGTGGGCAGCAGCAGAGTGGCGGCAGGTGAGCCTGTTGCTGCTGCACCTCCAGCATCAGCACCAGGCTGGGGTACTGGTTACTCAGGAAGTTGAGCAGGAACACCAGGAAGTTGTAAATGACGTACGCCTCGTAGCATTCCCTGCAGGTGTCCACGTAGATGGCTAGGCTGGGATACCTCAGGGCCAGCCACTGAGGAGGCGAGGGGGGGGGGGGGGGGTCAGTGTGCCACATTGTGGGGACACATTGGAAAAGTGGACGAATGTGTATGTTTTGACTCACACTGTCCAGACTGTAGATGGGCACCATCCATAGTATCCTGAAGAAGGCCAATAATTTATTACATGTTACCATGGTGACGAGGGCCTGATGAAAATTCATTTATTTTAAGGCCAATTCCAAAATTGGACAGAATAGAACCAGATATTCGGATAACTGATTAAAGAGGGGGCATGGGGGGTCACCTGATGATTGGCCTCTGCAGCTCCGGCTGCGTGTAGTGCACCAAGTGTTGCAAAATGTCCCACAGCGAGATGGGAATGGTGAGAAAGACAAAGACGCCGGCGATGAACCACGCTTTGCTGTGAGTCCCCACCTGAAAAACAAACGCACACACGCGAATCCCCTGAGAAGCTCAGAGGGGTCGTACATCGAGATATCCCCCGCGAAGTTCCCCCCACCTTGTCCTTGTGCAGCTCCCACACGCACAGCGGCACCACGGCCGCCAGCAGCAAGCCGTACACGACCAGAACCAGCGGACGGATCCATCGCCGCCACTCGGTGCACGAGCACGGCATCGCCGGACCTAGATTGCATGACAGCTTTTCAATCAGAAGATTCATTTTGTTCACTGTTTTGTGGCCCAAAGTGATGCTATTTTCATGTCATGGGCAGTCCGTTTGCATACCACCTGTCAAAAACGCAGGCGCGGCTACTTTGTGGCTATAAATTAGTATTTCATTATACTGTATATCTATTTCGTCACCACAAATTAGCTGTTTGGACGCACATTACACCTGCAACTGGACATAATTTCATTCCCACATGTCATATCTTGGGTTCCGTTCAACTGGCACAGATCCTAAAATATTATTAATAGTATTAATTACTACAAGGAGTGCCTAATAGTATATTCTGTACATATTTCATACGTTTGACCGTCGGAGCTTGTGTTGATGGAGGCGTTGGCGGGCCTGTCGTCTTCGTGACGTGCAGGCGGCTGGCGGATTCTGTTACCAGGCAACGCCTCTTCTGTCGACCGCCCAAAACCGTCGTAATCTCCTCGCGGGTCCCGCCATGCGATCCCGACCGACGACCACCGGCCGACGGAGCGAACGAATCAATCAATCGCCATCGATACGACTGTACGCGCGGGCACGATGCGCGCGCGCCCTGCTTGAGCCCTGCGTCACGTACGTTACCTCAGTCACGTGCAGAAGACATTTTACGACAGTGAAATTGATTTTACTCGTTGCTTTGTTTTTATAATCGTATTTACCGGGGTTTTTCTGTATCGTCTTAATCTGAGTACATTTTTTTAAACGGTTAAAATGAGCAGTTAAACGACAAACAACCGTAATTAAGTATCGGGCTCTAATATGTGTGGATAAAATAGTAGCAAGATATGAGTTACAGAATTTAAATTCATTTGATGGCAGGAGTGAAACAACAAACGGGTTGTTTGTTGTGTGACGTAGTGTACGTCACGGCCTCTAGAGGGCGCTAGCAAGTACAGAGGGCTCCAAAAGATTAACAATACTGACTCGCATTTGAATGAAAAAAGTGCTCCTTGGTGACGTTGTTGCTACCGAAAATTCCCAGAGACGCCTGTTGCACGTCGTTGTCGCCAGGGCAAGCGGGGTAGTGCCACTCACACAGGCTACCACGGTTAAGAGAAAGGAAGCAAAATGTACTAAGTCTGCTTTTCAATCGTAAAGAACGGGTCATGAGTCCATTTTACGAAGTCTCGCTCGGTACTTGTTATTTCGAATTTCTAGACTGTACATGGCGGCCTGAAGGGTCTTGCACTACGCAAAAAAAATATCTAAAGTTTCCTTTTCTCTTCCTTCCTTCCATGCTTCCGTTCTAAAATATTAGTCCTCCCTACAGGTTAAGTGACAGTCGAGAATGGAAGGCAACTCACTACCAGGAGTGTCCTCGAGGATCAGGAGACAGAAAAGCAAGTAAGCTACAACCGTGACATTGGTCTGAAAATGTATCTTTTTTTTCAACTACGTTCCCCTAAAAACTCTAAGATACAGAACGAACTCTGTGAAACTAAGCTAATGAAACATTCTATGTGTCTTTTGTAGGAAATCTGCCCAAACTACAGATAAATCAACACGGAGTCTCTCAAAGGAAGATATCGCAAAGTGAGTGTGGTCGCCATGGTGACCATTTAGTTTCCCATGGGTCACTTTGTTTAAAGTACAGTGTGTAGAATCCATTTCTTCAGCAGAGGTGATCCCAAGCCACTTCTTTTCGATTTGACGCGTGTACCTTCACACAGGTTCATCAACAGTCGGAAGCAGAACATCTGCGTCGGCCTGCTTCAACATGGCTTCCACAGGTAGTTTATGCGATGATCACATGACTGACTGTGTGCAGACAGCTTGTTTTGCTCGTTAAATAGTTTTCCTCTGACAAACCTACCAGACGAGGAAAAAATATCTCATGTGACAGCTTTGGGCAGGCGTGGCCACTTAAGAGCGAGGATGATAATTGTGCAGCCGCTGCTCTGCTCCAGGTCCTTCTCCGAGCTGTTCTTGCTGCTGCGCTTGGATCAGGAGCGCAGGGAGGCGGCAGAGATCAACTCGGCTCTCAGTCTTCAGACACCGCTGGAGGAGCAGCATGATAAAATAAAGAGCATCGGTTTGCACTTGAGCCGCGCCGAGCAGGCCCAACGGGACGGTACTGGCGCGCGCCCAAACGCACTCGTCTGAGTCTTGACATTTTGGGGTACAAATCGAACGAATGGTTCCCCGCAGGTCGCTGGCCGGCGGCGTACGAGCAGCGACTCCATTTGGGCGCCTACTTCACGGCGGAGTTGGAGGACCTGTGGCTCAGCTTGCACTTCTACCACACGTGCACCGACGCGAAGGAGGACGGATGCATGAGGCACGCCACCGAAGGACGGGCCTGCTTGGCCGAGCTCTACCTACAGCAAGGTGCGCGTCTCGCCATCCTGTGGCCGCCTGCCTTGTCCCATACCTTCCTTTCTCCCTTACTACCTTTGATTAGATTTACTTTTGTTCTTTCTTCCCTCCCTCCTTCCGTTCTGCCTTCCTTTTCAGCCTTTCTTTATTATCTTAAACCTCCTTTTCTACCTTCCTTCTTGATCGCCTTCCTCTACCTCACACCTGTTCTTTCCTTTTTCCTTCACAACAACCGTCCTTTTAACCCTGGAGAACCCACAGGGTCAAATCTGGCCCCTATAAATTTTGCCTATTCAAATGATACCCTTAAATCCCAATGGGTCAAATTTGGCCCTTATCCTAAATTAGGATTAAGGCATTGAATATTTGAAAAAACATATATTTTGGTGTTCAGTGCACTTATAGCAGTCATTTAATGTATAATTCATCATGTTCCAAAGAAGAAAATGGTTCTTGGGTTCTCCAGGTTTAAGATAAGAAAACCTTTATTTGTCTCACAATGGAGAAATTCCGGGCGGCCCGGTCGTCCAGTGGTTAGCACGTCGGCTTCACAGTGCAGAGGTACCGGGTTCGATTCCAGCTCCAGCCTCCCTGTGTGGAGCTTGCATGTTCTCCCCGGGCTTGCGTGGGTTTTCTCCGGGTGCTCCGGTTTCCTACCACATTCCAAAAACATGCGTGGCAGGCTGATTGAACACTCTAAATTGTCCCTAGGTGTGAGTGTGAGTGCGAATGGTTGTTCGTTTCTGTGTGCCCTGCGATTGGCTGGCAACCGATTCTGGGTGTCCCCCGCCTACTGCCCGAAGACAACTGGGATAGGCTCCAGCACCCCCCGCGACCCTAGTGAGGATCAAGCGACTCGGAAGATGAATGAATGAATGAATGGAGAAATTCCCAATTTACAGCAGCAAAATTATGAAAGGGAGAAAGTAAAATGCAATATTTATTCATATCAATTTATGTAATATAAACGTTCTTTCTGCCTTTCCTTCTTTTTCCTTCCTTCCTTCCATTTCTTTGACTTACTTTTGTTCCTTCCTTGCTTTTCTCTTTTCCTTTCATCCTTACTTCCTTCACTGTCCTTCTTAACTTCCCTCCATCACACCCATGTTTTATAATGAATGCATCCATAAATTGCTTTTCTATTAAAAAATTTCAAAAAAAATCTTAAATTCATTTCCTCCCACCTTTGTTCCCTTTTATTTTGCATCCTTCCTTCTTTTTTCAACAACCTTTTTGCCTTCCTTTTCTCTGTACCCGGCCTATGCTGCTCTTGAATTCACCTTCTTCATTCTGAACTCAAATGATTTGCCATTATTCACGGTATCTCAGGAAAAAAAAAAAGTGAATTCACATGCACAAGCAGGTCAGCTGGACAAAGCGAGGCAGCAGGCCGAGCTGTGCGTGCGGATGGCCGACGAAGGCGCTTGGCTGGACTCGTCCGGCCGCCCGCTGCCGCGCCGATCCCGCGAGAGCCTGTGGGCCATATACAGCCGCCAGGCGGATGCTCGCATCAAGGCCGGCGATCCCGACGAGGCTCTCAAGCTCCTCCACAGAGGCTACACCACCGCTACCGAGTGTGAGTCGGCCGCCGCGGCACACTCTTGCCATCATCCCGGTTGTAAAACGAAACCTTTTGCAGCTGAAAACAAACACATTGAAGGGGAAGCTGCCTATCAGCTTGGACTCGCCTACTACAGTGTCGGCGACTTTGACACATCCGAACAGGTGTGTGCTTTAGCGTGTGTGTCCCAAACAAGTACGTGTGACAGTGAGTGAGTGTTGTCTTTTTTTTTTTTTTAACAGTACCTCAACACCTCCATGGAAATCTGCAGCACCACTGAGGATTTTGACGGCCTGGGAAAAGCCTACAAGGCCGTGGCCAAGTTATGTGAAAGGTACTCTCCCAAAAATGACATCCGCCCAACTTTTATGATGACTGCTTGGGTGTTTGTGTTTCAGCAAGGGAAACATCAACACCACCATTCAGCTTTTGGAGACTTTAGTTGACATGTCCAGGAGCAAAAGCCTACATCACCACCTGGTCGACGCATGCCTATGTCTTGGCAATGTCTACACCAACAGGGTACCTCACACACACACACACGCACACTCTTCATAAAATCATGTTGCAGTTCTCCCTCCCTTCCTGCAGAGGCAGTATGACCGAGCTCGCGAGAGCTTGCTACAAGGTTACAACGTGGCCTGTGACATTGGGGATGTGAGTTTGGTGCAGAAGGCTCAGGTATGTTGTTTTTTTTAACTTAAGTAAAGAAGTCAAATCAGTACTTTTACTTTTATCAGTCTTTCTTCACAAAAATATCTGTAATTCTATTAGAACGTGTGCACTTTTGCCTCCCAATGGTGTTGTTCAGGTGTCACTGGCCAGTGCTCACACCCGTTGCATTGTGGAGAAGTACAGTGCGGACGTGGAGTCCACCGCATCGGCCGCCCTGTCACGTCTTCTGGCCTGGAAAGTGTCAAGAGGACTCCATGAGGCCAGTGACAATGCTGGAGTGTGTGACTATTAGGCCTGGTCTACATGTAGCTGGGCTTTTTAAAAACTGAATATTTGTCACTCACTGTGTTGGAAAAAAATTCGGTCCACACTGGCTCGTTTGTTAAAAAAAAATAACGCATCCACATCACCACCTTCGTATGTGGGTGTTTCAGCACATTTACAATGATGTTTTTAAAGGATGTCAAGACGACGCTTCATAATGCACCACACATTTCCAATGGGAGGTAGGTCTGGACTGCCACGGCCCAGTCTACTACCAGCACTCTTTTTCTATGAGGCCACGCTGTTGAAACACATGCTGAATATTGTTTGGCACTGACTTGCTGAAATAGGCAGGGGTATCCATCGAAAATATGTTGACTAAGTGTAGACAATACCTAAGACACATCAAGGACTAGTACCTTGACTTGTCCCAAGTTACTTGTTGATTTTTACTTTTCGTAGCAAGTCACGGGTTGCAGGATTGTGTGGATGTCTGCATGTATGTCGCTAATACTACTTTCGTTTTAAGCATATTATTACATTCTTGACTCAGTGAAACGTACCCTCCTTTTAAAAATATGTATGTAACAAATAACACTCTTGTTGGTCTGTCATTGAGAAGCTTGCAGTTGTCCAATTACTCATTAACGAAGCAAAATAAATCAAAGCAATTTTATTATTATTATTATTATTATTACATAATAGTATTATTATTATTACATCATAGTATTTCAATCCACACTTGTGGATTGGGAAGTGCCGTCAATAAATAATCCAAGAGGACGACCCCGAATGTAATCCCATTAATCAGGCGAAATGAGAGAAACTACACGAGTTAAAATTATTGAAATATCCAAAAATTATTGAAATATCCAATTTGGATACACTTATTCAATAGTTGACATCCAAGAAAAGAGAAGCATCAGACGCACGGGAACAATGAACACTCCGGAAGCAGCCCCGATGCACACTTTAACCAGAAGATGGCAGTATTTGACCCCCGAAGTTATATGCCGCCCGCCATTTATATGAAGAAGAAAAAGCTGCGTTTGGGGAACTCCTGACATCACGACAACGAACTCTTGTCAAGCGAGTTCGTGTGGACAAGAAGAGCTGCCAAAAGAGAGCCGTCACTGGACGTTTTGCGTTTCAGAGGCCCGCCGGGTGATCCGGAAGAGGCCGGCGCTGAAACATGGGTCTGCTGGCCACGATACGGAAGGAATGGTTCATCATTGGGATTGTACTGGTGATTTTGTCAGCTAAAGTGGAGCCCAGCTTCGGTGCCAAAGGAGGTGAGACCGGGGTGTGTGTACGACGTCAATGAACCCGCACCGTGTTATCTGACTTCTTAGTTTGCAGACGTGGCTAACTTGCGCACCCACTGTCAGAATTGTTGATTTTAATCAGGACTATTCACAATTCCGTTTAATTATTTGCATGGTTTGAAGGCGAGTTAAAATCTGAACCATTCGTTTTAAATATTACTCGGGAATATGTACAATGGGCGTATCTCTCCAAATTGAATGTAAGATTTGCATCTGGAAGTTGTGCGGGGAGGTTTGGTGACACGTTGCGTTCGGCACGAATGGCAACACACATCACACACACACACACACTTCTCTCACTACGTCACATTTGGATTACGGCCGGTGAAAGTGTGTCTTATGACGATAAGATAACTTATCGCGTTCGTAATTTGCCAAAGCAATCATTTTGCCATCCTGGAAGACAGGAGCTACAGTGTGATGTGTTCAGTGACTACGGTCCCATTATTCTTGTCTCGTAAAGATAAGATAACCTGCTACTGAGTGTTCCATGTTGCCTTGCTGCATACAGAATTTCAGAATCAAAACAGGATGAAGAAATGTGGCTGGGTGGTTCCATGGTTACCATAGTGACCACTCTTCCTTCAAAGTCTCTCTCTGTCTGCCTCAGGACCGCTGAAGCCTGAGATCACCATTTCTTATCTCGCCGTCTCGCTGATCTTCTTCAACAGCGGTCTCTCGTTGAAGTCAGAGGTGACATCCCCTGATGAGAATCTGAAAACATGACCAGCATATTCAATTTATTGTGGTTTGCATGCTTGCAGGAGTTGACCAGCGCTTTACTTCATGTGCGACTTCACCTCTTCGTTCAGTCCTTCACGCTGGTATTCTTCCCGCTGACCATCTGGCTGCTGGTCAGAGTGCTGGCGCTGACCACCATCGACCAATGGCTGCTCAGAGGGTAAGATTGCATGTGAATGCATTTCTTTATCCAAGAACTGTTGACTTTACCTGAAAGTACACACAAAAGTCTCATTCATGGCGAGCTATTAAGGAGGGTTGGGGGTGGGGGGTCATGTATGAAGTGAACTCCTATTCATTGCAAGCAATGGCTTTAGACCCACTTTCACTCTGTGAAAATGCACGACATAGAGAAACTATTATTTTTTTTAAACGGCATTTATTCATGCATTACATTCAATGTATCCTAGCTCTTTTGGTAACATGGTCCTCATCCTCGTGCCGTTGCCTAGGTTACAGACGGTGAGCTGCATGCCACCTCCGGTCTCCTCGGCCGTCATTCTCACCAAAGCTGTCGGCGGTAATGAGGTAAGACTCACCTCAAGGGGAGCAACAATGTGTCGTTGCCATGGTGACTGTGTCATTGTGTCTGTGTTGCCAGGCGGCTGCCATCTTCAACTCTGCATTCGGGAGCTTCCTGGTAAGGTTTTGAATGGCGTGATGCTTGCCATGAGTGTGAAGTGCTGTGTAACCGTGTTTTTTTTTTTTTTTGTATGTTGTTCAGGGTATCATGGTGACACCGACTCTGCTTCTGCTCTTTGTAAGTCGACCTGACAGGACAAATGTGAAATGTTTGTATGATGACACTTCATGTATTTCTGTCGGGCTAAGCGCTTGCCGTGCCGCTCATTAGTTTTGCTGTCCGGTAAGTTGTTTTTTTTTTTTTTCCCCCGTACTTAGCGACTGTTTGTTCTCTATCGGTTTCAAGCTATTGACAAAATAATTGTGAATTTGATTAAAGTTGTTCAATAAATTAAAAATTTTAGTCCATCTTATTCGTCCGTCGGAATCTTTTTACTGTCGGTAAATTGTGGCGAATGAACAGCGTTTTCCGATGCTCGGCACTAATTTTTTGGGGGTATTTAGCTTTTTTTTTTTTTTAACACCAACGTTCAAGCAGCACAAAGTGCACCTACCGATTTGTCACATGACAACTAGTTTTTTCAACAATGCCTGGAACCTTGATGGTGTGTAGTTAGACATACACCGAATGCCCTATAAACCGCTTTTTTTTGGCCGCCTCTCTTTTTCTCACCTTGATTTTCACGTATGCGCAGCGTAGATCTGCAAATTCCTTATTCACCGGAGTACCAATACCAATAATACTTTTGATACATAAAGTTTCAATCAGCACAATGACTGATGATCGTGAACAAAGTCCATTCTTTAGGATGCACATGATCACTTGCCAATGTGTCAAACTACCCAAGTGTAGCGCCAACTACTGGTGAGGAGGACCCAGTCAATGTCAGATTTTCTTTTTGCCTTAGGTATCGGTGGCTGGTATTGGCGGCCTTACCTTGAAATAAAGCAGGTAAGGGCCCAATACCAATAATATCAATACCAATTGATACTCTGCCATCTGTAATAAAAAACAATGCAACAAATAATGGGTAACGATCATTTGAGATTCGAGTTTTTTTTGGGAGGGTTGTTTTTGTTTTGTTTTTAATTACGACCATTTTCACAAAAAACTTTGGAGGTAAAATGTGCCATTTTCAAATGTATCCTCCAGCTGGGCTCGTCATCCTCCGTGTCCTTTGGCTCCATCTTCTCTCAGCTCTTCATGACGGTGGTGGTGCCGCTCGTCGTGGGTCAGGTACGCCGGGGAAACCTTGTGGGGGAGGCGAGCGGCGTTTTCACGGTGTTCCCCCCCCATAACAGGTCTGCCGCCGCTTCCTGAGGGAGTGTCTGGAGCGCAGGAAGCCTCCGTTCGGCGCCGTCAGCAGCGCCGTCCTCCTCATGATCATCTACAGCACCTTCTGCGACACCTTCAGCAATGCCAACATTGAGCTGGAACCCACCAGCCTGCTCATGGTCGTCTTCATCAGTGAGTACGCGCGCATCCCCAACCACCTGGGCTACAGATTAAATTGAAAATATTTTTCACGTTTTACTGCGTATGCTCGCGGGGGGGGGGGGGGGGGGGTTCTTCTGTGTGCAATTGCTCAGTTCAGTCAAGTTCTGGTTTGTCTGAGAAGGTTGTGTGATCCCCCGTTTCCTTGCAGTTTTCTCTATCCAGCTGACTTTCTTGCTGCTCACTTTTGGATTTTCCAGCAGGTGAGTGAGGCTCTCTTTCTAGCCGTCTTCAAAGTAATCCAACACCTAGCGTGGCATTGTCCGTCCTCTGGTTTATTTTGACCGCAGATCCGGCTCAGGATTTAGTCCCGCCGACACGGTGGCCATCATGTTCTGCTCCACGCACAAGTCGCTAACGCTAGGTAGGTGACGGAGTTTAATTTAACGGTAACGGCAAGATGCGGCTGCCATTGATACGTGTGCTGCGGCTGTGCAGGTATCCCGATGCTGAAGATCGTGTTCGCAGGCTACAAGCATCTGTCGCTCATCTCGGTCCCTCTGCTCATCTACCACCCGGCCCAGATCCTCCTCGGATCCGTACTGGTGCCGACCATTCGCAGCTGGATGACCAGCCGACAGAAAGTGAGTGCACCTTGTCGTGTTTATTCCTTCTCGGAGTGCAACCAGACTTTTTGGTATTGATTAGAGTCAACTTAATCAGAATCAGAATCAGAATCATCTTTATTGACCAAGTATGTAGAACACACAAGGAATTTGTCTCCGGTATAACACGCTGCACTAGTATCATCGTAAACAACAAAAATCATTGAACCATTTTAGAGTAACCAGTAGTTTTGTAGTACCATTTTGTGGTGCAAGAAGAGTGACTATGTCACTGACTGTTTAAGGAGTTAATGGCTAGAGGGAAGAAGCTGTTTAAGTGTCTACTGGATTTGGTGCGCATGGATCTGTAGCGTCTGCCTGAGGGGAGTGGCTGAAAAAGGTGGTGGGCAGGGTGCGGGGGATCCAGGAGGATTTTCCGTTAATTGTTCCTACACGATGCTTTGATTGGTTAAGATGGACTTTCTGATTTTATATTATTATTGTAAGATATCTTTGTTTGTCATGACTGCACAGACACATTAAATGTCACCTGTGTGCGGTTCCAGATGACACCGAGCTTGCAGCCCGTCTGAGGAAATGAGCAGATCACCGATCGATCATGTGCCTTACTGGGGCCAATCAACACCGACCTCAGCCTGGGGACGGACACGAGGACCAACTGCTGCTTTACCGCCCTCCACGATGGCAAAAACCAAAACATTTATTCTTCTTTATTGAACAGAAGCAAAGGTACATGTTTTATATTTGATGACGGACACGTGGGGTTGCTGGGACCATTCTTTTTCGGATTGTCTTTTCTACATTTTCTACTCACTTTACATTTCCAGGTTTCACTACTGAGAGGAAATGCGAACTTTGTTACAATAGTTTTGATCTTGTTACAAGAGTCTTGGGGCTAGAATATGTTGTATTTAATATGATTTGTAGCCTTGAATGTTTAATCCAAGTGATGATGACTCAACATGAACCCATAGGCAGAATTTGTCTTTTTTCATGTGTTCGACGCTATGAACATTCACAAAGCATTTCTCCATCTACAACCAAAGAGTTTCTACTTTTAGTGCCACTCTACTTTTGCCACTTTGTCTTTTCAAGCATGGGTTTACAGAAATAATCTGAAAAGTTCATCTATTTTCCACAACAACAAAAAAACTGGAATTAAATGAGTCGCCAAACTGTTTTGTTTCCCACACTGGATTGCATCTCAGTCTCCAGGCGATGCTAATATGTCGTACTCGGCAAGAAGCACCAGGCTGTTCTCTCGGATTCGACGGACTCGGACCAAATCGCCACACTCCTGAACATGGATCATCCCTCGCTCGCCTCTCCCGTAATCTCTTTCCCGGTCGTGCAGTGTGATCTCGGTGCGTTTCCCGCAGGCCTGTCTGTACACGTAGCGCACGCCGACCACCAGCGCCATTCCCAGGCCGGCCGAACAGCCCAGCAGCATCCCCAGCTCCCAAGAGCTATGCCTGGGCACAATTTCTGGATACTTGCCCTCTACGCCTGGCATTTTTGAGGGGTTAAAGGGAAGCTTGGTATCCAGTTTGGGTGGATTTGGTTGCAGTTCTTTTCCAATATTGGATTGGATTTTGCGGTGGGAGGTTGATGGATTAAACTCTTGTCTGGGATTCGATGATGCAATGCGGGTTTGTTTTTGGGATGGCAAAGGTAGGGGAGGTATCGAGGGGCGGCTGTTGAGGGAGCGACGTGGAGCCGGAGAAGGTCCTGGATGCAGGGATGTCGCTTGGGAGGAAGGAAAGGCCGACCAATTCAAAGACGAGGATCCTCTTGAGGTGGAAATGGTGGACGGGAGGGAAGAACTTGAAGGAATGGATAGTTTGGTTGCAAATGAGGATGATGAGGAGATGGCTGGAGTGCCGGTGGTAGGAGAAGATGAGGAGGATCTTGTGGTTCCCGGGATGGAAGAAGAACTGAATGGGCCACGAGAAGAGAATGTGGCTCTTGATGATGATGGAGAGTTGATGGAGCTACTTGAGAGAAATTTTGAAGATGTTGAGGAGGACCCCGTTTGCAGAGTGGAGGACAGAATGATTGAGATCGATTTGGGAGGCATAGACACGGGAGAAGGTTTTGGGAGAGCGGAAAAAACGGGAGACGATTTGTCTTGGCTGGAGGAATGTGTGAAAGATGGATTCTTGGTTGTGCGTTTCGAGACGTCAAGAGGGTTATTGCGGCTTGGTGAAGTTTGAGTTATACCATCCCGAGAAGAAGAACCAAAGGAATCAAATATGCTTACGCTCTTCAGCATTGTAGATCTGTAGGGTGACACAGTTTGGAGATTGGCTTTGGACCTCGGTTGAGGTCTAGTTCTTGGCGCCTCGATTGCTTTGTCAGACGGGAGAAGATTTTTTGAGGTGTAGCTCACTGTTGTCTGAGATTGAGACACAAATGTGTGTAGCAGCGTTTGATGAGAGCTCACGGGAGGACGCGATGGTCCATCTCTGGAGTCGGATGGATTGTCCTCGGACTTGGTACGGGGCTGGAGAAGCAACTTTTGGGCTGCAGGCTTCAGAGAAGTCGGTAGAAAGGGTCTGGAGTGGGAAATTGACTGGACGGAAGACTCGTCGATGTCAGCGTTTGACCGTGAATGAAGCGGAGACAAAGATGAGCCCCTTCCTTCATGTGTCGCGTCGCTCCTTTGGGATGTGGATAATCTGGTTTGGATGACATACGCAAACAAACTTGCTGTAACATTTCGTGGTCCTGTAGATTTATCGAATGTCGGCACTGAGGGCCTCGTGTAAAGGACGCGGTGATTTTCTGGAGGTCGTCGTGGATTTGGTGTTGACATCCTTGTTTCTGTATCCTTCCAATTTCTGAGGGGGGTCAGGGAGTGAAGAAGGACATTCGGTGCAAAAGTGGACAACGTTTCTATACCTTCATCTGGTGGGAACGGGGTGATGAAAGGAAGGTGCGATGAGGAAGGATCACTGCTTGACTCTTCAGCCAAAGATCCTAAGTCCGGGTAGCGGTCACTTGGTAGACCTCTTGAATGTTGAAGTTGTGAGTAGCTGTTCTTACCAAACCCCTGGCCCTGTTGGTTCCCTGCGAGCGCCACTGGACTCGCAGTTGTGCTCCAGACCGTTTTGGGAGTAAAGTTTAGTTTTCCAAATGGAGTAGAACCAGTGGGTTGGCTTGGTGTGCTCAGTGGAGCTTCAGGTCAAAAGGGAGTGTTAGTCATGACAATACAAGTGAAGAACGATAATTCATTGATCTTTATGTTTGTACCTGGCACCGGAGTAAAATTCCTATCACGGGGACCAAAAACTGATCCTTCTGTCTCTGCTCTTGTCGTGTTTCTGCCAGTCCAAAGACTTTGACTCCCATCACGCACCACTGCAGACTTGATCCCCGCCCAGTAAACAAAGTACGACTGAACAACTGTGACACTACAAGGACAAAGAGTCCACAGTGAATGTTGGGCATTGTCTACGAAATGTGCAAACTGTGGGTGTGGATTTGTGGACTCACTAGAAGCGAATGTCTCCCACGGGTGCATCAGGAGCCCTCCACACAAACGACAGGTTTCGCTTCAGCTGTTTATCCGAGTGGGTGAGCGTGTCGCCTTCCGAGAGGCAGCGCAGTGTGTGCGTCCCGGGCGGAGCAAGGGTCCAGGAACCGCGCACCAGAACCGGACCCTCTGCAGGGGACCCTGCCCCACCTGCGATTCCGGCCATGACTTGGGAATCGTCACCACTGCGGGCCTGCAGCAGGAAACCCATGAAGTCCCGAGAGCTTCGGACTGTCACTGCGGACAGAGGAGCTTGTTTAAGCCTTTGAACCCTTGTCGAACCATCATCCATCCGATGTAATCACTGAGCTGATCAATTGTCACCAAGTGAATGGTCAGTACTACCTGTAACCAGCTGTCCAGGCAGATACGAGCGCACCGATGTACGAATAGTGATGTGGTTCTGCTGCAGGTCCTGAGGTTGGGTCCGGATGTGGCCGGGACTCATCGTCTGGCACGAAGCAGGACCCGCACCACGAGAGAACGCTGTGACAGGCGGGGCAACGCTTGACAAGATCACGATTGTCCCCAAATAAAGCCGGCAGGACTGCATCTTGAGAGGCGATAGAGAACAATGCAATGGCTTGAGAGAATTACTGTACTACTGACAGTGCAATACTATATTCATGTACAGTTCTTATTTGGGACTAAAATCAAGTCGTTTTACTGTTCTTGAGATAGCTTGAACATATATTTTGCAAGTAGAAATCGATCTAAATGGACAGAGATGATGTCGCTTGTTCTTACCTTTCTAGGATGTCTCTCAGTAGTGCACAGTAGACGTGTGAGGGCGAGTGTGTGAAGATGGGCTTTACGTTTGGAGGGATTTTGGGCAGGGGGGCTTTGAAGTGAGGGAGCTGGGGAGTGGTGGGGGTGGACATAGAACTACAAGAAGTAGATCTGTTGCTTGTACTTCTGAGCACTACCTCAATGGTGATTTGAAGAAGCAACCTGTGAAAAGATTCTCGAAATGATACAGACATTAGGTTGTGTGAAGAACTGGATTATTTTTTTTGTCCTCAGTGTTGTCTACAGGATCTAGTTCTGCAGGATTAAGAGCCCCCCCCAACCCCCCCCCCCCCCACCCCCCCCCAACACACCAACAGGATGTACACCAGCTGCAGCCGCCTCCCTCCAGGATCTCCTGAGCATTTAAACGGAGGCAACCCCCTCCTCCTCGCCTCAAAATGAAACAAAGTCCAATCCTGTGCCACTTGCTGGGTTGTAGTGTTGTGATTCCTAACCACGTTAGTGTGCCTTGTGAGATCATAAAGAGTGCCACGGGAAATTATCTCATCCAATCCGTCTGATTCGGTGTTTCAACAATGGGGTCCGGCCCACGTCATCCGACACAGTTTGGAGCCTAAAATCACTCTGACCTTTGATCAGAAGTAGACCATATGAAAGACAGTACTTCGAATCTCGGGTTCTTTCTTGGTTGGAGGGGTGTCATGGGTACTTTAACCTGCAATATGGACAGATGACAGGAGTGGTTAGAAGCCCCTGTAACGGCCAACCTTGAATTCAGAATTGGTTAAATTGTACCGACGATGCTGTCCAATTAAAGTAGCGAAACTGATGGTGCTGGCATCTCGCACTTTGTTCACTTTGATGGGTGCGTGTGTGTTCCTTTACTGCTGTTTGTCTCCATCTAGAGGTTCAGAACGGACACTGCAGCAGTAGATGTGCTTGAATGCTACATGTCATTGACATGAAATTCTAAAACAAGAATAGTCGACCAAATTTTGTGTCCAGGCATTACAAGTTTCAAGTTTTATACTGTACTATGATGCAGATTTGGGGCAAGATTGGCTGTAACGTATCAGGCCAAACTTCAATTTTTATCCCATTACGGCAGAGATGGTAAAAGTACTCCCACTCCTGACACCCTTGTCTTGTCGCAGTGTTCCCCCGAAGAAAAGCCCACAAAATATTTCCCAGTTACAGCCAGATGACTCTTGGGGCAACACTGTGTATGTACACTTAGAAAATGGTTTACGTTTATTGAATCCAACTCCTCATGTAAAAATAAAAACGTAGAAAATACAGAAAATAATCATCTTCCTAACTTGACTACACAAAAATAGATTCCTTCTTTTCATAACTTTAACCTTTGACTTTTTTTTTCGCTTAGGTTGGTGAAAAAGGGGGTCCCAGTTTGACAAAGTAACGACGTGAAAAAAAATTAAGATGCTTTCAAATATAAAAGCAGAATCAGATCTATTTTGGGTTGTGACTGGTGCTTGTGGACTCTTGAGAAGTGTGGACCGTGCTGCGCCGCTCCTGTTCAAACGGACAAGTGTTCACCTTGCGTGTGCCCGCGTGAGCTTGGCGTGTGGACGGACCCACTGCGTCCCTCTCGCGCGCGCGCACGTTCACGCGTGGAAGAGACGAGAGAGAGAGAGAGAGAAAAGGAGGCGGGAACCTCCATCTGCCCTGCTCAGTGACCGACCCGTCATCCTCCTCTCGGCCTGGAACAAGACGTCTCCGCGCGGTTTTCGCCTCACTCCTCCCCTCGCCTTCCCCCCCTTACCTCAACTGGCACTGTTGGAAAGTGGCGAAGAAAGGCCGGAGGTCGACGCAAGAAGGGGGCAAAAAAAAAGGAGAGAATTCACCGCCAGTGAAAATGTGTGGTCTATATATAGGCTCTGCCCTAGACTGCACCATCTCAACCACCGCCGCCACCTGCCCTGCCGGTACCGGTAAGTCTCGGAGGGTGAGCGGAGAAGTGGTGGGGCGACGGCAAGGCGTCGTCTGTTCGTCCCGGGGCGGGTTGTCGACGCGAAATGTCCCGAGTGGAGGACTTCAGAGGTCTCGTGAGGTCGAGTTCCGTTCAGCCATGTTGCAGGGGCGTGATGGAGAGGAGGAGGGGGAGAGGGAGGGCGAGGGTGGGGGGGCGACTGGGCTCTTGACACCTGCCCTCCTTCCTGGTACCAGCTGAAACGGAACAAATTTGCCGCTTCCTCGGTACCGAATTGGCGCGCCCGTCCTCCCACGCCGGGAAGTGACTTTGTGACTCGGCGTGTCAGCCATGTTGAGACGGGGGGAAAGGGAGAGGGGAACAGCGAGGAGCACCGGCGGGAACTCCCGCTCCGTCCGGAGGGTTCGGACACCTCCCGTGCGACTGGTACCGAACAGGGAGGGATGGAGGAAAGGGGGTCACGTTCATTTACGGACTCCCGCGAGGCACGAATGTCGAGTTGAGAGGTTGGAGTGAACCGGTTCGACTGGTGTCAGAGTGGACCGAATTAGTGTTAGCTTACGATTTACATATTAATAGTTTCCAACAATTTGACTGTATTACGATTGCACTTGGACATTATTTCTCATCCTATATTTATTTATTTAGCCAATTTCGATTGACATAAGTGGAACATTTGATATATATATATATATATATATATATATATATATTTTATATAAATAAAAATAACAGTTCGAGCAATGTTTTGGGCCCTGCAGCTTGTTACTGACTTTTGAATTATGGCTGGATATTGTGAAGAACCTCACTAATTGATTTTGATGGTTTAGGTTGTGATTTGATAATAATTAAAATGCTTTGATTTTGATTCATTGGGATTGGCTGGCGACCAGTTCTGGGTGTAAACTGCCTACTGCCCGAAGACAGCTCGGATATGATCCAGCAAGTCCGTGTTTGACCCCTGTGAGAATAAGGAGATTTGAAAATTGAGGGATGCATGGATGAATGGATGGATTTTAATTCATTAAAAACAATTATAGCATTCCTGTTAACAAATTTTAATGTATTTTTATGGTCACATGAACGTACGTGGTATGCCACATCACATTTTTATGCAAGACAATGTCTGAAAATAAATAACTTGCAGAATAACTTACATATGGTTTAAAAAAAAGTAATAAACATGGCAGTTGTGTACATATACCAAAAAATTCAAGCCTAAGGGAGTTATTACTACCATGCGTCGAATAATCAATATTTTTTTACCCACCCATAATCAGAATTGATTGTTGCAAATAAGGTCAGGGCAGGAGATGCTGCAGCCTGTTACCATGGCGATGTGATTATGACACTTATCGGGTCATATCCATTCAATGATTGCCGGATTATGGGATTCACTTTGATCATGTTATGTTTCTTGTCATGCTCGTCATCATCCACCTTCCGTCTTCTGCCTCGCTTGGCATTCATCCTTCGCTCACAGGTCAGAAACAGTCAAAGGAGTAGATTTTCATCATGCTCTCGTCTCCACCAAGTGGCCAAGAACCTTCACGTCTTATTTTAGCATCTCTCCTCTCGTATCGCTCGCCTCTCTTCTGAGTGTGACTCCCTTCCTCGTCGCTGGGAAATGAAGCGTGGGTCGAGTGCGTTACAGCCTCCTCCTCATCCTCCTCCTCCTCCTCCTCCTCCGGACGTGGCCCAACGACACACACAGGCAGCTCGTCGGCAGGACCACATGCACGCTGACCGCGGGTCGGAGTCGTGCACAGCAGGTTTGAGCCCCTTCCTGGCAGCGACCTCTCTCTTCAGCCCTGATGTCAACACCAAGATGGCATCTGACCTTCTCATTAGGCTGTCAGGTACTTTAAAATCACACACACACACACACACACACACACATGAGCACACATAGTGCCTGTCTGATGTCTTTTTGTGTGTGACTTCAGAGGCCACCCAGAAGTCCCAGATGCTCCCTGGGAGTCGAGGAGAGGGTCGAGGTGGGCAGCAGGAGGAACCGGGTCTTGCTCTGTCCCCCGATGGCCCCGGGGCCAGTCCCGATCCACCCTCGCTCACGCACACACCCGAGGGTGATGCCACCACTGACACGCTGGCTTCGGACTTGCTGAGGAAATTGGCAGGTTTGTGTGTGAGTGTGTGCATGTGTGTTGATCCATCCATTTGACAGCGAGAACCTAAGCAAATGTTTTTCATGGCAGAGAGTCAGTTCCTGACCCAGCCTCACGTGAAGGTCAAGGAGGAAGAGGCCTCCATGGAAATCGACACGCAGAGCATGTCAGGTGTCTTCCGTGATGGGCCAATAAGAGACGCGCAAGGCCCATCTTCTTCAAGCGATGGAGGTCACCGTCTTTTGGCCGTCAAAAAAGAACACGTCGAGGCGGAGGAGACAGCCGATCCCCATCTCGACGGTGATGTTCCGAATGTTCCGCTTGCTGTCAAAGTGGAGGAGGAGGAGAGCTCGGTGGCCACCTTGGCTGAGAAAATTCTTCTAAGTGGGAAAATGGATGAAGAGACTCAACCCCGGTTGTTCTCGGGCGTCGCGATGGAGGACCGCCAGTTCTTCGGAGACCAGTTGTGTTCCGGAGCCAAAATAGCAGAGCAGTGCCTGCGGGCGGCGCTGTGGCAGGACATGTCTGTCAACCTGGCATCCACGTTGCTTCACCAGCTCTCAGGTAGCACACAACATGGTTTACTTTTGTCATGTCAGCTGTCATGTTCATGTTCTGCTTTTGCTCTCCATCCAGAGCGGGTCGCTAAATCCACCAGTGTGCCGGCACTGAGGACCAACCCCCCCGTCAGGCGTAGGTCCGTGTCTGCTCCCTTCTTCTTCTTCTTCTTCTTCTTCTTCTTCTTATGCAGCATTCTAAGCAGTGTGTCCATGTCTTTGTGTCGCATGTAGTCCAGTCCTGAAGGCGGAACCGGCCTGGTCCTGCCCCTCCGAGCCTGCGTATGGTATGCAACACATACACAGTTCTGATGTGTAAACCTTTTTTTGGTGGTTGCAAAAATTTGCAACAACAAAATAGCATGTTGGGCAACAAATCAAATGTTTATCTTTTTTTTTTTTACAGTTTAATAAAATGTACAAAAATCTGAATATTGAATACAATGCACTAAATACTATGTCAGTCAAGTACAAGACTTTTTTTAAGGCCTTGAAAAAAGCCTTTGGTTCATCTTAAAATATTCATATGAATGGGAGTGTATTTTAATATGTTTGAGCCCAACAAAAAATTGTCATGTGTTTTTTTTTAAATAAGGAAAATAGCACTCTTTAATATTAGACTTTATCAAAACATACAGTAATTGAAGTGACTGTAAAGAAATAAACTATTTGGCCACCAGGGGCAGTATCAGACAATGGAGACAAAGATTTCCACAACTACTGTACGTGACTCACTAAATTGCAATAATATTAGTTGTATCTCGCAGATCAAAAGGAAAATATTCTGGTGAGTATTGCTATATTGTCTGTCTCCATGTGAGGATGTACTGTTTGTGGTCAAATATGTCAAATATCCAAAGGTATCGGAAATTTTTGCTCGAAAATAAATACAAAAAACGAGCCATGGGGCTCTTAAGCAGGTGCTGTCCTCTAGTGGAAGAGCATTTAATTGTTTTGCTTACCAACGACAGTTTGAGCTAATATAATATGTACAATAAAGTACACTAGATTTTTATTTATATAGCGGTTTCACAACAGCTGCAGCTGTATCAGAGCGCTTTACCAACCGCATAACATAAAACAACACAAATAGTATAACTGAATACAAAACATAAAAGATGTGTGTTGCTTTTGTCCCCTGCAGGCAATCCAAGCAGCCCACGAGGAAGTGTGAGCTTCTTCTACAGGTGAGTTGGTCTCATCCACTGCAAAGCTTGGTTTGCCGTCACCATGGATACGAAGGACCTTGCTCCTTGCGCTCAGGTGTCACGTGTGCGGCTTCGAGACCGACGGGCGCCTCCTTTTCCGGGCTCATATGACGGAGCATCGGCAGCAGGAGCGCGGATCCTTCTCACTGCGCTGCTGCGTCTGCGACCACGCCACCAATCAGGAAGCGGCCATGAGGGCGCACGCCGACAAGCACGTGCTCGGCGGAGCCACCAGGTGTGACGCGACCGTCGCTTCTTTTGGGGATTTTGCTCAAGGAAGGGCCATTTGTTGCTTGAAGTTGCTAAATTATATGATTAAATAGGTCTTCACCACACATTTTATTTTTGCAACATTGTTTTTACTGGGGGCGGCCCGGTAGTCCAGTGGTTAGCACGTCGGCTTCACAGTGCAGAGGTGCCGGGTTCGATTCCAGCTCCGACCTCCCTGTGTGGAGTTTGCATGTTCTCCTGTGTGGGTTTTCTCCGGGTGCTCCGGTTTCCTCCCACATTCCAAAAACATGCGTGGCAGGCTGATTGAACACTCTCAATTGTCCCTAGGTGTGAGCGTGAGTGTGGATAGTTGTTCGTCTCTGTGTGCCCTGTGATTGGCTGACAACCGATTCAGGGTGTCCTCCGCCTACTGCCCGAAGACAGCTGGGATAGGCTCCAGCACCCCCCGCGACCCTAGTGAGGATCAAGCGGCTCGGAAGATGAATGAATGAATGAATGTTTTTACTGGGTGTGCCCCCCCACTCCTGCTGTCGACAGCAGAGGGCGATATTGCCCATTGTTGCACCCCCTCGAATGGATGAAAAGTGATCAATTCGGTCTTATGCAATATGAATCAGAATATCGTGCTTAGTCAAATGGTGGCACATATAACCTATTCTTGAAAGAAAAGGGTTTTGTTCTATTTTAATTAGAGCATTATGTAGATTACACAGTAATATTATTAAAATTGACTGGCCATATTGGTAACAAAAAAAAAACATTGAAACGTGTTAATTTAGATTAGTTTGTTTAGGAGCTAGTTCAAGGATGGGAAACTGGCGCCCGCAACACTCTGGGTGGCCCTTTGATTAAGTAAAAAAAAAAATAGCTTGGGTGGGGGGTGGAGTTGCCCCTTATTTATTTATTTAATGTGCCCTGCAACTGACTGACGACCACTTGAGGGTGTAGTGCCCCTTTCACAAGCAAAAAATAAAAAACAAATAAGCAGTAAATGTGTGAATCTCCGGGTGCCGAACTGCAATTAAGCAGGAGTCGAGTGTAGTTTTCAGTTGTATTATAACCAGTTACCACCACAGACATGTCTTCACTGCACTTACACTTGGTCGTATACTACCATGTATTACAATGGCAGCCAGCCTTATTTTTTGAGGATTTGGATATGAAGGACAAACCAAGTACCTTAATTAAATTAACGATTTGGAGTTAGTTGATTATTTAGAAGGCGGCCCGGTAGTCCAGTGGTTAGCACGTCGGCTTCACAGTGCAGAGGTACCGGGTTCGATTCCAGCTCCGGCCTCCCTGTGTGGAGTTTGCATGCTCTCCTGCGTGGGTTTTCTCCGGGTGCTCCGGTTTCCTCCCACATTCCAAAAATATGCGTGGCAGGCTGATTGAACACTCTAAATTGTCCCTAGGTGTGAGTGTGAGTGCGAATGGTTGTTCGTCTCTGTGTGCCCTGCGATTGGCTGGCAACCGATTCAGGGTGTCCCCTGCCTACTGCCCGGAGACAGCTGGGATAGGCTCCAGCACCCCCCGCAACCCTAGTGAGGATCAAGCGGTTAGGAAGATGAATGAATGAATGATTATTTAGAGGGGAAAAAAGAGCTGGGCTCTTAGCATTTGAATAACTTCAAAACTTGCTCAAAGTTTCCAAACATATTTAAATCATCTGAAATTAAATGTAGTGCTTTTTAGGAGCAAGAAGTCGCTAACGCTAGCAAGAGAAGTGCTATTGCAGCAACGATCGTGGGTGCGCTAACCACCGCACTTCACCTCCACCCCCGCCAGATGCCCCCTCACCCTTCCCGCCGGCAGCGCACCTACAGTTGCCACGGCAACCCTGCCAGAGACGAGCCCCTCCGAGCATCGCTGCCGCATCTGCCAGAGGTCGTTTCCCGGGCAACCAGAGCTGCTGGTTCACTTCCAGGGTCATCGCCAAGGCAACCAGTACCGGTGCGAGCGCTGCGGCCACCTGACGCGCACCGCCAACAAGCTGGTGGAACACGTGCGCGTGCACACCGGCGAGCGGCCCTTCACCTGCCACCTTTGCCCATATAGCGCCAAGCGGCGGGACAGCCTGCGTCTGCACTGCAAGGTCAAGCACGGAGCGCACGCAACCGTGGCCGCGTCGAGCGCCGCGCACTCCCCCGGCAACGTGCACACGCACCGCTCCTACGTGCACGGAGACAATCCCAGCAAACACATTCGGCGACTGCACACCAGCGTGCCCTCCTCATCTTCGTCATCTCCTCATCTTCCTCTTCAACCCTCGCAGTGTGAGCTAGCAGGGTGGAGGGATTTGTCTCCTCTTGTGCCCATCACGACTCTCCTCTCGCTGAAGCCTCACTCCGGTGCGGCCCCGTGCTCTCCCCCCTCATCCTGCTCTTCCTCCAACAAACATTCTTTCCTTGGCTACCTAGGCCTGACGTCTTTGTGAATGTCTTCCCTCGTCCTCCATCTTTTTCTCATGTCTCCTTCTATGGATGTAAAGCTCCCGCCGCCACGTTTAAGAATGTCAAAAACGGACGCGCTCAACGTCGTCTGCTTTTCGCCAATCGTTGGAGTGCTAACTCGTAAAGCACTTGACTCCTTTTCTTATGAATGTCTTGAATTATTACTACTAGGTATGTGTTGTCCTTCGGAAACAGCCAGCTCCGTCCAAGCTTTTCTGTGAATTTACAAGAATGATGAGACAATGAGTATCAGTGAACCAAAACTGTAAATATTTCCTTCAAGTCATTCGCACCTTCAAAAACATTTTTTTTTAATAGCCACAGCTAATGGTCATGAGCAATTCACGCTATGCTTAAGGATGCACCAATACCAATCTTGGTAGTTTGTCTGGATTTACAAAAATATTCGGATACTACAATCAGCCGTATGTAACTTCCGGGCAGGTGCAGTAGGGTCCATGTGTGTCTCGCACGGATCACAACATTTACCGACTGCCTATTATGCCCTGCAATATGGAGGACAAACTCTGCTAAGAGGCGGTCTTGAAGGAAAAAAAATGTTAAATTGTCTCAAAATGGGTTACAGATGTTTGAATGAAACCTATGTTATGTGCATTGGCAGTACCCTCAATCAATCTGGGGGGGGGGGGAACTGCTATTGGTGCATCCCTAATTAGAGTGATTATTGCCCATATGAACTGCATGAAAATGTATCCGAATCTTTCTTTTTTTTTTGCCAAACCAGCTCTAAATCACAGCTGCACTATGTTTTGTCTTTTAAAAAAAAGTTTCCTTTTCTGTGTGTTACATCACTTGGTTTGCTTTTGTGTGGCAGTTGTGTTGATGGAGGTTCTGAAGGACAAAAATGCTTTCTGTTGTATATAGCAACCCATGTGCACTTTGTTGGCTTGCTGATGCAAAAAATTAAAAAAAGACAAATCATTAGAAGATTTTTTTTAAATATTATAAAGATATATTGCATTCCAAGATTGTTTACAGTACAGTTTGACCAGCGACTGTCGATTGTCTTGTTACAAATGATCTCACGGATTCAGCAGAAGCAGCAGACAGTCAGTCTTGAAATGTGGATGGATCCCGGTCGTGGTGGTGTCCTCTGCTGAATCCTCTTTGCTTCCGCTTGATCAATAAAGTCTCATTTCAGGACAGGAACACCTCCTTCTTTGTTTCACCACGGTTTCTTTTCTACCTCAGCATTATCACGATCGTCATCCAAGAGTATGACTGTCGAGGCAGCAAATTAATAAATAAGTCAGAGCTATGAAGGTCACACTCTTCACTGCGCACACACACACTCTCGAATGAGTGGGTAGTGTCAATCGCCATGGGCACTGCCCCACCTCCACCCCCCCTTCTGGTTGCCAGGGTTACCTGGCCTGTTGTCGCAGAGGGAGCTTACAAACAGGTCATTATTAGATTTCACTAAATGAAAGGAGAAGGAGGATGCGAGGAAGCACAGGAAGAGGGGCAAGGAAGCAGTCCATTTGGTACCTGGGCCTTCAGTGGGGATTGAAGTGATTCGTTCACCATCTGAATACCACCCTCACTATCACAAGGTTAGGAGGGACCATTTTTTTACCATTAGGGCTACATTGAATGCCACTATTAAATCAAAATGAAAAGACATGACAATTACTCCGTTCTTTTTTTTTTAAATTGGTTGCCAGCCAATCGCATGGCACACAGAGCCAAACAAACATTCGTGCTCACACTCATACCGAGGGACAATTTCGTGTGTTCCATTAACCTACCATGCTTGTTTTTGGAATGTGGGAGAAAACCCACGCATGCACCGGGTTGGGACTGTACCCTCCACCTCTGCACTGTTAGGCGGATGAGCTAACCGGTCGAACACCGCGCCGCCCACTCTATTATTACATGTTTTTAAATGAAGCAATCATTCAGTTCAGAGAGCCAATCAATGCAACGATGAAGTTGTCATCGTCGCGTGCTGATTGGCTGAGTGACTTCCGCGTTTTCCGTTTGGCGGGAAATGTGTGGCGATAACCCGGAAGTAGGACGCTTTTTAAATGCTACCTTGATGGTAAGGAGCGTCCGTCAAAAGAAAACTGAAAGTTACTTTCGTTTTCACGACTTCCTTGCTAACGAGCAAGTTCAGAAGTAAGAGCGACCCTTTTCTGGAAAACAAAAGTGAACTCCGTCATATGCACGCGTCACCTTTTAGTATGGTCGATGGCGAGTGTTCGTCTTTAGTGCGTTTCAAGTTGCTGAAAATAGCAGCGGTAGCCTGAGTTAGCATTCACCGCGCTGGCAACATGCGAGCGAACGAGGAAGAGGCGCTCATGGACGACTACTTGGCCACCGTCGGACTTCATCGGAAACGCGTCGCCAAGGACGGGTCGTGCTTGTTTCGTGCCGTGGCCGAACAGGTACAAACAAAATCTTTCTGCATTGTGGCTCGCGTGACGCCATCAACTGCCACCAAGTAGCGCATATATTGCTCATACTTAATTTTTTTTCGTGTGGCTTGTCAGGCAAAATGTAGCTTAAACCATATACGAAGCCCCCCGTCCATGTAGCGTGTTGCTACGGTGACGCAATCCCCCCCAAAATTACACAAACTCCTGTTTGAAGAATGAGACGCAGTCCTTTTTTTCACCTCCAGTCGTGAGCTCTTGTCTCAGTTTAACTGGAATATTAATATTTGTGGTCATTTATCACCCCCCCCTCCTCCACAACCCAAAAAATCTGAGGCCTTGGGAACGTTCCATGGCATCACCTCCACTCTCTCAATTATTGTCATGATCTTCACACTTTGCATATCTTAGTCTAATTAGTTTTAAACCAGTCGAGAAAAGACTCACCTGACTTGTGTGCAGTATTCTCAAAGGCAGGTGTGCGCAAGTGCCGTGTGGAATAACTGAAAGTCAATTCCTGGAACGTTTACGACACTCCCTGAATTGCAAACCGTTTGCAAGCAGAGCAGTTCAACGTTCTTCCCGAAATACAAAGAAAATGCCCTTGTTGTACCACTTTGCTGATGCTCTCGTTTCAGGTTCTTCATTGCCAAAGTATTCACGCACAAGTTCGGGCCCAGTGTATTCGCTTCCTGAGGCAGCACAGAGAGATCTATGAGGCAGTGAGTGCATGTTAAGTTTCTGCGAAACTCCTTGATTGTGCTAAGAGTCCCTTGGAGCAAAATTATTTAGATTAGTCAGGTGTTGCTTTGACACGTTTACCCCAAAAGCAACTTGAGCATGTGCAGAGGTTTGGGCACCCTATACACTTAACAGCACATTAAAAACGTTGGTTTTCAAAGCCCACCTAAAAGTTTCTTATGTCACTTTGTCTTGCCAATATACGAGTCATGATAAATCTTGTTTGCTGCTGCTTGTTGAAACTTTATTTCCTTTTTGACTAGTTTTTTTAATCTCTTTTTGGCAATGTAAGTGATGTGGCGGACGCTGCTATTTGTGAACCTGCCTGCTGTGCTGCTTGATTGTCTTGAGCTGTGCGCTGAGTTGTGGTATTTTTTTTTTCATTGGGGCCGGCAATGATTCATCCTCTCCATTAGATGGCGCTGTGCTCAAAGATACTGTTGAGTTGCATTTTGTGTCTTTTGCTCTGTTTTGGCCTTTTCTGCGATGCGTTGATGTTTTTTGTGCATTTCACGTGTTCATGAAATCCAAGGAACTTGTGGATGAAGGTGCCGATGCAATTTTTTATTTTTTTTTTTTCTGCGATGTGCTTCCATTGGCTACATGTGTTTGTGCACAACACATGACTCCTATTTGCTATTAAGTCATCTGTGGTTCTAAAACTTCTTATACCACATACCCACCTCAAAAAAACAGCGGAGCTTTCAAAGTACCAACATGGCAACATTAAAATACAGCAGCATGACAGACATTTTATTCTTTTTAATTTTTTTTTTTTTTTAGCGTTTGCACTATGCTTAATTAAATATAGGATATTAAAAAGCTGCTTAATGATTCGGTTAAACTATATTGCACCTGAAAGTAGTTATTCTGAATAATGCCTCCAATTAAAAAATATATGGGACTTGTAAAGGTTGGATTCAATTAGACTTGAGGTCACTGTACAAAACAACTCAATTAATTATTATTTATTCATTCATTCATCTTCCGAGCCGCTTGATCCTCATTAGGGTCGCGGGGGGTGCTGGAGCCTATCCCAGCTGTCTTCGGGCAGTAGGCGGGGGACACCCTGAATCGGTTGCCAGCCAATCGCAGGGCACACAGAAACGAACGACCATTCGCACTCACACCTTGGGACAGTTTAGAGCGTCCAATCAGCCTGCCATGCATGTTTTTGGAATGTGGGAGGAAACCGGAACACCCGGAGAAAACCCACGCAGGCCCGGGGAGAACATGCAAACTCCACACAGGGAGGCCGGAGCTGGAATCGAACCCGGTACCTCTGCACTGTGAAGCCGACGTGCTAACCACTGGCCCACCGGGCTGCCCTAGTTATTATTTAATGATTTTGAATTAATAACTTTATTAGTTATTAATTCAAATTCAGCGGTATAATGTTGAAATGACAAAAATAACGACACAAAGCACTCCCTGATAGCTGTTGGCACAACTGAACATACGCTTCACCCTGGGTGTACCCAAACTTTGGCACATGCTTTAGTTCGTAACCATAGACTTGACTTGAAGCACTGGCGTCGTCTCTGAAACTATTTAATGTTGTGTTTGTGTTTGAAGTTTATTGAAGGCGATTTTGAAGCGTACCTGCAACGGCTTCAGGACCCGCAAGTGAGACTTCGTCGTAATCGCAACGCAGCAAAGTTGAACACCTGATTGGGTGTTTTTTTTTTTGGTTTTTTTTGTCTCTGTTAATGCTAACAGTATTTTATTTTTTTGCAGCAGTGGGCAGGCGAGGTGGAGATGAACGCGCTGGCCATCATGTTCAAGTAAAGCACAAGTTTGTATGTCTGCTCCAGTTTTGAGATGATTAAAACTTTTAAGTGATTGTTGCCCGTGTGCATAGGAGAGACTTTGTGATCTTTCAAGAGCTTGGCAAATCTCCAGTAGATATCACAGGCAACAAGTTCAAGGAGAAGGTTTGTGCCACATACCAGCTCACCACAATAACTCTGCGTGACTCCGAGTTGAACGTCGTTGGCTCTTATACATGTCATTTGCCATTCACTCCGCAAATTATTCATTCATTCATCTTCCGAGCCGCTTGATCCTCACTAGGGTCGCGGGGGGTGCTGGAGCCTATCCCAGCTGTCTTCGGGCAGTAGGCGGGGGACACCCTGAATCGGTTGCCAGCCAATCACAGGGCACACAGAGACGAACAATCATCCGCGCTCACACTCACACCTAGGGACAATTTAGAGCGTTCAATCAGCCTGCCATGCATATTTTTGGAATGTGGGAGGAAACCGGAGCACCCGGAGAAAACCCACCGGGGAGAACATGCAAACTCCACACAGGGAGGCCGGAGCTGGAATCGAACCCGGTACCTCTGCACTGTGAAGCCCACGTGCTAACCACTGGACTACCGGGCCGCCCCCTCCGCAAATTAATTAAAGCATTTTTTTCTTCTCACGATCGGGACACACACTTTCTGCCACCTACCGCAACATGTACTCTGTTTGTACCCTGTATATACAAAAGATGTAGTGCTGTGTGCCTAGAAATGACTCCCCCCCCCCCCCCCCGCACCCATCTCCACAGGTCCAGCTGTCTTTTCTAAACGGGAATCACTACGACAGCGTTTATCCCATCAGCCGTATAAAGAACGCCGCGCTCTGCCAGTGTGAGTCCCAGATCTAGTCCACGTGCTATGGATAGCCGTTTGAGCTAATTTCACGGATGTACTAGTACGAGCTAATTTCACGGATGTACTAGTACGCACTTTGTCCTCACCGGAAAACGATCCAGCGGACGATTCGTCAAGCCCGTGTGATTCGTAATGTGTTTGCGCGGCAGCCATCTTGTACGAGCTGCTGTACGCCGACGTCTTCCAGGTGAGCCGGCAGACCGTGGCTTCCTATCAGTCGAGCGGGCGAGCCGGCGAGCGGCTGAGTGACGACAACATGGCGCCGTGCGTCAGCAGCGACGACTCGGACACCGGCAACTCGTTCAGGAGCAACGGCAGCCGGACTAGGGTGACGCAAAAGTTCGGGAGATTGGGCTTTTGGGTGAAATGTTGGGATGGACCTCAATTTAATGTCGGCTAATATTTTGTCTGTGGAGAGTATTGATCTCACAATGCACTTTGTGTGAATCCAGGGGCGGGGCAGCGGCCTTGTTTTGCCAGAAAGTGTGCGCCGGTCACTGAGTGAGAGTCTGTACCGAAATGTTGCGTATGACGTATGGCACAAGTCCAAGAAGGGTACGGCATCGGTCCATTCCCCCCCCCCCCCCCCCACCCCCTCCCGTTGAAATCGACATACGCTAAGAAAATGTCTTTCAGCGCAACTGAAGCGGGATTATTGCATGGCTGCGGGGATGCAGTACACTGTGGGCCAACAATGTCAGGTCCGGCACGCTGACTTTGGAAGATGTTCCATTTTTTTTCCTTTTTCAATGTCCGCACAGACAAATCGCCGTTCATTTATTGTAGGTGTGGCTGGATGAAACTGAAAAAAGCTACAATGCCACCATTGAGGAAGTCCCGCCCGGTGATGGTCTGGTGAGGGTCTACACGGAAGAGGAAGGCCAACTGTGAGTTGCACAGAAATGCAAATTACAAATGTTGTTTCAATGCATGGGAGTAATTCACTTTTATGTTCACGATGATGTCATGCTCTGTGGACCACCCGATATTTTGGCATTGGTGAATTTATCTGTTTTGAGTTTTCTTTTTCCAAACTATTTTAAATGCACTACTCACAAAAAGTTTGAGAAATTTGGATTTTGGGTGAAATTTGACGAGGAGCCTGAAATGCGTTTAAACTTTGAAAAAATGGAGTGCCGGGGAAATGAGTGGGAGCAGAGTCCGAACAGATACACACACACACAAGAATAGTGCACGCACGGGTGTGCGAGTGAACTTTCCGAATTTAAAAATATAGCCGTTTAGATATACACGGCAAAATGTATACCTGAAGGCGGCCCGGTAGTCCAGTGGTTAGCACGTCAGCTTCACAGTGCAGAGGTACCAGGTTCGATTCCAGCTCCGGCCTCCCTGTGTGGAGTTTGCATGTTCTCCCCGGGCCTGCGTGGGTTTTCTCCGGGTGCGCCGGTTTCCTCCCACATTCCAAAAACATGCATGGCAGGCTGATTGGACGCTCTAAATTGTCCCTAGGTGTGAGTGTGGGCGTGGATCGTTGTTCGTCTGTGTGCCCTGCGATTGGCTGGCAACCGATTCAGGGTGTCCCCCGCCTACTGCCCAAAGACGGCTGGGATAGGCTCCAGCACCCCCCGCGACCCTAGTGAGCATCAAGCGGTTCGGAAAATGGATGGATGGATGAATGTATACCCGAGTTTTTTTTTTGTTTTTTTTTCTCTGACATCACGTGTTGTTACTCTGGTGTTTGTGTCCAGATATCCGTTGCTTAAAGGGTTGTCACAGCACAACACCGATGCTCCTCTTTTAGACCGTTTATAGTTTGTTAGCATTAAGCTAATCAGAAATTCGTCGGGCATTGCAATAATGATCTCAGCCGCACCACTCCTCGCTTTTCCTCAAAATTGGCATGCCGTGGTCACTCGTATCTCGCGGCGCCACTGTGGACACGCTAACTGCTGCACATGTTCGACGGCAGACGTGTTCCTATGTGGAGCCTGCGACCTGTGACGTCGGAGAGCCCAGGATGGAGTGCCGCTGTCCGTTGGGAGGGGAGACTTGGCAATGGACAGCAAGGTATTGGCATGTTCGATAATGACAAATGAGACTGTTGAAAAAAAAAGGGGCCTTTCCTTGTGATGTGATGTCAAGGGAGAGGCTTGCTTTGTCTTCCAGAGGGGCCTCGGGGCAAGTCCTCCTCTATACCCAGAGGGTCCGCTTCGAGCCCAAGAGGACGCGCGCGCCTGAAAAAGTCGCGGCTTCCGCATGAGGAGCCGAGACGGCACAGGTAAATGCGAAAATTCTTTATTTGCTCCCGGGGAATTGTACCAAGTCGGCGCTGTTCTTCAGGAGGAGTGCACCTGACACTTTGTCTTTTGGCCTGACTGAGGAGGAGCGTTTGTTCAAAGAGGAGGCGCTGAAGAACGTGGCGCTGGTGGAGCTCCATCTCAGGGATGAGCTCAGCTTTCCGGCCCTCGGGGTTAGCAAACCGTGCGTCCGTCGTTCTTTGCATGACGCTTTTTCGTCAGGGGAAAATGAAATCTGTCTTCTTCAGAGTCCACATGAAGATGTTGAGACACTCTCTCCCTCTGCTTGGGAAAGACAGAAGTGTGCCACTGGACCTCTTCAGAGTACTGACGCGTCTCCTTCGATGGGCGCCGCTGTCTCGTCCTCAAAAAGTCCCTCCCCGGCACCCGCTTGCGTTCCAGCTCCCACGTTCATAGCTCCCATCGCGCCGTCTCCAGGGGCTGCGAGGGCCTTCAGCCCCCATTTGTCCTCACCCGGTCCTCCGGTGTATCCGAACTCCTTGTCTCCATCACCGGGGCTTCCTCATCCTCAAGTCACCGATGCCCTCCGGCTTTCAGCTCCGAGGTCAAGTAAGACACGGGGTCTTATTTATACAATCGGGATAGACCGGTACCCCAAACTTTTTTAAATTTTTTTTTGTGAGAAGTGTACAATGACAGTTCTCTGTCTTTCCAGTTAAATGTCCAGATGCCGGAGATGCTCAGAGTGTGTCAGCGCTCCACAACCAGGGTGATGCAACTATGGATCAAAGGTCCGCTCAAGTATTGAAGGATCAGGTGGCCGACGTCTGCACCAAAGCTTGGGATCCTCCACGCAGCCAGAACCAAGTCCAGTTGGAGCCTCCATCTTCTCCCCTCATCAACCCAACGCTCCAGAATCCCAGTGTGAATTTACCAGCTCACAAGGCCTTGCCCGTTCCCTCCTCCGGCTCCCCCCAGCTGTTGTCCGCTGCTCCTCTCCCACTTGGACCCTCCCCCCCGACCCTTCCCGGAGGGATCCTCGTGCACCACCTCTACCAGGACCCCCTATACCCCGGGTTCCCTCAGGGAGAGAACGGCAATGTGCTGCCAAGTCCCGAATTTTCTCTCCGCAGTTCAGGAGAAGACCTCCCCCAGGGTGAGGAATGTCAAGTTGGGTGTTGCAGTCCATCATGTCATCCAGTCTACTCCGCTGACTGATGATTTTGCTTCCGCAGATATCAACGTCCTGAGGTTTTTCTTCAACTTGGGTGTGAAGGTAAAGCACCAAGACCGTGCATGTAAACATGCACACATCCATCCATCCATTTCCCGAACCGCTTGATCCTCACGAGGGTCGCGGGGGGTGCTGGAGCCTATCCCAGCCGTCTCCGGGCAGTAGGCGGGGGACACCCTGAATCGGTTGCCACCCAATCGCAGGGCACACAGAAACGAACAACCATTCGCACTCACACTCACACCTCGGGACAATTTAGAGTGTTCAATCAGCCTGCCACGCATGTTTTTGGAATGTGGGAGGAAACCGGAGCACCCGGAGAAAACCCACGCAGGCACTATACAACAACAGGTGTCCTTTATCATCAGAGCGAACAATAGGAACACTTTAGCCCATTTATCATCTTCCAAGCCGCTTGATCCTCACTAGGGTTGCGGGGGGTGCTGGAGCCTATCCCAGCCGTCTTCGGGCAGTAGGCGGGGCACACCCTGAATCGGTTGCCAGCCAATCGCAGGGCACACAGAGACGAACAACCATCCACACCCACACTCACACTTGGGGACAATTTAGCGTCCAATCAGCCTGCCATGCATGTTTTTGGAATGTGGGAGGAAATGGAGCACCCGGAGAAAACCCACGCAAGCCCGGGGAGAACATGCAAGCTCCACACAGGGAGGCCGGAGCTGGAATCGAACCCGGTACCTCTGCACTGTGAAGCCGACGTGCTAACCACTGGCCTACCGGGCCGCCCATAAACACGCACACAATCGGGGAAAACCATGTTGATAACGTTCTTCAATTATTCAAAACCAATCACCTTCACGATCGTATTAACTAGCATGCGAGCACAAATGGGTGTGGCCTCCACACATGTCAATCAAGTATGCGCCAGCACCTTACCCAACGAATCTTTTTGTCAATAAACGCAAGATTTGACATTATCGAACAATTATTCCTTTTCAGGAATACTGACAAATTGCCCCCAAAGTAGGCGCTTCCGACGTTGCACGAGGTGCATGCAAGGACCACTAATAATGTTTTTTTTTTTAAAGGGCGATCAATGAATTAAAGGTAACGGCTACACCCAAATTCCACCCACTGACACTACTCTATCGCTCTGGTCCAAAAACATAATAGACGGCATTATTGCCAAATGTGCCATTTACGTCACCACCCAATTTTTGAATGCAGATGCTTGTTGTGTTTCAGGCATACACCTGGCCCTTCTACATGCCCTACCTGTACCTGCTCCCGCTCCAGCAGGCCCACATCATGCAGCCCCGAATCCACCCGCCCCACATTCCTCCCGATGGCCCCCTGCAGCCCGCATGTCCCACCGGGGCAGTTGCCACGCAACCAGGTGAGCCCGCTAAGGGCTACGACGACACGTGGCCCACACCCCACGGGCAGTCGTATCAAGCGTCGCCGGGGCAACGGCATCCGACGGAAGGATCCGGCGCGCAGAGTCCACAGTGTGCCGTGTTGCCATCGTACCCGCCGGACCCCCACGGCAGTCTTCCCCACAGAGGCTTTCTTCAAGCTTTTCCAGCCAACGCGGCACTTGCATATAATATGGGTACCAACATACTCGTCTGTACTCATAAAAAGTAAGAGCTGCAGTGTTGCCTTGACATACAAGTGACCTGACGTATGTTTTTTGGGAGATTCTCGTTTACAAAAATGATTTTTGAGGGGAGGCTAAAACTGATTAATTAATCAGTTCATCTCAATGCGGTGGGATGTTTTGAGATTCCAGCGTGGTCACGGAACAAATTAAGTTCCTCTCAAGGCATCACTGCATTCTGCTTTTTGGGCCAAAACTCAGGAGGAATCTCAAATGCACCGTCATCTTTCCAGGTTGAACTTAATGGGCAGTTTTCAAGAAGGCCAATGGAAGTTTATGTGTAAATACCTTATCTGACTCTGCAGCAAGTGTATGGGCATGTAATGACATTTTTGGGGGGGGGGAGGATACGTTCAATGTTGCAAAGATGTTCCAAAACACTAATAATGATTGCAGTTTTTCTTATCGCTGTCAAATTTTGAACATGTTGAAATGCGACAAGAAAAAGTGTTTGAGACCATTGACATTGTTAGCAAACATCTTGGCGACCTTGAACAAACCCTGACGGAAAAAAAAAAAAAGCATTCACTACATGCACACACATTTGCAAATATTTTCTGTTCAGTGAGATACGGCCTCAAGGGATCTGGTGCATTGTAGGTTCATCCTGCAGTTTCCCCAATATTCATAACTTTTTTTAGGAGTGGTATGTTTTCAATTTATGTCGACGCACACAACCTGTAAGTTACAAGATTCTTGTCTGTCTTCAGGGGAGGAGGGCATGAACGCGATGCCTCGGCCTGACATCACCCCAGCACTGGTACTGTATGTCTTTTGTCACACTTCTTTTCAGGGGGACACCCCACACTGTCTCGTCTTTAAGCTCTTTCCCTTGTCTGTGTACGTGTTGGTGCGGGTGCTATTGGGGAAAGTGGGTTGTTTGTGGGGGTGTGGCAATGATGAGGGGGCAAGAAACTTGAGTTTGGGGTTTAACTCATTCAGTACCAGCCGATTTTAGAACAAGTCTGAAAAGACGTTTAAAAACGTCTTTGGGAGTGAATGAGTTAATGGTGCTGGAAGGTAAGCCATTTCTAAAAGCAAAGCCACTTGTATTATAAGGCAGCTAAGGACTGACTGACCACTGACGTTGACGACCGCATAAGCTACACAGTTATACTGAACTGGACTCATCGTTAAATTATTTTAATCCATCTCGGGATAGCCGTTTTGCCACTCGCTGAAAATGACAGAACAGTTGCTTTGGGCTCAGGCGGTGACTAGTCACGGCTCACCTTGCGAACGTCACATGACCCAACTCAGGAAACGGGTGAGTTGTGAATGGGCGTTGCCAGGGCCCTGAGCAACTGTGATGTCATTTTCACTTAACGGCAAAATGGCCGCCCCATAAGTTTGGTTAAAAATGAGTGGATTTTGCTGCTTTGTTCAGATTGCACAAATGTAATATTAATTCGAATTCTGTGTTGAGACCAGTGGAACATTATTGTGAGGACAATTTTTGAGTAGACGATCACATTTTGATGTATTGTCCCCGCCCTCGGCTGATCGGACCACGATTCATTTATTTTTTTTTTCCGCTTTGTTACAGTTGTTTGATTTAATTTTGGATTTATTCAACACTAAGAATCATGTGCATAATTTAAATTGTTAGCCTCATCGCGTAATTCCCCAATGGTTCTCAGCTATTCGGTCTCGGACGTTATAGTTTGGATAAGAAACTTTTTTTTTTAAATCATGTTTCTGGTGACTTCTTATTTCATATCAGCCACTGCAAAATTAACTCTGAAGCCCTGCATGATGTCGGGGGGGGAAAAAAAGAATAAAATAATGATTTGAATGAATATATAAGTTGAAAGACAAAATGCAAATTTATTATAAAGTTAAATATAACTGAAATATATAGCAAAGCAAAAACAATTTAGCAAACGTCAAGAAATTTATTGCTTGCGCGGTATTTAAAAAGAAAAACCCTTGGGGAAATAATGAAATTTGGCTAACGAAACGTTTCCCTTGTCCCATTCTCCCTTTTGATGGCACCGTTTCAGTTGATTTTCAATTGTCACTTGTGGTTCAAATGAACAAATGTACACATTTCCCTTTTTCGGGAAGGGAAGAACAGTCCCTTTGGCTCACATCCCTGCGGGAGGTCACGTGGGGCCTCCTCATCGTCGCCCGTCAGTGGGTTGCAACACCGACGAGGCCGACGAGTCATCTGGTTTGCGGCCAGCGCCGAGCAGAAACTACGGGGGACGGCGGCCCGCCGGGCGAGGAGGCTACAGGAGGCGGCGTGGACGAGAAACTGGCAACTACTTCTGATGCACTCGACCCAACAAAGATGTCTAAACTGCAGCTTGTCTCTTGTCGTCTCTTTATCTTATCCTCCCGGGGATGTTGCTGGTTCCGCTTGTGGTGATGATGCTTGCTGATCAAAGTTGAAATCTCTTGATTTCAAGTCAGTCACTTCTAATTAATCCACAGCATTGCGCGCTTTATTTTACGACATGGCTTTCAATGCAAAAAGAGTACAATCGATTTGTCATGCAGCGCTTTTTCATGAGCAATGTAACCAAATGGGCTTTTTACCCCAAGGCAAAATTCAACTCAGCAGTGGCTGAGAGCAATAAACAGTCAACAGATCCTATTGTGTATTTTTTTTTCTTTTTTACATACAATATGTTTTGGAAAAGAATTGATGAATGAACAGTGACATCGTGAGCAAAAAGATTGGCAACAGTGAAATCAAATATGGCTTCAGGCCTCATTGAACGGTGCTTCCTGTTTGCCCCAACCGGTTGTGCAGCAATGATCTGATTTTAATGACCTCTTGGTTTCCGCGTTAAAGCACCCATGACAGGTTTTTACATGAGTCACCTGACCTGTAACTCCAAACTACGACTAACCAGAACACCGCCCCTTCCCCAAAAAGGCTATTTACAGATACACAGTATTGCGCACTATCGCGGAAAAGTGTTGTTGTTTGTTTAAAAAAAATGCAAGGCTGGCAGAATGTCGCAAATGTTTTTAACTGCTTTGTTTGAGTAAAGCAGATCTGTAGCAATCGCCACACATTAATACGTTAACCCTTTGAGGGACAGCCGTTACTCCAGGGGACAGTTTGTTATCAGGTTGCAGGGTGCGTGAAAGGCTGAAGCCACCGGTGTCAAAACTCAAGGCCCAGGGCCAGTTCCGGCCCGCCAGGTCATTTTATGTGGCCCGTGAAAGCAAATCATGTGTCAACTTGCTAAAAACTGTACCGAAATGTCAAATTGACACGTGTAATCAATAATGTTGAGATTTTGCAATAATTTTGTGACCCTGTTTACACTCGCTTGAAAAATAATAGAACAAACTATTATAATTGACTCATTTCAAAATTAGTAACCAATTCATTTCTTGTGTGCAAGTAATATATTTGTGATCTCACTGTCATAGCGGCTCGCAGAGGGAAAACCTAACTTGGAGCGTTGGCGCGGAGTGCCGATGCGGATTTGGAGCTGGGAGTCGCGGCTTGGAGTTTGAAGCGGATTATGTGGGTACAGGAGAAGTGAACTAATCTCTTTTCGTCAATGGACGCTACAGCTTCGTGTTTTTCAGCATGATGTCTCTGATCCACTGGTGAAAGGACACTTTGATCCTCTCCTCTTTCATCTATAACTGCTTCAGACAACAAAGTGTATGCAGAAAAGTGGTGAAGATTGCACGACTGTCTCTGTCCTATGTGTTGTCTTGTGTTATTTTTGTTATTTTGACTTCAAAATGGCGCCGCGAGAGTGGCTGCCTTTCCAGCAGCTCCTATTTTTTTGTTGTTCTACTTCTTCCTTTCATAATTTGCTGCTGTGAATCTGGAATTTCTCCATTGCGAGACTAATAAAGGTTTTCCTAATCTTAATCTTGTTGGCATTCAGCATTTCAGGTGACCATCATGTATTTCAATCGGGCTGGTTGAAGAGCGCCATTTCAGATTGCTTACAGTTGTCAATAATACGAGGATGCAATTTGCGTGAATCTGAATTCTAAAAACGCTACATTCACTGTTTAGCAAAAGAAAAACAAAAAACACTGAAGTCATGTCACCACTGTCGCTTTATCAAAACTTAAATCTGATACAGTGGCACTGTCAACACGACAGAGCCAGCTTCACTATTCAGATGGTTGTAATAAGGTCAAAGTGCAACTTTGTGCAAATATTTACATTGAATATAATATTTTTGTTGAGGCATGTAAAGTGGAAAAAAGATGCGTTGAGATTATAAGAGTGAATGATCACGTTTCATGAGTCTTTGTTAAGGAATCAATTTATCATCAAACTCCTTGAAGTCCACCACTCTCAGCGTGATGTCAGGGGGCAGCCCTCGATCCACCAGCTCCTTCTTCAGCTGCAGGACAACAAGTGGCACTTAAACTGGGTGCATCGTTGTGCTGTATATGTGAAATGTCGATGGCATACCCGCGGTAAGGCGATCTCCTTGATATCGAGGAGGGTGTGGAAGCTTCGGGACAGGAATTTGGCATCCAGGACCATAAGCACTAAAGGCAAAAGTCATGCAGCTTTCATTAGTTGGCCTGGCAGATAGTAAGGGTGTGGAAAATAATCGATACATCGATGCGCACGTGCGCGATGCGAGTGCATCGGCTCATTCACTGGGTACGACGCGATTGACGGGTGAAATCGAGATTCATCGCGATGCATTGGTAGGTATCGGTAAAATCCGATTCAAGCCCCGTTTTATTCATGTTAGACGTCACCTATAAGATAAGATAAGATAAGATATCCTTTATTTGTCCCACAATGGGGAAATTTACAGCCTCCAGCAGCAATAATGTATGTAGAAAGAAGAAGAGAAAAAAAACAACAACAAACATCTTTCAATTAAATACAAAATGAACACAAATGGATAAATCGCAGTACTATTTACAATTTACCTTCACATCATTTAATTATTATTATTATTATGATTGTTATTTTTTATTCATCAGCCTGACAGCATCTGCCCTTTTCGAGATTCATCGCGATGCATTGGTAGGTATCGGTAAAATCCCCGTTTTATTCATGTTAGACGTCACCTGTCTCCCCTTTCCTAGGGGCAATGAATGCACCATCATTGTTTTGCGTTGTGTGTTGAATACGGACAGTAGCCGTGCGTCACATACAGTCCAGTACACAACTAGCGAAACACTATGGAAGTTCGCGCAAGCAGCAGCGAGGAAACTACTGTATTTAATGCTTCCGCAACATTCAGATCTTATGTTTGGAAATACTATGGCTTCGAAAAGAAAGACGGAAAGATTTATAAAAGCTCCGTAATTTGTAAAGAATGTCGCACTACGGAGCCATACAACGGCAGCACCACAAATATGCCGACCACTTAAAACGATGGCACCACATCACCGACAAGTTTCCCGCCCCCTCCCCGGCCTTCCCGTCCAGTTCCTCGTTGGACACCGGAGAAACTCTTGGCAAACCAGGTCAGGATCAGAAAAAAAATCGCCTCTTATTTTGGGGGTCCCCTTGCAGCTCACTGTGACCGCGCAAGGAAAAACTATATATGGATGACTCTTTTGGACATTTCATTTTGACACTCAGTGAGAGTGGTCTGTGTACGCTACAATACACACAGCAGCTTTGAGGCTGTGACTGCCAGATTGTTTCAATTGTATTTTTTTTTCTGTCCTATGGAGATGGATATTTCATACAAGACATTTAGTGAGTAGTCTGTTTGTGTTTACACTACAGCAACAGCTGTGAGTCTCAGGTGCCAAATTGTTTACATTTTCTTTGCACAAAACCCAATTGTGAAAGGGCTTAAATAAGTTGTTTTACACGTTCTACTGTTTATAAGGAATAAAGTGGTCTACATTTTGTAATACCATACTGAATTCCATCTTTTTTTAAACTTTTTTTCTTTGCGTATTTGCATCATGTTTAATTGCACAATATCACAACAAATTGCACTGTATCGTATAGGATCGCATTGATTTGAACTAAATGTGTATCGCGTCGTATCACATCGTGAAGACGGTGAAACATATCGCATCGTGTCGCCAGAAAATTCCATGTATCGTTTAAGTATCGCATCGCTGGTAGTGCATCGAGATGTGTATCGAATCGTCCTCAGTGCTGAGATTCACATCCCTAGCAGATAGGTGGCAGCGGTGAGCCGTGTTTATCCAATTAGATTTCAGACTTTCTGCGTTGCCATGTCTAATCTGCCCAGGACGCTCACCAGCACAGGTGCGGGCCCATGAACTTCAACTAGATCTGCAATAGAATTTCTTGAAACAATCAGAGTGCAAATTTGCTAGCTAGCTAGCTTGCCTCCAGTGATGTCCTCTGCTTGGTCAGAGCAAAACGGTTCGACTTGCCAAACGTGCTGTTGTCACTGCATTTTTGTAGTCGTGGTGATTGGCCCGCCGCTGCCACGAGTTGGTGGTGTTCAAATAATTGATAGAAAAGACAAGAAGAGATTTGACTCACAGTGGTCCACTGCCACGATGACACAGCGCATCTGAGATTGAAATATGCTGTGGGAGAGCAGAATTGACTTGTTAGTATGCAAAGCGCACCAATGATCAATTTCACAAAAATACGTACGTATCATTTTTTGTCGCTTCAACCACAAAGCAGATGGCCTGACGTAGGCCGGAGTCTTCTGGAGTCGGCGTCCAGGCCAGAACAAACCTGCCGTCGCCCAATGATTCCTTTGTTACGCCGGCAGGCCCGCTGAACAGCAGTTGTGTGATCCTAGCAGACAAGTCGATATGAGATTTTTTCCACAAGACGTGCCACTGAAGATTAGTATGCACAGTATAAGAAGAACAGACAGACTGATCTGCTGTTCAATGAGATGTCTAGACTACTAATTACAGTGGCCCTGAAGTCCAAATCCCAATAACACAAACAAAAAATGGGGTCTTTGCAAACACAAATTATAAAATGCACACAAAAAAAAAACGCAAAAGCAAATCCAAAATCAGAAGAAAAAAAACACCAGCCACATTCAAAAGGTGGCGTTTTTAAAAAAAATCTGATCATCTTTTTTTTTCTGATTTGCACTAGTTTGTCAGTACAACACTAATGAGAGAGGGCGAGGGAGAGAATCCAGTGACTAATCAGTGTCTCTGCTGAGTATAAGTATTTTTAAAAATGGATCTTTGTCATGTTAAAGAGCCGTTGTGAAATGCTGCAAACAATACGTAGCACGTGCGACAGCTGAAGGCAGTTACACAGAGTGTGATGCCACCGGGGAGTGTTTTCCTTGATGGTAAATTCATTCAAAGAAACACTTACGTCGATTCCTCCGCGCTTGCGTAGATATTAATCTCCAAGGTCTGGTTGACAAAGGCGTATTGATGATCTCCGTCGTTAGGCGTAGGATCTAAAAACAAGGGCAGGTATTTTCCCTCTTGGCACGACTCCACTGGTGGATCCACTGGAAATTCAAAAATTCAAACAGGGGAAAAGTTACGGTTACGATAAGAGCGTTTCCTCTCAAGTGCACAGCGAAGGGACCTCAGGCAGCTGAGAGGATTCAAAAAGCGACGTTGAATTAGCACGGTTTCTCGCTCTACGGGTACATTTTTCACCACTTTCTTAATTTGGCGTTAATTGTATATCCCGAAGAGTGAAACATCAAACGGTTATATGCTAACACTTTTATCACAATGCTAGCAACACAATACTAATGCTAGCAACACTACTTTTTTTTTAAGATGGACATCACAAGTACGCACTTTCATACTTGCATACTATTATGGGGGTCAGGGATGAATGAGGAGAGATTAGAAACTGAACTTCACCTTAAAGTCCAGAATGTGAGCCTTTTTTTGTAACATCCTAAAACGCGAACGTAGAAAAAGCCTAAAAATTATAAATCATCACGAATGTGTATGTGGACAGCTCTACTCACGCCCACTTCCACCTCTGAAAATACAAAACGAGAACCCCAGTATGTAACCCCGATGCGCTTTCGCGCTAAGCATTTCAGACTGCCCTACTTTTGCCAACTGTGAGTGGAGACTGGACTGTTCCAAAGGTCATTCAGGTCCAAACGTTTCTCACCCTTCAGAACAAACTGGACGGGAACTTCGCTGATGGGTTCATATTTGTAGATAAACTTCTCGTTCCCCGCGGCGTCGGTTAGAGTCAAGTCTTGGAGAGGGCTGTCCTCCATGACCACCTGCACGGCGTACATGCCCTCCAAGCTGATGTTGTTGTTTTTGTTGTAGTCCGGCAGGAATTTCAGGAAACAACCCTAGAGAGAAGGAGCAGTCAGTGCTGGGTTGGCAATCGAGGAGGGTGTTGTTTTCAGTAGGTGGGGTTCACTCACGTGAACTATTATTGGAATATCCGAATTGCTGTCAGACTTTACAAGATAACAGTCCACATAATCTCCGTCGGGGTCAAAGATGGGCATCCTCGATTGGAAATAGCAGTTGGACGGTACCCTTGGGGATGAATGCAAACATCCTATAAGGTGGCGGCTGGTTTCCCTGGCGCCAAAACTTCAGTGTCTGGCCTGTCATACCTGTACAAGGGAATCATGGTGGCCAGGGGGGACATATTTGGCCGGCCGGTGTCAGACCGGATCCTCACGTCTGCGCGTGTGACGGCCAGTACATCCGTGACGTTATTGGTTACGTTGATCCACTTGAGGCCATCCAGACTGGCAGAGCAATTTTTTACATTAAATGAATAACAGACATTCAAAACATAAATTGGCCTTTCAGTCGACTGTCTTAATATAATTGGCATATATTCTTTATCCACTGAGAAAAAAAAAATTGCACCTCACTGACAGTTGTTGCAAAACTCTTAATTACTTGGTGACTGCATGAGGGTATTATACTGCCCTCCAGGGGCCATTATGTGCATACCAGAAGGAGCAGCACAACGTCCAAAGAATGTATTTTAAAAATTGATTATTTTCTATGTTGTCTTTCATTATACAGTCATACCTCGGTTTTCGACCATAATCCATTCCAGAAGGCTGTTCGAAAACCGATTTGTTCAAAAACCGAAACCATGATCTTTAAAAAAAAAATCTTTATTGAACACATCTGCTCACAGTGGAAAGCTACACGAGGATGCGTCACTTACTTGTGTCAGGAAGGCGAGAGGAGTCAAGTGGCGCATTCAAGTGCGCTCAATTTGGTGGAGAACCAATTTTCGGTCTTAATCCGAGGCATTAAAAAAAATGAAATTTTCGGTCGAAAAATTATTTGGGGGGCGGCCCGGTAGTCCAGTGGTTAGCACGTCGGCTTCACAGTGCAGAGGTACCGGGTTCGATTCCAGCTCCGGCCTCCCTGTGTGGAGTTTGCATGTTCTCCCCGGGCCTGCGTGGGTTTTCTCCGGGTGCTCCGGTTTCCTCCCACATTCCACAAACATGCGTGGCAGGCTGATTGAACACTCTAAATTGTCCCTAGGTGTGAGTGTGCGAGTGAATGGTTGTTTGTCTCTGTGTGCCCTGCGATTGGCTGGCAACCGGTTCAGGGTGTCCCCCGCCTACTGCCCGAAGACAGCTGGGATAGGCTCCAGCACCCCCCGCGACCCTAGTGAGGATCAAGCGGCTCGGAAGATGAATGAATGAATGAATGAAATTATTTGGTCGAGAACAGAGACGTTCAAAAACCGAGGTTTGACTGTATTACTATCGGTATGTTTTTGAAAAAAAACAACATTACAGATTGCTTAAAAAACATACAAGAAAAATATTTGTATTTTGGGCGGGCATGTTGAAAATATTTCCATTTACTTTCAAAACCTTTGTGTTTTGAGTTACAAATGTGGTCAGGGGACAAATTAAACTCAAATCTCAAGGCACCACTATTTTTTTTCGATTGGATAGAGAATATTTACAATCAGTTGTGGCATTGTTTTTAAATGTTCCCTGGTTCACGGTCCCCTTATCACTGCCGTCACTGTTTTTTCTGGCCTTAGATTTTAGTTTATCGAAATCTTCACCTCTGATTTTACATTTTTTTTACATCGCACAATCCTCTACGGAGATTGAAAAAAACATTTTTGTACAGATATTTGAAAAATCCAAATGAATATGGTCACAATGTGTTTGTGTTTCATCACTGCCACTATGAGCAGTGAGGAAAAACTGGTTGTAGAGCGCTAGCTCTCGACTAGCCCAAAGGGGAAAGAGATGTTTGCGCGTTTCTCAAGACTCACTTCAGCGTAAAATTATCTGGGATGTCCACATGCAGGGTCACTTCATCCTGACACCACACTCCGCTGTTCTCGTCCACCCTCTTCACGGACACCACGTCGATCGTGCAGTTGTCCAGCGGACAGTCCACCACGGTGACGTTTCCGCACTCCTGGAAGGCCACCTTGTAGCGAACGACGGTCTGCGGAGCATTCGCTCGTGATGACAGCTGACATTGAGAAGACAGGCTATGATCCGTGTTTCAAAGAGTACTTACCCTGGTGTCAGACCCCTTCAGGGCGTGGTAGGTAAAGGCTGTGCCCATGTAGTTAAACGCCTGGCAGCTGCAGGCCAGCAGCATCAAGACCAGCAAGCACCCGTGCATGATGGAAGACTGAACCAGACTCGCACAATTCGGGATGACAAGTGACAGATGAGTCTTGAGCACAAGCGTCTATATGCAGTCTGACTTGTTCTTCGGAAAAATGACGCATCCCCATAATTTAACAACAGAACGGAAAGGTGAGGCCTGGGAGGTTGCCATTTGGAAATTTACTTCAGCGCGTGAGCGTGCCAGATCACAAATGTTTTTGTATTTTTGAGCTAACAATTGTTTCCTCATCGAGCTTCACTGGCTCCCTGTCAAATTCCGGATCATCTTCCATTGTTCCTTCACACCTTCATGCCATTCCGCGTCACGGACGTCTTCTGTCACGAAGTTGGCCTAATGATGTTGGACTACTCTTCATCGAAAATCGCGGAGCCTCAGCAACTGTATTTGTGAGTCCACGTAACCCTGAGAATGCATCTAGTCCCGAACCCACTGATTTGGTTTGAGTGGTGCAGCGCAAAAAAAAAACAAAACAAAAACTAATCACTTCTTTCTTTTCTGGATTGAACTAGCCACGATTCTGTTCCATTGACTCATTGATGAATATACTTAATGAAAGTAAGGGACTACAGTTAGGGGATGACGCTAAAATAAGGAGTTGCGTCTCTTCTGCCAGTGTGGTCAGAGATATTTTGATGCTCCATAATCTGATCAAGGGCCAGTTTGTCAATATTGAAGAGAAGTGGCCCAAGTATGGACCCTTGTGGAACCCCGCACAGTGCCATTAAGTCTGACCCACTGATGTAGTCTGTTGAGCTACAGATTATGATGAAAGGTGTCAAATGCAGCACGAAGATTGAGCAATACCAGGACGGTATCATTTTTCAGGTGTACGTGTACTGTATATGTCATTAAACCTTTCAGGGACAGCGGTTAATTCACTGGAGAGTTTATCATGTTATCGGGTCACATTTTATCATTATTGGTGCATGAAAGGGTTCAAGACTTTAATAAGTGCAGTCTCACGGCTGTGCCGCGAATCTGTTGCAAAACAACCCTGTCAATAATTTTTTTTCCCATACAAACGGGAGATGTGATATGGGCCTGAACTAGAAATAAGTAACCGGAAGAAAGGCTCTTCCAGAAAAGGCGCAGTAACTCTAGCGAGAAATGGAGGGGAAGTACAGAGAAAAGGTGTCATCATCCCGCTTGTTAAAAGGTTCATGATGCCGAGAGCAGATGAGCCAAGTACTGAGTCACTCTTGTCAGCGGCATACCAGGGCGGAAGACAACAATGCACCGGCTATTGAGGAAGTGTACGTGAACATAAAAAGTTTGCATTTTTACGTCAAGCTATTGCCGTTTAAATTTGGGTGAAAGCATAAATCATGGCAACAAACAGACTCCTTATTATGCCTGAAAAGAACTCATTTTTAGGGCTTAATAAGAGATAAAAGAGAGACTCTCCCAAATTCTGTTCTTGATTGTACAGTATTTTACTGAACTTAACTCACCTGTATCTCTAGAGCACTTTCAAACAATCTCCATTGTACACAAAGTCCTGTACATGGAGCAAATATCAGGTGTACAGCAAGAAACAATGACACAATAAACTGATCACAAAGACAATAGAAAGCACAAAAACAGTGAAACTAAAAATCAAGTCTGAGTCATAGCTCAGTCAAAAGCGAAAGAAGAGAAATGAGTTCTGAGACGAGTTTTTAAGATGGGTAGTGAGAGGGCTTGCCGAATGTTTAGTGGTCAGTCATTCCAAAGAGAGGGACCAGCAACGGAAAAGGCTCGGTCCCCTCTGAGACTCCGCTTAGTTCTTCACACCTCTAATAGTGTCTGGCTCGCAGACCTGAGGCACCGAGTAGGTGTGTAGGGGTTTATATCTTAACCTGTGGGTTAAGCTATCAGCATTTCTGGTCACTATCATGTATTTCAATCGGGTTGGCTCAATACCGTTATTTCAGATCCGATACAGACACCAATACTGCAGCTTTTGAGCATCAACCGAAAGAGATTTTTTAAAAATTTTTTGGTCGTGCTTACATATGTCAATAATACAAGGATGCAATTTGCTTGATACTGACTTCTGAAAACACTACATTCATTGTTTAGCACAGAAAGAAAGACGGGGGAAAAAAAACACTTTATCAAAATTTAAATCTGATATCGTGATATCTGGTATCGTCAACACGGCAGAGCCATTTTTACTACAGTGCACTCCGCTTAATAGAACACCGGTTAATAGAGTAATCCGCTTAATAGAGCAAAAGGCTCTGGAACAGATTTGCCTAATGCAATTTCCTATAAAGATACTCCGCTTAATAGAACAGGCCGTAAGCAACGAACATTGTAAACTAGTGGTTTTCGAAGTGTAGCTATCGCGATACTGTACCACTATCGCGAGAAAACGCGGTAGTTCTAGCCGTGTAGAGTAACAGGTAGCACGCGTCACTCCACACATAGACACACGCACGTCACAATGGCTTCAACTTCATTCAAGAGACGAGGGCTATCACCTGCGGATAAGAAGGACATACTCAGACGATACGATGCATTTCCGGATTCTCAGAAGGTACGCCCGCGGTTTCCAGGACTTCCCTCTTATCCAGCGCATTGAGAGGGAAGTCAACCGCAAAATTACGGACTCCTGTTTCCAGACAAAAGTAACTAAATTTTTCTCGTGATTTGAGATGTTTGACTGAAGTTGATTAAAGTTGTTGTTTGATTAAAGATATGGACGTCCACAGTCGAAATATCTCTTCTAACTCGTCAGCAGGGGTTTTTCTGCGTGCATAACTTGGTCGTCGACGTGTCTGAAGGTGTACCTAATAAAGTGTCTCCGGTTAATAGAAACCCCGCTTAGTAGAACAGAAGCGCTTCGGCCCAATGGTGTTCTATTAAGCGGAGTGCACTGTATTCAAATGGTTTGAAATGAAGTAAAAGTTCAACTTTTGTGCAAACATTTACATTGAATTAAATAATTTCACCACATAAACTAAAAAGTCACCTGATACCTTAGTGACATTGCAAAGCCACAATCAATTTTCAAGAATGATCTTGGTTTTTGTTGAGGCATGTGAAGTGGAAAAAAAAAAGATGCTGAGTGAATTATCACATTTCACGAGTCTTTGTTAAACAATCAATCACCATATTAAAACCTCCTAGTCCTCCTTGAAGTCCACCACTCTCAGCGTGATGTCAGGGGGCAGCCCTCGATCCACCAGCTCCTTCTTCAGCTGCAGGACAACAAGCGGCACTTAAACTGGGTGCATCGTTGTGTTGTGTATGCGAAATGTCGACTGCATACCCGCGGTAAGGCGATATGAGTGATATCGAAGCGGGTAGTGAAGCTTCGGGACAGGAATTTGGCATCCACGACCATAAGCACTAAAGGCAAAAGTCATGCAGCTTTCATTAGTTGGCCTGGCAGATAGGTGGCAGCGGTGAGCCGTGTTTATCCAATTAGATTTCAGACTTTCTGCGTTGCCATGTCTAATCTGCCCAGGACGCTCACCAGCACAGGTGCGGGCCCATGAACTTCAACTAGATCTGCAATAGAATTTCTTGAAACAATCAGAGTGCAAATTTGCTAGCTAGCTAGCTTGCCTCCAATGATGTCCTCTGCTTGGTCAGAGCAAAACGGTTCGACTTGCCAAACGTGCTGTTGTCACTGCATTTTTGTAGTCGTGGTGATTGGCCCGCCGCTGCCACGAGTTGTTGGTGTCGAAATAATTGATAGAAAAGACAGGAAGAGATTTGACTCACAGTGGTCCACTGCCACGATGACACAGCGCATCTTCGATTGAAATATGCTGTGGGAGAGCAGAATTGACTTGTTAGTATGCAAAGCGCACCAATGATCAATTTCACAAAAATACGTACGTATTATTTTTTGTCGCTTCAACCACAAAGCAGATGGCCTGACGTAGGCCGGAGTCTTCTGGAGTCGGCGTCCAGGCCAGAACAAACTTGCCGTCGCCCAATGATTTCTTTGTTACGCCGGCAGGCCCGCTGAACAGCAGTTGTGTGATCCTAGCAGACAAGTCGATATGAGATTTTTTCCACAAGAGGTGCCACGAAGAATTAGTATGTACAGTGCAGTGGCGGATGCTGGTCTGTCAAGGAGGGGAAGCTCAATTTCGGCCTCCATCATAAAATGGGTCCGTTTATTTCTACGTGGATTCTACTCTCCGTTCCTTTTCAAGAAAATTATCTGTGACCCTGTCATACCAACAAGGCGTCTTTTCCAGGGACTTAACTAGTGTCCTACAACTACAGTAACTACACTAAACCCCACCAGAAATAAAAGATTAATTTGTCACTCGTCGTTTTCAACAAAGAGAACGTCGCTCAGATGATTAGAAGAAGTCTCTAGTTCAATTCAGAACTCAGAACAGAATGAGAATTGAAAAACGCTCCCACGATGCCTCCACCAAAAGATCGGTGATTGGCTCATTTCGCTGCCAATCAAAAAGTGATTCAGCCTCAGAATGATCATCCAATCATCATGCAGAAGAGCTCAGCGTCCCGGCCAGCCCAAAAACGCCCACTGTCCATAGACTCCCAGAGACGCTGAGCGTCCGATGGGTGGGACAAAACCAGCTTTTATCCAATGACTCGTCTCGTTTCAATGCATTGGGACAACCTAGACTGAACTCTCGAGACGCCCAGCGTCTGCGTTGTAGACGTTCAGCGTCCACATAGTTGAAAGCACAGTGAAGCTGCGGGAGTGAATAAGAAGAGAGTCGCGTCGTAACCAGTAATAAGAAGCTGATTTGGAAAAAAGTTGAGCGCGTTGTAGCGCATATTGAGTCAATGACCATCCATCCATCCATCCATCATCTACCGCTTATCCGGGGCAACAGCTTTAGCAGGGAAGCCCAGACTTCCCTCTCCCTAGCTACTTCTTCCAGCTCTCCCCGGGGGATCCCGAGTCGTTCCCAGGCAAGCTGGGTGACATAGTCTCTCCAGCGTGTCCTGGGTCTTCCTCGGGGTCTCCTCCCAGTGGGACATGACCGGAACACCTCACCGAGGAGGCACTCAGGAGGCATCCGAATCAGATGCCCAAGCCACCTCATCTGGCTCCTCTCGATGTGGAGGAGAAGCGGCTCGACTCTGAACCCCTCACGGATGACTGAGCTTCTCACCTTATCTCTAAGGGAGAGCCCGGACACCCTGCGGAGAAAACTCATTTCAGCCGCTTGTATCCGGGATCTCGTTCTTTCGGTCACGACCCATAGCTCGTGACCATAGGTGAGGGTTGGGACGTAGATCGACCGGTAAATTGAGAGCTTCGCCCTTTGGCTCAGCTCCTTCTTCACCACGACAGACCGATACAACGTCCGCATCACAGCAGACGCTGCACCGATCCGCCTGTCGATCTCCCGCTCCCTCCTACCCCCACTTGTGAACAAGACCCCAAGATACTTGAACTCCTCCACTTGGGGTAAGATCTCCTCCCCGACCCAGAGGGGGCACTCCACCCTTTTCCGACTGAGGACCATGGTTTCAGATTTGGAGGTGCTGATTTTCATCCCAACCGCTTCACACTCGGCTGCGAAACGCTCCAGTGAGAGTTGGAGAGCCCTGTTTGAAGGAGCCAACAGCACCACATCATCTGCAAAAAGCAGGGATGTAATACTGAGGCCCCCAAAACGGACCCCCTCAACGCTTCGGCTGCGCCTAGAAATTCTGTCCATAAAGGTTATGAACAGAATCGGCGACAAAGGGCAGCCCTGGCGGAGTCCTACCTCCACTGGAAACGATTCCGACTTACTGCCGGCAATGCGAACCAAACTCTGACATCGGTGGTATAGTGACCGAACAGCCCGTATCAGGGGGTTCGGTACCCCATACCCACGAAGCACCCCCCACAGAACTCCCCGAGGGACACGGTCAAACGCCTTCTCCGAGTCCACAAAACACATGTAGACTGGTTGGGCGAATTCCCACATACCCTCAAGGACCCTGCTAAGGGTGTAGAGCTGGTCCACTGTTGAGTCAATGACATGTACACAAAATTGTATGTACACACAAACAATTTTGACATGATCACTTATTTTTTGACATTTTAGGAGAAGCTGAGCTTCCCTTGCAGCCTTAGAGCAATCACCTTGGTACAGTGTAAGAAGAGACATACTGATCTACTGTTCAATGAGATGTCTAGACTCCGAATTACAGTGGTCCTGAAGTCCAAATCACAATAAAGCAAACAAAACAGCGGGGTCTTTGCAAACACAAATTATAAAATGAGAGAGGGCGACGGAGAGAATCGAGTGACTAATCAGTGTCTCTGCTGAGTATAAGTATTTTTAAAAATGGATCTTTGTCATGTTAAAGAGCCGTTGTGAACTGCGGCATACAATGCGTAGCACGTGCGACAGCTAAAGGCAGTTACACAGAGTGTGATGCCACCGGGGAGTGTTTTCCTTCAGGAAAAGAATTCAGTCATGACTGTCTCATTTTTAACTGGAAAATGACAAGGCACAATAGACAGTGGAAGAGATGATTGTGTATCTGTGGTGGTAAATTCATTCAAAGAAACACTTACGTCGATTCCTCCGCGCTTGCGTAGATATCAATCTCCAAGGTCTGGTTGACAAAAGCGTATCGATGATCTCCGTCGTTAGGCGTAGGATGTAAAAACAAGGGCAGGTATTTTCCCTCTTGGCACGACTCCACTGGTGGATCCACTGGAAATTCAAAAATTCAAACAGGGGAAAAGTTACGGTTACGATAAGAGCGTTTCCTCTCAAGTGCACAGCGAAGGGACCTCAGGCAGCTGAGAGGATTCAAAAAGCGACGTTGAATTAGCACGGTTTCTCGCTCTACGGGTACATTTTTCACCACTTTCTTAATTTGGCGTTAATTGTATATCCCGAAGAGTGAAACATCAAAAGGTTAAACACGCGGGGTGGTGTTATGCTAACACTTCTATCACAATGCTAGCAACACAGTACTAATGCTAGCAACACTACTTTTTTTAAAGATGGAGATCACAAGTACACACTTTCATACTTGCATACTATTATGGGGGTCAGGGATAAGTGAGGAGAGATTAGAAACTGAACTTCACCTTAAAGTACAGAATGTGCGCCTTTTTTTGTAACAGCCTAAAACGCGAACGTAGAAAAAGCCTAAAAAGTATAAATCATCACGAATGTGTATGTGGACAGCTCTACTCACGCCCACTTCCACCTCTGAAAATACAAAACGAGAACGACAGTATGTAACCCCGATGCGCTTTCGCGCTAAGCATTTCAGACTGCCCCACTTTTGCCAACTGTGAGTGGAGACTGGACTGTTCCAAAGGTCATTCAGGTCCAAACGTTTCTCACCCTTCAGAACAAACTGGACGGGAACTTCGCTGATGGGTTCATTTTTGTGGATAAACTTCTCGTTCCCCGCGGCGTCGGTTAGAGTCAAGTCTTGGAGAGGGCTGTCCTCCATGACCACCTGCACGGCGTACAAGCCCTCCACGCTGCTGTCGTTGAAAATGGGCAGGAAGTTTAGGAAACAACCCTAGAGAGAAGAAGCAGTCAGTGCTGGGTTGCAATCGAGGAGGGTGTTGTTTTCAGTAGGTGGGGTTCACTCACGTCAACGATTTTTAAAATATCCGGGTTGTTGTCAGGGTTTAAAGGGAAACACTCCACATCATCTCCGTCTGAGTCAAAGATGGGCATCCTCGATTGGAAATAGCAGTTGGACGGTACCCTTGGGGAGGAATGCAAACACCCTATAAGGTGGCGGCTGGTTTCCCTGGCGCCAATACTTCAGTGTCTGGCCTGTCATACCTGTACAAGGGAATCATGGTCGCCCGGGGGGACATATTTGGCCGGCCGGTGTCGGACCTGATCCTCACGTCTGCGCGTGTGACGGCCAGTACATCCGTGACGTTATTGGTTACGTTGATCCACTTGAGGCCATCCAGACTGGCAGAGCAATTTTTTACATTAAATGAATAACAGACATTCAAAACATAAATTGGCCTTTCAGTCGACTATCTTAATGTAATTGACATATATTCTTTATCCTCTGAAAAAAAAGACACATTTTGCAGCTTACGTGGTCACTGACAGTTGTTGCAAAACTCTCAATTACTTTGTGACTGCATGAGGGTATTATACTGCCCCCGATAGGCCAATACGTGCATATTAGAAGGAGCAGCACAACGTACAAAGAATTTAAGCCCCACCCAACATAATGTTTTTTCATGAATTATTTTTCTCTGCTGTCTTTCATGTCTTTCATGATATTACTACTGGTATGTTTTTGTAAAGTACAACATTAAAAAGTGTTAAAAAAACATCTTCGCGAATAATAATATTTGTATATTTCTGTAATTGTTCTGTAATATAATAATATTTGTCAAGTTCCCCAGTGTGGGACAAATAAAAGGTACCTTGTCTTATTTTGAGCGGCCATATTGAAAATGTTTCCATTTACTTTCAAAACCTTTTGTGTTTTGAGTTACAATTGTGGTCGGGGGACAATTTAAACTCAAATCTCAAGGCACCACTCTTGCTTTCTTTAGACTGGATGGAGAATATTGAGAATCAATTGTGTCATTACACTCTGGAGGAGGTGGGCAACAGAAGGATGCTAACTAAGCTAAAAGCTATGATGGCCAGTCCCTCCCACCCCCTCCAGCCCGCCCTGACAGCACTTGGTAGCTCCTTCAGCCAGAGACTGTTACACCCGCGCTGCAAGAAGGAGAGATACCGACGCTCGTTCCTACCGACTGCTGTCAGGCTGATGAATAAAAAATAACAATCATAATAATAATAACAATTAAATGATGTGAAGGAAAATTGTAAATAGTACTGCGATTTATCCATTTTGTGTTCATATTGCATTTAATTGAAAGATGTTTGTTGTTTTTTTCTCTTTCTTCTTTCTTCTTTCTACATACATTCTTGCTGCTGGAGGCTGTACATTTCCCCAGTGTGGGACGAATAAAGGATATCTTATCTTATCTTATCTTATCTTATCTTATCTTATCTTATCTTATCTTATCTTATCTTATCTTATCTTATCTTATTACAGTATTTTGAAATGGTCCTTGGTTCACGTTCTCCTTACCACTGCTGTCGCAGTTTTTTTCTGGTCCTAGAATTTAGTTCATCGAAATCTTCCTCGAGGTTAAGTTCACCTTTGATTTTGATTTTTGATTTTTTTTTTACATTGCGCCATCCTCCATGGAGATTTAAAAAAGCGTTTTTGAACAGATATTTGAAAAATCAAAATGAATATGGTGACAATGTGTTTGTGTTTCATCACTGACACCATTAGCAGTGAGGAAAAACTGGTTGTAGAGCGCTAGCTCTCGGCTAGCCCAAAGGGGAAAGAGATGTTCGCGCGTTACTCAAGACTCACTTCAGCGTAAAATTATCTGGGATGTCCACATGCACGGTCACTTCATCCTGACACCACACTCCGCTGTTCTCGTCCACCCTCTTCACGGACACCACGTCGATCGTGCAGTTGTCCAGCGGACAGTCCACCACGGTGACGTTTCCGCACTCCTGGAAGGCCACCTTGTAGCGAACGACGGTCTGCGGAGCATTCGCTCGTGATGACAGCTGACATTGAGAAGACAGGCAATGATCCGTGTTTCAAAGAGTACTTACCCTGGTGTCAGACCCCTTCAGGGCGTGGTAGGTAAAGGCTGTGCCCATGTAGTTAAACGCCTGGCAGCTGCAGGCCAGCAGCATCAAGACCAGCAAGCACCCGTGCATGTTGGAAGACTGAACCAGACTCGCACAATTCGGGATGACAAATGACAGATGAGTCTTGAACACAAGCGTCTATATGTAGTCTGACTTGTTCTTCGGAAGAATTTATAAATTAATTTATCAGCAGATGGGAAAGATGTGGCCTGGCAGGTTGCCATTGGGAAATTAACTTCAGGGTGTGAACATGCCAGTTCACAAATGTTTTTGTATTTTTGAGCTAACAATTGTCCCCTCATTGAGCCTCACTGGCTCCCTGTCAAATTCCAGATCCAATTTTCCTCCAAACCTTCACGCCATTCGACGTCACGGACGTCGTCCGTCACGGCACCCAAAGTTGCGCAAACCTGATGTTGAACTACTCTTAATCTCAAATCGCACAGCCCCTGCAATTGTGTTCGTGAGTTCACGAAACCCTGAGAATGCATCTACTCCCAAACCCACTGATTTGGTTTGAGTGGTGCAGAGCAATCACAAAGCAACATTACGTTTAGGGGGCCGCCATATGCAGCTTAATTAGCTCTCGGTCGACAATCAGCTTAATTTTGGAAAAAAAAATCGTCGTTATTGAAGCTCCTCATTCAAGCCCCTGCTTGTTTCGGCAAGCTAATGCCAAACCACATTCTGCAGGTGTAACATCGGGGGTTGAGAGTAAAAGAGTAGAGGTATTAGATTGGCCTGCCTGCAGTCCAGACCTGTCTCCCATTGAAAATGTTTGGCGCAATAGAAGCGTAAAATACAACAACGGACTTTTAAACAGTTGAAGCTGTACATCCAGCACAAACTTACAAATCTTCAATAATTAGTGTTGTCCGTTTCCAAAATCATTACAACCAAGCATCCGTTTAGACATATTAAAAGACAGAGTGCAAGGGATTAAAACAAGAGAAGGATTCACGACAATGCTGCAGTAAACAATAATGTTTTCAGTCCTGATTTAATTGCAAAGAACCAGCAGGCTCAAAGACAGTTTCTTCCACCCGACGGTCAGGAGACTCAACTCCCTCCCTGCTCTACCCGCACTCCCCACCCTCTGCCTCTGCCCGACCCCTGCCTCCTGTCACAGACTATGACCCTCCCCTCATTATCCGACATCTGCATATTGCGTATTGCACAATACACTACCTCACTTTACCACAATAGCCACATGTGCCATTGTTTATGATGTTGTATTGTCTATATCGTCTATATTGTTGATACTGTTCAGATTGCATATGCATATATTTTCTTTTATACAATGTAGCTGCTATCCTTTCTTTGCCGTGTGTGTTTAATGCACAGCATGTTTGCATGCGTATTTGCACTGAAGATTGAGAGAAAGAAATTTCATCTATGTTCCATGTCACATGTAAGCATATTTGACAATAAAGATGACCTTGACCTTGACCTTGAAGTGACAGTTTGAGCAGACCTCAGGTATTTGGCATTTTTACGTCAAGCTATTGGCATTTAAATTTGGGTGAAAGTTAGTTTATCCTGCATGATAATTACTAATTTTAGGTCTTAATAAGAAATAAAGGAGATACCCTTCCAAATTCTGCTCTTGATTGTATTTTATTCCAAAAGCAAAATCAAAAATTCCTTTTGACTAGATATAAGATTGTGAGTCTCGGTTCGAAAACGAGGGATGCACCGATACTCAGTCAGTACTCGTGCTCGGAAAAATCTTCGGAAATCTTCTGATACGATGACTGACATCACTTTACCTTGTAAAATGCCAGATATATGACAAATATTTTAGTTCAAAAAATATTCTATTAGAGTGCCATTTTCAAGAAAAGATGAGTCGTCTGTTTCTGAACAATGTTTATTCATATGAAACATATTCATTCTCTCATCCGAACCGCTTCATCCTCATTAGGGTCGCGGGGGGTGCTGAAGCCTATCCCAGCTGTCTTCGGGCAGTAGGCGGGGGACACCCCGAATCGGTTGCCAGCCAATCGCAGGGCACACAGAGACAAACAACCATGCACACCCGCACTCACACCTAGGGACAATTTAGTGTTCAATCAACCTGCCATGCATGTTTTTGGAATGTGGGAGGAAACCGGAGCACCCGGAGAAAACCCACACAGGCCCGGGGAGACCATGCAAACTCCACACAGGGAGGCCGCAGCCGGAATCGAACCTCTGCACTGTGAAGTCGAGGTGCTAACCACTGGACTACCGGGCCACCTCGAAACATATTCATCGCAATTGCAATTCATAATGCCATTATTAATCTTCTATGCTTGGTATCGGCAAGCACTCGAATATAAGTACTTGTGCTGGGGGGGGGGAAAAAAAAAGATATTGGTGCAACCCAAGTGCCGCCAAGACAGTGGCGGCAATGTAACGCCGCTGCAGGTTTTTGATTCAGAGGTGCATGAATGATTAACAATCTAATTGGCACAAAAGAGAGGTCGCCAAAATCACAGTTCACTCAGGGCGCATTCCAGTTACTCCCCGTCCAAAGGTGTTGTTGCTGTGCTCTTCTCACTGTAGTCCACTAATCTCAGCATGATGTCAGAGGGCAACCCCAGCGTCACCAGCCCCTCCTTCAGCTGCTGGGTCGAAAAGCAACACTCAAACCGTGTCAGCGTTGAGCGACGGGTTGCGCACCTGATGCCCAATGACGGACCTGCGTTAAGGCGAATCCCCGGATGTCCTCCACGGAAAGCGGGAACAAGGACTGGACGCTGGCTCTCATTGCAACCACAACTAAAGACAGACGTCACTCTCAGTTTTCACAGGGTTGGCCTGGTGTCTTAGGGGTGATGTCATATAATATTTGAATTATTATTGCATTGATGGCCTGCAAATCTTATAATTAAGCAATTAGTCCTCCCTACTTTAGCTCCGGGCCAAGTAGAAGTGCTAACCACTGGACTACCGGGCCGCCACTGTTCTGATAATAATTTTTTTAAATATATATATATCCATTCATTCATTCATTCATCTTCCTAACCACTTGATCCTCACTAGGGTCGCGGGGGGTGCTGGAGCCTATCCCAGCTGTCTCCGGGCAGTAGGCGGGGGACACCCTGAATCGGTTGCCAGCCAATCGCAGGGCACACAGAGACGAACAACCATCCACGCTCACACTCACACCTAGGGACAATTTAGAGTGTTCAATCAGCCTGCCACGCATGTTTTTGGAATGTGGGAGGAAACCGGAGCACCCGGAGAAAACCCACGCAGGCCCGGGGAGAACATGCAAACTCTACACAGGGAGGCCGGAGCTGGAATCGAACCCGGTACCTCTGCACTGTGAAGCCGACGTACTAACCACTGGACTACCGGGCCGCCACTGTTCTGATAATAATTTTAAAAAATATATATATATCCAAAAAGTATGAATTTCATAACAATTAGCTTTTTCTTTTGTCTATCAAAATACTGGTTCTCTACGAAGGGAATCATCGCAACGCTTTAACTGTAATTGATAATAACATTGACATTGGAATTACTGTAATTCACCATTTTGACTGCCCTTATGCTCCCATCTTAAGTTTTTTTTTTTTTTCAAACGTCACATCTGTCATTCTTCCCTCCATCTGTGCTGCATCCTCAGCTAACACAAGCAAAAGTGTCTGGCTTTGGTGTCACCATGACAAAGGTTGAAACCACTGATCGTTTTGATGATACGTGACAGGTATGTTTAAATAGCTTTCTCATGGTGAGCCGGCCCTATGAAAAAAAGTCTAACACAAAACATTTGAGAGTCCTTAATTTTCAGAAAACACATCAAGCGGCTCCACTCACCGCCAGGATGAACTGTCACAATGACACAGCGCATCTCCGACTGCCGCGTGCTGTGGGAGGGCGATATTAGCGCGTTAGCATGCCAAGTGTGTGCCAGTAGGCCCGTCACTGATGAGTGGACCCCAAGTGAACCTAAAACACGTACGTCAGCGCCGCCTCGACCGTTTCGAGGGCAAAGCAGACTGCCTGACTCAGGTTCAAATCCGTCTCACTCGGCGTCCACACCAAAACAAGATGGCCGTCGATGATCGACTGGCTCATGGTAACCGGCCCGCTGAGCAGCAGCGTCAAGTTCCTGAAACACAGGAGTTCCTCATTAATGGAGTGAACATTTTATTTCAACAATGCTGAAAATGAGGCAGACGCGGTGACCACTACCCACCGCGCTGCAATAATGAATTTGTCGTCTAACCGTGAACGTGAGCATGAATGGTTTTGGTTAAAGTCGGCTGGGGGAGGCGTGACCTTCTGCAGGGAATGTTTGTTTGTTTGTTTATTGAACATAAAACATATACAGTAATAATTTGACAGAAAATAAGGTAGATGAAAAAAGTAAAAAGAAAGAAATCAGTCTTCATTCAACACAGTTATTATGTTCAAGGGAGTAGGATGAAGTAAAAAACGTATCTAGTCCTACCCCGTTATGTGTTTATATCTACTAAATAATTTTTATATCAATCAGAAAAGAAAAAAGTAAGAAGAAGTCTCCATTAAGGCTCATACTTTACCCTTAACCGTGATATTTTTACAACTTTTGGTTTGTATCGGGATTATATACATCCTCACCCTGGCACTTTTGTGTCAGTTTTCTCTTGTATTCATAATGGTTATTTCAATACCTTTCTCTATTTATCAACTTAGTTCTGATTTATCATTATATTTAATGTTTAGAATTTATCATTTTAACTCTGATTGGTGTAGGTTGTTTGTACTATTTTTTTGAATTTGTTTTTGAACTCAGCAAGCGATTTACTCATTTTTAGGTCCGTTTCGAGATTATTCCACAGATTAACACCTTTGCTAGATACATTTCTTTGCTTGCTGTTTGTTCTTGTTTTGAGTTTTTTTAATAAGTTGGTACCTCTTAATTCATAGTTGCTTACTCGAATTTCGAAAAACTTCTGAATGTTTTGGCAGAGCAGGTTATTGTGTGCTTTGTACATTAATTGGGCGATTTTAAAGTCAACCAGGTCATAAAATTTCATCGTAATTTATTTGATAAATAGTGGATTTGTGGGTTCCGTATATTTTGATCTATTAATAATTCGAATTGCTTTTTTTTTGTAGTTTGAGAATAGGGAGTGTGTTTGTTTTGCAGGCATTTCCCCATATTTCCACACAGTAGGTCATGTATGGTAATAATAATGGAGTGTATACAAAGATCTCTTATTTAGCACTTCCTTGGTTTTGTAGAGGATGTGCTAAATAAGAGATCTTTGTACACATTATACACTTCATTGAATGGATGGCTGGGGGAGCTCATTGATTATGTAGTCAGTAGTTTTCCTTTTTTTTTCTTATTTATGCCCCCCTCTTTTTCTATATACAGATATCCCATCTGTCAAACACGTACCCAGATACTGGCCGTAATAAATGGATGGAGATCTCCACGGTCTTATTGACTGAGGTGTACAGATGATCCCCGTTGGCTGGGGTAGGGGGGCTGAAGGCAGGTTCCTCCACGCAGGATTTCACCGGAGAATCCACTACAGTATACATTTACGCAAAAAGTAAAAGAGTGGAGGTGATTATTTCGACTGGACAGAACATAGTTGGGGCGTCATTGTGTCCCATTACCCAAAGGTGGCACCAAAAACAAGCAAAGACATCCCGCTAATTCCAACGACTCGATTCAGTTGCAATATTGGAGTTGAAGTTTCGATCGTTTTAAACATGCGCACTTTCTCACCCTGCAGAACAAACTGGATGGGGATTTGGCCGATGGCGTCCTCGCGAGTAAGAAGCAGCTTCTTCCCCACGTCGTTGGACAGAGTGATGTTCTGGCGAGGAAAGTCCTCCATGATCAGCTGCACGGCGTACGCGCCCTCCGCGATGGCGCTGTCGGGGGTGAAGATCATTTTACAGTCCTGCGAAGAAGGAGTCGTCGGCACTCAGTGGCGCGCACTTAACTGTTCTTCACATCTTCAGTATTGAAGCGTTTTTTTTGTTGAGTAGAAATCTTGGCTCTTGGATTCGGTGTTATGTCAGTTTTTCGGATGTTTCGTTACCGCAGGGAGAAAGATGTTTTCAGGGCGCACTCACCGGCAGGAGTTTGAGAACAGATGTCACATTTTGATATCTACATGTCACCACGTCTCCGTCAGGGTCAAAGGTGGGCAGCGTCACGTTCCTCTTGCAGTTGGAAGGAACTCTATGGGATGCACGCAAAGAGCTGCTAGCTGGCTAGCTACCACGGTGCCCACGCGCTGATGTTGTGGGCGGTCTTAACAGTACCTGAGAACGGGGAGCACGTTGGCCCGGGGGGATACGTTTATCCGTCCGGTATCGGACCTCCTCAACATGCTGACGCGTGTGACGGCCACCACCTCCGTGACATTGTTGGTGACGTTGATCCACTGGTGATCATCCAGGCTTGAAGGGAAGAACACAATTGTGTGTTATGCCTGACTTCCTTTGAAGGTGGTCGAGACTACCGGGCAACTTACTTCAGCACCAAGTGGGGAAACTGGATCAGATTATAATGGGAGAGTCCCACAAATTGACAATCTTCACCCGGAAAGTACCAGAACAAAGAAGTTGAGGGACAGTCCTCCAACTGGCATGTCCAATGGGGTAAGCTGCACGTGTTTCGGGAAGCCACTTTGTAGCGGACAGCCACCTGTGGAAGGCATGGAGTGTTATGGATAGCCATTACTTGTACTTTTCAAGTTCCCCGAGCTGGTTTCTATGGCAACTATTCCTTCTACCTGCAGTAAAGGAAAAGGTCGAGGGTACATACCGTATCATTTAAGTCGGGGTCATAGATCATCACTATGCTCAGGAAGCTGGATGCCCGGGAGCCGGAGGCAAGTAGGGACAAGACGAGCAGGCACCCCCACATGATGGACGTCGGACACACGAGTCATCGACGTTTGTGCCTCTGGTCTGGACACCGTCTTGAATTGCAGTCAACAATGTCCATGGGCGTAGCCTGCCAGGCGGCGATGTTGATAAGACGCAGAATGAGTCTGTCCGTAAATGTCCGTGTATGTTTGACTTTGTTTGACTTTGAAAGAGCGGCACACCATTTAATATGCTGAATTTGTGATTTTAAAAGCAACAACATGAGCTCGGGCCCTTTGCAAGAGAACATTAAGAGACGAGAAACTACATGCGCTTGAGCAAAGAAGTGACAAGAGTAAACAAAGCACTTTATGGCTGAGTGAAATTCCGAGTGGCGTCGAAAAAGTCCCCAACCTCAGTGGTTGCCAGACCAGTTCTTTGCGTGCGTAGTGGAAAACTAACTTAAACAAGGAAGAAGCTGTGGAAATGAAATAGATTTTTAATTAGACGTGCATATGCTTCAACATGTTATCATGTGTACCCATGTAATTAAATTTTTTTAAACAATACATTCAAAAACCCCATCACGCTGTCTTATGACATTAGAAGAGAAAGAGAGTCAGCGATAAAACTCACTCGCCCACATTCCGATAAATTGCGCTGTGGCAACAAACAACCTGACTTAGCTGTGTCTGTAACAGGATGTTAAAACCATTGCCCAACGACCAGGCATTCTTGAAAGAAACTGCAACTTGAGTAACAATGAGTTTACCAGAGGCAGCATGTCCGCCTCACATTTCTAAATTGAAGCGTTTGAATCTTTGCTTTGGCCCGCCTGCGTGGAGTTTTTGTGGTTTCACAGTCATTGTACGTATGATGCCTTGAGGAATGCCAGCTTCATAACATCACACATTCCAATTGTCAAGTCAGCACACTTGTCAAGGAGGTGACGAGACATTGTGGTTTGCATGTGTTAGCACAAGAGTTCATTCCCACACGTCTATCTCCTTTGTTGGGTACCAGTGAAATGTTGCCATTGTATGATATCAAACATCACACACTGACTTTTCAAAACTCTAATGTACACACACACACACACATATCTCTTCTGGCTGACTCCGCTTTTAGGGACACTAGGCTCAAGGAATCGCCTGATTGCTAAAACAATGGCAAAGTTTATTTTCAAAATAAAAATTTTACAAGGAATAATAATTTTCACAACTCTACACCACAAACACCATAGCAACATCTCAATTACGACACTTCAACTCTGATTTTCACATTCTGACAGCACGGGGACACTCTGAACTGCCAGCCAATCGCAGACAATAAAAACATATTTAAATATTATTGTCTCCAGCAGGTGTGTATTGAGTTCCAGGGTGACGCAGAACAGGTTCATGAGCGGCACTGCTCAACGAGGCCTCATCAGTCCAACTAATTGACACATAATTTCTCTTTATTATGAATATTCATTAACGGTGTTTAGACACTTTTTCAATGAATATTGGTAACCTGCGCTTCCGCCTTTGTTAACAACCTATCATGTGACAGTCACTGTATCGTTGAGTCTTCTGAGTTCTCCCATTGGTTGAGCGCACTGTCTATCATAGACTACCTTCACGTGACTCGTGTTTACAGCGTTTCACTTCTCCCTTCGGTCGTCTCGTTGCCCAGTGTCAACATCCGAAGTTGGGGCTTTAAAATCTTGCAACAAGTTGCGCGAGCGAATCATTGAATAGCCGGCGCTGTGGTTTGGCTTCTTCCTGGGGGCTGTGGGACGAGTAGAGACCCGCTGGAAGTGATGGCGGACGGGGAGAGGTCACCGCTGCTGTCCGGGCAATACGACGGGACAAACGGCAATTCGTTGGACGGAAGTTCGTACGGACTACTCGCTGAAGTCAAGAGTATGTCAGAAATATCACATATACCGACATACGCAACTCACTAAATATTGTGGATATTAAGTTCGCCTAAACTCATCGGAATATTTCATTTTCTAAAAAGGTCGAAAGACAATGGTTGCTGGTGCCGCATTCAATGAAAGTTTCTCACGTGACTTCTTGGTGGTCATATCGTCAGAAACATTGATAGCAAGTATTAGCACTTACTGTTCTTTAAAACTACAAGAACATACACATCAATCTGTCAGGACTTTGGAAGCGGAAAGTCACGGTTGGACTGTGGACAAAAATGTGAAAAGGCAACTACAGTGTCCCTTTGCCGTCATCACCGCTCACTTTTTGACATATCGAATTTAAAAATGGGGCATTTTTGCTGAATGAGAATTTGCAGTGATTTTATTCGCGAAAACAAACGTTTTTAAAACAACGAACATACAACTGGAGGATGGCGACGCCAAGTGGATGAAAACAATACCTGCACTTCGCATTCCAGTTTTTTTTTACAATGTATTATGCAATAAAGATTTAAAATACCAATGAGAAAGACATCTGTGATGAGATGTTATAACAAAAGCCTCCCTCCCCTCTAGGTTTGGTGCCCGATGAACCCCCGCCACCCTATTCGCCGCGCAGCAGCCTGGACGGCTGCAGCAGCAACAATGCTCCAGTCATCAGCTGCCGCGTTTGTCAAAGAGCCATTTGCGTGGAAGGCAAGATGCACCAGCATGTCGTCAAGTGTGGTATTTGCAATGAAGCGACTGTGAGTCCCGTATCACATGTACTCCCCACGTATTGCACGCTTCTCAGAGTTTGTGTTTTTTTTCCCTTCTTTCTACAGCCCATTAAGAACGCTCCGGTTGGGAAGAAGTATGTTCGATGTCCGTGTAACTGTCTGCTCATCTGCAAAGTCACGTCACAGAAGATAGCATGCCCAAGACCCTACTGGTTGGCTTTCACATTCTTGACCACCTTATGGCAAAACTAAAATCTCACTCAGTCTGATCTGCAAAGTGATTTCGATTGATCTGGTCTTTTCCCCAAAATAGTATTAAGAAATTGAGGGAGGTTCATTCATTCATTCATCTTCCTAACCGCTTGATCCTCACTAGGGTCGCGGGGGGTGCTGGAGCCTATCCGAGCTGTCTTCGGGCAGTAGGCGGGGGACACCCTGAATCGGTTGCCAGCCAATCGCAGGGCACACAGAGACGAACAACCATTCGCACTCACACTCACACCTAGGGACAATTTAGAGTGTTCAATCAGCCTGCCATGCATATTTTTGGAATGTGGGAGGAAACCGGAGCACCCGGAGAAAACCCACGCAGGCCCGGGGAGAACATGCAAACTCCACACAGGGAGGCCGGAGCTGGAATCGAACCCGGTACCTCTGCACTGTGAAGCCGACGTGCTAATCACTGGACTACCGGGCCGCCATATTAATAATAATAATATATTAATATTATATATGATAAAAATATATAATTTCATTACTTTCCCGCTTTTTTTCATGCCCAGTTTTTTCAGTGTATCCATATTGAGTTTCATCGGAGTTGCATGAAAGCCAAATGGAATTTCAGATTTCAGTTTTGTGGCCTTCCTTCTAGTAAACGCATCATCAATCTGGGCCCAGTTCACGTCGGCAGGGAAAGTCCAGAACTACAGCAGCCACCCGTCGGGGTCCGAGTCATCTGCGGCCATTGTTCCAATACTTTCTTGGTACGGCACACATATCCCGGACATCCTCCATATTCGCTCACACGGCCGACTCACCTTCAGTTTCTCTCCCAGTGGACGGAGTTTTCCGACAGGACCTTATCCAGATGTCCGCACTGCCGTAAAGTGTAAGTGCCTCTTTTCCGCTCTGTGTCAAGAACTCCTCGACAGGATGTGACTTCCACATTTGGTTTGGTGTTCTTTCAGCTCCTCCGTTGGCCGGCGATACCCGAGGAGGAGGAGCCTGCTGTGTTTCATGGTCTTCGCCGTGGTGGCCACCTCCACCGCGGGACTGATGGTGAGTGTGCACAGAGGTGAGCAGAACGAAGCGGCGGGATGAACGTCAACCTCAAATTTTGCATTCAGGTGGGAACGTGGCAGCCCGCTCAGGATTCCAAAGGGATCTATGCCGCGTGGGTGCTGCTCATCTTCATTGCCGCCTTCGCTCTTGCCAGGACCGTCTACTGGAGTTGTCTGAAAATTAGCCAGCCCATTTCAACGTGATTTCGAACCCATAGCATGCCCACATCACTGACTGCACTTTTTTAAACATGTGCCAGGAGTTTGTTTATTAGGAATACAGTGAGCACTTGCTATTTGCAGGAGTTAAGGACCAAGCCCGGTGCTAATTGTGATAAATTTGCAAGTAATGAATGTTAAATATAGTTATCGTTTAAGATTTTCCTCTGAAAATATAGCGCCTGAGAAGGACCCTGGGTTTGGCTGACATTTTTAGAGCATGACAAAAAGAGCACAAAATTATACGGGTATATGTGAATAAATTTAGTTACTGTTAGGTGTGCTTGATTGTGAAAAAAAAATCTGGATTATTTTGGTAAGAAATAAAATCACAATTACGGTATTCCATTGATTATTTTTTTAATATAAAATAAAAATATTAAATTGTTAAGAAATATTAAAAGACAAATTCTTTGAAACACTGTAATTATGTAAGATTCTTTTGGACCAAACAAAATTTACAAAAGTAGTTTTTTTTAACGAAAAAAGGTGCAAATGTATACATTCAAATATGGTTTCCTTGTATAAACAAACAGTGCATTGGAGTTTACTTGCAAGACAGTTATAAATTACCAATTGTTGTAACATTGAAATAAATAATTTTAATACTCAACTCAACTGTATTTATAGACTACTTTAAAACAACCACTGCTGCATACAAAGTGATACACCAATGAAGTGTCCTTAATAATTCTGATTCAAAATGAGCACTGCCGATTGAATCAGGTTGCACTACTGTATTGTACTAATTTTCCACTCTGTATTTTTTCCTGTATATTTTCAGACAAAAAAATACAAATTTAAATACAGAGAATAGTCTTGCCATCTTGGGATTGGATGGTAATGTGGAAAAACCACTGTATTGTCAAAGTACATTACTCAGTGCCTTGCTGCTTGCTTGTTCATGTAAAACACCAAATGTAATTTTAATTAAAAAGTTAATAGACGGGCAGCACGGTGGTCGACTGGTTCGCACCCCGTCCTCACAGTGCAGAGGTGAGGGGTTCACCTACTTCCTGTGTGGAGTTTACGTGTTCGCCCCGAGCCTGCATGGCTTTTCTCTGGGTACTCCAAGTTTCCTCCCACATTCCAAAAACATGCATGGCAGACTGATTGAATACTCTAAATTGTTCCCCGTGTGAGTGTAAGCGCGAATGGTTGTTCATCTCTGTGTGCCCTGCGAGTGGCTGGCAACCGATCAGGGTGTCAGAATATTAAGTGTTTTTATACTATTATTGAGTGCAGACATGCATTTTCCCGTATTTTTTCTTTTCCATTTACTTTGAAGTGCCAGTACAAACTTTGGCTACTGGTGATGTCACGCTATATAAATGCAACGAAACACGCATTCGTTTGCATGAACAGCAGTCATTTTGAGCAAAGATTATATATAATAATTATTTTTTATATTATCAGCGTTGTGTTGTCATTGCGTTGTTTAATTACGATCGCTCTCTCTCTCTCTCTCTCTCTCTCTCTCTTTCTCTCTCTCTCTCTCTCTCTCTCTTTCTCTCTCTCTATACATATATATATATATACATATATACACACACACGCACATAGATACATACATACATACATACATACATACATACACTGATAAAATTTTGACCAAATATTATATTATTATTTCGCATTTAAAAAGTCATTGTAGTTTTTTTCTGTTTTCTACACGGAAGAGGCGTGCTGTACACTAACTTCCGTTATTGGCGACGTGACACCAAGCTAGCGCTCGCTAGCACCGTCGCGGCGAAGGACACGACCATTTGCTTTTACTATTATTAAGCAAAGGTAAAAATACGCACGTACACACAAATTTGTCGGGAGGGATATTTTGCTGATTACCAGCATTGTTTTGTGTTGTGTTGTGTGGTCTGGACAGCGATCCAGTTTGTATCGTCGGGAGATTAAAGGCCTGCTGTTTTGTCAATAAGCGGCGACGGTGGCCGTGTTATTTTATTTTTGAAAGCAAAAAAAGAATACATACACAGTGTCGTAATACTGTTTTCTGTCTTGTTAACCAAATGGTGAAATGTTGTCTCATGTTTTGTTGTTCCGACCCCCAACGAGTGCTAGTCCATGTAGTGGGTGGGAGTGTAGCACATACCCGTTAACTTCGCCATGCATTTACTAAACGGGCATAAACTCATTTTGAATTTCTCCAAACACTTATTTAAGCACAGCACGTTTGAATTTTCATCCTTTCATTTACTTTGTTTTGCATTTAACTTCACTAGTTTACATATATTCTAGTTGCTTTCATTCTGTTAAATACTGGACCATTCGGGATGGTTTTAAGATGTATGGCTCATGTTAAGGTAGGACTAATACAACAAAAACGTGACTGGATGTGATCTGACTTGCAAGACATGTTGGCACTTTGCGTGGTTGTTGTTGGATATGCATCAAAGGCAACCCAATAAATCATGTTAGGATTTGTGTGTCATTGATGGAGGTGCTACTTTATCAGTGTGTCATTGTTTTGCGAGTCACAAGCAGGAAGATAGCACCGCTGCGCAACTGTATCTGAAAGGAACTGAAGAATGGATGAGCTGAGATGAGACGTTCCCCATGAAGAAGCGTTCCTGTCCAGTGAACAGCGGTCTACTTCCCTGCAGTTAACCTCATTTTGTTTTTGTAACTCTTTCCAGCTTTGTGTTGACATCGAAGCATTGTACCGCTTCTGCTACTCCAGGCCCCACCAAACTACCTGTTTGGCGGACTAGCCGGTAGCTCGTTCCTGATTGTTCCACAGGCAGCCATGTCCCATCCTCTGTACAACCCTTATGGGGCCCAACGAAGGCAGGCAGAGAACGACCCCCATAGGGTATCTTCTTGTGTCGGACTCGGACCCAGCCTCAGCTCCTCCACATGTCGACCGCAGGCTTCTGAAAGCCAGGCGATCCCTACGCTGCTGCTCAATTATCAACCCAAGCCAGGATCCAAGACCAAGGAAGACTTCTTGGCTTTGGATCAAGACTCTCGCAGACAAGAGTTCTGCTCGGAATCAGCACCTAGCTCTTACCAAAATATCAGCAGAAACTTTGACGGCAGCGGCGACTCTCACAATTGCATGTCAAATTATAGCCGAACAGCCGGTGACACCCCCTCCTCCTCCTCCTCCTCCGCTCATTATCAACAGTCAACATCAGCGGGTCGTTCTTTGTTTAGTGCATCTAGTAAGCAGGATCATGAGCTCCGTTCAATTCTACGCCGAGATTACAGCGAACCTCACATGGCCCAATCTTCCGAGCCCACTCAGGCCAAATATACCTGTGAGGCAGCTGCCAACATCCTGGTGCAATTTGGACTTGAAAAGGGTGATTTGGAGCATCTTATATCCTATCCTGAAGACCAGATCACCCCTGCCAACTTACCCTTCATCTTGCGCCAAATCCGCATTCAGAAGACCAAGAAGGCGTCGGCTGCCGATCGACTCAAAGCATTCCCTGAACTTGCCCCCACTCGAGGCGGCCTTGCGAGTGGGGACAGTTGGAGAAGCCCTGTACTGGCGGGGACGGAACGAGAGGATGCATCGTCTCCTCTTTTCCAGTCTAGTAAGGTCATTGACTATGGACATACGAGCAAATATGCTGGAATGTTTGGGGAGGATGTTGAGAGCGGAGCTGAAAGAGCTGAGGGTGACAATTTGGACAGAAGAAGTCGCGGTCAAGAGCTGGCGCAGCCTGCACCTTCTCGCCCCGATCAGAAGGAAACTAGCATCTCTTTCCTCACGTCCATCCTGAAATCTAGCCAGCCCAAAAGTCATGACCCGGTACAGTCAACGTTCACAACTTTTTCAATGCCGACAAAAGACACCGATGCTCGTGACTTCACATCTCAAGTCCCAAAAGCCACCGTTTCTGAACGAAAGCAGGACAAGCCTACGCCCATCTTAAAACCACAACCGTCATCCGCTTTCCATCGTCGTGTCCATCCCGACAGGCCCGACCTCGTAGTCCTCGGAGGAGATGATGCCAGCGACATCGGCGACCAGCGTAAAAGTCAAGCTCCGGCCGGTCCAAACAAGGCCCAAAAAGCGAAGATGCCTGCGCAGCAGTCGACCGTCAAGAAAGGGCAACCACAAAAGCAGTCCACACAGAAGTCCGCGGAAGTCAAGAAGCAGCAGGTGCCCAAGACCAAGACCCAGACCAAGCCCCCACAGCCGGTTAAAACGAAGACATTGCTGACGGACCCTCCGTCGGCAGAGCCGGGGTGGCAGCAGGGTTTCACTGCGGGGCAACAGGGTCAACCCATCCATCCCGTTTGCCCCGTGCCCAACCTCTTGAACGTTCTTGCATTTTCGTCGTTCGGCCGGGGACCGGGTGATGGCGGCAATCAACTCTCGCAGCCGCTTCTGGCCCAGGTCACGGTCTCCGAGGGTTTGCCAACGTCAGCCAAGATGCTGGACTATGCAGCGGCCACGCCCAGAGTCTTTCCACACACGTGTTCTCTGTGTAACAAAGGGTGCGCCCTGATGAAGGTGAGTGGACCTCCCCTCTCCTGTTCTGTCTCACTATGGACGCCCAATTCCAATCCCCCCAAATGCCCCACTTTGTACGTAACGCTGTGCTACGCTGTTGCACTTTGTTACATTTTGTACTTTGTTTGATGGACCCAATTGATTCATGTTGTCAGCGTTTCGACATCGACAGAAGAACCCAGCGTCGATGATGAAGATTTTTTTTTTTGGGGTGACTTTTCGGTTTTTCAATGGATCTGATGTTTATTTTATAAACAATTGTACTCAAGGACACACATTTGAATATTTTATATTCATTTTTGTTGTTGTTTGTTTGTTTGTTTGTTTTTTTAAGCCACGCCATTGTCTTTTTTGACCACTTTGCATTGACTTGTGGGATCCCATCGACTTGTTCCCCTGTGCTCCGGGCATTTTTTTTTCCTGATCCTTCCTGACCTCCAGGCCTAGCAGAAGCAAGTCAACAAGAACATTTATTCGAAAAACCATTTCATTGGGGCTCCTTGGAGTGATTGCCATCAGGACTTGTCGCGCTTCAGCAAGGAAACAAGTACTTTTTAGTGTGTGATGAATCCTGAGGAATATCCAAATCCTGCGGCAACTGTGATTGTGAATCTTAGTACGTTGTTATTCGTGCCTTGTCCTGACTGCCCTTTTCATTCACTGCTGTTTTTGCCTGCCAGGATTGGCTCATTCACCAGAACTCCAACGTACACCTTGAGAGCTGCAGAGTCCTTCGCAAGCAGTTAGTGTTTTTTTTATGTTATTTTTTGTTTGTTTTTCTCTCTCTCTCTGCTCCCACCCCCAAACTTGTCTTCTTCAAAAGACAATTGTTTTGTTGTCGAGATGTGCTTTGACTGCTGTTCGTCTCGTAAAACTAATTGGAGATGTTTGGTGGTCCCACTCAAGATATCCAAAATGGGATGGCGAGGTGTTGTATAGCCACGAGGATCAGGAGCAAAAGAAGCCGGCGTCCATCAAACACCCTCAGAGTAAGAAACCCCATCGTGGCTCTCGCTCACCACCTTCCCACTCCAGCCCTCGCCGACGCAGCTCAGATGCTCAGAGAGAGAAGAGGACAAGGAGGAGTAGTCGATCCCGTTCGCCTCACAGCTCCAGATACAAGCGCAGGTGCCTTCGGGTTTTTGACCTATTTGACGGACCAGATTCTTTCAACGTTGAAATTGTCATTGCGGAAATATTCCAGGTCTCGTTCTTGCTCCACGAGCTCTTCCAACTACCGCCGCTCGCGCTCGAGAAGTTACGAGAGGCGTCCTCTGCGACGAAGTCAGGAGGGGCACTCGTCACAGAAAGGGAGTCACGGGAGGCGCTCCTCGTCGCGCAGGCGCTCCTCGTCCCGCAGACGGTCCTCATCCCGCAGGCGGTCCACGTCACGGAGCCGCCATGCTAGGCTCTCGTCTCCGAAGAGAACCCGTGAGAGATGTCCGGTCCCTACAAGGACCCATATTACGAGTGCTACCATGCGGACGAGCCAGCAGACGTCGGCCAAGGCAGAGAGACTTGCAGAGAAGCTTTTGGAATCATCGGGTATGATGTCCTCGACAGACATGCGACGCATCAGGGCTTATGTGAATTAACCACTTTGTCTTCGACACAGCTGTCCAGTCTCTGTCGAAGCGGTCTGATGTGGAGACCATGGTCAAAACTCTGGCCCCCGCCTTGTTGGCGGAGTTGGCCAAGATGGAGGCGACTCCTTCAACCTCTTCCAGAGGAAGCACCGGCGCGACATTCGCAGCCTCCTCCTCCTCCTCATCCGCAGCCAACAAAAAGCCAGTAGCAGCCAAAACCACCTCCGGCCATCAGAAGGCTTCCTCTGCAAAAACCAAGGTTCGGTGCACGGGATTGCGAAACGAAGGTACGGTCTCATTTCTGACTTCTTTCGAGTCACGTTGTGCTCGTTGCCATTGCGCAGACCGTCAAAGGCTCCGTCCCGACCATTGTGACGCTGGGAAAGATTCACCGTTCTCTCACCTACCTTGAGATTGTGGCTGCCGTTGAGCACTATGGAAAGACCAAATCAGTTGTCGTGTTTCGCTCCAAAGGGGAGGTAACGTTCTTTGTTGTGTTTCTGCTTGAGGGAATTCACAATGAGCCTGGAATGCCATGTCGAGCGCTCCCTCGTCTTCCCGAGTTTGCACTGTGTTCACTGCGCATGCGGGTATATTCATGCAGGCAATCGTGTGTTTTGAGAAGAAGGAAGACGCAGAGAAACTGAGGAGGGCAAGGAACCTCAAAATTAAAGGACTTCCAGTCTCTATTCTGGAAAACAAGGTGGGCGTGTTGAGAGTGTAACTTGCGCGTTTATTCCCTGTAGGCCAATCAAAATAACTTTGTGTTTTGCTGCAGGAGAGTGTCCGCAACGCGCCGAAGTCCGATCCTCAGAAGTAAGTGGCATTGCTCTCTCCTCGTGTGATCGCGTCAAGTAAAAGGTCATTACAACACAATCGCTCTGTTTTCCTAGAAATCCATCTGGGACTTCCAAAGTCTCTAAGACGCAAACATCCAAAAGTACCTCGGCCACGCCTGCGGCCCAGGCCAAAGCGAAAAATGTCCCCGGCAAAGAGATCACAAAGACTGTGAAAAAAATTCCGCCGAAGACCAGGATAAAACCCACCTGCAAGGTCATCAGTCAAAAGAAAAAAACTCAAGCACGCACTGCGAAACCACCAGGAGACGCTGCGGTGAAGGTCAACACCACAGAGAAGCAGAGCGGTGCGGTCGCGACCCCAACGGAACCGGAACCAGGAAAGGTGACTGAACCTCTGCAGCGAGCAGCGTTTAAACGCAATCTGCCAACGGAAGACGTGAGTGACACGGAACTTCCGCGTGAGCCCATGCAAGTGGACCCTTCTATGGCGACCAAAGAGCAAAATCGGCAGACTATCGGGCCTCAAGCAGAACCCGCAACGGGACCTGTGGCTCCCCAAGCCGACTCACTTGTCGAACGCCCACGTGACCCTGAAAGCAGTGGCGTCCAGCAACAAGGTTAGTTCCTTTTCTTTTATTGTTATTATTAGTTGCCCCCCTTGAAAAAATGTCGATTGAAGATAAGAGGCCAACTCAATTTGTATCTCAAAAACCTGGGATTGGAACAAAAACCCTCAAAACTCAGTTCAGATGATAATATGCTTAAGATAAGATAAGATAAGATATCCTTTATTCGTCCCACAATGGGGAAATTTACAGCCTCCAGCAGCAAGAATGCATGTAGAAAGAAGAAAGGAGAAAGAGGAAAAAAAAACAACAAACATCTTTCAATTAAATACAATATGAACACAAATGGATAAAAATTATTATTATTATTATGATTGTTATTTTTTATTCATCAGCCTTAAGTGCAGTGACAGTCTTTGTACATTAGTATAATTCATTTAATCTTGTTTCCCTGATAGTGCCAGCCAAGACAATACTAGATGCAGCTGTGTTGGAGGAAGCGGCGCCCCCATGCAGTTCGGATGCAACGCCGGTTGTAGATTCCGTGCCCCAACGCAATTCTGAGGCAGCACTGGCGGAGCAGGCCCCCTCCCAACGTGGCTCTGAAGCATCAGTGAAGGAGGATGTGGGTTCCTCACACCACATTGAACGCGCAGTGACGGAAGAAGCGGTGCCCCGGTGCGGGTCCGACGCAGCATTGAAAAACAATGCCGCTCCAAAGCCTGGCTCAAAGGCAGCATTTGAAAATGATTTGGCGCTCCCGTGCAGCTCCAATGCAGCAGCCAAGAAAGATTTGGTGTCCTCACATGAATCCGATGCAGCACCGAAGGACAATGTGACACCCCCGTCTGGTTCCGAGACAACAGTAGAACAGGATGCGGCCCCCCTACGCGGCTCCAACCAATCAGTGAAGAAGAATCTGACAATCTCACCTGAATCCGATGCAGCAGCGAAGGACAATGTGACACCCCCGTCTGGTTCCGAGACAACAGTAGAAAAGGATGTGGCGTCCCAAAGCAGCGCCAACCAATCAGTGAAGAAGGATCCAGCGATCTCACCGGAGTGCGATCCAGCAGCAAAGAAGGTTTCGGCGAGCTCACGTGAATCCGATGCCGCGGCAAAGGACGACGTGGCTCCCCCATGTGGTTCAGACCCACCCGTAAAAAAAGATGCGTCGCCTCAACGTGACGCCAACCAATCAGTGAAGAAGGATCTGGCGATCTCACCTGAATCCGATGCAGCAACGGAGAAGGATTCCGCAACCTCGCGGGAATCCGATGCAGCGGCGACGGACAATTTGGCTCCCCCATGTGGTTCAGACGCAGCAATAAAAAAGGATGCGGCGCCTCAATGCAGCGACAGCCAATCAGCGTCGAGGGATCCGGCGATCTCACGCGAATCCGATGCAGCGGCGACGGGAAATATGTCACCGCCGTGCGCTTCAGTCACAACTGTACAAAAAGAGGCGGCGCCTCAAGGCGACTCCAGTGAATCAGTGAAGAAGGATCTGGCGCTCTCACCCGAATCCGATGCAGCAGCGAAGGACGCGGTGGCACCCCCATGTGGTTCTAACGCAACATTAAAAAAGGACGTGGCCCTCAGACACGGCTCCAACACAACAAACAAGAAGGATTCTGCAACCTCGTGTCAATCCGATGCATCAGCAAAGGGCAGTGCGTCGCCCCCGTGTGTCTCAGGCACAGCGGCTAAGAAGGATTTGGAGCCTGCGCATGGCTTTGGACCACCAGTGCGGAAGCAACCGGTGGTCCCCCGCGCACCCCCGCGCACTTCCGGCGCAGCACCAAAGAAGCAGGTTTCTGGCATAGCTGCCCGACTCACCGTTGGAGAGAGAATGAAAGACATTCTGACTCCAAATTATATCTGTAAGCCCCCAAATTTTGGCAGCGTCAAATCACTCCTTGGTACAAAAAAATATCAATTTGTCTGTTTCAGATGGCATCAAAACCAAAACCTACCTCAACAAAAAGGTAAGACGTCGGCAAATGTTCCATTTTGACGGATTGACAACGGGACCGGTGGCTCTGATGTTGTGCGTTTGCAGTTTTACTTACAGGATTTGGTTGTGCTGTACGTCACCCACCTGCCCGATGATGAGAACAGCTACCGCGAGCAAGATGTCATCGATCTGTTCAAGCCGTTTGGACTTGCAAATTTTGATGACTGCGTCTACGTTATTCCTCAAACAAAAATGGTACGTCACGCTTTACTCCGCGGATCCGGGCAAGAAAAGCGGAAGTTGTCAGGTCTCGTGAGAAAACATACTCACCCTTCAGGCATTTGTTCAACTGAGGACACCCTCATCTACGCGCATGGCCGCCGCGGCCGCCCAAGAGGAAACGTTGGGTCTCAAGGGCTTTAAACAGCGATTGAATGTGCAAGTCATGATGAAGAACATCCCCATGTGGCCGGTATGCAACCGAAACAAAATCACACAATGTTGGTGACCTAACACGATGTTAACCTGACGTTTGTGTTTCAGGCTGACTTCTATAAGTGGCTGATGCAGCGGCTGAAATGCGTAAGTAAAGCAAAATTGGGGTTAAATGTGTAACGAGCGTGCGATGGTGAAACACCCATCTTCATCTTTTCAACTCGGACCCGCAGTCGGTATCGAACCACGGCCCGAGGACCGTGCTGGTCAAAGGCATCAAGTGGTGCGAGATCGCCAGCCTTCGGGAAGCTCTGAGGAAAATCGGCGGCGTGGTCAACTTCATGCCGCTTTTGAACAAGGTTAGTTGCGTCGGCGCACTCGTTTCAGGAGTCGACTGTCACTGCGAAAGTTGTTGAGGTTTGACCCGCTTGTTCCAGGTCTTTGTCGAATTTGAGGCCGCTTCCGATACCGATCGCTTTGGCGTTTGGCACTCCCTCCACAAGAAGTGTCCTGCCTACCAGCTCCACAGGTTGGGCATGCCTATTCGTGGCAATGATTCATCGAGTAAGTTTCTCAGACTGGCCGGACGACCGACATCGGGATTGGAAAATGAGGACTCGAGGGAGAGCGTGTGTTCTTCTCGCCACACAGAATCAAAACGTCATCAAGCCATGCCGGACAGCAATGTGGCATTCCTCGGGGCAACCATTCCGATGATTAAACATGGCATTCCGCAAAGCTCCTGTGCCCCGTTTTTCCTGACCATGAGGACAAAACCTTTCCTCTTTTCGACCTTTTCCCCCTGGTTCGTCATTCCAGGTGAGAGCCACGCCCCTTCTGTCCCAGGCGCCCGCGTCACCTCTGGACTCTGCAATCTGGTGTGCTTCTTGCAGAGTTTGTGACCGTCAGACAAATACCCGACATTAACACGGCCAAGTCTCGTGGCGCAGATGCGGCGTGCACCATCATGTTGACAGGCTTGCCTCAAGGATTTTACCGACAGGAGGATGTGGCGCGGTACGCGTGGCCCTATTTTGCCCGCAGGGACCTTCAGACGCTCTGCTACAGTGTGAGCGTGCTGCCGCTCCAGAGGAGGGTGAGGGCACTGCAGCTTTGCGCCGCCGCACTTTGTTTGGGCGGCAAAATGCTCATTGGGCCTCCCTTGGCTCGCAGGCCTTTGTGCATTTCAGTGACTGGAAATCCTGCTGCTGCTTCGTCGAGCGTTACTTACAAGAACCGCTGCGAGTGGGCGGCTCCAGGCTATCGATGCACTTTGTCCTGCAGCCCATGCGTACCGAACCCAACGAGGTACGAACACCTGCAAAGGAGGCTATTGATGACGTCGCTAACTGCGATCTGTACTCTCTTGACAGGAGAGCATGTACGCATCGCTGATGCGCCTGAGCAACTCGGTGAGTGGACGGCGCGAAAGCCGCGGACGCCCGTTGTGTTGATTGGTCATCACGAATGCTTCTTGGCTGTTTGTCTTCTAGTACGTTGGAGAAGTGGAGTCGTTGGCCGAGCGGCTGCTTTGCGTGGAGATCTCCGAGGCCCGAAACCACACCGTAAACTTGGTTCTACATTTGGTCTCGCAGCACGCCGATATTGTCAACTTCCTCCCTTTGGCCAACCGGGTACAAGATTGACCAAAGTTCTGCGAACGAAGCTTGTGTTGTCTCAGTTTTAATCTTTTTTTTTTTTTTCCTCACCACCGCAGATATGCATCGAGATGGCCGACGGTGCAGGAGTTGCCCGCGTGGTGGAAGAAGCCAAATATTTTCAATTAGATGGCAAAGCATCGTAGGTTTTTCTTCCTTTTTAATGCAAGCTCGGTTTGTTTATGTACTCATATTCCTAAACTCATCTTGCCTCATGTTGACAGGACTCAAATTCAAAGTTTTTGCAGGTAAGAATTTCCAACAAATGAAAAGATGATACTGTCAACTTATAGCAGAAGTAACTGATTTTTTTTTCTCCTCCAGTGCTAAGCGCCTGAAACAGCGCCTTGAGGATCCAACCGAGTTGACCTTGAATCATAACCTTGAAGAGTTCTGGATGCACACCTGCCCACCACCTCCATGTCTGCTCACTCTGCGATTGCCGTCCCCCGCCGCTCCCTCAGCTGATCCCGGACGACCCACCAAGATGCTCGTGTCGACGCCGCGGGGGGAAGAAACGGCAGCTGAAGATGACTCTGAGAAAGTGCAATCTTCGATGACTGAGGAGACCACAGCTGCTCCGACAAAGGCCAGAGATGGGACGCCGCCAGCTTCAGCCTGTGGTGGCAGTGAGGTCCCGGCTGTACATAATAAGGAAAAAGAGGCCCCCCCTGTTAAAGAGGAAACCCTTGTGAAAAGTGATGATGCATTGGTAAGTCTTTGCTTGAGAGTGTGCTTCACCTCGCACTCTGTCATGTATTCACCATGAAAACAATTCTCTTAATAGTCTTATCTGTCTTTGTGACGTCTGTGCTGATGCTTGACAAATGTGCTAAATCTGTCGTTCACCATTCAGAGGCAGGGGGATGCTGAAGATGCCATTCCTTCAGATGCAGATCTTTTTGACAAGCAACCCTTCAACATGGATGAATTTGTCACCGTCGATGAAGTCGGGGACCTGGAGGACGGCGCAAGCGAGGCCCCCTCCCTATCCCAGAGACCTTCTTCCCAAGCAGATCTGCTGCCTGCTCGCAAACGGACCAAAGTGAGCGCCTCAAAAGAGTCAAAGAGTTCCGCCTCCTCCCTGCTAACTTCCTCCAGGACCACCAGAAGCTCATCAAAAAGGAGCCTCTCTTCGGGGTCCACCCCCGCGCCGCCTACAAAGTCGCCCCCCGCAAAAAAAACAAAACAAGCAAAGGCTTCACACCCGAAGTATCCAGTACGGTTGTCTCCCACTGATTGTGGAGAAACGAATTTGGCGACAATGGCCAATGAGGAAAGTTATCAAGTGTTGGATAGCGTCTGCGATGACCAAAAATCTCCCTCGGGCGAAGTCGGTGGCAGGACCGAGCTCCAAGCAGCTCCGGAGCAGGACAACATCAGTCAGGTTGAAAATGCTGAGGAAGAGCAGACACAACCAGCTTCTTCTGCACCAAAAGTTGAAGAGCAGGAAAACAGAGGAGGAGAAAATGAGGTGATCGGTGTGAAGGAGGAAGACTTGGACAACGTGCGGACGGCAGAATCCCGCCAAACAAACGATGCAGTTGAGGACCCGCCCTCAGCTGACCTTGACAGACAAGTTGTAGAGACTGCCGGTGGACTGCTACTCAAAGACGACACTATGCTCGCAGGACAAGAAGTAGGAGAGGAAGAAGCCGAAGCATACCAGGTGATTGATTCTGTGGAAGAGCAACCAGCTCCCACCGAGAATGAGCTCAATGTCCCAGAAGCACCGAAGCGTCGTCCTCCCTCAAGCAAAGCGCGCATACCTCCAAAGAGGTCGGCGTCCGCCGCCGCCGCCAAACCTCCCGAGCCCGAGAAATACCTCGTGGTCGATTCTTTCCAAGTTGAAAGTTCCACAAGCACACCGGCGGCGGGTAGGAGGCGGAGCACCAGAGGAAAGACGCAAGAGCAGAGCATCAAAACATCTGTCAAGGATGAGGAGGCCACTTTCCACATTATAGACTCGGTGGAGGATGAAGCGAGCGTCACCCCGAAAGTCACCAGAGGAAAAAAAGGAAGACCGCCAAAGAGAGACGCATCGAGTGAGAACGGAGCTCAAGAAGAAAAGGTTGCCACGGCGAGGGCTAATCCTACAGATGAAAGCGCCAAGGGAAAAACACCAATTAAGATTGAGGCCATCATTAAAGAGGAGCCCATCTATCAAGTCCTGGACCAGGTGAAGGTTTCTCCACCCACAAAAGGTAAGAGGAGGCGGGGAAGACCAAAGAAAGAGGTTAAAATGGAACAAAATGACACCATTGATGAAGAAGAAGCAGCGACGTTCCAGGTCCTGGACTCTGTGGAGGACGACACGGGCCAGGATCTGCCGTCTACTGAGCACACGCCACACGATTCAAAAAAGGAAGGCGGGACCGACGGGACGTCTCCGAGAAAGCTCGAGGATGAGGAGGAAGCAACGTATCAAGTGGTTGATTGTTTGGAGGAAGAAGAGGCCGAGGTGAGCACCGCGGATGTTTGCGGTTCAGTCGAGACAGAAGAACGCCAAACAAAAATCGGTGAAAAAGCTGCAAAATGTGAAAACAAACAAGAGGCTGACGTCAAAGGGGAAGAAGATGTGCCTTCCCGAATGAAGACCAGGTTGCAACGGCGCTCAGCTGCCAAAAAAGACGGCGCACCGCTGAGCGCTCTCACGATGGACAAAGTAAGCGACGAGGAAAACTTCTCCGACGACGTTGCCCAGAAGCCAGCGGAGGCAGAGGGGCAAGTCGAGCAGGAACGCAAGAAGATCCGGTGCCGGGAGCGCGGCGGGTCAAGCAGACTGCAGGCCAGAAAACGCGAGGCTAAGGAAAAACTGGTCACGCTGGACCAAGTCGGAGCGGAGGAGGCCGGCGAGCAGCAGCAGCAGCGAGCGCCGGACAGTGACGTCTCTGAGAGCGAGCTTGCTCTGGTTACTCTGGATGAGCTTGTGCTCGAGCGGGAAGAGGCAAAAGGTCAACGCCCAGTCAGCGAGGGAGAATTCTCAGAGAACTCTCTGAACCCTGAGGTGACCAAGTGCTTTTTTTACGGCAAAGAGCAAGGTGGTGCAAAGAGCCTCTCGGAACCGACGTATCAAAATTCACGATGCGTATCCACACACCACCACCCCAAAATCGTGTTTGAGAGCTAATTTATTACATTGCTGTCGATGAAAATGGTAGGGCACGTCTCCAGTGCCAGAACACGCACATTAAAGTCAATATAATTTTTAATATCTCACAAACGCAAACAGCAATGGCTACATCATCTTCCCAAATTCCTTTTCAAAGGTTTTCGTAGCCATGAGTCATGCACTAAATGAATCTCCGCACGCTTACCATCATGGCTGACCACTTCCTTCGGTGGCAAAGTCATACCGTGATCCATTTTTAACCAAACGGCCTTGCTGAACTTTGTCTGACTGAAACATTTGAACTCGATTTGGTGCCTTAATTGAACATCTTTAGTCACGGTTCAATTAAAAAGTCCACGAGAGTTTGACCATTTTTGTCAAGTCAAGTCAACAGTATTTCTAGAGCACTTTCAAACAGCCATCGCTGCATACAAAGTTCTGTACATGTGCTTTTTGTACCAAAGCGGCCATTTTAGTGACTCTTTGGTGATCGCCAGTGGTCCCACCATGCCACAATTTTCCTCTAGGTTTTCGTCTGATTGCTAGAAAATTGGTGTGTGATCTGTGAACAAAATACATTATCGTTTTTTTAAATATGTGGCCTCGCTCATACCCGACATCCCAAATCCCATTGTGTAAAAACAGTTTTAGTCTATATGGAGATGACAAGACTGTGAACAGAGTAAACCCAGGAGCTGCCTTTTTTCTTTCATCTTTTGAGATCGCTCTTGGTGACTTGTTGCATTTGGCAGACTCTTTTGACTTTGGATGAAACTGGTGATGAGGACCACGATGAGGAAAGTGAATCTGTGGGGATGCCTCAATCTACCAAACGCAAACGTAGCGACGACACAGGTACGGTGTGTAGTAGATAAAGAACAAAACATGGAAATGAATGTTCAAAGGGGTACAGGTAATGCGATGCCTATGCTTTATTTTCCATGTAGAGGACAACACAACCTTGGTGACGCTGGACCAAGTGGGGCATGTTGAAGAGGACGTCTTGAGAAGCGCAATTGAGAAGCGGCATCGATCGGCTTCTGGTTGGTCTCAAGGACGGTCTGACAAAGCGATATGAATTGGAATCAACTTGCCACATTTTGTTGTGCTGCAGTGACAATTTCGAGCGGCGCGAACCAGGGCGAGACGGAGGCGGCGACATCAGCCGATGATCCCCGGCCTCCATGCGTCCATCCGGAGAAGGAGAGAGAGGAGGAGGCGAACACGGGGGAGCGGGAAAAAGAGCAAAACAAAAAAGAGAATTCAGAGGAGGAAAGCACAATAGCGGAGACGGAAAACGAGGAGTTAGCCGCGTCTGCTCGGCAGCCCGTGCAAGCTTCACTCCAAAAACTGGGTAAAGGTCCTGTCATGGGATGTCGTTGAACCACAATTTTCGGCCAATAGAGGTGCGTCATGTCAAAGTGGGTTTATGGACCTATCATGATATATCACGGATATATAATCGGGGATTATTTCACGGTAGGTTTATTCATACCTTTTACAATAATGTAAGCTTTTCAAGGACCAAATACTTAAAACTGACTGGTAGGAAGACCTGTTTGTAGAGGTATTGAGTCTTGGTTAGATGTGAGTTTTTGCCACAGGACACTTTGTTTTCAATGACCATGTGACCGATCATGTGACCATTGAATTATGCGACAGGCAAACGCAAGGCGGAGCTCATTTCACCTGCAGCAAAACGATCACGTTCCGAGTCTCCCTGTGGCCCCCCAGCTGTTGTTCTGCCCGTGTTCAAACCCAACAACCCTCTTGGTACAAAATGCACTTATTTTCTTGTTGTATTATTCCTTTATTTATTTATTTATGTATTTATTTTTGTGTCAATTCATGTCTTGTCGATTGGGGTGCAGGTATAGAGTTCGTCGTGCCCAAATCTGGTTATTTCTGTGAACTCTGCTCAGTATTTTACCTGAAAGAGAGAATGGCCAAAGACAGGCACTGCAGCAGCCGGAGGCACTATGACAATTTAAAGGTGGGCTGCCTTTAAAGCCCCTTTGTGCACATTGCGCTTTTATGCAAATCTGACCCATGTATAACTCACATGTTGTCTCTCCACAGAAATATTACCGCAAGCGTGAAGATATTTCAAGAACATCCACTCAAGGCTCGGTCTCCGATTGAGCTCCTGTCAAATGACTGTCAAATGTTTTTGTTTTCGTTTTGTTTTTTGTCTCGACACCTGCAACCAGAGTTTTCCATCGCACATCCGATTTCAGAGCTCTATCATCTTCAAGGTTTTAGTGTATTTAGTTTTGATTTGCTGTAGCTATACTATAAAGGGGAGACAACAAAAGTTGTATCCTGTCAGTTTTTACGTGTACACAGATAGATGGCCTTTAAACTGCTTATTAAATGTTCACAGTAAAATGGTGGCCTGGGCTTGAAGTGTTTCTTTTCGGGGAGCGTGTTAAGCAGCTATGATTTCTGGGTTTGAATCTGGGCCCTATGTCAAATTCGCATTTTATTCCTGTGCTCGCGTTTTTTTAAACGGCGGGCCGCATTTAAACTTCTTCCATAATACAAAAACATGCTCGTCTACTTTGTTAGACTCTTAGTCCTTGTGTGGGAAAAGGGATCGAATTGTTTGTTTTATGCAGAATAAGATTAACATGGCATGGGATTCGGGTTGGGGCAGATATTGAAATTTGCCTTACAAACGGCGTTTATTGATTTGTTGATTTGCTTCAGGCATTTGATGTAGACACCTAACAATTTAGAAAAGCCCCCCGAACGCTACAGTAATTCAGGAATTATTCCAAATTGAGACAAACTACTCGTAGACGTGTTCGATATGCTTCTAAAGTCGTATGAAACTGAACGAATGGAGGTCTCCGCGGCGTTGGAATTTGTCGAAAAGAAAGTAAGATGTCGAATTGTGAGTTTATTATTTGCCCTTCTGTCACAACTTGGCCAACTCGGCTCACCGCTATTAAGCAAAGCAGCACGACACATTTTCTTTCAAAAGCGATTCAAAAGCGAAATGGACGGGGGGGAAATGACAACACGTTCAATTTATGTCTTTGTACAAAGTACAACGATATAGTTTTCATTGTGGGGATAACACCCATGTAGTCAAAAACAAACTATAGTATTAATTTCACAAATAGAATTCTGTTCAAATCAAGATTTAAGTATAATCTTATGTCCTTATAGTAAATAAAGAAGTCATAACTACAACGTAGTTGTCCTTCAGTATTCATTTTAAAATAATTGTATTATGATCGTTAAATCTTGCGTGTCCTGTCAGTTTGGTGAAGTCTGACCTCTGTCAGCATGTGTTTGGTATTTAAGTGTGTGTGCACGCACTAGTGGTCCTAAAATAAAAGACACGGTTGCGTGTGTGTGTGTGTGTATGTGTATCAGAGGGGGCATACTGAGAATGAGACAGCTTAGAGCAGCAGCTGTAATTTAGCAGTTGGTCTCTTTCTCTCTATCGCTGTCGCTATCTAATGAGGGCCACTCGTCTCCGATAAGGACAACATTTGGATATTCCAGCACGGTTCTGCTCTGATCCTGTGTGTGTGTCATGCTGCGTGTGTTCATTCTGTGTGCAGAACGCCTGCAAACGCCAGATGACGACATCAGCGACGCCTACTGCACCGTCACCCACGAAGGTAAGGAGGTGGCCAAAACAGCCTGAGAAATGGGATGGAAGCTTGAAATTGATGTGCGGAAAGATACTCATGATTATGATTATTTGTGTTATAATTGATCTAAGCACTGGTCCCCTTCCTCCTGCCAAACAGCTGAGAGGCTATTATTGGAAAGCTGGCTTCAGTGTCCCAGGGGTGGGAGGGGGGCACGCTGACGATTCAAGCTCTCCATCCATGTTTTTATTTTATTTTATTTTTTTCATTTTAACCAAGAGAGAAACTTGTAGCAAAGCATACGCAAACACAGATGGCACGGATACAATCGATAAATAAAAAGGGATGGCTGCACTGCAGTTTGCAAGAGACAGGCGAGGAAGAGAGAACAGGAAATGTTGGGATTTCCTCTGGATGTGAGGTGTGTGTGTGTGTGTGTGTGTGTTCAGAACACGCTCAATTGTTATCCACTTTTTCTCCGAGTGGGATCCAGTCTGGCAGAGAAGCTCCCACAGTGAGGACTGGTCTCCTTTGGGTTGTTTTTGTTTTTCTAGGCAAGGCAGAGATATTGATTTTATTTTTATTTTTTTTTATGTGATTATTTTTCAAGTTTTCAGTTGTGATGCAATTTTGGCCGGTGATGTAACGATCTACCACATCGTAGTCACCATCTCATTTGAAGTTTTCGACCATGTTACGTTGCGTTGTTCAGCGGGCCAATAACCTGCGGCACTCGGACCCCCTGGCCAGTGTCACCTTTCGAGGTAAGAAGAGGATGGGTACCCAAGGTCAAGCGCTGCCTCATCATGAAGAAGCTCTGACAAAAGATGCCGAGTCATGTTTACCATATGTTTACGTTGCCGTCGGGGACGCAGCTCCAAAGTTTAAAAACGAGTGCTTTTGCCGTTGTATTTCCACAAGTTAGTTGCCGCTTCTTTATGAGGTGAGCGTTTCGATTAACTTCCTGCCTTTGTGGGAGCGCCATTTCCTGCTGTACGGCATGCCAATGAAAAGCGGCTTCATCGTTTTGCCTCATCCCCAAACGCTCTTACGCCGAGTTGTGTGATGCGGTACAAACGTTTTCACAGGAAAACAGAACAGAAAGGGCTCAAGAGAAACGGGTTCACGGTGCTGCGCCCCGCTCACCGTCTATTCTCGGCCCATGAACCTGTGCCAAGCCGTAGCCGCCAGGAAGTGGACGCTGTGCCACTTCCCGTTCGTCCCAGAGACGTCAAGTCAGAATGGAGATGGAGACTAAGCGCACCCTCTTGACCCCTTCGAGGAAGGGGCGGAGGTGTTTTGTTAAGATATCTGCCAAGAGCGGAGGTGCACTTCCATTGGTGTTTGTGCGCGTGCTCTCGCGCAAAACAGGAAAGCAAACAAGCATTAGAAAAGAATGAGTCTTTTCCGTGTACTGAGGCGCATAAAAGATAAAGATGATGTTCTCTCTTCATTTCCTCAGGGTCAAAGAAGAAGACCAAGGTTATCAAGAACAATCCCAATCCCGTTTGGAACGAGGTGGGCTCTCCAAAACTTGCCCGATGCGAGACTCAAGAAGCCATCAGGTGAATTTACAGCTCTAATGTGAACTTTCACCTCCAGGGCTTCGAATGGGATCTGAAGGGAGTTCCTTTGGACCCGGGAGCTGAGCTTCACTGTGTGGTCAAGGACCATGAGAAAATGGGAAGGAACAGGTGACTATAGTCAACGCTAGCGTTGAGGAAGCCCACATGAGATCTTTGCAGATGTTTCCACACGTGGCTTGTGTGCAGGTTCCTGGGTGAAAGTCGGCTTGCCGTCAGAGACGTGCTCGCTTCTCCCAACTTCGCCGCCTCCTTCACCGTCACTCTGCTGGACACCAAGAGGAACAACACGGGGGTGAGAGAGTTGAGTCCTAGTTCGGTGAAACCATGAACCGAGGCAGCGACGGCTGTTACTACATTTGCGACCGGATGAGCCCATCAGGCTGCGTCGCCCATTTTTCACCGATTGCTTGTGGGAATCCGGATCTTGGTTCTTGTTTTAGGCTACACTCACCCTGCAGGCTTCTTACATCCCGCCTCCCGGGTCAGCTCCCATGTTCCAGTCCCCATCGCTGCCCGAGTCCTTGCCTCACCCCAATGTGGAGCTGGACACCGTCACAAGTAACACGTCTCTCGCTCCCACTCAGAGAACGCGCCGGTTGGTTGCATGCTGTCAAACATTTTTTTTTAATTTGTGATGTGTTGATGTCTGTCGGTGCAGTGATCTCCCTGGACACGTTGGGCGAGGAAGACACGGAAAGCATGATTATGCTGGATGTCCCGGAGGAGCAGGGTGCGGACGACGGACGCTCCATGGTAGTGGTCGGCCCCCAGGGGCCTCAGGCCCAGGAGTCTCCAACCGCCCACACCCCCAAACGCTCGCCACCGTCTTATAACACTCACAGAGGACTGAGGAGGAGACGGAGGGGTGCCACCAGTCAGCCCAAACCACTGGCCAACAAGCCTCAGGACATTCAAGTACCTAAACAGGCCGTGAGCGCCTGCTAGTGGCTGATACTCATGTTGACACCTCCTGCGCAGGTTCGCGTGCGGGTCATCCAGGCTCGACAGCTCCCGGGCGTCAACATCAACCCGGTCGTTAAGGTTACGGTCGCTGGACAGAGCAGAAGGACGCGCATCCGGAAAGGCAACAACCCGAGCTTTGACGAGGTAAAGCGCGACGGAATGGAGTCAAATACCCAATTCATTGTATTTAAAATGAATGACAAAAGTTTATTTTATCGTTAGAAAATACTTGTTTATTACATTATGTAATTACTTGTTTATTACATTACAAAAAGAAATTCAAACTTATCAGTGAATAAACGGCTCCATCTTTCCGTCTGGAGCGCAAAAGTTTGCCCATCGCTGCTCAACACGACACAATAAATCCTAAGCAGTCAGCATGTTCTTGCATTTCCTGTTGCGCAGACTTTCTTCTTGAACTTCTTTGAGACGCCATCCGACTTGTTTGACGAAGCCATCTTCATCGCGGTGAGTGGCCCTCATCCTCTACTCCGCGCCGCTTCCCGGACTGACCGGCCGGTTGTGCCTGCCCGACAGGTGTGTGACTCGCGCTCGCTCAGAACGGACGCCGTCATCGGAGAATTCAAGGTGAGCGATCAAAAGTAGAGAGGGCTTTTCCTCACCCTGAATTTGACCACGCGGGGCTTGCGTGCTTGTGTCGACAGCTGGACGTGGGCGCAATCTACAGCGAGCATCGTGAGTAGCGAGGAGCTTTCTGCCGCCGTCGGCGCCGCCGCCGCCTCGCCAGCCACGTGAATCAAGCAGCCCGTGTCTTTGGTAGGACACTGCTACTTGAGGAAGTGGCTGCTCCTCTGTGACCCCGACGACCTGTCTGCTGGGGTTAAAGGTTACCTCAAAGTCAGCCTGTGGGTGTTGGCCGCCGGAGATGAGCCGCCGGTGAGAAGCGAACACGTTGAATGTCCCGCGTTAATGACCTGAATCTTATTTTTCCAACAAACGCTTGCCGGCGAAGGCATGTTAAGGATGTTGGCACATTGATGATGATCCTTTGAGCGGACTTTCAGGCGGACAAGCGCGAGTGTGCGGAGGACAAGGAGGACATCGAGGGCAACCTGCTGAGGCCCGCCGGTCTGTCCCTGAGAGGAGCGGCCTTCACTTTGAGGGTCTTCCGAGCCGAGGACCTTCCTCAGAGTGAGTCGCGTGCATGCGAGAGCAGTCGCGGACACTGTCGGATGCCAACCTCTCGTGTGCAGTGGACGATGCCTTCATGGATGGGATGAAGCAGATTTTTGGATTCGACAGCAACAGGAAGAACTTGGTGGATCCCCTGGTGGAGATCCATTTTGCTGGCAAAACAGTACGTGTTTAACCAACCGGTATTTATTCGCCACGTTGCAGATGTCTTAGGCCAGGGGTGTCCAAACTTTTTGCCAAGGGGGCCAGACTGTATGTGGTAAAATGTCGGGGGGCCGACCTTGGCTGACATTCTTTACATTGAACAACAATATTGTTCAACAAATTTTAGTAAGCCAGTCTGTTTCACATTTCCATTTTTATTTTAATTTCAACAATCTTAAGAATTTCTTTTGGTTCATTTGAAACGGGTATATCACATGCAACTCCTTATTCACTTGACTTTTTCTTAAACAGAAGTCTCCTGAGTGCAAATTGATTGATTTGAAACATAAAATGCATCACCATGACTTTTCAATAGTCACAAAACCTTTGACTCGAACAACAGGGAAATGAACAAGCAATACACATATCCACAACTGCAAGGATCATTTGAAATATGACATATCAGTCAATATAAACACGGAGTGATGTCTTGTTAACTCGTGAGTGATGCCCTCTAGTGTCTAAATGCTATTACTCATTTAGTGAATGCTATTACTCATTTAGCCACTAGAGGGAAGCAGTACTCTATGAAACATCACTCACCAGTCTACGAGACCTCAGTCAATGCAACACGTGTTCCATTGCGCCCAACCTGCGGGCCAGACGGCACTGATTTTATGACAGGGGCCGAGGGCCGGATGAAATTCGATCGCGGGCCGGATTTGGCCCCCGGGCCGGACTTTGGACATGCCTGTCTTAGGCTATATCGAGATACAGCTTTAAAATTTATAGATTGTTTTTATTTAGGTCTGCACAAAGGTTCTGGAGAAGAACGCCAATCCGCAGTGGCACCAGAGCCTCACAATGCCAATTAGGGTGAGACCTGAAGTTGATAAACGAGATGAGACGTTCAACAAGTCTTCATCGTTTTTTCATTTCTCCCTCCCAGTTTCCGTCCATGTGCGAGAAGATGAGGATCCGACTTATTGACTGGTTGACCCTTTTATTTTGATCCTTTTACATTTGCTTCTCAAAATCACGGAAGAGATTTTCCTTTCACTCCCTTCGTGTTCTCCCGACAGGGACCGAGCCAGTCACAATGATGTCATCGGCACCGCCCACCTGTGTATGTCTAAGATCTCCGCACCCGGAGGCGAGATTGAGGGTGAGTCTTGGGAGAAACTTTTATCGTTTTGCTGGCTTAATAAAGGTCGGGAAGCACTGGCTTAGACGGTCAAGTCAACTTTGCGGTTACCCAAAGCGCACACGAAACAGATCTATGCCAGCTGACCTCTCCAAATTGACGTCTGTGTGACAGTGGCAAATATTTTCATTTTGGGGAAGCGCACATCTCGCAATCACTGCCGCATTCTTTCCTTTTCTTCACTCAACCAATGGGACTTTGAAAAACGCGGTGCCTCTTTTCTCTCTTTACTTTGAATGTCAATCTGTCCTTTCTGACTTCCTGTCCATGCTTCAGACGACTTGACCCCGCGGATCGTCCCCTCTGGCAGTATGTTCTCTGTCCTCGTACTCATCTCTTGTCAATTTCCATCCGTTCCCGTCCAATGAAGCTGGTTAACGTTTTCTGTCCGCAGTGGACGACACGCTGGGATTCCTTCCCACATTTGGTCCGTGTTTTGTCAACTTGTACGGCAGTCCCAGAGAATTCAGCACTTTCAATGACCCCCACGAAGCCCTCAACTTGGGAAAAGTAATGTTTTAAACCACATTATTATTCCGTGTACCTTGCATACCGACACCGCTTCCTTCCGTCTCTCAGGGGGAGGGCGTGGCCTACCGAGGTCGGGTCTTGCTGGAACTGACCACAAAGCTGGCGGACAAACCGGAGCCCAAAAACGAAGACATCCCGTCGGATGATCTGCTCGTGGTTGAGGTGAGATGGGAGTGAAGAAAAAGTCGAAACGGAATTTAAAAAGGAACATAAATGAGCAATCTGAATGCTCTTCATTTGCCTCCCCAGCAGAAGTTCCTCAGGAAGAGGAAGTTCTCCCTGTTTGTGGCGTTCTATTCCGCCACGCTCCTGCAGGACGTTGACGACGCGGTCCAATTTGAGGTCAGCATCGGCAACTACGGCAACAAGTTTGACTACAGCTGCCTGCCGCTGGCCTCCACCACGCAGTTCAGCAGGGCCGTGTTTGACGGTGGGTCACGTGAGCGCAACCCGCGCCTGTGTCAGCATGCGGCCCGTTGCGTCCTTCACAAGGATACCTTTTTCGCCCGCGTCACCCAGGTTGTCACTACTATTACCTCCCGTGGGGAAACGTGAAGCCGGTGGTTGTTCTCTCATCGGCGTGGGAAGATATCGCCCCGAGGATTGAGGCTCTCAACATGCTTTTGGCCGCGCTAGATCGACTGGTGAGGTTCGGCCGGGGCATAAAGTCATGTTTGGTGCGGATGTCAGCGTGCGTGTTGCGTGTGTGTGTGTGTATCCAGGAAGCCAACTTGCAGCGGGTGCAGCTGGAAATGAAGGCGGGAAGCGACATGGATGTGCTGGAGCTTCGAGTGGTGGAGCTGTTGGATCATGTGATCACAGACTGCAGGTAAAACGGTTAAGATGATGCGAGAGATGAGGATGAAGCTATGCATGTGTCACTGTTACTCGGAGATTTTACGGATGCCGAAAATGTTGCGTTGGGACTCTCCAGTCAGGAGCTGCCCTCTCTCGAGCGCTGGCCGTGCGCCACGCCGCTGGACCGCTCGCTCCGACACATCCGCTCGCTGCACCTGCAGCAGATCATGACGGCGGCGTTGGCTCTCAAACACGGACCGGCCACGGAACTTTCCACGGTCATGGAGCAAGCAGAGGACTGGGCCAGCCGGCTGAGGAGCTTGGCTGAAGAGGTGCCTGCGTCAAGAAAGCTGGTCAAGACAAACATTTCCAGAGGAAAGCTAATCCTGTCCTTCTACAGCCCCAGAACAGCCTTCCTGACATCGTGATCTGGATGCTGCAGGGCGAGCGAAGGGTGGCGTACCACCGCATTCCGGCACACACCGTCCTCTACTCTGAGCGCCACGGCGGGAAACACTGCGGGCAGCTGCAGACCATCTTCCTCAAAGTGAGAAAAAAAAACGTACCTTTTCCCTAAACCAGTGTTTCCCAACCCTTTTTGTGTGATTGTTAAAAGAAATGAAAACAAAAAAAAAAGAAAACAAAAATGACACAAAAAGTGTAGACCCTGTCACCCGAGGATGGAAACAAAACATCGAGAGAGAAAAAACAAAGACTTGTTCTGGCTGTAATGAATGCCGAGGTGGGCAACATTTATCACAAACATCATCGTAAACAAGAAGGGTGGGATCGATTGGGAGAAGTGGCAGTAGAACAGGCCAAAATCTAGATATCGGGGGAAGTGGCAGGAGAACAGGCCAAAATCTAGATGTTGGGAGGTGGGGTGAGGCATACAAAGAGACAGTAAATTGTCCTTCATGTGACATTTAATCACATGAGCGCATCTGGAGGTTTGCGGTGACGTCTCTTGGCATCTCTTTTTGCCTTTGGCCTAATCTGACATGGCAAGGTAGCTTTATTTACATAGCACATTTCATACACAAGGTTAACTCAATTTGCTTCACATAGTTACAAAAGACATTGAAAAGAAGAGTAAAATAAATTAAAAGTAGTTGAGTAAAATTACTCGAATAATGTACACTGACTTGACTTACGTTGGCAACTTATTCGATTTGTGCACAGCATTATAGCCAAATGCTGATGCACCATCTTTCCTTTGAATCTGGGTTTTATGAGTTGACCCGAGTCTGCTGGCCTCCCAACATAAATTTTAAGCATTTAAGTGTTTTCAGGACAAAGGTTTTTCAGTGATTTAAAAAAAATAAAATTTATTGCAGCCATTCAGACCATATCAAATGTTATTTCTGGAAATGCCTGTACGTTCGACAATGTGAGGCCAAGTTTTTAACAACCCACACTAATATCCAATAACCTAACCTGCTGGTTTAGGCCAAATGAACCTTTTAGAGGAAATATAAGTCAATTTAAAAGTCCCACCGCTGACGTATAGCATATCATCTCTCATGGATTGACTATTGTCCAATCAAATTACCAAAATACATTATTTGTAGTAAATCTTTGCGTCACAGCACAGAGGTCAGGAATCATTGCTCTAACTGTAGAAGGTTACTCATCTGCCATATCGTCCCTGTGTGACAGTATCCACAAGGTGGCGTCGGAGAGGCCAAACTTCCTGGTCAGCTTCGGGTCAAAGTTTGGTTCGGACTGGCTGCCGACGACAAACACTTTAACCTCTACGCTGAGGGAAAGCTGTCCGTCTTCGCAGAAACCGTACGGTTCATCGCCTGCCTGATCACGTGTGCACCGGCCAGCTCAACTTGAAAACCCTCTTTTTCTCACCTGACAGTATGAGAATCAGACTCGGCTCGCCCTAGTGGGTAGCTGGGGAACTACGGGTCTTACTTGCCCCAAATTCAGTGACGTGACAGGAAGGGTAAAACTGCCCAAGGAGAGTTTCAAACCCTCTCCCGGCTGGACCTGGGCCGGGGACTGGTACATCAGTCCAGAGAGGACGTGAGTCATTCCGGCTCCAAGTACAACACACCAAAAAAACAAAAAACAAAAAATGTAATCATCTTATTTCAACCCCATGACAGACTGCTGTTTGATGCGGACGCTGGTCACATGACCTACACAGAGGAAGTCTTTGAAAACCAGATGCGGTTACCTGGTGGCCAGTGGATTGGCATGAACGAGGGATACACCGATGTGGTACGTGGTGCAGTGACTACTTGTACTTAAAAAAAAAATCAACTCTTGGGTCGCCAAACTCCTGTTTGCGAGGCAGAATGGGGAGAAAGCCGTGCCTAAAGATGATGTGGAGTGTCCTCCGGGCTGGGTTTGGGAGGAGCCGGAGTGGAGTGAGGACCTCAACCGGGGCGTGGATGATCACGGTGCGTCGATATCTGCTAAATATGGACAGCAAAGGTGCGTTTTGACGAGCCTCTTCTTTGCATGATGTGTGTACAGGTTGGGAGTACGGCATCACCATCCCACCGGACCGTCGGCCCAAGTCGTGGGTCCCCGCGGAGAAGATGTACCACACCAACCGGCGAAGGCGGTGGATGCGCATGAGAAGGCGGGACCAGCAGAAGATGGATGCGCTCAGAAAGGTAACTAATGACAAAATAACCCCTGGACATGACAGTGATGAAGACAATAAATGGATGGAAGTGGAGCCTTTTGTGGTTGCTATAACTAGAATTATCCACTAGGTGGCGGTGCAGCTGCACAAATGTACTTGGAACTTGCGTTCTGCTGCTGAGCGTGGCGAAGCACTCTGTACTTAAGTTGAAGTACAGATGTAAAAAAAAAAAGGGAACTGATAATAAAAGAACTGTTTGAACTCCTTGACTCAAGTAAAAATAAGTTCAAACATAAACTTTTCTACCCAAGTAAAAAAATGACATCTTACTGTTACTTATAATCAATATCTGTTCACTTTTTTAATACGTTGGAAAACATAATGAGCCTGTATTGACAAATAAGGAATACAGTGGTTGGGACCAAAAGTGAAAAACAAATGCTCACCTAAAGTCAAGAAATCAATTTAAGTACCGTAACAGAGTTGTGCTTGCTTACTTCCCACCTTTGCCTGCTACACTTTGCTTTTGAATCTTTGAAACCTTTTCCACCATTGTGCCTTCGCAGCAGCGTCCGGACGAGGCGGCATGGGAGGGCTGGGAGTATGCCTCGCTGTTCGGTTGGAGGTTCCACCTGAAGTCGAGAAAGACTGACAGCTTCCGCAGACGCAGGTGGAGGTGCCGCATGGAGCCCCTGGAGAAGACGGGCCCGGCGGCCATCTTTGCTCTGGAGTGCTCCCTGGTGAGCACGCGCCCTCTGAGAGCGAATCGTCAAACTTGCCTTTGAACCCTGCGCTTTGTGTTCCGTCTTGCTACCACAGAGCAGCATTGAAGACAAACATGACGACAAGTCCGTCACCACCACCTTTGGAGTCAACAGACCCACCATTTCCTGCTTCTTTGACCGTGAGTGTCCTCTCATCACTGTGTCTACTTCCTGATTAGTCTCCTCATGCCGTCGTCTATTTTTTTAGGGGGCACCCGCTACCACCTGCGCTGTTACTTGTATCAAGCCAGGGAGCTGATGGCCATGGACAAGGACAGCTTCTCAGGTATACTCCTGGCCACTCTCAGGCTAAACTGAGGTGGAAAACGTCCTGACCGGGGCCGCGGCTACTGCAACCCGCGCTTACACTTGCATAACTCCTTAGGGCTGTTTGTATTTCTGTTTACATGAGCTAATGGGCTATTTGGATAGCTCGCCATGAGTGGTCTATTTGTTAGTACTGTGTGTGTGTGTGTGTTTATATGTGTGTGTGTGCGCGCGTGTAACATTAGAAGAGTGCATAAAGAGGAAAGGAATGAAAGAAAGGCAGGACACAAGGATGCAAGGTCATTTCGGAGGTTAATTGAGCACTGGTGGGAAAAAGGCAACATAGCTTCAGTTGATTCCAGCGCTAACGGCTCCTCTGAGACTCTTCCCTCGGCTTGGAAAAACAAACAGCCGCGCACGTCACTGTACCTCTCTGTGAGCGCTTCGGGGTCACGCTGAAACCTCACGCTCCACTCGGGCCGCAAAAACGATGGTGCTTTTTTATTTTTTTTTTCTTTCATTTCAGACCCGTACGCCATCGTGTCCTTCCTCCATCAGTCCCAGAAGACGGTCACGGTGAGAAATACTCTCAATCCCACCTGGGACCAGACGCTCATCTTCTACGATGTGGAGATTTTCGGGGACCCTGAGGCCACAGTGGCCAGCCCCCCGCATGTGGTGGTGGAACTGTATGACCAGGACACATACGTGAGTTGTTGGGACACCGTTTGTTGACGAAAGGCATATACCCAGTTGAAAACGTGGCGCGTTCAACAACACGCCACAGGGAGCAGACGAGTTCATGGGTCGCTGCGTGTGCTCGCCTTCGCTGAGCCGCTCGCCCAGCCTGGCCTGGTTTCCCATCCGCCTCGCTGACAAAGACGCCGGGGAACTGTTGGCAGCTTTTGAGCTCATACGTCGGGAGAAGGTCGGTGGACATTTTTAGGATATTTTAAGTTTTTGTGGTGTTCATTAATAATGTCACTCCGCAGCCAGCAGTTCACCACGTCCCAGGACTTGAGGTGACTTCATTGTCTCTTTCTTCCGGCTTTGTTATTTGCTCTTCATGAGAATCTTGGTGTTGCTCTTTCCTTCTCAGGCTGACCTTGGGACTTCCAGCCACGTTCTGGATGAGGTAAGACCCAGCTTTGAATTGGTGCTACGGCCTTCCTTTTTTTTTTTTCTTTTCTCGGTGCTCTGGCTTCCTTCCACATTCGTCCATTCATGTCTGGATCTTGAAGTACTCAATATTGCCTGTCAGTTTGAATGTGAGTATGAATGTCGCAGCGTATCATTGAACAAAGTAATCGCAAAAAGTTTTGACACTTAAATAATGATTATCGGGGCGGCCCGGTAGTCCAGTGGTTAGCACGTCGGCTTCACAGTGCAGAGGTACCGGGTTCGATTCCAGCTCCGGCCTCCCTGTGTGGAGTTTGCATGTTCTCCCCGGGCCTGCGTGGGTTTTGTCCGGGTTGCTCCGGTTTCCTCCCACATTCCAAAAACATGCGTGGCAGGCTGATTGAACACTCTGAATTGTCCCTAGGTGTGAGTGTGTGTGCGAATGGTTGTTCGTTTCTGTGTGCCCTGCGATTGGCTGGCAACCGATTCAGGGTGTCCCCCGCCTACTGCCCGAAAACAGCTGGGATAGGCTCCAGCACCCCCTGCGACCCTAGCGAGGATCAAGCGGTTAGGAAGATGAATGAATAATGATTATCTTGTGTCAAGCTAGTCCCAAATGGAATTAACCAGTCAAGTGGAACCAAAAGTTGATCTCCCCCCATTCTCTTTGTGTATCCTTCAGTTGATGTTCCCGGGATTCCTGTGTGACGGCGCGCAGACATGGGTACGCCAACAGAACGCCACTGTCACGTCTGCCGACTGAAATCACTCTAAAACTGCCGCCTTTCGTCAGCCCGAGGAGTCGGACCTTCCATGCCTACCCCCTCAGAGGGAGCCCAATGTCTTCGCGGTGCCTCAGGGGATCAAACCTGTTCTCCAGAGAACAGCCATCGAGGAACGGCTAAGTGTTTTTTACCTGCAAATTGGTTTCAATAGAGATGCTTAAAAGGAAATTTAAGTTGAAGACTTTTGCGTCCAAAGAGGCAAAACGGGGTTGGGTAACACGGATCAAATGTTACATAAGCAATAAGATACCCTCTTGTGTGTAGGTATTGGCATGGGGCGTTCGCAACCTGAAGAGCTTCCAATTGGCCAGCGTCACCTCTCCTAGCCTGCAGGTGGAGTGTGGCGGCACCACGGTCCAAAGCTGCGTCATCCGCAGCGTGAAGAAGAAGGCCAACTTTGATGTCAACACCCTCTTCCTCGACGTGGTGAGCGGCAAACGTCGGTCGCGGACCGACCTTTCTCCCTTTTGCCTTTGCATCGCACCTTTGGAAAAGCCGCGGCGAAATGTGGAAACGTTGCACACTTTTTTCCAACTGCAGCCCCGATCGGTGTTGTCTTATTGTGGCGGCGCGCGCTGGCGGATGGAAACATTCTCATCATTTTCCCCTAAACACTCGTCAGGGTGCTGCAGTGTGACACTCGCAGCCCCGCGCTGGAAACGTTCACATATTTTCCACTTCAATCAGTCCCGCTATTGTATGTCGATTCATCCTGCGCTCAGGTAAACAAGCAGGGTGACTAAAACAGTGGTCATTTCCTCCCGATTAAGTCTCTCGGTGTGTCATCTCAGTCTGAGCCATTCTAGTTGAAAACAAAACCATGATTCTGATGTATGAATATCAACTGGTTAATTAGAGCTTCGAACAACTACTGGAAGAGTATTTATTGTTGAGACATTATTTTGGGTGAATTTATCATCCAGGCGGCCCGGTGATCCAGTGGTTAGCGCGTCAGCTTCACAATGCGGAGGTCGTGGGTTCGATTCCGGCTCCGGCCTCCATGTGTGGAGTTTGCATGTTCTCCCCCGGCCTGAGTGGGTTTTCTCCGGGTACTCCGGTTTCCCAAATCATGCATGGCAGGCTGATTGAACACTCCAGATTGTCCCTAGGTGTGAGTGTGAGCGTGGATGGTTGTTCGTCTCTGTGTGCCCTGCGATTGGCTGGCAACCGGTTCAGGGTGTCCCCCGCCTACTGCCCGAAGACGGCTGGGATAGGTTGTGAGGATAAAGCGGTTAAGAAATTCATCATCATTTTTGGGACAGGTGAAGCAAAAAATTGGCTAATTTTGCACAGCGGTTGGGAATCGCTGACTTTGGGTTCTTCGTCGTCACAGAGACTCCCCCAGGAGGAGCTCTACATGCCCCCCCTCGTGATCAAGGTCATCGACAACCGCCAGTTTGGCAGGAAGCCCGTAGTGGGCCAATGCACCATCCGTTCCCTGGAGGAGTACCGCTGCTCCCCCGGGGAAGACGAGGAGGAGGTTGAGCAGAGAGACCAGGCGGAGGCGGACGAAAGTCGAGGTGAGGAGACGGCCGGGGATTGTGATCCCACGGCGTCGTGAACACCTCTGCCGCGTGTGCTTGCTTAGGTCCGATGCCCCGCGTGGTCAGCGGCGACGCCTTCATCACCGTGGATGACGAGGAGCCGCTCATCCCACCCCAGGTTGCCTCACTCACAAATACGCCATCTTGAATCCAACAAAAGCTGCAAGCAAACTAATTCCTTCCTGCCCTTGTCTATGAAAATACTTTTATTTTTTTGGCCCTAATCACACTTAGCACTTTTGATATGAACTAAAAACAACAAAACGGGTTTCACTAATATGCATTAACATGTACCCGCTGAGCTCCAAACATGACATGGGATTTTTACTTTGAAATTCTTCATTGACACAACATGCACAGCAAAATAATAATTTGAGAGGTTGTTATCACTCCAATGAAGTCTGGGTAAGCAAATGCAAATGCAGGGCACCGTCCCCTTTTTACAGAAAATGTGCTCAATTTGCTCACCCAGATTATACATTGGTGCATTATGCTGACAGTGAAGCCACAAATGAGTACTTCATGCATACCTTGTATCTAATTTGTGGCCTCAAATAAGCATTTTGTGGGCATGTTACATCTCTAATGTGGCCAAAATTACAGAATCTTTTCCTCCCCATGTCATTTCTTTGCTTCGTATGCACCCAATGCGCTATGCCACTGAACTTTTGTGTGTGTGTGTGTCTGTAGCTTGCAGACGGAGCCAGTTCCGCTATTATTAACCTCTCCGCCTCTAGCTGCAGCCTCCATGTGGGTAACAACCTTGGATCTCACCACCTCCTTGATTCATGCAGACACGTATGGCATAAATACACGCAATTCTGCAAAGAGCAGTGGTAACAATCACACCGTCTGTTGAGTCCGAACTCAACTCTAAATGTTAGTCTGGCCAATGTAAGATCAGTGGCATATTTGTCACATTCTAAAAAATCAGTTTTACCCCGAAGGAAAAAGCTCATTTGAGTGAATGAGAGAGAGAAAAAAGTCATCTTTCAATTTAAAACTGTGCAGCTCATTCAGCATAGTCTGTAAAGAATTTTTATTTTCCTCAAATTCCCACATCTTCAATATTGCACATTTTGGGGAAGAAATTTCTGCATCGCAATGAAATGGAAAACATATATTTATACCTTGTTTCAAATTTGATCACACTCCAAAACATACGTGACCTTCTGCAGACTAGAATAAAACTTCACTCAAGCAATTGTTGCTTCCCAAGCGCTTGATCAATGATTTTCAAGCGTCCAAATACGAGGGTAGATTTTAAAGGCGGCCTGGTCATTCCATGACATCATATCAAAGAATCTTGGGGAAATTCCATTTGCGTTGCCGCTCGCAACGCGCACCAAACTCGAATAGATTGCATTCGCCGAGGCATTTTAACTGTCTGTATGGCAAAAATGTCACAAAACGTGGCGTACGGTTGCACCAACAACTCTGGGAGAAGCTCGAAATGCTCTAAAAGGGATGCTGGTATAAAACACACGGTGTTTGTTGAGAGGTGTATAAAGCACACGCTGAGAGTAACTGTGGCAACGTAAGATGGCTGCCCTATGGCGAGAGGTGACTTGCAGTCCAGGTTGTTCTATACATCCGTGGTGCCGGTCCATTCTCGCCTACAGCTGCGCCCGGAGAAAATGGCCACCGCTGAATATGGGGAGTCGACTCTGTCATTTCGGTTCGGCCCTCAATTAAAAATTCTTCAATTTTTATCGAATTCCGTGTCGGCTCTTCGGGATTCGCATGCACTTTCACGACAAGAGGACAAAAAGAAGTGAGCTCGCTGCTAACGAGAGGTCGGCCCGTCGGAATGTTTTTTTTTTTTTTTAATTGATGGCGTTTATTTTCAGTGCGACACTGATGGATCGCAGCGCTTGCGCCGAGATGAGGACGGAGGATGGAAGGAGATGAAACACGACACTTCTTACTTTGCGCTCTTGCGGTCGCAGCTCGGCAAAAGACGCGGCGTTCGCAAAGCGAGGCCTTTGCAAAGCACCGCGCGGTGCGGTTACACGCGAAATCGGATTCCCCCCCCCCGCATTTGAGCGCGGAGACCATGCTCCTCGTAACATTCTTCCATTTTATTTATCCAAGCCAGGTCAATTAGAAGACTTAGCATGACCCGGACCAGACTACACACCCTCACGCTCACGTTGCATGTGCAAGTACACATCCTGGCCTGTCGTGCCCCCCCCCCCCCCCCCCTTGCTCACCAGTAATTGGGGGTGATTTCTTTCTCTCTAAACAGAGATATTTGTTTTATTAAGGGTCCGATATTGAAGCCAGTCAAATTAAAGGCTTGGCTTTCTGTCTGGCTGCAGCCAAAGTCAACAGTGCTGCTACACTGTCGATCCTTTGCACCGCAGACAGTGAGCAAAGAGCGGCTTAAAGGAGGGACAAAGTCAATAAAGCAGAAGCACGACGTTAAAAAGGGAGCAGAAAGAGGGAGGACTAATAAGTCATGGCAGCCGTTAAAAAAAAAGAAAAAAAAGCAGAGACTCTCATGGGCTCCCGCTGCTGCTTCTTCTTTCATGGCCTCGATCATGTGTCATGTGATGATGATGATGATGATGATGATGATGAGCAGATTACCCATCCTCTCATATTTTCTTTTGGCCTTGGAAGCGTTTCAGAGTCTCGTCTGTCGGCGACGTCACCGCCGACACCCCTTTCGATACCTTCAAGATATGTTCCATATTTCCAATACTGGCAAGCGCGTCTTGCCGCTTGGTCGATGTTTAAAAACGCCACGTGCTGCCCATTCCGTGCCACGCCGGCGCTTTCGGAAAAATGAAAAGAGCCGTCGTGCTTATGCGTGAGTGTGGGGGAAACGGGCGAGAGGGTATCCTACGCTGAGCCCACCTCGCCATGAGAGAGCCCTCTTGTTCAACATCTGAGCGCCCACACAAAGGAAAAAGTGGCGCATGAGCATTTTTAGCGGTCCTCAGAGGGTTGAAGGTTGGCGGGCGACACGAGGGTCAAAGTCCAATGTGTGTGTGCCGCTTTGTAGTCGCCGCTTCCGCACTTTTTGACTGTGAGAAAAATTGCCCAAAAGCGAAAGTGAGATGACTTTTAGTCAACTTGACGACGCTCACGCTCTCATACAGGGAAAACGAGTCTCCATAAAGGGGGTGGGGATGGGGGGGCGACATAAAAAGCGTACGGCCCGCATCCAAACCGCAGAAAGCCGTCACTCAACATTTGTAGAGAATGGAAGACGGCGAGCGCGGCCTCACATGACTCATGGCAGCCGCGCTCGCACTTTACAAGATTTACTTTCACGCCAGCGCACATTCCAGAACAAAGAGACTTCTTGTTTTCTCCAAGAGCAAACTCTTCATGTGGTTTGAGGAGAAAGTCGGAGAAATGTGTTAACAAGCGACTTAAAACGTGTTTAATCTTCTACTTTGAGAGCGCTACGACATCTCCGGAGGCGCCGCTTCCTTTGATTTATCGATCGATTCTGGGGTCAGGTGCACGATTGGCCGTGAGTGAGCATTTTTCCGCAGCTGACCTCTGATTTGTGCCCCCCACACCAGGAAGAAGAGTTGATGGACTGGTGGAGCAAGTTATACGCTTCCACAGGAGAGACGGGCAAGTGCGGGACGTATCTGGAGCGAGGCTCGGACACCCTGCAGGTCCTTCGCCGAGCATCCAGCTATCGGCTCTCACGTCGTTTTTTTTTTTTTTTTTCCCGCTTTCAATATGGCTCTGGTCCTCAGGTCTACGACAGGGAGTTGGAGAAGGTCGAGGCGTTTGAGGGTCTGGCGGATTTCTGTCAAACCTTCAAGCTGCGCCGAGGTAAGACGCAGGCGGAAGGCGAAGATCCTTCGGCGGTGGGCGAGTTCAAGGTGAATTTCCCGTCGGCCGACGATGACGCAACGGCGTCGTCGTGGACTTTAAAATCCTCCTCGCCACTGTCGAGCAGGGTATGTTTAAGATCTACGCACTGCCAGACGACCCCTTGGCCCCCCCGCCGCCCCGAAAGTTCAAGAAGCTTCCTCCCAACGGCGTGGAAGACTGTTTGGTCCGAGTTTACGTGGTCCAGGCTCGAGGGCTTCAGCCAAAAGATGCCAATGGCAAGGTATGAGACTCTGGCGGAAGAAAAAAAAAATGGATGCATATGTCTTGTCTTTGTGGAGTTTGCATGTTCTCCCCGGGCCTGCGTGGGTTTTCTCCGGGTGCTCCGGTTTCCTCCCACATTCCAAAAACATGCGTGGCAGGCTGATTGAACACTTTAAATTGTCCCTAGGTGTGAGTGTGAGTGCGAATGGTTGTTCGTCTCTGTGTGCCCTGCGATTGGCTGGCAACCGATTCAGGGTGTCCCCCGCCTACTGCCCGAAGACAGCTGGGATAGGCTCCAGCACCCCCCGCGACCCTAGCGAGGATCAAGCGGCTCGGAAGATGAATGAATGAATGAATGTCTTGTCTTTGCGTCTTGTTGTTTGGTAGTGTGACCCCTACGTGAAAATCACACTCGGAAAGAAGACCATCAATGACCAGGAAAACTACATCCCCTGCACTCTGGAGCCCGTCTTTGGAAAGTAGGCGCAATTTTAACGTGTGACGACGTGACACTTGATCTGGCGCGCCCATCAGCAACGCCGCCGCCGCCGGGCCTGTTTTCACTCGCCCCCGTCCGTCCGTCCCTTGTGCAGGATGTTCGAGCTCAGCTGTTCCCTCCCCCAGGAGAAGGACCTGCGCGTGGCGCTGTATGACCACGACGTGCTGACCAAAGACGAGAAGATAGGCGAGACGGTCATTGACTTGGAGAACCGCTTCCTGTCCAAATACGGCGCCGGCTGCGGTCTGCCGCAGTCGTACTGCCTGTGGGTGTTTTAACCCGACTGTACGCCGCCAGTCTCATTGATCACGTGCACCCCTCTTCACCCGCCTCCCCCCCCCACCCCCTCTCGTGTCGGCTGTTAGCTCGGGCGTGAACCGGTGGCGGGACCAGCTAACGCCCAGACAGCTGCTGTTGGGACTGTGTGAGCGACAGAACCTGCGGAAGCCCGTCTACCACAAGGACACGGTCCTGTTCAGAGGGGTGCAGTACACCAACGCCCATCTCGGTGGGACTCCATTTATGCCTCCAGTGTTACAAATTGAACCGTGTCCTTCGAGCATGTGGAATGCTTTGACCTGTTTTCTAAATTGTGTCTGGGCTTGATTTTTTATTTTATTCTATTCAATTCAATTCAATTCAATTCAATTCAATTCAATTCATCCATCCATCCATCCATCCATCCATCCATCCATCCATCCATCCATCCATCCATCCCTCCCTCCCTCCCTCCATCCATCCATCCATCCATCCATCCATCCATCCATCCATCCATCCATCCATCCATCCCTCCCTCCCTCCCTCCCTCCCTCCCTCCCTCCCTCCCTATCTATCTATCTATCTATCTATCTATCTATCTATCTATCTATCTATCTATCTATCTATCTATCTATCTATCTATCTATCTATCTATCTATCTATCTATCTATCTATCTATCTATCTATCTATCTATCTATCTATCTATCTATCTATCTATCTATCTATCTATCTATCTATCTATCTATCTATCTATCTATCTATCTATCTATCTATCTATCTATCTATCTATCTATCTATCTATCTATCTATCTATCTATCTATCTATCTATCTATCTATCCCGCTCTCTCGCTCTCTCTCTTTCTCTCTTTCTCTCTCTTTCTCTCTCTTTCTCTCTCTTTCTCTCTCTTTCTCTCTCTTTCTCTCTCTCTCTCTCTCTTTCTCTATCTATCTATCCATCTATCTATTCATTAGTGGGCGAAAACACGTGCCAACGACACCTGGGCCCCATCGAGGAACGTCTCTCGCTCCACATCCTGAGGCAAATGGGTCTGGTGCCGGAACACGTGGAGACCCGAGCTCTGTACAACCCGCTGCAGCCCGACATCGAGCAGGTAAAATTCCCCTCGTTCCGCTTTGCATTTGCGTCTCCTCCTCACTTCCGATTGGCTCGTTTGGCTCGCAGGGACGTCTGATGATGTGGGTGGACCTGTTCCCCAAGTCTCTGGGACCAGCTGGACCCCCATTCAACATCACGCCACGCAAGGCCAAGAAGTAAGAACTCGCACAAAACCAAGTTATTGATTCCGGTTCACGTTTGGCTTACTGAGCCAAGGTACAGGAAGTGAAACCTCAAGTTATGAACTTGGTTTCGTTAGCTTGTTTGTAACCTGAAACGTGTATGCATCGATGCAATGTTTCCTTTTGAAATGAATTGAAATGCAAGTCATCTTTTCCTACCCCCCCCCCCCCAAAACAAAGTTATTTATTTATTTATTTATTTATTTATTAAAGGGATGTCTGGCTAAAAAAATAAATAGAATGCAATCCAAAAAACCCCCCCAAAAAAGGTGAAAACATACTTTTCTAAATGAATAAAACACTTCAAAAATATTTTCCAGAATAATGTGGGGATTTTTTTTTCCAAGTCTGTTTCTTTTCTAAACAGATGCTACATTTCAATAAATAACATAGACATTGTAAATGTCTTTAAAAAAAACCCGGTAGCCCAGTTTTTAGCACGTCGGCTTCACAGTGCAGAGGTGCCGGGTTCGATTCCAGCTGCGGCCTCCCTGTGTGGAGTTTGCATGTTCTCCCTGTGCCTGCGTGGGTTTTCTCCGGGTGCTCCGGTTTCCTCCCACATTCCAAAAACATGCGTGGCAGGCTGATTGAACACTCTAGATTGTCCCTAGGTGTGAATGTGAGTGCGAATGGTTGTTCGTTTCTGTCTGCCCTGCGATTGGCTGGCAACCGATTCAGGGTGTCCCCCGCCTACTGCCCGAAGAAAGCTGGGATAGGCTCCAGCACCCCCCGCGACCCTAGTGAGGATCAAGCGGCTCGGAAGATGAATGAATGAATACATGATTTTTGGAATTCTTGCATAACGTCATTCACGAAATGCTCTGATTGGACAATCAAGGATGCGCAGACGGAACTTGTACTGACCTGCCGTTGACGCTGCGGAGGGAGACAACAAGTTTTCAGCTGTGCGTAAATCACATTGCCACCGATGGTTACGCAGCTCGGGAAGAAGCGCAGTCGAATGCTACTTCGGCACACACGGATGCTAAAATATCATTTCCTGCGAGGTGCACTGTGCTAATCGATAGACTTGCAGGTTCTTGCTGCGCTGCATCATCTGGAACACCAGCGACGTCATCCTCGACGACGTCAGCATCAGCGGGGAGAAAATGAGCGACATCTACGTGAAAGGGTCGGTCGCCAACGATGACATCATCAAAGGTAGCCCTTGTTGACCTTTTGCCGCCCGCGTCCTTTCCCTCAGCTGGCTGGACGGTCACGAGCACAACAAGCAGAAGACGGACGTCCACTACCGCTCGCTGGACGGCGAAGCAAACTTCAACTACCGTTTCGTCTTTCCTTTCCTCTACTTGCCCGCCGAGCGGCTGTGCGTTGTCGACAAAAAGGTGAGAAGGAGGAGGAGGACAGGAAGTGCTCGTCAGTGGAATTATTGCGGTCAACTTTGGTCTGGACACGCTTGTCTCCTACATCTGTAGGACCATTTCTGGAATCTGGGAAAAGCCGAAACTAAACTTGCTCCCAGACTGACCATTCAGGTGTGGGACAATGACAAGTTCTCCTTCGACGACTACCTTGGTATTTAAACACTGTCATGAGTGTGTGTGTGTGTGTGTGTGTGCGTGTGTGTGTGTGTGTGTGTGTGTGTGTGTGTGTGTGTGTGTGCGTTTGTATTCATGACATCTCAGGACAATTTTATGATAACACACATTCCTGGCGTCCTGAAAATGCACCAAAACATGCGCGTGTGTGTGTGTGTGTGTGTTTGTATTCATGACATCTCAGGACAATTTTATGATAACACACCTTCCTGACGTCCTGAAAATGCACCAAAACACGTATGTGTGTATGTGTGTATATGTGTGTGTGTGTGTGTGTGTGTGTGTGTGAGCGTGCGTCACTGTCTGCCAGGAATTGAACCTACAACCTGCAATGACGTACACGCACTCCCTTCCCGAGCTGCTGGCGCCTCACTAAACGCTTCCTGGAAAGGAGGCCGTTATTCCCAGACTGCTACCTATTAAAGCACCTTAGAAAAACGTTGAACTCACGCCGGGTGACATTGAGATGGTTTTCGCTAATTTTTGGCCCGCGCGTCGGCGCTAAATGTAGGTCGCAGTCACATGCGATAACCTCGGTCGTGCTTCTCTTTTCCACCGCGCTGGCAACTTGCGCCGCTCCCGGCCTGAGCTGTCAAAATTCCGCCTTTCTTCAACCCCGAGGCCAAGCCAGCCGGCTCCGCGCTGGCGAAGAACCGGCCGCTCGGCTCGTCTGTTCTTTCTTTGAGCGAGATGCGAGGATGAGGAGAGCGAGAGGAGGAAGATGAGGAATCCAGATTGTGATCTGTCACCATGTCGGTGCGCCGCGGCGTTTCCTGTCGCTCAGGTTTACTCGGCGCGGCGGCGTGGCCACCTCAAAGCATTTCTTCCATTCCTCCCTGTCTTCAGCTCATCAGCGCGACCGCTGCCTTTCTTCGTGCGCCCGCTCAGTGTGAGGGTCAGACATTTTCCTACTCTCGAATACTCGGCAACCCTGGAAAAACGCTTCCAGTGGACGCGTCGTCTCGCTCCAGTCGTTCATCACGCCGCAATGCCTCCATATTTAACGTCAACCCTGATCAAACTGCACTAACGTTCACCTCGGGATCCCTCAAAGGTCCGTAAATACGGAAAAAGGGGCTGACGCTGATCTCATTTTCCTTCATAATCCATAAAATCATCAGAAACAGCTTTGACCTTTCAAGGGAGACACATTTCCAAGTCGGGATGCATTAAACATCACGCCGCTCGCCGGCCATCTTGGAAATTCCTGTGGCGAGCGAGTGAGCGACTCCACGATGGTCTTTGGCTTTTATTACCACCTGAAAACATCTCAACAATCCGAGCTCTTCTGTCCAAACAAGACACAGAAAAGCATGCGTTCGTTCATCTGCAGTACCTTGAACTCTCGAAATGAACGCTTTGAATGATCTTTTCTTTCAACCTGATTTTTTTTTTTTAACTCGTTCGGTACCAGCCAATTCTGGACCAAGTCCGAAAAGACGTTTAAAAACGTCTTTGGGAGTGAATGAGTTAAATGACGATTTTATCTTTAGCACTTTCATCTTTTCATCAATCCCCCCCCCCCCAAGAATTTCTTTGCCCCTCCCCCCAGAATTTCTTTGTCTTTGTAAAGCAGTATGGATTCGCCCATTGTATGAATGGGTGCTGTACACATCACATCAACTTGCCTTGCCTTTCAGGTCACTTGGTGATGGACCTGAACCGCATGATACGTCCCGCCAAGTCGCCGGAAAAGTGCGACCTTCGTCTGCTGGAGCAGCCAGCCGAGCCGCGCTCGTCTCTCTTCGAGCAGAAGACCGTCAAGGGCTGGTGGCCCTGCGTCCGCGACCAGGACGGACAGAAACTCCTCGCTGTGAGCCAATCACCGCGCAAACCGCAACCAGCCTCATGCGTGGCAAATATCGTATCGATAAGAGCGATATTATCGTCACGATACTGAATTTGCATGATTGACAGGTCGATGTATATTCGTGCCGTGTTGTGACATGTTTGTGACGTGTGGTGGCGCCGTAGGGGAAGGTGGAGATGTCTCTGGAGATCGTGACGGAGCAAGAAGACGAGGAGAGGCCAGCCGGGCTCGGCCGAGACGAGCCCAACGTGAACCCTCACCTGGAAGAACCTCGGTGAGCGCATACAGAAAAAAAAAAAAAAGAAAGACAAAAAAAATTGTGAAATGAGGACCCCGTTTTCATTGACATGAAATGATTTGCCGTCGGTCCGCTCAGGCGTCCCGAGACCTCCTTCCTGTGGTTCTCGTCCCCCTTCAAGACGATGCGGTTCATCCTGTGGAGGCGCTTCAAGTGGTTCATCGTCCTCTTCCTCGTCCTATTCCTCATCCTCCTCTTCCTTGGTGTCTTCCTCTACTCCTTCCCGGCAAGTTTACGACTGTTTTCCTGAATCAGTCACTCATTCCGAACTCGCTATTTTAGGATTTTTAGATCGTAGGTCGTTCACTCAAATGTCGGCTCATAATCCTAAATAGTGATTCGGGAGTAGGCAATGAATGAATGAAACGCAGTGAATGGTTTCGGAATCATTCACTCATTGCCTTCTTGCGAATTACTTTACAGGGATTCTGACATTGCAGACTATTTACAGTGGCTAGCCCACAACCGGTAATAACAAAATTCAACAGTATGTAAAGATCCTGATTGTAAAGTGCCCTTGAGTGTTTTGAAAGGCACTGAGCAATAAAAGGTATTATTATTATTATTATTATTAAAAGATAAATTCATCGCAACTTTTTTCTGCTGTGCACGACTTGACCACTGGCGGCAGTATAGTAGCCATGCAGACAAAAGAAGAAGAGTTAGACTCAACCAGTGTTAAGTGACTCAGTAATGTGTGCTAATATTACCCTATTTTACGGAACATTTTCGGTGCTCCAAATTATTAGGCGCAATATCAATGAACATTTTTATTTAAAATAAAAATAATAAATAAAGGGCGGCCCGGTAGTCCAGTGGTTAGCACGTGGGCTTCACAGTGCAGAGGTACCGGGTTCGATTCCAGCTCCGGCCTCCCTGTGTGGAGTTTGCATGTTCTCCCCGGGCCTGCGTGGGTTTTCTCCGGGTGCTCCGGTTTCCTCCCACATTCCAAAAATATGCATGGCAGGCTGATTGAACACTCTAAATTGTCCCTAGGTGTGAGTGTGAGTGCGAATGGTTGTTCGATTCTTTGTGCCCTGCGATTGGCTGGCAACCGATTCAGGGTGTCCCCCGCCTACTGCCCGAAGAAAGCTGGGATAGGCTCCAGCACCCCCCGCGACCCTAGTGAGGATCAAGCGGCTCGGAAGATGAATGAATGAATAATAAATAAAGAATCCCTATGATCCCAACTCAAATGCTGAATGCTATCTTGGTTCAACAGCTGTCAAATAGTCAATGCACTCGCCACAATTCTACCTTTTTTTTTGCTCGATCCCGGCAGCTCGTAGTCCGAGTTCCTGTATGATGAAAACATAAGACGCCTGCTCGCGATTAAATGCGGATGTTTCTGACATTTAAGAAGGCAATCTGAAAAGTGACATTCATCCATGCGTAGATCGCACCGCGTTACAAGGCACTTTGTCGATTTTTGAAAAAAACTACAAGGACTTTACGTGTGCCATACGGTCAGAAAAATAGTTTTTTTTTTTCGAGGATAAAGAATATATGCCAGTTAGTATAATGTTATGTTATGAAACTGAAAAATGTCATTGGAAATTATTCCACCCCTACTCACTAAATATTCAAACAGAATGACAAAATGGCAGCATACTTTCTTAGGTACGCGCGGGAGTGATTCCAAACCGCCTTTAGGTAGTCAAATTGTCTCTTTGTCTCCTTTGTCCTGATCCGTAGAACTACGCAGCCATGCGGATGGTGGGCCCGTTTGGACCGGGCCGGGTAGCCGAGTGACCCCGACGAGAATTCTCCCATCAGAAGCGCGGGCTCATCTCTCTTTCCGTTTCATGCGCTCCTCTCATGTGCACTCACGCAGAGAGGCAAGCCAGCAGAAGCTGAACGGCTGCCACGGAATCGGAGATGGATTCTGATGTTGCGAGCGCCTGCTGCGACGCCTCCGACTCGTTTCGCTGCGGCGAGGAGAAAAAGTTCCAAACAGGCTCGTTATTCTCTTTGAACGCCAGTCGTGAGCGCCGCGGCGTTCATGCGGAATTGTCAGATCTTCGTTTCCTCTTCCTTCTTTTGCCTTCACACGCTTCTTTTTCTCTTCTTCGTCGCTCCCGTCATCATCAGCAGCAGCAAAGGTGGATCAAGCCACTGATGGAAAAGTTAGTCTGTGAACTCAACCCCGAGTGGAAAAGTTGACTTAAGTCGGCCCGCCGGCAATGAGAGAGTGAGCCGTGTAAACAAAAGTCCCATTGAGTGCTCAAACATTGGAAAGAGTTTTGGTCCCGCGTCCACGTCCAAACCCGGTGCCGCTTGTTGGATCTGCCCTCTCGCTGCTTCCTCTTCCTTTCCCGCGCTTCCGTTTCACCGTACTCATCTGCTTCATTTACGCAAACTTATCTCACGTGCCTTGAGGCTGCTTGAAGCTTCATGAAACACACCGCTCACGTAAAAAATTGCAGATATTGGGTTGTAATCTTTACACATACGATTAATTTGACCTTCTGTAAACTTTTGAATGTGCTTGTTGAACTGTCAAAATGTCTTGTCAAAGTTGACACGGGAGAGACTGGTGTTGTTAAGAACCCCTGCTAAATTTGAATAATTATTTTTTTTTTTTTAAATCACAAAGCACGGTGGGCGGCCCGGTAGTCCAGTGGTTAGCACGTCGGCTTCACAGTGCAGAGGTACCGGGTTCGATTCCAGCTCCGGCCTCCCTGTGTGGAGTTTGCATGTTCTCCCCGGGCCTGCGTGGGTTTTCTCCGGGTGCTCCGGTTTCCTCCCACATTCCAAAAAAACATGCGTGGCAGGCTGATTGAACACTCTAAATTGTCCCTAGGTGTGTGTGTGAGCGTGGATGGTTGTTCGTCTCTGTGTGCCCTGCGATTGGCTGGCAACCGATTCTGGGTGTCCCCCGCCTACTGCCCGGAGACAGCTGGGATGGGCTCCAGCACCCCCCGCCACCCTAGTGAGGATCAAGCGGTTAGGAAGATGAATGAATGAACAAAGCACGGTTGCTGGAATGTATCCTACCAGGTCATCGCGTGGCTTTTCCACGACATGACAACGAGGCGTTCTAAAGCTGCAACGCCAGCCCGAAGCCTCAGTCCACATGCTGGCTGCCAAAAATGACCCCCTTCTCGCTCTTCCAACGCTTTCTGCGTGGCGTGTTTCACTCATGGCTGACAACGAGGCACTCTAAACTCGCCACCCCAGCACACTGAATGCTCTCTCTGAATTCACCAAACGCCGTCTTTAATGACTAGTTCTGGTTGAACCAGGAAATGTCTTTGGTCCATTTTTGGATCAAACACCTGTTGTGAATGTTGTCATTCAATAAGTTGTGCAAAAAGTAGTGAAACGTTAAAGAGTTGGAAGTTGGCCAGATGAAGTTCATCTACATCAGGGGTGTCCAAACTTTTTGCCAAGGGGGCCAGATTTTATGTGTTAAAATGTCGGGGGGCCGACCTTGGCTGACATTCTTTACATTGAACAACAATATTGTTCAACAAATTTTAGTAAGCCAGTCTGTTTCACATTTCCATTTTTATTTTAATTTCAACAATCTTGAAACAGAATTTCTTTTGGTTGTATCACCATGACTTTTCAATAGTCACAAAACCTTTGACTCGAACAACAGGGAAATGAACAAGCAATACACATATCCAAGGATCATTTGAAATATGACATATCAGTCAATATAAACACGGAGTGATGTCTTGTTAACTCGTGAGTGATGTCTCGTAGAGTGCTACTGCCCTCTAGTGTCTAAATGCTATTACTCATTTAGTGAATGCTATTACTCATTTAGCCACTAGAGGGAAGCAGTACTCTATGAAACATCACTCACCAGTCTACGAGACCTCAGTCAATGCAACACGTGTTCCATTGCGCCCAACCTGCGGGCCAGACGGCACTGATTTTATGACAGGGGCTGAGGGCCGGATGAAATTCGACCGCGGGCCGGATTTGGCCCGCGGGCCGCACTTTGGACATACCTGATCTACATCGATTATCGTGAATTGTTTGTCCGCAGCCCAGTAGCCCGAACATTTTGTGCATAGTCTGTCTCCGTGGCAACATGGAGGGACACGCCCTCAATGTTTTTGTTTTAGCTCTATTATCAATAAAGGTTGACTTGACAGCACTGGCTCCTGTTCTGACCTGACCTACCTGTGAACTCCCCGACAAACTCTCGGGAGTGATTTGTGTCCGGGGGCTCCCAGCGCTCCAAATGAGCCTTCCCGCCTCGCCTTTCCTCTCCATGCCTGGCGCTACCGCATCCGGCCTCATCCTCGGCCGCTCGCCTCGTCCTTGTCTCGTCTTGGGTTTCGCCCTCGTCCTCGGGGCGTTGTTATGGTCATCGTGAACTGCAGGTGAACCGCCGACCGCAGTTTGTGTGCGTGTGTGTTGCGCGGTGTGGGTGGGCTGCGGTGGGGATCTGTCTTCGCTCCTCCGGCTCCCATTTTTGTCGACCTTCACCCGCTTCCTCCTCCTTCTTCCCAATGTCGCCTCTCCTCCTCCTCGTCCTCCTCGTTTTTGTCTTCTCACCTAAGAACTTGCATGTTTTCAATTCCTTTTCCACTGCCCACCAAAGTTTTTGCCCCATCTGTGAAAGGTGCCCGCATGGTATTTGAAGCTGAGCCGTGTTTCACTTTTAGGGGCCTCGCTCATTTTTATCTTGAACATTATCTACTTGTCTGTTACACAAATTTGCCTTCAAAGTGATTTTGCATTAAGCGTTTAACAAAACGGCCTTACTCAGTTATATCCAACTTTACTATTTTCTCTTAAAAAAAATCTTGAGGCGCGACATATTATCATGCAGCTCCTTGGTAGGGAAGAAGAGGTTCAAATAACAGTTCAAGTGTCCAAGATCGATTTGTTCCTAATCGATTTTTCGCTTTAAATTGGTTAATAATGCATCGAGACCAATGGTAACGATTTATGTAAGAAAAAAAAAAGAGTCGTGACCGAAAGAACGAGATCCCGGATACAAGCGGCCGAAATGAGTTTTCTCCGCAGGGTGTCCGGGCTCGCCCTTAGAGATAAGGTGAGAAGCTCGGTCATCCGGGAGGGGCTCAGAGTCGAGCCGCTTCTCCTCCACATCGAGAGGAGCCAGATGAGGTGGCTTGGGCATCTGATTCGGATGCCTCCTGAGCGCCTCCCTGGTGAGGTGTTCCGGGCATGTCCCACCGGGAGGAGACCCCGGGGAAGACCCAGGACACGCTGGAGAGACTATGTCACCCAGCTGGCCTGGGAACGTCTCGGGATCCCCCGGGGAGAGCTGGACGAAGTAGCTAGGGAGAGGGAAGTCTGGGCTTCCCTGCTAAAGCTGTTGCCCCCGCGACCCGGCCCCGGATAAGCGGTAGATGATGGATGGATGGATGGAAAAAAAAGAGAGTGCGATGTCCAGTATTCTTGGATAGTACACTTTGTTTTGTTTTAAGCATAAAGATGGCCACAGAGTTGGTTAAACTCTTTTTAAAACTTTTTTTTTTCATTCATCTCTCCGTTTGCAAATTTCCCCGTTGTAGGTATGTTGGGAACATACCCCCCCTCTCCCAATGATCATTAGCCATAGCTCTGATTAAAAAAAAAAATAATAGTGTTGGTGTCCCTCTGGGTTGCGTTTTAGGAACCTTAAACATCCAAATCATCCGCCCATTATCAGCATTTTTTTTCCTCTCATGTGAATCCCATTCACACAAATCCACAACGGAGGGGTCAGTCTCGACCAGATGTGGTGGAAAATAGCTCCGGGTGAGCGCGTTGTTTGGTTCTCACCTCAAACACGTGAGGAGGCCGGCAACATCAAACGTTTGCAGCTCGTAAAAACGCAAGGTAGCGATGTCGGCATCGTGTAACGCATGATGACATCAGCCAGAAAACACGATGAGACATCAAGCAGATGTGTTCCAGAGAAGTTAAACATCTTTACGTGCATCATTAGCAGTGGTCGTACTCACACTCTACTAAAGTAAAGTACATAGAGTTGTGTAAAAAAAAAAACAACTCAGTACTGATTCAACTCCTTAACTAAAAGTACAGACATCTGTGGTCAAATGCAGGGAGTAAAAGTAAAAAATAGTGACAAAAAAATAAATTCAGTAAGTACAGACACCCGAAGATCCGCTGAAGTATTTGTAGTCGGTTACTTCCCACCGTTCGCAAACGGCTGCTTTGCAAGTGTGACATTGCAGCACCCGGTTCACAACTTGTGTGATGAGCGTGTGTTATTTGTTTCCTGTTGTCCAACATTTTCCACTCCATGTTCCTCTCATTAGTCCTCGTGTTAACTGGCGGGCAAGAATGCTCGCTGTGAAAAAGCTGTATAATTTAACAAGATTGTTAATCATGGGATTGTTGCGGCGTGAAGTCAGAGTGTGGCCTGGGACCGCCGCCGCCTCGCCTCGCCTCGCCTCGCTCACCTCTTCCTCTGGGTCATCCCGAAACATAGACTTCAAGAAGGCCCGCTAAATAAAGACCGCAGGAGTGACGCCACTGGCTCCATCCTGCAACCTCCCCGAACACCCTCTCTGAAAAAGATGGCACAATCCTGGAAATTTCCCATGTCCTGACCTTCGCCCCTCTGACGCCGGTTTATGGAACAATCATGAGAGTTCAGGACAGCTTGATTCTGAAGGGAGCTTTAAAAGAAAGATGCTGGAAATAAACAAAATATCAGAGACACAGGTCTGGTTCCTGTGTGGGACAGGAAGTCAGGCAAGGTGACTAAAATCATCCAGCCAATTAAACGACAGCACAGTCATGGCTGTGGGAGTTGAAACCTCTTTCCTTTTCTCTCTCTCTCTCACACACACACGAAAGCAGTGGTGGCTAACAGTGGTATCAAAGTACTGTATTGACTGACTAGATTCCCCTCGTCACTTTTAATTTTTAGGTCCAACATTTGAAAACAAATAACTTTATTTCTACTCTTTATCTAAATACTTACTTTTTCAGCTTCATCATTTTTTTTCAGGACAGGCGCTCAAACATTGCCTTGAGTCTAGAACAGGGGTGCCCATTAGGTAGATCCTGATCTACCGGTAGTTCTAAGACAGGTCCCAAGTAGATCCGAGGAGTGTCGAGAAGAAAAAAAAACAAACAACCATTTGTGTGTCTTTGTACATGTTAGTAATATATTTTTGTGTTAATATACACTGCACACTAATCAGTCTCATTTTCACTAAAAAAATGTTTAAAAAATAAAATAAAGCAGGTAAATCTTAAATTTGTGTGTGTGTGTGCGTGCGCGCGCCGTTAAGGGAAGATCCCGTGAGGTTAGTTGATCAAAAAGTAGATCTTCGATCCAAAAGGTTTGGGCACCCCTGGTCTAGAACATACACGCGAAGCCGCACCACTCTATTGTTTTGTGAGTATGTACTGTCTACATTAGCAATTCCGAATTAGCATCAGTTATTATACTGATCAATAAACTAAATTAAGACTGTTATGCTTTTCATCCACACGGAGATTAAAACTGAATGTATTTATGGTGGAGGGGAACGGTGGGGGGTGGAATCCTGATAGGATGTTTGCGTATGTCGGTCATTGTATATTCACACTTGCACAATCTCCCAACGTTGTAAACTTTGTTTCATGCTGTGATGATTGCGCCATAAATGTGAGTCGTTAAAGACTCATCGTTGTTTGTCACGTACGTTTTCTTGGTGTGAGAATTCTCTCTTCACTTACACGTCTCCCCACCAGCCCCCTTTCCCCTACAAAGCTTATCCAGAGCTCCACCGCGAGGAGGCGCAAGCTTGCCTTCGTCGCGTTGTTGTCGTCGGTCATGTGACCAGAAGAAGAAAGCACATTTACACTTTCCCACAGGTAAGCAAACATTCTGACGTTCGGATTTTGTTTACGGATGGCTCTAAATATTCAAAATCCAAGCGCGTGTAGGCAGTCATTTACATTCCAGAATATCAAGTCGACATTAAGAAAAGAACCCCGAATTATTTTTTAGTAGGCCTGTAATGTGGTTGAAATTTGTATCAATACTGGGTCCGGGAACATAATCTAGAATTCTTGATAATACATTGATTGACTGCATCTCATAGTCCGTCAGCGCTCACAAGTATTCAAACCGTTGAGTAAAATTAAGAATACAGTCTTGAGAATATTTTTTATTTGAGTTCCGGCACATGTAGGGGTGGTAGAAATGCATTTAAAAATAAAGTCAAACCGCACAAGAAATTGCGTTAGACAATTTCACCACTTGAGCCGGCGTTGTGAGCTTTCATGACGTCATATATGACACTTTGTTTTGGAATGACTTTTTAAGATGTGAAAAACAAGAACAAGACGTAGTTCGGTTGTTTGTTGGTAACTTACTGTTCGTTTGGTTTGATTATTGTAACTTTGATGTGCTAAATGGAAAAGTAAACTGATCATAATTTTTTATTGTCGGTTATGGACGACATACATAAAAATGCTAAATTAGATAATGATAACAACTGAAATAATGAAATGACGTTTTAAAGATCTTTTCCCCCCCTTAATCAGACCATATGTGTGTTTTTACATGGTGAATAAATTGAAAATAGTTTTGGAACACTATTTTGGGATGCCATTACGTGAATTACATAATTACCCAATTGCTGTCGCATGATCCTAAACATACCAGATCAACGTCAGCTGCTGGAGCTTCTGTCACAAATACTCACCAAATGCATTCTAATGACGGGGTTTTAAGATGAGTGTAGTGCACAAAATGAATACAAGACAAAACAAGCACGCGGTGTCCTTCTGTGTTGTGACATATTGCGCTACTTAGAGTCAAGGTATTTAAAGGGCCAGGACATTCTAATGATCATTGGTTGGTTTGGCGGTTTGTGGCTAGTGTATTACGTGAGGCCGGACAGGGTGACATTCCTTTGGGGGCAGCAGCCTCATAAAAAAAAAAGAAACTAAAAATGGGATGGTGGTGTCTCGCACTGGGTGCCATTTAAACTCGGACTGACGCTGATGCATTGTGGGGTACTGTACATTGAGGGCTCGACAGTATATTGGGGATAACCCATACTCACTAAACATTCCAACAGCACTACTACATGGCAAACTCACTATGTCGGGCACTATACATATATATATGTACAGTATATATCTTGGATGTGGAGTTATTCCCAACACAGTCTAAATGTTTGGAGCCATAACGGCGCCTCAAAGGGTTGGGAAGGCAGCCAGCACCATGATGCCATTTCCTGTTCGCCGCACTTTTCTTTTAATTTGCTCGTCTGCATTTTTTTTTTTAATATAACTGACTTTACTGTGTGTGTGTGCGTAGGCGCAGCAGCTGTAAAGACTACAAGGACCATTGTGGCTCCGACGCGCCCCCACTGCGAGTGTCAAGACCCCTGCACACACGACCACACCTTGAATTGATGTAAGGTTTAATAGTAAACGGAGTGTGTGTGCGTGTGTGTGTGTGTGTGTGTGTGTGTGTGTGTGGTCACCTTGGAATACCCACTCACACACACACACACACACGCACACACACACATGCTCACACATACACAGATGTTTAAAGTTGCAGACAGGCCGCTCACTGGTCTTTGGCAGTAGTCCAGCAGCCAATCAGAGTCCTCGGCCAATTAGAGGAGGCAGGTTGATTCACTTGATCGTAACAAACCGATCTTAATGATCTTGAATAAACCTAAACTGTTTGTTTAAAATAAAGTGAAGACCTCGTCCGGTCACTCTGCGAATTTCCATTGGAGCCCGGCGTTGTCCGACTTCACAACAAACCTCATCGTAATGAAAGATTCCTGTGAAGGTCCGACAGTGGAGGATTTGACTATTACGTGTTTTCGATCCATTTTATCCGTTTCCTGTTCAAAAAGTATTAATTGTCGCCAACACAATGAACAAAGATTTTTCTTTCCAACACAGCCCAATTAGTGGATTTATTCAACGTCAGATTTTCTTATGTATCGATGACTAGTATCGGCAGCCTCCACCGAAACCCAATACCTTAAAAATAAGGCCGGTTTCGGCCCGATACGAATACCTGGTACTGGTACTCACCCATCCCTCCTTACACAACTAAACTATACTTTACATTTGCTCATTTATAACGGCATGCTGTAAATTTCCCCATTGTGGGACGAATAATGGATATCTTATCTTATCTTATCTTATGCAAATAGTCTGAATACATAATTCAGTGATCCTTTTACCAACCACTAGAGGGAGCTCCCATACCACTAGTAGTGGTACTATTACGACACCGTCACTGGTTTATGCAATGAATACAGGCAAGTAAAAATGTCTCCCCCAATTTTTAGCCGTTTGAAACGCGTTTGTTCCCCAACCATGAGCAACGTTGGGCGTAGACGTCCTGTTAGTTGTCTTCCTTTTTTAGGCCACTAGCACCGACATCCAGGTGAAAGGACTCTTCCAGACCACGTCAAGAGGAGGGGGGGTGGCGCTTTTGTTAGACTTTCAAGAGCGGGCCCAGTTAATTTTTTACAGGCCGCCAACAATATGGCCTTTCTTCCTGCGGGGAATGGGAGCCATATGGAGGCGGCGTTACTGTACCTGCGCCCTCGCACAGACGCCACATTGTACTGTACAATGGCGACGGAGAACACGGTGGCGCAGGAAGTGGCGTTCTTGTGTGTGTGTGAGTGTGTGTGTGCGCAGCTCGACACCCTTTTTAAGGTGATTTGTTCATCTTGTCGGCCTGACGTGAAATGCGCACGCGGGCGTCCCGCCGGCTTGGAACCTGATGATGAAAGCGCGGCGGGGACATGTTGTGCCCAACTTGTGATAATAAGGTGCTACTTTATGGCTGCGGCAAGGGTCAAAGGTGCCGAGAGAGGGATTTAGTGACTGGCTAATGCTCAACTAATCAATATTTTTTATTGGCGTCGTAAATCAAAAGGCGTCGCGTAAAAAGGGGGTGTACGTTCATGACGCATCCATCGCTGGATTGAAATCTATTTGTTTTGCTCCTCAAGTCCAAATATGACATCATCTCTTTACGACTCCAAAAGTCCCGCCCGCCGGCCGCCGTGGCAACTAAGTGCCGTCACCGTATGATGGATGGACGCTGTAGACAGACGCGCCGAGGGCGGGGACACTTTTTGGGCGCGCCGAGCTCACTCTTTGGAGGTCAAAACGCAGCGGTGACATCAGCGGCACGTCGGCGAGGGTTAATGGGCGACAAGAGAGCAAGCGGCGTTCGTCGTCGCATGATTTTTGGGACATGGTCGAGGCCCCGAGCGCATGTTAGGATTCGCAAATTTCCTTGATGTTAGATTTTTGGGTGGAGGAAACCATTCATTCATTCATTCATCTTCCAAGCCCCTTGATCCTCACTAGGGTCGCGGGGGGTGCTGGAGCCTATCCCAGCTGTCTTCGGGCAGTAGGCGGGGGACACCCTGAATCGGTTGCCAGCCAATCGCAGGGCACACATAGACGAACAACAATCCACGCTCACACTCACACCTAGGGACAATTTAGAGTGTTCAATCAGCCTGCCATGCATGTTTTTGGACTGTGGGAGGAAACCGGAGCACCCGGAGAAAACCCACGCAGGCCCGGGGAGAACATGCAAACTCCACCGATCCACGCCCACACTCACACCTAGGGACAATTTAGAGCGTCCAATCAGCCTACCATGCATGTTTTTTGGAATGTGGGAGGAAACCGGAGCACCCGGAGAAAACCCACGCAAGCCCGGGGAGAACATGCAAACTCCACACAGGGAGGCCAGAGCTGGAATCGAACCCGTTACCTCTGCACTGTGAAGCCGCCGTGCTAACCACTGGACTACCGGGCCGCCTGGAGGAAAACCAATCATTTGTATTTCCAATTACTCACCTATTCGCTGTTTTTGCGCTGTGGCCATGATAAATAAAATCTGTAAAACACGCAGCCAAAAAAAAAAAGGTTTCAGGTGAATGTCAAAGCTCCAAACGTGATGACATCATGTCATGTCCGCTATCTTCCACCATCTTTGGTTTCCCTCGTGCGGACGGAAAGGAGAGGCGCGGCCTGTTGTGTCTTCCTTGCACATGTGGAAATATGTTTGTGATTAACGTGGTCATCATTCATAGTCGCATGCTGCTGGTGTTTTGTGTCCACACACACACACACACACACACACACATTACACACCAAAGAGTCATGACAGAAGAAGTCTAATTCTTCTGTACTCACCGCAAACGGCAATTTAGCGTGTGTGAGTTCCTTGCTCTCACAATGCCGACTTTTATTGCCGATTGTTTTTTTCAGTTTGTAAACCTTTCCCACACTTGTCAGCCATTTCTCAGCGCGTCGCGCCGAAATTTAGCAAGCGGCGGACGGCGGTCCGAATGACCTTCGTGACGAAGGACGCGCTGCCGCCCGAGCGCTCGTGTTTATCTGCGGCATGCGAGAAGTCACGCTGGATGATTGAGTCCATTTGTTGTCCGCCGCGGCGGCGGCGCAGGAAGGAGCTCCTCCTCGGCCCCGCGGCCTTGGACGCTTGCGGAGGAGGAGGAGGAGAGGGAGGAATGTGCGAGGAAATGAGAAAAGAACCTCGGAGATGAAAGTCGCGAGAACAAACATGTTGGTCGAAATGATTTTGGACAGGCCGCCTGGATTAAGACAAAGAGTTCACCATCCCGAATCGCTTCATCACTCGGAGCTTGAACGGCAGCTTGGAAAATGTCAAATATGAAAAGTTCTCATTTCCTCCCGAACGGGTTTGTCGGGAGTCTTACGCGGAATGCTAATGATTCGTTTTAGCCTCGGGGAGGGGCGGGTGGTGAGGGTGGGGGGGGGGGGCATTCAATAGCTACATTCAAAGGTTTCATAAAGCAAGGCTCAACTCGATTCTTTGACCTCTTTTTGATACCTCGCTGATGTCACGTGACCTCTTTGACGACCTCTAACGTGTCCGCCGCGTGCGTCCGTCTCCTCCCCTTGCGCTCTGTCCTCGCTTTCATTTCCTCCGTCTTGGTCGCGGCGAAAATCAACATCAGGCAGATGCGCGCAAAACAAGACTTTGGCAAAAGTGCTTACGCCCCCCCCCCCTCTCTCTTGTCTCCCAACAGGATCCACATGTGCCTTCGATTCGTTCCCACGTGGGGAGGATGTGCCACGCTACGCTTCCAACCCGTGTCAGGTCAGCACTTTTCTTTCCATTCACTTGAGTGAGATGTGGGCGGCCCGGTAGTCCAGTGGTTAGCACGTCGGCTTCACAGTGCAGAGGTACCGGGTTCGATTCCAGCTCCGGCCTCCCTGTGTGGAGTTTGCATGTTCTCCCCCGGGTGGGTTTTCTCCGGGTGCTCCGGTTTCCTCCCACATTCCAAAAATATGCATGGCAGGCTGATTGAACACTCTAAATTGTCCCTAGGTGTGAGTGTGAGTGCGAATGGTTGTTCGTTTCTGTGTGCCCTGCGATTGGCTGGCAACCGATTCAGGGTGGCCCCCGCCTACTGCCCGGAGACAGCTGGGATAGGCTCCAGCACCCCCCGCGACCCTAGTGAGGATCAAGCGGTTCGGGAGATGGATGGATGAGTGAGATGTCTCACACACACACACACACACACACACACACACGCGCACACACACGCACACACTCGCAAATCCCGCCGCCATCAGCTCCTGTGTAGCGTGACCTCGCCGAGCTACTTTCTTGACATCCAACTGTCACAAAGCCACGCCCAGTTGGGTCAATAATGGACCGAACCAACTTTTGGGGTTATTTGTTAAACCTCAAAACCATTTTTTTTTTGTTTTTGTTTGTTTGTTTTTGTGGGTCATTCATTGGACCCAACGTTTTGGGTCGGTCCCTTTTGGGTTATTTTGGACCCGACTGTTTTTGAGAGTATGTTCCATTATGCTGCAGCCGTGGTCAGAAGAAGTTGGTCAAAATCCCCGCGTAGTGATTAGGCAGTCGGGAATGATGAATGATTCCCAACGCAGTTACGGATTCGCCGTCGCTCTCTGGTAGAGCCGCCGCCGCCGTCGTCGCCGCCGCCAAACTCCTCCTCCGACTACTTCTCCTTGTCCCGGCCGACTCCCGGTTGCCACGACCGCAGATTTATCCGAAGACAAGAGGCCATTCAAAACTCATCAGCCGTTTTCGAAGCCAAGGGCCTGAACTGAAGAAGACTCTCAATTTTTCCCAGCATGCTTCACTCTCGGCCAAGCAGGCAGACGTTTAGGGGGAGCTTGCGACGAGTGTTTGATGCCGCCTTTGTTTTGACAACCCCCCCCCCCCGCACCCCCCCCCCCCAATCAGCGCCCTGCTTGTTGACGCCCGTTGCCGCGGCAACGCCGCATCAATCGTATCGCCGTATCAATCAGGCCCCGTTCGCCCAGCCCCGTGTCAAAATGGGCTTATTATTGGATGGCACGCGCTTCAAAGTGGCGTCGCTGCCTTGCGTTACCATGGGAACTGGGAAGATGAATTCATGAAGGGGAACATCAGCAAATGGTTTGGAAAAGGATTGTAAGGATCTGTCGGGGGGGTGGAGGGGCGGGGGCGGGGAGGAATCTTTTCAACCTCTCACATGGTTGCCCGCCCCCCCCCCCCCAAAAAAAATGGCTGGTCTGCCCCCTCTTTGAGGAAGCCACCAAAACCTCCACTCGGTCGGCGTAATTATGGGCAACTCGGTCTGCGGGGCATCTTTATAAATCAGCCCAAGCACGAAATATTCCAGGCGACATCTCGTAAACAACAACGCTCGGTTCCGTTCAAAGTCGAGCTTTGATGGTTTCATGAGCGCCATCTGTCTTCCCCCCTGGGACATGACGCAACATGTCGGCTTGTGGCTGTAAGTTGACGAGCGAGAAGTTTTGTCTTCTCATCCTGGAGGGCTCCGTTCCATTTATGTCGCGCCGGGTGAACGCGCCGAATGGAAACTCAAGCGACGCGCCGGGTCCGATCCGGCCCGATAAGCCAGACAAAGAGTCGGGGTGGTGGGGGGGGATGTAATGGCGGGCATTACGCGCCGCTGATAGCATTGAGCGGCGTCTATAGAGACCAGGAGAAAGGACGAGGAGACCGAGGGTTTCGGGTTTCTCGCCTTTCATGAGAAGAGAGCATTTCGGGAGTTCCGACCCAAAGTCGCGGCGGATCCTCGCGCCTCTTTGTTTTTCTTGCTCCCGCCCGTAAATGTCGTCGTTTAATCACTGCGCTTGAGCAGGTGCCGCGCGCACCTCTAAACCAACACGGAATGTTTGCACGGGACGGCCGGGCCATCGATCAGAAGGGGCGTGACTGACAGGGTGCGAAGCGCACAGCGGCCAGCGCGGAGGAAACGGCCGAGGGTTGCAGACGGGCTAATGAGAGGCGTCGCGGCGCAGCTGATTGGGAGGCCGCGAGGCCTCAAATGAAGCGTAGCGCCTTTTCGACGCGGCACACTTGCATTGACGCGTGACCCCCACGCTCGCTGCTTTCGCAACTCCCGGAATAGGCAAGGCAGGCGATTGGAAATGATCGTCCCGAGGAGTTTTTTTTTTCCCCCCCGCTGCCGGGCAGTCGTTAAAAACAACTTTAGCCGTGTACGATTCAAGAAAAGGCATAAAGTGATTTCCCTGGTGAAAGTACATTTCTTGTAAATTTGACAAAGCACAGAGAAAAGTGTTTTCAACAGACCTGCGAGTGATTAAAAAAAAAACAACGACGACGACACAAGGGACTCTAAAATGGCCGCCGCGGTGCTCCGCCCGGTGCACACGCCGCGGCTGCCAGTTCTCCGTCTTTGCACACGTTTCCAGCAATTATCTTCGAATCTCTTCATTCACTTTAGGGGGGTAGTGGTGGTGGTGGGGGCTTTAGAATAACGCATCTCTGTTCATCTCTTGGGGCGGCCCGGTAGTCCAGTGGTTAGCACGTCGGCTTCACAGTGCAGAGGTACCGGGTTCGATTCCAGCTCCGGCCTCCCTGTGTGGAGCTTGCATGTTCTCCCCGGGCTTGCGTGGGTTTTCTCCGGGTGCTCCGGTTTCCTCCCACATTCCAAAAACATGCGTGGCAGGCTGATTGAACACTCTAAATTGTCACTAGGTGTGAGTGTGAGTGGTTGTTCGTTTCTGTGTGCCCTGCGATTGGCTGGCAACCGATTCAGGGTGTCCCCCGCCTACTGCCCGAAGACGGCTGGGATAGGCTCCAGCACCCCCCGCGACCCTAGTGAGGATCAAGCGGCTCGGAAGATGATGAATGAATGAATGTTCATCTCTTAACGCCGGTCGTGTGTACTCACAAGCGGAGCAACGAGATGCTCTCCCGCTAGAGCCGAAGTCGCGCGACGCCGCCTCGCCACCTGTTGCCGTACGTCCGATGAATGGAAGGTGAAGAATCTCCGCAGTGGTTGCTTAGTTTGCACAGCGAGTTGCAATCAGACGGGCCAGCCTTTTCCTCCACCCTGATACCTGACACACACACACACACACACACAGCCAGTTGTGAATGGATGAATGGATGAATGGATGAATGGTAGAAAACAGATGATCGGCATCAAGGGTCTGAGAAAGCTGTCTGACACACACACACACACACACACACACACACACACACACACACACACAATCCTGCCCTTTCCCTTATCTGAAAACAGAAGAGGAAAAGGAAGACGGGATTCCCTTACAGCGTGGAGACACTTCTTATCTGCGAGCCCCTTTAAGCGTCTCGCTGTCTCTCCCCCGTCGGTGTCCCCCACTCACCCTCCTCGCCCCCCCCCCCCCCCCCTCCGTCCCCCGCTGCATCCCAGCGTTGTTCTTGCCCTCTCTGGTTACTGTTAAAAGGCCAGAAGAAAGGATGGGCAGAAGAGGAGGGAAGGGAACCATGACGGCAGACAAAAGGGACCACTTAAAACTTCCCCAAGAAGTTGCTGAGTGTTGTTTGGATGCCCCCCCCCCCCCCCCCACACACACACACACATCAAGCTCAGCTTCCCTTCTATTGGGGCGTCCCTCATCACCCTCCTCTTCAGCTTTTTAACCTCCACCAAGCATCAATAGATTAAACGAAATAAAAATATATATCCATAACCCCCCCCCCCCACGCCCCCGCCCCCCACCTCGAGTACGTGGCAGAGTACACGTGCACACGGAAGGTATTCCGAACAAACAAACATCAGTGTTGACACTGATCCATGTTTATGGTCCTTCTCCTACCTTTTAATGGGTTGCTCGCAGGCGGGGTGGGGGCCCGGGTGTGTGGGGGGGGGGGGGGGGGCGCTCCGGTCGCCATGTTGGCGTCGCCACGGTCAGGACGTTTTGATGCAGGGACACACACACAAAAGGTGCGTTGGTGTGCAAACCGCCTCCTGCCATGTACAGTAAAGGCGGCGTGTCGAGCTCACTAATGATCCCCTCCAGGCTTGGTGGTGCCAGTTAACACCAACACATGTCTGAGGTCACACACACACACACACACACACACACACCCAAACACACACACGCACACCCTCAGGGGCACCGGAACACCAAATCCTGCTAATACACATTCCAGCATATAGCAACATTCAAAAGAGGTGAAGGGTCAGAGCCGTTGGCACCTTGTATAGGGTTTTACAGCCACACACACACACACTCGCACACACACACACACACACCGCAACACTTTCTCCTCTTAATCTCATTTCCAAGTTTCCCTCAACATGCACGCGCACACACACGCGCATGCACCCCTCATAAGATATGTTTTAATAGCAGTGTTTGCTGTCAGCAGCGTTTCCAAGGCCTTGTTTTACGGCTGCGTTCCCACACGGCTCCGCCGCGGGGCCACTGCTCTTTATCGTCTCAACCGTCGAACTTTGAGGAAGACGTTAACACGCCGACTTGCTTTCAATCGGATTCGTTTATCCGAGGTCTGTCTATCTGTACGTGTTCATTTCTCTCGCCGGCACTGCTTCCGGCACATGTCTGCGGCTGTCCCATTTTCCATCCAATTAGATTCCAGCATTCGAGTGTTGCCGGAAGAAGGTAATCTGCACGGGGCCTTCAGAATCAGTCTTGCTGGCTCATGTAATTTGAACTGTATGAGCAGTGGGCGTGTTTCTTGAACCAATGGGCGGAGGTCGGTAGGAATGGGTTCTACAGAGCCTGTTGTGTTTACTTTACTGAAATTGTACTTATCAGGGTGTTTTTATTCTTTTTCTCCATCTACATTCTGACCGCTACTTTTATTTGTACCAATTGTACGAACGACCATTTTGACAATCAATCATTTCGAGGCGGGGTTACCTTGTCACGTTTGTCTGTTTTGTTTTGTATGGTTTTCAGCCCCAGCTGGGCCGAAGTGCGTCCCCCCCCCACCCCCCACCAGCAGGCACACCTGTTCCGTGTTGATCCATCAAGCCTGCCATGTATTTAAGGACCAGCAAGATTATTGATCGCGCTCACGCTTCAAGCGTTGTGTTCTTGGCCTCTCGATATCTTTCACAGTCGCTCTCGTAGACCTTTGTCAGTATTTTCATGACGCCGTTTTACAGATTTTGATCTTTTGTTTTCGTTTTATCGAACTTGATATGTTTCGTTGGCTTATTCTCGGTGTTCTCTTGTAACTCGCTTTTGCAAGCGCTTTTTGTTTTATGCAGTTTTTTTTTCCTCTCTTCCTGGCTCTTTGTGACCAGCGATTTCAGTTTTTGCGATTTCGACCTTTTGTTGGTGCGCTTTTCTGGAAGAAATATTTTTGTTGTCGCATGTTGTCTGAAACTGTATTTCTAGAATCCAAAACATTATTTGGTTTTGGGTTCAGAATCTGACATTAATAACCTTTTGGAAACTGAGCATTACCGATTTAATCCAAATGATATTCATTAATCTGGTGATGTTTTTTTTATAATAATGAGGAAATTGATCAATATCAATAGTCAAAACTTTATTTTTATAAATCCATGACAGTGTTTGTTTTTTCAAATGATCACTTCCTCAGCACTCCCAGAAAATCCCATCACTGGTGTGCTATTTTTAAACAGGCCCGTTGGCTACTCATGTGTTCATGGGCACCGGGTTGGTGACCCCCCCCCCTCCCCCCACACCTCCTCCCTCATCCAAATCCTCTGAATTTCAGCCTCTCAACACTAAATAGTCTCTGATTTTTGTCATCCTCCATGAGAGCGGACTGATGAGCTTTGTGTTGAATCCAAATAAGACAATTACAAACATCTGCTTTTAATTTGAAAAGCCATGATCAACATTTGTCTATTTTCCAACATGTTGCAGACCACACCAGTAAGCGGAATCTTCATCGATTTGTTTGCGCTTTTTTTCACTTTGAAATCGGGTCATATCAGAGTCTGTGATTCATCAAAAATCATTAATTATCCAACGGAAGTTGATCATCTTGACCTGAATTGTAGTGAAAAATGGAAGAAAATCTCATTTTAACAAAGACGTCGGCGTCCCGCTCTGGTTTTATTGCTCTCCGCAAATCAAGACGTTAACCTTTTTTTCGCCCTTGTAAGGTTGCCGGCCATCAATAAAAGTATGATTTTCCTGTCCGACGCTGTCGTCGCCTTCTCGCGCGGCCAGACAAATATCTGTGGCCTGTTCACGCTCGGTAGCCTGAGATTTTTTCCCTTTCTGCTCCCCAGTTCGCGTCCCGACCACCGAAAAGCCATAGACGCCTTTTGTCAGCATCCGTGTCGGGCGGCGGGGACGGTTCGAGCGCTTTCCGGGTACGCTCGTTCCTGTTACGAGGGGCGGCTTACTGACTTGATCTTTTAATCAACTGAAGCTTCACTTTCCTGGCCGCGCGTCGTCTTCTCAATATATCGGCCGTATTTTCACCCCCCCCCCACCCCCACACACACTTTTCCCTAGACTATGAAATCATCCCGTGTCAGTTCCCGCCGCCGTTTCTGCTTTACGAATCGCGAGCGGCCGCTGGCTGGCCGCGGCAGAGCCGCCCGCCAGCTGGAACGACGTTCGCGGAGAGCAGGAAAAAGGCCGGCGGCAGTGTTTGAGGCGAAGCGCACGGTATGGGGGTTGGGCAGGGGTGATGGACCATGAAAGGGGGGAACTCAAATGGGAAGGGGGCATGCGAGCGAAGGTCCTGTTGGCGAAGGGGGGGGGCCACGCTCGGGAACTTCATATGAATTTCGGCGGCTGGGGAAAAAGGTGTGTGCAATGTGTTTTTATGGCGGCGGGGAGCAGAATGTGTTGAAGGGACAGCCAGGGAAGGTCAGGGAAAGGTCCAGAGGTTCATAAACGCCCCCCCACCCCGCCTCTTCCTGTGCCGGGACGCACTCCCGACTTCTGTTTGCCAAAGTCAGACATCACATACAACGGATACGGACCTACCTTGACTTGCGAGTTTTTGCGTTGAACGAGCGAGCTTCAAATACACCACCGCTTGAGTCACGTAGGATGAAAATGGAGCAACTAATGCCCTTACATGTGGGCAAGGAGAGCCTCGGTTATCGTTTCATGAATGAAACATTCATTCATTCATTCATCTTCCGAGCCGCTTGATCCTCACTAGGGTCGCGGGGGTGCTGGAGCCTATCCCAGCTGTTTTCGGGCAGTAGGCGGGGGACACCCTGGATCAGTTGCCAGCCAATCGCAGGGCACACAGAGACGAACAACCGTTCACACTCACCACTCACACCTAAGGACAATTTAGAGTGTTCAATCAGCCTGCCACGCATGTTTTTGGAATGTGGGAGGAAACCAGAGCACCCGGAGAAAACCCACGCAGGACCCAGGGAGAACATGCAAACTCCACACAGGGAGGCCGGAGCTGGAATCGAACCCAGTACCTCTGCACTGTGAAGCCGACGTGCTAACCACTGGACTTACCGGGCCGCTCATGAATGAAACAAAACACACAAATAAAGAATGAGATCGCTGGCATGGAGCTGCTTTAGGCCACAGCTCACTCTCGGTTTCTCACACACCAATGAACCAGACCACTTTGTTGTTTTTTTTAACAATACAGTGCTTTTTTTTTTTAATATCACGAGTTAGCTTTGGGCGGCCCGGTGGTCCAGTGGTTAGCACTTCGGCTTCACAGTGCAGAGGTACCGGGTTCGATTCCAGCTCCGGCCTCCCTGTGTGGAGTTTGCATGTTCTCCCCGGGCTTGCGTGGGTTTTCTCCGGGTGCTCCGGTTTCCTCCCACATTCCAAAAACATGCGTGGCAGGCTGATTGAACACTCTAAATTGTCCCTAGGTGTGAGTGTGAGTGCGAATGGTTGTTCGTTTCTGTGTGCCCTGCGATTGGCTGGCAACCGATTCAGGGTGTCCCCCGCCTACTGCCCGAAGACGGTTGGGATAGGCTCCAGCACCCCCCGCGACCCTAGTGAGGATCAAGCGGCTCGGAAGATGAATGAATGAATGAATGAGTTAGCTTTGTTGCTGGGTGAGCGCGCCAAACATCAGTTTTGTTGCGTTCCGCTTCTCCGAGCAACAATGTAAAAAAAAAACACGAGTGCGCAAGAGGGGCGAGACAAAGAGTGCCAGAGATGAATATCGTTGCTTTGTCGTTTGTTGGATGTTTGTTACCTGCGTGCGCTTGTATCTGAGACTTTATCTTATTTCTCCCATGCCTACAGGTGACGACTGCAGGAAGTGAGAAATTCATCTCAGCAGAATTCCAAGTTGTGACACATGTAAGTTTGATGATTCTTTATTTGATTGTGATTCTTGGTGTGTGTGTGGGGGGGTGGGGGGGGGATTCTCTCACCTTCCTGTTATCCAAAGATAATTTGACAGTAAAGGTGAGGCAATGGCCTGCATGGTTTTTTGTTTGTTTGTTTGTTTTTGTTTTTTTAAGACAAGTGAAAATGGTTTAGACATTTCGGTATGCTTATTAAAAATGAATCATTGTAATGCTTTGGCGCAGAAGGAACATGTTAGCCACAAAGGTAAGTGCGGACAGATTCATTTTTGCTGATGGAAGTGCTTAGTCAGCTCTTTTTCTCGTTTCTATTCTTGCATCAGAAAGATTTCGACTCGCTCGTTCTTCATTTTGTGTCCTTGTGACTTCCCTACCTTCTACTTACGATGCGTCCAGTTTCATTCACGTTGTCAATGTTATGTTTCATCGAAGAGGCGCGCCCCCGTCTCATTCTGAGGGAAACTGGCGGGGGCGGGGGGGAGGTGGGGTGGTAGTCGGGGCCGATTTCAAATTTTCCTCCAGTCGCCGCGCACGCACACGAGACATCTGCGCGGCAGATTTTGATTGTTTCTTTTTGGAGTTTCTCTTTCATCCCGCTCCTCGTCATCTGAGGAACATCAAGCGGCGGTTCATGGAAATGTCAGTGCATGGGGTGGAGGGGGAAGCGGGGCGGCGGAATACGCAGCGGCGGTACGAGGGCGAGCTGCTGACCACTGTTTTACACCTTTCCAACTAAACATGTTTTAAAAACAACTGGCTGTCAACGTTCTCATTTTATCGGGATTGATTGTATCAGGACAACGGGCTTTTCTACCTTGCGACGACGAGGCGCTCTAAAGCGGTCAGAGCAGCGCGGCGCCTGTTACCCACACGCTGGCTGCCAAATTGGACTTTGGAAAACTTTAACTCGCTCTGTCACACGCACACACTCGTGGCCAACAATGAGGCACTCGAGGGACCTTTTCGTGGACAGTACAAAACTCAGCCTTTGAAAATACCAAAACAATCCCCACAGTATTTTGGACTTCATGGGTATCCTTCCTTTTTCTCCACATGGACATTCACGACGGAGCAAAAGCTTAACTTTGCATGTTCGTCACCAAGATTTCTGTGCACATCTGTACCTAAGCCCACATCTCATTCTCAATTTTGATATTTTCTGAGATTGATGAGGACATGTGCGCATGAATTTTGATCACGATTGGTCATAGATTTTGGACATAAAGTGACATTAAGTATTTCTACCTTGCGCGTTTAAGACTGTACCCATTTTTAACATGTAGGCATAGCTAGCTAGCTAGCTAGCTAGCTAGCTAGCCACATGTCACACATGTCCACAATAGAGATGACTCTCAGTCATTGCACATTTTCAACACTTACGTAAACATCCTTCAAACACGTTAACCGTTCCCCATCTTGCCCGGGACAAGATGGAATGGAATCCCTTCCGAATAAGCGCGGCGTCGGGTTCGTTGGAAATGACGCGAGCGTGACAAAGACGTGTTGCAACAGCACGCCATTTGAGGTCAGCGTGAGATTTACCGCCCGAAGACGAGGCACGACAACAAACATACGCAAAAGGGCGGTTTGGTGTCGCCACTGAAAGATGCCCTTTGTTCTCACGCTGGGGGGAAAACATTATGGATGCAATTAAGACATTATCCGCGTTAAATGTGTCCACCAATTATCTCCTAATCATCACTCAGAGTGTCGCGCAATGGCTTCCAGGCCCTCACGCCAGCTTTCAGGCTCCATTTCCACATGATAGAGAGCACATTGATGGCAAACCACTTCCTTCCCTACCTTAATCATTATCATTATGTTTAGTTTTTTTTTTTTGCGTTTGTTTTGAAAAATGTCGACCGCACTCTCTATCTCTAAGGCTTTCTCGGCTTTTCAAAACAATTGACGCCATGATTGAATTTTAGCAGCTTAATGCCAGACGTTTTTTTTTTTTTTCTCAAATTGGGAGAGCCTACAGAAAATTAAGTTCTGTAGTTTGGAGGAAAGGAGGTTTTTGTGAAAGGATGCGTTCCAAGCAGAATTTAATATATATATTTTATAGATATAATTTGTGATACCTCAAATATCGAAACAACTTGCAAAATATCAATTTACTGCAAGAACACCGCATCGATGCATGAACTTTTCATGAACGTTGAACTTTGTTCTCACAACAATACTGTTCTCGCACGCCACCTTGCCATGTGCGATCGGCGTACTTCACACACACACACATACACACATTCGTGTTTTGGTGCATTTTCAGGACGTCAGGAAGGTGTGTTATCATAAAATTGTCCTGAGATGTCATGAATACAAACAGACACACACACACACACGCGCGTGTTTTGGTGCATTTTCAGGACGTCAGGAAGGTGTGTTATCATAAAATTGTCCTGAGATGTCATGAATACAAACGCACACACACACACACTCACTCTTTTAATGTGTGGACCAAGATCGGACCAGAGCCTGTCATCTAGTGGTGATTTATCATACTGAAATCGTTCCCAAAGCCTTGATACTTATTGAGAAGCTGCGTGAAGCCCTTTATAAAATTATATTGTTATTTTTTAAAAAATCTATTAAAAAATGCCCAAAACATAATTTTACATTTTGGCACTAAATGATAAGGTTTTTGCAAACGTCATTCTCCATTTTGGCATTAAATGAGTTTAACTCTACAGGCGGTGTTTTGGTAACATTGTGTTAGTCATCTCGTGTCAGTGCCTTGAAAACAGTTTGAAATTGTAAAACGCGAGCGACGGCAACTTCAGGGTGGCTACTCGCTTAAGTTTCGACCATATAAAATGACAGGAGGAAAGAATCATGTATTCAAGCAAAACTGCAGTTGTGTTACATGGATTGTCACAAGACTTTTTTTTAAAGTTCTGGCTGGCTGTGAGACATTGAGGACCTCAATTTTAGTTAAAAAAAAAAAGAAAACAAGAAAAATTCACACGCTTGCGCCACCGCAGCCAATTTCACGAGAGCGAACCCACCATCTGTTGATCGCAGTGAGACATCTGTGTCATTCGTGCCAAAACACGCGGCCATTCATCGACATCAAGCCCCAACCGTCATTGCCGAGTGGTATCGTTGACCGAGTTCTTTTGGCGGGTCCGAAAGGCAACCGTGCGTCCTCTTGGAGTGAACTTGACCAGAAAGCCGTGCGGATGGCGACAACTCACACGTCAGCGCTGTCCAAGCACATGAAGCGCAAGTCAAAGTTCACAGGTTAACTAAGGGGACTCAGAAACTGAATGAGGAGCAGTGGGGGGGTGTTGGCAAATGTGGTTAGGTGGGGGGGGAAGGGGGGGTGAAATTTGCATCTGGCCTCCAGATGGTTTCTGAGTCATCCTCGGGTTAGATGAGCACACATACACATGCACCACACGCGTGCGCACACGCACACCGTGTAGAAGAGCACTTTTTGGCTTCCCCCGCTGAGACGAGATCATTCCCAGCTTGGGTCGATCCAGGGGTAAACTTGACACCTGACACACACACACACACACACACGCATGCACGCACAAGGCAAGCAGGACTGTACACATTACAGATGAAGCACACTTGAACAAGGATGGGCATTTATTTCATTTTATAACGCTGGATCTTCCACTATAGGTTCAGCAAAATGCATGAAACCTCATTTGAAAGGTCATAGCGTGGGCTGTTCTGTCTTTTTATTTTTTTGGGGGGGGGGGGATTGTTTTTTTTAAACTACGGCAAGATGTTATGGTGATGTGCGCGTCGGCGGTAAACACAGCGGTGAGTCGGCCCCACCTGCCGATGACCCGGTGACATCATCTCCCCTCGCGATCCGATAAACGACTCGAACGAGCACTGTACAGCTCGTCTGGCAGTTGACAGTGAAAAGCCAAAAGATAAAGCATCGCAGATCGTATCGTATCGGATCACACGCGTGTGCGCGCAGATTGTGTGTGTGTGTGTGTGTGCTCCAGAGGTCACAACCTTTGATGTCTTCCTGGAACTGTTGTGTAACTTGGGATGTTTTGGCGAGTCGGTGCCAACGCAGTGCGTGTATGTGTGTGTGTGTGTGTCGCCTCTCTGACACACATTTGCAGATGTTTATGTGGTTATGTTGTTTTGATGTCCTCCAAATTTTTCGACTGCTTTTGGTTTGTTGGGGTGAAGTCGTGTATGGCTTTTGGCGTTGTGGACAAACAAGTCAGCTGTTAATCACCAGAACTCAAGTAGTGTGTGGGTTTTTGTCAGTTCCATGTTTGGACGTGTGTGCGTGTGTGTCCCTTGGCCTCCCCCAGCCCTCCATCTTCTGCTTGGTTTTATTTCCATCTGATGGAGTGCATGTGTGGATGGCCAAATTTAAAGTGGGAGAAAACATTTTATACTAACGCTAATAAATCATTGGTCTGGCATGTGGGAAAATCAAACATCGATTCTCGATATTAACTATGCGGACGTTTTATTTCAAGTATGTCCCAGCGGGTCGGCTTGGAAGAAGGGTTCGCCCAGAGGTTTGTTTGTTCCACTGTAATGGCCAACAGATCCCTGTAGATGGTGGCGTCGTGTCACTTTGGATTTCAGTTAAACACCGCTTTTGAGGAGATGATCAAGATTAGCCAGTGAATCTTGCCTTGTGTTGTCAATAATGAGCGATGGAAATCAATCCAAACTTGATTCATGCAGCTCTTTTCATACAGAGATTGTAATTCAAAGTGCTTTCCAGATTAAAATGATTCCCGAAACGCACGGGGAGCCGATGCAGTGATGTCACGTGGGCCTGCCTGCTGGTCTTCATCATTCATTCATTCATTCATTCATCTTCCGTACCGCTTGATCCTCACGAGGGTTGCGGGGGGGTGCTGGAGCCCATCCCAGCCGTCTCCGGGCAGTAGGCGGGGGACACCCTGAATCGGTTGCCAGCCAATCGCAGGGCACACAGAGACGAACAACCATCCACGCTCACACTCACACCTAGGGACAATTTAGAGTGTTCAATCAGCCTGCCACGCATGTTTTTGGAATGTGGCAGGAAACCGGAGCACCCAGAAAAAACCCACGCAGGCCCGGGGAGAACATGCAAACTCCACACAGGGAGGCCGGAGCTGGAATCGAACCCGGTACCTCTGCACTGTGAAGCTGACGTGCTAACCACTGGACTACCGGGCCGCCACTGTGCTACAATTTATTTGGTTAAAGTAACAAACCTGAAATACTCCTTTTGGGAAGACCAAAGAGCAAGGCATTATAGTAGTCAATGCGTCCGGTAATAAAAGCACATATCAGTATTTGAAGAATGAGGTGGACTCTGGTGATGTTCTTAAAAGACAGTAACTGTAATATAGGTAAAAGTTTTCTCTCTCTGGGCCTCGGGACCGATGACGACAATTTCAATGTTGGCGTGGTTAAGGTGGAGAAAGTTTTCTGCCATCCAGGATTTGACATCGAAAATGCAATTAAAAGGGGCATCCAGTGGCTTTGTGTCACCACGGGATACGACGATGTGCCTCGGTGTATGATCTATGAAAAACCGACTCTGGGTCTCCTGATCACCGAGAGGTAGCAGGTTTAAAAAAAAAAACACAGGATCTAAAATTGAACCCTGAGGTACACCGCATGTGAAATGGCAACATGTTGTAAGTCTTGACAGGTTTAGGCACCTCGCGCTGAAACAGCGTATACATGTATGGCGCAAACAGCGTTATGTGTTGCAGTAGGTCAGCTTGGAAAATGACTGACAGTGAAAAGCACATTCCTCATTCATGTTTGCAGTGTGATTCCTTCTGTTATTTACCTGCTGAAGAATGTTCATGCTCTTGTAAAACACACACACACACAGACACGCCAGAGCTTTGAAAGGCCGGCTCACCTTGCCAGTACATGGTTTTGCTCTTGCGAGCCGCAGGAGTTGGCGGCGCAACAAGCGCAGGTGTTTCCGAGGTAAGAGAACAGTCGGCCCCGTTCTGCGAATCCTGCAGGATTGATATCGTTTCGTGGCTGTTTGAATTACACGTCCAAATTGTGAGGCACGCTGTGATTATGGATGTACAGCGTTAAGAGAAAATGGTCTAATTTTCATCCATCCATCCATTTTCTGAACCGCTTAATCCTCACTAGGGTCGCGGGGGGTGCTTGAGCCTATCCCAGCTGTCTTCGGGCAGTAGGCGGGGGACACCCTGGATCAGTTGCCAGCCAATCGCAGGGCACACAGAATCGAACAACCATTCGCACTCATACTCACACCTAGGGACAATTTAGAGTGTTCAATCAGCCTGCCACGCATGTTTTTGGAATGTGGGAGGAAACCGGAGCACCGGGAGAAAACCCACGCAGGCCCGGGGAGAATATGCAAACTCCACACAGGGAGGCCGGAGCTGGAATCGAACCCGGTACCTCTGCACTGTGAAGCCGACGTGCTAACCACTGGACTACCGGGCCGCCCTGGTCTAATTTTGTGTGGGCTTAATGTGTTCTGAGACTTTTACCTTCTTCACTTTCGTAGACATTGCAGCGAATGTAACGGTGTAACGTCACATTTTGTTTTCGTGCGCGCTCACAAGCGCTGGCCGCCGCAAGTGGACTGCAGCTGCTTTGAGGCGCGTGTTTTACACTTTTTTTTTTTTTAATGCGGCGAGGTCGGGATTAGGTGAGCGTTAACGACAACGCCGATGTTACGTAAAATCACACATGCCAACACATAGTTGTGAAAGTGAGTCCTGTGGGGAGTTGAGAGTTGACAAGGTTAATAGGTGAAAACGATTCCGCTTCTCTCACACACACATGCACGCATTCAGGTCGAGTCGAGGTAACGATGACACTGTTGGCGCAATGTTCTCACACACTCACGCACAAATGCACACGTGGGCCCGGGTCAGGCTGAGGCTGAAGTTGAAGATTTGCTTTTCAGTTGGAGCCCATAGAGTAATAAATAAAATGAACAGACCTTGAAGCGACACACACACACACACACAAAATCAGACAGTAGGTAACATAAGATGCGCCATTGCGCTCTAAATATAAGAAATGGGCCCATAAAGTTATATAAAACATTTTTGTGGCAATGATTTGACCACAAAGCAAGGACTGTGTATCACCAAATCAGACCGCAGCATAACTTGTCCTCAGCAGTATAAGCCCGCTGTCACTGTCTATAAAAAACAACTTGGAAGCGTTCGCGGTGGTAGCATTGCTAACATTAGCCTCCCATGTGAACAGGAATTGTTTGCGTCAAATGGCGGGAAATTGCGCGTGCGTGCGTTTTGAAGTAAGTATTTTTTGCCGTAATTCAGGAACTCTTGCTTCTAGGACAAAAAAAAAAAAGTACCCAGAACCAAAAGTCCCATAAATCTATAGTGGGAGTGCCAATGGGAACTTTTCTGCCGATGAAAAGAAAATGTAACCAAAAGTCCGCAGAACTTGAGGTGAATATTCCACTTCAGGCTGCTTTTGTGTGTTTTCCTTTTCCTTTGTGGCTTAAAAAACAAAAGTTCCCCCAAATTTTCTTCGGAAATGTAGCTTTGTTACTTTTCTCTTGGTGTGTGGCAGTTTTCTTTTTTTTTTTTTTTTTTTGCGATGGTCCACTTCAATGGCGTTCATTCAATCAAGTGAAAGTTAGGATGTGTGTGTGTGGCTGTGTGTGTGCGTATGTGTGTTTTAGGTGTTGTTGCAGGTCTCGGAGAAAGGCAGGTCACAAGTTCAGCACCCCGTGTGAAGTTATGGGAGACTTGCAGTGTGTGTGTGTTGTGGAAAGTGGGGGTGTGACAATGTGTAAAGGTGCGTTTCGGGTTACAGCTGGCGGCGGGGTGGAAGTTTGCTTTCACCGGGTGAGAGTTTTGGGGTTGCCGAGAGGCGACGGGGTTGAGTCGAGTGTTAGCGGGGCAGGAGCCGCAGAGTCGAGTTTCGGGTCAAAAGGTGTCGGGAGGAAGCGGAGGAGAAGGTTGTGGCCATGAAAGCGAGAAAGTGGAGCTCGTTGGGGGGGTGGGGGGGGGGGGTGCGGTCTGTGCTTCGCGCCAATTTGCTTCTTTGTGCCTTACATGCAGTTTTTGGGACTGTGTCAATACGATACTGTGTCAATACGATACTGTGTCAATACTTTTACGATATTGTGGAAATTAGAAATAAGTGTCAATATCGTGGAAGTAAACAATACTAAATAATAATATTTGGTCTGAGCTGACTTGTTCCACTCACTAGTGTCAACAATCAGTTGCCTAATTTAGATTAATAATATTCTGATTACTATCTGAGTTGTGAAATATGAGTTAAGGACGTGGCTATACCGAAGCGGAACCCGAAGCGAGGCTTGCTAGCCAACATTGAGAATGATCTTTTTTCGTCAGGGTTCTTTCAAGGTTGCCAAGACATTTGTCAACAGATTTAATGCTCACAAATAGTATTTTTTGTCGCCATCCAATTTTGGAGACTCTTGACGGCAATCGCAGTTGGCGGCGTCAAAAGAGTTCAGGGGCGGGTCTTTAGTGAGCGACATCAGGTTGGACGGTTAGCTTGCGTGTTAGCGTTCCGGCCTGAGTTGTGGCCGACAACATCTCCTTATGAGCGTCTTCATTTTGCTTGTCACTGCTCCAGCTCCTTATGGAAGTTTTTTTTTGGGGGGGGGTGGGGGGGGGGGTGATCTGAAAAACTCCAGAGCCGGGCGTCGAAAACGAACCGACTTCTCTCTTTTCCCCCCCCTTCCCGTCAGCGCTCATCAAACGGTTTGCCCTCTGGAAGACCCTCGCACGAGCGTCCTCGAGCCCCTCAACTATTCCAGTAATGTGGAAGTGTTTATAAGCCCGCGTGTCTCCCAGCGTCCCGCAATATTATTGTGCTTGGCTGCAGCGCCCATCAGCCTAGCATGAAGCGAAATGCTAATTCCACCTGGGCTTTCTTCTTCGATAGCTTTCCTCAAAAGTCCAAAACGCCACCTGGTGGACTCCATGGGAAATGCGTTTTTCATGGCGTCGGGAACACTTGGGCGATGACTTTCAACAAAAACGCGGGTGAGCCGGATGGAGCCAGGCGATCTGGTTCCCTCTTTAGCCGAGTCATTTGTCAGGACAGGCCTTTATGATGTGTTTACGGCTACGATACCGAAGCTGGACAGAAATATGTGCGCGCGCTCGCCATCATTATCTCCATCAAATATGTCGTTGCCGGGTCAAGCAAAAAAAAAAAAAAACCTCCACACAAAAATCCCAAATCTTGGCCTGCTTAAGCCTGATTGGAAATCTCTGTGCGCATGCATGTGTGTGTCCTCCAGCCAGCGAGCCGTGACTTGAGTGCAGACAGATGCAGAATCCATTGATGGAGAATGAAAGCGAGAACTGGCTCGGCGCACAAACGTTGGCCACACTCACTGAATAAAGTCGCTCGCCAGGTAATATGAGGGCGAGAAAGAGTAGAAAGAAAGAAAGAGAGAGAGAGAGAGAGAGAGAGAGAGAGAGAGAGAGAGAAGTGAATGATGGATAATTACCCCTCAAAGAATGAAAATAATGAAAATGGGAGTTTATTTTCCTTTGACGGTCAACTTTAATTTTCTATAATTCCCGTACGGGCAAAGTTTTTTTGGGTGGGTGGCGGGGGTGTGTGTGGAATTTTCAAGGTGAGCTCACTAGAGGGCGCCCAAGCGGACGCTTACCTTAACGCTGCATGTGAGACCCTGACAAACTGAACCATCCTGACGGGCGCGTGCGGTGCAGGCGCGAAGCGTTCACGGAGAGCAAAAAGAGGAATGTTAACAGTCACGCTTATTTGAGGAATGCAGAAAGCGTGAAATGAAAAAAGGAAAAGCGTTCAGTTACGGGAATCCAACCGAGTGCTGACCGGCTCGTTTTCACCGCAACACAAAGACGGAGTGTGTTTCTTGTGTTTGCACGACTTGGACTATTTGGCGGCGGTGAGCGGATACATTTCCCCGCTCGTCTTCCCGCTACATGACAGCGGAGAGTTTGAAGGCCCATAATAAACGCTCCTTGGACGCCGTCCCGTCTAAAAATAAGTGAACGGGTCAAAGACGTGGAGGTTTCCGTTGACTGTCTTGTATCTCTATCATTTCCACAATGTGGCAGCTGACACGTTTATTTTGCAGCCTCGACACCAGCCAACGGAGCAAAAGTACTCGCAGAATTATGGATTCAAGTCATTTCATGAAAGACCCCGTCAGACGCACGATGGGAGGTTGAAGGCGGTCCCCAAGTGCCCACCTCACCGCACCTAAATTTACATCATCCGCAAGTGGAGATCTTGCAGTTCCTTAATAACGGGCACTACTGATATGTCGATATGTAGCATGGCCTTCCAGGGACCGAGTCCGTTATGTTTCCACCATGTGGACCGCACGCCTCTCCCGAGTTGACGGATTGAGGCGAGCCGCTCGAACTATCTGGGCATCAGCTTGGCTGTGTTCACTCCCACAACGCTGCAAATGCCCATTTCTAACTGCACCTATGAAAATACCAAAAGAAAGAACCCCACCCGTGTGCACAGTTGGACTGCACTTTGCACTCGCCTTGCAATGGGCATGAACATTGGCGAAACCATTTTTCAGCACTTTGGGTTTTCAAGATTTTTGCGGAGCGTACTTTAGAGTCCCCATTTCCCTGTGACGTACGTGCTTGAGCGCCATCATCAGCATGATTGTGACAAAGCAGCTTGTTCGCCAGTGATGACTGCACTCGAAAATGCCTCTTCCATTCAGATAGAGTGCCTCGTTGTTGGCCCTGAGTGCATGCGCATCATGGCGAGAAGGCAGAAGAGTGAGATTATTTATAAGATTTTTTTTTAGTCTGATGTGATGTGGGAAATGGGACATCGGGCTGACGAGGCTGCCCGAGAGCGCCTCGTTGACACGGCATCGGAACCCCCCCCACCCCCCCCCGTGATATTGCGATGGGGTATATCCCAGCTAGCAGAGGCTTGAAGTTGAGAAAAGCAAAAATATACTTTAGAGTGCCTCGTGGACAACCCACTAGGACATTTTCATTGCACTGAGTAAGTGTAAGAAAGATACTCAACAAAGTTGCGTCCATTCTGCAGGTCGTAGCAGTTGATTGACAGTTGAACGGGGGCATGATCTTGGCACCTTCAGGCCCACAGCATTGGAGAGTTAGGAGACGGTCTCGATTATGTTTTATGATTATTGAAGCTTGAATTTGTATACTTGGCAATTTTATTTTTTGTCGTGATTCAAATTTGGCAGACTCGATGACAGCATTCTTCCCCCGTGGCGTGTCAACTTTGCAGTGGGCTCCAAAAAGGCCGCCCGGCCTCCCGATACATTTTGCGAGCTGCGTCTGCAGGGTGAGGAGGTCACAACACGGCAGTTACAAGATGCTCCCAGCCTCTCCGACACAACGCGTCCAAACCTCTAATCAGGCCTCCCGCGGTCGCCAGAAGCCGTCTGCTGTAAATCAGCTCCGTAATCCTCTTGCGCGTCCTCAACTTGACTCCCGTCTCATCTGTTTGCTATTGCGCTCCGGCCGTAAAACTGCCGCAGGAGCGTTATCTGACACAACTCACCTGATCGCCGCACTTGCCGCCGGTCAGGTGGGGACTTTCAGGCCCAAAACGCCAAGCAAATCCTCCCCATTCTCGTCCAGCGCACCCACTTGCGCTTTCTTTTCCTTTGTCCTTCAAGCCAGGCAGGTCAGTGCGAGTTCAGGGACTGGATCCTCACCGCAGGACATCCCAAAACCACAGCTATGACTTTTTTGTATGTGTTCACGGCTTCCTCGCGATGCATTCAGGGACCCTGAGGAATGCCCGCCTCTGATCCGTTTGTGGGCCGTTTTGTTCAGATTGATGAGCTGGCCTCGCCGCGACACACACGCACCCGTGCTGAGTTCTACATTTGCGGGCTTCTATGAATAGCGGAGCTGACCAGAAGCATGAAGCATCCTTGGCCCCACGCCCGACTTCAACTGAGTGTGTTTTGCTTGAGCTCAGCGATACGGACGCTCGCCAAAACAAGTCGTCTCGCTACCGCCGGCCACGTGTAGGAGCGCGTGCGCGTCTCTGTCTGCCTGTGCGTTTTATCTTCTTGTTGTCCCTGAAAGGTGACTCATGCTGGGAAGGCAATTGAGAAAAAAATGACCCGGCTACGACTTCGGACGGCCTCCCGAGCCATCGAAACTGGCTCGGACGGCGAAACGGGCCTCGCCAATCCAGCATCTTTATTTATTTAACCTTTAGTTATCCAGATAAAGCATTTGAGAGTGCGGGTTTTGGTATGCATGGTGAACAGATAACGAAGATGGCGTGGGAAAGTTGCCAGTAGAGGGCGGCGACGTTCCCAGAAGAAGATTCGATATGGCGCGCTCGGGCCGACCTCTGGCTGACCCGCCGGGATTCCGAGCGAACGCACGAGCTCCTTCTCTTTTGATGGCGACTTTGGAAACCGGCGGAGTGATGTCATCGCGAGTGAGATTTTAGCGATGGCTTAGGCCACGCCCCCTTTCCGCCCACAGATATGTAGCGTCACGGCATCGGGGGCCTCGGCTCCGTTTAGTTGTGGTTGGCGCGACCGCAACGTTGCTCACCAGAGTGCTCGCGCTCGCGCGTGTTTGTGTGTTGAATGAATGGAATGAATGAGTCACGTTTGTGTACGGCTGCCGCCCGCGTTTTGATCCGCCGGTATCTCCCAGCGAGATGATGAAGGTAGCGCTGGTCCGAGCGCAAAACCTACAGTCGTTCTCAAAACATCAGTACTCCACCAAAATGCAATGTAACGGCGCGGTCCAGAATCAAGATCCAATTTTTTTTTTTTTTTGCTTTGATGAAACGTCAACGGGATTTTGATGGCAAGCGAATCATCTTTCCAGACACACAATTATGAAACTGCCGTTGCTTCACTTGAACGTCAGATGTTTTTTTGTTTGTTTGTTTTTTTTTTATATCGGAGACATATCGTTTTTGTGAGTTACTCAGAGTTGCGTTCAATGCATTTTGGCCATTCAATCAGAGTGTGGTGTGCAAATATAGTGATCTCATTGTGGCAGAGCTACCTGGCCCTCTCAGGCAAATGTGTTTGGTTGATCGATTAAAGAAACACGCTCATCACTCGTACAGTTTAAAACAGGGGTTCTCAAACTACGGCCCGCGGGCACATTTGACCCGGCCCTCTAACCCTCCTGTTGTCCTAGCCGAAAAAAAACCGACCATGTATAGTAAGCCGTTTTTGGCCAAAAAAAACCCAACCATGTACAGCAGGGGTCCCCAAACCCCGGCCCTCTAACCCTCCCAAAATGACCCGTCACTGTGTTAAAAACGCCCCAAAACCCCCTAAATGTGTGGATTTCTGGGAAACAATACATTTTTTAAGCTCCCTGACGATCGTTGATGTTACAAACTGACACCAGCCCCCCCATCAGAGAAGGGAAAAGTTATGTGGTCCTCACAGGAAAAAGTTTGGGGACCCCTGGTTTAAAATGACAGCGAGGAAAACCAATGATTTGCTAAGGGTAGCTTGGAATCACCTGGCAACACAGTGATGCTGAAATTTGATTGGACCAAAAAAACAAAAACAAAAAAAAACAACTAGCGGGGCAGCCCGGTAGTCCAGTGGTTAGCACATCGGCTTCACAGTGCAGAGGTACCGGGTTCGATTCCAGCTCCGGCCTCCTTGTGTGGAGTTTGCATGTTCTCCCCGAGCCTGCGTGGGTTTTCTCCGGGTGCTCCGGTTTCCTCCCACATTCCAAAAACATGCATGGTAGGCTGATTGGACGCTCTAAATTGTCCCTAGGTGTGAGTGTGAGCGTGGATGGTTGTTCGTCTCTGTGTGCCCTGCTATTGGCTGGCAAGCGATTCAGGGTGTCCCTCGCCTACTGCCCGGACGGCTGGGATGGGCTCCAGCACTCCCCGGCGACCCTAGTGAGGATCAAGCGGTACGGAAGATGAATGAATGAATGAAAACAACTAGCATATTCTCCTGGATGCAATACAGTCAAGCGAAAGATAACAGATTGTTGGGAGTCATGTAAATGTTTTCTGACTGTGCTTTGTGCCAGCAGAAAAGACCTTGCTGGCCCTGACAACTCATCACTGACGTCATATTCCCATTGGTGTCTCTCTCTCTCTCTCACACACACACACACATACTGAGCCATCTTTGCGGGGACTAAGCAGATTGTGAGTCGTCGTTTGAGGTCAACAGTAGCTCAGGTTTCAAATGGATCACAGCAGTGTTTCTCCTATGTCACGTCGCCACAAGCTTGTGTGTGTGTGTGTGTGTGTGTGTGTGTGTGTGCAGTGTATGTCTCAGAACCGCAGCATAGCCTGATGGCGACGTCACTTGGCAGACAGACCCAAGCCTAAATATTAATGCCGGTTGGAGTGCCACTGCAGACACACGCACGCATGCACACGCACACACACATACAGGAGCAACAATTCGAGCCACGCCACTAAAAGTGGCCTTCAGCTCTACCTGCTGTTCTTTTTGTACACACACCGCACGCACATGCACTTTTCTTCCCCCGTCCTCGCTGATTGATGAGCGAAATAAATATTTTGGACTCGCCCCTCTCTCCCGCCACGGTAAGATGAATGTCTCCGAGAAAGGACCGTTCATTTAGTAGCCCTCCATTTATTTCACACACACACACATACACACACACACACACACACACACGCGCATGCACAGCCACGTTGTGGTACACGGATGGCGTGCCAGAAAATCTCAGCACATCAGCAGTTTGCGCGACGCCCAGAGCAGCAGCCAAGCAGGTCGCCGCGCGAGTGTAAATTAGCAACAGAAAGAGAAACGTTTCCAGTTGAGAATTTAGTGCCGACGCGAGTGTGTGTGTGCATGTGTGTGTGTGTGTGTGTGTGTTCCACAGACAATCAAGTCTTGTCTTGTACAGTACAGTACACAGCACAGAGTTTAGGGCTGCATTTACACTGCAGGTTTAAGTGCAAAATTCGGTCCGCATTAACTCGGGGAGGGGGGCTGGAGGGAGACATCTTCTGACACCTCTAATCTTGACATTTATGTCAAGGCTCATGTTTTGGAGAATTAAAATTTTTTAATTTGGCGTCCAATATATTTCTTGCGTTAGGCACCTCGTGTCCACGTATACGTCGTATGTATGTTCGGTAGACCGTTCGTGCACTATCTGATCCATACTTGGTCTATCTTGATGACTTTGCCGTCGTTTAGATTCGCAGCCAGCAAGTTTTTTTGTTTTTTTTTTCTGTGCATCACCGGTTGTTGCGTTTTGGTTGTATTGCCGTTCGGATCTGCGTCTTGCCTCTGCAGTCGCACATGGAGGGGTTGTATTTGATTTTTAGTCCAGTGATGGATGCTGGTGTTGCTGGTTTGGACCACAAAAAAAAACAAAAAAACGGCAGCCACGGTCTCCATGGCGACACCATAAGTGATGTGCTACATGAGCCCGACAAAGCAACTGATCTGTGACTTGCTCGATGTATTAGCGACGCCTCGGCCCAGAGGGCGGTCCTTAGCCAGCCGCGGCGGTTTTGGACCTGGCTACGTCCTGGAATATAATCCATCGATTACGAGCCCAGACAGATTCATGCGGAGGCCAGTGAGCTTTTTTTCTCTGAAAACAAAGCGCATCGAGCCTCCGCCGCCGTGTCTTGGGTGTCGGCTGGTCGTTTGCTTCTCACTCTGACGCTAGCTTGCAATTAGATTACTCGTTAAAACAATGACGGGCGCGCCAGAGGGAATCCTCGGCCAGCGGCGCTGTAGGCTTTGGATCTGGCGTCCGCAGATGACTGGCAAGTCTTTTGCTTGATTGAGCTGAAGCAATGGTCACGAGCTATGGGTCGTGACCGAAAGAACGAGATCCCGGATACAAGCGGCCGAAATGAGTTTTCTCCGCAGGGTGTCCGGGTTCTCCCTTAGAGATAAGGTGAGAAGCTCGGTCATCCGGGAGGGGCTCCGAGTCGAGCCGCTTCTCCTCCACATTGAGAGGAGCCAGATGAGGTGGCTTGGGCATCTGATTCGGATGCCTCCTGAACGCCTCCCTGGTGAGGTGTTCCGGGCATGTCCCACCGGGAGGAGACCCCGAGGAAGACCCAGGACACGCTGGAGAGACTATGTCACCCAGCTTGCCTGGGAACGCCTCGGGATCCCCCGGGGAGAGCTGGAAGAAGTAGCTAGGGAGAGGGAAGTCTGGGCTTCCCTGCTAAAGCTGGATGGATGGATGGATGGAGCTGAAGCAAGCAACAAATGGTTCGATATGACTCACTTTCAAGGAAAAAAAAAACAAACAAACAGTTGAACTTGGTGTAAGAACCATTTTTTGTGGGACTGGTAGCAGAGACCTAAACCGAGACTTAGACCTTCAATATTTGGATGAAATCATGACATTTGCACATTACCAAGGGCTTTGATGACCAAATCTAAGATGCGCTGTTTATGTGGAAGGTCATGTCTCCATGTAAGCATTCGTCCAAAGAACGGTCAAAGTCAAAAGAACGGATCTCAATCCCGGAGAAAAGCATTTGGAAAAAGATGAACTGGGCCAGGAAAAGAAGTCCTGCAAGCGTTCGAGAGAGAGAGTGGGAAAAGACTGTTAGCTGACTTGTGCAAGAAGCTTCGAGCTGTCAGAACCGTTTGGAGAAAGTTGTTTCTTGAGAAGCAAAATATTAAGTCAGCCCTCCTCGAGTTTATAAGCTCACAAATGTCAGACAGAAAGAGGCCATTGTTCCTCCTGGAAGGCCGGGAACGCTGCCGGCGAGTGCGTCCGATGACATCAGAACGTCGCGTAAACATGCGTACCGCTTAGAAATCCGCAAGCAATCCCGCCTGTCAAATATGCGTTCCCCCCCCTATCCCCTGCCCCCCCACCGCCCGGCCAACGTCTCCATTGATTTCTTTGGCCCTGCGAGGTCACGGGGAGGCGATAAGAATAGTCATCGGAGAAGAGGAGATCCACTTTCACTTTTTCCGGAAGCCTCAGCGCACCGGTTGCTTGGGCAATAGCGATCGCTGATCATTTCCTGCGAGCCGGTGTTGGATGTCATGTGTCAGGATGTGCGATTTCGTCATCTTGAAGCACTTAGAGCACATCTTTGAAGTGCGTGTGTGTGTGTGTAGCAGTGTTGTGTCCAAGGACCGGCAACCCGAGGCCAAGGACTTGACTCTGAGGCCAAGGCCATGGACCAAGGACTTGCCTCCAAGGCCAGGGACCAAGGACTGATTTTGAAGCTGAGGCCTAGCCGAGGACATGTATAAAACAATGCTATCATACCAATTGGCAGGTGTTCATGATTTGCAACACCCCTCCATCATAACCCCTTGCACTCGCTAACGCTTGAATGAAGTGTTTTTATTCAAAGAGTAGAACAGTCAGGGAACGTGTTATTTATACTGAGAAAAACAAAAAAGCACATGATATACATTGATGAATTCATGTTTTAGTGCAGTAGTTTCTTAATGTGAAGTAAATCAACACTCAACAGGCATGACATGGCACGGAAGACAAGTTGAGAAATGACTTTGCATAGAAGTCAGTCGCTGAGTGCAGAAAAAGTGCATAAGGGATCATTTTACAGTTTACCGGCAGCGAGTCCCAGGGACTCGCTGATCAGAAAAGTAGTCCCATTATGAATTGAGAGAGTCCCAAATTTTGAATTCTGAAATGGTCTACTTATTCAATTGCATATGACAATTATTATTATTATTATATTCATTCATTCATTCATCTTCCGAACCGCTTGATCCTCACTAGGGTCGCGGGGGGTGCTGGAGCCTATCCCAGCTGTCTCCGGGCAGTAGGCGGGGGACACCCTGAATCAGTTGCCAGCCAATCACACGGCACACAGAGACGAACAACCATCCACGCTCACACACACACCTAGGGACAATTTAGAGCATCCAATCAGCCTGCCACGCATGTTTTTGGAATGTGGGAGGAAACCGGAGCACCCGGAGAAAACCCACGCAGGCCCCGGGAGAACATGCAAACTCCACACAGAAAGGCCGGAGCTGGAATCGAACCCGGTACCTCTGCACTGTGAAGCCGACGTGCTAACCACTGGACTACCGGGCCGCCCATTACTATTATATAATAACAATTATTCACTTTGCCGGTACACAGCAAATGATGAGAGGTATTGTGTTGAGGCACAGGAACTCTTTTATTTTGTTAAGTTGTGCCTGCTTAATAATAGAAATAGCCCTTTTAGGGAAATAAGACATTTTTACTTTAACTTTGTTAAACAGTAGTTGTCTTTTTTTCCTTTAATTTACCAAAAACAAAAAATACTAATTTTACCAAAATAAATACTAAACATGAAAACAAAAATATCCTTTTCATTTGTACAATTCCCCTTTTCACAGGCATGCAAATATTATTTGAGGATGCCATTTTGATGTTCATTTACCATGTTGCGGAGTTCTGCTATTAAACAGCTGCAAAGATCCCCGGGTAGACGGAAGCAGAACTGCTCACGATCGAAACCTCCCGCGATTCGTTTTGTCTGTGTGCGGCTCTCCTGGGCTGAAGCTGTGAGCACACTGTGTTTCCTGACACAATCATCCATTTTGAATGCGTGTGTATTGGGATAGATGCGTGCTGACGCTTATGTATGGCCACACCTTCAGTTCAGAGAAGCCAATCAGCTCATCGTTATCGCCGACATGCCCAGCTCAGCTAGCGAGTCAAACATTATACACACAAAGTCGCGCATTACATCTGTTAGTGCACGCAAAGAATGCAACGGATAATTGTAACAAGCGATCGCGGTAATGCGCATATTATAGTCCACAAATATAAAATGTATAACGTAAAAATCACTTTATAAATTACTATTTTATACAAATTGCCGAGGGTCCGGACAGAGGAGGTCGACGGTCCGGTCGTGGATCGCGGTCCGCCAGTTGAGGAAGAGGGCTCTATGCCTTCAATGTATTTTGAATCGAAGAAAACATCTTAAGGCACTGGTGTCAAAGTCATGGCCGGGGGGCCAGATCCGGCCCGCCACCTCATTTCATGTGGCCCACAAAAGTATGTAAAAGTAAATATGCGTCGACTCGCACGAGCCCTGCTAAAATTGTCACGTCGACTAAATAACGCTGACATTTTGCAATCGGTTTGTTACCCCGTTGACACTCACTTGAACAACGATTGAGCAACCAACAACCAGTTGACTTGAGTGATTTCAAAACGAGTCGTCCATCAATATGGTTGCGTGCGAGTAATAATACGATGAGATGATGACATAAACATTTATTCGGTTTCGCTGTCGTTACGGCCCTCCGAGGGACGACGTAACTCCAACGTGGCCCCGCGACATAAATCTATTTGACATCCTTGTCCTACCGTGTCAAACATTACATTGAACTCATTTCACAGCCGTTTCTTCAAAGAGTCCCCGACACAACTTCTTTTTTTTTAAACTACATAGTTTATTGCAGGAGTACATTGAACAATCACGGTTACAAAAACGACGACATTCATCATTCAGCTAAGCAACATATTTCCTATGAAAAGAAATCCGAATATGTACAGGACGTTCAGACAAAGCATCAGGAAAGAGAAAAAAAAAATACCATGTAGTCGCTTGGCCCTTGAAAAATAATCTTCCCCCAAGTGCTTTGCGTTTTTCCATAATTAATTTCAAATAAAATGCAGCGATAAGAAGTCTGACGAACAAAACGCGGCTTAATTACAGTCATCAATTAATAACACTATAAACAATTTCAACACTGTGTACACAATATAAATGAAATACATAACATTCTATAGAAATCCAGTATTTTCCAAAGACCTTTTTTTTTGTTTCATTTCGGCTCAAAACTAAAATAACTCTGTAGTAGAATTAAAAAATAGAACAACAATAATAACATTAATATTAGGTTATTAGCCGATAGCTGATTTTTCTTTTCCCGTGACTTGCGAGCTTTTGCTTTAGTATCACACAAATGATGAAAAAAAAACAGTAGCATGTTAGCGCTCTTTTTGCCTTCTTTTTTTTTTTTTTAAACAAAATGCCGATCTTAAAATGATGCACTGTTTATTTACATGTGTGTTTGTACTGTTTATTCGTCGCGCTCATCGCAGCGGGCGCAGAAATTCTGCGCTAGTTAGCTAGCGTGCTAGTTAGCTAGCGCGCCGAGCTACGTGTATCTAGTCAGGAAACAACGTGAGTTTGACAAAAACAAACAAAACAAGTTTGGACATCTAGAACTCTCCGTGAGACGACGTCACAAAGAAGCAGCAAAGAGAATTACTTGTCATCTGTTTTCCCCGAACAAGTCAGTGAGTGGTGTGTTAAGACGGGACCGCCTTTTGGTTGGCTTGAGAGCTGCTCGGATGGAATGATTCCGCCGTGATTTTCTCGTCTTGCGAGGAGCAGCGAAGCGGGATCGACGCGACGTTCAAAACTAACACGACGACAAGACAAGGACGAGCAGCATTTGCATGTCAAGTGGGCCTTTTTTTTGTTGTTTTTTTTCTTCCCCCCCCTCCAAGCGCGCTGGTGTTTGTGATGCTAGCTGCTAGCAAGCCGGTTAGCTTACGATGCATTCCCTTATGGCGATTTTTCCATTGAAATCGTCAAGGAACTGAGCAAGGCGGGGGGAGATTTCGCCAATCGGGAGGCTGGAAGGCAACAACGGCAACAACCCCGCGCGATATACCCGACAACAAAAGGGAAGCCTTTGGACAGCCTTTTCGAAAGCCAAAAACGTTTCATCCAAAGGTGACTTGGGGAACGCAGTTGAACTTGACATTTTTACTTTTCGTGGGAAAGTAGTCGGACAATCAACAGCCAGAAGGGTTCAAAGACCCCAGCTCGCGTTTTACTTTTGATTTAGGGAGGGGGTGGGGGGAAAAAAAAAGAAAGACTGAAGGACAGAAAAGAGACTGCCTCCGGATCTTTGTCGCCCCCGTTTACCCTGCTACGATGATTGGCCAATTTGGATTCAGGAAATTCCCCAAAGCTTTTGCTTCCTGTCCTCCGGTACCCTGTTTGATCCAACTTGCCTATCGACACCCCCCCCCCCCCATACCCACCCCTCCCCACGCACCCCCACGAGGTGTTCCAATGATATTCCATCACTTTTTGTTGAGGCGAGAGCAGAATCCTGATGGCAGCTTCTTCCTTTTCCCGACGGAACAGGAGGTGAAAATGTTCCTTGAAGTCTGAAAGCGCGGAGAAGAAAAATGCGGCGTCCTTCTTTTTCCCTCCTCGCGCCACCCGCCTTCACACGGTGGCGCCGAGCAGCTCCTCCGACTTGGCCATGATCTCGTTCTGGTTGGAGTCCAGGCCGTAGAACTTGACTTTCAACCCGTCCACCGGGTGGACGACGGGCACGGTGACCATGCGGGGGAAGTTTCGCGTGGCCAGTTCGAAGCGGCTGCTGCTCGCCAACTCGATGGCCAGGATGCGAAGGAAGAGCGTGGCCAACTGCTTGCCCAGGCAAGAGCGGACGCCGCCGCCGAAGGGCAGGTAGTGGAAGCGCCCCTCCTTGTCTTCGCCGCGCTCCTGGCTGAATCGGTCGGGGTCGAAAGCGTCCACGTCCTTGAAGACGGACGACGTGTCGTGAGTGTCCCGGATGCTGTACATCACGCTCCAGCCTTTTGGAATCTGCACCCCCTGCGGGGCCAAAAGACGCACACCCAAAAATGTTATCAAACGGTTCCGAAGGTGGAAGAAAAGAAACCGTGAGCGATTTGCGCTCACGTCGAGGGGATCGGACACGATGACAATTTAGCGACGCCGCTGTCAAGAGACCCAAAAAGCTTTTTCGGGTCCCTTTGACTCTGATTGGTCAAAAGCAAATGAAATGCGACAACTTGAAACGACAAGACGGAATTGTTGAACTTTTTAGCATTCCTTCAAATCCGTCAACATTGTTTCAATCCTCATCCGGGTCCCAAATTTAGTTTCCCCAGACACACACAGACAACTACACAATTTCTTTGAGGTGTGTCGTACAACATAGGACTGTAATTCGGCGGGAACAAACAATACCAATCGACAGGTCTCTTTGCATTCATATTGATCCCAATCTAATTTTCCACATGACATAATTAAAGGCCACTTTCAACAAACGCCCCCCCAAAATGTCGCCTCAAGCCAAGAAAAGTGACTCGCTTGTCTGTCCTTCCTACGGTGCAGAATTAAGCACTTTAAGCCGAGACCCAATTACAGCCCTGGATTTTTTTTTCCCAACCACATACCTGTCAACTTGTACGTTTTTTAAAAAATAATTTCAAATCATGTACGGCGTATTACAACTTTTATACGGAAAAAAAAATTGTGAACCGATCTCATAAAGACCATTTTGGCTCAAATCCCGATCGTCTCACCGTTGGCTACCAGCAGGTGAGCGATCTTTGCCGTGGTCGGTCGCTACAATCGCCACGGCAAACTAGCAAAAAGGTAAATAAAGATAAAATCATTTACAAGGGGCAGAGGTTGACGGGAATGCGACCAATCTCCTCCAAATGGCACCCGAGAACGAGACCTGTAAGTGGTCTCGTTTTTTGGCTCAAATCCTGATCGTCTCAACGTTGGCTACCAGCAGGTGAGCGATCTTTGCCGTGGTCGATCGCTACTATCGTCACGGCAAACTAACAAAAAGGTAGATAAAGATAAAATCATTTATAAGGGGCAGAGGTTGACGGGTATGCGACCAATCTCCTCCAAATGGCACCCGAGAACGAGACCTGTAAGTGGTCTCGGCGCCCCACTCGATTAAAGTACTTGTTCAAATCGATTAGCGTGATCGTCTGGCAAGCTAACCAACGATCCCTCGCGGACGCCATTCCCGGGGGGACGGCTTCCACACTTACGTCGAGTTCAAAAGTCTGCATGGCGGTGCGGTAGGCCCCCGAGACGGGCGTGAAGAGCCTCAGAACCTCCTTGATGACGCAGTCCAGGTACTTGAGGCTGACGATGGTATCCAGACGCAGCTGGCCCTCGGGGCACAGGCGGCCGTTCTGGAGGAAGCCCCTCACCCTCAACTCCTCACGTAGGCGCTCCAGGACCGGCGGGTGGCGCAGGAGCTGCATGATGAGGGACGTACTGGCGCTGGCCGTGGTGGCGAAGGCGGCGAAGATCAGCTCGATGGTGGACTCCTGCAACGATGCGCAAATATGTCACCTTGGCCCCTTCCGCGGGGAAGTCGGCAAACGTGACGTTTTGTTGGCGGCAAGAGGCGATAACGGAGGCGGAGTCGATAACACGGAGGCTCTTTGCTGCGTGTTGCGTGTGTGCCACAGGGCCTCCCCAGTTCACTCTGTGTGTATGTGTGTGTACAGGAGGCCTCTTTCAGACCCCTCCGGGGGGGGAGTGTTGACTTATTTTTGGCGCTGGACTTAACCCAGAAACCACATGGAGAGAGCGCGAGTTGAGTTTCCACAGAATTCCTCAGAATGACTTGAATAGGTAAACAGCGGGCGTGCCCGTACGCGACTCCGTCTCGTGTTCGCGCCCTCGCTCGTTATGATTGATGAGCGACGCGACAAGTGCGCCGACGCGCGTCCCGCGAAACCCCCCCACACGGCCCCTCCCCCGGGGCCCCAACCTTGAGCTCCTGCATGGTGAGCTCGGCTCCGTTCTCCTTAGCGCTGTCCATGAGGACGTCCAGGGCGTCGCTGTAGTCTTTGCCGTGCGTGCACAGCGGCTTCTCCCTGATGGCTTTCTCGATGCTCTTCTGCAGCTTGTCGCGCGCTCGCAAGCCCTGGCGGGGGAGGGGGGGGTAGGTCACACTCTGGGTTGTGCATTTTTTATTTATTTTTTTCCGCGCGGCAGCTAGCATACCTTGCGGTAGCCGCTGAAGGGCATGTCGATGGGAAGGCTGAAGAGGTTGTTGACAAAGTCCTGGAAGGTGGAGAACAAGTGCCTCATCTCCTCCTCGGAGACCCGAAATCCCAGCAGCACCCTCACCGCCATGGTGAAGGACAACCGCTGGCTCTCCCTGCGGAAAGGCGCAAAAGAATTTTCGCTCAAGTTGCGACGCGGCTCGGTGTCGGGTGTCGCCTGCCCCGGTTTTTTTACCTGTAGACGTTGATGGGCTCGGGGTTGGAGCTCCACACTCGCAGGCTCTCCTGGATCACCTGCTGGATTTTGGGGAGGTACGACTCCAAGGCCTCGTGGCTGAACACTTTGGCAAACACCTGCGAGGAACGCAGACGGATCAGCGTGGGGGGGGGGGGGGGTCGGGCGAGGCCGCGGGTGGGATGGCGCCAGCGCCCGCGTGTTCTTCTCTCGCTTGATGGCCGCCATCTTAACCGCCCCCTCGGGAACAAGCGCAAACTATTTTCTCTCTGGAGTCACAGCCCAACCGCGGCGATGTTTATGCGCCGAGATGATTTATACATTCGCGACGCGACGCGCAAAAATGCTGACGGCCCGAAGGGGGGATATTTATACAATTTCTGGTACGAAACCAAGTCTCCCAGATGCGATTTTATGACAAACAACCGATTCGACTCCTGAGTATGTTTGCGGTCGTGGGGATAATTATCGTTTGATGGATGAGCATCTTTCTCGAAGCGATTTTCCTTTGAATAAGAATCTTTTGGGTGCTCGTTCAATCCATCTTCTTTGTTTACTCTGTTAAGCGCCTTTGTTTTTATAACGTTTGATTTTCACCTCTTGTACGAGCGCTTGTTACGCAGCCGCGGTTGTTTTAAAGCGCTCTCCAAGCTTATTAGAATTAGTTTATAAGCTGTTTAGCATTAGCCACATGCTAACTATTTGACACATGCTCCTCAAACATTCATTCATTCATTCATTCATCTTCCGAGCCGCTTGAACCTCACTAGGGGGGTGCTGGAGACGATCCCAGCTGTCTTTGGGCAGTAGGCGGGGGACACCCTGAATCGGTTGCCAGCCAATCGCAGGGCACACAGAGACGAACAACCTTGCACGCCCACACTCACACCTACGGACAATTCAGAGTGTTCAATCAGCCTGCCACGTATGTTTTTGGAATGTGGGAGGAAACCGGAGCACCCGGAGAAAACCCACGCAGGCCCGGGGAGAACATGCAAACTCCACACAGGGAGCCCGGAGCTGGAATCGAACCCGGTACCTCTGCACTGTGAAGCCGACGTGCTAACCACACTACCACAGAGATGTAAAATCATGATGATTCATTTGTCAGGCTTTGTCGGCACAAGAGTGCCGCAGCGTATCCAGATTTGGGGAAAACACAAATGTTTTTTTGGGAGGTGTCCAAATTGGAGAAACTGTAACATTTTGGGACGTTCCAAATTCGGCACAGGAGGGGAGCAAAGTCCTGGGTGCAAGGGGGGGAGGGGGGGGCTAGTTGGGGCAATTGTTCGGCAGTCATTCTGCTGCACCACAAAAACGTGACTGTCTTTCTGTAGCCTGCGGCACACTCACACACACACACACACACACACACACACACACACACACACACACACACAGTGCGGTGTAGTGAGCGACACACAGACACAGTGGTCCTAATAACATCCATATGTCTTAAATTACGCGCTTTAAGTGCTGTGAGCTGCTGGTTCCTCAAACATGTAAAGACTCCTTTATTCTTCTCGCCGGCCGTCTTTTGCCTCGCTCCCGCTTTCACCCAAACGTCCACGATCCTTTCTTTCTATTTCCTTCGCTACAGACCTTAACCACCCGCCCCCTCTCCCCTCCCCTCCCCGCACACGCTTCAATTTCATACTCTCCGAACTCCCGTCAATCAATTGACCAAAATTTATTTGTTGTGCGCAAAGTGCTTTCGGCAATTGATCGAAGACTAAGACACGCCTACGCATATTAGTTCAAAATAAATCGCGGAAGGAGCAATCGATCAGTTCCAGGTGAGGAAACGCGTTTTCAAGGAGAGAAACCTCCACGCTTTCTCTTCCTCCCCAGCTTCCATTCTCAACTCTACCGACTCCTTCGCTTCTATTCAGTACCGCGCCGACATGGTCGCGCGCGGGCGTGTGTGTGTGTCGCCTTTTAAGTCGTCATCGGGCGGACGAGCGTGTGAGCGGACCGGTTTTCATCTCACGTGGTAGCCCCCTCTACTGGCTCCAGGTCTGCAGGTGCAGCAGCCCCCCCTTCTCTCTTGAGCCCTCAGCCGCGTACCGATTTCACAGTTGACTCGGAACTGAGGTCAACGACGCGGGCTCGTCAGCCATGTTTCACCGACGGCATGTTCGGGTCGATGTCAGGAGCCCCCCCCCCCCCCCCCCCCTCTGCAGAAAGACCCTCTTTGTGCTTTCCCCAATCAACGGTCATTACACAAAGTTAGTGCCCGGGGTCTCCAAGGAAGCGCGAGCCCAGATTAGAACCCTAAATTGGAACCCTTACGCTAGTTCGAAACCCTACTTTGAAACGTGAACCCTACTTAGAAACCTGAGGTCACCCATTCTGCGGGTCCGACCCCGTGTGCCGCCACAGTTGACCCCGCCTACCTCCTGGAGGACCCGGCGGGAGAAAGCGAGAGGCTGATTTACAGGAAATGCACCGGATTGCGCCTTGAAATGTGTGTGTGTGTGTGTGTGTGTGTGTGTGTGTGTGTGTGTGTGTGTGTGTGTGTGTGTGTGTGTGTGTGTGTGTGTGTGTGAGAGCAAGGTAGGTATTTGCCCCTGGGACGAGGGGATAATGGCACTAAGTGGCTGATTACCTGAAATGGCCCTGGCGAGGAAAAGATGGCGGAAAGAGAGATAATAGGCGGCGTCAGGGAGAAATTAAAAGGGGGCGGGGGGGGCTCAGAGTCACAACCTGAGTGGCGGCTTGACCAGAATGCACGCCGTCACCCAAAATGGCGTCAAACTGCGATGTTGTCGTTATGGCTGCCGCTTATTTGGCTTGAATGGATGACGAGTTTTAGAAATGTTTTTAATTAGAAATGTAAGTAAACTTTTTTTTTTTCAAATCGGCCCAAATTTTGCTTAATCATCATAAAATAATAATACAATCACAATTATATAATATGTAATATAGAAATATACTATTTTGGAATGTTTATGAATCGAGGGGGGAAGCCCGGTAGTCCAGTGGTTAGCACGTCGGCTTCACAGTGCAGAGGTACCGGGTTCGATTCCAGCTCCAGCCTCCCTGTGTGGAGTTTGCATGTTCTCCCCGGGCCTGCGTGGGTTTTCTCCGGGTGCTCCGGTTTCCTCCCACATTCCAAAGACATGCGTGGCAGGCTGATTGAACACTCTAAATTGTCCCTAGGTGTGAGTGTGAGCTTGGATGGTTGTTTGACTACGTGTGCCCTGTGATTGGCTGGCAACCGATTCAGGGTGTCCCCCGCCTACTGCCCGAAGACGGCTGGGATAGGCTCCAGCACCCCCCGCGACCCTAGTGAGGATCAAGCGGCTCGGAAGATGAATGAATGAATGAATGAATCGAGGGGTCGGCGACAGGTGATTATTTTTTTTTTGAAATGTCAGCAAATTACAACACATGGGAAAATTGGTGTTGCGCAAACTTGATCGGTCAAACTTAAAAACAAAAATGAAACGATCTTGTTTCATTGATCAAGATCCGGTGTGCTAGAAAAAAAAAGACAAATGTGATTGTTTTTTTTGTGTGTGTGTTCAGGGACACATCAAGCCACCTCCGATTCCAATTTGTTGTTTGCACGTTGCGAGATGACTCGAACTGACCTTCCTCCTCTTGCGATGGATGTCGCCAATGCTGTTGGCGAGCGAATTGGGTCCGAGCAGGGCGGCGGTGCTCTGCGGCCAGTCCACCGTCACCAGCGTGTGCTCGCCCATCAGCACCTTGCGCACGTTCTCGGCGCCCGTCACGCGGATCAGCGGTCGGCCCAGCAGGTGGGTCTTGAACACGTTGCCGTACTTTTGCCTCCGAGATGCGTGGAAACCCGAACCCTGCGTGGTGAAGGGGGGGTAGGGGGGGGTGAAGAATCCAGGTCAAACGGATGCCGTTTGCATTTCTCGGCCGGAAAGAGACACGCAAGTACGTTGTTCATACGCGCACGTGTGTGGTGGCACACATGCTCGCAGTAAATGTATAAAATTCACAAAAGCGTGGAAAGTAAACAAACATGGCGAGGCCGCACTGTGACAACGCTAACTGGTTTGACCCGGGAGGCCTCTCGAGAGGGGGGGGGGAGCTATGTGCCAGCGTCACGCACACGCAGACAACCGCACGACTACTGTGAGGTTTTGTCAAACATTTCTCTTATTTGCCTGCTTCTGCATCCGTTGGCGCGGCCCGCTCATGTTTGCCGAGGTCACACTCCAGACCGGCAGGCGGCAGCCCCCCCTTTTGACCCGCTTGCCAGGGCAGAAACCAAAATGTAGGTCGTGTTTGGCGTACTTTGTCAAAACACACAATTCGAATGAAATAGCATGTATGTGCATCATGATAATTCCATTGGCATTGACTTGCTCCTTCTGGTATGCGTGCCTTGGCCACCGGGGGGCAGTATAATTCATGCAGACATAATTATAATAATAATAAGAAGAATATATTTTATTTATGAGCACCTTTCACAAAACTTTTCAAAGACAAAACAAAGAAAAATAAAATCGCGGGTGAGCAGCGGCAGCCAGATGCGTACTACAAGATTGTTGCAACTAAGTCATTTTTTTTAAAATGCAGAAAATAAATAAATACTTGCTTGTGAGTATTGTTATATGCTCAGTTTGCATGCCACCGCGTCAAGGGTAATTTTGTTAGCCCGTCAATGGCATTTTGCATTGTGTGTTAGCATTAAGCTAGCGAGACAAAGTGAACGTGGTCTCAATACACGATGTGTATTTCTTTTTTTGTTTTATGTTTAGTTTTTCAAGCGAACGTGAACTGTGAGCGGCTATCGAAGAAGAAAATCGCTCTTGGCAGCGGCGGGAGTTAAGTTACGGACAGATGCTCCTCAACGCAAGGTACGGCAAGTCGGCGACTAAAGAGTTGTTTTTAGTTCGCGTCACAAATTGCGAGTGTCCTTGTGGGCCTGATTTATAATAAAATGCCAAATAGGAAAGTAGTAAATGTCGATTTTACAAGCACACTGGCAACGCCGTGATGGCGACAGCTGGCGCTGAGTTAGAAATATGTCAATCTAGAAATTGCATTTTGGAAATGCTTACCGAGCGGTTCAGGAAGGGGGCAAATAGTTTTTTACGGGCCAGTAGAAAGATTTTGGGCGGGGTTGGGGTGTGTCTGGAGGAGGAAAGGGGGGGGGGGGAGCACGGCACGGTCCCCAACCCTTCGCGCATAGCCAGACTTCACCGTATGGCTCTTTTTCTCGCGGGGGCGACACGGCCACTTTCTTCTCGCCCGTGACGTCGCTTTGCGCCGATTGAGCCCAGCTGCCGCTAATTAGCATTTTGTAATTGTCGTAACCCGCCTCAGATGTGTGCGCCTGCACGCGGTCTCAACGCTTTTGTCTGCGCCGCCGGCGCGCTCGTAAAAACGTGACCCTCGCGAGACTCCCCCGACCCCCCCCCCCCCCCCCCCCGTGCTGGCATTTTTGAATTTTCCTTTTTTTTTTTTTTTTATCCCTCGACACGATATTTCTTCTTCAAACTACTGATCTGAGCTGTTTTCACAGCTCTTGTACACTTCCTCTTTTTTACTACGCACACGCACATACTCGCTAGGTTGCTGACTGGCCTCTGGAGCCCTCGTGTGTGTGTGTGTGTGTGTGTGTGTGTGCGTGTGCGCGTGTGTGTGTGTGTGTGCGTGCGCGCGTGTGTGTGTGTGAGAGAGTTGTTTTCCAAGCTACATTTTGCTGCCACATGGATGTAGAGTGGTTTAGTATGTCTGCTTGGCATGCTGGCCTACACGCACGTACGCACCCACACACACCCCCACACACACACACACACGCATACACACACACATGCAGTGGAAGGGGAGTTCCTTCAGCAGCCAGACAAGGCTCCCTTTCACACTCGCAAGATACACCATCAGAATGATGCGCGCACGTGTGTGTGTGTGTGTGCGTGTGTGTGTGTGTGTGTGTGTGTGTGTGTGTGTGTGTGCGCGCGCACAATACATGACACACATGTGATTTTCCGTTTCTTTTTCTCCATGTTTACTTTTCCACACACATGTTGGCATCATACAAAAATGTTTTCATGTCTTGTTTGTGACAAATACCACACTGTATGTGTGTGTGTGTGTGTGTAGGCGGGGGTGTGGCACGGGATGACATTTAGCTAAAAAGGTGAGAAGTCGACTCCCACCTCTCACGTCCCAAATCTGGCAATACGCGCAAAGACACACACACACGCACACACAAAACACACACGGCTCGCATGGAAAAGTTGTGACGTAATGACGCCACTTTTCTCTCGCAAGAGAACATAACCGCACACATGATTACACACACACACACACACACACAAGCGAGGGGACACAAAGAAAGCCAAATCGTACCACGGGCACCAAACGGTAAAATCATAAGCGACTCCGAGCGCTGGTCGCCAAAGGAGAACATCCCAGAAAAGCGCCCGTGCGTCTCTGCCGTCCGTCTGCGCCGCCCACGCCCAGGGTCCGAGCAGCGCTAAAAATACCCCCGTGTTCTGTTGGCCTTGGCCCGCCGGCGAACCTGCGCCGGGGCCTTATAAATGTCCCCTTTGTAGCGCCGTGGAAATGTCCAACAAATGACTCTTTTATTAGGGCATGACAAAAAAAAAAAAAAACACAGCTAATTATGTTGCCTTAGATCTGCGTGCGTGTGTGTATGTGACATATGACGGTGATGCTTAGCGGGGGGGGGGGGGGGTCGTGTTATGGGAAGAAAGCCGCCACTGGGAGCGAGTCACGACAAAACGCGCGCACGTCATCCAGTCGAAAAAGCAACGTCAGGTCAAGAAAAGGCGCTGGCGTGACACTCGGAGTCACCGGATGGCAACAGAGAAGCACTCAGAAGCGCTGAAAGTGAAAACACTCGTCTCCGCTCGCCTTTCGCAAACACGCTGAGGAGATTTCAAATGCGGCGAGTTCGTATTGAAGAAAAAAAAAAAAGCAACAAGTCAACTGCGGTTTAAAACTTGCTTGAACGAGACCGAAATCGTCAATACAGTATGTACAAAATTCAAATAATTGAATGTAGAGTAACGATTGTATTACCGAAAAAATAAAAAATAAAAATAAAAATATTGGGACAGCCGTGGTGGTTTACGGAATTAGTCATTTTCTGCAGATGATAAAGAATATATGTCTTGTTATAGAATAGAATATAAGTGTCGTTTACTGTCTGACGCCTCAAAAGTGTTATGACATCACGAGATTGGTGCTAGCCGTTAGCCCGTCTATGGTGTTTCCCATGATGTGTTAGCATCAAGCTACTCTAACCTACTGGATGCGATTGTTCAATGTAAAACATTGAATGATTTGAAGTTTTCCGTTTAGTTTGGCGGTCAACTTCAGATAAACAAGTTTGTTCTTTCCACAATGGCCCAGCAGGTGACCGGAGTTTTGATTGACGTCCGAAGCCAAAGTGGGCGCAACGAAGGTTAAAAATGAGGAGGAGGGGGGGAGAGGCGGAGTAGGGCGAGGACAAGAGGCGGCCAAAGGCTGCGAGGGAATTCCTTCCCTCTTTTCAGCTGTCAATCATTCAGACGCTGCCCAGAGATGCCAGGGAACCCGCGTGTGTGCGGGCTCGCGCTCGCGCCCGTGCGTTTGTGTGTGAACGCCGCGATAGGGCCTGGACTCGACAATGACCCGCGTCGCCTTTGCGGTCACGCCGTCGCATCAGAAAGAGAAGAGGAAGGAAGGAAGGAAGGCGAGGAGGCGGGAAAAGAAAAGGGGGAAGGCGGAACGAGGGAGAGCGAGAGTGCGACGGCTGCGGAGAAGGAGGAGGAGGAGGAGGAGGATTTGCGAAGAAGGGCTTCGGATAGTTCAGCCAGAACACGAGTAGAATGCGGCGAGGGCGAGCGAGGGGAGAGAGAGAGAGAGAGAGAGCCAGAGCGTTGGCCCCTGACCTGAGGACATTTTAGAAAAGGAGATTATGCTTGTTGAAAACGCTCTAAGCGCTCACCCCGGGACCCCCGCTAATACCCCCGACACACACACACACACACACACACACATTCTGCGGCAGCGAGGCGTGCTCCTCCGCCGCATAAACTAGTCTGCGCAAACGCAGAAAAGATGGAGGGTGAGACCTGAGAAAAAAATACATTTGACTGACAACTATGTCGTACTTCATTGTGGAGTTTCATGCATTTAACTGTTTCACCATCTTTTTTAGCGGGGGGTCGGTGGGGAGGGGGGGGCAACGTAGCTTCCGATAGCCCCTTGGTGGAGCTACTTTAGAGCGCTTCGTTATCAGCCATAAGGGCGCAAACGCGTAATGCAGAAAAAGGTAGAAGAGTGCCGGGGGTCGGGTGGGGGTGGGGGTGGGGGTGGGGGGCATATTTCAAAATCAGACTTGACAGTCAGCGTGTGGACAGGGACTTGGCGGTGACGTGGCTGCTTTTGAGCGCCTTGTTGTCATTTGTGAGAATGCACGCATGACACGGCGATAAACGAGGTATCGTGAATTAAAAAAAAATAATAATAATAATAATACGTTTGAGGACTGAGTTGGCAGCCGGGATGCGGACGACGGGGTTTTCGGGCTGGCACGGCGACTGTTGAGCGCCTCGTTGTGCTCACACATCATTGTCAAAATGGTGTCGCGTGGGGCGTTTAGTGCAGAGTGCAGAGAAACGGCTTGATTTTTCACCATTTTGAAGCCTCGTTTTAATCGACTCGTTTTTGTTTTGACTGGTTTTTTTTCTTTTTTTTTTGGCACACACTTCTGAGTGGCGGGTCACATTTACAAGACATTTCTTTCGACTTTACAGGGACGTCAAGTACAAAAGTTTGAGCTTTTACTATCGCGTTCTCAGTCTCTGATTCATACGTTATGTTGTCGTCTCGCGCAGCTCCGACGAACGAAACACTCCATTTTGACAAAGTCACAACGTTTCGGTTTTCAAATGTAGTCCCAAACTGAATCGGAGCTTCTGAAGGGGGGGGGGGGGTCTGCCATGTAGCGCGGTCGGGGAACTTTCTACGGCGAAGACGCCCGTCACGCAAATGCACAGCGGCGGCGAGTTCTGGTCCGTTTCAAACCTCTCCCGTTGCCCACATCCATGTGGTTTGAATCTGTGTTATGCGGTCATTGCTGGGAAAAGTCGCCAACGTTTTTTTTTTTTCCCTCGCCGATACGTGGGTGAGCGCCTCAGGGATTCTAATTTGCCTTTTTTTTTTTTTTTTTTTTTTGTCTGGGCATGAGCGTCAAATTGTGTCATCGTATTTGTGAATATTTGTAACACTGAACTGAAGTTTTGGAAAAGCAAATGTTGGCGGGGGTCCAATTTGTGTTCAAGGGATGAGGTGAAGAAATCTTTTAAATCACGTTAAAGTTGAGAAAATTTGCAGTTTCGGCGCAGGAAGCAAATTCATTCGTCCAAAAACTTTTGTTGCTTTTTGTGGGCCGTCTAAATTAAAGTGGCTGGCCGGATTTGGCCCCTGAGCCTTAAGTTTGACATCCGTTCACATTGTGGGCGCATCGGGGAGCGAAAGCTCCGTCATGTAATTTCGTCATCATGTTCCAGATGAATTAAGGAAATTGTACTTTTTAAATGTCATGTTTGAATTTTGCTTGTGTGTGTGTGTGTGGGGGGGGGGTCAAATTTGAGGCATGCAAAATGGATTTGTTCCTTTTATTTTGGCAAAAAAAAATATGTAGCACAGTTGCAAGTTATTGACGGTTTTCAAGAAAAGCTCGAGCTTTTTTAAAATTTATTTTAACTAAATCGATTCTCCTTTTTTTTTTTTTTTTTTTTTTCGAGTGGTGATCGGGGATCGAACTGGCTCCTGGTTTACTTTCAATTTGGTGCTAAAAATGTCTCCATGTGGCCCACGAAAGCAAATGCTTCTTATGAAATAGATTTTTTTTTTTGAATTTCAAAATGTTCTTGACTTTTTCAAAAAACAAATCCCGTATTTACATCAATTAGTATTTTCCATGACATCTGACTTCAAATCTAAAGAACCTATTTGTAAAAAAAGATTTAGAACACCCCAAATTGTCATTTTTTCTTCTTTTTCTAATCCATATAAATCAGTTCAAGTCCAATGAATCGCTTGAATGATACGACAGTTACTGTTAGAGGTTAATTAAAAAAATATATACACTAAAAACGGAAAAACAATGGAGAAACTTTTCAACATTTTATACAAAAGTGACCGACTTAAACCCCATGGAGCTCGTTTCGGTTCAACTGGACAGAAACGACACATCTGTTCCAAAACTTTTGATGGGTTGTGTTTAATCTGATGAGGAAATTGAACACGTCGTCATGGTAGACTGTAGCACAATTTCATCCACGTTTATTCTGTTAATTAAAAAAATAATAATCCTGATGCGTTTTGACCCCCCCCCCCCCCCCCCCCCCCCACAACCCTCCACCACCACCCCCGAAGTGGCCGGCTCCTCATTTCTCTGATTTTCAATTTCTGAGGGAGGAACAAAAACGAGCATCTTCTCCCTCCCGCGGCCTGCCAATCAAAGTCAGCGGTTGCAAAGTGTTGCGCGCGCAAACGAAAGGAGACGCGAAGCGCTCAGCGAGCCTGGGGGGGGGGAAAAAAAAACACCGCTTACCTGCAGGAGCCAGTGGCACGTCTCGCCTATGAAAGGGAAGCCCATGGAGCCCTTGGGCATGGGCAGCTTGCACTTCTTGTCCCGCGTGGCGGTCCAGCGCAGCTGCCACAGCTGCTGTGACACGGCGAGCAGCAGAGCCACGCAGAGCGCGCACGCCGCCAGCGTGGCCAGAGCAGACAGCAGGTCGAAGGTGTCGAAGAGCATGCTGGGGCCGGGGGTGGGGTGGGGGTGGGGGGTCGCGACGAGCTCCTAGCAGCCGGACCACCTCATGCCGCTCGCATTAAGGTGAAGATGATGAGGAGGATGACGAGCCCGAGGAGGAGGAGGAGGCGGCGGAGGAGGAGGATGCTTCGGCTGCTGCGTCTGTGGGCGCGCGCGTGTGGGCGCACTGTGCGTGTGTGCGTCAGTCAAATGAGTGTTTATATAGCGCGCAGGCAGCGGCCAAGGTCTCCCCCCTCCCCGCCCCTCTGCTCCACCTCCTTCGGCTCCTGGAGGACCCCCACCTCACCCAACACACCCCTCTCAGGAGGAGGAGGAGGGAGAAGAGGAGCGCGCCCGTCGTGTCAACTTGTTGAACTAGTCACCTGCGCGCCGGAAGTACGCCAATCTCTCACGTCAACTTTCTAAAAGTTGCTCTCTGGGCACCCGGTTTGCGTCAAGTGGCGAGGTTTTGAGTTCAATCGAGCGGCTTTTCTTGGCCGACCCAACAATTGAACAACTTTTTGGGGGGGGGCGCTGCGCAAGTTGACTTGACGAGGGTCAATCTTGTGTGACGTCACCAGAGCCACCCCGTAAATGTGCGCACCGCGTGAACGGAGTGTCGAGCATCGTATTATTTGTGCGTCTTTGAGTTTGTGCCACGCGCATCTCTCGCTCCGCTCCTGCTGGTTGTTGAGACGGAAGCGCAATGTCGCCGCCTGGTGGTGGCCAAGGACACGACAGCGTGCCAAACCACATCGATTTCTTTAGCTCTGAAATATTATTAACTCTCATGTTGAAAAAAAAAATACATTGATTATGTTGTGGGTCATTTTGACCCGTACTGTAAAAATCCACACAAAATAGTCGAAAAACAGGTTACACCATTTAACTGCGATGTGTGTGTGTGTGTGTGTGTGTGTGTGAAGAATAAATATATACATAAATAAATAAATAGAAAGACACACACACATTTATTGACAAACATTGAGGAGACACACTTGATTTGCTTTTTTCTGTATTCTCGAAACATAAAGAGATCACATTGTAGACTTTATTAGCTTTATTTTATTCTGCATTGCAAATGAGAATCTGCCCTGAACTGCTTTCCCTGGATAAAGTTAAAGTTAAAAAAAAACCTTCACATCATTTGCTTAGAGCCCAATCCTCGCATTCATCAAATGTTTCCCCGTGGCCTCATGCACATCCCATCTCGGCTTGAGCTCGTTCAAGACCGGCACGTGTGTGCAAGCGACGACATCTCAGAGAATCAAAATGGTTTCATTTTGCCAAGGTTGTGGTCTCTGTTAGGTCCCTCATTAAAATGTAATTAAAAAGCCCACTCTGCTGAATTTTATTTGAGTAGTAGTTGCACAAATGTCTTGATCGTGTTGGCAAGAGAAAATGAGGTCAATAATTTATTTTTTTATTTTTTTTGCCCTGATGGGATTGATCAGGATGCCTTCCAACAGTGACGTGACTCCGCCCAGCACCAACAAAAGCACGGCGTCACGAGGACTCCGGAACGAAGGTAGGATCAGCTCCTCCTCCTCTGGGTAATGACGACACGTTCGTTGACATTGTTCAAGTGTTGCAACATTTATTGTGAAGTGAAAAGCAACAAATCCCCTTTAGCGTGAATGCATAGATGTCCCTTTTAATCGGAAGAGAGGTGCGCCGGCGTCCATTCGGGGCGTCCCTTCAGGCGTGGTGCTGTGCAATGAGGTTGCGCAATTGCTTGATGACGGCGTCAATGAGCTTCTGCCTGTCGCGCTCCGTTTTTCGGAACTGCGCGAAGACCACATTCTTCCTGCTGCTCTCCCGCATCCTGGCGCGCAAGACACACAGAGCATAGCGTCGTCCGCTTAGGGAGTTCAAAAACAAATTGACGGATTTTGGAAAATGTCACTCGGAAAGTTCGGAAAAAAATGATTTGAAATGGGCCTTGACAGTAGTTTCGCCGATCGACACGGAATATGGTGGACGTATCTATTGTAACATGAATATATAGTATATATATTCTATAATACTGTATATCATACTTTATAATACTGTAGATCATACTTTGCGATATTCATAATTTCCTAAGTACCTGGAACTTAAAAAAAAGGGAAGCGTGAGGAGTCCCCGTCACCAAAATGCACAGGTGCTGTTTTTGCAATAACCTTGTTATGTTTCCTCTCTTTGTGGAAATTATGCTTCTTCCAAACAACCACACGCTGCTACCGTGGTTCATATTATTCATTCATTCATTCATCTTCCGAGCCGCTTGATCCTCACTTGGGTCGCGGGGGGTGCTGGAGCCCATCCCAGCCGTCTCCGGGCAGTAGGCGGGGGACACCCTGAATCGGTTGCCAGCCAATCGCAGGGCACACAGAAACAAACAACCATTCGCACTCACACTCACACCTAGGGACAATTTAGAGTGTTCAATCAGCCTGCCATGCATGTTTTTGGAATGTGGGAGGAAACCGGAGCACCCGGAGAAAACCCACGCAGGCCCGGGGAGAACATGCAAACTCCACGCAGGGAGGCCGGAGCTGGAATTGAACCCGGTACCTCTGCAAGGTGAAGCCGACGCGCTAACCACTGGACTACCGGGCCGCCCTGGTTCATATTATTTCACCCAAAAAAACAAAACCCCAAAAAAACGTGCGGCACCCTGAAAACTGTGCATGGTTACAGTTACTGCATTGTAGCAGTATATGCAGCAGAGAGCTGCTAACTATCTTTTTTTTTTTTTTTTTTTTGGAAATGGTCTACTTCAGTCGCTCGGTGTGGAGCGGGCTTATCGTCATGCAACTTTCTGCATTGTGGGAGGAAAACGTAGTCGCCGACAACCAAAAACACTCAAGCACGGGAGCAACATGCAACTCACTCTGACCCGCTCCTCAGGTTGGGCGCGTTAGCATTTGGCTGTGAATTGTGGCCGACAGCAGCTCATCACGAGTGTGTTTGCCTCGTTCAATAAACGGCTGAAAGTGTATTAGCCACACCGGCTCTCCTTGCCCACATGCGAGGGCGCTACAGTACCGTAATTGCAACATTTGTTTTGTTCTTGTTGTTGTTCACATCACACCAAACAAACAACTCATGTCCACACCGCTAGTCGTTTGCGCTAACATGCCGAAAACGATACTCACGGCTTGGGCAACCTGCCGGCACGCGACAAACACAAGAGAGGGAAAAGCTGAGAGCTGACGGACGGACGCGCGAGGATGAGGACGAGGCCGCGGGGGTGGGGGCGGGGGGGGGTCACACTTACTTCTCCAGCAGGGCCAGCGCAGTGTGCGGGTTGACGCGCAGGTACTTGCAGCCGGCTTTGCCGTAGTCGGCCAGGTAGCTGCACCAGTCCCACTGCGTGAACAGCTCCAGTAGCTGCAGGAACAATAACAACAACAACAATCAATGACCCACATTTCAAAGTGTTGCATAACCTGCCACCGCCCCCTTGAACCCTGCGAACACACACACACACACACACACACACACACACACGCACACACACAAAATCGCCGCCTTGAAGAACACGCGCGCCGGGAGCCCCAGTGAACTCTGGGTAACACCAAACACACAAGAGAGAAACCATATGTGAGCGAGGGATGAGAGAGGACGAGGGGGATGCAGAGGGATGGCGAGCGAAACCACATGTTGGGGGAAGGGAGTGGAAATACGCAAGCCACTTGGACGACAGCCGCCGGGTGCCTTTGAGCGGGCGAAGCGCGCCGGCGTCGCGCCGGCGCGACCGCTCGCAAACAAAAGTGCCGCAAGACGGCGGAGGGGAGGCAGGGAAGGTGCGGGCGAGTCTTTCTCTATATAGAACGCGCTCGATGTTACCGTTGATGAAGCGTGACACCTTCGAGTTCATGGTTTTTTTTGTTTTTTTTCCCCATGTCTATAATTGGTTCATTGTAAATGATACTAAGCGGCCCGGTAGCCCAGTGGTTAGCGCGTCGGCTTCACAGTGCAGAGGTACCGGGTTCGATTCCAGCTCCGGCCTCCCTGTGTGGAGCTTGCATGTTCTCCCCGAGCCTGCGTGGGGTTTCTCCGGGTGCTCCGGTTTCCTCCCACATTCCAAAAACATGCGTGGCAGGCTGATTGAACACTCTAAATTGTCCCTAGGTGTGAGTGTGAGTGCAAATGGTTGTTTGTTTTTGTGTACCCTGCGATTGGCTGGCAACCGATTCAGGGTGTCCCCCGCCTACTGCCTGAAGACAGCTGGGATAGGCTCCAGCACCCCCCCGCGACCCTAGTGAGGATCAAGCGGCTCGGAAGATGAATGAATGAATAAATGATACTAAAACAGTGAAATAAAAATAGGGATAGGAAAGTACTGACATCAGGTTTAGGTATCAGGTCGACGCCGGCCTTATTTTTAGGTATCGGGTAGTGGTGGCGACTGTCGATAACAGCCACCGATACTTAAGAGAAAATCCAAAATCAACTAAGAGTCCTTGACAGCAGTTGGGACTACACTGCGACAGTTCGAAACATTAGCAAATCATCAGCTGTGTAAGAAATCACACCCCCCCCCCCACAAGTTTTTTTTTCTCATTGCGTTAAATGAAATGTTATAGATCAAAAGCACTGCAGGTATCATCTGAATGGAATCTAAATCGTCAATAAAATGAGCAGTCAGGATTTCTTCATTAAAATCGATTTACCGTCTATTCAAAATCAATAAATAGGAGTTAAAAACGTTTACATTCATTTTTTTTTGGGTCGCGCGTGATCGCGACTTTGACACGAATGTATGAAACGACGCGACAATAAAAGTCGGACCGAGAAAGGGCAGAATATTCATTTATCGACAGATTAATGAATATTTTTCTTGGGTTTTTTTTTTGTTTGTTTTTCTTGTTTGTTTTTTTTTGTTAACTTTTCTTTTGATAGCGGCGCGGACACCCGCAGCGGCACCGCTTGTTTTATGTTGAGAGGGAAGAGAGCGGTAAACGCTTCGATTCCAGCGGATGAATGCAAACACGGCGAGTTAAATAATTGCTTATTGTTGAAAAAATAAAATAAAAATAGAAAAAAAAAAAAATAGAATGCGGCATGAAAAAAATAACTCTTTTGGATAAAAACGTTACCGCGGCGACTCTCGCCAAGACGGCCGGCGTTGCGCAAACAGGAAGCGGGGGGTGGCGCGCAGGTGTTTTTCGGGCCGTCCGATAGCGTCCGAACAATGAGCCCACCGCGCCGACGCTCGGGCGCATGCCGGCCACCTATCGGTCGGAAGCGGCCGTCCCGTCCCATCGGGCGGGTTCCCGAGCGGCGCTGTTGTCATGACCACTGGCTGACCCGTCGTCACGGCGATAAGGCCCCGGGGGCCGCAGACGGGCCAGGAAGTTGAGGCGGGGGTCGAGAAGAACGCGCGGCGACCTCTCCCACACCGACACAAGCTTGAAGTCATAAATCCCGGCAGATAAGAGCGCTTTTGCTTTTTCCGCCGTCATCTCGGGGCGCCGCGTTTAGCCGCCGTATGCGCGCCGCGCACACACATGTGCCATCAGATAAGAGACTTGCGGGGGTCTTAAGACGACTTTCCGCCCTCCCTGGCACCGGTGATCCCGCTGACCTTCCACTGCACTGCGCCCGTGTGTGTGCGTGTGTGTCTCGCTGATATCACGTAATCGTCCTTTACGCCCAGATAAAAGTCCAGTGTATCCTCATGTAGCGTATGATGTACGTATAGCGGGCCGGAGAGACCAACAACAAAAAAGGCCCGGCCGGATATTCGGATTTCAGATGAGATTTGCGGATAGAAAGCGCCGCGACCTTTCCAAGTGAACTTCATTCGACCTTCAAGCCTTTGAATTTTCTGCAACTGGAAGTCCAAGAAGAATTTTTTGGATTGATCGCTTGATACATTCGTTCAGGAAGTAAGTGAAAAGCTTTCCTAAAAGCTTTTCTTACGTGCATCCAAATCGTCATCTGCTGCTCATCCTTCCTTTCGGCCTCTTTCACCGCGCTATTGACGCCCCCCCCATACCCCCCCCCCCTCCACACACCCCATGTGAGCGCTCACAGGCTTGAAGGAAAGTGTCGGCCTCCCGAGGAGAGCGAGGGGGAGCGAGGTCGGGAGACCACCCTGTACGTATCACTTTCACCTGACTGGACGCTTTCACTAACCATCAACATGCCGCCGCATTCACAACCGGGCCGGAATCGAAGACGACGCCAAAATGTCGGCCGGCGAGTTATCGGGCGAAGAAACGCGTTCGCATTTGCATCCGCTTTCGCCAATCCGGTCACCCGAAGTCTCAAATTCTCTCATCTCATCTTCCGTACCGCTTGATCCTCACTAGGGTCGCGGGGGGTGCCGGAACCTATCCCAGCCGTCTCCGGGCAGTAGGTGGGGGACACCCTGAATCGGTTGCCAGCCAATCGCAGGGCACACATAGACGAACAACCATTCACACTCACACTCACAGCGAGGGACAATTTAGAGTGTTCAATCAGCCTGCCATGCATATTTTTGGAATGTGGGAGGAAACCGGAGCACCCGGAGAAAACCCACGCAAACCCCATGCAAACTGCACACAGGGAGGCCGGAGCTGGAATCGAACCCGGTACCTCTGCACTGTGAAGCCGACGTGCTAACCACTGGACTACCGGGCCGCCCAGTCTCAAATTCTGTTTGTGCAAAGACGATGGAGGTTAGCAAGGAGCTGCTGTCGACCACAACTCAACTGCGAGCTCTCACACAAACCACCGATCACGCAGTCAACACACAAATACAACAGTGCTTGTTTTTTTGGGGGGGGTGGGATCGATTCATGACATTTGAACTGAATCCAAAAACTGATTTCATACACAAGTGCATCACTCAAGTCACATTTTCCGTGTTCCGCTGCCGTCCCCCGCCCCCGCCGGTCAAATCAATCGGAAAATCCAATCCATCAACGTTGATCAGCTTGAGAACATTCTTCAAACGTGACACGGACAGAGAAAAATCTCCGCGGGAGCGAGCGGCTAACGGGGCCCGTCAGCGTGATTTATCGAGCGTTTTCCCCGCGTACGAGGGCGTACGGGTAGCGCCGGCCCCGTGTGAGAACGCGGCGGTGGCGCGGGCCAAAGAATGCGGGTGTGAAAGGGGGTGGGGGGGGGGCGGAGACGGGGACGCGCTGGCACATGACACATGACACATGCGAGGTATGAAAAGCTCCTTTTGACATGATGAGAATGGCGTCAAAAACAATGAGCGGCGAGCGAAAGAAAGCGGAGGAAGGAGATGGACGGGGAGGCAGGAAAAGGAGGGACGAGGTGAGGAAGAGGAGGATGAAGCCGAGGCACTGCATCATCCCGACAGGCGCAGAAAGAGAGGCGAGGCGGGGAGAAAGCCGAATTGTGACAGCGGGGATAAAGGGCCATCCGTCTCTGTCCGTCACCTCATTCATCCTTCCCGCTCCGTCCTGCCGGCCCATCCGTCATCCGCTGTCACCGCGCACACAAGCGGACCTCACCCGCCCGAGTCCAAAAAACACCAACGGCGGTTTCTCTTTGGCCCGTGTCAGACGCCGGGCCGGGATACTTCCCGCCGGTGGCGGGGGGGGGGGGACCCAACAAGCGTCCCGATCTTCTCGGAATTTCGACGCTGATGCATTCTTATTTATTTTTGTATTGATGTTTTTTTTTTTTTTAATCAATTAGATTAGATTAGGGCGGCCCGGTAGTCCAGTGGTTAGCACGTCGGTTTCACAGTGCAGAGGTATCGGGTTCGATTCCAGCTCCGGCCTCCCTGTGTGGAGTTTGCATGTTCTCCCCGGGCCTGCGTGGGTTTTCTCCGGGTGCTCCGGTTTCCTCCCACATTCCAAAAACATGCTTGGTAGGCTGATTGGACGCTCTAAATTGTCCCTAGGTGTGAATGTGAGCGTGGATGGTTGTTCGTCTCTGTGTGCCCTGCGATTGGCTGGCAACTGATCCAGGGTGTCCCCCGCCTACTGCCCGAAGACGGCTGGGATAGGCTCCAGCACCCCCCGCGACCCTAGTGAGGATCAAGCGGTTCGGAAAATGGATGGATGGATAGATTAGATTAATTAGATTAATTCGATTAATTCGATTAATTAGATTAATTCAATTAGAATCATTAGAATAGAGCTATCTGGAAAAAAAAATTCAATTTTCTCCCACTGCAGCAAAAATTGCAAAAATCAATTCAAGGAAAAGCGTCCCGACTTTGTGTTCCCAAGTCTGCGGATTGAGGTGACGGGGGGTGGGGGGGCACTTTTAAAGGACGTTTGTCCGAGTAGGGGATGAACACAAGGAGGATGATGAGCTGAAGGATGAAAGCAGGAGGAGGGGAGGGGGGGGGGGGGCAAGAAAAAAAATAAAAGACAGCAAAGAACGAAGAAGACGACGACAACGACGTAGACAAAGACCTACTTGTCTCAAGTCACTGAAGGCCAGAAGCAACGTGTCACCCTGGAAGCCTGCGACCGGGCCGGCTCTGGCAAAACCTGTGGGAAAAACACAAACGGTCCACCCCCGGAGCGAGGGAAGAGAGGAGGAGGAGGAGGAGAAGGAGGAGGAGAGAAAAAAAATAAAGAATAAAAGACCTGGTTAGATTCGCTATGCATCAGGACAGATTGGCAGACAAATGACGGGAGGGGGAGGAGGAGCGAGGGAGGGGGGGGGGGGGGCTGTTCGAGTCATGTCAGAGAGGGGAGTGTGCATGTGTGTGTGTGTGTGTGTGTGTGTGTGTAGCATTTCATTGTTGTGGTGATCCTGGTGCGTGCGGAGTGCAAGCAGGGGTCTCGGCGTCACTTGGCAAACAAGCCCACTGGGAAGAGGAGGAGAGGTGTGCAAGTGTGGAGGGGAGAGCAGAGGTATCCAAATTTTGCCCTCCCCCCCCCCCCCCCCCAAAAAAAATCACAGGGGCCACTATGACATTCTTCACCGTTAATTGAACGCACCAAAACCAAAATCCGTCGTCAGTGTGTTAAGAGAGACGTAAAATTGTCAATCACAGTCAGGCGGAAGCGTCGCGTGTCCAAATATGGGCATATTTGATTGCTCACAGGAAATATGCCCATATTTGGACACCGGGAAAATAACGGTGAACAGCCGTTATTTTCACGCATTGGGAAGCCGTGCCACATTCGATGGCAGTCGACATTTTTTGGGGGGGGGGGGGGGGGTAACGAGTGCAAATGGGCAAAAAAAAAATGTTTCAAAAACAAATCGGGGAAATTCTTGAGTGCAGAAGGAATTGGTCGGCCACAAAAGTCAGCGGGCGCAGATTTATTTGCGTCTATGAAATTTCTTGGTCAGCTCCTTTTTGCATCACTCTTGGCTCCAAGACCTTCGCGAACGAGTTTGTTAAAATGAGCGGTTTGCTATCGCACCTTATTTCAGGCTTTGTGTCCCTCAAATAGCCGGACAATTTGCTGCCATGAGAATAGAAACGCCGTCGCTATTTATTTGACTTGCAGATGGAGCACATCTGGAAGATCTAAAACCAATTTTGTAGAACTTCCCATGCAAAACGGGCCAATAATAACGCGTGCCCTGCCAATTGTCAATCTCGGAATACGCCACCAAAAAAAAAACGGATGGCGGGCCACAAATGGCCCCCGGGCGAAGGTTTGGACACCGATGGTTTAGCGTGATGATGCTTGCACACAAAATGGCGGCCCCGATTACACGCCTGCCATCTCCGGTGACCCCGTGACACACAAAAGGCGGCCTCGCTTACTCGACGCCGACTTTTGATTTCCTTTTTTTCCCTTCTTTGTCCCGCGATTTCTCTCTCTCTCTTTTTTTTTTTTGCCGTCTGATGTCTGTCACTTCCTTCCTGCGCGAAGCGTGATGGCGGCCATCTTTTCAAAGTACGTTTGAAGCCCAAAGTTCACTTCTAATCCCTCCTTTTCAGAGTCCACGTTGGTTTTCATTCCCTCACTCCTCTCATCCGTGCATGTTTCTCTCTTTTGTCTGCTGTACTTGTCTCCCCCCCCCCCTCTCACACCTCATTCATTTAATCCTATTTTCCCTCAGCCCCTTTCATCCCATTGTGCCTTTTGTCTCCTTTTAATCCATTTTAAATTGTGCCTTTGGGAGGAAAAGTTCCGATTTTGACCCAGCGGGAGGTGGAAGTGTTGTTTGGCAGGAGCCCCCGTTTGGGTCAAAATTACAAACTCCACCTGCAGCCCCAGGGGGAAAAAAAGTCACGGCAGAATACTTTTCAACCTCCGCTTACTGCACTACATGAAAATCTGCTGATGAGACAAATTTATGAATTGCCAAATCTGTATGTGAGATACTGTTTGTGCCCTGAAGAGGCGAAGGGGGCGTTGGGGGGGTGGGGGGGTGAGTTGATTATTAGCGTCTCTCCTCCCCGCTCCCCTCCCATGTGCCAGGACATAAAGAAAACAAATCTGTGATCCGGCGGGTGATGGCGGGAGGGGGTGGGGGTGGGGGGGGGGGGCTATAGAAGCAAAGTTACGTCACGCGGCGCTCACCTTCACACTCGTCGACGTCGGCGTTGAGCTGGTGCAGCGCCCCCATGGAGATCTGCTTGACCTCGGGGTCGAGCAGCAGCTGCAGCAGCGAGGTGGAGATGTGCTTGCACGCCGACATGCACGCCGTCTGTGCCACTTTGCCCTGACCAAGCGCACCAGAGAGACACGATTTAAAAAAAAAATTTAAAAATTTTAAACCCGAGGCCGGGCGCGGGGAGCGTAGAAGCAGGAAACCCGATCTTCCCGTCCGTCCACCCCCAGTTCACGACGGCTTCACCTCGTCCGGAAATCCAATTACACACGTCGGAGGAACACACACGCCGGATGTCCACGCACGCACGCACGCAAACCTCCGGGTCAGTCATAATCGGGTGAGATTGAGCGTGAAACGAGCTAATAGTTTTGACATGTTTCGGATTGACATGCGCACACCAGTGACGGGCCGTGCATTCGGTCGCCGGGCGTTCATTCATTCATTCATTCATCTTCCGTACCGCTTGATCCTCACTAGGGTCGCGGGGGGTGATGGAGCCCATCCCAGCCGTCTGCTGGCAGTAGGCGGGGGACACCCTGAATCGGTTGCCAGCCAATCGCAGGGCACACATAGACGAACAACCATCCACGCTCACACTCACACCTCGGGACAATTTAGAGTGTTCAATCAGCCTACCATGCATGTTTTTGGAATGTGGGAGGAAACCGCAGCACCCGGAGAAAACCCACGCAGGCCCGGGGAGAACATGCAAACTCCACACAGGGAGGCCGGAGCTGGAATCGAACCCGGTACCTCTGCACTGCGAAGCCGACATGCTAACCACTGACTTAATCCACCTCTTAATCGCACCACCGTCACGATGTAATTCTCAACACCTCCGCGTCGGTTAAAACGGCACACAACGGTGCCGCATACGCCATCGGGAGCGCTTCCCAAGACGATGAGGCCGGCCCCAAAGTGATTGGGGGCAGGGGGGGGGGGGGGGCAACAAGGAGACAGCTGACGTGTGTGTGTGTCAGCCTCCTCCCCCTCCCCACCTCTCAAACATTCATCAGGGTGAAGTGATCGCGCTTGGATGTGACAAGGATCCTGATGGATCCTCTTGGCGTCTAAACTGCCCCCCTACCCCCAACCACCACCACCCCTAGGACTCCCCTCGTTTGTGGCTTTGCATTAGAACATACACACACACACACACACACACACACACGCATGACACAAACGTGCATTAATGCTCCTTGACACGCCGCATGCTGCTGGCTCAACAGTAAGGTCAGAACGTGATGGGAGGGGGTTAGCAAAGTGCCACACAAATACTCACCGGTAAAATAGCATGTTCTACGGGCGCTCCCTAAATGGCGAGAGACATCAACCGTAAATACACTACTCATGGGCGATTTGGCCGTTTGGGGAGTTCAGGAAGGTATCCGAGGAGCAAGCGCACTCCAACGTTGAGACAAGAGGCAAATGAAGGTGGCTTGGAAAGGTGATTTCAGTTTGGTTTCTTTTGAAATTCCAACATCCAACTTTTAGGGAGGAGCGTATGTATAGTGGAACCCCTGTACAGTTTTGAAATATTGATTTCAAAATGAGCATTTGTGCTCGACTCTTCTTCAGTTGTCTTTGTTTGAGCTCTCGGCATGGCTTCCGATTGGAGTGCAAACGAGAAAGCCCTGCCAAGATCCGATCGTATTGAAAATTAAAAAAAATTAAAATGGGGCGTAACATTAGAGTGCGATTCATGCTTGCAATATGACGACGTGGTTTGTTTTGCGAAATCTGCCATCGGGATCGTTCTTGAGAACAATGGATTACTTCTCTCTCAAGGGCTTTGAAGTCAAGATGGCGCTCGAGTAGGCAGCCGTCAGCAAGTGCTCTCATGAGCCTTGCTTTTTTTTGTTGTTCTTGTGTTTCTTTTGTCACTTTGTGTTTGTTGTTACGTCGTGTGGACTTGATGTGGACCTTTTTCAGCATTTTTTGGCCACGACATTCATCAAGGAGGAGACTCTGTGCTTGGTGGTTGCGCCTTCTCGGCAGCATGGGTATACCAGCACTGTTTTTGACTGGAGGAATGTCGGCGCCATTTGACTGTCGTTGCTGGACAGTCCCGGGGCGCTTGTGTCTTGCGCCTGTAATGGGCAGCATTTTTCACAGCCCCGCTTTGTTCAGCGGAGAGATCGGCGCTGTTGAACGGTCTGCGGCTGGATGGATGGAGGTCTTGAGGAGCCGACGATGAGAAGAAAGGAGCGTTGGCGCGGAGTGCCGATGCGGATTTGGAGCTGGGAGTCGCGGCTTGGAGTTTGAAGCGGATTACGTGGGACAGGAGAAGTGAACTAATCTCTTTTCGTCAATGGACGCTACAGCTTCGTGTTTGCTTTCAAAACTTTGCTTGTAGCAGACGTGTGCACATTTTCAGCATGATGTCTCTGATCCACTGGTGAAAGGACACTTTGATCCTCTCCTCTTTCATCTAGAACTGCTTCAGACAACAAAGTGTATGCAGAAAAGTGGTGAAGATTGCACGACTGTCTCTGTCCTATGTGTTGTCTTGTGTTATTTTTGTTATTTTTGACTTCAAAATGGCGCCGCGAGAGTGGCTGCCTTTCCAGCAGCTCCTATTTTTTTGTTGTTCTACTTCTTCCTTTCATAACTTTGCTGCTGTGAATCTGGAATTTCTCCATTGCGAGACTAATAAAGGTTTTTCTTCTTCTTCTTCTTCAAGTTATTGTGAAAAGGTTAAAAATAAATAAAAGTCCTGTTTGCGAACAGTCTCATAACGGAATTAAGTGTGTGAAGCAATTTCCCAAAACGTAACGATCTCCTCGTGCCCAACGCGACCAGCATACGACTTTTGGGCCCCGAGAGTGTGAGCAACTCTCCACTTCTCTCATTTCAGAGGGTCATGCCACTCAGATTTACTGATCCGCAGCATCCGATCTGATTAGGCGGCCCCACTCTGTGTGTGTGTGACAGGGTCACGTCCGGGGGCTCGTGGGGGTGGAAAGTAAAGCGCCTTAGAAGTGCTGAAAAACACTTAGCTCAACTCCTGTATGTGCGTGTGTGTGTGTTTGTATTCTAACTTCCCAGTAGCTTGATGGGCCAGCAACATGACGACCGGTTCGAGTGCGTCAGCAAATTGCAGCAGTGCCGATGAGCGTCCAAGGAGTCGATAACCCGAGCAGCAGTGTCATTGGCAGCGGAGAGCTTTCATGGCGCGTAGCCGGTCGCGGCGCTAGCGAGCTTTCGGCTAAAGCGCCTCGTTAGATTTGTTTCTGAAGCAGGCCAAACCAAAGCAAAATAATTACAATGTTATACAGTTTGTTTGTGTGTTGTTGTTTTTTTTTTTTGCCAACACTCAGCGATACGCAGACGTCCAGTGTAAGGAAAAGCCCGCCTTGAAGGGATAGGAAAGCACGTCGGCCATCTTGGATGTGTCGGATCTGACCCGCGAACGATCCTCGTATCGGTTGTTCTTTCCATTTTCATTTGAAAAAAGCGACTAAACGAAATGACTCGACGGAGGCCAAACACAAACGGTGTGTTTAACGAGGGGGGAGGGGGTGGGGGGGGGGGGGTCGATTTTTCTTTGACGGCCGTGGCTTTGTACTCACAGGCAGGTTGGTGAAGACGCTGAAGGTGCTTTTCAGGAAGGCCATCAAGTCCAGCAGGTAGTCGCTGGGCGTCGGCGGCGCCGCCCCGCCGGGCACGCCCGCCATCCAGTCGTAATCGGCCAGCTGCAGGAACTGGTCGATTTTGGCGTTGAGGCCGGTGTAGATCTCTGCCTCGGCCGCGTGACGAGCGTCCTGCGAGAGCGGACGAGCCGTGACCGGAATAGCCACGAAACGCCGCGATGGCGTCCGCGCGGGCGGCTCACCTTAAACGTGGACGTCCCGTACAGCTTGGCGGCGTTGGCCGTGTCGGAGGGGACGTTGGTGATGTTTGATATAAACTCTTCCAGGAAGTGGCAGCTCTGTTCCAGGTGGGTGGTGTTGATGATCACCTGCACCAACTGGACGCGAGCGAGCCATCGTCACAAAGCGCCGCCGTCGAGCAAACCGCGCGTGGGCGGGCGCGCGACGCGGTACCTCGGCCAGGCCGACGTTCTTCTTCTTGATGGCGTAGTGCAGACAGTGGCTGAGGGTTCGGGTTAGCAGCAGGTTGGTGGATTTGCGGATCATGTCATCCACCTCTGTGGAGCTGAGAAGGTACACAAAACATTTCGTTGGGCGAAAAAAAACCTCTCCGATTGGAGTTTGAAAAAAAAAAATGGTCGCGGAAGACATGACACAATTGGACTTTGGAGAATCGCAGCGTTTCCGGCTTTGAAATAATTACTATTCGGGGAAATGATGTCTAACTTGCTGGGATATTGATTCTCTCATGGCGGTAAAGGATCACTTCAGGGCCGACGAGAAGCTCACATTTCCTGCTCCAAGTTGCACATTTTCCACATTTCCTGCTCGCTAAGTTCCACTTAGCGAGCCTCCGACACATTCTTGATTTTGTTTGCTCTGAAATGCGCCGCATGTACGGCTGAAGAAAAACAAATATTGGAAGTCTGCTCAAGGTTTTTGTGGCAGCGAGAGCGTCCGTCGGGGGGGGGGGCCGAAGCTCGCGGCTCGGGACGAACGCGGCAGCAAAATCCCAATCAAACACGGAGTCGTACTAAAAGCACGGGAAGAAGGAAGACGACATTTGGGCTTTTTGTTCTGCGCAAACACACATTCGAATACACATATTCGGGCCAATTCACTCGATTGTCTGTGCCTGGAACTGAAAACGCACACACACACACACACACACACACAAACTTCTGCTCACGCTGCACTTCTCCAGGAATTTTTGTTTTTTTTTTCCCCCCCTGCTTTGAATTGTTGGAATGTATTTCGGATTCTTTGACTTTTTTGGAAACGCTGCGAATTCTAACTGTAGCTCCCCCCCAGGCGGTGTGCGCGCGCATGTGTGTGTGTGTGTGTGTGTTAAGAGAGAGCGAGTGTCAAAAAGTCAACGTCCGCGAGTGAACTTTGGAAGACGCACCGCAGAATCGAATGATCGAATTTCATTACGCGTTTGCGCTGCCATCAGCCACAACAGATGTGTGAGAGGAGAGGAGGTGGGTGGGGGGGGGCAGCACCGCGGCGTCCGGAGGCCAGAGGTCACGTAAGCAGCTACTTAAACGTTACATACGCTTCCCTAAATGCGAGGATTGGCCGGGAGGGGGGCGGGGTGTGAAAAGTTGTGCGCCAACGTTGACAACACAACAGTAGCTGCATCCCAACTGGAGCAAGAAGACAAAGCGGCAAGATGGACGCCACCACACCCGCATGGCCGAAAAAGCGCCGTCCGCATCGGGCTTTCGCTTTCTCGCCAAGCCCAGCGAGAGCGGCCGCATGTTCTTTCTCAGCGACGCCCGCTCGGCTTCCCGCTGCTCAACACGTTCGCGCCGGCGCCATTCCAGCGCGGAGGACGTCCCCTTTTCACCTCCCGCCCTTTCTTCAAGTCGGCCAAATGCTCCCCCCCCTCTGCACCCCCCCCCCACCCCCAAACATCTTGACAGGGCCGCTGATTAAATCGCCAAGGTCCATCGGAACCGCTGACCTGCTCTGGCAAACTGAACTTCAACACGAAAACCCGTTTCACTTTCAATCCAATCAAATGTTTTTGATTTTCAACTGCTTGATCAACAAAAATAAAGTTGTTGCTCAGTACTCTTTTTTTTATTCCTCTGTTTTGTTCTATTCTGATTTGGCTCTTCTGAAATGCTCGAAAGTTCATGTTGATTTTCACTGAATGTGCGTGTGCGTGTGTGTGTGTGTGTGTGTGGCAGTTTTATGGAATCCTCCCGCCGCACAGTCCAAGATGTTCCCTGATTGCTCGTCTCCTCGGTGGAAAAGTAGCCGCTTTGTTTGAGTTCCTTCTTACATCAAGCGGAACCGGCGGGCGCGCGCGCGGCCGCAACGCGCACCCGCGCTAGCCGTTTCGAGCGCGCGCGTTTCAAGATGAAATTCGGATGGCCGTCAGTGTAGCTGGCGCAGCTCCACCTTGTGGTCAATTTCGGGCTTTTCCTTTGCGGCGATGAGGGGACTCGCCCACCGAAGAAGTGACATTTTCTTTTTTTTTTTTTCCATGGCTTTTTGTTTCGAAACCGGGTCTCTCTCGTGTGGTCAGGTTGAGAAAGCGCCGTTTGTACAGGGTAGCCCGGAGCAGGCCCGTGGGGAGAATGTTGATGAGGGGGGTGGGGGGGTGAAAAGGGAAAAAAGGGGCAACGTGTACCTGAGGTGCAGGTCTTCAGAGTACTTGAGACAAGCGTAGATGAACTCTTTGAGTTGGCAGTAGACTTTTGGCACAAACTCGGAGAAGGGAAGCTTCTTGGGGAAAGGAAGCTACAACACAACACAACACATTTTCATGTCAATTGGAAATCTCCGATTCGGCCTTTTGCGCGCCCCCGAGCGCCCCCTACCTTCTCCAGCTCGGGGTCTTGCAGGGGAAACTGCGAGGTGTAGTGTCTGTACTCCTGCTCCGTGGACACCGGGATGGGACTGAAGTTGTCCTGGTCCAGCACCTGCCTGCGGACGAGACGCAGGTGAGCAAAACCTCCTGCTGAGGCCACCACAAGTCGGCTACAATCATCCCACAGGGGCAGGAAGGTGGTGGGGGTGGTGGTGGTGGTGGGGGGGGGGGGTCGTTTTAATGCTTGAAGTTTTCCTCCCCATCCCCCCCCCCCCCCACTCTTTCATCACCCCCTTTCTTGTTTGGCTCTCGAGACTTCGGACGTTCCAACGTTCCATGGAGAGGCCATGAACCGGAGAGTGCTCCCTCTCCAACAATGCAACACATTCCTGTGGCTTTCCCGTGTGTGTGTGTGTGCGAGCGCATGTGGGGGGGAGCGGGGGGGGGGGGGGGGGGTAGAGAAAGCAAGCCGTTTGAGCGTGTTTGTTTGTGCGCTGGCTCTCAAAGTCCCAATGGTGTCACCGCGCAGACAGAGGAACAATGGCGTGCGGTGCCCTCGCACACATCTCGCGAGGGGCACTACCCATCCTGAACGGTAGAGAATGTTCCGGACGTCACTTTAAAACACTTCCTGCCTCTGGATGCTCGTTAAACTTCAAAAAAAAAAAAAAAAAAAAAAGAAAAAAAGAAAGAAAGAAAACTGGGACCTTTCCCACAAACTGGTTGGTGAACGTGCGACCTTTTTGACCTTTGTGGGGCCGCGCCGGGAAGGCGAGGAACGCGTCGGCCCACCTGAAGGTGACGTTCCATCTTTTGAGGAGGATCTCGCCGTACTGCTCCCTTATCTCCAGCAGCATGTCGAAGAGCTGAGACACCGGGAAGCCATAGCCCTGCGAGAGAGCGCTCAGCTTGAGCATTCGCCCGTCGTCACGGCAACGGGGCGTTCCGTTCATCCCAACGACTTCCCCGGTACCTGAAGCGTGTCTGCAAAGAGGACGATGAGGTTCTTCAGATCCAGCACCAAGTCCGGATCGTCGCAGTAGGACTGAGAAACACAAGACGCTAGCATCAGTGCGGCCGCGCGGCGTCGTCGGTCGACGGCGTTTTGTCGGGCGTGTCCCTACGGAATGCGTCCTCAGAGCGGCCACGATTTTGGACAGCGCCAGCTCCCACAGCTCCTCCACGTAGGCTCTGTTGACCAAACCTTGCGTGGTGTGAAGCACGTGATCCTCCACCACAAAGAACCTGAGAAACAGCGCAACGGCCGCGGGGTGACGTCACACTGTCGCCTTTTGGATAACGGGCGTCGAGTGGAACGAGAGCGACATACCCGACGATCTGATTGAAGTACCGTCTGTAGCCTTCCAGAGTTTCATGCTGGAAAAGCCGAAGGGAGTACAAACAATTTGAGAAATTTGACCACGCTTTGGGTCCAAGTGTCCTATTCGTTACGGTGTTGTGCGTTATGGGAGTGCGGTTAGCGGCGTGTGGACCAAAAAAAAAAAAAGAGTGACGTGATACCATGTTAGCGTGTGGCTGCAGCACGAGGCGAGCCTGTTTCCTCCGTTGCTTTCGGTAGTAGTTCTCAAACACATTGCGCAAACCCTGCAACACACATGACAGGAACAAAGCGGGAACGTGCCGTGGTGTTAAAACCCCTCGGATCCGGTTTATTAGTCACACAACCGTCAAACAAAATGGCGCCGGTAGCAAAAAGCGGACGGCCCGAATGAAACGGATGACGGAAAAGTGGAGATAACGCGCGCCTGTTTGTTAAGAGGCTGACGAACACTTGGCGTCCGACATCCGACTCAAAGCGCGCTGCCCCTCTGAACGTCGACGCTAGTATCTCCCTCTTCCATGACGCGGCGCCTTATCGCGGCCTGAAAACAGCACCCGCGCTTGCTTTTTTTTTTTCTGGCGACGCGCAGATAACACCGGCAAGCAGATAACAAGGTCAAGTGGCAGGGATGAGGGAAAGTAGTGTGCCGTGTCAGGAGAAGGTGCTGAAAGATTTGACCTTCTTCACCTCAGAGGTCTGGAGGGGGGGCGGTGAAGGGGGGGAGAGGAAAAACAACAAGGCATTAGTATCACTAAGTGATGTCAGGCCACTGTGGGCTACTAGCGTGCGGCTAACGCGCGCACTAAACCTTTCGCTGACCCCTTTCCTCGCCGTCATGTCACCCAGTTAGCCTCTCTCTAACCCCACTCTTCCCTCGGCTCCCTCCCGCCATCGCTCACTTTCTCCTTCCTGTCAAAGTTCATGCACTTCCTGTCCCCCCCCCCACCCCCTGCCAGAGAGCACGCACACACATACGGTGAACAGAAACAGTCGACCCAGTGGATGTGTTGGCCCGGTCACAACCCCAAAGAGCCTGCAGACGCGCACGCACAAGATGTGGAGCAAACCCAGTCATGGCCCAGGCAACACCTCCACCCGTGTCGCCTTTGCTCCAACTGACATCACACACACACACACACACACACACACTGAGGCCACCTGGTTGGAGCTCGGCCAGACTCTTCTTCTCCGCTTCATCTGAACTTTTCCCCATCAGGCTGCAACATGTGATGAGCCACTGTCTCTTGTCACTACAGTGATCCCTCGCTATTTCACGGTTCGTTTATCGCGTTTTTTTCATTCATTCATTCATTCATTCATCTTCCTAACCGCTTGATCCTCACTAGGGTCGCGGGGGGTACTGGAGCCTATCCCAGCCGTCTCCGGGCAGTAGGCGGGGGACACCCTGAATCGGTTGCCAGCCAATCGCAGGGCACACAGAGACGAACAACTATCCACACTCACGCTCACAACTAGGGACAATTTAGAGTGTTCAATCAGCCTGCCACGCATGTTTTTGGAATGTGGGAGGAAACCGGAGCACCCGGAGAAAACCCACGCAGGCCCGGGGAGAACATGCAAACTCCACACAGGGAGGCCGGAGCTGGAATCGAACCCGGCACCTCTGCACTGTGAAGCCGCGTGCTATGCGTTTTTTTCAAACATTCATAATTTTTTTTTTTTAGGTCTGCAAAAATCAGTGTCTAAGTGTTGTTTACTATGCGTGCTGGTGTGTGTGCACTCTGCTCAAGCTGGGAAGGTCCATGTGGGGCACGCTTGTGTGTGTGTGTGTGTGTGTGTGTGTGTGTGTGTGTGTGTGTGTGTGTGTGCGCGCATGGGTGTGAGAGTGAGTGTTTTTGTGTTGCTGAGAGAACGAGTGACAGAGAGAGAGACTTATAAGAACAAAAGCGGGTCTCTCCATCCTTAATTGTCTAAACAATCTTAATTGAATAATCATGAACATGTCAGCTGCACGCTGAGGGATCGCTGGCTTGTGTGTGTGTGTGCGTGTGTGTGCGTGTGCGTGTGCGTGCGCTAGCTCTGCTCAAACGCAAAGGCCCACGTGGGGCAATTTTTTTTATATATATGTTAATTGCTAAGGCTGCCCGGTAGTCCAGTGGTTAGCACGTCAGCGTCACAGTGCAGAGGTACCGGGTTCGATTCCAGCTCCGGCCTCCCTGTGTGGAGTTTGCATGTTCTCCCCGGGACTGCCTGGGTTTTCTCCGGGTGCTCCGGTTTCCTCCCACGTTCCAAAAAAATGCATGGCAGGCTGATTGAACACTCTAAATTGTCCCTAGGTGTGAGTGTGAGTGCGAATGGTTGTTCGTTTCTGTGTGCCCTGTGATTGGCTGGCAACCGATTCAGGGTGTCCCCTGCCTACTGCCCGAAGACAGCTGGGATAGGCTCCAGCACCCCCCGCGACCCTGGTGAGGATCAAGCGGCTCGGTAGATGAATGAATGAATGAATAAATAATGATGCGGCGGCTCAGTAGTCCAGTGGTTAGCACGTCGGCTTCACAGTGCAGAGGTACCGGGTTCGATTCCAGCTCCGGCCTCCCTGTGTGGAGTTTGCATGTTCTCCCCGGGCCTGCGTGGGTTTTCTCCGGGTGCTCCGGTTTCCTCCCACATTCCAAAAATATGCATGGCAGGCTGATTGAACACTCTAAATTGTCCCTAGGTGTGAGTGTGTGTGCGAATGGTTGTTCGTTTCTGTGTGTCCTGCGATTGGCTGACAACCGATTCAGGGTGTCCCCCGCCTACTGCCCGAAGACAGCTGGGATAGGCTCCAGCACCCCCCGCGACCCTAGTGAGGATCAAGCGGCTCGGAAGATGAATGAATGAATGTTAATTGCTCGCTACTTCGCGTTTTTTTTTTTGCGGTGGTTTTGGTCCCCATTAAACGAGGGATTACTGTACTTCGAAAGGAGACGCTACCCAAGTGTCGGCACGCACGCGGCCCGTCATCATTTCATAGGGCCTTTTTTTTCTATGCCGCCAAGTATTTGGTAACCAACTTGAGAGGTGAGCTCACCAGCACAGTGTAGATATGTAGACAGCGGTAGACAGGTGAGAAGTCCACCAAATCTTGAGCAGCGGTCACCTGCAAACAGGCAAACAGGGGGGGGGGGAGTGCTTGTTAATGTCAGACTGGGTCAGGACACAAACAACAACAAGGAGGCACGACGACATTCCTGAGATGAGGGAGAACGCGTACAAAGAGAAGGAAGAGCAGGTAAAAAAAAAAAAGAACCTTGGAGGAGGAAAGGAGGAGTACAAAGGGAGCAGAGGAACATAGGAAGAAGAGACTCAAGGGGACAGTCGTGAATGACGGGAAGGGGAAGACGTGCCAGGGGCACAGGGACGGACGGCGTAAGGTTGGCACCGGCGCCGACGCGGCCGTAACCCCGGCGACCGCGGGGTCAAGCCTTTGTGGGAGCCAAGGCTTCAAGCGAGTTTACAGGACGTAAATAAGCCAAAAGGGACAACAGGGACCTGCAAAGAGAATGGCAGCACCAGGGTGACAAGTTCAACCGCATTGTGCTTGGCCTTCCTTGAACGCGAACACGTCGGCGGCATAAAAGAGCTCGGATCCCGCCAGGGGCGACTTGAGGAGTTCATTGTCCCCATACTTTGGCAATAGTGGCAACAAGTTGGGAGTAAACATCCTCGTTAATTCCCACATTCCCATTAATGCTCCACTATTTGTTTCTGCTTTTCACTTCCATGCGCGTTTTCACATTTCAACAGCCGAGTCCAATTGTGTAATCTGCATGCCGGCTCACTTGGTCGCCCTCCTCTTCATCCTCCAAATCCAGGATGCCGGCGTCCGGTTCCAGCCTGCCGGCCTGCCCGTTGCTCTGCGTGACCCCGCCTGCCGCCGTCGCCGTCTCTCTCCCCGAGCGCCGGCCGACGGGGGTGCGGGACTGCGTGGAGACGGAGCTGTCCAGAGAGCGCTGCAGCTGGGCCTGAAACCAACAAATCAGTGGCAAACGTCACCGATGCTTATTTTCCTGGCGTGGAAACGTGACATGCCGGTCAATGTCAGTGACTGAATGAATTCAGCAGGTCAGAAAGAGGGAAAACTCCAGACGGAACATCCCCCCACCCACCCCCCCGCCCCCGACCGGCGGCGAACTTGTGAGCCGGTGCGACCGCTCCATTTTCTCTATGATGGTGCTCCGCGTCGACCCAGCAGGGTACTCTCCGCCACGCGCGCACGCATGTGTGTGTTCAGTAACTAAATACAGGTAATCAATCTTCTTCCACTTCACAGACCCAACAATCTGTTTCCCATTAGTGTGTACGCGCGCGCGCCCGCGCGTTTTCGGACTACCGAAACGCTCAGCAGAAGCCAGAGCTGCTCGTCTTTCTCCAAGTAAATATGCAAAGAGCAGAGAGAGAGAGAGAGAGAGAGAGAGAGAGAGGGGAATACATGGAAAGATGAGGACATGGAAAGACTGGAATGAAGACGTTCAGGGACGGGCGAGAGCGTGACCGGGACAATAACGACAAACAAGAGTCACATTTGAAGCATGCGGAAGGTTTTAAGGAGCCTCCTTAATCCAGCCAGCGGGTAGAATAATGAAAGGTGCTGTCTGGATTTATTTCTTTTTGCACTCAAGCACATCCGGCGGAAAGGTTGGATTCGCCAGATTGAGAGTCTGATACGGGATCTCGAGCGCAGGAGATCCGTGATCCCGTATCCCGGGTCGGCCTTATCTTACTGTCTAGCGCTTATAAATAAATAAATAAATAATAACAATCATTCATTCATTCATCTTCCTAACCGCTTGATCCTCACTAGGGTCGCGAGGGGTGCTGGAGCCTATCCCAGCTGTCTTCGGGCAGTAGGCGGGGGCCACCCTGAATCAGTTGCCAGCCAATCGCAGGGCACACAGAGACGAACAACCATCCATGCTCACAATCACACCTAGGGACAATTTAGAGCGTCCAATCAGCCTGCCACGCATGTTTTTGGAATGTGGGAGGAAACCGGAGCACCCGGAGAAAACCCACGCAGGCCCCGGGAGAACATGCAAACTCCACACAGGGAGGCCGGAGCTGGAATCGAACCCGGTACCTCTGCACTGTGAAGCCGACGTGCTAACCACTGGACTACCGGGCCGCCCTAACAATCATAATAATAATAATAATTAAATGATGTGAAGAAAAATTGTAAATAGTACTGCGATTTATCCATTTGTGCGATTTATCCATTTTGTGTTCATATTGCATTTAATTGAAAGATGTTTGTTGTTTTTTTTCTCTTCCTCCTTTCTTCTTTCTACATACATTCTTGCTGCTGGAGGCTGTAAATTTCCCCAGTGTGGGACGAATAAAGGATATCTTATCTTATCTTATCTTACACGACGGGATTAGGCACAATCATGCAGCTGGAGTGCTGACTCCGTTCACTGTGCGGAGGACTCGACTTGGGAGCGGATGAGGGCGACTCGAGAGTTGGAAACGAAAAACATCTCTTGGACCGGAAATGCTCCGGCGTGCGCCATGTGACGAGACGCTATCTCCGGCACGACTGAGAGTCAAGCCCGCTTCTCCTTGGAGGCTCATCTGTCCGTCGCCAATCGTTCCTTGTCTGTTCCCGCCCCCACCACCCCCTTCATCCTGCACTTTTCACCCAACAACATTCCCCAAATAAACAAGAGGCCTCACTTTGAGCTTCCTTGGCCTTGGGAAACACAAAAACAATGAACTAAGTGCTGAAAAGCACGATTTCTGAATGTGTGTGTGTGTGTGTGTGTGTTTGCAGACAGCATTCATTGTTCCATGATGAAAAATATGTGAGGATACGTGATGACTGGTGTGTGTGCTCCCTTGTCAACACGTGTAGAGGTAGTCCGCATCCCGACATACCTGCCTGATCGCCGTCTCGCCGATCTTGTCCGAGTGTTTTCGGATGCTCTCCAGGAAGTCCTTCAGCTGGGTCATGGCCGTGTCGCGGATCTGCATCCGCAACTTGGGAAGGTTTTCCGCCATGATGGCGCAGAACCGGTACTGGCCCGCCCTGGGAAGACATGTCTGCTCCAGCTGCTCCGAGGTGCGTAGCGCCGGGTAGTACCTAACAACACACACACACACACACGCACACACACATTTTTTTTACAAATCTCAGACTTGGGGGTATGGGGGGGCTTGGGGGGGGAATTAGTTCAATAACAAAACACACACACATATTTGTTCATGTGTCAACATTGGCTGACCTTACGCTGCTCTGTGCTCTCAGAGGGGACCAAAAAAAAAACATACACACACACACACAAACAAAGCATTCATTTATGAGCAGGGAGACTTCTGTCTTCAGGTCAGGGCCAGGCCATTTGAAAGAAATTCCCAGTCCTTTGGCGCCACCTCGTGGCTGGTTGGTAAACTACCTCACAGGCACACATTACATGACCCATAAAAATACAAATATTTCATACTCCCCAAATCTTTTTAATTAACTGTTGGAATTGTGTTGGAATTCCAAATGGTGAATTAGCAAAAAAATAATAATAATAAATAAACAAATAAATAAAAAAGGATCGGACACAGTCACAATGTAATTGTAGTTGAGCTTCAACTGGATGTGACTTCCCTTTTGTTTTTGACTAACTCAAATGAGTTCACGTTTTACGATTTGGCTTTACATACCTGTCAACCTTGGCTAATAGCTGCCCTTATAAATGATTACGATTCCGCTTACAAAGCAACAAAAAAAAAACTTACAACGGCTTACCACGCATGCGCACATCATGCTTTATCAATCCTACCGTACGCAGCGATGAAAAAAAAAAATTTGATTAAGGATTATTTTTGCTGGTTAGCCGTGACGATAGTAGCGATCGATGACAGCATTGTCGTTGGCTACCAGCAGGTGAGATGATCTGGATTTGCGCCAAAATGGTCTTTGTGAGATCGGTTCACAATTTTTTTTTCCCGTATAAAAGCTGTAATACGCCATTGATGATTTGAAATGATAAAAAAATGTATAAAATACGGGTAAAACGTACAAGTTGAAAGGTACGTTTTATGAGACGCTGTGCCATCATACCTTTTGGCGTCCATTTGCTCCTGAAGGCGCGCGTACATCTCCAAGACTGGTGCACAAAACGGGTTTTATTAGGACCGGTGGCGTGGCAGCGTGTGTGGGTGTGTGTGTGTGTGTGCATGTGTGTGTGTGAGTGTCTTACCTGGCAAGCAGTGCGTCAGTTTGTCAACGGTGGTCGCAATGTTCCTCTGTTGCACTCGACACTGTCTCAGCTCCTCCATGGAGCTCATGAGCTGCACAAGAGAAGAAGAAGTTGTTAAGAAAGGTTTTGTGGGTGTTTAAGATAAGATAAGATAAGAAGATAAGATAAGATAAAGATAAGAAACCCTTTATTAGTCTCGCAATGGAGAAATTCCCAATTCACAGCAGCAAAGTTATGAAAGAAAGAAGTAGAACAACAAAATATAGGAGCTGCTGTAAAGGCAGCCACTCTTGCAGCGCCATTTTGAAGTCAAAATAACAAAAATAACACAACACAACAAATAGGATGCTGGTTCTGGGACTTGCCTCTTTGCCGTCGCCCTGAATGGACCGATTGGTCTCAGTCACCTGACTCTGCAAAGGGTGTAAGGAGCAAAAGGTGAGCGGCAGGCGACGTCACCCTTTTGTCACCTCGTCTTCCCTCCACGCTACCTTCAGCTTCTGCGCCTCACCGCGCACTTTCAACAGCTCCGTGATGGAGTCGACAAAGCCCTGGAAGTGATGGTTGCACATCTTCTCGATCTCGCGGTCGTGGTTCCTGATCCGGGCGTCCAGCTTGGCCATGAACAGGCTGTGTTCCTGACCATCGTACACCGACCTGGCCAACACGTGGGAGAAAGGTCATGTAATTTCCTGTCGGGAGCCAAACCGGAAGCACGAGAGGGTTGGGAGGTGAAGGAGCAGGAAAGCCACACGCGGGCTCACGATCCCATTTTGGGCAACAAAGGACGCAATTCTTCCTGTGTTCTTTTCCTGTGTGCACCTGTGCAAGGCGTAAATCCCCCCCACCACCCACCCTCCTGCAGGACAGGAAGTGGACAACTTGTTGAGGAGTACAATGGAGAGCCAAGTGCTTTTTTTTTTCACTCTTGCCAGAGTGCAACAAGTCTCTTGTGTATGCGTCACCCGACTAAATAGGATGCGCGATGAACAAGTTCCTGAAAGATCCGCAGCACAGGCAAGCCAGCGAATGAGGAAAGGATTAATGCCATCGCTGCTATTCGATTGGCCGACTCCAAACACATCAGAGGAACGTTGCTGCCTGTCTCATCCTGCTCGCACTGCCACAAACACCTCCTTGTTCAATGGAATGAGGAGTTAAACCAACTGTCAGAACAGTTCCCACCTCTGTCTTGGTAACACGTGTGCCCCCTATAGGCCGTCAGCAGCATAACGGATGACGTCTATGAAATCTGATTGGACGCTTGCATTGAAATGTATTAATTGATCGATTTTCTATACCGTACATATACTGGGTTGGGGGTGAGCTGTGGCCTTTCCCAGTCAACTGGCAGGGCACAGCTAAAGCAACATTCACAAAATGTAAAAGGATTCCATTAATGTAACATGCTTGTTTTTGTAACGTGGAAGGTCAGAAGTGAGATTCGACACCCAGACCTCAGAACTGTGAGGCAGACGTGTTAATCACTACCGCATCGTGATGGAAGATGTACTTTGACGACCTCTGACGCCACAACTTTGTTCCTAAACTAGACAGAAGAATAAAACACGCCATTCTTATATATTTGACACAGTTGGCAGAAAGGCTTTTTGCACTTGACAGCGACTCAAACAAGTGATCAGTGGCACTGTAGCCGTCTTTCAAACCAAGGGTTCGACTCCCCCCGCACTGCTAGATCCGACAACAGTGACCAGAATTGTAATCAGTTAGCACAATGGGCTAAAGTTAGCCTGCCAACATTCATCTGTGGACAGAAGCACAATCGCCGAAGCCAAGCTCTCTCCGTTTAACATCAGCTAAGGCGTGTTTGCTAGCTGTCCGATAATGGACGTAGACCGTACAAAGTTTTGGGCGACGTAGCCGGGCGACCTACCGCAGCGTCGGCCCGATACAGTTGGTGTCCGTGCTCTCGATCTCGCGGAGAATTCGCTCGTGCTCGGCGGCTGTCTCCACACTCGCCATAGCGCATGTTGCTCCGGACGGTTCCGAGCTGAGCTGAGTTGAGCCGGGCGGAATGGAGTGGAGTGGAGTGGAGGAGCTGGGCTCAGTGCGTCACGACGCGCCGCCGGGAGTTGCTTCGATGTGCAGGCTCGCGGCAGCCCGAGGGAGCGGGGCTATGTCTGCTTATAATCATATTATATACACGTAATGGGCTCCTGGCTGAGCATGACCAAAATAAAAAGGACCAAATATGTCGATATACCTATATTTTGTTTCAATTTATTTACGTTTCTTCTAAACTCCATTTGAATACAGTAAAATATTGTTCTCATTTCCAGGAATGTACAGGTAACTCAGAGTTGAAACATTTTAGCTGGTTATTTTCCGTGAATGGTAAGTTTCGAGTGGCAAACCAGCGCTCTTTTATTGCTTTCAAAATATAAAAACAAGACAGGGCACGGATTCAAATACAAGGTCTCGTATCATTTTTATAGTTTGAGCTTTTGTTTTGACGGGAGGACATCCGGCTGTCTGTGACGTCACCCGCCGGTCTAAGAAGGAGAGCGCTCGAGGAAGTTGTCAACTTGTCATGGAGGTAAGAATGGCAAAATCGTGACACAGAGCCAGAAGAGGCAGAGCCTGACTCAAGCACATAACCGTTCCCGATAGATTGTGCTCGTTGTTCGGAGTTTTAGACGCCTTAAAAAGCACTTTTTTTCAGCCCAAGTTCAAAGTCCGCACCTGATAGACCAGTGATCGCGATGTACCAGCCAATTACAATTTGTGATGGATTTTCTGGTCAGTTGGAGATCTGTGCACTAATTTGTTACTTTAATCAAACATTGAGTCGCTTAATGAACGAACAAGCGACTCAATAAATGTTTGATTAAAGATATATTTAATCAATATATATATATATATATATATATATATATATATATATATATATATATATATATATATATACACACTCACACACTTTCATTGACAACACTGTATAACTTAACCCACAGCTGCATTGCTTCAGGCTGTAAGGTGAAAACCCGTCAAGGCTGATTATTCATGTCTTGACAAGCCAATGTATCCCAACGACGATATCAAACTTTAAAGGCCAGGCTAGACATTTTTACTTGATTACGTCAGGTTTTCATCCTACTTATTTTTTTAATTGGCAATTAATCACCCCTTTTTGGTAAGATACTTTTTCAAATTGAGTTAACCACACTAAAAGGGTCGGTGGCCCCTGGAGAATGGGATGACAATGCAAGCAATACAAAAATACGCGTTCAATAATGTTTTTTTTTTGTGGTTAGTGATTTGATCTAATCCCTCACGACTGATTTTAATATTAATGGAAAGCTCTTGCAGACAGCAGTGCTAAGTGAATGATGAGCAATGAGGGAATCAATCGGTGTGCATGGCGAAGGGAAAAAAACTGACCACTGCCCGTTACCAATATGACCTTACACCAGAGTCGAACCAGTGAATATCACAGGACCTCTTCCAGCGAATTGACCCTTCGACTTCAGCTTTTTTGTTTGTTTGTTTTGTTTTCATGACTTGAATGCAGGTGCGGGTCGATCGCATGACGCACGCACACAGACAGACAGGCACGCGCATGCGCAAAGAACGGTGCCTTCCCCGCAAGCTAGTGAGTTATCGTTTCATTTAGAAATTAAATTGAAGGGATAAAATGTGTGAAGGTGCTGGACCGAGTAAAAAGAGGAAAACGTACTACTTCCATACGGAATGGGAGGAGGAGTATTTTTTTACGATGTCATTTTCAAAGTGCGTTTGCCTCATCTGCCTGTCCAACATCGCTATTCCGAAAAAGGGAAACGTGGAGCGGCATTTTCGGACTGTGCATAAAAACTACAACATTGACTTCCCTCCCAAAAGTGATGTGAGAAGGAAAAAGTTAGCCGAATTAAAATCTCAATTGTCCGGGCAGCAATCATTTTCTATGCAGCCACCTTCGAAAACAAAGGCAGCCACAGAAGCATCATTCCGGGTGAGCCACTCAATCCTTCTGCACAATAAATCATTCCAAGATGGAGAAATGTTGGAGGAGGCATTCCTCAATATAGTTATATATAAATGTATGTTTTGCAATTTTATAATAGGTCGATCTTTTTGAATTTGTCGTTTTGGAAGTAGCTCGCATTGTAAAAAAAATAATAATAATAAATTAAATGGTGGGTTTTCTCCGGGTGCTCCGGTTTCCTCCCACATTCCAAAAATATGCATAGCAGGCTGATTGAACACTCTAAATCAGGGGTGTCCAAACCTTTTGCCAAGGGGGCCAGATTTTATGTGGTAAAATGTCGGGGGGCCGACCTTGGCTGACATTCTTTATATTGAACAACAATATTGTTCAACAAATTTTAGTAAGCCAGTCTGTTTCACATTTCCATTTTTATTTTAATTTCAACAATCTTGAGAATTTCTTTTGGTTCATTTGAAACAGGAATTTGAAATATGACATATCAGTCAATATAAACACGGAGTGATGTCTTGTTAACTCGTGAGTGATGCCCTCTAGTGTCTAAATGCTATTACTCATTTAGTGAATGCTATTACTCATTTACCCACTAGAGGGAAGCAGTACTCTATGAAACATCACTCGCCAGTCTACGAGACCTCAGTCAATGCAACACGTGTTCCATTGCGCCCAACCTGCGGGCCAGACGGCACTGATTTTATGACGGGGGCCGAGGGCCGGATGAAATTCGACCGCGGACCGGATTTGGCCCGCGGGCCGGACTTTGGACATGCCTGCTCTAAATTGTCCCTAGGTGTGAGTGTGAGCGTGGTTGGTTGTTCGTCTATGTGTGCCCTGCGATTGGCTGGCAACCGATTCAGGGTGTCCCCCGCCTACTGCCCGAAGACAGCTGGGATGGGCTCCAGCACGCCCCGCGACCCCTGTGAGGATAAAGCGGTACTGAAGATGAATGAATGAATGAATGAATAAATTAAATGTGGGCACAGCTGGTCTAGATTCGCTGTTCATTTCACAATATTGACTGATGGAGATAAGGTGGCGAACAGAAATGTTCAAAACAACCATGTCGGCAAAGTACAAACTGCGCAATGTAGACGTTTTTGAATGAATACAGTCGCCTACCAATTGTCTGTGCGAATGCAGAATTTGGGAAGTTGAGTTTGTCATTGGACTGTTGTTAATTAAAGAGCTGGTGATGAGCCAATGTTGTTGCACAAACCCTAAAACAAAACGATCATAATTTCGAGTCCATGTGTTGCGCATTAGGCAAAACAACATTTTTTTTTTCTTCTGTGATGCAGCCCCAAAAGAAGCTGATCAACTCTGCAGAGGACTGCGTTGACGAGGCTCTCTGCGGCCTGGTCAGGGCCTCCAGCGGCCTGTCTCTGCTGCGGGGCCACCGGGTTGTGCTGCGCTCGGACCTGGACCAAATCAGAGGCAAAGTGGCCCTTTTGTCAGGAGGAGGGTCGGGACATGAGCCTGCGCACGGGGGTACGACTGACACCTGTTGAGCAGCCCACACCAGCAGTGGCTTCAGTTTCTTTTGAAACGTTGTGTCCAGGTTACGTGGGTGCTGGTATGCTGTCAGCAGCAGTGGCGGGGGCCGTGTTTGCATCTCCGCCTCCCGCCAGCATCTTGGCTGCCATTCTTTGCCTGCACAGCGCAGGTAAAGATGAGCCGTTGTCCCCCGCTCTGCTGTCCTCAACATGATCAGAAGCGCTGGGCTGGTTTTAAATGATGCCTGTGACGATTCAGGAGCATCTGGGGTCCTTCTCATTGTAAAGAACTACACGGGAGACCGCCTCAACTTCGGGCTGGCTGCGGAGCAGGCACGCAACCGCGGCGTGGATGTCGACATGGTGGTCGTCGCTGACGACTGCGCTTTCACCTGCCCCAGTAAGGCCGGGAAGAGGGGCTTGTGCGGCACTATTCTCATTCACAAGGTAAAAAAAAAACAAAACACGGGCATGTCGAAAAACACAATCGGAGGATATAACGACACTTTACTTTTAGCTGGCAGGTGCTTTAGCAGACGAAGGCTGCTCATTGGTCCATGTGGTTGCCAAGGTGACGGAGGTTTTGCAGGGCGTAGGTGAGGCTCGTGTGGCAGGTGGAGCACATGTGTTGGCCTGCAGGAAACGGCGTTGCGTTGTGTTCCAGGTACACTGGGAGTCAGCCTGTCTCCGTGCAGCGTTCCAGGCTGTCGCCCGTCTTTTGAGCTTCCTCCAGGAGACATGGAGCTCGGCCTGGGTGAGCATGAAGATTGATGTACCGTTATCCCGCGCCACTCGCATGGGAGCGAGAATGGGAGTTGACTTGAGAGTTGTTGACACCCTTTTAAAAATGTGTTATTTTGGAATTGCCCAAACATTGGTGCAATATATACTCGCACACAATGTAAAACTCAAAAAGTCATTTTGCATTACCTTCATAAAAAAATGGCGTGCATTTGATTTTATTTGGAAGATACAATAAGGGCGGCCCGGTAGTCCAGTGGTTAGCACGTCGGCTTCACAGTGCAGAGGTACCGGGTTCGATTCCAGCTCCGGCCTCCCTGTGTGGAGTTTGCATGTTCTCCCCGGGCCTGCGTGGGTTTTCTCCGGGTGCTCCGGTTTCCTCCCACATTCCAAAAATATGCATGGCAGGCTGATTGAACACTCTAAATTGTCCCTAGGTGTGAGTGTGAGTGCGGATGGTTGTTCGTTTCTGTGTGCCCTGCGATTGGCTGGCGACCGATTCAGGGTGTCCCCCGCCTACTGCCCGAAGACAGCTGGGATAGGCTCCTGCACCCCCCGCGACCCTAGTGAGGATCAAGCGGTTCGGAAGATGAATGAATGATATATATATAAGTTGCACAAACAACTCAGGCTAAACTTGGCTCCTCCCCCTGCCATTCAAAGCACTTCTAGCTACAGTCTAGATGTATCACGATAACAGTTGGGAATAGTTTCCGCAGGGAAAAAAAAGAGGAGGTGAGTTTGTAAGTAGTTGGAGATAACTGCGCCATTTTAATTCAGAAAAAGAAACTTCGCTTCCTTGGATAAGTGCTGTCCATCTTTGGCAGGAATCCATGGGGAGCCCGGCGTGAAAAGATCCAAGGTGAGTGGCAAGGTGCACAAATCTTTTGTAGATGTCATCTCTTGTTTTTTTTTTTTTGTCCACCAGGTGGCAAAGGCAGACGAGGTGGTGTCAGCCATGATTGATCACATGACCAACGCAAAGAGTCAGTCGTGCTTGCACCTGAGCAAGGGTACGCTCCGGCATCCCACGCAGTCGGCACCTCCCGTTTGTGATTTGTTTGACACGCTCTCGGGCACAGGTGACGCGCTCGTCGTCTGTGTGAACAATCTCGGAGCGCTGTCACGACTGGAAATGGCCGTGGTGACTCGGGCTGCCATCACATGCCTGGGTAATGATTGCAACTTGACAGCGTGCTGAAGAGCAAAAAAATTTTTTTTAAATTTTAAAAATCCTGTGGCACTTATGTTCTCCATATGCTGACAGAAAATCGTGGGATGCAGGTCGCCAGGGTGATGTCCGGATCCTTCATGACGTCATTGGAGATGGCTGGAATGTCACTGACTTTGCTGAGGGCCTGCCCGGAAATACTGAGACTCTTTGGTTAGGAAAGACACACAAAACAGGCAATGATATATTAAAAAAATAATAATAATACTTTGTTGATGTTTCAAATTCAACAAAATTAGTCCAGTGGTTAGCACGTCGACTTCACAGTGCAGAGGTACCGGGTTCAATTCCAGCTCCGGCCTCCCTGTGTGGAGTTTGCATGTTCTCCACGGGCCTGCGTGGGTTTTCTCCGGGTGCTCCGGTTTCCTCCCATATTCCAAAAACATGCGTGGCAGGCTGATTGAACACTCTAAATTGTCCCTAGGTGTGAGTGTGAGTGCGAATGGTTGTTCGTCTCTGTGTGCCCTGCGATTGGTTGGCTACCAATTCGGGGTGTTCCCCGCCTACTGCCCGAAGACAGCTGGGATAGGCTCCAGCGCCCCCTGCGACCCGAGTGAGGATAAAGCGGTTCGGAAGATGAATGAATGAATGAATGAATGAATGAATGAATGAATGAATGTTTCAAATTCAACGTCATAATGTTATATTGGGCGCCCGCCATATTTAGTTTTATTGTGGAATGTGCCTACTTGTCCAATACAGAAATCCCAACACAATGAGCGCATTGAACAGGAGCAGCTAAATTTGAAGCTAACAATGTTTTCCTTCCCTTCTTATCGAGATGCCAAGACCGGCGCCCCCGCCTGGCCCAACCTCAGTACCGGGTGTACTAGCGGCCGCGGCTACCTCACTGACCCGACCGCAGTGACTGCAGGGGCGCATGACGACGTGTTGACTGAAGGTTCATTTTCTGCATGACGCTAATGGAATAATTTGTTGTATGTCTGTAAACATATGACAAGCCATGACATTTGCTAGCCAGAAGCTGAGCTGCACTGTTTTTGTTTACACCTAGCCTGGTGTACCCTTTGGGTCCGCCACCTTTACTTTCCGCTGAATTTCTCTCTCCTGCTAGGACCCCAAAGTCCTGCGATGCGCAAGGTTTTGGAGAAGGTGTGTTCTACACTGTTGGAATACCAGGATGAGCTCAACGCGTTGGACCGTGCTTCTGGGGATGGCGACTGCGGAAATACTCACGCGCAGGCTGCCAAAGGTGACCACAATCCAAAAAAAAAAAAAAAAGGAACACAGCGCTTGCATGCGAAGCAGAGGTTCTCAAACTTTTTGGGTCTTAACACTTTGACAGGAGCGACATTTTTCCAAGGATGCCCTCATAATCCTGTTGACAATTACATTTCTTCTCAAATTAAGTTATGCATTTTTTTTTTCAATGACATCGCATCATTCCATGTTTTTTTTTGAACCCCAAGTTAAGGCTTGCAGCGCCCTTGGGGTCGGGGTCCCCCCCCCCCCCCCCCCCAATTTGAGAACCACAACTGCAGCACATTGACAAAAATTGCTCCCTCAGCCATTCAGGTGTGGCTCCAGAGTCATGTGGTCCCCGGTTGCCCAGGGCAACTGCTGTCTTCCCTCGCTACAGTGGTTCAGGAGAAAATGGGCGGGTCTTCAGGAGCTGTAAGTGTTCCAGATTGCTCAATACAAATTTATTTTTGGGTGGTTCGTTTTGGGGATTTGGCACACATTGACACACTGCGTTTTGACAGTTGTACAGTTTGTTCCTCACGGCGGCGAGCGGACACATGACCGGGGGGCGGAGCCACGCCGCGGCTTGGGCCAATGCCGTGCATGCTGGGATGCAGGCCATGAGAAGGTGGGTGTTGTAAAACACACCAGTGCGGCCAATGTGCCGATCATCAGGTCACTACATTTACCGGCGTGTCTACTTTCATTCAACTTAGTCTATAACGAAACAGACCCTGACAGAATCCGATCACTATTAACTCTAAACTGGATCCATTTTGATTTCAACAGATACGGCGGTGCTGATTTAGGAGACAGAACCATGGTGAGTCACTTGGAAGGGGCACTTTTTTGGCGGTTTGCGCCAACTGTTTTTCTGTCCTCTCTCCCACCACAGTTAGACGCCCTCTACCCTGCCGTAGACGAGCTGATGAAACTCAACAGCACGCCCCCTGGCGGAGAGATGACCGTATTGCAAGCTGCTGTTCAGGTGCGGCAAAACAAACGTCCCCAAACTCGCGGTTGTGCAAGCACGCAAGAAAAACACAGATTGTGCCGGTGTCCAGAAAGCAGCCGCGGGGGCCGAATCGACTCGCAGCCTCGCAGCCAAGGCGGGCCGAGCTAGCTACATCGCAGCTGAGCGCCTCACCCTCCCTGACCCCGGGGCCAAGGCTGTCGCCGCCATTTTGAGCGCTGTGGTGCAGGCCCTCGAGGAACAGTAGTGGTACTAACGCAGCATCACGGATGTACTACGCAGGAGCACAACGAGAACCTTGTACAATTCACGTTATTTCACAAGAAATAAAGTGTAGAATAGATGCGTGCATTGACTTTCTACACACACACACACAGTAAATATTTTATGCGGGATTTCCTGGCTACAAATGTCTCAAAGGTTACCCAAAGGAATGTTCCACTAAGAAGAAGAAAAAAATAAAATAAACGTTCACACACAAAGTGGAATGAAGGACATATTCAAGCCATAAAAGACACCATGCGGACCTGCATTTGCCCAAGGCTCGAAAGAACCACCTGTTAATGTTTTTGCTAAGCTACCTCGAAAGAAAAAGAACAGGAATTGTTTTGGCCAAAATAAGGTGGAAGGTGCCAGGTTCTCCCAACTCAACCAGTCCGGCCACATTTGAGCCGGGAAGCCGAGACTCGAGTGGGCGTGGCGGCAGGGGAAAATCACAGTCGTCGCACACCCTGATTTCTCACTTTTGTCGACGGGCTTCCAGAAGAGCCACCTAAACTACATCCTCGAGGGCCGCGTCGATGCCAAAGACCACCCCGTGAAAATCAGGTACACGCTCCGACCCTCAGTAAAGTGTCATAGAATAAAGTGGAAATGGAAATATACGCTTGTCGCTCGGAAACCGGTTCTCATGCGAAAGAGGAGAGCTGGGAGGGAGCCAACAGGAATTTCTCGTTGAAAATAAGGAACTGAACAAACCTTTTGTTTCACTTGAAGTCGCCTTTTGTGAACACTTGACAATTCCTAAAATCATTCATAATCACGTTCGTCTAGATTTTAAGCGATTCCCTGAAAGTTTATCGAAAATATATATCAACAAAATGGAGTCAAATTCTCAGGTACATTCATTCATCTTTTTTTTTAATTTTTTAAATATATTTTGTAGCTGGTGTAGTTAGTCATCACAAAATACATTTGATAGTGTGTGACTAGCTAGCCCCGCTATAACCGTGCCAAATATTTGTGACGTCACGGGACAATTTGTTGTCTTAGGCTAATTAGGTCATCTCGCAAACGGTGTTGTCTTGTTTGTCACCTTTTGAGCTGCTGACAAATGTAAACAAAACTTTATTTTGAATGGCGGTGACCGGGATGACAACGGCAGCACATTAAAATATGTGACTTTGTACAGAATGTCAACTTCTGGATGTGATTAAAATCTCACCCCGCTTCATTCCTAAAAAGCTTTGTTTCATCCTAATCAGATTGGAGCGGCGGTGTGTGTGTGTGTGTGTGTGTATGGGAACCTTTGCAGTTGCACACTTGACAATCGTCTGGGTTTAGAAGTTGAACGGTGATTTTCATTTGGATCGGTGATCGGTGAACTTGCTTCAAAATGCTGCTGCTCGTCTCTTGCCTGGAACACGTAGGAGGGAGCATAGAGCTCCATGGCCTACTTTCACAGGCTGCCAGTACTCCTTCGAATTAATTTTTAAGATTTCGCTCTTTGTCATTTGAGTGCGTCTGTGGTTATTTTGATATGTTTCTGCAGGATGTCCTTATATGGTAATCTGCTGTCAAGTGATCAGTTCCAGTGCTCAATCTGCTTGGACATCTTCAATAACCCGTCGTCAACGCCGTGCGGCCACAGCTTCTGCGTCACCTGCATCAATCAATATTGGGATGGGGCCAAGGTAAGATCCATGAGGTATCCCCCGAGCCACAAATCCCTCTGCCGTGCACTCAAGCCTGGACGTTGTGTCCTTCGCAGGTTTGTCAATGTCCTCTGTGCAAAAGGACCTTCCAGAAGCGTCCGGATCTCCAGATCAACCGGACCCTGCGCGAGATCACCGAGCAGTTCAGGTCCATGTCTGGGGGAGGTGCGGAAGGAGGAGGCGTGGCCAAAGAAAAGAAGGGAGTAAAAGGGCGACAGTGCGCCATGCCGAACGAATTGTTGGACGAACTGACGAGGAAGCTGCCTCGACCTCACGCCAGCATGCCAATCACCAGCGAAGACCAAGGTCAGTTGACGCTATTGAGTCCGCGTGACATAATTTACGAGTTCAAATATGTGTGTGACAATGGCCACACAAATATAACAATTTAGGTTGTAAATGTAAGTCAGAGGGCAGCCCGGTAGTCCAGTGGTTAGCACGTTGGCTTCACAGTGCAGAGGTACCGGGTTCGATTCCAGCTCCGGCCTCCCTGTGTGGAGTTTGCATGTTCTCCCCGGGCCTGCGTGGGTTTTCTCCGGGTGCTACGGTTCCCTCCCACATTCCAAAAACATGCGTGGCAGGCTGATTGAACACTCTAAATCAGGGGTGTCCAAACTTTTTGCCAAGGGGGCCAGATTTTATGTGGTAAAATGTCGGGGGGCCGACCTTGGCTGACATTCTTTACATTGAACAACAATATTGTTCAACAAATTTTAGTAAGCCAGTCTGTTTCACATTTCCATTTTTATTTTAAAAATAAATGAACAAGCAATACACATATCCACAACTGCAAGGATCATTTGAAATATGACATATCAGTCAATATAAACACGGAGTGATGTCTTGTTAACTCGTGAGTGATGCCCTCTAGTGTCTAAATGCTATTACTCATTTAGTGACTGCTATTACTCATTTAGCCACTAGAGGGAAGCAGTACTCTATGAAACATCACTCACCAGTCTACAAGACCTCAGTCAATGCAACACGTGTTCCATTGCGCCCAACCTGCGGGCCAGACGGCACTGATTTTATGACAGGGGCCGAGGGCCGGATGAAATTCGACCGCGGGCCGGATTTGGCCCGCAGGCCGGACTTTGGACATACCTGCTCTAAATTGTCCCTCGGTGTGAATGTGAGTGCGTTTCTGTGTGCCCTGCAATTGGCTGGCAACCGATTCAGGGTGTCCCCCGCCTACTGCCCGAAGACAGCTGGGATAGGCTCCAGCACCCCTCGCGACCCTAGTGAGGATCAAGCGGCTCGGAAGATGAATGAATGAATGAATGAATGTAAGTCAGAGCTTTTGATAGTATGTGGATCTGACAAATGTGTGACAATCAAGGTGGCGAACCCAGCCCCGGGAACCCTGTGGCCGCATCGTCCTCAGTCCCCGTTCAAAGTCCGCTCTCTACAATGATTGGCGCAGGCGGACCACCTCAAGTCCAACCACGCCCGGCCGAGTCGTACGGCCGAAGGAGGTTCACCGTGAGCGGGGCGGCGGACAGCCACAACATTCCTCTCTGCGACATTCACCACAGGGGGATCATGGTAGACCAACACGCTCGTTTGCACGCTTTGTGTCGACGGCGGCGACACCCTCATCCGCAGTCTTCGGTTTCAGATTTTCTGTCGGACCGACGGGGAGTGCATCTGTCCCGAGTGTGAGGCCGAGGTGCACCCTGATCACGACACAGTGACGGTGGAAGCGGCGTGGGTGGACAAGCAGGTGGGCGAACAAAACACACACTTTTCTTAGATGGTGCGTGTGGCCACGGAGAACTTCCTGGTTTGAAGAATGACCTTGGCGCACTTGGAGTTATTTCCAGGTGTTTGATTTTGGTCAAATTGTAGTTTGTGTGTGTGTGTGTGTGTGTGTGCTTACGCAGGTGCAGCTAAAAGAGATGGAGGCGCAGAACCAGGAGATGATCCAACAAAGACTCGTGAAGATCGAGGATATCCGCTCATCGGTATCCCAACTGGAGGTCCGTCAGCCACCCGCGCAGCTTTGCGTTCTTGCACCCGTTCCGCTGGAGGGAATTGTCCGTCTGTTTTGAGAAGTTTCGTTGGGGTATTTTGTGCGGGACCAGCTGGTGGTGGAGCGGGCGACGATGGGAAGCGTCTGCATGTTCTCGGCGCTGACGGCGGCCCTCGAGCGAGCGCAGGCGGAGCTGATGAACGTCATGCAGGCCAACCGGCAGACGGCGGCCAACCGGGCGGATGCTTTGATACGGCAGCTCGAACTGGAGGTGGAACAACTGCGGCGGCGGGAGAGCGTGCTCGCGCAACTCTCAACCACGGATGACCACCTACAGGGTGTTAAGGTGAACTATGTTACGCAGGGCTCCTTGAAATTCACGTCTTTATCCGAAAGACTCGCCCAGCATGTCTGCGAGTTTCAGGTTTGGAAATCGCTGTCATGACTAACGCTAACAGATAGATGGCGACGTTACATCGCATTGTATATGAGATCAGCACAGATTTTGAGTTGAAGATTAGGTGGTGAATTTTTGGCCAACATGTGTGAGTGTCGCAAGTTGTTTACTCGGATGCTCTCAGTGTTTTTCCGTTCACCTCTCCCCCGCTTCTCAGCTCGTCAGCCACGGCCAACTCACTAGCCTACTCTTTGGCCAGATTGTTGTTTTGCTTTCATGCAAGACTCTCCAGTATTGCAGTACTCCAGTATTTATATATTTTTGTGTAGGCGGCCCGGTGGTCAAGTGGGTACCGCGTCGACCTCACAGTGCAGAAGTGCAGGGCTCGATCCCGGCACCGGCTTCCCTGTGTGGAGTTTGCGTGTTCTCCCCATGCCTGCGTGGGTTTTGTCTGGGTGCTTCAGTTTCCTCCCGCGTTCCAAAAACATTCATGGCAGGCTTAATCGAACGCTCTAAATCACGGGTGTCAAAAACAAGGCCCGAGGGCCAGATCTGGCCCGCCACATCATTTTATGCGGCCCGCGAAGGCAAATCAAACATGGCAACTTCCATGATGCTTGCTAAAATCTCTACCAAAATTAAAAAATATCATATTTAATACATTAGAGACATATTGTAAGCATTTTCTTCTTGCCAAACACCTCATTACGGCAACTTAAACAATAATTGAATAAATCGTTATTCTTGACTTCTTCATATGATTTCAGTCAAAATGGCCCTCCAAGGGAAACGGTAACTAAAATGTGGCCCACGACAAAAACGGGTTTGACACCCATGCTCTAAATTGTCCCTAAGTGTGAGTGTGAGCAAGTTTTTAATGCAACCAACATGCACGTTCCTCGTGATGCAAAATTATCAATGTGCAGGAAGTTACTGACACGTGCCTTCTATTGTACCTCGTAGTTTTTCTAGTGCACCACAGTAGTTTACTAGTAAGGTTTAATGCAGGGGTCTCCAACGTGGTGCCCGCGAGCACCAGGTAGCCCGTGAGGACCACACCAGTAGCCCGCCAGTGCTAGGATTGTGATTTGCTCGTAGAAATTATGATTTAAAAATGCAAACATGGGCCGTATTATAGATTCTATAGCTACCTATTTAGCTATCTAACTAGCTAGCTACAGTATATATCTAGCTAGCTAATGTTCTAATATTATTAAATGTAATTTGTACAAATGTTATTTCAGACGCGTATCAATTTGGTAGCCCTTCACACAATCAGGACACATGAAGTAGCTCTCACTCTCAAAAAGTTTGGTGACCCCTGGTTTAATGTGTCCTAGTAAGCTAAAAAGGCTACTTGTTGTTTAAAAAAATGTTACTGGTAATGCGCAGTCATTCTACTAGTTCGCTCTCGTCGTTCTCCCGATGCGCCGCGTTGTCTTACTGATAAGGACAAAGAGCATGCTAGTACCTCCGGGTGAATATCAGGGCAATGTCAAAAATGATCCAACTTGATTCTGCCCCAGAATTTCGCCACGGTCACCGCTCCTCTACCCACCAACGATTGGTCGGGTGTTTCCATCACGTGCGATCTGGGGATCAACGCCATCTACAGGTCGCTGGCAGGCGAGGTGGAGAAGTTCCAGGAGCAGCTGAGGGGCATCATTGAGACGGGTGAGTCCACCTGCCTTTTTTTCCAGGTTGGGGATTTTGTCATGACAATGCTGCGGGTCTACCATCGCGTTTGTAACGCAATGGTGTGCCGCATGGAACTTAGGCAATTTCATTTAATTAGTCAGGAAACATCAATAATGTCGCTGTGTTCATCCGTTGATTAATTGAAACTCTTCAGGTTTCACTGAATCATCATCGTCAACATCATCACTGGAGACCAGCCCAGCGCGTCCACAGCCCAGTGAGTGTCGCACCGTATACGCCAGGGATGTCCAAAGTTTTTCCAGCGAAGGCCGCATACAGAAATAGAAGGACGTTTACGTTTCTGGTATGAGGGGTTTGATCACAAGAAAATGCTTACAATATGTCTCTAATGTATTAAATATGATAATTTAAAATTTTGGTAGAGATTTTAGCAAGCATCATGGAAGTGGACATGTTTGACTTGCTATCGCGAGCCGCATAAAATGATGTGGCGGGCCAGATCTGGCCCCCGGGCCTTGAGTTTGGCACCTTTGGTGTATATATATACTGTATATTCATTCATTCATTCATCTTCCGAGCCGCTTGATCCTCACTAGGGTCGCGGGGGGTGCTGGAGCCTATCCCAGCTGTCTTCGGGCAGTAGGCGGGGGACACCCTGAATCGGTTGCCAGCCAATCGCAGGGCACACATAAACGAACAACCATTCGCACTCACACTCACACCTAGGGACAATTTAGAGTGTTCAATCAGCCTGCCATGCATATTTTTGGAATGTGGGAGGAAACCGGAGCACCCGGAGAAAACCCACGCAAAAACCCACGCAAACCCCATGCAAACTGCACACAGGGAGGCCGGAGCTGGAATCGAACCCGGTACCTCTGCACTGTGAAGCCGACGTGCTAACCACTGGACTACCGGGCCGCCCTATATATATAAAAGACATATATATATACACACACACACACACACACACACACAAGCTCTTGTGGCGTCCTAACATGTCCGCTTCTCCCCAGGGATGAGAAGGGTGCAGGAGTTTGCAGGTAGGGTGACCAAGCGGTGCCGCATACGCACTCGATCACATGCAGCTCCTCACGTCTAACGTCCGCCTTTTCTTTTCCCACGGCCCGCAGTGGACGTCACACTGGACTGCAACACGGCCCACCCCAGACTGCTTGTGTCCGACGACATGAAGAGCGTGAGGCGTCAACGCCGTCTCCCCGAACGGGGTTTTGCCGCCTCACGTGGTTGTTCTGCTTTGTGCAGGTGCGATGCGGCGACCGACACCAGCTACTTCCGGACAACATCGAGCGGTTTGATCGCGTCGTGTGCGTCCTGGGGAGGGAGGCCATCACCTCTGGGCGACACTACTGGGAGGTAAGTCCGCACGTTCTCCGTCATGACGATTGGCGGCGTCTGAAAGCGTCCTCCTCGTCAGGTCCAAGTGGGCGGGAAGACGGACTGGGATCTGGGCGTGGCCAGACAATCCATCAACAGGAAAGGCAAGATTGACGTGACGCCAAATAATGGATACTGGTTCCTCAGCTTGAGAGACAAGTGAGTCACTTAAGTAAAGCTAATAAATAGATTGCTCACCCCCCCCCCCCCAAAACATGTTTTACATGTTGTGCTATCGAGGGAAATTTCAGGGTGAACCGAAAAAACACTCAGCTCAACTTTATTGATAGAGGACTTTCAAAACAACCACAGCTGCAGACAAAGTGCTGGACATGAAGTCAAGTATACAGTAATCCCTCGTTTATCGCGGTTATTGGGGACCAAAACCACCCGCGATAAACGAAAATCCGCGAAGTCGCGTCCAATCAACATAAACAGGTAAAAAAACGTGTTTTTTTTAAAGTCCGCAAATGGTCCGCGAGAAGCTGCAAAACAACAGCGAGTCACATAGAGCAACATATACAGTACTGTACTCCATGTATATGTAAAAAAAACTTTTTAAATATGTTTGAAAAAATCTGCAATGCACTGAACCTGCGATAAACGAACCGCGAAGTAGCGAGGGATCACTGTATTATACCGGTCAACAAGAAATTTCAATCAAAGTTGCCTTTGAGTCCGCAAATGTAATTTTGATGCTGATTTCAAAAATGTCTTTTCACCTCTATAAGCTTGCGCAATGCAAATTTTACAATTTATAGCTGTGAAATTTAAGAAAAAAAAATCCTCCTCTTTCTGAATCGAACGCTTAATTCCTGAATATTACGAAATACATGATGTATATTATTATTATTATGAAAATTTGACGTGCTACAGGAAAAAAAAAGGGTGATTCAGTCAGTGCAAAAAAAATCTCGAAAAGTTTACTTGTTCATTCATTCATTCATCTTCCGAGCCGCTTGATCCTCACTAGGGTCGCGGGGGGGGGGGGGGGGGGGGTGCTGGAGCCTATCCCAGCTGTCTTCGGGCAGCAGGCGGGGGACACCCTGAATTGGTTGCCAGCCAGTCACAGGGCACACAGAGACGAACAACCAACCACACTCACACCTAGGGACAATTTAGAGTGTTCCATCAGCCTGCCACGCATGTTTTTGGAATGTGGGAGGAAACCGGAGCACCCGGAGAAAACCCACGCAGGCCCGGGGAGAACATGCAAACTCCACACAGGGAGGTCGGAGCTGGAATCGAACCCGGTACCTCTGCACTGTGGAGCCGACGTGCTAACCACTGGACTACCGGGCCAAGTTTACTTGTATCTCTTTAAAAAAAACATTTCTTTTAAAAAGAAAAGATTTGTTGACCAGTCTTATTAACCAAATAGAAGCGTTGAAAATAACCTTGAAGATTGTCATGAGGAGTTTTAAAAAGCCTCCTCTTCCCTCTGTGGAAGTGATGTGCTTCAAGATTGAAAATCTGGCACAGGAACGGGTGAGAATTGTTTGGTTCCATTTGAGTAAAACCTGTTTTGTTAAAAATGGATCGCGCTCATGTTTTCGTACAAAAGGAAAACATCAGTCACGGTTGATTTGCGTGCAGATTCATTTCCTCCTCTCAAACCGCTTAGTCAGCTCTTTGTTTTATGCGTTGCGTCACCCGTGGCTCCACGGCTTTGAGAACACATTTGCTATTGCGGAGTCTAAGTCCTTCCTCCGACCATGCGTGGTGGCTCACAATGTTGCTTCCCGATTATGCCACCAGGGGTCCCATTCCCCCCACCCCCCATTCATCAATCTCTGGGTGTGAGTCGCCAACTAATTTTTTTTCCTGACAATTTTCCAATTCAGTCATGTTCTGCAGTGTTGAGTTCCCCGATAACTGTCAGTTTTGGTTCATCCTGAAATTCACCCCCCATTTTTGGGAGTGGGTAGCATACAACCGCTTTAAACAAACATCATGTCCCGCCCTCAGGAACAAGTACGCCTTTCGCACCGAACCGTCCACCGACGTCCACCTCAACCTCCGACCCAACAAGATTGGAATATTTGTCGACTTTGATCGAGGACAGGTTTCCTTCTACAACGTGGACGCCAAAATCCACATCTATACGTTCAACGACACGTTCACAGAGTGCATCTTCCCGTTCTTTAGCCCCTGCACCAACAGATCGGGAAAGAACGACGGGCCGCTCGTCATCACGCCAGTCGACATGTCGGAATGAACCAAATCGACAAGTCCCGTTCCGCCACCGCTGCCGCACTTGATTTCACGTTGATTCTTCTTCCATCGATTAAAACGGTGTCTTATTTCAAAGTCATTCATGCAAGCATTTGAAAAGAAAATTTACAACTTGATGATTGTAACTGAAATGATTTTTTTTTTACTGTTGCAAACAATTTTTAATTCCCTCAATTTTGTGAAATTACTGACTTTAATGCAGGGATTGTGGGGAGAGGGGGTGAGCTACTAGCTGCTAGCATTAGCATACTTAATCCTTCCTGACGGGCTTGAATAGGACACGCCCACAGTTGCTTCATAACTTCGACACCACAAAGTGATTTTTTTTTACTGTTGCAAACAATTTTTAATTCCCTCAATTTTGTGAAATTACTGACTTTAATGCAGGGATTGTGGGGAGAGGGGGTGAGCTACTAGCTGCTAGCATTAGCATACTTAATCCTTCCTGACGGGCTTGAATAGGACACGCCCACAGTTGCTTCATAACTTCGACACCACAAATTACAAAGCGGAGTGAAACTTGATTGTAACGCAGCCGCAACAAGCAAGCCTTGATTCAGTCTTTGATTCTAATCAGAAAGAAAAAAAAAAGTCAAGTTTCAGCATCTGGTGTCAGTTGATGCAGTCCTGCTTCAGTTGAGACTTGGCCTTGGCCTTCTGCATCAGAATGTGCTCGGCAAACTCCCGCACGACGCCGTTGCCGCCCACGCGGCGGCAGGTGTACTTGCAGGCGTTGATGGCCACCGTGGGCGCGTCGGCGGGCACGGCGCTCAAGCCGGCCAGGTTGAGGCAGTCCACATCCGGTGCGTCGTTACCTGACCGTAGACGGAAGGACGTCAGGGAGGGCGGCTTGGAAAACGGACAGAGAGCAGCCGCGCGTTACCCATGTATGCCACATCCTTCCAAACAAACTTCTTGGACTCCAACGCGGACGCCAAATCGTCGATGGGCTCGGCTCCCACCCGCATCACCTGGCATCCCGTCCGCTTGGCCAATTTGTCGGCCAACGTCTGCTCCACCGGGTCCTCGGAGGAGGTTAACAGCACCACCTGTGAAGGAGCGCGCTCGTCAAGTGGAGAAGAGCTTGCCGGGGAGGCTTGCTCGGCGGGGGCCGTGCGCAAACCACCTCCACGTCCTCTTTCTGCAGCATGCGGATGGCGGTGGTGTCTCGGCTGTTGATGGACATCATCTCGTCTCCGCCCGCAGACAGGTAGATCTTTCCGTCCGTTAAACATCCCGACACTTTGCAGAACATCAGGCGAACCATTTCCAGAGTCCCCCGGCCAAAGTAGCCGTACCTGCGAAACGGGCAGCGGAGTTGGACGTGCCTGATAATACGGGAAGTACTCGATTTGATTTTTACCTGAGGACCCTCTGCTCAGCGACAGGCCAGTCGATGTCGACGTCAATGTCCACGCTGTACTCCGGAAGCATCTCGTAGTAGGAGACCTTCCCACTCTGGACAACAGAGGTCTCGTTCAATCTCATAATTCCTTTGGAGGAGCCCCACGACACAGCAACTGTTCGGAGTTTACCTGCGGGTGCCCCTGCGCAATGAGCTCTCTGGTGTTAATGTAGAAGGAGCCGTTCTCACACAGCTCGCCATCCCAGTCCTGACGCCGAGGGCGGTTGGATGGGTCCAGGTTGAAGGCTTTGGTCAATTCACGACCTGAGGGGAGGAGCGGCACTTTTGAAAAGACAGCGGAAGGAGTGGCGCGGCGCGGAGGCTTCTCCTACTTCCTTTCTTGACCTCCTTCCAGCGGAACTGGTGCCTGCGGACCACCGAGAAGACAGAGTCGTAGTCATGCAGGGTGATCAACTCCAAGGCCTCCTTGAGGTGGAATGGGTGGAGACACGGCGACGTGGCCTGGATGTGGCACACGATGTCCACGTCTGCAAACAAAGAAAAACGTTCCTTTTCCGCAGAGCTTCTGCTCAATCGGGTGAGCGATGCTCAAAATATACCACGCCCGCCATTTCGTACGTGGATTGAGTCGGATAAACTCCTGCATGGTCTCCAGCGACGACGAAGAGTCTCTGGAGACTTCCGGACTCCGGCGGTGAACCTGGGCGCCCCAAGCCAAGGCCACCTCCTCGATCTTGTCGTGATCAGTTGACACCCAAACACTGTGTGCAAAATGTGAACAGACAAAAAAATAAAAATAAATAAATAGAAACCACAGGCGGCCCGGTAGTCCAGTGATCAGCACGCCGGCTTCACAGTGCAGAGGTACCGGGTTCGATTCCAGCTCCGGCCTCCCTGTGTGGAGTTTGCATGTTCTCCCCGGGCCTGCGTGGGTTTTCTCCGGGTGCTCCGGTTTCCTCCCACATTCCAAAAACATGCATGGCAGGCTGATTGAACACTCTAAATTGTCCCTAGGTGTGAGTGTGAGTGCGAATGGTTGTTTGTCTCTGTGTGCCCTGCGATTGGCTGGCAACCGATTCAGGGTGTCCCCCGCCTACTGCCCGGAGACAGCTGGGATAGGCTCCAGCACCCCCCGCGACCCTAGTGAGGGTCAAGCGGTTAGGAAGATGAATGAATGAATGAAATAAAAACCACAAGGGCAAGGCACAGCCACTTTATCCATATTGTTCATTTCATCCACAAGCTAAATCAATATGCTAAATCAAAAGTATTTACAAACAAGATTCGAAGACAAAGCAAAATAAACAAATAAATAATAGCTTTGTAAAATGACTAACAGAACATGATTTTTAGAAACCATAACTTTTAAAATGCTTTGAAAGGGCGTAGTTCATAAGCTGGACATCAAACCATTCACACATGAGGATGACTTCACTCCTGTTCCATGTCCATGCAGCATAACAGCCAAATGCTGCTTCACCATGTTTGCTTTTAATGCTATGCTCCACTAATTGACATGTGTTTGCAGACCTGAGAGCCCTAATGTGTTTGTATTTGAGAGGCATTTCTTTAACAAGGATCTAAAGCTTTCAGCGATTTATAGATCAGTAGCAGAGTTTTAAAATCTCTTCTACATCTGACTAGTAGCCAGTGGAACACCTTTAACTGGAGTATCATGTTCTGATCTTCCATGGAGCCTTTGCACCGAATGTCGTTACTATTCTGTCTATACTGCAAAATGCTAAAACACGAAAGCTCACGTAATATCTGCAAGGCTGCATGACTGGCATATTTCACTGTGGATGATAAGACCTTTTATTCAGTTGTCAGCAAGATAATCCTGCCCTTTGTTGTGACAGAAATGCCACCCAACCAACCTCCGATCAGCCTCACTGAAATTTTTTTTTGAAGCCCAACGCAACCGATGCTGTCTGCATCTGATCTCAAGTCGTTTGTTTGGGTATGCACACACAGACACACACAAAGGCTGAAACGACCAAGAGAGCGAGGCTTTAGTTTTTCGTTCGGTTGTCAAGTCACGGGGGCTGCAAAGCATGCCGGAAAGCGCGCAGCTTAACCATCGCAACAATATATCAGGTGGGCGTACCTGTCAAACAGTTCAGAGTCCACCGCTGCTCTGATGACCCATCCAATGAGCGGCACCCCGGCCAGCATCTTGATGTTCTTCAGGGGGATCCCTTTGCTTCCGCCCCTCGCCAGGACGAGTGCGGCGATGTGTCGTTTCCCGCTTCCCGCCTTGCTCAACTTGCCACCGGCCCCCTCACCGCTGGCCATCTCTTCGCCGGCCATAAATCGCTTCCGCGACGACATAATGGGTAAGAGCAGAAAGTTGAGTCGATACGGAGCAACAGAGAAAGTCTGAGAAGGGCGTTTGCGGACTGACACTTCCGGGTTGGGTCCTTCTTCGGCGCTCCTGATACAGAAATGCTCCTTGTCGCTCCCTGTTGGTCAGTTATAGTAAAGCATGTTTGGAATTCAGATGAACGACATTACGTGGGATGTTTGTTTGTGTGTTTGGTTGGTTGTATAAACCCGACCATTAATTCATCCAACCTTCTTGGTCAAAAGGGACATAACTTTTGGCCAAGAGGCGGCGTACAAAACACAAAAAGACAAGAGACAACTTATGGAGTGGACGTCAGGACACATGTCAACAGACTGTCACTGTTCGTCACTAAGTACAACAGTCTCTTTCATAAACATACACACTGACAGGTATGCTACCTGACCAGTATTTCCTCCTATCATGGAGGAATTATGCTCAAATGAAATAGAGTACATGCATGCAAGTTGTCGCTCACAGTTGACTCTCTCATCCAAAAAGTTGAATGTGTGTAGTTGTCAACTAGAAAAGCGTGTCCATGTTGGGCAAAACCAGTGAAAGAGAAGAGGTTGACGGTGATGGAGATGTGGAGGAAGTCCCCGTGCTCTGAAGGCCCAAACTCCTCGGACCGCCCGGGCAGCATACCACACACCCATCAGCCTCTCCTTACGTGACGCATGTACACAGAAGCCGTTAAAAGCATTGCAGCTTGTGTGAGCATTTAGCCCAATACAGTATTGTGCAGTGCCAAACATTCCATGTAGTCCCCCCCACCCCCAACCCCACCCCACAGTAATTGTAAAACATCAATTAACGTAGGTGAAACGGGGATAGACACGAATAGTGCAGATACCATTGACTCAAGTGAGAATTTCATGTAGCAAATCTGAGAGTACAAGTCTTGTTAGTCAACACTGTGGCAACATTTACGTGTGTGACCTCACCTCACCTCTTCCATGCTTTGAGACATAAGAGGCATGCTATTTGTTTTTGCTTGTATTTTTTTAAGTTAGTTTACCTTGCGTTTTTAGCTTCCTTTTTGTTATTTGAATTTACTTAATTCAACCATGCGCATTGGTTGCACATGATTAAAACGTGAGGCAAAGAGGGCAGAATTATTTTACACATTTTAATCTGGTGTATTTACAGCTTCATTTTTTTTTCTTATGAGCTAGCCACGGCCATTGTTTTTTTTTTTGTTGCTTTTTTTGCCACTCGGCAAAATATGCATTTTTGAATGTTTAGCTTTTATATATATATTTTAGCTTGAAAAAAAGATGTAAAAAAAAGTAATTTGAATTCTCTTAATTCAACTGTATTTATAGAGCACTTTCAAACAACATCAGTTGCACATGATGAAAACGTGCTATTATTCCGTTAATTTGGAAGCCGCGAGGGTTGAACTCTTTACCGCATTTTAACCTCGTGCAACCGACAAACAAGTCTTTTTAGTGTCATTTTAAGTTCCATCCATCCGTTTTCTGAACCACGTAATCCTCACTAGGGTCGCGGGGAGTGCTGGAGCCTATCCCAGCCGTCTTCGGGCAGTAGGCGGGGGACACCCTGGATCAGTTGCCAGCCAATCGCAGGGAACACAGAGACGAACAACCATCCACGCTCACATTCACACCTAGGGACAATTTAGAGCGTCCAATCAGCCTACCTTGCATGTTTTTGGAATGTGGGAGGAAACCGGAGCACCCGGAGAAAACCCACGCAGGCCCGAGGAGAACATGCAAACTCCACACAGGGAGGCCGGAGCTGGAATCGAACCCGGTACCTCCGCACTGTGAAGCCGACGTGCTAACCACTGGGCTACCGGGCCGCCCTCATTTTAAGTTTCTTTTTTTTTTGTGAGATACTCTTGCCCCTTCTTTTATGTTTTTTTTTCTTTCTGTCCACTATCGTGAGCAGCGGGCCCATTTTTCAGCGCGATGGAGATTTGTGACGGTGACGCGAGCGTGTTCATTTGCAGCCCTCCTTCGCTGAACAGTGGAAAAGGCGGGCGAACCGGTCGAGCAGGTAAACTGAGGCCTCCGCCCCGAAGAGAGCGACTCCCTTCTCTCTGCTTCTTCTTTTTCTTCCTCTCCTTGTCACCGTTATTTCTGAGGCGCATGCGCGCTGCCGTCGCTCGCCCCGCTCTCAAAGCGACTACCTGCGCTGCCGTGCGTGGCCGTACCGCTCGATCCGCCAAAAGTTATCGCGACCCGGGGGCTGCTCGCGTGTGCGTGGACAATCGTCGTCGCATACACCCCCCCCCCCACCCCCCTCTCCCTCCGCGCGGGGAATAACGGACTTTAGCTCAGGTGGACTCCTCACCTGCGTGCTACTTGGCGGAGGGAGAAAAAACTCAGGTGTGCGCAGGCGGAGGGACAAGAAAAGAAGACGAAAGGAAGAAGAAGAAAGAAAGAAAAGAGTTGGACTCAACATGCCCCGAGCCTTCCTGGTGAAGAAGGCCAACGTTTCTCCGGGCAAGCGGAACTGGAGCGAGGTGGCGGACCACGAGCGAGGAGACGTTTACATCCCAGGTGAGAGCACGCTAGCCGGGCTGGGAGCTCTCCGGTTCCGCCTGCTCGCGGGTCCCGACCTACTAAGGGGGGCGGGGGGGGGGGGGGGGGGGGGGGGGCACCGTTGTAACGGGACCGAGCGGCCGAGTAACGGGTTCAAAGCAAATGGCAAAAGACTGATCGAACTCCTCTTGTTCATGTAAACACCGAAATGTATTTCCGAAAAGTAAAAAAAAAAAAAATACCATTCCATACCTGTTTTGAAAACTTGGGGGTTAGGGGTGGGGGGCATTTCTCCACCAATTAGTTGTAATAACGTGATCGATCACCGAGGTGGGAGGAACACTGGCCAATCAAAACAATGTCTTTCCTAACATTCGCTGACATCAAAGGCAAAAATGATCAATTAGTTCTTGACAACCACTGGGGAAAAAATGCATCTTAACTCTCCCTCATTTTTTTTTTTTAAACGATACAATTTTTGAACATGCACCTCAAGCTGGTGGTTTTGCAGGCTGGGACCAGACAGAACACATTAATTACAATACTACGTTAAAAAAATCTCTTAAATGAGGATGGGGATTAGGGCTATCTTTCTTCTTCAAATCTATTTATATATATATATATTATTCATTCATTCATTCATCTTCCTAACCGCTTGATCCTCACTAGGGTCGCGGGGGGTGCTGGAGCCTATCCCAGCTGTCTCCGGGCAGTAGGCGGGGGACACCCTGAATCGGTTGCCAGCCAATCGCAGGGCACACAGAGACGAACAACCATTCGCACTCACACTCACACCTAGGAACAATTTGAAGTGTTCAATCAGCCTGCCACGCATGTTTTTTGGAATGTGGGAGGAAACCGGAGCACCCGGAGAAAACCCACGCAGGCCCGGGGAGAACATGTAAACTCCACACAGGGAGCCCGGAGCTGGAATCGAACCCGGTACCTCCACACTGTGAAGCCGACGTGCTAACCACTGGACTACCGGGCCGCCATATATATATTATATATACTATATATACTATATATGAGTTTTTTTTACGTAGGGTTTGGGGAAAAAAGTCATGATCTGTCAAAAGTACATGTAACTGCAAATGTGAGTAAAAGTAAAAAGCGGTCAAAACGTCACTTTAAAAAAATATCATCATACAGTTTGTTTACTTACAAAGAATTTGTACTTCCTTAATTCCCACCACACAGCGGGAAACAAAATCCAGGCGTCTGTTATCCCTGCTGAAAACATTAATAACAAATTTTAAAAATTGATACTTTTGACCCCCCGCCCCAATCCCCATTGCTGTTGCTTTGTCCCCCTGCTCCCTCTCCACACACCAACTTTACATTGAAGCGCACCCCCTCAAGACAACAATCCCCATTGTTGCGTTTGACTGTCAACATCAGATAACAAATAACAGACGACACCCATCACTTTTGTCATCATTGCTCTGCGTGGATCACAACTACTAGTGTGGGATCTTATTGTGCAGGGTGGGCAAAAAGAAGTGGTACTCTTCTCAAAAAAACTTTTTTTTTTTTAATTTGAGGGAAGGAAGGCAGAAAAGCAAGTGTAAGGCTAAACAATGAATCACATTGACAAAGAATACACTTTTCAAATGTGAACAGCTGCAATTTGGAAATAGGAAATAAAAGGGGCTTTATGTTTTCATCTGTGTATATTTCATTTATTTATTAGTGTCTGGATAAGATGCATGCATAAGAAATGCGGTGCAAATCTTTACAAATCATCGTTTCAGAAAACATGAAAAGTATAGGCGATGACACAGCCGCGCATTTGTTTGCGCGATTGTTGTCATCTGATTTATGACTAACTGACTTGTGTTACGCCACGCGTTTCTTTGGTTCAAGTTGTCGTCGTGAATGCTTAAAAGACTCCAAGTGCTCGGTCGGTTAACAACTGTAATTGCATCGAATTCGAGACCTAAACTTGTTTGGTTGCCTTTCTTTTAGCGGAAGCCGAACTTATCAAGCTAAAATGCATCAATGTATTTGTTGGAAAAAAAAAATCCATGTGAAGAGGACATTGAAAAAAATAATCACCTATTAAATCTCACTTGCAGGATTGAGGGTGGGGCGGGGGGATGTCATTCAGTTGTTTTTCAAAATTGGTCAGCCCTTGTAAGCAGTAGAAGGAAGGAGGATGTATGAATAATTTTCTGCACACTCAAAGCTGATTCCACCAAGCCCAACAAACGGTCTCCACCAGACTTGTGGTATGTGCCGTTACTTGCTCTACCTGCCCGACCCGTGTAGGTTTAAATGTGTGCCTGCGTGCAAAGTTCCAAAATCACCCGGAGTGTTTTTAACTTGACCGTCTCCAGCATTTTTTCTTTTTCTAAATTCACCAAAAATCCTCTTCATGTCACTGAGCAGCATGTTGTTTTGAAGGATATAACTTTACGTCCAATCTAATCGCTTTTTTGAATCCTCAACAACAGCGCTTTGAACTTTTGAGCTTTCTACCGCCTTTATTACCATTTCATCTTACTGTTTATTGTGTATGTTAAATCGCTCCATGTACAGCACTTTGTATGCAGCGATGGCTGTTTGAAAGTGTTCTAGAAATACTGTTGACTTGACTTGACTTGACACTGACATTTCACGTTTAGCCTCACTTTAAGCTAACATGCTAAGATAGGCATCCTGGGCATTGTTACTTCCCGTGACTGTTATGCTTCGGTACGTACATTCATTCATTCATTCATCTTCCGAGCCGCTTGATCCTCACTAGGGTCGCGGGGGGTGCTGGAGCCTATCCCAGCTGTCTTCGGGCAGTAGGCGGGGGACACCTTGAATCGGTTGCCAGCCAATCGCAGGGCACACAGAAACGAACAACAATTCGCACTCACACTCACAACTAGGGACAATTTAGAGCGTCCAATCAGCCTGCCACGCATGTTTTTGGAATGTGGGAGGAAACCGGAGCACCCGGAGAAAACCCACGCAGGCCCGGGGAGAACATGCAAACTCCACACAGGGAGACCGGAGCTGGAATCGAACCCGGTACCTCTGCACTGTGAAGCCGACGTGCTAACCACTGGACTACCGGGCCATTTTTTTGTCGAAATCTCTCCATTCGTCTATTTTCCTTGACGCTGACGTTTCGCTGTTATGACTCATGATAATCTAACATGCTAACCCGAGTATTTTATATAAAAGTGAGTGGCTTCCTCGTCGGAATCTCACCTCCACTGCCTCTGGTGGACAAAGCGTGTAACAACAAAACATAATTAACATGTTAGGTTATTTTGATAGACACAAGTGTGTGTGTCTGTGTGTGTGTGTGTGTCTTATGCTTCCTCCACAAGGTTAATGTTTATTGGACGCCAGGAGTTATAACGGACCCTGCAGACGCTATACACCTTGAGCAAACACACCCACACAAACACACGCACACACGCACAGGCACACACACACACACACACACATGACCAGACTCTCCCATCTGAACGAGCTTGAATGACATGAAAATATGAAGTGCGAATTATGCTAACAAGTCACGTCAAGTTTTCCCTCTTCTCTCTTACTTACCGACCCCCACCCCAACACCACCAGCGCTACATGCGCGCACACACACGCGCATTCATTCTTTGGCAAAGGGGGCGGGCTGAGCAAACAATAAGATGAGATTAAATATCCAGCCCGCAGCAGTCACCACGGAAACTATCGGCACTCATTACTAAGATGTTTAAGCGCTCAATGTCACCACTTCCAGATTGTGACGTGACACAAATAGGCGAGCTCCCCACCCACAAGGCCCCCTTAGTCGACAATAGCTGCAGAGCACACCATTTGCATCGCTTATTTGCATTTCACTTTGGGTTTTGTGTGGGCACACACACACACACACACACTAAGATGAAAGGAGCTGGTCTTGCAGGCCTGTCTGGTCAGACGGGTCCAACACGGTTTCCTCGTAGTGTCTACTCATAAGTTACCGTTCAAAGCTTCTGCTTCAAAAAAGATGATAACTAACGTCCACTCCCCCCCCCAAAAAAAATCTTTGTTCAGTCTCCATCTTCCCGCCGTCCGTCATGATCATCGAGGACAAAGCGAGTCCGGCGGAGGTGGCGCCGCTCTGCTTGGCCAAGCAGTCGCTGCCCGAGCGTCAGGAATACGCCGAGCTACCGTCCTGCACGGCGCTGGGCCGGCCACTGAGTCCGGCGGCCCACCCGGATGAGAGGCCGGAGGCCTTGAGGAAGTCGCAGGGTGCCCTGGTGTTTGTCCGCTCCAAAATAAAGGTGAGGAGGCTCGGCTCGCTTTCATTTCTCCAGAATAGGTTGCCGATCAGATCGGTGTGGTTTGGTGCGTTTTTGGGCCTTGTTGGGATCAACTCAACTTTACATGGTTTACCTTTCGAGCTTGACCTGTTCTGAGCAACCAATCAGAGCTTGGAATTTTTTTTTTTTTACAATTGTGGGCCAGCTAGCTGGCCCTGTGAGGTGATTGATTGAAGAGAAAAGAGGCAAAATGAAAGAGATGAGGCTCTGATAGACCAGTACGGACACAAAGTAACTTCTTTGTTTCCCATTTAGGTGACCACCGGCGAATTGCTGTCCGACCCCGACCTTCATCTTACAACCTTGAACCCGCTGATGCTGCCGCACGCCGCCGAGACACCCGTTGCCGTGACCACAGTGTCCACCCCTACCGGGTTTGCCTCCTCGGTTGTACGATCGCCGAGTCAGACCTCCGTGAGCGGGACGGCTCCGCCTTACGCATGTCAGGTAACCCCAGGACCACCTTCTTGGGTGCGGAGCTTTTATGGGGTGGATGGGACGCTGGTCTTCATCTGAACGTCCGTCTTTTGTCTGAGTTTAGCTTTGCCACAAGACGTTCCAGTACCAGCGCATGTTAAACAGACACATGAAGTGTCACAACGAGACCAAGCGCCACCCGTGCAGCTTCTGCGGTAAAGGATTCAACGATACCTTTGACCTCAAGAGACATGTGCGCACGCACACAGGTATGTCACATGGGCACAAGATAAAGTCCTCTTAAGGTCCAGATACTAGGATGACAATTCAGCGCTTACGTAGAATGGGGCCGAAAATGGCAATAGTAGTGGTAAAAATGTGCCTAGTTGGACACAAGCGTTCGTCTCGGAGCACCACATCATTTTTCTAGTACGGACAAGCAGATTCCTGATACACGGACCTCAAGATGGATATCGAGGATATTCCAAAGAGCTTTCCATTCGCGCCAAGATGTTGACGTCTTTATCCGCGCAGGAGTGCGGCCGTACAAGTGTGAGCTGTGCGACAAGGCCTTCACGCAGCGCTGCTCGCTGGAGTCCCACATGAAGAAGATCCACAGCGTGACGCTGCAGTACGCCTACAAGGAGCGCCGCAACAAGCTCTACGTGTGCGAGGAGTGCGGACACACGGCGGCCACCCAGGACGAGCTGCTGCTGCACCTGCACTCCATGCACCCCGACAGTGCCCTCTTGAAGGGCAAGGGGGCACGGCGGGGGGTTGGGGGAGGGGACGGCGAGTCCACACCAGGCTCCCCGCAAGGAGCCGATAGTGACGACACCACCGGATCAGCAGGCCAGTGATGTGAGGACAAGGAGCCAAAAGGACTCATTGCAATGTGTGTGTGTGTGTGTGTGTGTGCGTGTGTGTGTGCGCGTGTGCGCGCACGTGTGCATTATGTATAATATGCGTATGAAAAGCACAACAAGCAGTTTGATTTCTCCATGGGATTCGCCTGGGATTACCTATAAACATATTTTTACACTTTTTTACTGCATGTGAATATGACCCGCGGGACTTATTATAAGGCAACTTAAGAATTTTCTATGAAAAAAAAAAACTTTATTGATTAAAAGGGACATTTAAATGAAATCACAATGCAGTTCTCTTGGTGTTTGTTGTATTCATCAAGCGGCTCTGCAAACTTGCCACTTGCAAAGCAGAGACGCGGATCACGTGACCGAACTGGATGAGAGGGTGCGGTCGGATTCCTGGTCTCTTGTCAGATCTTGTTGGAGGAATCCAGCAACCGCCTTCTTAGCTTGAGGATATGTGAAGGAGGACGCATGGGTAACGGTATGGACATTCCTCATGGGCCAATCGCAACAGGGTAACTGTCAGGAAAACTCAATCACATATAATGTGAAATGGCTCACAAATCAAATACGTGATCGTGGTCACAAAAGACTATTCTTTCATTCATCAAATCATTCAAATTGAAAATGTTCACAAAATTCCATGGGTGTCACGTGTTATTGGTGATTTTATATCGACTTCTTTGAAATTCTGTAACGCGTGCGATCAATAGCTTGCTTTGTTTTCATATGCGAATGCAAGTTGAGAAATGACCGCTAGGCGGCAATGTTGCCATAGTTTTCTCCTCCCCCTTCTTCTTCGTGACAAACCAGGAAGTTACGCCAAGGTAGCATCCGATTGGACCAGAAAGCGGATGGCAAACTTTGACTTGAATTGAAAAAGATTGAAAAGGTACGTTTTACTATCCGGAATTTATATTATTGGTGAATTGCGGACGAAGCAGCATGGAAGGCCATGTCTCCAAGAGCACAAGCATGTGCCTGACATACTGCAATCAGTTGACTACTCTGTGACACTCCATTTGTGATCTCATCCAGCGACATGTCCGCCTCCGAGCCGGTCCAGATGGGCCGAAAACGTCCCGTTCCCACGTGTCCGAACCCGCTGTTCCTCAAGTGGCTCACTGAACTCCGAGACGAGGCCAAAGAAAAAGGCCTGAAGATCCAGTACGTTTATCAGAAGGTCGGTTGCTGCAAAAAAAAACCCTGGCTCGTGATATGCTATTACATTTGGGGTTCGAATGTTGAAAATAATTATTATTCCTTGATATATATTTTTCCACACATTTTCCTAAATAATCCTTGCAAATGACAGTCCACACAATTAATCACCTTTTAATTAATTAAAGATGATGAGCCGAGAGTAACTTTTTTTAACCAAACCTCCGAATTACGATACATTTTTATTGACATAGCACTTTCACAACAGCTGCAGCTGTAACAAAGTGCCTATTTAACCTAAAATAACACATTCATGGAGCGGATATGCAAATTTTTCACACAACGGCGTTTCAAAACATTTTATTTTTTCTAAAGATTTTTTTTTTCCAAGATGGCGCCCGAGTAGGCAGCCTTCGGCAAGTGCTCTTCAAGAGCCTTGCTTTTTTGTTCTTTTTTGCTGTTTTTGTCTTTTGTTTTGTCACATGTTGTTTGTTGTTTCATTGTGTGGACCTGATATGGACTGTTTTCAGCGCTTTTTGGCCACGACATTCGTCAAAGGAGCAGTATCTGTGCTTGGTGGTTGCGCCTTCTCGGCAGCACGCCTGTACCAGCACAGATTTTGATTGGGAGGAATGTCGGCGCCATTGACTGTCGGTGCTGGACAGACCTGGGGCGCTTGTGTTTTTTGCGCCAGTAATGGGCAGCATTTTTCACAACCCCGATTTGTTCAGTGGCTATGTCAGCGCTGTTGGACAGTTGGCGTTGGTGCGGCTGGATGGATGGCCGCTGAAGTTGAGGATGAGGAGAGAGGAGCGTTGGCGAAGAGCGCCGATGCATATTTGGAACCGTGAGTCGCCGCTTGGAATTGAAATGGATTTCATTGGGACAGGAGAAGTGAACCAATCTCTTTTTTCGTCAATGGATGCTACAGCTTCTTGTTGACTTTGAAACTTAGCTTGTAGCCGACGTGTGCACATTTTGAGCATGACGTCTCTGATCCACTGGTTAAAGGACGCTTTGATTCTCTCTTTCATCTCAAACCGCTTCAAACAACAAAGCGTGTGACGGAAAAGTGGTTAGGACTGCACGACTGTCTGTGTTTTATGTTATGTGTTGTGTTTATTATTTTACCTTATGTTAACTGTTTTGTAAAGCGCTTTGTTACAGCTGCCGCTGTTGTGAAAGCGCTATATAAATCAGCATGTATTGTATTGTATTGTATTGTAAAGAAGTTAAAATGGTCATTTGTTTGCATGTTTGCACTGAGGAGGATTAAGAGGAAGAAATTTCATCGATGCTGCATGTCATACATAAAGCATATTTGACAATAAAGATGACCTTGACCTTGTTGACTTGGCAGCATGAGGAGGTCATATTTATTTAAATCAAAAGTTGTTGGAAAAAAAACGTCTCAACAGGTCAAGTTACGTTTTAATATCTTGACTTTTTTTTCTCCAAGCATCTTCACAGTTCTTAAAGCCAGTGAACTTTTGGAGAGGTTCTGATTGAATTCCTTTACAGAGTGTCAGAGTAGCTTTCCAGACCTGCTGTTTGACATGTAATTTATTTTGTATTATAACCATATCAAATAAACAAATCTGCCAATAATAAACTATTTGGGAAATAATGAGAAAAATGTCATTTGAATGTTGGATTACTCAACCAACTAGGATTGCGCAATATGACCTGAAGATGGGGGAAAAATGCAATTAAATTTTCTGTTTTTAATCTGATTTATATCATAAATATATTTCAATTAATTGGGGGGAGGCTATGATGCGCCCATCCCTACAACCAACCATGATTGTTGTTCGTGTGTTTGTAGGCCATCAATTCTCTGAATAAATATCCTCTTCCGCTTCGGGATGCCAGAGAGGCCAAGATCCTGCAGAACTTTGGAGACGGCATCTGCAAGATCCTGGACTCAAAGCTGCAACAACACTACAGAGAGTGTGGTGAGACCCACAGAACATACACAGTGACTCAGAAGTTGTTTTTTTCCAGTTCACTTTTGCCGTGTGATGAAATAATGGGAGTTTGATAGTTGGTAGGTTAAACTTGAGAATAATTGAAACAAACAAACAAATTGCAGTAGGTAACAGGATATACAGAAACGTCAAATCAAAAGTAACAAACAAACTATACATATGACAGCAAATATTAAGAATGTAATACAAAATAGTAGACCAGAAAAAGCAAAATATTAGTTGACAAATATTAGATGAACGTGCAATGAGTGAATTCTTGTTTAAAATGACAAGAAATAAACTCACAAAATAATGCAAAAATGATTAAAGAAAATACGAAATGCTACAACAGGCAAATTACATATTAGGAACAAAAAAATGACAATGACCAAAACACCAGATCAAAATAACGGAATAAATAAATAAATTATTGGACACAAATCTATAGCGATATTACAAGAAATTAAAAAAAAATACATATTAGGGGGGAAAAAGCACAAACTACTCAAAAGTAGATGAGACATACCATAATAACAGTTCAAAAAAAAAAATATGAGATACAAAAAACAAATATTACAAGAACTAAACGCATGAAATGATCGAAAATAAGAAAAATACACAAATCTCGGCCACAAGTACACTAAGATGAGAACTAAAACCGTGCTACACAGACAATAATAAAATGTAAAGAAAATAACGCTGAGCATCGTGATTTCATTTGTAACTGTAAGACAAAGCGTGTGATTGATTTGAAGCGCGTCATGTGTTGGAAAAGAGACAAAACGCCGTGGTTTGAAACAGCAAAGTCCTACACCAGGGGTGTCCAAACTTTTTGCCAAGGGGGCCAGATTTTATGTGGTAAAATGTCGGGGGGCCGACCTTGGTTGACATTCTTTACATTGAACAACAATATTGTTCAACAAATTTTAGTAAGCCAGTCTGTTTCACATTTCCATTTTTATTTTAATTTCAACAATCTTAAGAATTTCTTTTGGTTCATTTGAAACTGGTATATCACATGCAACTGCTTATTCACTTGACTTTTTCTTAAACAGAAGTCTCCTGAGTGCAAATTGATCGATTTGAAACATAAAATGTATCACCATGACTTTTCAATAGTCACAAAATCTTTGACTCGAACAACAGGGAAATGAACAAGCAATACACATATCCACAACTGCAAGGATCATTTGAAATATGACATATCAGTCAATATAAACACGGAGTGATGTCTTGTTAACTCGTGAGTGATGCCCTCTCGTGTCTAAATGCTATTACTCATTTAGTGAATGCTATTACTCATTTAGCCACTAGAGGGAAGCAGTACTCTATGAAACATCACTCACCAGTCTATGAGATCTCAGTCAATGCAACGCGTGTTCCATTGCGCCCAACCTGCGGGCCAGACGGCACTGATTTTATGACGGGGGCCGAGGGCCGGATGAAATTCGACCGCGGGCCGGATTTGGCCCCAGGGCCGGACTTTGGACATGCCTGTCCTACACGGCATTGAACGTGGCCTCGTCCCTCCCTTAGGCGAGAACGTCACCCTCGGCAAAGAAGCGTCATCGCCTGCTGTCCCCTCCGACGATAAAAGTCCACATCCCAGCAGGAAGGTGACACAGAATTCAAAAAATGTCTCTTGTTTTTTTTTTTTTTTAATGGAAATGACACCCGGCTTTCAGCCAAGTTGTATTTGGCCGTGTGTATCCAGCGGCCTGTGAAGTGCTGCCTCCATGAGTGAAAAGTGTTCTTTACGTCATCATCCAACCATGGCTTTCCGTGTCAAATCACCCAGGACCGGAAACTAGAAAGAGCGGTGACCAAGAGAAAGAAAAGGGAATACATGCCTCAAAAAGGATCCGGCGGCTACGCCGTGCTGCTCGCGCTTTACCGAGACTCGCAGGTAATGTGATCGCCGTCTCGCCGGGTTTGTTTATTTGACAGCGCAAAAGAGCGAGCGGCGTGTCTCTGTGCAGACGGCGGGCAGTAAAGGTTTCATGTTCAAGATAGAGCTGCAGGCCCAAGCGCAGCATCTTTGCCACAAATCCTTCACGGTGGTCAGTTCCCGTTAAGCCTCTTCAATTCCAGATAGACTTCTTGACCCTCTGGACATTTACGCTTTTTCCGCCCGTAGCCCGAGCTCGGGAGCAAGTATGCGGCCTGGTCGGCGGTCGCCACCCTGGTCAAGAGGAACCTGCTGATAAAGACGCACAATCCTGCGCGGTAATTATAAAAATATACGGTTTTCCATGACTTCTTTTCAAAAAAACAAATCACGTGTACAAAACTAGTAGACCCCCGGAATACAAAAATATTGTTTTTTAAATCTGAAAATTTTGTACAAAAAAATGCTAAATTTATTCAGACAAAAAATGACCAAATAATAAAAAAGATTCACAAAAAAATTGATAAAAATCTCCCCCAAATTTGACACAAAATATATCAAAGTTTGGAATTAAAAATGGACTTAACCAGATGAAAAACACAAACAGTAGAAAGGAAAATACACAAAGACACCGTCCATCTATTTAACTAAACCGCTTTATCCTCTGACGGCTGGGATAGGATCCAGCACCGCCCCCGGCGACCCCGTGACCCTTGTCGATAAAGCGGATCGGAAAATGGACGAATGGATGGATGGCTTGATCTTCTCGAGGGTCGCGGGTGTGCTGGAGCCTATCCCAGCACACTCCGGGCAATCTGCGGGCCACACCCGAGCAATTAAAAAAAAAATCGGGGGTTGGGGAGGGCAAAAAAAAGCACAAATACATGACATATTTCATGTGAACATTTCTCTCTGGCTGACTGGCATCTCACCTTGGCAGCTACTCTCTGACGGAGGAAGGCGTGTCTTTGGCGCGGCGTCTGCATTCAGCTGCCTGTCAGTCCGAACCGCCTCTGGAGGATAAGGACGACGACAAAGAGGAAGAGGAAGGTCGTCCTGTGACCGTGGACCTCACTGTGAGTGAGGAGGAGGAGGAGGAGGAGGATGGCCAAGACAGGTTAGCGTAAGTAGGGGATGGAAATTGGCGCCCTCTGGTGGGAGCTTGGGGGCTCGCAAAGTCATTCGACAATCAGTTATTACATCTTTTTTCATTCATTCATTCATCTTCCGAGCCGCTTGATCCTCACTAGGGGGGTGCTGGAGACGATCCCAGCTGTCTTCGGGCAGTAGGCGGTGGACACCCTGAATCGGTTGCCAGCCAATCGCAGGGCACATACAAACGAACAACCTTTCGCACTCACACTCCCACCTAGGGACAATTTTAGAGTGTTCAATCAGCCTGCCACGCATGTTTTTGGAATGTGGAAGGAAACCGGAGCACCCGGAGAAGACCCACGCAGGCCCGGGGAGAACATGCAAACTCCACACAGGGAGGCCGGAGCTGGAATCGAACCCGGTACCTCTGCACTGTGAAGCCGATGTGCTAACCACTGGACTACCGGGCCGCCGTTATTATATCTTGTCATTTGAAAAAGTGCACACGGGAAACGCCGGGCTTTTGAAATGACCAAATGTTCTTCTCTCAGACCGAGGTGCGAGGCAGCAAGCGGCGGACGACTCCTGGCAGGGACCTTTGACATCGTCCTGTGTGTGGACGTCAGCGAGACGACCGGGTAAGCGACCGAGTTTTCATCTCATTCAGCCGCCGCCTTTCAACACGTTGGCGGTGCGCCTGCAGCGGCAGCAGCTACCAGTGCAAACAGGAGCTGGTCACGGAGCTGCGCAGGCAGTGCGTCGACTTTGACGTCAGGAAACTCCACGTGGGCGACTTCCTGTGGGTGGCCCGGGAGAAAGTCACGCCCGCATCAGGTGGGATTTCTGCTCTCGGCCAGCCCTGCCGCCGCCCGCTTGTCCACACTGACACGAATCAATCCGCAGGTCACTCGCGAGTCGGCGCAGAGAAGGAGCTGGTCCTCGATTATATTATCGAAAGGAAGCGGATTGACGACCTGTGCGGTAGCATCATTGACGGACGCTTCAGGGAGCAGAAGGTGCGATAAGAACATCTTCTAAACCGTAACATATTTACATTTTGGCATAGCAACACCAAGACAGCGCTTAATAATTGTTCAATTTTGCGTCACTCATCCTGTCAAAAGTCAGACCTTCAAAATAAAATCTTGCAATCTAATGAGAGTCTCATGACAGTTTCTTGGGTCTCGAAATAGTTTTGAGTGGCCAACTTACTGGCATGCGTCCATTTTGAAGGCCTGACATTTGACTGGATGTTGCCGAGCAGCCGTTTGATAGATGGTGAGAAACAGAATTGAAAAAAGAAATCACAAAATGGCTGCCAGTCTCTTGCCTCCTTGCTCTGCTCCTGAAGTGTCAAGTTCCGGTCCTGCACGGTTTAGATGTTTCCCTCCTCCAACATACCTGATTTAAATGATCAGGATGATATCAGGCCCCTGTGGAGCTTGCTAATAATTTTAATACGCGTTTATTTTAATTTTATTAATTTAAAAATAAAATAAATTAAATATTATTAATAAATTAAAAATATTGTTTAAATAATTTGTAGTATTGATAAAAATTATCTTCAGTGTTTATTTATCCATTTCATTTGTAATTTCTATCTGACACTGTTCTAGTGCATCAAGTTCTTATTTCCGATAAAAAAAAGGCTTGATATTTTTAGGCATCTAGAACAGATTAATTGGATTTACATGATTTTCTATGGGAAATATTGCTTTTGGATTTCGTTTTTCATCTCGCTTTATGGAACGGATTCATATCACCAAAACTTCCACAGTCTGCACGCACTGCACATTTTTATTTGTTTTTTTATTTATTTTTCCGGGTTTTTTTTGTTTGTTTTGATTTTTTAAATGTTGTGTTCCCTGTGTCAGTTTCGCATGAAGAGGTGCGGCCTGCGCAAGCCCATCTACCTGGTGGAGGGATTCGGAAAGGCGGCGTCCCAACTGAGCCTCCCCCAAATGACGTTGCAGCAGGCCATCGTCAACACGCAGGTGATCGACGGCTTCTTCGTCAAGCGAGTGCGGGACCTCAAGGAGTCGGCAGCCTACCTCGCCAGCATGACCAGACACCTCACCAAACTCTACCAGGTCAGGCGATGACGAGCACGTCAACTTTAGAGTGGAATGAGTAAAAAGAACGCGCGAGGGTTTTACAAATTGGACAGCCACAAATTTGAAGTAGAGATCCACAATCAAATAAGAACCCAGCCAACAATTCTCAAACGGTGACAAAACGTGCAGAAACTAATGCAAAAAAATATTAGTCAAAAAACACGAACATCAGACAAAAAAAAGGAAAATAATTAGAGATAAACACAACATTAAAAATACACAAATACCAAACAAAAAAATATGGAAAAAAATCTCAAGACATTGCATCCATATTACAAATACAAGATGGGACTTGCAGAATTATTACACTGGGGAAAATGTAGAAATATTAGCATTGAGCACAAAAATTAAATAGAAAATGCACCAATATTAAACACAAAAAAACCCACAAATAGCAGCCAAAAATACAGAGACTAGAAAAAAATGCACAAGGTGAGGTAGACAAATACAAATGTTTTTTTTTAAAGCAAAATTATTCCCTTAGTAATATATATATATAAATTATTTGACTGGAGAAAAATAAGAAAAAAATGGATGAGTAAAATTTCTCGAGACAGAAATAGTCATCAATAAAATATCAAATTAAGGTTTATATAGTTATACTCCTCATTGGTCCTTACACGTTATGTATTGCTATTTTAAATTGAGCTAATTTTATGTAAGATCGGATGTATAAAGGACTTGTATACTTGGTTCTGTATTGACTGTATGGACCTGTGAATTCACAATAAAAAAAAGAATTGGGGGAAAAAAATCAATTTTAAGATTTTATTTAAAAACACGTATTGGTTAAATGCAAATATCAGGGAAAACATTTGACATGAAAATGAATTAAATAAATGAATGTGAAAAGCGTGTGAACTGGAATCCTCAGAAACGCACGCTCGTGTGCCACTCGCGTGAGCTGAACGGTGACTCGGACCGCTGCGACGACGGCGCCCCCTTCTCGTCCTCCTTACTGTCTTTCGCCGAGTTTAATGACGGCGCCGTCAAGAACAAGGTGAGCCGCCCGGTTTTCGGGCTTGTGCCCGAATAACAACAATAATAATAATAATAATTAAATGATTTTCTTCTTTCTTCTTTGTACCCACATTCTTGCTGCTGGAGGCTGTAAATTTCCCCAGTGTGGGACAAATAAAGGATATCTTATCACCCGGCATGCTGAGTGACTGACGCCTTGCAACTCATCTCTGCTTTAGACTCAGACGGTGCGTGAAGCCTTTGCCAGACAGTTGATGCAAGTGAGCGGCCTGTCCGCAGACAAAGCAGCGGCCATCCTGGAGAGATACAACACACCACACAGGTAGTAGCCTCGCTCTGCCAATACCGCGTGGCGCAAGCTTGCACGCCGCTAATCTCGAATCTTCCCGCCTTAGTCTCCTGGCGGCGTACGACGAGTGCGCAAGTGAAGCGGGCAAGGAGAAGCTGCTGTCCACCATTCGATGCGGGAGGCTCAACAGGTTGGCCAATAGAATTGCTAGTTTGCGACATTATGATCACGTTTGAGACGATGGATATTTATATACAGTATATATATATATGTGACGGGGGTCACAACTATGATGGTCTCGAGCTCCACGTCGCTGCCGCTTCAAGAATACCAGACACTAGGATGTGGCTTTTCCCTTTTTTTATTGTCTGCAACACAGTATGGCAAGATAGGTGAAGTCACGGGGCTTTTCAGTCTAGAAAATAACTGCGCAACAAAAAAAACCCCACCTGTTAACTCAATGGATAAAAACTTTCATTCAACAAAACTTAAATGAAATGACGACACAAAAAGCAATGTGGACTCGGAACAAATCCGGGAACTAATTAAATACACAGCGCCAAAAAAAGGGAAAACAAAGTGAAATATTGCAATTAAACTAGAATGAATCCGGACCGTCAATGAAACCTGACTTACCCTGTGACTTCCCTGGTAGCTCTGCCTGAACTACGGCGGGAAGCTGGTGCCATACCGTGCGCTGTTGCGTCACTTCCGTCATAATTTAATAAACGCAATATATCACTCCGTTATATATATACAGTATATATATATATATATATAGTAACCACCAGTAGTCCAGTGGTTAGCACGTCGGCTTCACAGTGCAGAGGTACCGGGTTCGATTCCAGCTCCGGCCTCCCTGTGTGGAGTTTGCATGTTCTCCCCGGGCCTGCGTGGGTTTTCTCCGGGTGCTCCGGTTTCCTTCCACATTCCAAAAACATGCATGGCATGGCAGGCTGATTGGGCGCTCCAAATTGTCCCGAGGTGTGAGTGTGGGCATGGATGGTTGTTCGTCTCTGTGTGCCCTGCGATTGGCTGGCAACTGATTCAGGGTGTCTCCCGCCTACTGCCCGAAGACAGCTGGGTTTGGCTCCAGCACCCCCCGCGACCCTAGTGAGGATCAAGCGGTTCGGAAGATGAATGAATGAATGAATGAATTATTGTGAAGGCGGCCCGGTCGTCCAGTGGTTAGCACGTCGGCTTCACAGTGCAGGGGTACCGGGTTGAATTCCAGCTCCGGCCTCCCTGTGTGGAGTTTGCATGTTCTCCCCGGGCCTGCGTGGGTTTTCTCCGGGTGCTCCGGTTTCCTCCCACATTCCAAAAACATGCGTGGCAGGCTGATTGAACACTCTAAATTGTCCCTAGGTGTGAGTGTGAGTGCAAATGGTTGTTCGTTTCTGTGTGCCCTGCGATTGGCTGGCAACCGATTCAGGGTGTCCCCCGCCTACTGCCTGAAGACAACTGGGATAGGCTCCAGCACCCCCCGCGACCCTAGTGAGGATCAAGCGGTTCGGAAAATGGATGGATGGATGGATATATATAAAACAAATGGTACGTAACCAAATCTAGAACAGACAAGATGACAACACTCACAGGGATATATTCTTTATCCTCAGCAAAAGAATAAACAACTTTTCCTGCAGTTTACTGAGTCGCAGTAGTTGGGAGGGTCTTCTTCTTTGTCTTCGTGACTGTATTATACTGCCCACTTGTGGACAAGTCACACTGTGGCGTCGCTATAAAGTAGTCACCATGCACAGACCGTTTAATGCTTGAGGTTCTATTGAATTCTATGATTGCAACATGTTTTATAAAGTGCAATCATTTGAATAATTTAAAAAGCATAACAAAATTTGGATTGTTGTTGTTTTTTTTTTTTCTGGGAAAGATTTTCAGTCGTTTCATCGGGAAAAGGTGATTTGAATTACAATTTGGTGACATCTGGTGCCAATTACAAATCCTTGAAGCTCGATGGGTGACAGATTGGTCCATTTCTGCAGCCAATAAATCATTTTGCCGTGATGTCACCTACCGCCATGTTGGAGGTCCACGCAGTGTTTTGTTGCGGCGCTTGTTGAGTGTTGGAATAGAAAAGAAGTCTCCTGATCTCCATCGCCAAGCTAGCGCACAAACAACTTCTTAGAAAGACGCTAAAACTCTGCCACTTTGTTTCCCCAAGGAATTTGGGTCCCGCTTTGAGCCGAACTCTCTACCAGCTATACTGCACCAAAGGAGCACTGTCCTAAATCGTCTTGGATTTCAATGAAGGATTCTTGCTGCTACCATTTTTATTCAGTGCTGATACCGATCATGTGACTACAAATTAGAGCTTTGCATCCTAACCGTTGGTCGGAGTTGCTCAGATGAAAGTCACTTGGAAAACAACAAAAACCCTTAATGTGAAGAAGGGCAAAATTGATCGGAAATATGTGATGCGTTGATGTGTATCAACAGAAGAAGAAGAAAAAAATAACTACTTCTTTTTGAACGTTTAAAAGTTTTCATCACTGATCGCGCCGTCAGTGTTAAATTTCTCCATGTGGATGATTTTGTTGAGTGTTTCAAATGGTGTGTGCCATGTCAACCTGTTTTGTACATTTTCTTAAATCCTATTTTAAAATAAAATGTTTAATCCCACTCGAAACAAAGCTGCAAGTGGACATTTGTGGGGATGGTCATACTTACGACGTAACGACATCTTCAGAAGACGTCTCTATGAAATGATGATGTTGAGTGATCATCTCATTACATAAAACATTTGTCCCTCCTCCCGCAGCTCATTTTACACTCAAATCACATCTAGAAATTAATTTGCTCACTATGTGGCTAAAATATGAAGTCCCCAAAGAAAGTTGTAGAACAAGAAATGGATCACTTACTTGGGACTAGAAACGATGTTAGAATTTCCCTGGGCAGTTTTGCTTGCCATTCAATCATTAATGAATTCATAGAAATGGATGGATAGAATTATTAGAAACAAAACATTTTCTTTGGCTTTTGACTCGGCATGAGAATCGGGATTGTCTTATTGTCTTAACTGTTTTTATCTTATTAATTTATTGTTTTTCCTTTATTTGTTTTTTTTGGTCTGATTTTTACTTTGAGTACAGCACTTTGTTCGCACTGTGGTTGTTTTAAAAGTGCACTATAAAAAATACAGTTGAGTAATGTTACTACTGTTATGTCTTGCAGTTTGCTTTAGGTTTGATCTTATGTGTAGCCTTTTTTTAAACAGCTGTTAAAGTGCTCTCTAGTAATAAAATTGAGTTGACAATGCAGGCTGATTCTCCCCGCCCCCAAACAAATTCGTGACAATTAAAAAAAAAAATGTTTAAATAACATGTCTTTCAAATTCAAAATTCTCCTAATCTTACAATGACACGAGTATCCATGCATCCGTTAGCGTCATCCGCAGTCTGGATGGAGCATCTTCCCTCATCCATCAAGCTAATACACTTAGGTGGAGAGCGCGCGTCGTCTGGTCCTGTTGTTTCAAAATAATGTCTCAACGTGGTTCAGAACGCTAACGAAAAGCGTCGTGAGCTGTCACAACGGATCGATTTTGGTTCGGACTCAATTAATCTACAAGCTTGTGAACTAAATTAGTGCTCTAGTCTTCTCGTTTCAACAGCTTCTAATGATTTTGGACACATCCGCGTTTATTATTGTGAAAGATAAAATAGTGTATTTCCGGCGTGGTCCTTCGCAACGTCTGGTTTAGCGATGAGCAGTCGAACCTGAGCCGTTGATTCTCGCCAGCTACTGATAACGACCCACGGAGGACGGAGAGCGCATCGCCCCAGAGGTTGCTATTGTCTCACAAAGAGCATTTTGGAGTTGTATTGCGTCTCTTCGGTTGCCAGCGCTTGGAGAGCTTCTTCTCTTCGTCCAGCCAGACGGAGCAGAGTCTCGCGGCGAGGTGAGGCTCGTTCCCCCGCCCTGATCTGCGCGCGCGTCTGGAGGACGGCGAACATCGGGACCAGTATCCGAGGTAGGCCCAGAGGGAAGGAGAGGAGCCGTAAGGTGCTTTACGAGGAACCGAGGTGGGCACGGATTGACGGTTGAAACTCAACCTGGGCTTTTTTTTTTCTTCAAATAGGAGTGTGCGTGTTCGGATGTCGACCAGGCTCAGGACCAGCAGGACGGCCGTTGATTAACGTGCGTGTTTTGACATCATTGTCCCCCAGAAGTCCCAGAACATTCCCTTCCTCAGATCACCTTGTCCCATCTGTGATTCCGAGGCCCCAGTCACCCCCCCCCCCCGACCCCCACATCCCCTCGCCGCCCCCTCCAACCATGGAGACCACCAAGCTTCCCCCGTCCAGCCCGTCCTCACCCACCAGCAGCTTCTCTGTGCCGTCAGCGGAGAAGGTGGACGGATTCGTGCGACGCTCCATCCGCAGGGCGCGCCGAAGGAGATCCCCCAGCTCGTCAAACTTTCGTTACCAGAGTTCCGTGGTGGAGCTGACGCCCCTGCCCCTTCTCAAAGGTCAGTCAGTCAGTCCACACCTCCCTGAGAACACCAGAAGCACAGAACAATTGTCAATTGCCCTAAAAGTTTTCCGGTCCATTTCCTTGCAAAATTTCTGAGATTCCAAATTGGGATCTTTTCATAACGACGTGGCTGCTTTCTGAATTAATCACGTCAGACGTATACGTTAAATGAGGGTCAGCATTTAAATGACCTCTGATGACCCGAAACGAAGTTCAGATGTTCTAGTAGACTTTTTTTTTTTTTGCTCTCTCTTGCACAACCCAGACTGTTTTGTGCTATCAGGAACTGTTACTAAATTGATTTTCATCCACCCGTCATGCTTTGGGGGTTATTTTTCTTCAGTTTAAGACGAAGGGAATTATGAACAGTTCTAAGAAGCACAAATCCTTCAGACATCGCTTCAAAAAATATTCAATTGACTAATACAGTTCTCGGCGGCCCGGTAGTCCAGTGGTTAGCACGTCGGCTTCACAGTGCAGAGGTACCGGGTTCGATTTTAGCTCCGGCCTCCCTGTGTGGAGTTTGCATGTTCTCCCCGGGCCTGCGTGGGTTTTCTCCGGGTGCTCCGGTTTCCTCCCGCATTCCAAAAACATGCATGGCAGGCTGATTGGACAGCCTAGGTATGAGTATGAGCGTGGTTGGTTGTTCGTCTCTGTGTCCCCTGCGATTGGCTGGCAACCGATTCAGGGTGTCCCCCGCCTACTGCCCGAAGACAGCTGGGATAGGCTCCAGCACCCCCCGCGACCCCAGTGAGGATCAAGCGGCTCGGAAGATGAATGAATGAATGAATGAATAATATAGCTCTCATTACTGGCAGAAACACTTTTGAGATGATGTATCCTGGTCTTATTAACTTTTACTTTTACATAATATTTTATTCAACAGGATTAGCGGTACCGATAATGATGGATGTGCAATCACGTTCGGAAAACACTCGCTTGGCCAGCGTAACAATTCAGTCTCATTCAAAGTACTGCAAGTGGAACACGGCTTGTACCATTTAAACACATCTAACCACCAGCTAATTAATAGCAACAAGTGAAGCGCGGCTCATAAAATTGAGGTCTCTTGGTAAAAGCAAAAAGAAAAAAAGAAAAATAAAAAGGCTGTCTCAAGTCATGTGACTGAGTTTTTTTTTTTGTAGATTTGCCTCACTGTACTGTGGCTATAAAAGGTCAAAACTTGTTCTAATGGCAGGTACAAAAAAAAGTCAAGTCAATTCAACAGTATTTCTAGAGCACTTTCAAACAGCCATCACTGCATACAAAGTGCTGTACATGGAGCGATTTAACATGCACAATAAACAGTAAGACAAATCTGGTAATAAAGGCGGTAGAAAGCACCAAGCAGTAAAATCAAGAACAATCTAAGTCATGCTGAGTGTAACGCCAAAGAATACAAGGAAACCGAGATGTATAATTTCAAGCCTATAGCACACAACTGACACAAAGAAATTCTGTCGGGACGGGGAGTGTGGTTGCATAAGTGTGCACACCCTATTGTAACTGATGGATCTGGCTGTGTTCAGAATGAAGCAATCACCTTAAAACTCATCTTAAATGCACACAGATATGGATAGACTGTGGCAGAGGCTCAGCTCCTCTCTCGGCTCTTTACCGCGGCAGTTATAGTTGTTCTTCGCCGAGGATAAAGAATACATTCATTCATTCATTCATCTTCCGAGCCGCTTGATCCTCACTAGGGTCGCGGGGGTGCTGGAGCCTATCCCAGCTGTCTTCGGGCAGTAGGCGGGGGACACCCTGAATCGGTTGCCAGCCAATCGCAGGGCACACAGAGACGAACAACCATTCGCACTCACAACTAGGGACAATTTAAAGTGTTCAATCAGCCTGCCACGCATGTTTTTTGGAATGTGGGAGGAAACCGGAGCACCCGGAGAAAACCCACGCAGGCCCGGGGAGAACATGCAAACTCCACACAGGGAGGCCGGAGCTGGAATCGAACCCGGTACCTCTGCACTGTGAAGCCGACGTGCTAACCACTGGACTACCGGGCCGCCTCATTGTTAAAGTGTCTCTCAGTAACCCCCACATAAAGTTCAGCTGTTCTAGCAGGGCTGCCGAGAAGTTTTTTTTTTTTAATTGAATGCAAAGAGGTGATGATTTAATCAATTTACCAGTTGAGATGCAAATGAAGGCCTTGGTCCGATCTCTCTCTGCTCTCGTTTTACATGTGATGTCACGGCGAAAAGGTCTGTAACCGTGTTATTGTTTTTATTTTATTTTTCTCCTTCACTGGCCCTTAGACGCCCCCGCCGCTGAATTCCACGACCTCTTCTGCAAGAAGCTGCAGCAGTGCTGCGTGACCTTTGACTTCCTGGACTGCGTGGCCGACCTGAACGGGAAGGAGATCAAGCGAGCGGCGCTCAACGAGCTGGTGGAGAACGTGGCCACCAGCAAAGGAGTCCTCATCGAGCCGCTCTACCCGGAGGCCATTAAGATGGTACGGCGGGAGAACGCCGCCGCTCCTCTTCTCCCTCTCTCGGATCATTCCCGCCCTCTCGCGTCTACTTTCATCTCTCATCGCAGATCTCCGAGAATATCTTCCGCTGTCTCCCGCCGTGCGAGAATCCCGAGTTCGACCCGGAAGAGGACGACCCCCCGCAGGAGGCTTCCTGGCCACATCTTCAGGTAGACGCCATCTTGTCGAACCGTGTCAGAAAAAAAGTGATCGAACTTTGCGTCTCTTTCCTAGCTGGTGTATGAATTCTTCCTGCGCTTCTTGGAAAGTCCCGATTTCAAGCCCCCCGTGGCCAAGCGCTACGTGGACCAGAAATTCGTATTCCAGGTAGTCCCTCTCTCCTGTCCTCCCTGCGCATGTCAGTGTTCCAGAAAGACAGTCAGTGGAAGCGCATCCTGTGTGTTTAGCTCCTAGAACTGTTTGATAGCGAGGACCCCAGGGAGAGGGAGTACCTCAAGACGATTTTACACCGCATGTACGGAAAACTACTTGGCCTCCGAGCCTACATCCGCAAGCAGATAAATCACATCTTCCTCAGGTACTGGTCCCCCCCCCCCACCCACCCCCAGCTATTTTGAAGCCCTTCTCCCAAAGAATGGCCATGATCCGAATAACTAATATGCATCATCTGTTTCCCAGGTTCATTTATGAGAGTGAGCAATTTAATGGCGTCGCAGAGCTGCTGGAGATCCTCGGCAGGTGAGCACAAAGCACTTCTTTACCATCTTCTACCCGGTTTAAGGGTTTGCGTCAACGTGGCGGTGTCGTCACCCTCTCTGCAACGGATATCTCAACACACACATGTAGATAGACAATAAAAAAAAATACTCACAGGCATGTATTCTTTAGGGCGGCCCGGTAGTCCAGTGGTTAGCACGTCGGCTTCACAGTGCAGAGGTACCGGGTTCGATTCCAGCTCCGGCCTCCCTGTGTGGAGTTTGCATGTTCTCCCCGGGCCTGCGTGGGTTTTCTCCGGGTGCTCCGGTTTCCTCCCACATTCCAAAAACATGCGTGGCAGGCTGATTGAACACTCTAAATTGTCCCTAGGTGTGAGCGTGAGTGTGGATGGTTGTTCGTCTCTGTGTGCCCTGTGATTGGCTGGCAACCGATTCAGGGTGTCCCCCGCCTACTGCCCGGAGACAGCTGGGATAGGCTCCAGCACCCCCCGCGACCCTAGTGAGGATCAAGCGTTACGGAAGATGACTGAATGAATGAATGTATTCTTTATCCTCGGCGAAGAACAACTATAACTGCCACGGTAAAGAGCCGAGAGAGGAGCTGAGCCTCTGCCACAGTCTATCCGTATTTCTGCCTTATGCTGCCCCCGGGTGGTAAACCAGAAAGAGAATGAGAGGCACAACTGAAAGAGAACGTGTGACAAAAACTATTTGTTTTGAATTATGTTGTGTTAGTATAAGTGTGACATTGTTAGAGAGTGCTTTTGTCATGAATTTTGGGAGTGGGGGTTGGTTTTTGGGGAGGATGGAACGTATTAACAGCATTTCCATTCATTTCAATGGGAAAGATGATTTGAGTTAAGGAACAAAGTTAAAAAAGCTCCACCGCGCTTGATTTTGGGGGGGAATTACTCAAACAAGGACAAGTCAATGTACCCGCAAAAAAAAAAAAAAAGGAAACCAATGTAGAGGGATGAGTCACGCGAGGAGAGATGCTGGCAGTCATGTTGCTAGTCACAAGAGGTATTTATAGCCCCGCCCACACGGCGACAATGAATGAAGGAGGACACGCAGTCGGAAAGACGGATGAGACGACGTCACGCCATCACGAAGGGGGCGGAGCTCCACTCGTCATGCAACGCAAAGAGAGATAAATGAACATTGACCGAATTTTCATCCCGATGAGCCGGTTGCTAATTTTCGCTTTTTCTGCCCCCCCGCCAGCATCATCAACGGCTTCGCTCAGCCCCTGAAGGCCGAACACAAGCAGTTCCTGGTGCGGGTTCTCATCCCCCTGCACACGGCAAAGTCTCTGTCCGTCTTCCACGCGCCGGTCAGTCACGCTGCAAATCAGTTCAGATGAGTCCAAGGCAGCTATGATCCATTTAGTTTGTTGTTGCGCCAATTGGCTTTTTGGGCGAGAACACTCGGCGGCCACTAGATGGCAGAGTCGAGTCACACACTAAAATGTGACACCTCATTTGACGTTTTTCCACCACATTTCTCCTGCCCACACACACACACACACACACAGCACCCATTGTTGATTCATACAGCAAACTTGTGTGGACCAGCTGACGAGCTCGGGGGGGGGAGTTTTGCTGGCAATGCAAACAAAAGTAAGATACTGTATGAGCGCAGGGCCTTTTAATCATACGAGTGACTCAATAAGAAGCGCTTTGGGTATAATAGCGGTGACAATGTTGTTGCAAGGCGAGAAGTGTGTAATCTGCGCGGCAGTGTCACTCCCATTCAGGAAGAGAGCAGCTGAGTTTGTTTACGGCGTTCCCACGGCGGCTTGGAATTTGGCAGAAGTGCTTACCAGGGCTAGAATTTGTTCCTGCGAACCTTTTTCGTCTACCTTCCTGTTGAATTGTACCTCCCTTCATTTGATTCTGAGCCGATATGCTTTTACAGTTAGTTGTGAACAAAAATTGTTCAGAGTCGCCTCTTCCATCCATCCGTGCTTTTTCGGTGGCGGGGCGCGCTGGAGCCTATTCCAGCTATCTTTGGGCAGTGGGGGGGGGGCGAGCAACCGTCCACGCTCACACTCACACCGAGGGACAATTTGGAGTGTTCAATCAGCCTGCCACGCATGGTTTTTTTTTTTTGGAATGTGGGAGGAAACCGGAGTACCCGGAGAAAACCCACGCAGGCACTATACAACAACAGGTGTCCTTTATCATCAGAGCGAACAATAGGAACACTTTAGCCCATTTATCATCTTCCGAGCCGCTTGATCCTCACTAGGGTCGCGGGGGGGGGGGGGGGGGGGTGCTGGAGCCTATCCCAGCTGTCTTCGGGCAGTGGGGCGGGGGATACCCTGAACTGCTTGTCAGCCAATCGCCTCTTAACACGCAAAATCCCCCAAAAAGCGCTTCTCCAGAGCTGAAATAAGCCTACGAGGCCGTGTTAAACGGAGCTTTTGATTCTTAGCCGCCATCGCCGTGTTTACATCGAAATTCTCTTTCTCTCCTGTCATGAAACTGCACTGGGTGCAAACAGACGCCCGAAAAGCGCCGCCTTTTGCAAGTGCGTCTGGCTCCGTAATCCGTCGCCTAACCGCGACCTCCCGTTTCCACAAAAGGCCGTCTTGGCAACGCAGTCTAAACGTGGTGTGTTTACCCCAAGCGATCTTAACGCCGGCTAAGACTTTGCACAATACTTGAAATAGCTTGACCCATCCTCACGGTGATTCTAATCCTGGCGCCGCTTTTTTTTTTCTTTCCCCTTCTTCTTTCCTTTCTCCTTTGAATCGTACGGCGTTGCGTAACTTCATCAAAAGAAAAGCAGAGGAAGCCGATTCCGTACGCTTGGCTTGTTTTCGTCTAATGTTGTCGCGCACAAGCGCCGTGGCGACGGCAACCGGGGCGAGGACCAAACATGCGCACACATGCCGCACACGTTCACAGCTGTAAAAGATCTCGGCGACATTTTGCCAAAGGGACTAATGCTCGCTATTGTTGTGTGTGTGTGTGTGTGTGTGTGTGTGTTTTTTTTTTTCTATAGCTGACCTACTGTATTGTGCAGTTCATTGAGAAAGACTCCACTTGCGCTGAGCATGTAAGTTGTACTTATGTTTTACACTTTTAAAAATGATGCTTAGGACGAAACAATTCCAAGAGTCATCGTTGCTGCTCCAATGAGTCGACGACTCGATCTCCAAGAATACAATGGATGGAAAAGGTTGACACCCCCCCCCCCCATGTTCAAAAGGCCACGTTGTTGGGACACAAAAAGGGACAGGTTCAAAAGTTTCCCACCATTTAATGTCACTTCTTGCTCAAATGACTCGGATTCAACCCAAATAAAGTCCAGATGTTGTCGTCGGCTTTCCTGATATTTTTTTTTTTCTTCTTTCGAGCATTTCATGAGCAGTGACTAGTTAGTGTTAGCACAAAACCCTCAGGCGTCTCCTCGCATGTGCCGACTCCTATTCCATGCGAGTTTATTACGAACGCAGCCGCATCTTCCGGTTATGAGAGGATATGTACAGCTGAGGGTGTGTACACTTGTGCAACAACACAATACTACTTAAAAAAAAAAATTCAACTGAGTTATTCAGGCCAAAGGTCACATTAATTAATGGTGGAAGAAGTGTTGGTCTGCGTTCAGCAATCCCGCAAAGCGGGCATTTGAACAGGGGTGTGTAGACTTTTTCTATCCACGGTACGCCCCCCTTGTCTCAGATCATCCGAGGGATGCTGAAATACTGGCCCAAGACGTGCACGCGGAAGGAGGTGATGTTCCTGGGCGAGATGGAGCAGATCCTGGACGCCATCGAGCCGTCCCAGTTCGTCCGAGTCCAGGAGCCGCTCTTCAAGAAGATCGCCGCCTGCGTCGCCAGTCCTCACTTCCAGGTGAAAAGCTCCGCCGCCTCAACTCTAGAACACACACTCGTGGGGTTCACGACTGCAACTGCTATCGCTAGGGCTGAGCCATTACGGAAAAGTAATAATCCCGATTATTTTGACTGACTGATTGAAATCACGCCTCATAAGCACAATTACTCGTTAAGTTCCAAACTTTGTATTGATTCAAAACTCAAATTTGAATATAACTAGGGGCATTGTGCTGCTGTGCTTTAATTGGGTACGTGACATCATTTCCCATGAACAATATGCAATTTTTTTACCCCCCCCCAAAAAAAATATAAAAATCCCCCCTCCCCCCCGCATTATAAAAATTTAGATTTTTTTTTCTTCCTATTTTCTCGTTTACCTGTGCTTGGAGGTTGCATAATAAGGCATACTTACATTCAAACACATTTAATGTCTAATGTTGCAAATGTATCCACCCATCCATTTTCTGATCCGCTTATCCTCACGTGGGTGTTGGAGCCACCCAGTAGGCGGTGTACACCCGAAACTGGTTGCCAGCCAATCACGGGGCACACATAGACAAACAACCATCTGCACTCGGGACAATTTGGAGTGTTCCCTTAATCTGCCACGCATGTTTTTGGAATGTGGGAGAGAACTGGAATACCCGGAGAAAACCCACGCAGGAGGGCCAGCGCTCGAATCGAACCTTGTTCATCTGCACTGTGAGGCCAACACGGTAACCGGTTGAGCACCAGGCCACCCTGTTGCAAATGCACGTTCTGCACTTGCATCCCGCAGTTAGCCACATTAGCCGGCTAGCATTAGCCAAAACGATGAGAGTCACCTAACGTCACGACGATTGTTGCAAAGTTACCGTGGGATGGTGTGGAATTTGTGTTCAAGCATATGTGGGCTTTTCATGACTTCACAAAGTGTAATAATTTTTTTTTATGGCCACTATATGTTGGCAGACGGCCCGGTAGTCCAGTGGTTAGCAAGTCGGCTTCACAGTGCAGAGGTACCGGGTTCGATTCCGGCTCCGGCCTCCCTGTGTGGAGTTTGCATGTTCTCCCCGGGCCTGCGTGGGTTTTCTCCGGGTGCTCCGGTTTCCTCCCACATTCCAAAAAACATGCGTGGCAGGCTGATTGAACACTTTAAATTGTCCCTAGTTGTGAGTGCGAATGGTTGTTCGTCTCTGTGTGCCCTGCGATTGGCTGGCAACCGATTCAGGGTGTCCCCCACCTACTGCCCGAAGATAGCTGGGATAGGCTCCAGCACCCCCTGCGACCCTAGTGAGGATCAAGCGGTTAGGAAGATGAATGAATGAATGAATGAATATATGGTGGCATTAGACTGTCTTTTCTGAAAATCCTCCATGTTGTGTGAATGTCAGTATTTTGGACCAAACAGCGACCCCTAACCTGAAATGTTAGAGGTGCAAGTAGAAGCTTTAGGATCACACGTTGTAAATTCACTTGCAAAGTCATTTTCACTATATTACTGATAAATGGGGCGGCCCGGTAGTCCAGTGGTTAGCACGTCGGCTTCACAGTGCAGAGGTACCGGGTTCGATTCCAGCTCCGGCCTCCCTGTGTGGAGTTTGCATGTTCTCCCTGGGCCTGCGTGGGTTTTCTCCGGGTGCTGCGGTTTCCTCCCACATTCCAAAAATATGCTTGGCAGGCTGATTGAACACTTTAAATTGTCCCTAGTTGTGAGTGCGAATGGTTGTTCGTCTCTGAGTGCCCTGCGATTGGCTGACAAGCAGTTCAGGGTGTCCCCCACCTACTGCCCGAAGATAGCTGGGATAGGCTCCAGCACCCCCTGCGACCCTAGTGAGGATCAAGCGGTTAGGAAGATGAATGAATGAATGAATGAATATATGGTGGCATTAGACTGTCTTTTCTGAAAATCCTCCATGTTGTGTGAATGTCAGTATTTTGGACCAAACAGCGACCCCTAACCTGAAATGTTAGAGGTGCAAGTAGAAGCTTTAGGATCACACGTTGTAAATTCACTTGCAAAGTCATTTTCACTATATTACTGATAAATGGGGCGGCCCGGTAGTCCAGTGGTTAGCACGTCGGCTTCACAGTGCAGAGGTACCGGGTTCGATTCCAGCTCCGGCCTCCCTGTGTGGAGTTTGCATGTTCTCCCCGGGCCTGCGTGGGTTTTCTCCCGGTGCTCCGGTTTCCTCCCACATTCCAAAAACATGCGTGGCAGGCTGATTGGACGCTCTAAATTGTCCCTAGGTGTGAGTGTGAGCGCGAATGGTTGTTCGTCTCTGTGTGCCCTGTGATTGGCTGGGAAACCGGTTCAGGGTGTCCCCCGTCTAATGCCCGGAGACGGCTGAGATAGGCTGCAACACCCCCGCGACCCCTGTGAGGATCAAGCGGCTCGGAAGATGATAAATGGGCTAAAGTGTTCCTATTGTTCGCTCTGATGATAAAGGACACCTGTTGTTGTATAGTGCCTGCGTGGCTTTTCTCCGGGTACTCCGGTTTCCTCCCACATTCCAAAAACATGCGTGGCAGACTGATTGAACACTCCAAATTGTCCCTCGGTGTGAGTGTGAGCGCGGACGGTTGCTCGTCCCTGGCAACCGGTTCAGGGTGTCCCCCCCCGCCTACTGCCTGAAGACGGCTGGGATAGGCTCCGGCACCCCTCCGCCACCAGGGCGATTTGGGAATGGGATGCGAATGTTTTCTGTTTATGTCAATTGGCTTTAGCGTTGACTGTGTGCATCAGGTGGTAGAGCGAGCTTGTTATTTTTGGAACAACGAATACATCCTGAGCCTGATCGAGGAGAACTGCCAAGTGATCCTGCCGCTGGTGTTTGCCAACCTCTACACGTTCTCCAAGGAGCAATGGAACCAGTAGGTGGCGCACACATGCTTATGCTTATGTTTGGCTCCAAGTCGGGTTTCCCCCTAACTACACTGACCATGCAAAGGTCTCCCCCTAGTTCCATCGTGGCTCTCGTCTTCGACATCCTCGAGACCTTCATGAAAATGAACGGCGAGCTCTTCGAACAGCTCGCGACGTCCTACAAGGCGGCGAAACAGAAGTGAGCCGAAGCGCCTCACGGGTCGGCCGTCGCGTGCGCTCGGTGATCCTTGTCCCTCATCTGCGTTGCTCTCCTCAGGGACGTGAGGCGGCAGAGGGAGCACGCCGAGCTCTGGCGGCGCCTGGAGGAACAGGCGGACCGCAAAAGTTACGAGGGAGGGGACCAGCCGAGCCCCGCGGCCGGCGAAGACCGGCCCGAGGCCGGGGAGAGCGCCACCTAGGCGGGCGTACGTAAGAAAAAGTCGCGAGGGCTCACCAATCGATATTTTGTCGTTTCGTGTCATGGAGGTGTGGTAGCTTCTTTTTGGTTTGATTTAAATTTTTCAAAGCGTACGCACTCCAAGGTCAAGATTGTACCTTCGTTTTTTTTTTTTTAGGAGGAGTGGTGGGGGGTTGAGAGGGGGGGGGGGCTGAGACGCGCGTCAGGACTGGCTCTTTTTCCCCCCACTCGGTAAATCAAAAAATGGATCCAAAAACACGCAGGCAGACAATTTCCGGGCTCGTCTCTCTCTCTCCACACGACACTTGAACGTTCAAGTCGGTTCAATCAAACGTGTGTCAAAAAAAAAAAAAGAAAGAAATGTCCACACGCTCGGATTAAAAGCGCATCTACAAGAGGTGATTGACCGACAAAGTTCCTTCTTCTTACTTGTTACTCGACTACTAATCTACCCTATACAGTGCCATGAAAAAGAATTGGCCCCCTTTTTGACGGCACCGTAGACCGAAACATCCTCATTCTCACTCGTACTACTGACAATGACGATGTTTTCTATATTTATAGCATTCTATCTAAATAACGTGTCCGTAGTGCGTGATGAAAGAAACACTTAGTGTAGCTAGCAGATAACACGGCGAGGACGCACAGAAATTCCGCACGGTTGTCCTTTAACCACCTCGGGGGGAGAACGGCTGGATGCCGGAGGCTCTTTTCTTCTTTTTACATCGGGCGGCGGGTGCTCACCGCGACACTTGAAATAGGGTGTGAAGGGATCCGTTGTTTTTTTTTTTTTTTTTTTCCTTGGGTTCATTCCAAACAAGTCGACCTCTGGATTGAGCAACTGCACCTTCGGTGTGCTTTCGTCCATCTTACTTTAGCAATACTTTCATTCCACCTTTTGTTGGCCGTTGTGAGAGAGAGAGAGAGAGAGAGAGAGAGAGAGAGAGAGAGAGACAGGGTTTACATTTGAATGTATAGTGAATCAAATTGATTGTCTTTTTTTTGTTTTGTTTTGTTTTAACAATTTACCTGTCAGCTAAAGCCTTCATACAATATTTTAATTTAGACACAGTGAAAAAAAAAAAACCCCAGCAAGAAAGCAGGGTGTTACATGATTGATGCTGCTGATTGTCTCTTTTCATCAACCCGAAATATGTAATTGTGTTACCAAATATCTTGATATATGCAGACTTTTTTTAAATTCGTGTCATTATGTATGATTTATTTATTTATTTATTTTTCTTTTTCTTTTTTTTTTTTCCAAAGACGTCTGGCTGGATGGCGTTTTGAATGCATTACAAGTAGCAGTTTCACTCCGTTTGTTTGTTTTTTTTTGTTGTTGTCTCCAAGAAGAAACAGCTGGGAAAAAAAAGTTGTTTTGTGTGACGGGAAGGGGTGAAGTTGGATGTAGAACGCTTACAGTAAGTAACCTGCCATTACACTTCACTTTGACAAAACAATTCGAGTTGTGTGTGTGTGTCTTGTCTTTATGAACAATGTCTGGTTTATTTTGGATTATTATTATGATTGAAATAAAATCCAAACGGCAACATGTTTAATCGAGCCGGGGCGATTAACATCGATTGATGTTTTGTCTTTTTCAAAATAATCATAATGGGCCAGAGTTTTGCCGATGAAACAGTAAATGCCGTTTAATGTTGGGAGTTACTCAGAATGACGTCACTGCGTTGTCCGTCCACTCGCTGGGGGTCGTCGTTAGATTGTGCAGGTGTACCTAATCTAGTGGCCACGAGTGCAGAGATGTGACACGCGCCGAGGTTAAGAAAATAGCATGTAGACGACTATCAATATTTTCCAGGGAGGGAGTCTCCATTATTGCTGACCTCGGGGTCTCTCGCGTGATATTTTAATTGTAATTACGATGATGTCAGAGTGTCCGTCCGCCCTAATGACTTTCTCGCACAGAAAAAAGGGAGGGGTCGGGGGGGGACAAACCTTCCAGCTTCCATTTCAGTTGCTCGTCGCACGAACGGAGCCACACACGCTCCGATCTCGGCAGAAGGTGAGACACCAAAGGTGAGTGAGAGCTTTTTCTGCTTCTTAGAAGTCAAACATTTACGAGTTGTACTGTCTGTTTAAAGAAACTATGCTAAGTTTTACCATCGTGGTCTTGCTTTAAAAAAAACATTGAAAAACTTTCATAATTTCTCAGTTAAGAAGATTTCACTTTACTCCCCCCCGCCCCCCTCCCTCGTAGTGACTGAAACGGTTTTGAAAGATTGAATGACTGCAAAGTACCTTGTTGCAGCACTTCCTCAAATGACCACCAGAGAGCAGCATTGCTCCTGTGTAACGAGCGTGCGTTTGTTTGTCAGCATGCGCGACCTTCCTCCATCGCTCCTGCTGCCGCTGCTGCTGTTGCTGCTGCTTCTCCTGAGCCAGCGCGCGGCTGTGATGCGCGTCGCCGAGACGACGGCGCTGCACAGCTTCCGCGGATGCGCAGTGCGAGAGTTCACCTTTGTGGCCCAGAAGCCGGGCTGCAAGGGGCTGCGGGTCACCACGGAGGCCTGCTGGGGCCGCTGTCACACCTGGGAGGTAAAAAAAAGAAACAGAAAACACTGCTCAACATCGCAACAAACAGCCAAAGAATAATTGAAACAAGATTTCCCACTTTTTAATGCTGGGACACAGATGCAACTTGTTAGCTCGTCTGTGGCGTTTCCTATTATGAGTTAGCATCAAGCTACACGGATTTATCTAAAAGAAGCCACGTGGTTGTTTTAACTTGCTCTTCTCTAACATGGTGCTGAAAGGGAAAGTTCAAAGCAGGCGTTTCATCAATGAAAATGTAATTTCCTGTTTCTGTCCCCCCAACGTTTGTGCAGAGGCCAGTGCTGGATCCCCCCTACATCCACCGGCACCATCGCGTGTGCACGTACGCGGTGACCCGTTACGCGAGTGCGCGACTGCCTGGCTGCCAGCCTGGCATCTCGCCTCTCTATCACTACCCGGTGGCCGTGAAGTGTCACTGCGCCGTGTGCACCACCCTGGACAGCGAGTGTGAGAGCTTCTGATCGGAAGAGGAAGGAGGCCACCATGTCCACCATGTCATCAACTTGTGTGTGATGCTCATTAAAAAGCATACAAAAGAAATCTCGGTGTGTGATTTATGGCCTTCTTCTCCGCTGCCATCGTTTGAAAAAGATGTTCCGTGACGTAAATTGCTGCCAAGAGAGACGGAACGCTACGGACGCTTGGAGCTGCCAATGCGGAGTAAAAATATTTTGACTGGTAAATACTTCAAACGGCGGCCCGGTAGTCCAGTGGTTAGCACGTCGGCTTCACAGTGCAGAGGTACCGGGTTCGATTCCAGCTCCGGCCTCCCTGTGTGGAGTTTGCATGTTCTCCCCGGGCCTGCGTGGGTTTTCTCCGGGTGCTCCGGTTTCCTCCCACATTCCAAAAACATGCGTGGCAGGCTGATTGGATGCTCTAAATTGTCCCTAGGTGTGAGTGTGAGTGCGAATGGTTGTTCGTTTCTGTGTGCCCTGCGATTGGCTGGCAACCGATTCGGGGTGTCCCCCGCCTACTGCCCGGAGACAGCTGGGATAGGCTCCAGCACCCCCCGCGACCCTAGTGAGGATCAAGCGGCTCGGAAGATGAATGAATGAATGAATGAATACTTCAAACGTATTCAAAATAAAGGTTCGTACGTACTCGGTGGGGGGTATTCGAATTTACCTGGCTAAACAACACTAACGTACATTTTTCCCAGAATGCCACGGGGGTATTGACTTGCGCATGCGCAAGAAAAAATTTAACAAAATAAAACGAAAAAAAAAAATTCTATTTTTTAGCAGTTGGACTGTATTCAAAAAATAAATAACTAAAGATTGTTCATAGATTGTTAATTTCATGGTTTTATTATACTGTATCTGCAGTGCTTGAGTTACATTTTTCCCAGAATGCCACGGGCTATAGCATGATTTATATTCTTTTTTTTCATAATGGGAAAATGCTAAATTTGTAACAACCTTTCCTTCAAGTACGTTCGAATGTATTAGCATGTCCGTTTGAGGGTATTTAAGCAAGTTTGAAAATATTTGCGAGTATGTTTGAACGTATTTTGGTACGTTGTAACATATTGGCAAGTACGTTTGAATGTATTTGCCAGTCAAAATATTGTTACTCCACACTTCCGTAATATAGCAAGGCACCCCTAAATTACATTTCTAAAAGTTAAGGTGATTAAAAAAATAGACTTGGCTAAAAATTAGACATTCACATAGTGTGTGTGTGTTCACATGATCACCGAATGACTGGCTTTGCTAGTTTTGCATCATTGGAATAAAAGAAAAAACAAATACCAACGTCCATAATTTCAAAGGCTTTATTTTCAATTCACACAATGTAAAAAATATTCAATATTTCTATCTTTCCTTTAAAGTCATTCCAAGCACTCTTTGGTTCCAACAACAGATATAATTTACCCCCCAAAAAATCATGACAATCAAACAAATAAATATTTGGTGCTTTTACATTCTTTTGTCTTTTTGTTTCTGGGTAGTGTTTATTGTAAAACGTGGAATCCTTTTTTTTTTTTTCTTTTCAACATGATTTGCTCTTGTCATAATGATTTGATATGTCATTTCTGTCGTGCAGCAGTCAACTGTAATGTGAGCTCCGGTCCAGCTTTTCGGTCAGTAGCGGGACGTGCGGCACATGTCGCAGCGACACGCCTTGGCCGTCAGGATCTCCAACTCGTCATGGTAACGGCCCCCAGGACACTCCAGCCGTACTTTGACCTGGCCGACCAGAGGTGGTGTTGTTGAGCGGATGGAGCCCGATGACCGAGAACCCGGGCCCTTGCTGACCCCCGCGTCCCCCTCCCTCCTCACCTTTGCCTCCTTGGCGATGGTGCAGCATCGCGCCGCCGACGTGATGTTGTGCGTGAAGTTCGAGGCCACCAGCACCGAGTACCTGGACGGGAAGGCGCTGGACTCGCAGTAGCCCACGCATGCGTGCGCAAGATGGGTTCCCCGACACGTGCCTCGCCGGTCGCTGCGGATGCTCACGTTGAAAGCTGAAATGCACAAATGGCCCGCTGAGCGATAACTGACATGGAAACGGTCAAATCTGAGATCGTACGACTGCGCGGCGTGATGTATTTTTCGCGCCGCCTCTACGGTTCGGGACTCACGGTGCAAGTGACAGCCCGGGCTGAGGGTGACGTTCTCGTCACTGCGACCGACGGGAGAGAAGAGCAGCAGCGACATGGCTGGCAGCACCAGCAAGCAGATGTTGACCCTCATCGGCTGCGACATCTGGGACAAAAGAAAGAAAACATACGTGGATGCGGATACGGCACGCCCTCGCTGTTAAAAATGTTTAGACGAGCCGATATGAATAGTTTGAACCGTAAACATCCCCAAATACTTCAATGTAATTTCAAACTCCATTGACATGACCCTATATGCCTTGAGATGCGGCAAAGACTCTCTTTTACGACCCGGGCTAAAGTTAGCTACACCCCGACCTATAAAGATGTTTGTGTATCACTTCAACTTGCTTTTTGGACACCAATAAATTATGGCTGGCTCGTGGACAGCTCAACGAAGAAGTGAGATGCTTTCACAGGGGGCCTGCCAGGGAACAAAAATAATGGGACAAATCAAACAAAACAAACGTTCACTTCTCCACCTTCGCAAACTATCGTCACCGGACGTGTAATGTCAGGCCGAGCGTTGCTCCGCCGAGCATCGACTGCCACCGTCTTCACTTGTAAATTTCCCCAGTGTGGGACGAATAAAGAATATCTTATCTTATCTTATCTTATCTTATCTTATTTGTTCTTGTATCGCGGGGCCATTTTTCCTTCAGCAAGTAAAATTCAATCAAAATCGTCTCGGTCTGATTCAAGGTCAAGTGAATGATTTTGGGCTATTGCATGATATCGCAGGCGGCCCGGTAGTCCAGTGGTTAGCACGTCGGCTTCACAGTGCAGAGGTACCAGGTTCGATTCCAGCTCCGGCCTCCCTGTGTGGAGTTTGCATATTCTTCCCGGGCCTGCGTGGGTTTTCTCCGGGTGCTCCGGTTTCCTCCCACATTCCAAAAACATGCATGGCAGGCTGATTGAACACTCTAAATTGTCCCTAGTTGTGAGTGTGAGCGCGGATGGTTGTTCGTCTCTGTGTGCCCTGCGATTGGCTGGCAACCGATTCAGGGTGTCCCCCGCCTACTGCCCGAAGACAGCTGGGATAGGCTCCAGCATCCCCCGTGACCCTAGTGAGGATCAAGCGGTTAGGAAGATGAATGAATGAATGAATGAATGAATGAATGATATTGCACTTCTTTACAGGTTGCTTTCACGGTGTGCTTCGGGTCATTTGTCCATCTGCACTGTGAGGCGCCAGTCCGGTGGAGTTTTGAAGCAGTTGGCCGAATATGAGCAGATCATTTTGCCCAAAATGCTTTACAACTGGCAGTTTAGGCCATTTGATGAAAATGATTGTTTTCGATTCCAGGACAAAGTGTTTTTCTTTTTAACGAAGGCTTTACCTCGATGTTAGTGATCAACGACGGCGCGTTCTGACCGTATTTGTATTTTCCATGCCAGTGTAGCACAAGGCGACTCTATTTTGTGCTACCGTGAGACTTGAAGGTTTTATTTACTCTCTGAGTACACAGTGACACAAAGAAAATGTGAGTGATAGAATTTCAGAATCGTTCTCGACGCACACACAGATGGAATTTAAACAGGTCATGCTTTCCCAGTAATTTGCTTGGTCTGCCTTTTGCCATTTTGTTTCCTTACAAGGGGAGCACAGGGAACCCCCATTTGACGCTCCAGCTAAATGGTCCTGACTGCGCGCGCGAGTGTGTGTGTGTGTGTGTGTGTCAGGCGTAATTAACCCTGTGTCAACTGGTTGGAATGGTGGGAGGGAGGTGGCGAGTCCCGAGTTTTTTCCTCTAAAGGGTTTCCATGCCTGGGGTTTGTATTGAGAAGCATGTTCACATTGTTGTTGTTTTTCTTGCAAGGTGTGTGTGTTTATGTGTGTGTGTATTGTATCGTTGTCGCAATTGTCATCATGTGTAATCTGAATTAAATGACCCTGAAAACTGTTGACTTGACTTGAAATGAAAATTCATGTTAGATGACGTGAAAACACGCAAGTGCAACCAAACCTGAATTAACAAAACATAAATAAAAATATCTTGACAAAAACTGGAGGAAAAAAATTAAAAATAAAATGCATTATACAAATTTTACATGTTTTCTTTTCGGGGAAAAACAAACAAAAAAACAACCGTATAGATTTTTGTGAAGCAAGGATTACAAGTAACCTTCATGACAAACTGCCTAACGCCATTTTCGAAATAGCCCCTGAAAATTTTTGAAATGCTCGTCAATTCTTGACATGTACACAATCTTCTTCTGCAGATACAAATGGATTAAATGCAAATGTCTTACCTGGAGAGCGGAGAGCACTTGCTGAGCCGACAGCAGTTGACAGGTGTGTTGGCTCGTGTGTGTGTGTGTGTGTGTGTGTGTGCGTGCGTGTGTGCGTGTGCGGTGAGGCTCATGCAGCGATGCCAGGAGCAGGTACGAGTCGAGGCCAATTATAGCTGGGAACACGCCCACAATTGCAGCTCTCTTTTTCCCAATCAGGTCCCCCTTTACTCTTCTTCCAAAGTCGACAGTTTCCCCCCCACCCCAAAATATCCTTTCCTCCTCTTTCTCCTCCTGCGGCGGCGTGTTAGCATGTAAGCCAGGGTGCCACCTCCCCGACGCACTTTAAAACCTTTACGGAGCGGGTGGGGAGATGTGGCGGTGGTGGTAGTGGAGAGGGAGGGGGGGGGGGGTCTCTGTGACACAGAGGAAAACTAGATTAGATTTTCCATCAATGCATTGGCACCATAGACACACACACACACACACACACACACACACACACACAGCATGTTAGCTTGAGACTCAGATTTTTTGAGAATTACAACAGCAGGTGCTAAACGAAGAGTTGGGCCACACAAACAGATTGCCCGAGCTGTTGGCAACAGGTGTCAAAATGGCGGAGACCGTGCTGCCATATTTGGATGGCGCCAAAGGTTTTCGCTGGTATTTGGGAGCGTACGAGTGCAAAATATTTTGGAAGGAATTGAATCCAATGGGGCGGCCCGGTAGTCCAGTGGTTAGCACGTCGGCTTCACAGTGCAGAGGTATCGGGTTCGATTCCAGCTCCGGCCTCCCTGTGTGGAGTTTGCATGTTCTCCCCGGACCTGCGTGGGTTTTCTCCGGGTGCTCCGGTTTCCTCCCACATTCCAAAAACATGCGTGGCAGGCTGATTGAACACTCTAAATTGTCCCTAGGTGTGAGTGTGAGTGTGAATGGTTGTTCGTTTCTGTGTGCCCTGTGATTGGCTGGCAACCGATTCAGGGTGTCCCCCGCCTACTGCCCGGAGACGGCTGGGATGGGCTCCAGCACCCCCCGCGACCCTAGTGAGGATCAAGCGGTACGGAAGATGAATGAATGAATGAATCCAATGGTTACCGGAATACCCGGAGAAAACCCACGCAGCCACGTGGAGAACATGCAAACTCCACACAGGAAGGCCGGAGCGATCAAACCCATGACCTTTGCACTGTGAGTTCAACACGCTAACCATTGGATTCAATTCCTTCCAAAATATGGCTCCGTGGGTTTTCTTCGGGTATTCCGGTTTCCTCCCACATTCCAAAAACATGCATGGCAGGCTGATTGAACACTCCAAATTGTCCCTCAGGGTGAGTGTGAGCACGTGGATGTTTGTTGGTCTCTACGTGCCCTGCGATTGGCTGGCAACCGGTACAGGGTGTACCCCGTCTGCTGCCCGAAGACGGCTGAGATAGGCTGCAACACCCCCGCGACCCCTGTGAGGATAAGGCAGACTGGAAAACAGATGGATGAATGGATGGGATTGAAACGGAAGTGTCAGTGGAAGACAAGCAAAGATACATAAATTGGATTTTTTTTTACAGGTATCAAAGCGCTAATTTAGCATTTTGGGTGAAAAAAATGTAAGAAGAGCTAAATATGATTATTTCCCTTCTTTTCAATACAAACGCAATCTAACTCAATAAAAGAGCAATCTTGGGTAGTTATTTTTGTTTTTCTTAAGTTGACACTTTTTTCCCCATGATGACACTTGGGGAAGGCTAACCCTCCTCGAGTTGGTGGAGGGCTCGTGTCACTTTCGATTCAGCATTCTGAATAATAAACCTGTAATAACACTGGTCAACAGCATATTTTAATGAGATGGCGTTACATCTTTACTTTTTTCGAGCATTAACTTTTTTGTTTGTTTGTCTTTTACTTTTTTGTTTGTTTTGAAGTCTGACTTATAAAAGCTTGCATAAGACAAATGTTGACGATGCACTGCAAATCACAGCTATGATGTTTCTGGAAAGGAAAAAAAAAACAACAAAAATCCTGAATCCTGAATTCATACATTTCCCTAAATATATTACATATATTTGCGTTATTATATTCTTATTATTAGGAAAACCTAATGTGCTAGAGGAAAAAAAAAAACGAGGGCAGATTTGGAATCAGCCCCCAAAAATAATAAGACAGAAAAGTTTACTCACCTCTCTGAATAACAAAAAAATGCCAAAAACTGTTGAACGATGTAATTTTAAATAATTCTTTAAAGACACATGCCTCCACAGCACAAATTGCAGCATAACAGAGAAGAAATCAGAAAAATTTCATCACTGTGGTGATGTTTTCCAAATCACACACACACGCTCGTGCGTGCGCGCGCACACACACACACACACACACACACACACACACACAAACACACACACACAGCAGGAAAACATAGTGATCACCTTATGGCCCCCTCCACCCCACACATTCCCAATCTGGCTATGTCAATGGAAAAGTGGAATTTGTGACATCATCATCATCCAAACCCCCCAATTACACACACACACACACACACATATGCGCGCACGCACACACACAATTATTGTGGTGACAGTTAGTTGCACAGATGGAACACAAGTGAATGGCCTCCTCAGATTAGACGTGGGGGACCTATCCCCCCCCCCCCCCCCCGACCCCCAACATAGGGACACCCAAGTTCATACGGATACGCGCAAACACTTTGGTGTGACTCAGCAAGGCTGACTGATGTTTGTATTAATTCATAGCACCCTTGTTGCCGTGGTAACCATGGCGTCTCCTGTCATTACGGTTACTTCCAGGCGCGCGTGCGCGAGTGTTACATTGTACGAATTGTATTCGAGTGTTTTGGATGTGTTATTCTGGGCTGTGCGATAATGTGAGGGGTGGATGAGGCAAAGTTTCCTTTCGCTGCCCCCCGAACACATTGACCCATTTACCCCCCCACCCCACCCCATATATACGTACATACATATACATATATACACTCACATGCACCACCGCTAAAACCATCCATGACACAATCGTGTTATTTTGCTGTGTCTGCCGCCATTGTGCATGCGCGCGTGCCAACAATCGTGACAAAGCCTCGGAGTGACATGCACACCCTTGGAGGTGGAACACGTCACTAATTTAGATTGACGGAAGGAAAGTGGAGTTTTCCATATGGCGACACTCGCTGAAGATTAGGCACACACACACACACACACACACACACCATCAAGTGGAAACATGAAGCGAGTGGCCATGATGTCCATCAATTAGCAGAATAAAGCCTTAAACTCAAATTGAACGTTGGAAGTGTCATTATCGCCACACGTTTCAGTCCTTTTCATTTTGTTGTGCGCGACAGCGCTGGAGATGAGGTCACTCTCCAGATCAAAATTAATACTTTTGAAAGCCTCGCAAGCTTTGTGTAGGCGCCTCCTTCTCATTTTAAGAAAACAAATAACTCAATAGGCCGCTACAATGAGTGTAAATCATTTTTTCCATTCGAAAATTAAATGCGCACTGGGCGGGGTGGAGGTGGAAGTGGAGGGAAGTCGGAGTGGACAAGTGTTAAAGAAAGAGGATAATTTTGGCGACTTGGTTGCCATCACCAAGAACACACAATTACACGTGCGCTCTCCCTCTCGCTCTCCGAGTGCCGCAATGCTATCATTAACCCTAATCACAGCCGTTATCCGACCTGCCTGCACTCATGCTTGCCTGAGGCTGCCTTTTACAAGCGACAGTATAGCCACTGTTTGTATGCACGTTTGGTGTTGGGGAGCGACCGGTATTGAGCAACGGCGGGCTAATTAGGGGCTAAAGTGATGGGTGGGGGGTGGCGTGTGGTGGAGTGACTATTGTACGTGTTGGAAAATGTTGAGAAATTGCCATGCGGGGGCATTTCTTTTTCTCTGACGAACGTCAATTGAGATTTCATTGAAAGGCGTGAGCAACCGCAAATTGGGATTTTCCTCGAATCAAGTGGGCCAAAACGAAAGATCGGGGAACTGCAGTGAATTTGGCGCCCTCTGGTGGCAAATGTCAGACTAAAAATACATTCTGTCGAACCACGTGACAACGTACCTCGACGGACATAGCGCATCTCTACGTTCGAACAGTAGTTACCGGTAGTTGTAACCGTTTTTAATAAAATGGCCGCCAACGACAACGTATACTACGGTTTGAACAGTAGATGGAACAACATGAACGTGTGATACTGGAAAAACGTGTCGCTTACAAATGCGTGTATATGAAGATTTTTTTTTTTTAAATAAGACACGAAACAAACAAGGGCGGCCCGGTAGTCCAGTGGTTAGCACGTCGGCTTCACAGTGCGGAGGTACCGGGTTCGATTCCAGCTCCGGCCTCCCTGTGTGGAGTTTGCATGTTCTCCCCGGGCCTGTGTGGGTTTTCTCCGGGTGCTCCGGTTTCCTCCCACATTCCAAAAATATGCATGGCAGGCTGATTGAACACTCTAAATTGTCCCTAGGTGTGAGTGCGAATGGTTGTTCGTTTCTGTGTGCCCTGCGATTGGCTGCCAACCGATTCAGGGTGTCCCCCGCCTACTGCCCGGAGACAGCTGGGATAGGCTCCAGCACCCCCCGCGACCCTAGTGAGGATCAAGCGGCCGGAAGATGAATGAATGAACGAAACAAACACGTGTAGCTCTCCCATACTTGATCTCGCGGCGACAGTTAGCTTGCGCGGTCCATCGTAATGAAGACCTTTCCACTATTTTGTGGGGAAAATCTGGTCGTTATAATGACGTTTATGTGAGAAGAAAGGTGTTCGTTGTAAATCAAACCGACAAACGGAAAATGAATGACGTGAAACTGTGACTTTTGAAATGTGAACATTATAAGTGGTGAAACTGGGTACGTTGAAACGACTGAATGTGTGTACAGTATGCTGTATATATACACACACACACTCTGATCGATCAGCAAGTCGATCAATGCCTTTCAATGCCAATGACAAAAAAAAACGATCACACGCTCATACTTGCAGGCGACAGCCAACAAGAGAGAGCCTGTGTGCAGTGAAGCATGCCGCCCCCCAACCCTCCAATAATATGTTACAGACCAAAACCAGTAGGTGAATTTGAATATGTTTGTGCATTTTCTGCACTTTCACTTTGAAATAATGACTTTTTTTTGTGTGATAAAGACTTAAAAATCTGATTCATCATCTGATTGAAATGTAATCAATTATTAAAATAATCGTTAGCGAGCAGCTCTAAAATTGAAAAATGTTAAGACAATCCATGATCGTTCAGTCATAGATAATTGGTATCGGAACCGGCAGCCTAAGGCCCTGATCAGAACACCGACTAAATGCCGCAAGTCAACGTTGATACTACTTCTATGAATGATGATGGTAGTATCATTTTTTTTTTGTACAGCCATGACGCATTTTGAAAAGAATGAGTACGTCAGGCACACAGGGAAAAACAACATGTATAGTCTAACTAAAAATGACATGTTCTCTTTCTCTCTCTCTGTATGTGTGTGTGTGTGTATATATACATATATGGATATATTCTTTTTTTTAATGCCATGTGTACTAAGACATGTCTGAAAACACAGATTGTTGTGTCAGACTAAAAATGACATGATGTATATACTGTACAGAAAGGCAAACAAGACCAGCTTAAAATATAGACGTTGAGGGGCAGAGAGAGAGAGAGAGAGAGAGAGACAAAGACATAGGGAGACTCAAGATGTTATTCCACTGGCCTGCAGCAGAGGGCGACCTTTCCCCAACTGCTTAATGTTCAAAAGGTCCAAAAAGTGAGCACCTGCTGCACAACATTCAGTCTGGACTCAGTCCTCCAACCGCTGCGCACATCCTACTGCATTTTGGTGCGGTCTGCTACGCCTTCCTTGAATTGCTCCATCCTGGCTCCGTTGACGACAGTGTGTCCTCCTCCGTCCTGGTCTAGTCCGGTTCGTCATGAAGGGCGACCTCTGCTATATGATCTGGGTGAGACATCGCACCGCCCGCCTCCATCTCGTCCTGTTCCGAGGGGCAAGCGCAACATGTAATAATCATCATTGGTGGGGAGTAAAGAAGTACAAATACGTCATTACTGCGCTCAAGTGAATTTTGCAGGTAACTTGTACTGGACTGGATTGATTGAGATCTTGGGTGTCTTACAAGGTGGGGGAAAAAAATAATGCGAGGATAATTATGTAATATGTTAAATACTTTTTTGTGACATCATCATCGATTTTTAGGATTCCACTCTACACGCAAGCCACTGCTGCACTTAGCCTGCGTCTTTCATTTCCTAAAACGCGTGAGGGTAAAACAAAAAGATGGAAGGCTACGAAAATTAAAGCTCTCAAAAACATACGTGACCAATACATGTCGGTAAATTCCAGTTGACGAAATGTGGACATCCTTGGCAGCGGCTGGGTTAAAAGCAACTTATTTGCGGTGTGTGCACGCGTACGTGTGTGTAGGTGTGTGTGTGCTGCATCACACCTGCGTCCTCCTGGCACGATCTTGACAACAGCGAGTTCGACTGCTGGCCTCTGGAGCGCCCCAACGACTCCAACATGATCAGTTGCGGAGGTGAGAGTCTCGATCGCGTCCAGGGCCGGCGGTGGTAACGCTGCCGCCGGCGTGTCGGCGTGCAGGTCTGGAGATGGCGTGGGTCCTGCGGCCTCCCGAGACGGTGAAGAGCGGCGAAGTATTCAGCGTCGTCTACTCGGTCTCCGTCCAGGACTCATTTTACAGCTGGGCCGTGGACAACCGCATCTTCCCTCACAGGTAATCCTGCACATGCAGTCACTGGGTGCGGGTATGTCCACATCAGAGGCGATTGCTCTAAGACTGCAAGGGAAGCTCAGCTACTCCTAAAATGTCAAAAAAATAAGTGATCAAATAAATGTGTGTACATACAAATGTGTGTACATGCCATTGACACAATCTGCACGACGAGGCGCTCAACTTTTGTTCCGAATCAGCTTCTCAAGACTGGTTACGACGCGACTCTCTTCTCATTCATTCCCGCAGCTTCACTGTGCTTTAAACTGTGTTGACGCTAAGCGCCTACAGCGCGGACGCTGGGCGTCTAGAGAGTTCAGAGTTGGTTGTCTCAATACAGTGAAACGAGGCGAGTCATTGGATAAAAGCTGTTTTAGTCCCGCCCATCGGACGCTCAGCGTCTCTGGGAGTCTATGGACAGTGGGCGTGTATCGGCTGGCTGAGCTTTTCTGCATGATGATTGGATGATCTGTCTGAGCCTGAATCTCTTTTAGATTGACAGCAAAATGAGCCAATCACCGATCTTTTAGTGTAGGCGTTCGTGGGAGCGTCTTTCAATTCTCATTCGGTTCCGAGTTGAACTGGAGACTACTTCTAATCATCTTAGCGACTCTCTTTGTTGAAAACGACTAGCGACGAATTAACCCCTCCGATATGGTCCGAGCACTGACGGGAATAATTTTGAAATCATTGGGGGTTGACTAAACATGGATACCTGCGAAGTTCTATAGTGGACGTGCAAGACGCTCGGAGGTTCTGTGAGCATCACGAGTGTCCCGCCAACTGGAAAGACGCTGACGGCGAAAACTGCTGCATTCATCACGCCAACATCCACTCCTGTCCGCTGGCATACATGGTATACACACACACACACACACACACATGCAGGTGGGCCAAGTGCACCGCTGGCTCATACACACACACACACGCAGGTGGGCCAAGTGCACCGCTGGCTCATACACACACACACGCAGGTGGGCCAAGTGCACCGCTGGCTCATACACACACACACGCAGGTGGGCCAAGTGCACCGCTGGCTCATACACACACACACGCAGGTGGGCCAAGTGCACCGCTGGCTCATACACACACACACACACGCAGGTGGGCCAAGTGCACCGCTGGCTCATACACACACACACGCAGGTGGGCCAAGTGCACCGCTGGCTCATACACATACACACGCAGGTGGGCCAAGTGCACCGCTGTCTTATACACACACACACGCAGGTGGGCCAAGTGCACCGCTGGCTCATACACACACACACGCAGGTGGGCCAAGTGCACCGCTGGCTCATATACACACACACGCAGGTGGGCCAAGTGCACCGCTGGCTCATACACACACACACGCAGGTGGGCCAAGTGCACCGCTGGCTCATACACATACACACACAGGTGGGCCAAGTGCACCGCTGTCTTATACACACACACACGCAGGTGGGCCAAGTGCACCGCTGGCTCATACACACACACACGCAGGTGGGCCAAGTGCACCGCTGGCTCATACACACACACACGCAGGTGGGCCAAGTGCACCGCTGTCTTATACACACACACACACACGCAGGTGGGCCAAGTGCACCGCTGGCTCATACACACACACACGCAGGTGGGCCAAGTGCACCGCTGGCTCATACTTTTGTGCAGAATTCAGAGAGCATTTGCGGTCCGTGGATTCCTGACGACGGAAAGATCTTCACACACACCATCTCCACTTCGGGCAAGATGACGCAGACCAACTGGAGTGCCAAGGTAAGGCTGAGCCACGGTGGGGTGGGGGGGTTGGGGTGCTGCCTAGTGAAGGCGTGTCCCCGTCTCTCAGGTGGTTCTCCTCCACGTGGGCTTGACGTCCCTCATCGCTCACATCAGAGTGGGCCGCATGCAGGTGGCGCTGGAGGCCAAGAGTACCGTGCTACCCTCCGCAGGTACGACACGCACGCCGCCACAGTCACGTCAAGGCGTAACCACCTTGGTCACGTTTCAGTCTGCGGCGACGGAGAGTGCCAGGAGGCAGAGATTTGCTCCACCTGTCCGGCCGATTGCGGCGAATGCCCCATGACCCCGTCCACCAAACTGGCCATCGGGCTGCCGCTGAGCCTGCTGTGCCTCTGCTTTGTCCTGACCGCCATGGTGAGGAGTCGCCGCCGCGCGCCGCTGCCCGCTTCTGAGCATGTCTCCTGTGTGTTCAGTGGCTGAGGTACCAGAAGCAGAAGCTGCTGTGGGATGAGAGCTGGATCATCGATTTTGACCTCATCAAGCAAGGTCCAGTGACCCACCGCATATATTTGCCATTTCCTTTGAAGCAGGAAGTAGACATCACGTGTCTTTGGCACCACAGATCAGCATGCGCGTGTGACCATGGGCAGTTTGATGAGTGTGGCCGTGGCCCAGAGCGACAGCAACACCAGCTGCATGACGGCGTTTACTTCCTGCGGCGGACAAGCAGGAAGCAAGAAGACAACCTTCACCTGCACGGGGATCTAGTAGGCTCAGCCATTTGACCTTTCACCCCTCCACGGGCACAGAAGCGAGCTGACGCTGGTGTCTTACAGTGATGGCAGGACGGTGGCCATCAAGAAAATTCCCTGCAAGTCCTTTTCTCTGTCCAAGAGCATCAGACAGGAAGTCAAGCAAGTTAGGTAAGACGTCACAAGATGGAGACGCTTACTATGTCATCGCAAGATTTTTAGATACGTAAATAGAGTAGGTGAAATGAAAAATACTTTTGGAACACGACTCGGGCGCTGTTGCCTGATTATAATGTCCTGGATCGTCCATCATAAATATTGAGGAAACAATACATATACCAACATTTGAATGTTTCAAGCTGGGTGTAGCGGAAACTGCAAAGAAGTTCATCTCCTACATTTATTCTCTGTTAAGGGTTTTGTCACGATGCGAAGTGGTGGTGGACCCCAAAAAAAGCAGGGAGGAGGGAGGAGCAGGGTGAACTTGAAGAAGTATATTGATAAAACACAGAAAACTAAATCCATAACATAGTCCTAATAACAAAACAAATCCAAAGTAGCAAACAAAACCCATGACTTAAGCAAAACATAGCAGAAACATGACCAAAAACATGACAAACATACATGACGGCAAAAAAGAAGCAAACAATGACCCGACAATGAGTGGCCGGGCGGGAGTCCTTTTATAGAGCTAATGACATAATGACCAAGAGGTGTGCAGCTGCAGGGAGAGCCCTGCAGTGCCACCTGTTGGTCACAAACCAAAACCGAAACACGTTTTGAGTGATGCCGTGAAACATTGATTGGCCACTCATGGAAACGAGCCGCCGATCCCCACACATGAACAGCGTGGCAGTCATCGTGTTGGGGTCACGTGGAGAGCTCAGCTTGAGTCCCACTAACGTTGTCAAGATGGAGCGATCCCAAACAGAGCCTCCGCCGTGTGTCCAGGGAGTTGGACCACCCCAATCTGTGCAAGTTCGTCGGCGGCTGCGTCCAAGTGCCGGGTGTCGCTATAGTGACCGAGTACTGCCCCAAGGGGAGCCTCAACGACGTCCTTCTCAACGAAGAGATCCCACTTAACTGGGGCTTCAGGTAAGCTTGCCGGGGCGTGCTTTGGCCATGAGGCGGCCATGACATCGGCACTTCCTAGGTTTTCCTTCGCCACGGACATCGCCAGAGGCATGGCGTACCTACACCAGCATCGCATCTGTCATGGCCGCCTCAAGTCTCTCAACTGTGTGCTGGATGACCGCTGGGTGTGCAAGATCACTGGTGAGCCCCGCCCGACACGCAGAATGGAACTCCACCCACCTTTGACCGGCGGGCTGCCCCCGTTATTCCGTCAGATTATGGGCTCAGGGTGTATCGCCGTGGGGAAGGGGCGGAGCCTCTCTCCACCTATCAGCAGAGAGTCCAGGAAGTGTACATGGCTCCCGAGTTTCAAAACGCCGACGTGGAGCCGACGCTGGCTGGAGACGTCTTCAGGTGACCGCATACACATGAGCACAACACAAAAGGACAGTTTTTGTCAATTTCTTTTTTTGAAGACACACTGCATAGTAACAATAGAGTGTGTGAGCGTGTGTGTCTGTGTATGATTGTAGTTTTTCTATAATCCTGTTGGAGATCGCCACACGCAGTGACCCCGTACCCGTAAGTGTGCAAACTATATATCGTGTGTATGTGTGTATATGTATATGCATAGAGAGCTAAACAAAGTAACATTGTATAGAAGTGATTTTAAAGATTCTGATATGAGTCTATAAATTACTGAATGGTTTGGGTCCTGCATACAGTACATGAAGAAAATGCTAATTGAATCTAAACCCAGTAGAGCTCTAAGATCTCCGGACTCGGGTCAATTAGTGGAGCCCGGGTTTTGAAGCAAACATGGTGAAGGGGCATTTAGCTGTTATGCTGCAACAAAATGGAAGTGATGTCAGCCTTAAGTATAAATGCTTTTAAATCCAAGTTAAAATCTACATTCCCCCTCCCCCTCCCCGTTCCTTTGATTACATTCTTTTAAGCCTTTTTAAAATCAATTTCACAATTTTACCAATTTCAGAAAGGTACGGTACTCGTTTTGGTCTTGAAATCATTTGGTCATAAATGATAAGATATCCTTTATTCGTCCCACACTGGGGAAATTTACAGCCTCCAGCAGCAAGAATGTATGTAGAAAGAAGAAAGAGAAAAAAAACAACAAACATCTTTCAATTAAATGCAATATGAACACAAAATTGATAAATCGCAGTACTATTTACGATTTTCCTTCACATCATTTAATTATTATTATTATTATGATTGTTATTTTTTATTCATCAGCCTGCAAATGTGCTTAAATGCCGTCAATGTACGTTCTTTTGGTTCTTTTAATAGGCTACTTTTGTTGTCTTTGCTTTGCAAATGTCTTCAGTTGCTCTGTTTTTTATGCTTTTCTATATGCTTTTGGTTGTGTGAAGCACATCGACTTGCCTTGTGTAATTCACTTAATAAAGATGCTTTGCCTTGACATTTAGAGCAGACCCCCCCCCCCCCCCAAAAAAAACGGGGGACCAATAAGGTGAAATTGGATGATTCCCCTCAACATAGTTGATTATCTCTCTCAACATAGTGGGTGGGAATCCCTTCAGTAAAAAGTGCCCCGCCCACTTCTGCGCAGGTGGACGAGTCCAGTCTGGAATGTTCTTGCTGTCCGCCTCTGCCCGAGCTCATCTCCAGCAAAGCCGACAACACCTGCCCGTGCCCTGCCGACTACGTGGAGGTGAGTCGCCTAAGTGACGTGACACTCGCGTTGGGGACGCTAACCGAGTCTTTGATGACGCAGCTCATCCGCCGATGCGGCGCTCACAATCCCGCCCAGCGACCCACTTTTGAACAAATCCGGAAGTTTGTCTACCGCATCAACCCCGTCAAAGTCAGCCCGGTGGACATGATGATGAACCTGGTAAGACACCATTCATCCTAAAGCGTGCGCGCGGATGCGCTAGCACTCGCGCGAAGACCCGCACTGTGTTTCAGATGGAGAAGTACAGCAAACATCTGGAAGTCCTGGTGGCCGAACGAACTCAAGATCTGATGCATGAGAAGCAGAAGACTGACAGGCTACTCTACAGTATGAAGAAAACACATACAGGCAACAAAACACACATACACACACACACACAGGTTTATCTGCTGTGTGTGCGCACGCGTGTGTGTAGGCATGCTTCCTCGCCAAGTGGCCGACGACCTTCGCCAAGGGAAGACGTCAGAGGCTCAGAGCTACGTCAGCGCCACCGTCTTCTTCAGGTTGGACGGACACAAAGTAAGCGCGCACGGATGACTGGCAGGTGAGCTGGCTGACTGTGTGTGTGTGCGTGTGTGAGAAGTGACATCGTAGGCTTCACGCAGCTGTCCAGCAGCAGTACTCCATACCAAGTGGTGGACATCCTCAACAAGCTCTACACCACCTTTGATGACATCATTGACAACTACGACGTCTACAAGGTGGAAACCATCGGAGACGCCTGTGAGCCATGCACGCCAACACACACACACGTGAAGTCAGCTAGGGGTGTGCAAACTTTTGGGGCCCAGGGAGCCCTTACAGGGGAATCATGTTCCCGAAAGTGGGGAGGAATAATTGGTCCGTCTTGTAGGTTTATACTGTTAATAAATGATACGACGTAATATATTTGGAATTATTTTGCAGACTCAGAAGTCATTGATCACTCGAGCAAGTTCAGCCATGGACAAAATGAATATTAAACAACTAATAATATAAAAGGAGGCATAACACACGATTTTACCAATCAACAGGCACACAACAAACTTCTGTACGTTACTGAACATAAAAGAAATAAAGGGGAAGGATTTTTATGGAAACGCATGACAATATTCTCCAGATTCCAAAGTCAAAACAGGTTGTGTAAGATAAGATAAGATAAGATATCCTTTATTCGTCCCAGACTGGGGAAATTTACAGCCTCCAGCAGCAAGAATGTATGTAGAAAGAAGAAAGAAGAAAGAGAAAAAAAAACAACAAACATCTTTCAATTAAATGCAATATGAACACAATTTCCTTCACATCATTTAATTATTATTATTATTATGATTGTTATTTTTTATTCATCAGCCTGACAGCAGTCGGTAGGAACGAGCGTCGTGTAAAGCAGAGCTGTGACTATTTCAGGAGGTACCCGATTTTGATTATTATTTTTATATGTAAATATAAACAATCTATATTATAGAAGTTTCACCATTACAGTAAAAACAGTTAAATGTGTCAGGTTGAAAAAAAACAAACTTTATTTTTATATCAAAAACGTTTGTTTTGTGAAGTTGAGAAATATTGTTTTTTTTTAAAAGACCATTTGTTAAGTGAAATCCAGAATCTTATGTTCAAACAATTACTTATGCTGCGTCAAAAAAACAAAAACAACAAAAAAAACTTAACCCTTACTGTTAAAAATGCACTTTCAATAAAGTATTTGCAAGTTGTCCTTTTTAGAAAGTAACGAATAAAGTAACTTGTAATCTAACTGAATGACTTTTAAAATCAACTCACCCGTCTACATCACTAAGTTAATTTTAAAAATCAAGTTATCAGGAAAGTAACTGTTACTTTTTCAAGGCAACTGTGACCACTCTGCTTCCCAAGTAACGGCTGGTGGGCCCCCAGGGTTCCCCGGACCCCGCTGTCGACGAGCCAGCATACGTAAAACACGCCCATGTGTTTTTAGACATGGTGGTGTCGGGTGTCCCCCGAGAGAACGGCATCCTTCACGCCTCCGAGATCGCCAGCATGGCGTTGGACCTGGTGGACGTGTGCCGCACTTTTCGGATCCCCCACAAGCCCAACATGCAGCTACAGATCCGCGCCGGGATCCATTCGGGTACGCTCGCACCGGGAGTACTAATTCCAGCTACTATATCATGTAATTTTGTTTCTGTCTCTCCATGAATTTCAAAACATCACTTTTTTTAATCGGTACCTTGAGAGCCAAATTCAAACAATGAAAATTCCAAAGCTTTTAAATCTTAGCGTCCGCAATAAGTGTTTGTTTATATTTATGGTCAGGTCCAGTAGTGGCAGGCGTGGTCGGGACTAAAATGCCTCGCTACTGTCTGTTTGGCGACACGGTAAACACGGCTTCTCGTATGGAGTCCACCAGCCTGGGTAGCGTATCCGTGCCTACGCCGTGTCTGCCCTGCGTCCTCGCCAAGCGTGACCTTGTGTCATGGTTACCGTTGTGTTGCGTGTCACGCAGCACTGAAGATCCAGTGCAGCGCCAGCGTCTTTTACCTGCTGGAGGAGATCGGCGGCTACGTGATGGTTTGCCGAGGAACGCTGCAGGTCAAGGTCAGTAGCGCCGGCTCCGCTCGGATCCCGATGGCCGCTGATGACGTGTGTCTCCTTGTCAGGGGAAGGGTGACATGGTGACGTACTGGCTGGACGGGAAGACCTCAAAGGAATTGGAGAGCAAGAGCGTCCCTGCAGAGATGGCCAAAGAGCAAGAACTGGGGTCGTCCCTGCCAGGCCAGCTCGATGTGAGGGACCTTTGAACCACCGGCCCCCTGAAGGCAACATTTGGAAAAGTGTTAGCTAAATACAGTACAGTTGTGCCATTGTGATGAATACTCTCAGTTACAGACGCACTTTTAATGATTTATTGAACATGACAAACAGCATCTTTTGTATGCCATGGAAAAAATAATAAATACATCATTCGTGTATCAGGTTTTCATTTCACTGAATTACCAAAGACCATTCACACCACACATGCAAAGCAGCTTTTTAATTATACGTACGTGTGCCTGTGTGTTGAGAACCACTCTTGTCAAGGGGACGTTCTGGCCACTCTGAAGAGCGCTCATTCATTCTATTAAGCATTTACACATCTGAGACGGATGTGCACGTACGCATTTCAAAGGACTCTTAAGCTTGGCAGCGCGCGTGTGTGTGTCTGTTTCGTCTTTTAATTACAGAATACATCAGAGGACACAAACAAATAATGAAGCCACATGCAGCGTTTCCATGGTTGCTTTCTCCACCATGTCATCTGTCTTCCTGTCGACTACAACTTTTTTCCCCCTCCAATATATTTCCATTATATCAAATAGTTTATATTCCTATATTTAACAGCAAGTTTAATGTTCAAACTGCAGATAATGTTAAAGTGACTTGGAGGAAAAAAATACTTTATAGGAATAAACTTTCACTCATTTTTGATGAACATTTGCTACTGCATATGAATGTTGGTCATTATCGTGGTATATAGTGAGCTACATTTCTTTTAAGGTTGTACTTGGTGTTACACGTTTACGAAACATTAGTTTACAGACACAAAATGTGTGACTCTTAAGTTATTTTCATTCTTCTTTGAACCATTCTTTAACGATACAAAAGGAACTGTGTAAATATGTCTGGGTCGACTGGTTATGGAGGCTAACAAATGAACATATATAATAATCGTGAATAAACCTCTGTAGAGTGTAAACATGACAAATTTATCATTAATCGCAATCTCGTGCCTGTGGCCTAGTTTCCAATTGTGTATGTTTTGTCTGAGTCTAGAACTGAATTCAGATTTTTTTAAATTAATTCAATTGAAGATGATTTTTGTTTTGGGGATTTTCAGTTTCCAGTTGAAAAAAAAGGAAATAAAGGTGTTGAGAAGAAACAAGCACCTGTCAATCATGGAGCAAAGTCTTGGTCCTCTTTTCCAGCAGCCATTGAGCTGCAATCCTGCCGGCGTAGATGACGTATGACCATGACAATAGCACAACGGCAAAGAAAACCTGTCAAAAACACACAAAAAGCACACGTTTGAGCAAAAAGAGGATTCTGTTTAGTCCATTATAAGCAAGCGCACGGCTGCAAAAGTGCCGCTTCTAAAAATTTAAAACGACTTATTTGTCTCCTACTTATGGAGAGTCATTGGCGTGTTTGTGTTAACTCAACCATAAATGCGTGCCGAACATAAATATTAATTGATTATATTAAAACCTAACAATACTGCAATTTGTTCAAAATCAACAGGGTGTGTTATGAATACAAAATCAATAGGCTAGCTGCTAGCTCCACAGGAACCGAACCATTTGGCGTCACTTAAATGAGCGTGACGTTTACCGTCGAATAAATTCTGTCCAGAGTTCGTCTGCTGACCACCACCATGTTGTCACTTTTAGACAGTTTATTATTTTCATCTCTTCAAAGGCATTTTCCCCTGTTTTGTTTTCTTTTAGCAAAATCGATGTGGGAATTTTAAATGAGTTGCTATGCAGCAACGTCACGCCATGTTCTTCTTTGCAGTTTTGGTGGGGTGGCGCGCACCCACAGCGCCACTTTGTGTTCAGACCTAAAATTACATTTTGATCCAATAAAAAAGGTAAACAATACTTTTTCAGTACAAATTCTCCGTTACGGCACCGAAATAGAAATTCCAGGAACTTATACTATATTTGAGTATTTATTTTTCTGACAACTTTTTACAACGTATGACACTGTCTGTAGTCTCTGTGTAGCAACGACAAACAGTAGAGCGCAAAGGTCAAGTTTAAAGTTCATCCGGTGATGAGTGTGTGCCTGTCACAGAGTACACAATATGATCAATGTGTGTGTTTGTGTGTGTATTTTGAAGATTTTTGTGTGAGCGGTCGCCATGGCCACGCTCGGATCGACGGCGCTGCTTCGCTGCCTGCTGTTGTCGGCCATCTTGGTGCTGGTTCTCTTCCTCACCTCCGTGTGGCTCCGTAAGTCACTTCACTCGCCAGCTTTTACTATGACTTGTCAACCCACACGCCCTCCCTATTGACCTTTGGTAGGCGCTTTTAATGCTCTCCGCACACTCCGCAGCTCAGGGTGGCATTGGAGACTGTGGCCCTGGACACTTCCCATGCCAGACGCATAGAACAACGGTAAAAATAAATCAAGGGTGTATTTGGATTTTTTTTCCCCTGGTGTAAAGTCCTTTTCTCTCAGCCTCAGCCTCCATTGGTGGAGCCTGACGGAGCACCACCCTTCATTAAGGAGTGCCCCGGCCAGTCTTTTCAAGCGTGGCGTCTGCTGCGCTTTTTGACTTCCAGTGTCTCAGTTGCCGACGATGTCCTCCTGGAACCGTACCTGCAGAGCTGGGATCAACTGATCATGTACGCTTCATTCACGAGGCACGGCGAGATCGCAGTCTGAGCGCGTTCTCTTCTGTCAACAGTTTCATGGAGTCTCTCGGACCCGTGGTCTCGTTCTTCTCTCAGAAGGTCAACGAGAAGATGGATCTGATCCGACAGCTGGCTCGCACACATGGACCGAAGGGAGGGGTGAGAAGGGGGGAGAGGATGTGCGACCCCAAGCGGCTTTGAGACCAAATGTGCAGTGTGTGTGGTTCTGCAACATGTTTTCATTAGTTGCCAACCGTCTGCAATTCATTTGTTTGCTGTAAAATAGGGGCTTGATTCGTTTACTGTCCAAACAAGTACATGGTAGCAGATTCTCGCATTAACCATTTGGCAGCCTAAACAGTTTGCAAAGTGTTATGTAAGGGGTTTCACCCATTTGTATGTATTCTTTATCAAAAACGTCTAACCCCCACAAAAAACAAGAGTAATTTAAATGCGTAACACTGTAGTTCAGGTGTACGACGGACCTAAAAGGGCTGCCTATGCTCTCTCTGCAGGCATACCGCTCAGTGCGCTCCATGGTGGAGGCGGAGCTACAAGCGGGCGTGGTGGACTTTTCCCGCCGCACCGATTCGGGTTGTCGGACGCTGCTGCGTTTGCATCGATCGCTGCTTTGGCTCGCTATGACGCTGGACGGTCTGACGCACGAGCCCGACCAGCAAGGGCGCCTCAAGACGCCCGGTGAGCTCAGCAGGTATGGCCACACCCCTTACTGTACTTGGTTGATGCTGTACTTCATGTATCTGTACTTGAGTCTGTATGTTTTTAGTCAGTCCTACTTACACAAGTCTTTTTTTTCTACCAAAGTACAGAGTGTGAGCATTTTTGCCACGTGTGCTCCACAGGGACGCCTACCAGGTGGCGCTGGCCCCGCACCACTCGTGGGTACTCCGGCAGGCCGCAGAGCTGGTCTTCCTCGCTCTCCCGGACCGGGAGTACTTCCTGCGACTGGTGTGCGCCCAGAGTCAGCACGAGGCGGAACCTGTCCTGCGTATTCTCATCCGCGCTCTAAAGAGGGTCCACGGTGCGACCCAGAGCATCCTGGAGCAGCACGCCATGCTGGACCTGCCCTAAAGGCGCCCCCGGATCTTACAAAGGGACGAAGTGTCGCTCCGGATGGATGAAGAAAGTAATTTATTAATTCTTAAATGGACATGCAGACAGGAAACATTCACATGTACAACTGATTAACAATCAATAGCACATAAACATCCCTCGTTGGTCTTGATTTGACTGTTAGCTTTGATAGCATAACAAGCTGGTTAGTTAACTTTTTCCCCATCAATCTTTGGTCGACAAGCCTGGGTCACTTGTAAAAGTTATTTATGGAAATCCGATGCAACCAATTTACAGTAATCCCCTGCATATTCGCCGCTCCCCATTCAGAAATTCACTTATGACACATTAGGAACGTGTGTCATCATTGTATGTTGGCTGACCTAAATCAACCATAATTATCCATCCATCCATCCATTTTCCGAACCGCTTGATCCTCACTAGGGTCGCGGGGGGTGCTGGAGCCTATCCCAGCCGTCTACGGGCAGTAGGCGGGGGACACCCTGAATCGGTTGCCAGCCAATCGCAGGGCACACAGAGACGAACAACCATCCACGCCCACACCCACACCTAGGGACAATTTAGAGCATCCAATCAGCCTGCCATGCGTGTTTTTGGAATGTGGGAGGAAATCGGAGCACCCGGAGAAAACCCACGCAGGCCCGGGGAGAACATGCAAACTCCACACAGGGAGGCCGGAGCTGGAATCGAACCCGGTACCTCTGCACTGTGAAGCCGACGTGCTAACCACTTGATACCGGGCCGCCCTCAACCATAATTAGTTCAATCAAATGATCTTTGAGATATTTATTTTTCAAGGTCACGCAAGATGAGTTTGAGATTACATTCAGTCATTTTACCATCATAGTTTGTGACACATTTAAGGTCTAAACTATTAAAATGAGTAACTACAAACATTTTTTTGAGGGGAGTGCGTGAATTAGGCTACTTGCTATTCACGAATGGCAGGGGATTAATGCATCATGTGTACCACAGAAACTCAATAAAATATGACGCCATGTGCACTGTAGGAACTCGATGCGGGAGCTCTTAGGACATGCATATATTGAAAAAAAGAAAGCGTTAGCCACACAATGAACATGCTAATTATGTTAGCCGCGTTACACCACATGCTAATAAACCCATGATGCCAGCTTTGATAGTGCTGCTATACTACTAAACAAAGAACGTTAGCCGCAGTCGGGGAACATGCTATCTAATCAATTTTGCTAATGACAGTGTTGGTGGGGAAATAGTTAAAAACAGCCAAAAGCACTGAGCTCGTAGTGGGTGCTGGCTTTGTAGGCTTCGAAGACACCAGTTAGCGTCACATTTTGACTACTGAACATCGAAGAGAATGCGCTACTCACAAAGAGTTATGGATATTGGACTTTTAGGCGCAATTTCAAGATGAACCTAAAATGCACTATAAGCTTGGCAGAGACTGAAAACATTTTTTTTAGAAAGCATAAAAATGCATCAAAATAAAAAAATATAAATGCGAGTTGTGCATCATGTAAAAAAACAAAGAATAGAGTAAAGAATACAAATGATGGACATTTATCTTTTAACTGCATCCTCGTTGTTTTTTGCCCTCTTTAGCCCATGTTCAGAAGAGGTTTTTGCCTGGCGTTTTGTTTAAAAAAAAAAACGTATCCAAGGATGTTTGCTTTTGTCGGCTTTTAACAATCCTTCGAAAATGCCCAAGGCAAAAATCAGCAGAGTGAGCGATCGCCCAACTTCTGAACACTCCTTTTACTTTCTTTATTTCTTCTTCCCATTTTGTTCTGTTTGTTTTTTCTTCTTTCTACCCAAATTCTTGCTGCTGGAGGCTGTAAATTTCCCCAGTGTGGGACAACTAAAGGATATCTTATCTTATCTTTTCCTGGCTCATTCACATGTACGTAAAACTATCGTAACACCTCATGGCCCGAGGGGCGAATGACAAGGACGCTGCATCGACACATAACTTTCTATCTACACACATCCGGTAGAAGTCCCTCTCAATGGGCTGCCAGGAAGACCCTCAGTAATAGCCAATGGCAGAGCAGCTATAAAAATGTTGCGTTCAGGAAACTCGCAATCTGGGATTTGAGGGCCATACTATATTTTTAACTTTCGTATCTTGAAATTTCTTTCGTAACGAGGCAATATCTTCCCGCTGAGACGTTTCGTAACTTGAAAATTTCGTATGAAGAGACGTTCGTAAGTAGAGGTACCACTGTATGCCTTTCTGTGACTCTTCCAGTATCTCTGTAGCCCTGTTTCCGTGATTGCAGTTCACTGTTCTATATATCGCTGTCTTGCCGCAATGCGGATTTTTATGCAATCATTTTGTGTCGCGGCGCATTTTAGTGTCATCCTAAAAAAAGTCATCTAAGGAGCTCAAAAAGCCAAACTTTTTGTGAGTAGTGTAGGTCAGTCAATCCTATTGAGAGATGAACTTAACGCTTTGGCACTTAAGAATGTCAATGCACACAATGGAACACAATCAAAAGTAAGAATGGCATGAAATGAATTCATGAGTTTGCTCATTAAGTTTGATGTCGTTCGCCGACTCCGCCCACTCAGTCTTTGACGTGGTTGTCGCTGGTGGTGAGCAGGCACTCGGATTCATTCCTTCGATCATGCGAAAGTGTCAAATTTTAACTGGTCGCTTTAAAGGGATGATTATTGGTCACCGTGTTGTCCCTCTGGGGGAGGGGGCAATTGCGAGTCACAATACAGTTTACCGCTAGGTTTGCCCCTTTGCCATCCACGCTAAGGAAGTTATCTCTTAACCGCCTCCTGGAGGCTGGGAGGTGAAATACATACCCGAATTGAACGATCACAAAATGACATCAAATCGATCAGAGGACATTACTCACATCCGCCATCTTGGCTGTCCAACCAAGGATGTTATGAAACGAATTTTGACCTCATCCAAATGAAAATGGCAGCCGCCGCCTCTTCTCCGTCTGTCTTGCCATCACTGCAGGTAGCGGTAAACTTTGAAGCAGTGGTTTCCTGAGTCGGCCACCACCACGTGTCCGTCCTGGGTCAGGGCCAATCCCTGCGGCCCATATAGGGGGTCGGCTGACGTGTTGATGTAGGACAGGAAAGAACCGCTGCCGTCAAAGACCTGCACGGTTCGGACGGGAAATTTTAAGTTTTACTACAGCGACAACCAAGGACGTTTTTTTTTTTCAAGTCAACAAGTCAAGTCAACGGTATTTCTAGAGCACTTTCAAACAGCCATCGCTGCATACAAAGTGCTGTACATAGAGCGATTTAACATACACAATAAACAGTAAGACAAATCGGTAATAAACGCGGTAGAAAGCACCAAGCAGTAAAATCAAGAACAAATCTAAGCCATGCTGAGTCGAACGCCAAAGAATACAAGTGGGTTTTGAGGAGGGCTTTAAAGATGGGCAGCGAGGAGGCTTGCCGAATGTTCAGTGGGAGGTCATTCCAGAGAGAGGGACCAGCAACAGAAAAGGCTCGATCCCCTCTGAGCCTCAGTTTAGTTCTTGGTACTTCTAATAATGTCTGGTCCACAGACCTGAGGCGCCGGGCAGGTGTGTAGGGGCGGATGAGCTCAGAGAGGTAAGGTGGCGCGAGATTATTTAGAGATTTGAAAACAAAGAGGAGGATCTTGAAAATAACTCTAAAATGAATGGGGAGCCAGTGAAGGGATGCCACAGTAGGAGTTATGTGCTCCCTCTTACGAGTACCAGTCAAGAGGCGAGCAGCGGCATTCTGGACCAGCTGAAGGCGCTTAATGGAGGACTGGCTGACTCCAAAGTACAGGGCATTACAGTAATCGAGCCGGGATGTGACAAAGGCATGGATTACTGTCTCAAAGTGTTCATGTGAGAGGAGAGGTTTTATTTTGGCCAGCTGTCTAAGGTGAAAGAAGCTGGATTTAACAACGGCACCAATTTGCCGATCGAGTTTGAAATCACTGTCCAGTTTAAGGCCCAAGTTTGAGACCATTGATTTCAAATAAGGAGACAGGGGGCACAAGTCTACAAGATGGAATGTACAATGGCCACTGGGACCAAACAATACCACCTCAAACAAGTGACATAGCGCACCTGTATCCGACTGTTGCCCCAGTCGGCTACGATGATGTTCCCGTTGGTGTCCACAGCCACGCCGGTGGGGGCGTTGAATTGCCCGTTGCCTTCGCCATTGGAGCCGAATTTGAGAAGCAGCTCTCCGTCGGGCGTGAACACCTGACAGGAAACGAAGGTGAGGTCAGGTGCACGGTCTCCATAATTGTAGGTGTAAATAGTTCATACATAAGAAGATTAAGAAAACCTTTATTAGTCTCGCAATGGAGAAATTCCTAATTCACAGCGGCAAAGTTATGAAAGGAAGAAGTAGAACAACAAAATATAGAAGCTGCTGGCAAGCTTCACCGTATCACAAAGTTTTATGAGCAAACCGAGATGATGGCGGATAGACTCGGTCTGTAGGAGAAACCAGTTCTCTTTGAGACTTCAGGGCACAAATCCTGAATCTTAAGATGAATGTCGATGACAGACGAAAGCTACAGAAGTCTTAAAATCTTTGATGAGGCAAAGCCCGCTACCTTGACGGAGTGGTTGTGGAAGTCAGTCACGATGATCTCGTTGTTCTTGTTGACAGCGGCGAAGTGCGGACCTCGGGGGACACAATCCAAAAAAAGGTGAATTCACCGAAGTCGGTCACGTGATCCGGCCAGCGCACCTCACCTGCAAACTGCTTGTCGCCATTCCCGCGACTCCCGAACTTGGTGACGAGTTTTCCACTCAGCTGGAAGATGAAAACCGTGCACGCTTTGTTGTCCACCACAATCACGTGACCCTCGTGGTCCACCGACACACCCTTGGGTCCCATCAGCCTGCCCGATCCCAGCTTGGCCTGTCCACCCGCATTAGCGTGACAACCTTAGCATGAGGACGTTAGCGAACCCAACGCGAATGGAAAGTTGCTTGAGCAAATATTTCATATCTTTGCTTTCCAGCTTACGGTCCGATGGATGGATGGATGGATGGGTCCGAATACTAGTGCGCCCTTTGACCTCGCTAGTAAGACGATTCAGTGCACATCAATGATCATTGATGTCTTGCTAGGCTATCGATTACATGTGTACTTCCATTAACACGTAAGATTGACACCCACCTTGAACTTGCCATCGCTGGAGAAGATGCTGACCCATTTGTTATCATAGTCGGCGATGATAATGTCACCGCTGGCGTGCACCGCCACCCCCGTGGGCCGCTGCAGTTGCCCCGGCGACCGTCCGCGTACCCCGAACCGACTCTTGAATTCCCCCTGGCTGGAGAACATCTGAAACGGCGGAAACAAGAATACGATTTGGTGTCAATATTGTGATTGCGATTTCATATGCGGCCATTATTATTTTTTTCAAGGTCAAGGTTTCACTGTATCAGATATCAGATACAGAAATGTTTCAGTTTTAACCCTTTCAGGGATAGCGGTTGCTACAGTGGACAGCTTATCATGTTATTAGGTTACAGGGTGCATGAAAGGGTTAAAGATTAAGCCCCGCCCCCCTCCCGCCCCCCAAAAATAAATTCAATTCCAGTTGTGACCCGACTAAACACTCGGACTGACAATCTTTTAAGCGCTCGCTTCAGTAACTTCACGAGTGTGGTGTCACCTGCACACACTGGTTGTTGCTGTCAGCGATCAGGATGTTGCCGCTGGCAGCTGCGGCGACCCCTTGAAGGTTGGTAAACTCTCCTTTGTTCCGCCCCTTGGTTCCGATCCGAAAGATGAGGTCGTCCTCGATGGGGTTCTGGGTTTTGCGACGCGGCGTTCCCAGGGCGCTGCTAGCCCTCTTGGAGCCCTTCTTCTTCTGGCCGGGGGATTTTCCCCGCCTCTTGGCGCCCTCCGAGGAGCCCGTGGACGGCGTGGCGTTGGCCGCGGAGTTGGATGGTGTGGTGGTGGAAGGCGACACCTGGCGGGGAGGGTGTCAGATTAAAATTTGACAAACCCGCGAACTCGAGAGTGAATTGGGTTTCTCGCTCAGTTGTTTCTGTTTTCATCCGTAGAGTCAAAACCGGTCCTTCGAGCATAACTTTGGCGAAACACACTCAGCCTTCTCTGTGTTTGTCATGATACTGTTTTGGTCTGGCCAGCAGGTGGCATTAGCGGACTTCGGCACGCACCTGCTGCCAATCTATAATTTGTGAAGTCTGTATTTAAGGTATCTTCTGCATTGCACCTGTGTCGGAGTATTGTTTCTGGTATTGCTAGTCTCGCTGCTCATGGACTATTTGTTAGTGATGGGTCCATGAGGCCTCATGAGGCGTGTCGACACACTGACACACTGTGTTGATACTGTGTCACTGACCACTGCCACCTGCTGGACCTTCAAGATCCCTGCAGCCAACCCACTTAACAGACTGAACTGACTGATAAATTTATTTGTATATTGAACATATAAACATTCAATTCGGTAATAAATTGGCAAAAAGTTTGTTTGTTTTGTTTTGTTTGTTTGTTTGTTTATTGAACATAAAACATATAGAGTAATAATTTGACAGAAAATAAGGTAGATAAAAAAGTAAAAAGAAAGAAATCAGTCTTCATTCAACACAGTTATTATGTTCAAGGGAGTAGGATGAAGTAAATGTGTTTATGTGTTTATATCTACTAAATCATTTTTATATCAATCAGAAAAGAAAAAAGTAAGAAGAAGTCTCCATTAAGGCTCATACTTTACCCTTAACCGTGATATTTTTACAACTTTTGGTTTGTATCGGGATTATATACATCCACACCCTGACACTCTTGTGTCAATTTTCTCTTGTATTCATATTTGGCTATTGACCTCGTCGTGTTTCGCGTTTTGCAATTTCGGTACACCTGCTTTTTGTAAGTACGATTTTGGTTTTGTGATTTGGCTTTACACTCGCGTGTCTTTTGATACATTGTTTTAGTTTGTATTGGCGGTCTTTAATTTTCTCCCTTGCCTTTTGTGCAAGCGCTTTTTGTTATTCGTTTATGTTCTCTCTGGTCCTTGTTTTGACCAGCGCTTTATGTTACCTCTTTGTCGGTGCGATTATAAGCATTAAACGCTATTTTTGTTACGGAGAACTTGTTTACGTTTTTGGGATCCAGACTTAACTCGGCTTGTCCGAGTCATGACAGTGTTTTATTCGCCCACCTGTGACGTGCCAACATTCAGCTTGAAGGGACTTCCTTTAATATGTTGGTCGTACAGACGCAGCGCCAGTGAAAAGTCGCCCTCTTTGGGGAGCACGTAGACAAACTCGTACGTTCCATTCTTGTGGTCCACAATCTCGCCGTCCACGATGCTACCGTCGGGTGTGAACACCTACGGGAACAAAACGACAATGACGAGGTCAGCAAGCCTCGCCCACACCTTCATTTGGCGGCCACGTGCACCACCTCGGCTGACAGGATAGCATTTCCGCTCTTGCAAGCCCCTCCGGATTTGTCTCTGGTTACTATGGTGACGGAGGAAGGAAGTCCCACGATGCATTGTTCCAGGCCGGCGCCCATGGCCTCGCTTTGGCTCGCGACAGCACTGAGGAACAGGACCATGTGGATAAAAATCTGACATTTTTGCGGCGAGAATTTGAGCATCGCTCCTCCTGACAGATTTTCTCTTTTGACTTTTCTGTGAAGTGTTCGCTTCAAGTTGGGAGCCTCTTACCTGGTGGTCACGATGGTGCCCAGGTTGTGGATCCACTTGCGCATGCCGTCCGTTTCCAGGACCAGGTCCAGCTGGTCGTTCTCCTCTGGCTGGCACGATAGACCTCGTCTGGCCAATTCCTCCAGCTTCCCCTTGAGGTCCAGCTCCACTTCCAAGCTACCAGCGCATGCCTCCGTCGCCAAGACTTCCTCCGTACGGGTGCAGGCGGATGACACAGCGTCCTCTCCCTGCTGGAGGCTCTCCAGCTGAGACTGTAGCACCTGGAGTCAACACAGGACAACATAAGCTCACAGGGGCCCTCCCAGTTTCAGAACCACTTTACTGCGTGGTTACCCAAAATGCTTTGTTTCATTTCATTCACCTTGTGCTTAAGGCCAAAGGTCACCTCCAGCTCCATGAGAAGAACGCTCTTCCTTACGTCCAGCTGCTTGTGAAGGTCCTCGAAGCTGGACAGGATGTCCTCCTCGATGGCCGCCCTCTGATTGGTCAGCTGCTGGACCATCTCTCCCACCACGACGGCGGCGGCCGAAATCTGCGGTAGTCTGGAGAGCGCAAGGCCGTCTGGTGATTCCAGAAGGACTTTCAAAGCGGGCAGGCCGCAGAGTTGGGATCAAGTCACACTTGCAAGTCTCAAGTCATTTTGTCTCGGGCAAGTCAAGTCACCTTATTGATGCGGTCTTACGTGCGCTATCTATTGTGGTCGTATGACCATGAAGAACGTACCGGATCAACGTCAGCTGGTAGAACTCTCAAGTTACTGTGGCAAAACTCAAACGAATTAGGTCAAGTCCCCACTAAATTTCAAGTAAGTCGAGTTCTTGGTTTTATTCAAAGCAGGGGCATGCGGCCCATTTAAGAGTATAAATAAAATAATAGTTGCATCAACTTTCGTTCTCTGTTATATTTAGTTTCTTTTGAAATACAATAATATCCATGATTTCAGCGTTAAAATAGCTGAATTTGCAAAGTTCCTGTTCAAATACATGGATGAGAGAGGAAGTGAGGCAGCAAAAAAACAGCCTCACCTCAGAGTGGGCAATCACCCCGAAATAGCAATACAAGTAGAGTGCAACAGCAACATCTATGGGTAAAATGATAGTATTAGTCCGGAAGAGGTTTATTGGCTTGTCCTGTCCCGATAAAATCCCCAAAGTCACGTTTTCAGACTCTTTTAGGATGCATTTTGATTTTCTATTGTCAGGTTAATGCAATTAATATTTGTGTGTTGCATATTTAACTACACATTAGCCGCTTTCCAATGAGTGTCTGTATTTATAATTTTTAACCATTTAGGTCCTTTGAAACAAAAAAAACCCTAAGTTACGCGTTTTACAATTTTGGAAATGATGTATGTTGTGTTATACAAACATTCTTTTTTTTTTCAAACACTGAAAATGTTCAGAGGCATCTGTGTTATCCATACATATATAGGTTTTATTAGTTATTTGGGATTTTTTATTCTTTATTTTTTGCAAAAGGAAAAAAAAATTGTGTCTGGAGGTCCCAACCAAGCCCTCCTAACAATCCCGACCGGACGTGTTCATGTAAAATGCATTGGTTTGAAGCCTCCTGCAAAAAGGCAAACTCATTTGCGATCCTCTGGTGCCACCTAAAAGTTGGAATGACCTCAACCCAACAATGTGGCATGCATACGTCTGTCCAAGCGAAAACAAAGCGATTGACGTACAAATCGCGTGAAATGCATGTTTACACATTAGGTTTACGATGCATTCAAAAATATGAATTATAATGGGTCTCTATGGTGCAAAATATGTAAATTGTGAAGATTACGGAATCAAAACCTTTTTTACTATTGCTGCAATGCCTGAGAATTATCAGTCGGTGACATCATGAAATTTCGACCATTTTAGAACCCCCCCCCCATACGTTTCAGCTCTCTCGTGTTTTTCCGAATGCCTTTGCCTTTGATTCAAAGACATAATTTTGCATTTATCGCAAACGGTGGACTACGAGGGTTAAATGGCATCTTTGTGAGGTGGCTTCATATACAGCATCTTATACACGATGCAAAAAATAAAAATGTCTTTCAAAAAAAAAAAGGACACACTATGTAACATTTGTCAAGTCTAAGTCAAGTCTGGTCAGTCTTCTAATGTTTAGCCAACTAAGTCCCAAAGTTGATCACTTAAGTCAACTTAAGTCCAAGGCACAACGACTCTAATCACTATCCTCTTTCACCTGTCATGTGCCGCCCTCATCTTCGCCTCCAAGGTGCGCCGGTGCTGCTCCAAGGCCTCGCCTAAAGGCACCCTGTGGTGCTCGCTGTGCTCAGGCACGCACTCGCCGCACAGTGCACGCGTGCACATGCAACAGTAATCGGAGACCTGCGGATGACACAGGGTCAAGGATGGTGACGGCGTGGGCGCGAATCACATGGCTATGCGGCCACCTCACCTTGCCGCCATGTTGCGGGCAGCTATCCTTAGTGGGCGGAGCCTCAAGCACGGTGCACTCCTCGCTGCTGCTGTCTGGAGAATGTTGATGCGCCGCCATCGGCTGTAGTGGCGGGATAGTTGAGGGACGTCTCCGCTGCGATGCCGTCCGCACCGCCCTCAGTCCATGAGGGTGTCAGAGCCCACCCAAGGCATAAGCGAACTACGCCGTCAAACAGTCAAACAGACGACATTGCGCTCTGTTCACTTGGCGTCCTGTCGACGACAAGTAGAAGAAGACGGTTACGACGAAAACGCCCCCCCGCCGCAAGAAGAGTTAAGTAGGTCACACTCGTGTCTTCAGAGTGAGGGTGATGCTGTGGTTGCCATGGAGACCAAAATTGGAGCCTTTGATCCTAAAATCTACACATAATCTGCATACTGCATGTCTAGTCTAGCACACATGCATTTGCCGTGGCACCTTGACATGCAAATTCAATTTCTTCAGTGACCCTGGTCATAACTCAAATGACTTGTATCTCAAATCATCTCTGTTCGTTTAAATAAATGGAAATTACACAAATCCCTTCCGAGGAGGAGCATAATGCAGTCATGCAGAAACAAATGAAAGTTTCACAACTACTGTGAGTAACTCAATAAATGGTTGTAATATTAATTGAACTCCGCAGAGGATAAAGACGATATGACTGAGTATATTGTGATATTATCAGTCTACACATGCTACTGCACTATTTGTGGTCAACTATCAGTTGCCTAAAGGGTTATAACACAGCCACAATGATGGTATATTTGTTAACTAATCTGATGCATTTTCCATTCTTTCTTAGCATTAAGATAGTCATAACCATGTCATTCCTGTGGCATAGCTGCTGTCACTGTTAGCAGTCAGGATGCTAACTTCATGCGCACACACAGGCCGGATGTCGCACACGGACAAGCTACAGATGCTACTGTCTCCTCCCTCCATCATCATCCCTCCATCTTCACTCCTTCACCCAGCATCTCATCACTGCGTAAGGGTCATAACAAAGTGGGAAGGTATAAACTCACCAGGTTCCAGTGCGACTGACGCACGGCCGAGCAGCATGTGTGTTTTCCAGCCTCAAGCCATCCTTTTCTGCCTCCGTGTGTGAGTGTGTGTGTGTGTGTGTGTGTGTGTGTGTGTGAGGAGGGGTGAGGAGGAGGATGCCACCACCATCATCATCATGGCAACACCAGGAGCAGCAGAAACAGACGGAGGCGGGGGGAAGGGCGTCCAATCGGCTTCAATGTAACGTCCACCAATCAGGAACACGTTTAGGGAAGTGCCCGTCGTCCGTCGTTTCCCCTCCAGCCGCCAGATGGCAATGGTGTACAAGAGGCTACATATACAAAGGAACGGAGTCCGTCCGAAACATTCGGATCCCGTCTGCAACGACGCAAGGCAAGCGAGAAGATGATGGTAACTAAAATTCTATGTCCACGGTTAATCATCTAATATTTTGCTCTACTTCATAAAAAAAGCGTAGTGTGTCATATTGTCCAGGGAGTATGCATGTTGGATTATTTTTGTACACGGATGGCTGCCGATGGCCTTTTCGTCGCCACCTCGTTCCGAGGGACCACTGTTTGATAATTCGTCAATATCACGCGACACAACCTGTGTAGTGCTTATTTCGACATTTTTTTAAACCAACCCCGAGTTTTTGGAACAACTATAACTAGGTTAGGTCAACGTGTTTGGTATGTAAACACGTGGTGAAAGTGCCCTTTTGAAATCGGTGATTCATTGTGATTGCAGGGCTTGCGCTCATCTCATCTGGAAACTACAACAGGTTAGAAACTTCATGTTCTACTTTTTTTTCTTGATTTCTTCATCCGATCGCTGTGATGACGATTTTTCCTGCCATTCGTAGTTTCCACCAGAGGTCACACGACCAAAGACGGCAAAACACTTCCTTGGATGTCTGAGCGAACAACTTTAATGACCTGAAGTTGACTCCGTTTACATGGAAAATTAATTTCTTTTATGCCACTTTGCAGGTGAATGTCCCGTGGTGGCCATGCTGGAAGCAAGCAACCATGAACCGGTAAGTTAAACATTTTAGTGCCGGTTTGTACAGTTTTGTCGCTGTGATGACGACTTTTCCTGCCATTCGTAGTTTCCACCAGAGGTCATGTGACCAAAGACGGCTTAATTCTTCCTTGGATGTCTGAGCGAACCTCAAAATGTGTCTTCTTGTAATGGCTGTTTACATAGAAAACTGACATACCAGATTTTCTTTACCAGGTGAAAGTCCCCTGATGGCATTTTTCAAAACAAGCAATCAAGAGCAAGTCAGGTATGTTCAAAAAGTAGTTACTAAAATGTTTTTGTCGCTGTGATGACGACTTTTCCTGCCATTCGTAGTTTCCACCAGAGGTCATGTGACCAAAGACGGCTTAATACTTCCTTGGATGTCTGAGCGACCCACAACTTTTTATTAATTTATTGTCAAGGTAGTTGACAGTTAAACTAACTTTCATCTCACTTTCAGGCCGGCAATCCTTCGGCGGCCATTTTGTGAGCCAGACGGGTATGTATTGGGTTGGGGTTTTTTGGGGTGAATATTTGAACATATGAGTCGCTGTGATGACGATTTTTCCTGCCATTCGTAGTTTCCACCAGAGGTCATTTGACCAAAGATGGCTTAATACTTCCTTGGATGTCTGAGCGACTAAGAAAATGTATTTATTTTTGTGAAGTTAGTTGACATTTAAACTAACCATATTTTCATTTTCAGGGTGCACTTCCTTTGGTGGCCATTTTTGTGAGCCAGTCGGGTATGCGTTTTATTTTTTGTGTGAATATTTGAACATTTGTGTCGCTGTGATGATGATTTTTCCTGCCATTCGTAGTTTCCACCAGAGGTCATGTGACCAAAGACGGCTTAATACTTCCTTGGATGTCTGAGCGACCCACAACTTTTTATTTATTTTCAACGTAGTTGGCATTTAAACTAACTTTCATTTCATTTAGGGTGGAGTAGCTGAGGCGGCCATTTTGTGAGCCAAACAGGTGTGTTTCATTTATTTTTTTTGGTGAATATTTGAACATTTGTGTCGCTGTGATGACGATATTTTCCTGCCATTCGTAGTTTCCACCAGAGGTCATTTGACCAAAGATGGCTTAATACTTCCTTGGATGTCTGAGCGACTAAGAACATTTATTTAATTTTGGCAAGTTAGTTGACATTTAAACTAACCATCTTCTTTTCACTCTTAGGTTGGACTTCCTTTGGCGGCCATTTTGTGAGCCACTCGGGAATGTAAATATTATTTTGGGGTGATTATTTAAATGTCTGAGTCGCTGTGATGACGATTTTTCCTGCCATTCGTAGTTTCCACCAGAGGTCTTGCGACCAAAGATGGCTTAATACTTCCTTGGATGTCTGAGCGACGTTGCTCGATGGTCATTTGTTAGTTGTGGGGCCGATGTTAAGGCTTGTCTTGTCTATTCCCACAGGTTGATTTCAAGTCATCTGGAAGAAGCAAAATGTTGTTTATTTTTGTTGACTCTGTTTCAATTGAATAAAAGATTTGAAAACTTAACTGCCTCGCTGACTGCTTTTCAAAATAAAAAACTAAGATGTAATGGCGTGTTCTAAATACAGGTACAAGGCGACATTAAATTCTTCGCCATGAATGTTGACCTTTCTGACTTGCCGTACAGTCTGTAATGCTTACAGCTGTTAGCGTGCTCGGCTAACTGACACCGGGACACTCAGATTTCGCCGGGATGGCGGGTGTACAACCCCAGGTAGGTTAATTCGCGGAAGCCATACAATCTTTTTTATATATATATTGTATATAACATTTTTTAAGGACTCACTGTTGTCCTCGTGGCTAACATTTCGCGTGTTTGAGGGTGGTGGTGGGGAAAATACTGCGGCTTTGACGTGGCATAAGGCTCCAAAATTGAGTCCTCCGTGTTGACAGAAATGACAGTACTGTACTTCCATACATACTTCATCTTCGCTGCTGCCTCTAGGATGACCTGCTGAAAATGACTCACAGAGAAAGCTGGAGGTGAGAGGACCGACCCCGCTTTTCCTGCAATATTTAATACGCCTCGGTTCAGGGTAAACCAGTCTATGCAAATAAAAATTCCTGAAATGAGGACTCATTTTAGCAACCATGTCTGCAGGATGCAACATGAGCGTCTGCACGTCAAACATCAAGGTCACGAGGCCATGCATGCCGAGATGGTTATGATTTTGGTCGCCACTCTTGTGGTGGCCCAGATCATGCTGGTCCAGTGGAAGGCACGTCATCACCGCTCCTACAACGTAAGTGTAGCGTGTGCGCGCGCGTGCGTCTGATGCTTCAGGAGCTCTCACACTAGTTGTCCTCAGCTGGTCACGCTGGTCCAGATGTGGGTGGTTCCTCTTTACTTCACCATCAAACTCTACTGGTGGAGGTTCCTGTCCATGTGGGGTGTCTTCTCTGTCATCACCAGCTATGTCATCTTCAGAGCCACGCGTAAGCCGCTCTACTGCAGGACACCAAGGTAGGCGGTAGCATTACCAAAATACAATCCTCAGGTTTCCATCCGTGGTGATTTATCGCTGTAATTTTGCGTCAAACTCCTTCTCTCGTTAGGATGGTGTACAAGTGGTTCTTGTTGATCTACAAGCTGAGCTATACCGTGGGGCTTCTGGGCTATGTGGCCATCATGCTCACCATGTTTGGCTTCAACGTCTTCTTCAGGTGAGTCGATGTGACAAACGCGACGCTCTCCACGACCTGACGTTTGTGTCGATGTGCAGGATCAAGGCAGAGGACTCTATGGACGTGGGCGTGGTCATGTTGTTCTACGGGCTTTACTATGGCGTGTTGGGCCGGGACTTTGCCGAGATCTGTTCCGACTTTATGGCGTCCACTATCGGGGTAACGTGTTAAATATACTCAACAAGCATACATACCACCAGTGAAAATCACTGGTCGCAGATGAGTTTGAAATTATATTTAGAGTTGCGATTTGGGGATCATAGTCTGTCTATGTTTACTTATTCATTCATCTTCCGAGCCGCTTGATCCTCACTAGGGTCGCGGGGGGTGCTGGAGCCTATCCCAGCTGTCTTCGGGCAGTAGGCGGGGACACCCTGAATCGGTTGCCAGCCAATCGCAGGGCACAGAGAAACGAACAACCATTTGCACTCACACTCACACCTAGGGACAATTTAGAGTCTTCAATCAGCCTGCCACGCATGTTTTTGTATTGTGGGAGGAAACCGGAGCACCCGGAGAAAACCCACGCAGGCCCGGGGAGAACATGCAAACTCCACACAGGGAGGCCGGAGCTGGAATCGAACCCGGTACCTCTGCACTGTGAAGCCGACGTGCTAACCACTGGACTACCGGGCCGCCCTGTTTACTTATTATATAAGAAAAATAATAATACTTGTACCGGTAATAATAAAGAGATGGTGCGTGTGTGTACAGTACTACAGCCGCGGCGGTATACCAAGCCGCAGTTTGAACGAGCACATATGTGCCGTCTGCGCTCAGAAGATCCTGGTGGACGTGGATGAAGAGGGCGTCATCGAAGACACGTACCAGCTGTCCTGCGGTCATATGTATCCTCACCACCTCCAAAGCATCTTCGCAGCGGCCGCTTCCTGTTCGCACCTTAACCGGCCACGTGGCCTTTTAGATTCCACGAGTTCTGCATCCGTGGTTGGTGCATCGTGGGGAAGAAGCAGACCTGCCCATACTGCAACGAGAAGGTGGACTTGAAAACAATGATGAACAACCCGTATCCTTTTGTCAGATTCTGTGTGTGTGTGTGTGTGTGTGTGTGTGCTGACAAGTTTGCTTGTAAGTCCTTAACCTGGTCCCACATCCAGCTGGGAAAAGACGCACGTCCTATACGGACAGCTGCTGGACTGGCTCCGGTACCTGGTTGCCTGGCAACCCATCATCATCGGGATCGTTCACGGGATTAACTTCTCACTAGGGCTGGAATAGAATCCCTGAGGAACGCCACTCCCAAACTATAAGTCTCTTGGAGCAATGTCCCTAATTTGTGGACAAAATATCGGGATGTTTTTGCTTCCTGAACTTTAGCCTTCTTTCACTTGACATGTTTTTGGACGCTGACTCCCTCACTTTTTGGGAGTTTGTAATGTTTTGTGTATCACTGAAGTGTGTTGTTTAACAAAAAAGAAAATCCAATCCAATAAACGCAACTTCAACATGCTGATGACCCTTTGGACTCAAACATCCAGCAAGGTTCCTGACACTGACCAAGTTTCCCATCAGTCCCGGTCATGTTTGCCGTGCAATGACCCGTACTCAGAGATCCGCCAATAGGAGCAAAGGGTGGAGCGGGTGAGCATAAAAGGGGTCTTTGAGAGCCGCCGGACACGAGAGCAAAGCCGAAATGAAGACGACGCGCACGTTGCTGCTGCTGGTCCTTTGCGTGAGCGGGGCCGCCTCACAGGGCAACCTGGACTACGACGAATACGACACGGTGAGCGCAGCCATCCCCTTTTAACACGGCCTCCGTTCAAAATGGCGACTGACCGTTTGTGCTTTGCGTGCAGGACACAAAGATCACACCGTCCAAGACCAACACGACGGTACGTCACGCTCTTCATCGAGCCGTCCATCCGTCGTACTCTTCGCTGTCCGCATTGCCAAGTTTCTTTGTGTTTACAGGACGACTCGGCACTCGATGCCCGCGGCCACCGCCCAAAGACTGGGGTCCACGACTCCTACACTCGCAACCGCTATACGCCGCCTCCCATTGGTGGTGGCAGCAGGTCTGTCTTTTTAAACACACACACACACACACACACACACATGGATGAACCATGATGCTGACATGGCATCTGCCCAGGTATCAAGGACGTCCGACCACCACGTCCAGAGGACAGGAAGTGGCGGAGGAGAAGAAGGTGTACCCCGAGTCGGGCGGATGTTCGTACGGCGCCGGAGAATTGGTACGTTTTGATTTTTCCGCCGCAGAAAAACTTAAGAAGTGGAGTCCATATGTCGTCATTTTGTGACGAGTTGAAGTGATAAATCCACAGATTGATTTCAGTATTGTCGTAATCGGATTTCTGAGTGACTGTTTTATGTTCAGCAGCGGCCCGGTAGTCCAGTGGTTAGCACTCCGGCTTCACAGTGCAGAGGTACCGGGTTCGATTCCAGCTCCGGCCTCCCTGTGTGGAGTTTGCATGTTCTCCCCGGGCCTGCGTGGGTTTTCTCTGGGTACTCCGGTTTCCTCCCACATTCCAAAAACATGCATGGCAGGCTGATTGGACACTCTAAATTGTCCCTAGGTGTGAGTGTGAGCGTGGATGGTTGTTCGTTTCTTTGTGCCCTGTGATTGGTTGTCAACCGATTCAGGGTGTCCCCCGCCTACTGCCCGGAGACAGCTGGGATAGGCTCCAGCACGTCCCGCGACCCTAGTGAGGATCAAGCGGCTCGGAAGATGAATGAATGAATGTTTTATGTTCAATTGTTTCGTAGAAAGTTGTGACATTGTCGTAAACACTTAAAAGAATGCCTTGAAGTCCTTGAAAAAAAATAATTGATTATTAAATTACAATTGCAAAATTAAGGGCAAATGCCAATGACATTACACTGGTTAATACATTTTAACTTTTTTTCTTTTAATCTGCAATGCAAGTAAACGTTCCTCCATCTTTGCACAGATTCTGAATCTGCCCTCGTTTTTTTTTTCTCGAGCACATTAGGTTTTCGTAATATATATTTATTTTTCATTCATTCATCTTCCGTACCGCTTGATCCTCACTAGGGTCGCGGGGGGTGCTGGAGCCTATCCCAGCTGTCTCCGGGCAGTAGGCGGGGGACACCCTGAATCGGTTGCCAGCCAATCACAGGGCACACAGAAACGAACAACCATTCGCACTCACACTCACACCTCGGGACAATTTAGAGTGTTCAATCAGCCTGCCACGCATGTTTTTGGAATGTGGGAGGAAACCGGAGCACCCGGAGAAAACCCACACAGGCCCGGGGAGAACATGCAAACTCCACACAGGGAGGCCGGAGCTGGAATCGAACCCGGTACCTCTGCACTGTGAAGCCGACGTGCTAACCACTGGACTACCGGGCCGCCCTCGTAATATATATTTGTTACTATTTATGACTTAAAATTTCTTACCAGCAACAGGCTGATTTTTTTTGTTCTGAAATGTCATAGCGATAAATCGCAAGGCGTGCTCAAATCCATATTGCGCAAGCTTTCATACGTCACACTGAACATTTAAACCGTTACTATCCCCAAAGTTTTTGAACTCGCCATCAAAAAAATACGTTGAAGTCATCTCTGATTAAACATTTGCTGTGGACCAGCGGCGGTGTTTTTTTTTTGTTTGTTTGTTTTTCCAACACAGTCTAGCCTTTGCTTTGAGATTTAGTTCCGATTCATGTCTACGCTTGACCGTTCTCGCCAGGGTGTGCTGTGTCCCACCGGCTGCCAGCTGCAGATCGCGCTGCTCAAGCAGGAGAACAGCGTCGCGACAGTAAGTCTATGCCAACCATGATGTCACTGACACAGAATAAAATAATTAGCGCGAGACCTATAAGATAAGATAAGATAAGATATCCTTCATTCGTCCCACACTCGGGAAATTTACAGAACATTCTATTCATTGAGATTGGGTAATTTGTCACGGCACAGTGGTTGAGAACTACCGTTTTATTATTGCGAACATTTGCTAGTGGGCGGAGCCTCCAAAAACAGCCCTTTGACCAATCAGCCATTTCCCGTTTGTTCCAGAGCATCAACGACTTGAGGCCTCTGGTGGACGAGCTGTCGCGCTCGTCCAACGCGGTCTATACCTTTGCCAACGACATGTCCTCCTCGCTGACCGAGCGCCAGCGAATCATCGGAGGTGACTCCGCTCGCTCGCGAAGCGCTTCTCACCTCCCGGGCTCCCCGCGTCCAATCATGCACTTCCTATCCCCGCAGACAACGGGCGGGTGGTCAATCAGTTCACCAGTCAGGTGGAGGAACAGCACGCCTTCATCAAGGAGACGGTCGACACCGTGTTCCCCTCCACCATTCGTGTCCTGCAGGTGGGTGGCGCACACCACATGCGTTGATTGCAATTAGAAGTTTGTTGCCGTATCGAGCCACTTTTCAGACTACCGTAGCAATTCCCTAGCGACAAATATCTTCTACTATTTATGGGATCACCTCCCCCCTTTTAGCGGCAAATATAGCCGCCTTTAGTAACATTCGGTCGGTTGCCAACTGTGAGTTAGTCATGGGCGGTGACGGACTTAACCGACGAATGTCGTCGTCGTACCCACGCAGGGCGTCGTGGACAAGATCCGTCTGAAGATCGAGAAGCTGGAGAAGGCCATCAAGACGCAGAGGGAGGGGTGCAAGCATCCATGCCAGAGCAAATGCCCCATCCCCGTGGTGACCGGTGAGAAAAATGGCAGTCAAATGGGTAGTCCTGTCAAAATAAAAGCTCAAATAGCTTCCTGTACTTCCAGGAAAGGAGTGCGAGGACATCTACCGCCGTGGCGGGAAAGACTCACAGATGTACATGATCCAACCGGATCCCTTGGCGTCCCCGTACAAAGTCTTCTGTGACCAAAGCACTAACAACGGAGGTTGGTAGGGGCAAGGTTATTGGAGTTATTAATAATGATGACGAAAATTGAAAAAAAAAATTGGGGGTGGGTTAACCATTCATTCATTCGTTCATCTTCCGTACCGCTTGATCCTCACTAGGGTCGCGGGGGGTGCTGGAGCCCATCCCAGCCGTCTCCGGGCAGTAGGCGGGGGACACCCTGAATCGGTTGCCAGCCAATCGCAGGGCACACAGAGACGAACAACCATTCGCACTCACACTCACACCTAGGGACAATTTAGAGCGTTCAATCAGCCTGCCACGCATGTTTTTGGAATGTGGGAGGAAACCGGAGCACCCGGAGAAAACCCACGCAGGCCCGGGTAGAACATGCAAACTCCACACAGGGAGGCCGAAGCTGGAATCGAACCCGGTACCTCTGCACTGTGAAGCCGACGTGCTAACCACTGGACTACCGGGCCCGCCTTTGGGTTAACCAAAATAAATATTTCTGTTTGTCTGTACAGAAGAAGGAAAAGTCCAACAGTCTAAACGGTTTGAAAATTGTTGTTTAAAATAATACTTTATTTCGAACCAACGGAATTAAAAAAAGTCAAAACGAAATAAAAACAAACTACAGTGAAAAATCCGAAACTATTATAGCCCTGGGTAAGGGTGGTGGGGACCCCGGTTGGTGAGAAACATTGTCTCATATGAATCTTGTCTACCAGGATGGCTCCTCATCCAGAACCGACTGGACGGCAGCGTGGACTTTGGCCGACGCTGGGACGATTACCGACGTGGTTTTGGGAACATCGCGCTGGATGTGGGCAAGGGTTACTGTGAGAGACCAGGTCAGTCTTTTTTTTTTTTTTTTCCTTCTTCTCTGTCTCCCTTCCCTCAAAAAGGAGCAGCACCACGAATCTCACTTTTTGTCACGTGACAGGCGAATACTGGCTGGGCAACGAGCGCATTAGTCAGCTGACCAAGATGGGCCCGACAGAGCTTCTCTTCGAGATGCAGGACTGGACGGGCGCCAAGGTGAGCAAGGCGGCTTGCCGTCTTGACAAACCCAAATGTACTTAACCGGTACTGAGCAGTCAGCGTTATGTCGCTTTGCGTTCAGGTCCACGGCCTGTACCGCCAGTTCACCATGCAGTCCGAGTCGTCCAACTACATGCTGTCGGTGAACGAATACTCGGGCAACGCCGGGAACTGTCTCTTGGACGGCGCTTTGGAGCTGTTTGGGGAAAATCGTACGATGACCAAACACCACGGCGCCAAGTTCAGCACCTACGACAGAGACAACGACAACTGGTGTGTGTGTGTGTGTGGCCATGTGTACATTGCAGATTTGTGTGTGGGGGGGGGGGGTGTCTCGGCCCCTATACCTCCGTGTCGTCAAAAATCCTTCCCTTCTCGCTCACCCTCCTTACACTTGACTCCAGGAACCCCGGCGACCCCACCAAGCAGTGCGCCAAAGAAGATGGCGGCGGGTGGTGGTACAACCGCTGCCACTCGGCCAATCCCAACGGCCGGTACTACATCGGCGGAGCCTACACCAAGCAGATGGCCAAGCACGGCACAGACGACGGCATCGTGTGGATGAACTGGAAGGGTAGCTGGTACTCGCTCAAGGCCATCAGTATGAAGATACGGCCCGTCTTCGCCTCCAGATAACCAACAAGAACAACGGAGACGCTGTGAATAAACATCACTCTTACTTGACAACTTGTGTCCTCGTCGCTCATTATGTACACAAATTTCCTGGATGCTCTTTACAAGCACAATGAAAGTGTTTATGGGCTCGAACATAATTCAATTAACTTTAGTTCATGTTTGGGCAGCTAACATGAGCACCGTGCAGGAAAAACTGCTTACAAATAATAAGTGGTATGGAGCTTCTGACAGTGGTCAACAGAGGGCGCTAGAGGCCACTGCAGTACGTTTAATGTCGTTGAAGACAAAAAAAAAAAAACAACCCATCAAACATTAAAATAAATATATTCATTCATTCATCTTCCGAGCCGCTTGATCCTCACTAGGGTCGCGGGGGGTGCTGGAGCCTATCCCAGCTGTCTCCGGGCAGTAGGCGGGGGACACCCTGAATCGGTTGCCAGCCAATCGCAGGGCACACAGAAACGAACAACCATTCGCACTCACACTCACACCTAGGGACAATTTAGAGCGTCCAATCAGCCTGTCACGCATGTTTTTGGAATGTGGGAGGAAACCGGAGCACCCGGAGAAAACCCACGCAGGACCGGGGAGAACATGCAAACTCCACACAGGGAGGCCGGAGCTGGAATCGAACCCGGTACCTCTGCACTGTGAAGCCGACGTGCTAACCACTGGACTACCGGGCCGCCTAAAATAAATATATTTCATTTCTATATGTCCCCATGCGACTGACTGGCTACCACTTCAGAGTGTGGTCAGGCTGAAGTCAGCTGGGATAGGCTCCAGCACCCCCTTCGATCCTGTTCAGGACAAGCACAGTTGAATAGATGGATTCAAATATATGGCGACCTGTTTTGGAGGTATAGTCGTATAGTCAGTGACGTGTAAAACAAAACTTTGACATATGCAGTTGGTCCCCGGCAAGATAGGGCCAATTTGGGACGCAACATTCCAATGCCTGGTGGTGTGACCCTCCATCTCCGTTCGCGTTGGTGTGTTTCGTGTTTTTTGGGCAACTCTTGGGTTGGTCAAGCTGGTCAGAGACCATTGCTGGAATTTATTGATCTCAAGATGGACATCATATCGTAACAGTACCTCTGCAATATGGAAGCTACGTTTACTAAGATTGGTGAGTTAGTGTGGTTGCGATTACTCAATACAAGAAGTGAAGACGTCATAGAATATAATGATGCTGTTACAGTACTCGTTAATGATGTTTAAATACTCCAATGTTGGATGTTGGAGAAGTGCTAAGATTCGTGAGGTTCGCCATTCTCAGACTTGGACCAAAAAGAGCAGATTTTGTCCAATGTCCTCAAACTGGGTGAGCAATTCGCTCCGCACCGTCGGGATTTGCTTGTACGCTTTGGACGGGGGCGGGCTCACGAGCATAGGCCGAAGTTTGATTTGTGGGATATCTCCCGGAGGTGGGGCCTGCTTCCTTCTCTGGCTGTCAAACTCAGTCGCGTCTGCCCGCAGTGTCCGATAGGCGGCGTCGTCGATGCTGAATGGCAGCGCCGCCTTGCAGGATCCCGCACACGCTCGCAGTTTCATTTCCACGTCCACCTGCCGAGCATTGATTCCAAATTAGCACTTTTATTCCTGGATTTTTGCACTAAATGGCGAGACAGTTTGAGCAATTCCACTTTGTAAACCACACAATGCTTGATTTTAGCATGTGTGACTGCACGGGGTGGCAACTGTAAATGAGTTGGCGAGTAGCCACCAGTGGTGTGTCCAAGGACTGGCAACCTGAGGCCAAGGCCAAGGCCAAGGACTTGAGAGATTTTCCGAGGCCAAGGCCAAGGACCAAGGACTTGCCTCCAAGGCCAAGAGCCAAGGACTGATTTTGAAGCTGAGGCCTAGCCGAGGACATGTAATAGAAATGACTTTGCATAGAAATCCATCACTGAGAGCAGAAAAAGCGGTAATCTCTGCAGTGATAATTTTACAGTTCACCGGCAGCGAGTCCCAGGGACTCGCTGATCAGAAAAGTACGAGTCACATTATGCAATGAGCGAGTCCCAAATTTTGAATTCTGAAATGGTCTACTTATTCAATTGCATATGATAATAACACAAACAATAACATATACATACAATTATAAACAAATGTTGCAAAAATTTAAATAATTCAGGAGCAGGCCTGAGTATTTCGGCTTTTTGAAGTGAACGATGAGTCGTTTTTAGACGAAAAAAACGGCCATGTAGAGTAAGGTGTGTTTAGCCCCCCCAAAAAACGACAGTGTAAAGTAAGGCGTTTTTAGACAAAAAAAATCCCCACCATGTATGGTAAGGCGTTTTTCGACGAAAAAAACGACCATGTATAGTAAGGCGTTTTTAGCCGAAAAAAAACTACCATGTATATAGTCAGCCGTTTTTAGCCAAAAAACATGACCATTTGTAGAAAGGCGTTTTTAGCCGAAAAAAAACGACCATGTATAGTAAGGCGTTTTTAGCCGAAAAAAAGGAAGTGTCAAGGAATTATTCTGGTGGCGAATTGAGAGTTTCCTTTAAACAAAAAGTTGTGCTTTGCTGCAAATGCATCCCATCTTGGTGCCATGGAACTACGTTGACACGAGTTGAGGAGTTTCATTTCAGCAAAGGTGATGCTCGGTGGACGAGTGATTGGCGCGTCGACCTCACAGTCCAGAGGTTGTGGGTTCAATACAGGCTCTGGCCTTCCTGTGTGGTGTTTGCATGTTCTCCCTGTGCCTGCGTGGGTTTTCTCCGGGTACTCTGGTTTCCTCCCACATTCCAAAAACATGCATAACAGGCTGATTGAACACTCAAAATTGTCCCTAAGTGTGAGTGTAAGCGCGGATGGTTGTTCGTCTCTGTGTGCCCTGCGATTGGCTGGCAACCGGTTCAGGGTGTCCCCCCACCTACTTCCCGAAGACAGCTGGGATAGGCTGCGGCACCCCCCGCGACCATGGTGAAAATAAAGCGGATCGGAAAATGGATGGATGAATGGATAATGCTTTGGTGCCCGGTTTTGACATTTGATGCCAAGGAGCTATGAGGAAGAGAACGAAGCAGATTATTCAACAAAATCTATGCTTTGCCAAATCTGATGGCGTCTTGGTGCCAAGGAACTACGTCCAAGTGAGTCGATTAGCTTCATTTCGACTAAATTTGTCATTTGCCAGTATCTCATCATGTGGCATTTTGGTGGCCTGGACCCAGGTCGAAGTGATTTGAGGAACTTCATTTGGACAAAAGTAGTGCTTCGAAAAGGAGTTGCAGTATCATGGACACCACACGGAAAAACCGAAGCGTTTGCGGCTGGCTTTACCCTATTGGATGACCAGGACCCTCCGGTGTTGGCGGTAGACGTTCGCGACCTTCGCCATCAACTCGTCATTTGCGGCCTCCAGCGTCTTGGCCGTCTTACAGAACCCGTACAGCTTCCTGTAAATATCCTTTCAAGCTATTTCCCCTGTTTTCTCAACCGCTCTGCCTTGGTCAAAAGACACGTATTGAGTTGTTTACTTTGAGAATGCTTGGGCATATGATGTCATGTTGAAATAGCCTATTGGCTTCAAGGCCAACGGGACACATTTCCTCTTCTTACCCAGTCACCATGGGAACACGGCGGCACGTCCGACCTGCCGAGGCAGCGTCGTCCAGTGTGGGAGAGGCCGGGCTGCTGGCGGCCATGTTGGATGTGCAGGCTTGCGCATGCTGTGGGCGCGGAGCAAATATGTGGTTAGCAGGGTCCAAGGACGTCTTGTTTGTGTGCTTTTTTTGGAAAGAACTTCAACGCAAACACACACTGACAGATCTGTTTGACCAAAACAAGCAACTTCCTGTTGACGTAGCTTCCAAGCATTTGTACTGTTTAATTTTTCAGTACTTTTTCACAACAGATGTTTAAGCCGGAGCGGCCCGGTAGTCCAGTGGTTAGCACGTCGGCTTCACAGTGCAGAGGTACTGGGTTCGATTCCAGCTCCGGCCTCCCTGTGTGGAGTTTGCGTGTTCTCCCCGGGCCTGCGTGGGTTTTCTCCGGGTGCTCCGGTTTCCTCCCACATTCCAAAAACATGCGTGGCAGGCTGATTGAACACTCTAAATTGTCCCTAGGTGTGAGTGTGAGTGCAAATGGTTGTTCGTTTCTGTGTGCCCTGTGATTGGCTGGCAACCAATTCAGGGTGTCCCCCGCCTACTGACCGAAGACAGCTGGGATAGGCTCCAGCATCCAGCACCCCCCACGACCCTAGGACCGGCTATCCAAGGCTGTCAAGCGGCTCGTAAGATGAATGAATGGATGAATGTTTAAGCCTTGAATCCACCATTCCATTTCTACGTACGTCTGCTTCCATGCCTTTCTGTGACTCTTCCAGTCTCTTTTTACCTCTGCTGCAACCTCCTGATGTTACCATAGACTTGAGTCTTCAAATGCTCTCAGGGAAGATTGCGGGTTACAGCGTCTGAACCGGCAGAACGCGTTCATTCAAAAGTTTAGGGAACCCTGTGAAGGTTCTAGCACATTTTAGGTTATCCCAAATTTTGTACCGTAGTCTACGTATGGTACAGATGGTCTTGCTTCCCAGTGAACAGTTGGGGAAGATGGGGTATGGAATACGTAGAATATGAAGGTTCTAGAGCATTTTAGGGTCATCCCAAGTAGTGAGTGGGGAATGTGTGTAGATTTCACCACTTTAGGAGTCACAGGACCACATTGTGTCCAAGTGGATCCCGCTAAAACACAACACACAGAGGAGATGAGGTGAACATCGATCGTTTATTGAGTTCAGTGCTGAACATTTTGGAAACAAGGGGTGGAAAGTCAACAGAACCAAAGGTCAACTCAGGAGAATTTCATAACGTGGCAGGTCGCACAAACATTTGCACACTCTTGAGGCGCCGACCGTCCCACACCGCGCCGGCGCCATCGTTGAGGTTGGCCAATTGGCAGTTGTTGTACCACCAGCCCCCGCCGCGTGTGGCCGCGCAGTTTCCTGCCCCCGCGTCATTGTCCCGGTCCCAAGTGCTGAACTTCATCCCACTGTGGGACGCGGAGGACATTGCGAGGGCGTCGCCTGCGGTGCCGCTGTAACCGGAGACATGTAACGGATACCCCTCCTCCTCAGGACCCACGCGAACGATGTAGTCTGCAGTGCGAACGCCCCCCTCCCCGTCCTGCATCTTCACCCTCAGTAGGGTCTCACCCTGGCTGGTCAACAAGTGGAGGTTCTGGTTGCCCAGCCACACCTCCCCCCTCCCCTGCGCGTCCACACGTCCGAAACCTTCGCGGAACTCGGCCCAAGTTCTGTTGAAGTTGAGCAAGCCGTTTTCTCTCTGCTGGACTAACAACCAGCCTCCCAACAACCCTTCCTGGAAGCAGTACGCTGACACGAGGTCAGCGGCGGCCGAGGCTTTGATGTTAAACAAGCCGCTCGTTTCCCCCCGGGTGTGCTTGTGGAAGATATCAACGCAATCTGCAACACATCATTCGGTTCTTCAAATTCCAGAAAGTTCACCACGGATGCTAGAGCTAAAAATTTGAACGAGTTTCACTACTCTCAGAAAGTTAGGGATATTTGTTTTTTTCCGCTGGAATTTCAGTATGAACGCAAAATGTACATTTAGCACCGGGAATTTGTAAATTGTTCTCCCGAATGACATTTTTCAGATGAGCCAAAAATATACAATTGCTTTTAGGGTTGAACTTAATTTGAGCGCTAAACTTTTGTCAAGCTGTTGAATGTCTCCTTCCTTTTTGAACAACCAACGAGGTGTCGGATCCATGGAAATTTCCAAGGACTGGAAGTGTCACAGAAAGGCATAGAAGTCACATTTGGAAATATCCATGCATCAGACACCTCTTGTGAAATTGTGCATTGACTACAGAAACATCCATCCATCCATCTTCCGAGCCGCTTGATCCTCACTAGGGTCGCGGGGGGTGCTGGAGCCTATCCCAGCTGTCTTCGGACAGTAGGCGGGGGACACCCTGAATCGGTTGCCAGCCAATCGCAGGGCACACAGAAACGAACAACCATTCACACTCACACTCACACCTAGGGACAATTTAGAGTGTTCAATCAGCCTGCCACGCATGTTTTTGGAATGTGGGAGGAAACCGGAGCACCCGGAGAAAACCCACCGGGGAGAACATGCAAACTCCACACAGGGAGGCCGGAGCTGGAATCGAACCCAGTACCTCTGCACTGTGAAGCCGACGTGCTAACCACTGGACTACCGGGCCGCCCGACTACAGAAACATTCCAGGGTATTCAAAAGTTTAGCGCTCAAATTCAATTCAGCCCTTAAAAGCAATTGTATATTTTTGGCTCATCTGAAAAATGTCATTCGGGAGAACAATTTAGAAATTCCCAACAAAAAGCAGCGGTTAAGTACAGGAATAGAAAATGGCAAAAACTACCCTCAGTCGCGCCATATCAAATCATACTGTAGTTCCTTAGCATTAGATCGGGGCTTTTGGCGCCATCTTGTAGCATTTTAGAGCATTTCGGCGATTTTTTTTTGGGGGGGGGCTGCTACTGGTCCAAAATAATCTGTGAATAGGTCGAAGATGAGGAGCACTGTATTCCTAACTTCCTGTGAGTAGTGTATTTTGTGACTAGGGCTCACGACGCGAAGCCCAAAGCTAGCAGATTGCGGCGTCACTCCAGGTTGGGGGGTGCAATACCTTTTCCCGTGTAATCGCTCTGGCGATCGACTTGCGCGCTTTGCACGCTGCGAGCGTGCACGGCGGGAACGTCATCATCCGCGTTGTCACTAAAGAACTTTCCCAAGTCGTAGCCCACCCCCGCAAAGGGCTGTGGGGAGTCTAATTTTGTGTCCAATTGGCTTCCTTTGACGCCGCCCACGTGAGTGGTCTTGATGTAGGAGGGGACATGGCTCAGGCTGGAGAAAAAGGAACATTCGGGACCACCCTGTAAGGTCTCCTCTTGTTTTTCCACGGGGCCGTCCGGGGTCATCTCCGTGATTGTCTTGGTCACTACCACGCAATTTTGTGTGCTGCTAACGCTGCCAGTCAAGTCTCCGGTGTTGCCTCTTGAGACCTCAGTGATGGACTTAGAATGCGTGGAGGAGCTTGATGAAGAGGTGGAAGTACCTGGAACTTTGGAGATAGTTGCGGGGGAGGATATGGAACCTTCCATCTCGAGAATCAGCTGGAGGGATTTCACCTGAGCAATGGAGAACAAGATAGCATCCGTCAGACCACTGATTCCCAACTACCGTGTGGAGAGATCAACAGCTCATTGCTTTATAGTTTCAGATGTCAGAACCCCCCCCCCCCCCCCCAAAAAAATACCATTGTCAAAGTCACTGTTCTTTTTGACCTGTTTCTTGTCACATTTTTGGGGGGGTCAGAAACCGGCGTTTTTGGTGAAACCAAGGCATGTTTTACTCCTGATTACTTCAGAATGGAAAAAGCTATGAAAAAAAAGATTTCTCGTGAAACACATTCTTTTACTTTTTGTAGGTTCTGTGCTGATCCTGCAACCAAAAACGTCATTCTGTGCCTTATGAAAGACCAAAATGCTCTAAAATGCCTGGTAGTATCAGGAAATGCTTTGAAAACAGCTGGCAGTGAAAATGTGAACCAGTACATTAGGTTTGGATTCGGGTTAACCCATCCATCCATCCATCCATCCATCATCTACCGCTTATCCGGGGCCGGGTCGCGGGGGCAACAGCTTTAGCAGGGAAGCCCAGACTTCCCTCTCCCTTGCTACTTCCTCCAGCTCTCCCCGGGGGATCCCGAGACGTTCCCAGGCCAGCTCTCCAGCGTGTCCTGGGTCTTCCCCGGGGTCTCCTCCCGGTGGGACATGCCCGGAACACCTCACCAGGGAGGCGCTCAGGAGGCATCCGAATCAGATGCCCAAGCCACCTCATCTGGCTCCTCTCGATGTGGAGGAGAAGCGGCTCGACTCTGAGCCCCTCCCGGATGACCGAGCTTCTCACCTTATCTCTAAGGGAGAGCCCGGACACCCTGCGGAGAAAACTCATTTCGGCCGCTTGTATCCGGGATCTCGTTCTTTCGGTCACGACCCACAGCTCGTGACCATAGATGAGGGTTGGGACGTAGATCGACCGGTAAATTGAGAGCTTCGCCCTTTGGCTCAGCTCCTTCTTCACCACGACAGACCGATACAACGTCCGCATCACAGCAGACGAACCCCTTTGGATTCGGGTTAACCCACCACTGAAATCAATTTCTGAGTAACCTGAGATAAGGGGGTAATGTAAAATAACTCAATCCGGGTTTGGCTACTGCACACCGACTACATGACTACATTTGAAAGCAGGTTCTCGGCCTTGCGAGGCGCCCTGACCTCGTGGAAGACGTCTTTCTCTTGCTGTCCCGTTTTGGTAGCCTTGGACTTGTAGATGGTGCCCCCGAGCGCTTCTTGCAACGGCCTGCTCTGCATCACTTCCAACTGGCGCACAGACTGGATGCTCTGCACCTGCTGGGCCTGGAGCTGGTTCATTTGAAAAGACAACTTTTGTCATATTTTTGCCTTAATTCAATGGACATTGTGATGCTCTTTCAGATAGGTGCACCTTGCAAGCCAATATAGCAATGAAAAGGATATACTGTGCAATGAAGCCCATGTCAGCAACTCAGTCATATTAGTCACTATCCTCTTGACAGAGGATAAAGAATTCAGGACGATGATAGGGTCCTTTTTCAATTATCACTGGACCCAAAATGTCAGCGCATGTCAGACAGCGGCTAACCTGTTTGTCCAGAGCCACGTAACCGGCGTGGTCCACCTGGTGCTCAAAGTACTTCTCACAAGAACCTTTGCAGGACCGCAACTTGATGTCGATGTCCACCTAGAGGGAAGAGAGCGAGACCCTTAGAAACTTGTTTCTCATTTCCTTCTCAGCACAGCGAAGCGAGGCTCACCTCAAGTTTCTGCATTTGGGCCACCTGATCAATCACCCGATCGCGGAGGGCCGGCAGGAGCCGCAGCTGCTGGTCGATCTTCACCTTCATGTCGGAGATCCTCTGGCGAAGGCTCTGCGCCAAGTTGTAGTAGCGGTCGTCTTGGCCTGCGGGTCGAACAAACAACACGTCTTCCTCAAGTCGCGCTACAAAAGAGCACGCAGGGGGTTCCGAAGGAGGTGCGCGGGGACCAACCGGAGTTCAGGATGAGCTTCTCCTTCAGGAAGTCGTATGTTTGCTTGGTCACTTGATCGGCCGAGCGGTACCCGAGTTGGTACTGCTGCAGCATATCGCGGATCTTTTCGATTTTCTTCAGGAGGCTGTGATCCTGGTGGTCCATCAAACCTTGAATCCTGCAGCCTGACGGACACTTGTTACCCTGGCGGCAGAGGTGGAAAAGGTACTCACACTGAGTGTTTCGTTTTCATGAAAAAAGAAATAAAAATCCAACATTACCCAGTCGTCGTCGGTGCAGAAAGGCCACTCCTTCTCGGGGGCGCACTTGTCAGATCGGGTGTTGGGCACCACGGGCCGCGCTCCCCTGGGGTCCACCACGCTAGCCTGTGGACATTTGTTTTTTTTGTGGGGTACGGGGGGGTGGGATAGTGTCACTCGATGTTCAAGCAACACAACGGTTTTGTCTGTTGTCTCACCAGCGAGGCGGCGGCGCACGCGCACACGAGGCCGAGGCAGGCCAGCAAACTTGGTCGTCGCATGTTGTCGAATGTTCCGAAGATCCCGCAGCCGTCCGGTTTTGAAGCCGCCCCCGACACTCGTGACTCAGACGAGGTTGGGCAAACCGTCGAGTGGGCGACGACCTTTTGTGCGGCTGCACTTTGTACACAAACACCAACTTGCGCTTTTTCCCACCAACTGAACACTCGAACGGTAAATGAGACAAGGTCATGGTTGCTACGTGAGACTTTAGTAGGGACTTACGCAAAGCCACTGTCACGTCACCATTTTTCGAAAGACTTCATATTTATCCCCAAAAATGCAATATGACGGCACGCCAGTATCCCACGTACTTCATCTGGAACGGTTTACAATCAATATTTATAGGATAGCGTGACAAAAACATGACAAAGGAAACGCATTCTCGTCAAGAGAGGTGCTGGTTTAAAAAAAAAAATGTAACATGTGTGCGGACGTGTTTTGCTCTGACCGACCTAAAGACGGAAAGACGTTGACATCAGGACACATTTGTAACGTGATGGGATTGTAAATTTCCCCATTGTGGGACAAATAAAGGATATCTTATCTTATCTTAAAGAGCTCGTCGCGCTGCTAACGCTAACACAGTTGATGTTACATTGGGCCCCTGATGACCTTTCATTCATTCATTCATTCATCTTCCGAGCCGCTTGATCCTCACTAGGGTCGCGGGGGGAGCTAGAGCCTATCCCAGCTGTCTTCGGGCAGTAGGCGGGGGACACCCTGAATCGGTTGCCAGCCAATCACAGGGCACACAGAGACGAACAACCATTCACACTCAACACTCACACCTAAGAACAATTTAGAGTGTTCAATCAGCCTGCCACGCATGTTTTCTGGAATGTGGGAGGAAACCGGAGCACCCGGAGAAAACCCACGCAGGCCCGGGGAGAACATGCAAACTCCACACAGGGAGGCCGGAGCTGGAATCGAACCCGGTACCTCTGCACTGTGAAGCCGACGTGCTAACCACTGGACTAGCGGGCCGCCCTTCACAATAATTCATTCATTCATTCATTCATCTTCCGAGCCGCTTGATCCTCACTAGGGTCGCGGGGGGAGCTGGAGCCTATCCCAGCTGACTTCGGGCAGTAGGCGGGGGGACACCCTGAATCGGTTGCCAGCCAATCACAGAGCACACAGAGACGAACAACCATTCACACTCAACATTCACACCTAAGGACAATTTAGAGTGTTCAATCAGCCTGCCACGCATGTTTTTGGAATGTGGGAGGAAACCGGAGCACCCGGAGAAAACCCACGCCGGCCCGGGGAGAACATGCAAACTCCACACAGGGAGACCGGAGCTGGAATCGAACCCGGTACCTCTGCACTGTGAAGCCGACGTGCTAACCACTGGACTACCGGGCCGCCTCCCCTGATGACCTGCCAACACAAAACGTCTGAAATTGGATTGGACAAAAAAAGTAAAATCAAATAAAATCTTACATCAACATACAGAGGAAGCAGTTCATCCATGACAAACTAAACCAAATAAAGAGAACAGAATGACGGCAATGTCTTAATACAGTTTCACGGCAGGACTATTGGAATTCAAGTTGTAAATGAAGGTCAGTTCTTGCGGTAGTGTCGAGGCCTTCGATCAACCCCACCTCCCTTGCCCACAGTCAGCTGCTACAGGCTGTAGTTTAGCCACCAAAAAAATAATAAAACGGATGAATCCGCAACCCGTGCTGTTCACACGTCGGTCGCGTTGAGACAGGCGCACGCAACTTCCTGCCTGGCCTCCTCCCTCTTCGTCCTCCCTTCATCTTCCCCATTCAACTGGCGGATGGAGTCCTCGCGCCCGCGCCCACACCCTCTATCCCGAAGCTTGAAGGCGGCCAGGAAGGCGGCGCGGTAGTTGCGGTTCATCCACCCGTAGAGCAGCGGGTTGGCAAAGGTGGAGCACATGGCCACCACGTGGAAGAGGGTGTAAAGCAGACGGAAATGGGGCATGTCCAGCACGGTGCTGTCGATGTCGGTGGCCAGCTGGAAGGCGTGGTAAGGGAGCCAGCTGACGGCGAAGACCACCACCATGGTCACCAGCATTTTTGTGGTCTTACGACGGCGGCGGTGGCGCTGGGAGCCCGCGGCCGCGCCGTCGGCCCCGCCCTCCGCCGGGCTGACGTGACCTCGCAGCTTGGACCAGATGCGGGCGTAGGCGAAAGAAATGATGGCAAGCGGGAGGAAGTATTGGAGCACCAACATAGAGACGCTGTACACCGTCCCGTCCGTGCTGGACCCGGGCCACTTCTCGGTGCAAACCTGTAGACGGGGGGTGGGGGGGACAAAATCGTGTTGATGGGCAAAAGAGGAAGTACGGGAAATGGGTTCAAGACTCGAAATCCAGGAGCCACGGGTGCTTCTAATAACCGGCAGGTCAGGGTACTCCCCGGCGGCCCTTTGCTGTGGTTAAAGCCAAAATGTGGCAGGGTTTTTATTTTCTGGACCTGAATGTGCTACCTTTGAACGCATGTAAGTAACAAGTAGAACTCAAGTCGAAATCTCCAAGTCCCAAGTTGTATGTTTAAATAGTAACCCTTGAATCACCAACGTGGTTCGAACAATTCTCAAGTCTCAGGCTTCAAGTCTCAAGTACCATGTCTGAACTTTCAAGTCTCAAATTTGAAACTTCAAGTCTCAAGCAAGTCTTCTGTCTTACATTTCAAGTCTCAAGTAAATCTCAAGCCTAAATCTTCCAGTCTTGAGCAATTCTCAAAAGTCTCAAGGCTCAATCTTTAAACTTCAAGTCTTAAGCGAGTCTCTTGTCTCGAATTTCAAGTCTCAAGTCCCTCCCAGTCCTGATGAGCCTCAAATCTTAACCCTTTACAACCTGAGCCTTTAAATCTGAACGTGTCGGCGCCGACACGTGTCGCTGCGAAAAGTGTCGCCGCCGACACGTTCAGATTTAAAGGCTCAGGTTGTAAAGGGTTAAGATTTGAGGCTCATCAGGCCTCGGAGGGACTTGAGACTTGAAATACCTAAGGTTTACCCTTTACGTATCATGTGTCATGTCTTAAATTTGAAGTCTCAAGCCTGAACATTGAAGACTCAAGTCTCAAGACTTAATCTTGAAATCTTAAATCAGTCTCAAATGTACATTTCATGGATTCTAGCAATTTTCAAAATCTTAAGGCTTAATCTTAATCTGGAGCCTCAAGTAAGTCTCAAAGTCTCAACCTTCAAGTCCCAAGCAATTCTCATGTTTCAAACTCCAAGTCTGAAGTGGGTCTCTAGTCTTTACCTTCCAGTCTCAACCAAGTCGATAAATTCCAAACCCAAGTGGAGTCGAACGTCTTTTACTTTTTGTCAAAACGGTGAATGGAGTCCAAGTCATAATGACTCCAGTGCCATCTCTGAGGAGGTACCTGGATGCTGTGCCCAGGCGTCAGCGCGAAAGATCCGTACTCTCGGAAGATGGCGAGGGGGCTGGCGAGGGCGGCGCTCATCAGCCACGTGAGCGCGATGACCCCGTAGCAGGTGTCCTTGCGCATCCTGGTCTCCAGGTGGTGAATGATGCACCTGTAATCATGGCAACATCGCTGTCACCCGTCTGGCCCCGGGGCCACTCAGAGAAGCGCCCACCCGCCCGCCGGCTTATCCACCCGCCTACCGACCTGTGGCGGTCCAGGGCAATGACGTTGAGGGTCAGAGTGGAGACGTGGACGGCGAGGCCCTGGGCGAAGGGCACCAGGAAGCAAAGGGTGCTGCCAAACTGCCACTCACCCTGAAGCGTGTAGACCAGCGTGAACGGGAGACACAGCGCGTTCACCAGCAGGTCGGCTAAGGGACAGGAAGTGGCATTTAAAGGACGCGAGACATTTTAACTGGGGTCCGTGAGCGAGCCGTTGCTTGGGGGTCCACAACATAATATGCAATATATGAAGTACATTCATTCATTTTCCGAACCGCTTGATCCTCACTAGGGTCGGGGGGGATGCTGGAGCCTATCCCAGCTGTCTCCGGGCAGTAGGCGGGGGACACCCTGAATCGGTTGCCAGCCAATCACAGGGCACACAGAGACGAACAACCATCCGCGCTCACACTCACACTCACACCTAGGGACAATTTGGAGAGTTCAATCAGCCTGCTATGCATGTTTTTGCAATGTGGGAGGAAACCGGAGTACCCAGAGAAAACCCACACAGGCTCAGGGAGAACGTGCAAACTCCACACAGGAAGGCCGGCGTTGGGATCGAACCCATGACCTCCGCATTGTGAGGTCAATGCGCTAATCACTGGACCACCCTCCCTGTTTATATACATATATACAGTATATAAATATAATACATATATACACACACATGGGCGGCCCGGTAGTCCAGTGGTTAGCACGTCGGCTTCACAGTGCAGAGGTACCGGGTTCGATTCCAGCTCCGGCCTCCCTGTGTGGAGTTTGCATGTTCTCCCCGGGCCTGCGTGGGTTTTCTCCGGGTACTCCGGTTTCCTCCCACATTCAAAAAAAAATATGAATGGCAGGCTGATTGGACGCTCTAAATTGTCCCTAGGTGTGAGTGTGAGCGTGGATGGTTGTTTGTCTCTGTGTGCCCTGCGATTGGCTGGCAACCGATTCAGGGTGTCCCCCGCCTACTGCCCGGAGACGGCTGGGATAGGCTCCAGCACCCCCCGCGACCCTAGTGAGGATCAAGCGGTTAGGAAGATGAATGAATGAATACACACACACACAAAGAGAGAGAGAGAGTAAATTGGGTGTTGCACGTACCGACGGCCAAGTTGGCTATGAAGAAGTTGGTGACGGTGCGCAGCGTCTTGAAGCGGTAGATGACGTAGATGACAAGAGAATTACCCACAAGCCCCAGCAGGATAATGGCGCTGTAGGCCGCGATCAATACCACCTGGAGCGAGGAGAGACAGACACAGTATTTGCCGGGAGGCCCGTCTGGACGTCAACCTGTCACTCACCTGCACTCCGAGCAGTCGGATGGGGTCTTCGGGAAAGGTGCCGCCTTCGAACCCGAGGTGCTCCGCGTCGGCCAGCAAGTCGTCATAGTCGTCGTGGTAACTGAGATTTACGGACTCACTCGTGGGTGGGTCCCGATTGACGTCGACCTGGTCCATGTCTTATGTCCAGTTGCGCACGTTGGAGAGCCAATCGCATTCGTCAAGAATCCGAGCTGATCCGGTCACGCAATTTTGTCCAGTTGCCTGCATCCGACATCCAACTGTATATATCGGATATCCAATCGCAGATGTATGTCCACGGCCACAGGTTCAAGGTCCAATCGTATGTCTTGCATGTTCAATAATTTCTCGTTTGTCCTCTCTCACACAATCATTTGTCCAGTCGCGCAGATCATATGTCCAGTCAGTCAGACTTACTGATTTGGCAGGGCCATTGCACATTGCCTGTGGAAGGAAAAAGAAAGAAATATTTGAGGAATTTCAGTCGATTGTGTGGTTTGTGATGAAGAGCAATGGATCGCGTAGCGGTTAGCGACGCGTAAGGGGACACTGATTTATTCATCAACACGTTTCCCGCCTGTGCTATTTTTGGCTCACTCTCATCTGGAGGAGCCAGTGTAGTGAGAGACGCAGTCACCTGGAGGCAAGGCATCCCTACAGTATTATAAACAAACCTACGGGGACCTAGCATGCTGCCCTGAGGAATTCCACCTCAAATGGTAGCGTTGTCAGATGACGTCGTTAGAAAAACCTAGAGGGACCTAGCATGCTGCCCTGAGGAACCCCTGCCGCAAATGGTTGCATTGTCGGATGACGATGTTAGAAAGTGACATAGTGGCTTCCTTACATGACAACAACGTAGAAAACAAGATACATATAGCACAGAATCATACATCAATGCTGACACCAGACTGAATGTGAATTTTGATTGCATTAATCACTTCGATAGGAGAAAATTCAGATTTTATGGCCAATACTGTCAAGTCCCATATGTGCGAAGCACTGCAAATTGCCGAATCCTAATCGGTAACTGAATCCTCATTATCCTTGTGCGATTCCTGAACCGTCATTTGAAATAATGTCCTCTCTTTGAACTTTGGGGATGGAAATTCAAACTTTTTAAATCGGATTTATCGACAAAATAATCGACAAAATCGATTAAATAATATTAAGATCATCAGTTGCAGCTCTAATATTCATTCATTCATTCATCTTCCGAGCCGCTTGATCCTCACTAGGGTCGCGGGGGGTGCTGGAGCCTATCCCAGCTGTCTTCGGACAGTAGGCGGGGGACACCCTGAATCGGTTGCCAGCCAATCACAGGGCACACAGAGACGAACAACCATTCGCGCTCACACTCACACCTAGGGACAATTCAGAGCGTCCAATCAGCCTGCCATGCATATTTTTGGAATGTGGAAGGAAACCGGAGTACCCGGAGAAAACCCACGCAGGCCCGGGGAGAACATGCGAACTCCACACAGGGAGGCCGGAGCTGGATTCGAACCCGGCACCTCTGCACTGTGAAGCCGACGTGCTAACCACTGGACTACCGGGCCGCCCAGCTCTAACGTATATATGTAAATATATATATATGAGTATACTGTCTACATCTCACATAAATAAAAGGTAAAAACAATAATGCATTTGATCTAGATTGTTTTGTACGTAACTTGAGTCTGTTCATGCTTTCGAAGACTGCTTTAATCATCAACAAAAAACCGGTAAGAGAACCGTGTGACTCTGCATCTCACAGTTGCCTGACTGAGCCCTTTCAACGGCAATGCCTCAAGATGAAAGACGTAAGGAAGTAAAAACATTATGTAGGTTTTCACTTGTGGTAATTTCACTGCCACTGATAAATAGCCTTGTCAGTTATATTTTCGAACGGAGATGGATCGGGGAGCGTCTGATGCTCCTTCGCTGCGTCAATCTTTGAAAACTCTGAAATCGTTGAAAACTTTGAAACAATTTCACTGATGCGCAACCACCAGTAGATGACAACGCCCTCTCCATTTTAGATCTCAGCGCTGCTCGGCTTGTGAGTCTACTGGGAGAAGCGGCTGCATTTGGTCCGACCCGCCTCTTTTCTACCAATGATCATAAATGAACAGAAAAAGGGAGAATCTAACTTTTTTTTTCCCCCCTGGTGAAAGTCCATTCCGTCATTCTGTATATTTGGTGTAGGTATACAATCGTTGAACACAATATCCTGTGTGTGTCTTGAAAATGACAAAGTACTCTAAAATGGCCGGCGGTGAATGATTAATACAATATTAGCGCGTTCACTTAAATTTACATCTACTCTGTATTTACATGATGCATGTTTGCGAAACATTCGTTCATGAAATGGCAGACGCACTCGTTCGATTAATGAATGACACAAGCCCCTGACATCATCCCCCAAAATAAAAGTCACACTTGAAGAGTTGATTTGTATGAATATCATTCTCCAAATATATTAAAAGGTTGACAGACACACTGACCAGTTGGCGTCTCCGTGGTCCAGACTCCAAAAGTCCTCGGCGGTCCAAACAAACAAAACAAAAAGGTGATGTTGTTTACTTTTTCAAATCATCCATCACCTCGTCACCTAAGATGAGCACGTTGCATCACTGCACGAGTTCGAGGAGGCGGCGGCAAAGAAGAAGAAGAGGCAAGTGAGGCAGGGGAGCGTCACATTGCAGAGGCGGGGCGTGCTTGCGAGTGCGAAGAAGAGAAAGATGACGGAGGAGGAAGATCAAATCAAAGTGAGCAGGCGGGAGGTAGCAGATGGCAGTGTCATGACAATAGAAAAGAATTAACAAATGATTCGTATGAATGCATGAAAAATAGAAATTCAATTCACGCAAAATCTGCGTGCAAAAATTCTGAGTCACCATTGAGGCCAATAAAATGAAGTGGGGAAATGCAAAAAAAAAAAAAAAAAGATAAACCCCAAAAAACGAAAATATGCAAACCGAATAGACGCAACACCGGGGCAGGGGGGGATGGCGGGGGTTTTCTGGCAATTCGCTTTTCTCAGCCGAAAATCCCTCAGGAATATCCCACCTACCTCAACTAAGCACACAAAGAAGCTAACGGCGCTAATGCTACAGAGCCAACCGTGGCCAAGAAAAGCTGCTTTGTGGGGATCAAAGTGTGCGGCGTTTCATTAAGATTAAGGCCAAGCACATTAATCAGACGGCCGATTCCACATATTACAAGATAAGGAAAAACATCAAGCATATTGAAACACCCGCCCCCCACGCGTCCTCCAAAAATTGGCAGATTTTTGTGCATTTTTCTCTCGGAATGGCATTCTGCCAAATATCAAAATCGGCATCGGTTATATACATGAATGTATGTGTGTGTATGTACATGTATATCTATATATACATATATATTTATATAAAGTAATTTGCTTGATGGTGACATTTAAAAAAAAAAAAAAGAAATCACGTACACTGTGGAGCAACTGCTCACGTGACAAAAACAGGCACGCGGCAACCATGGCAACAGCTCATCTGTGCAATGGCATGTCGCGCCAAGTGAAGTTGAGGATACAAGATACAGTTTGGGTTGATCGGACTGGTTTTGATTCAGGAAAAAAAAAACCTAACAAACAAACAACAACAACAATCCGATATAGATCATGTCATTTTGGCCTGGATCAGTGATACCGATGCAGTAATATGCGTTTTGCAATATTGTTGTTGAATATTGCGATTGGGGCGGCCCGGTAGTCCAGTGGTTAGCACGTCGGCTTCACAGTGCAGAGGTACCGGGTTCGATACCAGCTCCGGCCTCCCTGTGTGGAGTTTGCATGTTCTCCCGGGGCCTGCATGGGTTTTTTCCGGGTGCTCCGGTTTCCTCCCACATTCCAAAAACATGCATGGCAGGCTGATTGAACACTCTAAATTGTCCCTAGGTGTGATTGTGAGTGTGGATGGTTGTTCGTCTCTGTGTGCCCTGCGATTGGCTGGCAACCGATTCAGGGTGTCCCTCGCCTACTGCCCGAAGACAGCTGGGATAGGCTCCAGCACCCCCCGCGACCCTGGTGAGTATCAAGCGGCTCGGTAGATGAATGAATGAATGAATAAATAATGATGCGGCGACTCGGTAGTCCAGTGGTTAGCACGACGGCTTCACAGTGCAGAGGTACCGGGTTCGATTCCAGCTCCGGCCTCCCTGTGTGGAGTTTGCATGTTCTCCCCCGGGCCTGCGTGGGTTTTCTCCGGGTGCTCCGGTTTCCTCCCACATTCCAAAAACATGCATGGCAGGCTGATTGAACACTCTAAATTTGTCCCTAGGTGTGAGTGTGAGTGTGAGTGCGAATGGTTGTTCGTCTCTGTGTGCCCTGCGATTGGCTGGCAACCGATTGAGGGTGTCCCCCGCCTACTGCCGGGAGACAGCTGGGATAGGCTCCAGCACCCCCTGCGACCCTAGTGAGGATCAAGCGGTTAGGAAGATGAATGAATGAATGAATGAATGAATGAATATTGCGATTGCTGCGATATTTAACATGTACCTAAATTAATTACATTTTAATTTCCACTGGAATTGTTTTTTTTTCATGCGGCAAGATCAGCGGACACAATGTACTGCTACGTTTTTCGGTATGCAGCTCGAGCAGGAAAACTTGTGGACACCGCTGACATTTGCCATTTTGCTAGTGTGACCATTTTAGGGAATGGCGCATTGCCGAGCTACTAGCTTGGCCTCGACAGAGGCGCGCTCTGTTTACTGATTGCAGTCAACCGGGAGGAGAAGTTTAAAGTTTTTCCTCATCTTATCTAACAATTTTCTTCGACATTTAAACACACCTGTTTGATGCTGCCGGTCAACCAGCGATGGAAAAAAAAAAACGCAGCTAAGTTCACTATCAGTGGAGGATTTCAGTGACGACGCTTGCTGCAAAATGATGCAAAATGGAAGTGCTTTACATTAGTCACTCCCGGATCGGCCTCTTTAACCATCCCAGACGGTGCTCCCAGTCAGGCACAAACAGATAATCACACTGTGATTGAAATGTCAATGAAGAATTTAGAGTATTGCCATGGCTACACTGTAAAAACTAAAATACAACCCAGATTAAAGATCTCAGTTCAAGGAAAAATATGCACAAGGAGTTATCTGGCTGGACAGGACTGGATTTGTGAAAAAAAAATACTGCTGCACCTCAGCCTGTACATCTGGCGACTGATCGTTGCATTTGTACCAAACCACTGCGGTGAAAACAACTGCGACTGCTAGCTGTTGTTCTACGTTTTGAGGCTCCACATTTTGCCGACAGAGACTCTCCACGCTTTGCTTTTTCAGCCACAGCTAGATAGTGGTGTTCAGTCACATTGATTGACGTGTGGTGGGCTGAAAATAAATTTTCCCGCCCTATTGGCAGATAATTGATCTCAAATAAGTCATATATTCCTCATTTCATTACCTTTAGTTTTTTTAAAACCAGTTTCATTGAGCATTTTTATTTTCTGTAAAATGGCTTACTCATAGATTACACTGCATTTATAATTGTATTCATTCACTTTATATTCATTTATCACATTATGTAATTCGTTAAGGGATTTATTATTGTGAATTATAAAATAAATAATTAATGAAATAAGCCTCGGCCCGGTAGTCCAGTGGTTAGCACGTCGGCTTCACAGTGCAGAGGTACCGGGTTCGATTCCAGCTCCGGCCTCCCTGTGTGGAGTTTGCATGTTCACCCCGGGCCTGCGTGGGTTTTCTCCGGGTGCTCCGGTTTCCTCCCACATTCCAAAAATATGCATGGCAGGCTGATTGAATGCTCTAAATTGTCCCTAGGTGTGAGTGTGAGCGCGGATGGTTGTTCGTCTCTGTGTGCCCTGCGATTGGCTGGCAACCGATTCAGGGTGTCCCCCGCCTACTGCCCGGAGACAGCTGGGATAGGCTCCAGCACCCCCCGCAACCCTAGTGAGGATCAAGCGGCTCGGAAGATGAATGAATGAATGAATGAATGAATGAATGAATGAAATAAGCCTGTGAAATTAAACCACCCCCCCCCCAAAAGGCTATAGAATTGCTTACTTTATTACAATTCAATTCATTATTTTAAACAGGAGACTACATGTTTTTTTTATTACCTAATCTACAAATGACTTGGCTTACGTGTCTATTTTCAAAAAATCAAACACACGCGAAGGTTTGCCCTCCCCAGCACTAGCAACACGAAGGTTCGTATCCGGGCAGCTCACTGGCGTCGTCTGTTGCCAGCAGAAAAATAAAAATAGGCTATTATGATGGTCTCATGAGATCGTCCCCTCCTCTTCCCCGCCGCAACCGCACACACGCTTTCCCTTCTCCGCACCGTGCAGAGGAGGTGTGTGAAGGAGCGCATGCTGGCTCCTGATGTCAGCGCTGACGTCACGTCAAGGTGGCGCCGCATCAAGGCCGACGCCAAGGGAACGCAACTTGGGGGAGGGGAGCAAAGTCACAAAGGAGGCCAAGGGGGGGGGGGGGGGGGGTGAGGTGGAAGAGGATGTTAATTTGCGTGAAAACAACCATCCAGCCAGCCATTTTCTACACATACTGCACATACGTACTGTACATTCCCATCCAAAAGTCTCAGAACGCCAAGGTGCGATTCCTTCGTTTTCGTTGACGTGTGGCTTTTCCGATCGTAAGATAAAATCCATCCATCCATTTTCTGAACCGCTTAATCCTCACTAGGGTTGCGGTGGGTGCTGGAGCCTATCCCAGCCGTCTCCAGGCAGTAGGCGGGGGACACCCTGAATCGGTTGCCAGCCAATAGCAGGGCACACAGAAACGAACAACCATCCATGCTCACAATCACATCTAGGGACAAATTAGAGCGTCCAATAAGCCTGCATTGCATGTTTTTGGAATGTGGGAGGAAACCGGAGCACCCGGAGAAAACCCACGCAGGCCCGGGGAGAACATGCAAACTCCACACAGGGAGGCCGGAGCTGGAATCGAACCCGGTACCTCTGCACTGTGAAGCCGACGTGCTAACCACTGGACTACCGGGCCGCCCCCGTAAGATAAAATATCAGAGAAAAGTTTGGGATTCCAGCTTTTATTCCACGCTATTTACATCAAGATGTGTGTAACAACTCTGGACCAAGCACTTTTTGGCAGGAGCCACCTACTTTTCGAGTGAGCAAAAGTATTGGAACAGACATGATTAAATTCACTTGCAGTGAATAACATTTGGTGGCATAACCCTGCGAGCCCTCGAATTCACCAGACTGTTGCGTTCTTCGTTTGAAATGCTTTTCCGGGCCTTTACCGCAGCCTCCTTCAGTTCTTTTTTTGTTTTTTGTGTGTTTCTCCATTCTGTCTCCTCTTCGGGAGGTGAAATGAATGCTCTATTCGGTTAAGGTCTGGTGACTGACTTGGCCAGTCGCAGACCTTCCACTTATGCTCAGTTTGTTAGGTGGTGACGTTTATTTTGATTAGTTTGGATGTAATTTTTTTTCTTATGGAAATTGCCTGACAAAATGGTTTTGTAGTCTTCAGAATTCATTCTGTTGTGACCATCATGAGTTACATCACTTTAAGTTAATTTGATAACGCCCGATCCAAATACATTTGCTTACTGGCACAGGTGCTCTGTTTTGAGTTGTTGAACACATTTAGATGTAAATATGGAAGGAAAATATGGAATTCAGTGAAACTTCCTTCCATCCATCCATTTTCTAATCCGCTTCTCCTCACAAGGCTTGCGGGGCATGCTGGAGCCTATCCCAGCTGTCTTTGGGCAGTAAGCGCGGTAAAACCCCGAACTGGTCGCCAGCCAATTGTGGGGCACGATGATTGGAACTTTTGTGTGATATTCATCTTTTGATCTGAAGCCTAAAAGTCTGCGGTATACACAACAAGAGGAATGAAATTAATCTTGCTGTCAGAACATTTTGAGAGGGCACTTTATAGACCAACTACTAACACTCACGTTCTCACCAATTCACAAGTTAAGAGTCCTCAGTATGCCATTTGGGAGAAAACCAGAGAAAACGGGATTTGAACCCAGAACTGCGAGGCAAATGCGTGAACCTCTTCATCCCGCTGTTCCGCCTCCATCGCACATGAAGGCGCTGCCATTGACTGGCAGCCGCCTGTCCTCGTCAAGGCCGATGATATAGAACAAATCAGAGCCACACACAATCAGCCCAAGAGAAAAGGGAGGAGGAGGAGGGGTGAGGAGGGAGATCAGCAGCCAATCACACGAGGGCATCCTCGCCAAAGGTCAGCCTGACAGCCGGAACCGAGGAAATGGCAGCAGGTTCCAAGGTCGAATCGTCAGGACCATTCTTGGACACGGGAGCATCCCGAGAGACGGCGGGCCAGAAAATCAACTCCCAGTGCAACAATGACGAACACTGTCGGTAACAATACGTTGGTAACCATGACAACAATTACCATCCATCCCCCATCTCCGTCGACTCGTTTGCTCGGAACACACCTGCAGCATTACAAGGGTCCGCCGGGGTCACAATGCGCACGCACGCCCCTCATTGAAATGCTCTCTCACGCTCCACCACACGCACACACACACACACACAATAAACTGATCTCACATGACTGAGAATATTATCTCATGAAACGCCATCTCACAACATACAGTAAATCTTTGCACTCACACACGACTGAAAGGCCTTCTCATACTCATGAGATTTTTTTTCTTTGCTCGCACACACTCGGGAGACTCCCACATATCAATTGGTTTGCACTCACACACTACCCGCGGGGGCTCTCTAGCGCCGCCCTAGCGGCTCCGTGGAGCTTTTAGAAAAATGTTTAAAAATGGAAAAAGATGTGGGAGGGAAATATATTTTTTGTTTTAATATGGTTTCTGTAGGAGGACAAACATGTCACAAATATTCTTCACGTTTTCCAATGCTTTAAAAATGTGTAGAATAAATATTAAATGTCGAAATTTCTGTCAACGAGGATTTGAGTCATAGCCTGCGAGGGCGGGAGTCCTCTGCACTAGTGAAAGGCTCTCTCTCGACAATACTCATTTTTTTTCATTACAAACATTAATGAAAGGCTCTCTCAAAGTAATTTTTTTGTTTTTGCTTACACACGCTACTGAAACACTCTAACAAAAAACTGTCTGACACCGAGACACACCGATGACATTTGAAGGCTTTCTCACACAAACCGCTTCGGCTTCCTGAACTCGAGAAGGCGCTTTTCACTTGAAGTAGGAACGTTACAGTTGTTTGTTTCACGTCCTATAATCTATATTTTTTTCTTGATAACCGTAATTGACATGTTTATATTGTATTACAAGTTCATGTTTTTACATTTTTATCCTGTGTTTTAAGCTCTTGTAAAGTGTCTTTGAGTGATGAAAAGCGCTTTCAAATGTATTATTATTTATAAATGTTAACATTGTATTATACATCGTAGTTGGTGGCCATTTTATTGGAAATGCTTACACCGAACTACCGTGACAACGTACAGATTCTTTATGTCCCTCTAGGTACGTTGTTACGAGGTTCGACTGTACAAAAATGTTCTTACATGACAAATACTCTGGCGCGTAATCAATCTTGTGAGACACCCTCAAAATACTGAAAGACTCTCAAACAAAATGAAAAACAGCACGGGGCCTTTCCAAATGAATTGTTTATTTACATGAGTCGAAAGCATTACAATCACGTGACATCCCGCAATACAAAAATGGTCAGACAAAAAAAACCCCTCACTAAATAATGGCAGGTGGATTCAGCTGGCCATCCACAACGTGAAGGGGATGAAGACAGCGGGCAGGGCTGTCCCGGAGGACACCCCCAAGCAGGCCAGGGAGAGGAGGCCCAGCATTCCCGCCACAGCCGCGTTCCGTTGGTCTCGGATCAGTGACTTCAACCACTGGCAGAACTGATAAAGACAAAAGTAAATGCATAAAGTTGTTAACGAGTAAATACAATTTTAGGAGCAAATTGTCATCGCCCTTTCAACTGAAGAACAGAACTGTCGAATGTGCTCAATTAAAACACGGTAAAACAAAAGTAGCCAGATCAGTAAATGCCAAACAATTACCATAAAGTTCTGAAAAAAAACAACGTTCTTACCGGTAAGCTTCTCCAAAAGAATGGAAAGGAAGTTTAAATATATATATATATACTGTATGTATGTGCAACATTTAAAGGCTCGATGAGCGCAAACGTGTTTCAAGCCGGTGATTCTCTACTTAGTACGTGAGCTCCCTCTTGTGGTATGCAAGGAACCATTCAAGAAAACGTTCGAAAAATGCATGATATATGGCCTTTAAACATTTTTTTATTAAGTCCAGTACATTGGTTGAGTAGAGTTAGGCTGTATCGAACTTTTAAGAACAACAATTTAAAATTTAAGAATGATTCATGGACAACTTTTTTTTGTCCAATACATTTTAACGGAATCATTGTGTATTTTTATTGAATGCAGCGATAATGTTGAATGTGTATATATCTATATATACATACACACATATTCATATATATATATACACACACACATACGTACATACATGTGTATGTATATGTGTATATACATACAGTACATACGTGTGTGTACTGTATATACAGTATACACACACACATATATATATATATACAGAATAGACATGTAGCCTACATACTATATACAATAATTATTGTAATATCCGAAGATTCAACTACTTTTTTGAGATGCTATTTGGTGTAAAAGGCTTGAGAACCACTTTTTTTTTAAACAAAGTGCCGTCGATGGATATTAGCTGACTTGGGAAAGTGAAAGAAAATGCCTATTCGCTGACGTGTCACTAGACAAATATAAAAGCAGTCACGCCAAAGCTATCCACAATATGAGTGTAGCCCCCGCCCGTGCCGCCCCATTCTGACCTGCTCAGTCTGCAGGCTGCGCGCGTCTCCGTAGCGGCACCACGTCACGAAATGCTCGCAGTTGTTCCACAGCAGACTGTAGGTGACGCTGCCGAGCAGGCGCTCGGCCCGCCGCGCCGCCTCTTCGTCGTCGGGGGGACCGCGTCCGGCGCTCTCCATGGCGTGCGTGTTGAGCCGCACGCTCGCGCCATACGCGAAGTCTTCCACGGAGTCCACGCGCACGCTCGCGCGTTTGGAGAGCACGCCGAGCACCAGGCGCGTGTTGGTCACTTTGCGGCGGAGGTGGCGCACGTCCGACGTGACTGCAGGGAGGATGTCCGGGATGAGGTGCGCCACGCGGCCGTCGCCCAGGTAGATGCCGAAGTGGGTAAAGAGCGTGCGCGGCACCTCCAGCAAGTCGCCGCGCCGGTAGACACGCTCGCGCTCGAGGGGCGGCGGTGGCGGGTGCGCGCACGTCACGAAGAACACCACTTTGTCCAGCAGGAATGCGAGCGCGTTCAGCATGACGTGAACGAGAAGAAGAGCACTTTGTCCAGCAGGGAGGTGAGCGCGACCACCATGACTACACGCGCCTGATGCTCCGAATGGGCCCGGGCACATTGGCACCAGGGGCGGGACCAGATGGGCGTGACAAGCGACCCACTTTTTGGGGTGTAAATGTGTTGACAAAAAAAAAAAAAAAAGAAAATCTGGGAAGTGAGGCTGCTACATCACGCCGCCTCGGATAGGGGGCGGCAGAGAGGCTAGTTATTAGTTTAGGTACTTATTGTGAGTGGAACTTAATGTGAAGCATCGCCACTAAAGACCACCTGGATGGTTTAACACAAACACATCTACATGCATACACATGATCCGGCTAGCCAATAGAAGCGCAGGACGCGAATGTGAGAGGAAGTAAGGGGGAGGGGTCATAAGACACGTATAAAGAGTACTTTGTTTTCTTTCTCCTGCAACTTTCCACGGACACACACACGCACACACAAAGCATGAAGGGAAATAAATTGAGTGCTTAACAGTGAAGCTGGCGTCACTGGTTCTAAACCACCAAATGGCTTTTCGCTTTTGCTCTCTCTCACGCACACGCACACACACACACACACACACGCTGCTTGTCACTCACCATGTGGATTGTTCTTCCGTCAACACACAGGGAGTGGGGGCTTAGTGATGCCCCTGTGTGTGTGTGTGTGTGTGTGTGTGTGTGTGTGTGTGTGTGTGTGTGTGTGTGTGTGTGTGTGTGTGTGTGTGTGTGTGTGTGTGTGTGTGTGTGTGTGTGTGTGTGTGTGTGTGTGTGTGTGTGTGTGTGCGCGTGTAACAGTAACGCCGGCCAGATGTGCGGTGGCCATCACGCTATGCTAACAGACTACGTTAGCAGCAGCGGGCCAACTTGTCACCAGACTTCGCATGAAGCCGACACACACAACTTCAGAGAGGTTAAAGGCCGTAAAAGACAGTCTCCCAGACGCGAAGGCGGGACTTTGACACCTTTTACGTCCTGCCACTTTTAATGAACACTCAGCTTCACCACGATCGTTACGGGTAATTCAACAGTTTTCCCCAAAAGGCAAGGGGGCCGAGCTGGCGGTGATCGCCATGACGACAGAGGGCCTGTTTGCAATTAAGGAGGAAGTGACATTCCACAGAGTGAGGTTAGAGGTCGCCACTCCAATGAAGTCCGTTAAGGTCATGTGATCGAAGCTGACACTTAAGTCCTCCGCCGCTAACACTGTACATGCACATGTGTATCTGTGTTTGTGTCTGTTGTGTGTGTGTGTGTTAACCGAGCAGGGGCGTGAGGTCAGGAAGTCCATGGAGTTTCAAGTCCAGCAACATCTGAGCCAAGGCTTTTCCCTGCAGGAGGTCCACGCACGCACGCACACACACGCACACACACGCGTTGATTGACAGCCACCCCATGTGGGCATGGGCGTGTGTGTCTTACCTGGGGGTCACTGCGCAGGGACGCCACCCCTCCCCCACCAAGTGAATTCTTCAGAACAAAATTGAGGCCGTTGATCCCTGGCAGAGTATATCTGCGCATACACAAAAAAACACTTGTAACAAAGGCAACGCAAATTTGTGTGTGCTGCCGGCACTTTAACGAGACTTCAACACATGCTAATGAAGTGCCTGTGGCGGCCATGTTGCATTTCATTGCCTCTTTTATGGCCTTTCGTTGGGCTAATTGCTAACATATGCTTAGCACACTGGTCCTCACTGGCAGCCATGTACTGACAAACAGAAACTTTGCAACTGTACTTACGCTGTATGTCGGCAGAGAACTCAATTCACTTTACAAGCATGACTTGGCCCTGGCGAATAGGGAAAAAAGGGACTTCACTCGCAGTTGAGCTGAGAATTGAGATCATGTCTGTCTGTAGTATACTACCACCAGATGATCAAGGTGGGCACGCCAGAAAGAACTGGTTCAGCAACTGCCTACATTGAGGAAATGGTATGTATGCAACCAAGATGAGAGCTCATTAAATAGAATTATTAAATGTGGTCCCACAGGGATCCATATTGGGACCACTTCTCCTTATTCTGTTATGTCAATGAGTTTGTTAATTCTTCAAAAGTACTCCACAAACTCTTGTTTTTAGTTGGCGCATGTCAACTCTTTTTGACCTAAGAGAGTCCATTTGAACTTAACAGAGTTCGAAACAAAGAATTATGTGAAACTGACTAGGCCCAACTCCAAACATACTGTACCCATTGAAATTGATGGGCCTGTAAAATTGCAAATGAGCACGACCAAAATTCTGGGAATAAATTTGATTTGCTCGTTTAAAAAATAAAAGAAAATACAGTATGTGGGCCTCTTTATTAAAATTCCACGTCCAACATTTCTTATATTATACCAAACTCTATTTGAGCCTGCATTTGCATTCATGAAATGTAACTACGTAAAAGACGTTTTAAAAGCTTCACCCCAAAAAAACAAAACAAAAAAAACCTCCAAGCTCTGCAAATCAAAGTGAGACATATTTTTTCTTGGTCTGAATACAATGCCCCCTCTCGCCCACTATTTCCTCAGCACGGAATACGAAGACTCCCCGAGCTCAGCATCTACCACAATGCATGTTTCATGTATCAAGTCATTGCTAATTTGCACCCTGACCTTATTCCAGCGAGCATATTCCAAGTAGCTCCTCTCCAAGAACATAACAGTAGGAATAAAGATGTCGTCACTGGGAAGAAGTAAAGGCTTAAAACTACTTAAGTGGGTCCACATATTTTTTTCCACACGGTTGTCTTGATATGTACAGTACTGTATTGAAATTAGGCGTGTTATTTTTTTTTAAATTCGCAGATGATGACACGATGTATAAACCGGCGTAAATGGAGAGAGAGGTAATAGCAAAGTGGAAAAAAAATGGGATAGAAGTGACTTGGAGGAATGTGAAAGTACCTTGTTTGTTAATTAAATGAGTTGAGCCACTGCGAATGTTTTACCAGTCTTTTTTTTTTCCTTCACCAGTATCTCTACTTCTGCCCAAGTAAAAAGTTTTGGATGTAGGTTCTCTCGTTTTGGTTCTGCTGTGAAGATAAACAGTGGATCCTTTCAGCGCCAAGATTCCGTGTGGTGGTGGCGGCGAGAGACATTTGGTACCAATTAGAAACAGAACATCCACAGCCCGAAGCAGTCATCTGCTTAGTCATGACGAGTCATGGTGGTTTGCAAACGTTATTGCGGTTCCTCCTCGCGGCCCGCTCGCGACCCACTCACCGCGTCACGGCGCCGTGCAGGCTGGGCGGGAAGAGGTGGGCCAGGTATCCCTCCACCACGGACGAAGTCAGGTGTTTTTTCAGGAAGGGGAAAAGCCGGGCGTCACGGGCGATCACACCTGCGCGCGAGGCTAATGGTTAGCTTAGCGTGAAGACGCACCGCGAGGCTAATGGTTAGCTTAGCGTGAAGACGCACTAGAGTGCGAGCGGTTAGCGTGGCTCACCAATGTTGGCAGAGTCTCCTTTGTCGCCGCTTCTGGCGTAGGCCAGTTCTTCTAGCCTGTAGCAGTGCGGCCCGCTGGGAAGCTCTACAACATCAACACCACAATATCTCAGCAGGGAAGCTTACACGCTGCTCCCTCTAGTGGAACACAAAGGTTTGCTGAATTAAATGCTCCAACTGTGCATTGTTGGAGTGGCTTAAAACTTTCCTTTTTAATCTTGAACAGTACATTTGTTGAGCGCAGTTCAGTTGTAAATGACTTTTGAATACATTGTCTTTTAAAAAAACGTTCTAAAAATGTTTTTAATTTTTTTAGATATATCTAATGTGATCCGCAATATGTTTTGAGTGCATTATTATTTCAAGTTTATTTTGTCAGATGTAAGTGTAGTGTTGTGGTGACCTGAAGATTTTTCTCCAAATGGTAGTTTGCGAAACAATTTACTAGTTAGTTTCTATTTCATTTTGAAGTTGTTTTTTTGTATGCAGTTGGTTTTAATTAGTTTATGAAGAAAGTATGTTTTTTTTGTTAGTTTTTTTAATGCTTCGTGTGAAATATTTGTCGAGTGAAAGCCAAAAAAAGAAAAAAGTGATCAAGGATCATGTAAAAGAGTAAAGGAAACTACAACTCAAATAACTGACCTTCCTTATTCTGTTGCTCCAGATGTTCAACAATATTAACCCGTAAAATTTCATGTATGATATTAGACAAATAAGACAAAGAACGAGCAATACATTTAATTAAACCGTCATTCCTGCATTTAAGCTCAGTGTTAATGTTTCAACAATACACAACGTTACACTTTGTTTCTATATTTAAGTATTTATGAGGTGGTACGAGATGTTTTTTTCCAATTTAAAACCACTGTATACTGGATATATGCCCTCTGCTGGTCACCATGGCAACCGCAAGCCAGCTCACCTGCATCCGCCGCTTCCTCCGCCCACGCGAGGGGAGCTTCCTGTTCGGCCATGTCGGGCCCCGTCTCCGAGAGAGACTCCACCCACCGTCCGTCCACATGGATGTCGAGCTGGAGTTGAGACTTGGGGAAGTAGAAGAAGAGCGGCTTCAGGACCGGCGACCTTGAAAAACCACGACATCGAAGTCAATGACTGACAAAAACTACACAGGAGAAGCGGCCATGCGGGTGGGTGACACTCACACTCGGGGACGCCCGCCCACGATGCCGCACAGTCCCGGAGCTGCGAGCAAGGAAACAAATGTCACAAGGTCAGAGGTGTGGCACTAAAAGTAACAGACAACACAGACTGGCAAGCTACCTTTAAAAGTATTTGAACGTGCTAGGAAACTAGAACAGATATTAAATGGGGTCGCAAATTTTTGCAACAAGAACTTGCTGGACCTTGCTTGAAACTTGAAACCCGACGAGAGTGTCAGCGTGACAGTCGTACCCATGCCTGTCCCGGCGGGGGCGATCTCTCTGGAGAAGACCTCCAGTGCCTTCTTGTCTTTGTGGTGGACAGCCAACCACAGGACTGCCTCCCTGGCATCCTGCACAGGTAGCACGTTAGACGCATTTGCACCATGAGGTCAAAAGGTCAACGGTGCAGGGCTCACATTGTTGGAGCCATTGGCGCCGTAAGTGTCCTCCGCTCCCAGAACCTGGATGTTGACGGCTGAGAAGTCCTCCAGATGCAAATGCTTAAATATGCGCTTTGTCCTGCACAAAAAAAACAAACCACACGTTGTCACTATACCGTTTTTTTTCCTCCAGATTCGCCACCCGCAAATAAATAAATAAATACAGTCATAAAATTGAAAACCATTTTTTTGATACCGTCGTGAAAAAAAAAAATCACTTTTATTGAATATTTTTTACATAGAAGTTTTAAACAGTGGACACTTACCAATTCAACAATCAAGATATCTTTGTAACAGTGGAAAAAAAAATAGCAATTTTTGTCGATATTTCTGTAAATACAATACAATACATAATTAATTTATATCAGTAAAATGTTTTTTATTCTGTATTTTATATTTATATATTTATATTTGTATTTATTTTATTTATATATATATATATATTATATATATAATATATTATATATATATATTTATATTTATATTTGTAAAATAATTTTTGTGAAACACCATCTCATAGTGGTTCAATATCAAAGAAACAGCAATCCAAATCTTTTGAAAGTCCAAAACAAAAAGGCTAAAGATGATACAATAGAACATTTCTTCAAATATTCACTTATGATGAATGTTAATCAACATAACTCCGACCAAAATAATCGCTTGCCAGACTAAAGGAGACAATTGAGAGTGCAAAAAGCGATACGTAACTTAGAAAAAGCCAAATTAGAGAGCATTGAGAACACAACGTAGGACTTCATAAGATAAGATATCCTTTATTCGTCCCACAGGGTTCACTTCTTCAACTTCAAGCCACTTCAATGAACTTCAATACATTGTTTAGACTTGTGAAAAAGCACATATGAAAGCTACGTTTGAAAATAATGAACTGCTACAAAAAAATGGAAAGAGTGAATATTTGGGAAGCTTCTGAACCCAGCGCGAAGGTGATCTTCACCTCATCTCAATCAAGCCTCGCGGACGTTTCGGCATTGACAAACAGACCTTTTGATGATGCTCTCTGCAGTCCTGCGGGCTTTTTCCGCTGCTCTTGGTCCACCCAGCGGACACACGGCCGTCGCACGAAAGCCATCCATGTAAGTGGCGCACACCTGCGCATGGAGCAGGACAGCATCAGGGCTGTGATGTAGCCATGCCCCCCCGCGCCCGTCTCGTTACGGCTCACCTTGTAGTCATGTGGCGGAGCAAAGCCTTTGGCGCCGCTCACCTTGACGGCGCCGCCCTCGATACCTGTGCGCACACAAAACGCACCACTGTCACCGTTAACGTGTTGATGTTACAACAGGCATGTCCAAAGTCCGGCCCGCGGTCGAATTTCATCCGGCCCTCGGCCCCTGTCATAAAATCAGTGCCGTCTGGCCCGCAGGTTGGGCGCAATGGAACACGTGTTGCATTGACTGAGGTCTCGTAGACTGGTGAGTGATGTTTCATAGAGTACTGCTTCCCTCTAGTGGCTAAATGAGTAATAGCATTCACTAAATGAGTAATAGCATTTAGACACTAGGGGGCATCACTCACGAGTTAACAAGACATCACTCCGTGTTTATATTGACTGATATGTCATATTTCAAATGCTCCTTGCAGTTGTGGATATGTGTATTGCTTGTTCATTTCCCTGTTGTTCGAGTCAAAGGTTTTGTGACTATTGAAAAGTCATGGTGATACATTTTATGTTTCAAATCAATCAATTTGCACTCAGGAGACTTCTGTTTAAGAAAAAGTCAAGTGAATAAGCAGTTGCATGTGATATACCCGTTTCAAATGAACCAAAAGAAATTCTTAAGATTGTTGAAATAAAAATAAAAATGGAAATGTGAAACAGACTGGCTTACTAAATTTTGTTGAACAATATTGTTGTTCAATGTAAAAAATGTCAGCCAAGGTCGGCCCCCTGACATTTTACCACATAAAATCTGGCCCCCTTGGCAAAAAGTTTGGACACCCCTGTGTTACAACATCAAAATAGCATACGCAATACGTACCAGGCACCTCTTGTATTAGGACGTTGCTGAAGTCACAGATGACGTCGGGCAGCACGTATCGCCGCGGGTCGCCAATCTCATACACCAGCTGCTCGGCCACCGTGCCAAACTCCACCAGCCCGCCTGTCTTTGGCGGCTTGGAGAGAACGAAGGAGCCGTCGGCGGAACATTCCACCACTGGGAAGCCAATGTTGTCCCTGCCAGGGGTCATCGGGGTTCACCAGGACTTAGCGGGATTCTCGGCGGGCGGGGAGATTCTCACCAGTCGGGGACGCGATGCCAGTCCGTGAAGATCCCGCCGGTGCTCTGGGCGCCACACTCAATCAGGTGGCCTGCCAGACTGAAAAACGTCACAATAAGCGGTCAACACGTCAGCTAGGCAGGATGTATGAGTGGCAATCAGCCAGTGAGTAAAGAAGTCAGCGAGTCAGATTTCTCACCTTCCGGCAGCCAGCAGATCCAAGTCGCCTTTTCCCCATCCAAACTGCGAGACAGGAGAGTATCAACACAGTGAGTGAGTGGTGGTGTGTTGTGATGGCAACCATATAATTACCCCCACCCCACCCCAAGTTCAGGACGTACGGCGTGCATGAGCGGCCCAAGAGCGAGAGCGCTATCCACACAACGGCCTGTTACAACAATGTCGGCGCCAAGGTCCAGACAGCGGCGGATGGGCAGTGCCCTGCGCAAAAATGCACACATTAGCTTGCACGTGAACAAGATGTGCACGTGAGCGCTCACGTACCCGACGTAGGCGTTCATGCTGTGCAGCATTTTCGGCAAGGCACGACTGCTGCCATCGTCGGCCATCTTGACCTCAGCAAGGCGGCTTCTCTGCAGAGACGAGGTTAAAAAAAAAAGTCAATGATTGCACGAGTCAACAAGTCAAATTGGCAGCGAGTGAAAAATTTTGTGAATCAATGTGTCAAGAATTCAAAAAAGAAATGAGCCAAGTCACTCAAAAAGTCAATGATCTAGTGAGTCAAAAGTCACTCAGTGAAAGTGTCATTGAGTAAAAAAGTAAACAAGTCAACATGTAATTGAGTCAATATAAGTAAATGCAACAGTCTTGAGTCAACGATTCCGCGTCAATGAGTCAAAAATTCAACAAGCTAGTGAGTCAAAAGTCACTGAGTCTGTAAGACAAAATGAGACTAAGTCCCATTAGGTCAAAAAGTCAATAAGTAAGCGAGTCAAAACAAATTCAATCTGAGACTCAAGTTAAAAAGTTAATGAGTCAAAGTGCTGCGAGTCAGCAATTCAATGAGTCAGAGTCAATAAGAGAGTAAGTCACTGAGTCAAGTTGCGAGTCAGCGTCAAATCAGTGTGTCAACGACAGAACAGCAAGTGCTTGTCACTCAAAGTCACCGCTGGAGTGAGTGGTGTGATTACTCACATGCGCCATGAGGTCATCACCCGTCACCACGGCAACCTTAAGGTCCAAGCCGGCTTTCTTGACCACTTCCTGTATGGCCGCGGCGCAGGCTAACGGGTTCACGCCGCCCGCGTTACTGACCACACGCACGCCTACGAGGACAAGGTCAGTTACGACGGAAATGACTCCAACCTGCTTTGGAAACAGGGGACTCACCTTTTCTGTGGATATCGTGGATGGCCGGCGCCAAGGCCGCCTGGACAAAGTCTGGAGCGTAACCCAGATTCTAGAAGAAAATGCCATTATTTGAATGTCTCCCTCATATACGGTACATACTGTCTCACTCCCTGACACACTTACAGGCACCTTGGCCTTGGCTGCTGTTAGGAGGGACATGGTAATCTCACTCAGGTAATCAAAAACCAAGAAGTCCAGTTTCCCGCCATGGATCAGTTGAGGTACTGTGAGACGCGCGTGGGCACCGGGCACACACACACATACACACACACGCAATAAAATTGAATGCCAATTGCGCATTAATATGGTGGGTGGGCTGTACCTGAGGTGGCCGTGTCCCCCCAGAACCCCGAGGCGCAACCAATGCGGACCGGTCCCGTGTCACCACAGGTGTCCGAAAAGTGTCTGGTGGTCGAAAACAAGCTGACACGAAAGGGCGTGACAAACTTTAGTGACCTTCCACGACACAGCAAGCAGGCTAACATCCTTCACGCGAACGACATAAAACCAAAAAAAAAAAGAAAAGAAAAAAGAAGACAAATCGTTGCGTTCAAGGTGTTCTAGCGCGAGACTGGTGTCACTTCTTGTCCCTTGTCTTCTTCGTTTTTTTAAACGTAGCGCGATGGCACCTCCTTGTGGTGGAAAGAAAAAGTAGTTACACGTCTGAAAAGCTAAACATGTTTCTTAGTACAATGATACTACAAACAAATCTCTATTAACCTTTTCCGTAATGTAAAACAACAAATTGTGTTCAACGTTCTGTCCATTGACGATGCGTACTTCCACTTCTGGGTTCATGCACTGTAGTACGTCTGCGTAGGAACACGCAGTCAGACAAAAACTAAAAGAACCAAAAGCTGTTTTAGATTTTTATTCATCTCATTTAGTTTTTTTTGTACTTAATTTGAGAGTAAAGAAAGGAGAAGACAAGGCATGCACTTATAATATTCATTTGTCCACGAGAGGACGCCAGAGTAAATCATTCGGGTGATTTTTGGGTTTTTTTTTTTTTTTTTTTTTAATTCATTCCAGTTGACTGACGACTTTTAGTGGCAGGCTCGACTTCCGAGGCTTTTTCTTTTCCGGCAAGCTTCCATGTGACTCCCAAAACTTCTGTTGATTCGCCGGCAGGCTGTTAACAGCGACAAGTTGCTCTGGTATGCCCACCCTGTCACGTGCCGATGCTGACTGGCACGCTGTCATCATGCCACGGGCGATGCCGCCCACACTTTGAGGGGGTATCCAGTCGCACTTGGAGGCATCTTTTGCAGTGAAAGCGGAGCGGTGCAGACGCGGGTTGGGGTTGGCACTATGTCGGTTCCGACTGCGCAGTGAGCTGAACAGCATGGCGCAGCCCGCCACCGTGCAGCCATGTTTAATTTTGAGGTGCACACCACTGTAGTGGATCTTCAAAGTTCCTTTGTGCAAAAAAGTAAACACAATGTGACATCACATGACCATCTCATGACCACACCAGGTAACGCCTACCTTTGTCATAAAAACTTTTCCCACACAGGCCGCACGAGACCCGTCCCTTGTGGGGCCATTGGAAGGAGCAGAGAGTGGAGGTAGCAGGGTGGAAGTGGGAAGGAGTTGAATCGAGGGTAGAGGAAAGTGTGGGATGGAAGTAGAAAGGGATAAAATGGAGGCAAGGGTTCCACATGGCTCCACGCACCTGATCCTGGGAGAACAAAAGTGGCCCGATGTCATACTGTCACCAGGTCATGAGATCACAACTTGTCGTCACCTTGGCGGGAGCGGGATTTGTGCGACTGACAGCCGCCATGTCATGGGCACTAGGCCGTGTCGAGCCAAAGTACAGGATGTGTTGGAGGAGTAGCAGCTCCTCCTCAGGGCTCCGGCGCCCTCCCAAACGAAGGCTGTCAGGAACACCACCAGCGAGCGTGTTGCCAGGGCGAGGCACGCTTACCAAATGGGACAACTTTCGACCCTGCGAGGGTAGAATGTGACACAGCTGCAGTTGACGATAAGTAAACGTGACATGACTTGCACCGGATTGTCACCAAGGTTTACTACATCGTACCTCATGCCGCGTTTGCTGAATGGTGGACAAAGTTGACTTCTCCTGGCGGCGGCACGACCCTCCAAGTCCTTGGCGTGTTCTCGCTCGTCTACCAGCTGCTCGCCCGTTTTCCTCTTATTGTTCACTATTTGACTCCACCCACCGGCCTCTGATTGGAGAACGCTGATGCTGATTGGCAAAAATCGCACATGCCCAGGAACGCCTGCATCTAAGCATTCATGAAGTTCAAGTAGATGACAGCGGACATGACAAAATGGCGGTCAGGATCGTGGACGTGACAAGGTGGCAGCCAAGAGAGGTTCTGGGTGTCAGATCCCAGTAGGGCAAGTTGTTTATTCTTGTTGCTGCGACAACTTGTTTGTCGCCCGAGGACGGAAGCGTCAAGGAAGCCGATTAGCGCCGTCTTGCTGTCAAAGTGACTTTCGGGACTCGAGAGGATTACTGTGCTGAGCGGCCATGTTTAGAGGCAACGATCCACTGAGTTGATACTTCAACAATTTTATTTTTTTTGTCAAAGGGGGATTAAGACTTTGATCCTTGTGCTTCGCTCCCCCCAGGAAGGAGGCATGTCCTTTTATGGGCGGAACTCAATTTAAATCCGGTGGGACAAACTCAGACCATGACGGCACCTGAATGAAAATGCCGGCGTCAGCCCTTGTGCCACTTTTCTTTCTGAGCTGGCACTTTTTTTTAACTTAGTCCTACACACAAAAACACATGATGGGTTGGTGTACTTGATATTCCTTTGAGGCAAATGTCAAGATGAGATGTTAAAAATAAATAAATGCTCTCCATCACCACGGAAACCAGCAATGTGTTATCCTTGGAAGTTCATTTCACCTCACAAGTTAGGATGGTGACTGACAAAAAAAAGAGCAAAGTCGGCACAATTTTGTCTGCATGTGTTGCCTCAGGGTGTGGATTCCTTAGTAGAGATGTGCTGATGCTTCACTTAAAAGTGTTTGTCTGATGAAAACTTCTCGCACACCCAAAAAGTATATATACGCACACACATATACAAAAATGGAGAGCACAAGGCTGGCTGTCCACACTGTATTTTGCACCACAAATCACTTTCACAAACGGGAATTACCAAATAAAAACAAAAGAGTCAAACAGTTTTTCCTTTAACAAAGCAGCCCCATTTTGGTGTAATTGGAGAGAGACAATAATGAATGCGCAAAATGTCATTCATTCATTCATTTTCCGAACCGCTTGATCCTCACTAGGGTCGCGGGGGGTGCTGGAGCCTATCCCAGCTGTCTTCGGGCAGTAGGCGGGGGACACCCTGAATCGGTTGCCAGCCAATCGCAGGGCACACAGAAACGAACAACCATTCGTACTCACACTCACACCTAGGGACAATTTAGAGTGTTCCATCAGCCCGCCACGCATATTTTTGGAATGTGGGAGGAAACCGGAGCACCCGGAGAAAACCCACGCAGGCCCGGGGAGAACATGCAAACTCCACACAGGGAGGCCGGAGCTGGAATCGAACCCGGTACCTCTGCACTGTGAAGCCAACGTGCTAACCACTGGACTACCGGGCCGCCAAATGCGCAAAATGTGTTATCAATAATTTCATTTCGGTCGCTGTCATTGCAAAAAAAATAAATTAATTAAAAATAAATACATTTTAAAAATCTCACTTTTCATCAATAAAATATAGGGAACGGGCACATGGAATTCAAAACTTTTTGTTTGACAATGTCTGGATATTCTGCTTTCATTTTCATCCATAATGCCTCCTGAAACATTCGTTTTCAGAAGGAACAGTTTAAATGTTTTCGTTTAGTCTCTCTGAGTCTGGGGCCAAATCACCCATTGGTGACCTCTGACCTGGATGATGCCGTTCACGATTTTCACTTCCTGGGTTCTGGCAATGCACCAGAAGTAGAAAAGTCGGACACTGCCTTATGCCGCCGCCTTGCTGCCTTCCTGGAGCCGATCGTGATCCTGACACCGTCGGCCAAGCCAGACAGGAAGAAAATGACGGCATGTTGTGAAGGAAAAAGCACTTCAGGAGGTATGTTACCTGGTGGCGTCCTGAAAATGTCGCAGTCGCCCTTCCAGATGCCGCCTTTCTTTGTCCACACGTGCCAAGTGCTTGCCCAGATTCCTCAACGAGCGCTCCTTCCCTCTCAGGCCCCGTCGAGCCTCTGCCAGCGCCTGTCCAGGACAAAGAGGAAGTGTAAACTAGGGATGCAGTGATAACCGATACTGTACTCTACTATTCTATCGTCAGCATGCGGAGACATGTCAATCAAGGGATTATCAGATATTGACCAAAGATACACACTGTGCCACTCGGTATCGCGTATGTGTACAAATGTACCTCCGCCATGCGTCGGAGCGCACGGTGGGCTTGTTCCCGCTCGGTGGCGTGCCTGTTGACTCGCAGCTGCAGGGCGTCTCGCTGTGCCGATTGCTCCTGAAGGAGGGCGCGAGCTTCCTGTTCCCCAGCGACTGCTTGGCGGAGGTCGGAACACATGCTGTGGAAGTGCTTTGCTGAAACCTACACACACGCACACACATACTATTCATTCATTCATTCATCTTCCTAACCGCTTAATCCTCACTAGGGTCGCGGGGGGTGCTGGAGCCTATCCCAGCTGTGTCCGGGCAGTAGGCGGGGGACACCCTGAATCGGTTGCCAGCCAATCGCAGGGCACACAGAGACGAACAATCATTCGCACTCACACTCACACCTAGGGACAATTTAGAGTGTTCAATCAGCCTGCCACGCATGTTTTTGGAATGTGGGAGGAAACAAGAGCACCCGGAGAAAAACCACGCAGGCCCGGGGAGAACATGCAAACTCCACACAGGGAGGCTGGAGCTGGAATCGAACCCAGTACCTCTGCACTGTGAAGCCGATGTGCTAACCACTGGACTACCGGGCCGCCCCGCACACATACTAAGAATATTAATGTGTGTGTGTGTGTGCTTATGTTTTCTTACCGTTCTGCAGTTGTCCTCTCGGTTGTACTCAGTTCTTCTCAGATGGGCCAACTGCAGCCTCAGGCTCCGCCTCTCCACCTCGGCCGAGTGCAGCCGTTGGGTGAGGAGCAGGAAGTGCTGTTGGAGCCGGGATACCAGCATCTATTGGGAGGATGCAAGGAGAGGTCATATAAAGAGATTCAAGGTTCATTCGAATAAAGATCAGACCTTCGAGTCGCTCGTGGGAAGAGTCTGTGGGATCATCTCACGCAAGATTTCTGGGGCGGATTCCGATGGACTGACAATGTGATTCAGGAGGCGAGCCAATGCAGACCGTGCTGCTGACCTCACGTGTGTCGGGGAGCAGGCGGGAGGAGAGAGGTCGGCCATGCAGGCCAAGATGGTGGAGGACAGACGTTTGGAGCGAAGCCAGCGAGCGCACAATGCGTCGCGATGTTCAACGTCCTCTTCTCCCATCAGAGTTGACGAAGCGACACACACCACTGGACCCGCTTGTCCCATCTCCAGCCGAAACAACTCCATGCTCCTCCTCCCGATGGCACGCCACCACCTCAATGCCGATACTACGCACATGTACTTCCTCCATCGCCTCCTGGCTGACGACCCCTGCGTTTTTCTCTCCCCTCCGTCTCCGCCCAAAGCGCAAGCCAGCCGCCGCAGCTCCTCCTCCAGCTCCTCCCTCGCCGCCAAACGTGAGGCCAAAATATGTCTTTCCTCGGCGAGCCTGCTCAGGCGGCGCTGGGCGTGCGCCATCGTGCCGGCGAGGAGGGCACACGCTGACAGGAAGGAGGCTGACTTTCTGCGGCTCCGCAAGAGGAGATCCTGCGGGTGGCAATCAATTGCGCGGTTAACCTCACATAAAATATCAAGTGGTGATTTCCGCGAGAAGAACAATACGTGATGCCAGTTACCCGCAGCTGAGCGACAGTGCGCGTGTGTCGGCTGCTCCAGGCTTCCGCCCGCCTCTTCCCGCGCTCCCGGACATGCGAGAGCATGAGCTTGTGACGCCGCTGCAGCTGATGCAAGTGCCCGCTCTTCTCCTCGCACGCCACCTGCAAACACTCCACCTGCGCGGGGGGACGAACCAGGTGTTGGGTGGGGGCAAGATCCAACCTGAAACGTGACGACATTTTGACAGCCTCACCTTGTTGTTGGCCTCCTGGAGGTCAGAGGTCAGCTGCCCCACCAGCTCGTTGATGAGGTCGCACAAGTTTGACCAGCTGATGGTACCCGGCATGCTTTGCGGCTCTGCGAGCACACAGCCCGCCATCAGGCGCTGATACACACAATGCAGGAAGGACAGGTGGGCCTGATACACAAGGACACACGCAGACGCCTTTATTTATGGGGGGGGGGGGGACAGCAACTGCTGAAACAAAATGCTGCACAGAAATATCTTACATAAACAATAAAATATTCATTCATTCATTCATTCATCTTCCGAACCGCTTGATCCTCACTAGGGTAGCGGGGGGTGCTGGAGCCTATCCCAGCTGTCTTCGGGCAGTAGGCGGGGGGACACCCTGAATCGGTTGCCAGCCAATCGCAGGGCACACAGAAACGAACAACCATTCGCACTCACACTCACACCTAGGGACAATTTAGAGTGTTCAATCAGCCTGGCATGCATATTTTTGGAATGTGGGAGGAAACCGGGGCACCCGGAGAAAACCCACGCAGACCCGGGGAGAACATGCAAACTCCACACAGGGAGGCCGGAGCTGGAATCGAACCCGGTACCTCTGCACTGTGAAGCCGACGTGCTAACCACTGGACTATCGGGCCGCTTTAAAATATTTTTAACTGAAAATATACACAAAAAAATCACCAGAAGACAACAAACAAAATACACACACACACACAAACAAACAAAAATCAAAGTTACAGTCTACAATCTTACCTTTGACTGTTTCTGAAGCTCTTCGTTTTGCACGGACCAATCACGGCTCTCTTCTTGCAAGCGAGTTGCTTGCTCCTGCAACTTGAGTGACAGCTGGCACGCCTCCTGTAGCGTGTGGACAGAATTCAATCAAAGTGTCTGTCCCATCGGCCACAGAAGTGAAGCTTTATTTACTTGGAGACATTGCTTCTGATGCGCAGCCACGCGTTTGAGCGTCTGTTTCTCCTCGTCAAGTCTCTCGCACGTCACCAGCAAATCCTGGACCTGCCAAAGACACACAAGGCTTCTTTTGTCAAGCCTCTCTTAGGTACAAACAGCAGATCCTTGACCTGCCAGGACAAACCATGCCTTCATTGTGAAGGAAATCCACCTGTTTCTCAGCTACTTCCTGTCTGTTAAGCGTCAAACGGAGCAGCTGCATCATGTCGGCAGGAGGACTCTGTTTCCCATCATCCTTTGCTTCTGCCAATATGAGTTGACAATCAGGTGGCTGCGTCTTCCTATAGCGATAGCGTTCTCGCCGTACCTTGATGCGTGTGCTGTTGGAGAGCCTCGTTGATCTCTTCTAGGAGTTTCCCACAGTGCATCTCTCTCTTCAGCACCTGAACATCGTCAAGTCAGAAGCGAGACGAGGCGTTTCATTTCGCTGTGACACAAGTTGTGCTTAGTTGCCATCTTGTGGCATCTCTAGGAAATCGGAAGCATATTAATGGGGGCGAGCAACAATTACACGCTCATTTTCGCTACAGCGGGGTTCACTGTATTTTCAAATAGGAACAGATTTGTCAAAGTGTGCGTGTGTGTGTGTGCGCATGTATACGAGACCTGTTCCAGAAGCAGGTGCGTGTTGCCATGTTGCCTTTTCTCTTCCTCCAGCTTCTCAGCCAGGTCAGCTGTCTTCCTTTTCTCTGTCTCTAAGGCAATGCTCAGGTCACACTTGTACTGCTTGTACTCTGTCTTCAGGCTATACGACCCCCCCCCCACGCCACACACACACACACACACAAATATGTCAAGAAATAATCAAGTTGTGGCGGCCCGGTAGTCCAGTGGTTAGCACGTCGGCTTCACAGTGCAGAGGTACCGGGTTCGATTCCAGCTCCGGCCTCCCTGTGTGGAGTTTGCATGTTCTCCCCGGGCCTGCGTGGGTTTTCTCCGGGTGCTCCGGTTTCCTCCCACATTCCAAAAATATGCATGGCAGGCTGACTGAACACTCTAAATTGTCCCTAGGTGTGAGTGTGAGCATGGATGGTTGTTCGTCTATGTGTGCCCTGCGATTGGCTGGCAACCGATTCAGGGTATCCCCCGCCTACTGCCCGGAGACAGCTGGGTGGGATAGGCTCCAGCACCCCCGCGACCCTAGTGAGGATCAAGCGGCTTGGAAGATGAATGAATGAATGAATAATCAAGTTGTGTGTGTGTGTGTGTGTGTGTGTGTCTGTGTGTGTGTGTCTGTGTGTGTGTGTCTGTGTGTGTGTGTCTGTGTGTGTGCATCCAATCACCGCTGCAGAGCTTGCTCCGTGAATTGGCTGCTCTCTTTCTCCTCCTGGTAAGCTCTCTTCAAATCTCGGAGCTCTTCTCTCATTAGCTCCAGGTTGCACTGCGCCTTCTGCTGGCCACGCTGCTCCACTGCCAGCTCCGCCTTCAAACCATAGTACAGTTCAGTCATTTCCCAGCCACTACTCAATAATAATAATACATTTTATTAAAAAGCGCTTTTCAAGACACCCAAGGACACTTTACAATAACAAAAAACACCCAATGCCTCATATCATGAGGTGACCATGTCGTAGTGCTCTCCAGAGTAGTTGAATAGTTGGTTAGTGTCTCTCACCTGTGTGACCTCACACTTGCGCTTGAACTCGAGGTGAGCTGCTCGCTCGACCTCCATGTTGGCCTCCAGAGATTTGTGGCCCTATCAGCAAAGAAATGGGTCACTGAGGAATTTCTTTTCACCTCCTCCCTGTCTGTGTGTGTCGCTTCGTCTGCTCACCCGGACCTCCTCCTCACACTGCTTCTGCAGCGCAATCACCCTCCTCTGCGCCTCCTCCAGTGCCTCTTTCTGACACTGGACATATAAACCATGTTAAACATGTGTGTGTGTGTGTGTGTGTGTGTGTGCGTGAGAGAGAGTGTGTGAGGCCTGCCTGCAGGAGTCTGTGTAGGTGTTCGCTCTCTGAAGTCAAGCCATCAATCAGTGCGTCACGCTCGTCCACTTCTTGCTGCAAAGCGAGTCGTTCCTCCTGTCTGGCCTGCTGGGTCATGTCCAGAACCTTCCGCAGTGATGCAACTTGCTCTGAAACACACACACATACACACACACTTAATAATAAATGTAATTTATATATAAATAAATGTGATTTGTGTGTATATATATATATATATATATATATATATATATATATATATATATATATATATATATATATATATATATATATATATATATATATAATATATATATATATATATATATATACACACACATATATATATAAAGCACATATTATCCAGTCGAGAGAGCGAGAGAGATCTGACAACAATTGACACGATTGTTATGAGGGTTCAACCATTTGAGAACCTCCGATTTCCGCACCTTTGAGTGCTTCGTTGCTCTCACATGCTTGCTGGGCGTCTCTGCGGCTCACAGTCACCTGGTACTGAAGCTCTGCCCTCTTAGCTTCCCCATTCTCCACGGAGGCCCGGAGGCGGGTAAGTTCCGCCTCCAACGTGCACAGCTATAAAACAAACACCCACCCACATAGAGTTGATGCCAGTGTCGGCTATATGATGATTTTGCAGAGGATGTGCTCTGACCTGCTGGTTGTGTGCGGACATCATCTCCAGCTTTTCCTTCTCCAGCTGGTGGAGCCTCCTCCTTCCCGTCAACTCGTTGTCAAAAGACGGTTTGACTATGTCCCCCACTCGTTCCTCCTCAGCCATATCCTTCCCTGGCTGCTGGGGGGCATAATGTCTGGGGCTGCTGGGGAGAAAGCCAAACAAATAATGTGACGTGACCACGTGACTAAGGTGCCCTGCCAGCGTTGAGCATTTCTTATGGTTTCTCAACTCCCTGGTCGGTTGCCTCTTTGGCTCCTTTGACTTGTCCTGCATTATGGCTACTCAGATGTCAGCTACACCACCCTGGAGAATGGTTCCAAAACGTTGTTCGTGGCAGCAAAAAGAAGGAAAATAAAATACTAACTTGCTGTTACATCGGCAGTGAGGGACGCGTTGAGTGAGGCTGCTGTTTGGTTGTCTTGACAGCAGGGCAACAGCAAAAACAAATTGGGGAAGCTCTCTTTCCGGCAATTTAATTCACAACACAACAAAAGGCACTGCTTTGGACGCCAATTCTATATTTTCTTTTTAGTAGCGACAGCTAGCAGAAGCCACAACAAACATATTTTTTTCTACACTACAAACACAGCGCCGAATGCTGTCATATTTATTCGGCCAAGCGTGTAATGTTCACAACGTATGGGATAATTGAATGTCAAGGCGGATTCCGCAGTCCTAAATAAATGGAAGATTTTTAAATAAAACTAATTCGTGTTAGACTAGTATGCTAAACTACGCGGATTCGTGAAACGTAAAGTATAAGCATCTTTTTTTTTTACTTACTGCTGCATTCGGGCGACGCCGTTTGAATCATACGCCATGTTTGGTGTCCTTACGTCATTTCCGCATAAAGCCCTGATTGGTTTACGCTCCGCTTCAATTTACTTTTAATATAGACTACTTTAAAAAAACAATAAATAAGTAAATATAGCATCGATCTAATAGGCTGATTCAGATTTAAAGTAATTAAAATACATATTTCCCATACAGGAAGCCTTTTTCTATCTGCAGGTTTTTTGAGGGCTTTCATTCATTCTTTTAATATTCCATGTACTGTATACATTTTTGTATGACCTACAGTATATGTGATGTAAACAAAGTGTACAAACACAGGTTGACACAATAGCCATCTGTGCCGTCTTTTCGATTTAACAAAACAAAACGAGAACTTTTCATTCACTTGTGTTTGACAAATGCATCCATGAAAAAGCAGTCCTACAAAACATGAAACAGTGTCACATATGTACAAGCATCATCATCATTATTATTATTGTTAGAGGCAAAACGCTGAAGAGACGACGGCTCATGTGCAAAACATCTCTCCACACGTCACTCACAACGTAGATCCATTTACAAGCAACACAATAAATCCGAGAAACGTGGACTTGAGCACAGAGAACACTTTTCAGCACCAAGAAAACACACAAAAAAAAATCCTTCTACTTACCGACTTTGTTTTGCATTAATTTTCCACACGGCCTTTCATAAATTTAGACATCACAAATGATTTTTTTTAAACAGTCACCTACTTGGTGTCCTTATGTCGTATTTTTTGTTTCACACAACACGACATATACACACAGTGGCATGGCAAACCTGTTCTGTGCAATGGAAGATACATTCTTACACATACATAGCCACTTTTAATATACAGTGTTCCCCTGCATAGTCACAATTTGATAATAAACCTGTTCACTGTTTTTTTTCCTTTTAAACATATCCTCCATTATTTAAAATACTTATCCCATCTTCATTTAGTTAGTCCATAACAGAAAAGCAGTGCTTTGCCACCATCATGTAGCATCTGTAAGTAATTATAAACCTTTTTGGGGCGTCGTCAACTCACACATTAGCGGGGGAACACTGTCGTACTTAAAATCTCACAATAAGGGTCCCGGTTGTGATAAGGGAAAGCATAAGGAATGTGACGGTTCGTCTGGATTGCATAAAGCGCAACGTGTGTGCATGTGTAGGAGGGGCAAGGGTCAAGCCGAGGTGCCCACTGGACAACCGCTGCCATCTAGGAGGGGGGCTTGTTGTAACCGAATAGTCCGACAGGAAGGTATTTGACGTGAGTAGGCCACTGGGCGGCCAACTGGAAGAACTTGACGTCATTCCACTCGACACCGTCGACAGACACTGAAGATAAGATAAGATAAGATAAGATATTGTTCAAAGTGCATGATACGCTGCTTGTTATGGTTACCTTTCAGGATTGTCTGCTGCTGCTTGGCCGAGCAGATGAGGCGACTGATGCCTTCGATCATCTGACTCTTGGAGTCCACCTCCTTCTCTTTGGGTTTCTTTCCCAGGAAGATGGTGGCCACTGGGGACAACAGACACAACATGAGCAGAATGAAACCAAAGACGACAGGAATCTTTTGACTTTGCTCACACCTTTCTTGTTCTTTTCCTTGGTCACCACCGTCATGGCCATTGTACTGAATTGAATGCCGTGAGGCTCGCCTCCACCGCCCCCTCCCGGCAGCCTGCTGACCTGCAGTGAGCGAAAGGCACTCTTCAGCGTGTTCTTGCAGGCCGTGTCGCGCCGCTCGCCTTCTCGCCTCTTCTCGGCCAGCGACGCCAGCCAGTAGTCCACCTGCAGGCCAATGGCGTCCACGCCATGTGACATGCCGGGGCTCCTGGGAGTGAGCGGTCGCTTGTTAGCATGTTTGTGCAGCAGCAGGCATGGACGTGGTTCTTACGCTAAGATTCTTACCCCTGGACGGAGACGCTTGCCATGGATGGGGACGGAGGGGGAGTGGCCGCTTCTTTGATCATCCCTGCGGGGGAGCCGTGGGATGGCGGGGACGAGGAAGGGACGGCCAAGCTCACAGCAACGCCCTCCTCTGTGTCGCCTTAACAACCGTAATTTTTTTTTAATTAAATAAAAATCAAGTGAGATTATGACATCATCAAAAGGGGGCCATCCTAGTCGTTTTTACTCACCAGCCAACAAGGGTCCTGACTCGATCACGCCCACCTTGACCACCTGCAAAACAGGAAGTGATGTCAGTCAAAGGGCTAGCCTCTATGTACCAGAGGGCTAAAAAAAAAATGAGCAAGCGCTTACACCGATGAAGGGAATAAACTTCTGGTAGGATTCTTCCTCTCGCCTGCAGAGAGACATCAACCATTACTGAGCACACAGGAAGTGACGCCGGCGGCGGGTGGGCACGTTACTCACATCCTGTGTTTGCAGGTCAACATGGCCTCCGCGATGGGAAGTTGGTGAGTGAGCGTGGCGCCGCTGATGTACTGAGCGATCCTTCCCGCCACGTCCAGTAGATCTGGACGTACATGGAACTCATGAGTAAGTCTCAAGGCTTCAGGGGTTCTCATAGTTTGGGAATTTTCATTATCGTACCGTATCGTAAATCTAGCTAGTTTTAATACGTTGTCAGAGTGGGTATTTTTTTTTTGTTAGCTTAGTTTTATTTTTGTCAAAAATGCTTTATTTTGTGTATTTATTTATTCATCCCGATATGAACTACTGTAAAGCAGGAGAGTTGTTACCTAGCGTCGCATTTTGGGTTTCAAGTCATTAAAGTCAAGTCATAAAAGTCATCAAAGCAGAGAAGCCATTTGCCGCGCACGTGCGGCCGTTAGCCTAGTAGAGCTTTTTTATTGGCTGCTGCTAGATGACGTGGCTTCTTGGCGACATGCAGTAAAAGGACCACAACTGCTTTGACCTTCTTTCCTTCCGGCCATGCTGCAATACCCCCCAAAAATACACAGTAAGTATCAAGTACAACTTTATTGTCAAATGTGCTGCATGTAAGCACAGATGAAATTTCCTCCCTCTTAAACAGACAACAAGAGGAGCCGCTGCGGGTGCCCGCGCCGCCATCAAAAGAACACTTAATATTAAAAAAATCATGGATTGAATCGGTACAGAAGATGAATGAATGAATGAATGAATGGATTGAATTAATTGCAAAACACAAAAATGAAGGATATTTTCACTCTAATTATATACCGGGAGTAGTAGATTTTTGCAAGTTTTGTAACACCTAAAATGTAAGTTAGTTTTGTTGAAAATGTATTTTTAAAAATTATATTTCATAAACTAATGTTTAATGTTATGTATAATAATGTATATGTATATGTAATATGTAATAATATCCATCCATTTTCTGAACCGCTTAATCCCCACTAGGGTTGCGGGGGGTGCTGGAGCCTATCCCAGCCGTCTTCGGGCAGTAGGCGGGGGACACCCTGGATCAGTTGCCAGCCAATCGCAGGGCACACAGAGACGAACAACCATCCACGCTCACATTCACACCTAGGGACAATTTAGAGCGTCCAATCAGCCTACCATGCATGTTTTTGGAATGTGGGAGGAAACCGGAGCACCCGGAGAAAACCCACGCAGGCCCGGGGAGAACATGCAAACTCCACACAGGGAGGCCGGAGCTGGAATCGAACCCGGTACCTCTGCACTGTGAAGCCGACGTGCTAACCACTGGACTACCGGGCCGCCCTTTGTAATAATATAAAATGTATAATAATGTTTTCAATTCAATTTAATTCAAGGTTCAGTGGCCAAAATCAAGCTAACCGAAATAGGTTATACAATCTTGCTCAGTCACATGTTATATTTGCACTCAGTATCTGTACTTGATTATCTGTACGAACACACACATGTGGTCCAGACAACACAGACGGCAGATTGATGACATCATTGGAGAGGCGTTACCTGTGGGAGGAGGCTCTGTACGACTGAAGACATCTCGCCAAGCGCCATCTAGGAAGGAGGAGCTGTAGCGGTTGTCCAGGGCACCCAGATGCTTGGCGACCGGATGGGAGCCTGCGTAGGGAATGCAAAGGTGACATAAGATGTGGTGGGCGGAGCTTGTCAAGCACCAGCGTTGCGGCATACCCAGAGGAACCACCAGAAAGCGCATGTGGTTGAGCCAGTCGGACGTTTTGTTGGCCAGCTGAGTCACGAAGAATTGCAAGATTGCAGCCAGGTAACTCTGGCTGCCCACAGCTGCCACCTTCACCGCGCGTGGCATGGAAGCGTTACAGTTGCAGCTGCATAGATCAACGCAAATAAAAACCTTGACCCTTTGACTTTCTTTTCAAGTCATATCCACAATGTGAGGTGCCACACAAGTGCTCACAACTTTTGGATGCGCGTGAGAATGGCGGACAGGACGGCCTGGATCTCCGCTGGCGAGCAGGTGGACACCACCGGCTGCTTGTGCACCTGCAGCTGCTCCAGTACGTACTGACACACGCGCACGCACACACTCGGGTCACAATGTGGGCGCAGACGCATCGGTGGACGGTAGCGCGGGCCAGGCCTACCTGCCCCTGCCAGTCTCCGCCATGGACCAGGATGAGACTCTCCGGGAGGGCCGAGTCAGCCAACAGGATGTGGTTGAGCTGGTCGTACATGGCCTTCCTCAGCACCTACACACGCAGACGAGTGCTTGCTCTATAGGGCGCAGACAAGCGGGGCGGTAACGGGCGACCATGTTTACCGGCGTGCCGTGTGCGAGCTCGGGCGACCTTTCCGAATCCGAGCTGTTGGCGCGCTCACTCGGCGCTTTGGACTTGATGGGGGTGCTGCCGCTGCGCTTCTGCCTGGAGGGGGTGTGGCCTCCGTCCAACCTGCATATCAACAAACTGTTTCTTAGTGTTGGTCAACAATAGGTGCCGGGTCGCAGAATGTGATCGAGTACTAGGCGTCTACTTTTTGACTGACGCTTCACACGTTCAAATGACGGCAGTAGAGATTCATTCATTCATTCATCTTCCGAGCCGCTTGATCCTCACTAGGGTCGCAGGGGGTGCTGGAGCCTATCCCAGCTGTCTTCGGGCAGTAGGCGGGGGACACCCTGAATCGGTTGCCAGCCAATCGCAGGGCACACAGAGACGAACAACCATTCGCACTCACACTCACACCTAGGGACAATTTAGAGTGTTCAATCAGCCTGCCACGCATGTTTTTGGAATGTGGGACGAAACCGGAGCACCCGGAGAAAACCCACGCAGGCCCGGGGAGAACATGCAAACTCCACACAGGGAGGCCGGAGCTGGAATCGAACCCGGTACCTCTGCACTGTGAAGCCGACGTGCTAACCACTGGACTACCGGGCCGCCGGCAGTAGAGATGAATTCTAAAAAAAAAAATCACCATTCAAGCTAAATGACCCTTTTTGTCCTTAATCACACTGGAAGGGTTTCTTTACTATGAGCAGTGTTGCTCCAATTAGCTTGAAAAAGTAAATCAGTTACCTTACTAATGACTTTAAAAATTAGCTACTTTAGTGACAACTTTGTTTAAAAAGTAACAAAGTTAGATTACCGGTACTCATTATTTTACTTAAATTCAACAGATGACGACATCACTCGTTCGAAATAAAATTGACAACCGGTTCTGCCATTACTTTACCTCTTAAGTACATTTTTAACAGTGATGTGTAAGAATCAAAGTTCTTTTTAAAATAAAAATGTGGTTAGCGCATCCACCTCACAGTGCAGAGGCCTGCAGTTCGATTCCAGGCTCTGACCTTCCTGTGTGGAGTTTGCATGTTGTCCCTGTGCCTGCGTGGCTTTTCTTCGGGTACTGCGGTTTCCTCCCACATTCCAAAAAACATGTGCGGCAGGTTAACTGAACACTCTAAATTGTCCTTAGGTGTGACTGTTGAGTGTGAATGGTTGTTCGATACTGTATGTGCCCTGAGATTAGCTAACAAAGAGTTCAGGTTGGGATAGGCTCCAGGACACCCGGGACAGCGGCTCGGAAAATGGATGGATGGATAAAATGAAGACAACCTTTTTTTTTTAACTTGACATAAGCAATTATTTTTATTTTCTAAAAAAAATGAGCCTTGATGGATTCCACTTCACATAAACAGCTACTTGGTTTCAAAAATAAATCAAGTCTTTCTAGACTTCACTTAACATAAATAGCTTTTTAAAGTGTTTTGGCCTGACCTACAGTATTTATTCATTCATTCATCTTCCTAACCGCTTGATCCTCACTAGGGTCGCGGGGGGTGCTGGAGCCTATCCCAGCTGTCTCCGGGCAGTAGGCGGGGGACACCCTGAATCGGTTGCCAGCCAATCGCAGGGAACACAGAGACGAACAACCATCCACGCTCACACTCACGCCTAGGGACAATTTAGAGCGTCCAATCAGCCTGCCACGCATGTTTTTGGAATGTGGGAGGAAACCGGAGCACCCGGAGAAAACCCACGCAGGCCCGGGGAGAACATGCAAACTCCACACAGGGAGGCCGGAGCTGGAATCGAACCCGGTGCCTCTGCACTGTGAAGCCCACGTGCTAACCACTGGACTGCCGGGCCGCCACAGTATTTATTAACTGTGAATATTCTTGTGATGTACTTTTATGATGTAATTTTTTTTAAATAAATATAATGATGAATTTTGGGGGTATCACCACACAGTCACAAAGCCTTGTGGGACTTTCTCTTTATGTTCATGTTAGTTGGAGGTTTGGTTTTGTTTTTTTGGACACACAGTTCATGTTTTGAAGCTACACTTGGTCAACAGCACAGAGTGAGGAGTGTAACGTAATATTTTCTTTAGCTGACACAAACTCAAAATACTGACTGGTGAAAACATGAATTCTCTCTCCTTCCTCCATTGTTACTTCACATGTGATCAAACCAAGAGTCAGTTAACAACACTACAACCAAATAGGCAAAGATTGAGAGGTGACAATGAGTTTCTGTGAAGTAATTGTCAAGTAACTGAAGTCAGATTATTTAATTGAGAAAAGTAATCATTTAGATTCGTCATTACTGCAACAAAATGTATCTAATCGAGTAACATGTTACTTTCTCACGCCGCACCGGCATCACCGACGATGAGAATAGTTGAGCTTTAGCCACCAGGAAGTAAGTGTAACCGGATGGTGAAAAGGTATGTTAGGCTGGACAGTGCAACAAAGCTGGCCCAATGCAACCATGATGGCCTTCTGGTTACCGTGGCGATGGCGCCGGTTGGCTTTCACTTTTGCCGGTCTTCATGGGCGTACGAGGTTTCTCCGGCACGGAAACCGTGATGCTGGGCGCGGTGTCGGCGAGCAGCTCCTGATCTGCCCCTTCCTGCGTGCGCACACGTGAAACACCAAGGCTTAAGCGAGCTCAGCACCCACTGCATTTAGGGCCATGCACCCACTAGGGGGGCGCCCAAGAGCAATTAACAGTCTACAGCAGGCATGTCAAAAGTCCGGCCCGCGGTCGAATTTCATCCGGCCCTCGGCCCCTGTCATAAAATCAGTGCCGTCTGGCCCGCAGGTTGGGCGCAATGGAACACGTGTTGCATTGACTGAGGTCTCGTAGACTGGTGAGTGATGTTTCATAGAGTACTGCTTCCCTCTAGTGGCTAAAGGAGTAATAGCATTCACTAAATGAGTAATAGCATTTAGACACTAGAGGGCATCACTCACAAGTTAACAAGACATCACTCCGTGTTTATATTGACTGATATGTCATATTTCAAATGATCCTTGCAGTTACAGTGACTATTGAAAAGTCATGGTGATACATTTTATCTTTCAAATCAATCAATTTGCACTCAGGAGACTTCTGTTTAAGAAAAAGTCAAGTGAATAAGCAGTTGCATGTGATATACCCGTTTCAAATGAACCAAAAGAAATTCTTAAGATTGTTGAAATAAAAATAAAAATGGAACTGTGACACAGACTGGCTTACTAAAATTTGTTGAACAATATTGTTGTTCAATGTAAAGAATGTCAGCCAAGGTCGGCCCCCCGACATTTTACCACATAAAATCTGGCCCCCTTGGCAAAAAGTTTGGACACCCCTGGTCTACAGAGTCTGAAGTATTGCGAAACAACGCAAAAAAAGATTATTACGCCACAGGAAACCCTCAGGAGGAACTTCGTACCAGCGTCTCGCTCTCCGAAAGTGCCTCGTCCAGGGTGCGGCTGTGGGATGTTTTCATCTTCTCCGTAGGAAGGTGCTCCCCCTGTTGACGGAACTGTGCTCATCATATGACAGGCAGACAAACCCCAAAAAAAGAGCCTCAGTCTGAAGACCTGCAAGCTAACGTACCGGGCTCAGAGTATCCCGGCCCAAACTGCCTTTGCTGTTCAGACTTCCGATCTCGGTCTGGGAGCTAGACTGAGACATCCCCTCAAAGAAGGGCCTGCGCACAAAGAGCATTTAACACTGTCCCCTTGTGGCTATGGGTACACTATTTGCATTACAATCATGTTTCTGATACTACCCTTGATAATAAATCGTGCAGATGCAGAGATGTTTTGTGTTTGAAACAACTTAAGAATCCCCCTACTAGCTTAGTGCTTACATATAAGTGAACACGCCATTGACAGGTCAAGACTTAGCATCGATAGCAATGGTGTTAGAACACTTTAAACAGATATTTGTACGACGCATATGGTTTGTCCTCGGTAAAACTGCAGCAAGCGACTGAGTCACTTATAGAAGTTGTATTATTTATTGCAAAGTGTCCTTGGTTGTCTTGAAAAGGCGCTTATAAATAAAATGTATTATTATTGTATTATGTGTTTCCATGACTGCAGAATACTGCCCCCAATGGCCACTGTGGGCATAACAGAAGGAACAGCATGAATTGAATTGAAGAATTTAATCAGCGGCACAAATTGTTTAATTCTTTACATTCTATTTAATTGTCATTACGCTGTTTTTTTTAATCAAATAAAATACTAGACAATGCTATTTTCTTATTTAAAAAAAAAACACTTTTTTTGAATGCTGGGGTTAATTACTCTAGTAGTCCAACAGAGGAGCCGTTACCTGAGTTTGGGTTTGGGCGTGCTCATGATGCTGTCGGTCTCCTCCATGTCGGGCCCGCTGTCGCTCGGGTTGTACATCTCCAGGCTATCGTAGAGCTCATCCAGGTCCTCCTCCACTTCCTGGATCTGCTCCCTGGACACGTGCTCCAGACCGAAGCCCACCTGGGCGCGACAGCGAGGGGACATGGGTGAGGCATAGACCGCGACGCCTCCCTCCCCGGCATCCAGACGTACCTCATCGGTGACTTTGAACCTCTTCAGCAAGGCCACAAACTTCTGCTTGATGTTTGGCTGCTGCAAGCCACGATGCAGACAATGATGAAGAAAAAAGGACGGATCGAAATGACCCGGTTGATGTGTAAGGCGCTCAAGAGCTCACCCTGGTGATGGCGGCGTTGGACGTCAGCTTCCGCCGGGGCTTCTTCTTCCTTACTTCCTCATCTTCATCGTACAGGTACTTAAAAGAACGGGTTGACAAACGTCGATGAGAGCTAAAAGATGCTCAACAGGCAAAACAAGGAAGTGCTTCCCAAAGGTTTGAGAATCGAGACGCGTGTCGCCTTACTTGTCCGTGGATGGGATCGTCGCTGCCCTCCTGCTCAGATGAGTAGCTCTCCTCTTCCTCCTCGGAGTAGTTGTCTATGTCTGGAGATCGGTCTGGACAGAAAAAGACTAACTGGAAAAACGGTTGCTGGGGGTAGCAACAAAAAGTTGGAGTCAATGGACATTACGGAGGCTGTACCCGACATCTTGGCCTTGGGTCCCTCGTGGTCGATGGGCTGGCTGGACAGCGAGTAGACGCGCATCTCGGCCACGGGTAGCGAGGCGTCCTTCAGCTGGCTGTGCAGGCCCAGAACCTGAGCGCCCTCACTCGGGTGCTGCATCACCTGGAAGAGGAGTCAAGCGGCCCCCCGTTACTTCAAGCGCCTGCAAACTCGCGGCGGCAATGTCGACGTACCTCGGCCATGTTGATGAGGCCAAGGGCGAGCGTCTTGTAGCCCAGGATGGTCCTGTTCTTGTAGCGCTTACGGCGCTGCAGCATGATCTGCAGCTTGTTGGCGTCCCTCTTCAGGAAGTGAGGGTACTGCACAAAGAGCAAGCAAAGCAAGTTACTTCAGGCAAGAAGTCGAATCGGAGGACGCCAACGGGCAAAACACTCGGATTCACATTTCAGGATAATGATGGGTGTTCACATAAGATAAGATAAGATAAGATAAGATAAGATAAGACAAGACAAGATAAGATAAGATAAGATATCCTTCATTCGTCCCACACTGGGGAAATTTACAGCCTCCAGCAGCAAGAATGTATGTAGAAAGAAGAAAGAAGAAAGAGAAAAAAAAACAACAAACATCTTTCAATTAAATGCAATATGAACACAAAATGGATAAATCGCAGTACTATTTACAATTTTCCTTCACATCATTTAATTACTATTATTATTATGATTGTTAGGGGCGGCCCGGTAGTCCAGTGGTTAGCACGTCGGCTTCACAGTGCAGAGGTACCGGGTTCGATTCCGGCTCCGGCCTCCCTGTGTGGAGTTTGCATGTCCTCCCCGGGCCTGCGTGGGTTTTCTACGGGTACTCCGGTGTCCTCCCGCATTCCAAAAACATGCGTGGCAGGCTGATTGAACACTCTAAATTGTCCCTAGGTGTGAGTGTGAGTGCGAATGGTTGTTCGTTTCTGTGTGCCCTGCGATTGGCTGGCAGTCAATTCAGGGTGTCCCCCGCCTACTGCCCGGAGACGGCTGGGATAGGCTCCAGCACCCCCCGCGACCCTAGTGAGGATCAAGCGGCTCGGAAGATGAATGAATGAATGAATTATGATTGTTATTTTTTATTCATCAGCCTGACAGCAGTCGGTAGGAACGAGCGTCGGTATCTCTCCTTCTTGCAGCGCGGGTGTAACAGTCTCTGGCTGAAGGAGCTACCAAGTGCTGTCAGGGCGGGCTGGAGGGGGTGGGAGGGACTGGCCACCATAGCTTTTAGCTTAGTTAGCATCCTTCTGTTGCCCACGCCTATGCCGGTTCTAAGGATTAGTGTGCGCACGCGAGAGCCAGTGTGATGTTTACCTGCAGAGAGAAGGTGAGCTGCAGGTCGGTCTCCGTCAGGCCGGCTGAAGAGAGAAGGATTTCGTTGGAGCGGAGGATCCGCTTGGAACCCTGAACACAACAGGCGGCGGGTGAAAAGGTGAAAAGTCCTGCGAGAATTTTCCCTTGTCTATTTAGCTTTAACGCTCGCTGTACGATACTACAAAACTATTGATTACTCTAAAATGGTTCAATGATTTTGTTGTTTACGATGATACTAATGCAGCGTGTTATACCGGAGACAAATTCCTTGTGTGTTCTACATACTTGGCCAATAAAGATGATTCTGATTCTGATTCTGATTCTGACATTCACTGCCAGAAGACTATAAAATTAATTCTCGGTTGAACTATTTAACGGACGGCCCAAAAAAAATCGAGTAAACAGCCGTGGAGCTTTTTCTGCTTGTTGCGGATGAAGGTCTGCCCAATCCAAAATGATTCCCGTTCTTATTGACGAAGACTATACTGTACTATCTTTGACCCTCCCACACACCAAGAAGGGGACGGGGGTATGAATTGGCCAAACATAACAACGTTTGGGGCGGCCCGGTAGTCCAGTGGCTAGCACGTCGGCTTCACAGTGCAGGGGTACCGGGTTCGATTCCAGCTCCGGCCTCCCTGTGTGGAGTTTGCATGTTCTCCCCGGGCCTGCGTGGGTTTTCTCCGGGTGCTCCGGTTTCCTCCCACATTCCAAAAACATGCATGACAGGCTGATTGGACGCTCTAAATTGTCCCTAGGTGTGAGTGTGAGTGCGAATGGTTGTTCGTTTCTGTGTGCCCTGCGATTGGCTGGCAACCGATTCAGGGTGTACCCCGCCTACTGCCCGGAGACGGCTGGGATGGGCTCCAGCACCCCCCGCGGCCCTAGTGAGGATCAAGCGGTACAGAAGATGCCATGAATGAATGAATGAATGAATGAATGAATGAATGAATGAATGAATGAATGAATGAATGAATGAATGAATGAATGAATAACATTGTTTGCCTCCACGGTATTAACCGGATTCAACTAGTATGTGTGCCAAAACGTGTCATTGATAGGGAAGGCCAAATAGAAGCAAGTAGAAAGGTCACAGCGATATACTAAAGGCCGAGCTCAAGTCACCTATCTAATTATGTATGCCTAAAAGGCCTAATCTAATACAAGGAAAGAAACGAACGTTCACGCGCCCACATGTGACTTGTGAGCGCTCACCTGCAGTTTGACGGCAACGACCACCGATGTGAGGTCTTTGTCCAGCTCCTTGAGAAGGACCAGCTTCTTCAGGGTCAAGCTGAAGAGCCTGATGCAGCACACACAGCAAAAGTCAGACATTACAGTAAATTACCGCCATCGCGTGCAGGGGAAAAGGGGCGGGGTGATGAAAAATGCATAGATCGTAGCCGATTAACCAGTGGTAACCAACGTGGTGCCCGCGGGCAACAGGGAGGCCCCAAGGACCACCTGAGTAGCCCGCAGGCCTGTGATGGGAGATTATTGTCTCGGAATTATTGAAATGTGATTATTTGAAAATGTAAACCCTGGCAAAGATTCCTGAAAATAATGTGTTGCAGCTGGCATTTATTTGTTTCCACATTATTGAGAAATTATTGAGAACATGATCAGTGTCTTCGTATGATTCATAATGAATTGCCCATTGCATTAATCACTGCTCAGGAAGTAGCTCTTGGTTTCAAAAAGGTTGGTGACGCATGGTTTAGAGTTTTGAGTTTGTTTGTAAGGGGGAAAACTCAATAGTTTGATTAAACTGAATTTATAAGGTTACCATTTTAAATATGTAGCAGATTTTTTTTCCAGCAAAGCAAAAACATACACATATGGTGAGGATTCTCTAGAACTTCTACCAATGACCCTGGCTAAACTGAGCTCTTCCCAATATTATCAAGGTGAATTACTTCAACACAATACTTTTTTGACACCAATCCGCAAATTCTCAAAAACAAGGTGTAGCTTGTTTAAGATTCCCCCCGACCCCGAGTGAAATCAAGACAAGCTTAGTTACAAGAGAAACCTTTTTTTTCATGCTTGAAAATACATTAATTTTTTTTTGACACAGTAGGCAGTAAGAAAGAAAATCTGACAATCACAGTTCACAAATTAACCCCACTAAGGGCGACAACAGCTTTCGAGCTTTTAGAGACTACCTCCACATGTTGTATGGGTATAGGTAAATTTGGATAATAGCGAACCACAAATATGCAGGGGGTTGCTGTATTGCCTATGTTGTTTTGATGTTCCACATCATAACACCGCCTTGAGGTCAGAGGCCACTCGGCCCAATGAGAGATTCTAGTTTCCTGCCATGGGGGCGACCAATCACACAACATTAGTTCAACATCACTTCCTGGAAAAGCATCACGAGCGCCTTGATAAACAGGAAGTGGTTGGGGGTGTTGCGACAGCAACACAAGCAAGAAGACCAGACTTTAAAAACAACAGGCTGAAGACAGCCATCTTGGACGCCTCGGTTTTAAGGGCTGCGTTGCCATGGCAACAGGCTGCAACCAGCAGTTAACACGACCGTGTGTTGCATACACGCCAGGATGAAATTAGTCGTTGCCATATGATGTCATGGACGAGAATACGACGCACGTTCACACCAGAACAGAGCTGTAAGTGATGTTTGTGGTCAGCTGACGCACACGAAGGGATGTGGCAGGTAAACAAAAGGTGACCCCCACGACCACAACGCCACCGTCTCCGCTCGATGAGCTCAGCCCGCTTCCCCTCCTCGTACCTGGGCACGCAGCTGGGCGAAGAACGGTCCACTTCCCAGGTTGCGAATAAGTTCATGTGAACCGGACGGTTAGATGAGAGGATGACCGGCTTGGAGGGCTGAGGCAGCCCCCCTAAGCCTCGCTCCATGCTGGCGCTCGCAGGAGGCTCTCTCGCCGTCCTCTCCGCTTCCTCCTCCGCGTTTTGCCTTTCCGCACTAGGCGAAGGCGACGTGTGCGCGCGTTAATGGCCGCCAGGTAGCGAGCACGTCGTCGAGTACGTCCAGAAGCACGCAGGAAGCGGAAATCACCGAGAGCGCGCCCCTCTGTGAGACGTACGTGCGTAGAGAACGTGCGCGTCACCGTCGTCGACGTGCCCCTACCGTTCATTGAAGAAAAACGCGTTTTGGAAATCTTAATTTGGCGTTTCTTTTGAGCACTTTTACAAAATAGTACACAATGAAACCATTAGCAAAAACGCTTTGCATGTTAAAAACAAAACAAAGGAATGATCATTTCGTGATTAATTTTGTCAAATTCGCGTCTTCCTGTCATCTGGAGGGCGTGGCCACCCACAAGGAATTTGAACCACTCTCGTCTACATTGTGGAGGTGATTAGGAGCCGATTAAAGGAGGTTAACAGATAATCCCAGCAGGGTCACCTTTCATACTAAATCGTGTCAGGTGATGCCAAGTTCATCAAGTGTACACTTGTTTGCAGGCAGGCGGCCAGAGTTGAAGAAGAAACCTCACAGTGTGTTTTTACTTCATACACATTATGCTTATGAGTGGCCTCAGACAGAACACTGAAAAAACATCAGGAAAAACAGCATTGGTTTGATGGGATTTATTTACAAAAAAAAAAAACACAAGAGTTCTCACAATGTATGAAAAAAATCCGAAATAAAATGTCTTCTTGTGAAATAAAATGTCATGTTTAGAACTTGAACTCTTTGTATTTCTTGGCACCGCCTCGCGTGTCCTGTGGTTGAGCCTTCCTCTTCTTTTGCTGGGGGTCACAAGGGCATTGTGAGTCATGACATCATCAGCATCATCATTAAAATAAAAGCCACAAGATAGTAGAGGGAAGTGTGACATATGCACTGTTTTATAGATAGAAGAGGGTTTGTGGGCTTTGTGGGGGGGTCTGTATTTATAAAAGGTCTTTGCACTATAGGTATGTGAAAAAGTGGAAATGATACATATATTATAAGTACGTACATGGGCTTGCACTTCTCAGTGGATAATTTATGTTTGGTAAAGGTGAAGCGGAAGAATGACGTCACAGTGGCATGCTTATAGGGCTAATTTTTTTTTAATTGCACGTTAAAGTATGATCATGGTCGCTGTCATGACCATGTGGGTGCGTACCTTCTGTTTGGCGGCGTGCTCAGCCACCATGTCACTGAAGTCCTCCTTCTCCACTTGTGCCTGCTGCTCGCGCACATGTTCCTCGTACTTCTGAGTCATGGCCATCGGGTCCAGCTCCAACTCATCGGGCGCCAGCGCCACCTCCACGCCGTGAGTGTCACCGATGCCGGCCTTGCGCCCTGCCATGGCCTGACGGCCACAAAAGGCACACGTAAGACCTCCGGAGACGAGTGAAGAAATAAGTTGAAAGTATGCAAATGTGCTCGCTGGCTCACCGCTGACATGTCGTAGATGTGCGTGGAGGCCATCATGGCGGCGCCCACCGGGCCTGTTCGTCTCTCTGGAAGGACGGTGAACAACTGCGGCGTCTCGTTGCTGCCAGAAGAATTTGTTCGATGAAGAAAAAGAGCGAGAGACAGGGACACCTGATGGAAATGTCTCTCACCCGTCCATTGCCTCCTCTATCTTCTTTTTTCTCAGCTCAATGAGTTCAGGGGTCTCCATGCCGGCCGGGACGGATGAGAAGCCTCCCGGTGTGATCAGCCCGCTGGGAAAAAAAGAAAAAACAACAATTTGTTCCTTATCCACATTAACATCTTTGTTACAATGAGATTTTTCGAATGTTAATGTAAGGCACAATGTCGCCCCGCCGCTCCCTACCTGTCCGCTGGTGTGAAGAATCCTGTCTCGTCCGGTTTCTCCTCATCGCTCTCCTCCTCCTCCTCCTCTTCTTCAGACGACTCCTCATCAGAAGGCTCCAGCTCTCCCCACGGTGTTCGGTCTACTTCCTCCTCCTCCGCTTTGGCCTGCCCGCATCAGTCAGCACATTTGAGCTCATGACTCACAGGAGACCCTTCGCGCTGGATGCGGCGCCAACTCACCTGGAAGTCACCGGAGTTGGTCCCAAACACGTCGCCGTAAAGCGGCTTGCCCATCTCGTCCACGGGGGGCTTGCCCCAGCCGCCGGCATGGTAACCGAACGTGCAGTTCTGAAGGAGAAGGAAGAGGAGGTCAGGTATCTGTAACTCACTTCAATTTTTACTCCTACATTTTAAGACATCATACTTTTTACTCACTACTTTGTCAAAATATACTTTTTTTTTTTCAACCCTGCAGATGACGGCATAAGAGCCTAAAATTAAAACGAGGCGAAGTCAACTGCAGTTCAAATCATGATTGACTTGAGATCTTGGGGTCTTATAAGGCAGGAAAAAAAAAACAGGGAGAACGGTGACATGGAGGAAAGTGAACCATGGAAAATAAAGATCATGAAACAGATTTGAAGAAGCAAACTATTCCCTGTCGTTCATAATCTCCATAAATGTTTGATGCTGTCAGCTACAACAATGAAGTGTGTATTTGTGCAGGCCAAAAAAAACCCTAACAGAACACCAGCCGTCAAAAATTATCGTCTGATCTAAAAAAAAAAACAAACAAAGCTGTATTTTTTTCAGTTGTTATAATTAGCTACGGGAACGCGTTTGAAGACAAAACGTAAGCCAACACTGGCAAGTTTTTTTTTAAACTTCCTCCAAGTACGAGCACTATGAATATATTGTTTTTCATGGCCGGATTTCAAAATTGGTATTGTCTATAATTGACAGCAACAATTTATTTGAACTTTTACTTTCAGTGTATGTGTGGTTTGACAGTAAACTAGGAGTGGTGGCGGTAAAAAGCCTGGTGCCTCATTTATGAAGAATCCCTCACCGAGCCCATCTGCCAAACTGCTCATCATCATATCATATCTTGTCGCGCCAGTACTGGATCCATTGCTTGGCAGCATCACTAGTGTCTAAGAGGTCTTGATCTGTGCAGGTGGGCCCCAGTTCACAGTCCCGAAGAATGTGCTCCATTGTTTGTATTGGGTGGCCACACGGACATTCACTGCTGAGTGAGAGTCCCCATTTATAGGTGTTGTTCCGAGTCTTGCCTACTCTGGTTCTGGCTCTATTTAATGTCACCCAGTTCCTTCTTGAGAGGGCTGTTCCACTTGGAAGATGTTCGTTTGGGCTTTGGATTGCACCATTTAGTGCAGAGCTGTCCCATTCTCTCCATTTTTCGAGCCTGTGGTTTGTTGACTGCTCAGGATCTAAACTATGGACAGTCATAAAGCTCTTTCTGGACTTCAGTCTTCTTATTGATTCACTATGACCATAGAGGGGGTGTCTTGTGTCATTTTCTTGATTATGCTTTTGTGCCCTTGCATGAATGTCTCTACGCATGTGTGGTGGTGCGATGCCCGCCAATCTGTAGAGTGCTGGCAGTGGTGTTGGTTTTAGTGTGCCAGTAATTATTCGGCATGTGTTGTTCAGCTCAGGATCTATTTTGTGAGCATTGCTTGCCCATGCTGCTGAGCAATATTCAGCAGTAGAGTAGCATAGTGCTAGAGCTGTTGTTCTCAGAGTTTTAGGATCTGTTCCCCAGTTAGAGTTAGCAAGTTTAGCTAATAGGTTGTTTCTTGTGGCTACTTATAGCCAAACTGCTTGTCTATAAGTAACTGTGTGATGCGTGAAATCAGGTGATCAACGGCTCCCCCATCTCTAAAAACTCGCAAGTCGGGTCACTCGTATCTTAAGGCACCACTGAACAGAGTGCAAATACTTTTCCCGCCTCTGGTAATGCTGCTTGATACCTCCGGAATGGGTGAGTTGAGTCCAGGGATCTTGAGGTTAGGGTATGATGGCGGGGGGCCATACCTCTGCATGGCAATCAGCCACGGGGGAGGAACCTTGTGGGAGTTCTAGGAAAGGAGACCAAAAAAATGCCAATGATAGGTGCTCCTCATTACCACAGTGAGCCGACGGGGGAGAGGACTTACAGGGCCGACCGGCATTCCCAGCGCTATGCGGAGCTCCTCGGAAAGGTCGCCCGGCTTCTTCTCCTTCAGGCGGGTCTCAAACTCTTTACCCTATACGTACACACAGTCAGCCACGTTGACAGGCAGCACACGGCGCCGATGTCAGTACCTCGTAGTAGAGGTCTCCGTGGATGGTCAGCTTGGGTTTGATCTGCCACTTGAAGAAGGCGTCGTGAAGTTTTTGATAGTCGATGTCAATCTTTCCCATCTTGGGACGAACTTTCTCCCGCATTTTGGTTTTCATGGTTTTGGCGTCCTCCTGCAAGACACGGTAAACGTCTGCGTGTCATTCATTCGGTTCATTTTGAGTTGGCAGAAGAAAAAAAAGTTACAGATGTCATTTCAGAAAAACAATTTCGATCCAGCTAAACACAAAGCACGAATGACACCCACATTTGTAAAGCCGGCAATGGTGGTCCAGCCCAGCCTACCTTCTCCTGCAGGGCCTCCCTCATTTCCTGGATGCCAGTCCTCCTGATGAATTCTGGGAGCTGGAACGGCGGCTTCTCAATTCCCCTCTTGCCCTGAAGGTACTTGCGCTTGAAGCACCAATGGCGAGGAACCGGCACTGTGTTCCGGGTGGCCTTCAGGTGCACCAGCAGCTTGGGCTCCTGCGCTGTCACGTCGTGCATCTCTACCACATCTGGGCGAGCTACCAGCTGGGGGGCAGAACACAGGTTGTGGTCACCGACCCGCGTCTGGCTGAAGGTAAGATAGGACGGCTTGCCTGCTTGAGCTCAGCCACGGAGAGACGATTCATCCGCCTCAACTTCTTCTTGGACAGCTTGGGAACATCTGGGTGGGCTTCCTGTTAAGTGTGGGGCAAAATAATAGTAATAATTCTTGTTTACGTGTCTGAATATTTAGGGCACAATACTGCGTATCAGGAGTGATTCTGAACACAGCCAATCTTCATTGTAGAAACAAACCAATGTGCGGACATGAAAAGGACAATGGCCCAACCTCATCGCTGTCGTCGCTGTCTTTCCTCTCTAACTCGAAGCCTTTCTTCCTCAGGAAGCCGATTTCCTGCTTTTCCGCCTTTTCGGGCTCTTTCTCCTTCTCCTTCTTCAGATCGTCAGTGAGCTGTAAATCATATGATTGCTCATTATGTTCCGTTGACGAGAGCCCAATCAGTTAATCGGTAGCGGATTTAATGGGTCGATATTAGCTCTTTTCAGCAATTAAGAGAACGTTTGGCTAAGTTTCAGCATATGCGTGTCTGTAGAAACTCATTTCTTGACACGGAAACTCTTTTTTTAAGAAACACAACTTAGTCAATGCTTATACGTTTTGACATCTGGTTTTTATCATTTGATTAATAGGTCATCCCCCAAAAAATTCTGCCACATATCGGAATTGGCATCATCTTAAAGAAAACACACACAAAAAACATCCTACTAGTCAAACACTTCATTGGACGCCAGACAATCACATGGACTCACTTTGAAGGCGTCAAAGATGCGCTTGAAGATGATGTAGCTGGAGTCGTATATGTCTGGCTCCTCTGTGACATATTCTATCTCCACTTCTGGCTCCTCATCTTTCTCGTTGCCTTCCTCCTTGCCCTCGCCCTGCTCCTTCTTCTCCTGAGCACGCGTGCTCTTGCTCTTCTTCTTGCGGTTCCTGCGCCGGCGGTTCTTCTGAGGGGACGAACTCAAATTACAGCTTAGCCTAGCAAAGACACTGACTTCTTGAAAGGGAAAAAGACTCACATCCTTCTTGGACATGCGGCCTTCGTCGTCTCCCGCCTCCAGCGCTCCCAGCGCAGAGTTGCTGCCCCCCACGTGCGCGTCGTCTTCTGCTGCTTCTGCAGGTAGAAAACACAGGACAATTTTCAATATAAACTCAGGCAAATAAAGAGCTCTTTCTATTGTTGAGCAGCTACAGGATATCAACCTGCAGGGTCCACATGCTGCTCCTGTCGGATCTCCTTCAGTTGCAGGATCTTCTCTAGGGCCTGAGGGATCTTGGGCCCCCCAATAATAATCTCGTCCCCCTGCCAGGGCTTGAATGGAACATCACACATCACATTGTGTAACATGATGCTCCTCAGTTGTTTACCATCAGGCTGCTCACCTCCCTGTTGTCCTCCCCTGGAGGCGGCGGCGGCAATCTATGACGCTGAGCGGCCAGCATGGCGATGCCCGGCGGCAGCGCCCCATGAGGATCCAAAGCAACTGATGGACACACAAGCAGGCCATAAGGGAATGAAGCGATTCCAAGGTGAACAAGCTCACCTACATACTTTGCACTGCAGTGACGGGGGCCATCGCCCTGCCCACCGGACCGTGCTGCATGTTGACCATGTCGTGGTGACGTTCCTGCTCCAACAGCATGGCGGCCTAAGTATGGAACAAGTTATATGGCATCACGTCGGCTCTTCAATCATATGTTTGAGTCTCCTCCTCTTACCCTGTTTTGCTGCTCCAGAAGGTCATGGTCCTCCATGACACGGGAATCATGCTCCTCCTGATGCATCATCATGGCCGCCCTCTGTTGAGCCATCTTCAGCTGGTCATCCTGCGACAGGCCTGGAGGCGGCATGCCAGAGCCTTCCATGGACATGTGCATGCCGGGGGGCATCATGCTCATCGACGCGTGCAGCATTCCCCCCATCCCGGGAGGCATCTGGTGTGTAGGTCACATAACAGTGAATAGGCAAGGCAAGACTGGGATGGAAACATTCAGAATTAAGGTGAAAAGTGTACCTGAGAACCCACTCCATTGTCATCATGAGGGTTTCCCAACAGAATGCCGGTCTGGAGAGGGAAGAGCGTCCAAAAACACATGAGCACACATATACAATAAGAGAGCAGCAGACAGAAGCCTCTCTGAGTTTACCTGGATCATGTAATTTTTCAATCTATCAATCAACTCTTCTCTTGGACCTAGGCGGCAAATAAAGACAACATCAAATGCAGAAATACAAAGATTAAATTTGCGAAACGATAACTAGCTCACTATGCTAATAATAAACAAATAGGCATTGAACTGTCGAATTAGTAGGTTGGTTGTTTTTAGTAGTTTAAACATGGTTAACAGATCGTAAATAAGGACAAAAGGACATCTCGTTTTACCATGAAACGGGCTACAAGCTAGCAATTATCGTTAGCATAGCAACATTTAGCTAAACACAGGCGTCGCTACCGGACTTTCTACGGGGTTTTCACGGGCTTTTCTTACCCATTACGGGCGCACCAATTTCGGCCAACTTGGTCTGGAGCTGCCGCTGGCTCCAAGAATTCAATGCCGCGATAGCACACCCCAAATCGGACGGGTGCGTATCAGCTCCCGGTGGCGCGTCGGAGGCCATGTTGAACTTTCAGCGGATGCAACAATGGCGGCGCGTGTCATGGGGAAAAGCTTCATTGTGACGCAATGCATGACGGGAATGCAGAAGGAGCACTTACCTATGGGGAATGCAGTCCTATACAAGCAGCGAGTGTACCTTTAGACTTTGCTGTACGTCTTGTAATTGTCACATATTTGTGTCAACAGTACATGTTCTTTCCTCACAGTTTTAATTTTTCTTGAATTGTATTTGAAATACATTTTCCTAAATTTTTAGTTTTTGTCATACGCATCGATCTTATTGTTATTATTCATTGATTGTGTAAGAATATACACGTATGCGTGTTTGCGGTTCGGTTAATTCTTGAAGTGGTTACAGCAGTGAGCTATCGAACTCAAAAGCAAACCCAAAAAAACACAACTATCCCCTCCTTGCCGCGCATGCGCACGCCATCGACCCGAACGAGCACAGCAGAGGCAGAAGGCGGAGGGGACGGAAGTATAGGGGAGAATAAAGGGACTGAAAGGGAGGAGGAAGAAGGAAAAAGAAGAAAAATAAGGTAGGAGGGCGTTTGCTTTTCGTCTTTCTTCACACACGACCTTGTCTTCAGTGTCGCAAACTAACGAGAGGAAACGTGCACGGGCGAAGGTAACACACGTTCCAATTCTGCACTCTTTCACTTGCAAACCTTTCTTTGACTCCAAAAACCTCCGCAGCCCTTGCAAGTTTCCAGAACTTTTTTTTTCAACGGCACAAATGTCTCGTCGGGTTGCGTGGGTGGGGAACGTCGTCACGTGACCATGTCTGGGTGCAGCTGCTATTTCGTGTCCCGCACAGCCGTTGACAGCCGGATGCAAGGTCACGCCCACCACCAGTAGTCAAAGTTGACCTCTGACCTTTTATCTCTCCAGCTGTGTCGACATGCGTTCTATTTGTTGATACATCATGAGTGTAACATAACACTGAATATTACAATCACCTGTGAGTGTCTGAGATGAACCAGGAAGCCTTCAGTGTTTGCATAGTCATGCAGGGCGGCGGGGCCCTGATGCCGTCATGCGTGGGTACTGATAAGCTTGGGTGTTTGTGGCCCAGAAGCTTTGGAACTTTGCATGTAATACGGCAAATTTGTTTCCGACACCAATAGCGACAAATCCTTGACTTGAGCATGGTCTTTAATCTCCTTCTTTTGTTTACTTACAGAGGCGGTGCAACATTCCAAAGATCCTGACAGGCGGGTTCTGACCCGTTCACGATCAACATCAGAACCTGACACACTTCACAATCACACGCACACGTGCCCAACATGGTGGAGCCTATATGTGCCACAGGTGTGGCGGTGCATCTGCGGAGTCTGAGGGACCGGGAGGAAGGGCTGGGCCAGAACGACAATGCCGTCAAGTTCCTGGGTCAAGACTATGAGAGTTTACGGGCACAATGTCTCCGCAGCGGGAAGCTCTTTGAGGACAGCCTCTTCCCCTGCAGCGCCTCCTCTCTGGGCTTCAATGAGCTCGGACCGAGGTCAGCCAAGACATATGGTGTGCGCTGGATGAGGCCTACGGTGAGATGCGGCAAGCCGTACTGTACCTTCAGAGTGCTCTAAGACAATAATTAAGAATTACATTTTGGTATCCTCTCTAGTATAGTTGTTAAAAAACTTCATTCACCAAGTACCACCTAAAAAAATACTATAAAACATGTGAAGAACATACACCGGTGAATTAAAAAAAATCTTTAAGGAGCTATTTTTGCCTAGTTTGAACATTAACACTGTCCTTAAATACAGGAAAAAACTGAACGTATTAATACAAACATCAATTTAGGTACAAAAAAATTGTACCTAAATTGATGTTTGAAAACAAACAGTTCTAACAGCTTAAAAGTAAGTGGATTTTATTTCAAAGTTAAATACAACAGAACTGTACTTAACAAATGTCCTGAAAAAAGTTGAGGCCACTTTAACAATATGCGCACATTTAATTCAGAAGTTTTTTAGCTGTTCGAGAATATAACTTCTGACGCGCTTCCTTCACATGTTAAGTACGACAGTAGCATGCTCATCGTATTGCATGTTAGCATGACGTGCATGCTACGATGGAGCCGTGATTGTGCGTCCCGCCTTGCTTCCCGCACACTGCACTTTCAACACACACCATGTCTGCGCTCAAATGTAAATGTGAAGTCAACCATGCGCACGCATGCAATGACACAAATAGGCGGTCTCTTTTTTTAGCTGCGTTTCGACTCAGCGCACACATAAGCGCTAACATGCAGCGCTTTCTAGAAATAGATCTTATAAAATATAGAATCTGTTATAAATAACATATAAATATAAAATCAGCCGGCCCTCATATGCTAGCCTGATGCTAAAGTTAACCATACAGCTAACATAAAATAAGATAACCTTTATTTGTCCCACACTGGGGAAATTTGCAGTCTACAGCAGCAATTTTTTTTTTTGGGGGGGGGGGGTGCTTCCTCTGATAGGGTGTTGGGTATTTCCTCATCCAGCAGGTGGGAATTTTTGAAGTGAGACATACGTACATGTTTGTTCAGTCGCACGACACCAATCAGTTCTCTTTTTTTGATCAGACCTTTCTCTTTGTCTCACCAAACCTGTTATGATCTTGGCAATGACAAAAATGTTAAAAATGGTACTATTGACGTGGGCAACCCTTTATCTTAGCAACTTGATGCTGTCTCCAACAGTGAGTCCCAACCACTATTACGGTGGTGCTATTATATTATATTAATGTACCGGTACCTGTATATCTGTCCATACATCTATGTCAGCGACACGTAGTGCCACGCAGAACAATTAAATGCGGTTCCATTCAGTTGTGGAAGGTTTCTCCCTGTAATTAACGGTCATAGCCACCTTTTTGACATTTTTGTCGGTGTGGCTCAGTAAAATTAGGGTAACACTGATTTTCCATGGCAATGAGCGAAGTCCATGTACAATAGCTGTGTGTGTGTGTGTCTACAGGAGTTGTGCAAGCGTCCCGCTTTTATTGTGGATGGGGCGACCCGAACTGACATCTGCCAGGGAGCTCTGGGTAAGTGGGGAATCTTCATATGTCACATTAAGAATTCATGCACAAGCTGAAAGCCCCACCCATGCTCAACGGACACATGGTGTACATACACAGATGCATATCTCACCACTAGGGGGTGTGAAATTATAGATTACTTGCTGGTTCGCCGCCCTCCGGGCGGCTCATCAGCTAGTTCCTGCGGAAGGCTGGTAAGGTGGTGGTTCGCCGCCCTCCGGGCGGCTCATCAGCTAGTTCCTGCGGAAGGCTGGTAAGGTGGGCCTTCGGCCCACAAAAGTGTTGTTGCTTGGTTCAACTTTTTGTTCATCTTCATTGCTTATCGCGAAAATAAAGAGATTTTTAGCTCTACTAAATAACTAACAATTTCATTGCAATGCTTATGGGTAGACAACATTTTTTCGCTAAGTTGCCCGCACGATCGTAGTGAGCCACTGCCTGAGCGGCGCAGTGGCGGCGCACAGCGGCGCGGTGAAGTAGGTACGTTTTGAAAAGGGACAGACGGAAGGACAGACCGCGTGCGGGACGACGCGCAATATATATATATAGATTATCCATAAAGTGCATGAAAAAAACGTTTGAGCATTTATTTGATGCCCATGTACAAGTTCCAGTCCGCTTACACACAACTAGAATGACTCTTTCTTACTATGTTAGCAAGTTGCTAGCGTACAGAAAAGCCCTACTAGTTGCACTCTATGTAGTTGCCTGCTCTTAGCGTGTACTAATTGTAGATGAATAAAATATGTAAAACTGTTTGATTTGGATGTCATGTAAGTGCTGGAATGGTTTTCCATGCTCAGCCTGGTCATGTGACAGGCGTGTGTGCGTGCGTCCCTGCGTATACAGGTGACTGCTGGCTACTGGCGGCCATCGCCTCGCTGACCTTAAATAACAACCTCCTACACCGAGTGGTCCCGCATGGACAGAGCTTTGATCGAGAATATGCTGGAATCTTCCACTTCCAGGTAATCTTTGTCTGGTAATACAGTCAGTTGTTTGTTTGTTTTCCCGCCCTACATTGGAAAAAACATTTGCAAGTACGCTAATTAAACATAACTATCATGTCTCTCTGTAAATGCCATAAAAATGATTTATTTGCACGGATGACGGATTTATAATGCGTTACAATCGTAACAGAGCTTTTAATTGGCCCAAAGCTATAGTACAGAGGAGGAGTAGAGGGTCCCCGCCCATATTTGCAATTGACAGATTTGTTAATGGCTTTTTTTTGTGCTTAGCCCCAAACCCTGTCTAAGCGATTGTTTTGCATCAGATATTTGTGGATTTTTGGAAATGTAAAAAAAACGTGCTTAAATATACCACTAGAGGTACCACACTTGTAGAATCACTGGACGAGAAGAGGCAAAAGAGGGACAAGCCAAATTGGAAGTATGAAGGAGAAGGTCAAAAGGGCAATGGCACGAAAGATGGTGTTGTTTGTCTTACGTTGCCATTCTGACAAGAGCCTCATGCAGCATCGCTGTGTTCACAGTTCTGGCAGTTTGGCGAGTGGGTGGAGGTGGTGATCGACGACCGTCTGCCCGTCAAGGACGGCAAGCTGCTCTTCGTCCACTCGGCGGAGGGCGGAGAGTTCTGGAGCGCGCTGATCGAGAAGGCCTACGCCAAGTAAGCCGAGCACAGAGTTGCCGCTCGGGTCCTTGCCGGGCGCCATCAAAGTCACATGTGGTGGACTTTGCCTGCCCCAGGTTGAACGGCTGCTACGAGGCGCTGTCTGGTGGCAGCACGTCCGAAGGCTTCGAAGACTTCACCGGCGGCGTGACGGAAATGTTCGAGCTGAATAAGGCGCCCTCCGACCTCTTCAGCATCATGGGCCGCGCTATCGAAAGGGGCTCACTGCTCGGCTGCTCCATTGACGTGAGTAAGAACATTGACATGTCGACACTGCCATCAGTGGGCGGGCCCAATACTGTAATGGGACAGCACGGCTAACATATTGGATGTGGCAAATCTTTCTGTTATCTTATGCCAGTGCATAAACTGAACTCCATTAAGTGACATCCTTCAAAATTCCTCTGGTTCACCCATTCACGCTCACTCACACTAGTACAATACATGCTGATTTATATAGCACTTTCACAACAGCTGCAGCTGTAACAAAGCGCCTAACAAAACAGTTAACACAGGAAAAAAAAATTATATTCCTTTTTAAAAATTTACTCGTTACACATCTATGTTATCCTGTAAGGAAAAACTACGAGGCTGTTTCGACAAGCCTATTCACTCAGACCATAAAGCCATTATTTTATTTATTTATTTATTTTTGTTGTATTTTTTTCTTATCTTATTTGATGTTGTTTTTAACATTGTACTCGTGATTTTAACTGCTTGTTGTAAGGTGTCCTTGAGTTTCTAGAAAGGCGCCCACAAATAAAATGTATTATTATTATTATTATTACTCACGTATGCACCATATTCAAACTGTTGAGTGCCACTCCCAGTTGGTTTCCTGGCAAACGTGATACGAAGATAATTGTTCATTGCTTATTTAAAACAAAATAGCTTAACCTTTATTCGTTAATCATAATGCTAACGGGAACACATTTTCCCAAACACATATACAACCCATATTCAATATAACTACTCAAGGTCATATATTCTTTATCTTCTGCGAGGAGCTAACCAGCGCCGTGACATCTTTGCTGTACAGATGTCCATGTACAGAATATTAGTTTTTGTTACACTGACACCAGGTGGGGTGTTTTTATAAAGTAGAATATAATATAGATATCGCTGATGGCGTCGTGGTACACTTGCCTGACTTGTGCGCAGGCAGACGGTGTGGATATATTTATTTGATTTTATTTGACTTTTTATTAGGTCTCCCATAGGAGAAACCAGAATCAGAATCAGCTTTATTGGCCAAGTATGTAGAACACACAAGGAATTTGTCTCCGGTATAACACGCTGCACTAGTATCATCGTAAACAACAAAATCATTGAACCATTTTAGAGTAACCAGTAGTTTTGTAGTACCATTTTGTGGTGCAAGAAGAGTGACTATGTCAGTGACTGTTTAAGGAGTTAATGGCTAGAGGGAAGAAGCTGTTTAAGTGTCTACTGGATTTGGTGTGCATGGATCTGTAGCGTCTGCCTGAAGGGGAGTGGCTGGAAAAGGTGGTGGGCAGGGTGCGGGGGATCCAGGAGGATTTTCCGTGCCCTTGTCTTGATTCTTGCAGTGTGCAAGTCCTCAAGAGTGGGTAGGGCGGTGCCAAAAATGTAACTTGTCTTGGAGGACAGTCCCTCTTTGCTGCTAAATACATTGAGCAAAAAACATCGGACACTACATTACAGTCAAATGCTGCACCCCCTCACCTCCACCACACTCTTGTCCTTCCGCTTGTCTGTCTGTCTCCCTCTAATTGTTTATTGATTACAGTATGAATAAGTTTTTATACCGGTTTAATTTGCAGAGAAGAGTCCTATACCTCTTTCCCGAGTTTAGGAGCTCAAATTAGGAGTGCAGCACATGAGAAGGATTTTTTAAAATGTTGTTTGCCTGTTGAATAACGGACTGCACATATATGTCCTGTGGAGCAGGGGGTGGAGGCTGTCCGATTACCTTCCCTGCTGTCTTAACCAAGTTGGTTATCTGAGCCTTCGATTTAACAGTTAGGTTCTCAAACCAACTGGTGATTCCGAAGCGCATGACTGACTCGATGGTTGCTCGATGAAAGATTAACAGAATGCTTCTGCCAACTCCAAAAATCCTGAGATGTCGCAAAAAATGAAGGCACACCCACACAGTAATTTGGGATTTGCATCAAAGTGGGAAGGTTAGCACTTCTGACTTACTGCCCCCCCTTTTTTTGTTTTTAAATACCAGATCAGCAGCTCCAGAGACATGGAGGCGGTCACCTTCAAAAAGCTGGTCAAGGGACACGCCTACTCAGTCACGGGCTTGGACGAGGTGCGAGAACGTCACGGTGATGGCGGTGTGTGTCTCCGTGCAGTGTGACCACGCTCCAACGTGTCTCTTAGGTGGTCTTCCGTGGAAACCCGACCAAGCTCGTCCGCATCAGGAACCCGTGGGGGGAAGTGGAGTGGACCGGCGCTTGGAGCGACAAGTGAGAACACGCGTTTGTTGGAAAACGTGCCTCATGTAAACATGTGAAGCCCGGCGCTCAAATGAGAGTCGGGGAAGGGGCGGGGGTGGGGGGGGGCTGATCATGTGAGTGGACATTGCAAAGCTGCTGGATTCCATTCATTTCATTCATTCATTCATCTTCCGAGCCGCTTGATCCTCACTAGGGTCGCGGGGGGTGCTGGAGCCTATCCCAGCCGTCTTCGGGCAGTAGGCGGGGGACACCCTGAATCGGTTGCCAGCCAATCGCAGGGCACACAGAAACGAACAACCATCCATGCCCACACTCACACCTAGGGACAATTTAGAGCGTCCAATCAGCCTGCCATGCATGTTTTTTGTAATGTGGGAGGAAACCAGAGCACCCGGAGAATACAATACAATACAATACAATACAATACATTCTGATTTATATAGCGCTTTCACAACAGCGGCAGCTGTAACAAAGCGCTTTACAAAACAGTTAACATAAAGTAAAATAATAAACACAACACACAACATAAAACACAAACAGTCGTGCAGTCCTAACCACTTTTCCGTCACACGCTTTGTTGTTTGAAGCGGTTTGAGATGAAAGAGGAGAGAATCAAAGTGTCCTTTAACCAGTGGATCAGAGACGTCATGCTCAAAATGAGCACACGTCGGCTACAAGCTAAGTTTCAAAGTCAACAAGAAGCTGTAGCATCCATTGACGAAAAAAGAGATTGGTTCACTTCTCCTGTCCCATGGAAATCCACTTCAATTCCAAGCGGCGACTCACGGTTCCAAATACGCATCGGTGCTCTTTGCCAACGCTCCTCTCTCCTCATCCTCAACTTCAGCGGCAACCCACGCAGGCCTGGGGGAGAACATGCAAGCTCCACACAGGGAGGCCGGAGCTGGAATCGAACCCAGTACCTCTGCACTGTGAAGCCGACAGGCTAACCACTGGACTACCGGGCCGCCGCATCATTATTTATTCATTCATTCATTCATCTTCCGAGCCGCTTGATCCTCACTAGGGTCGCGGGGGGTGCTGGAGCCTATCCCAGCTGTCTTCGGGCAGTAGGCGGGGGACACCCTGAATCGGTTGCTAGCCAATCGCAGGGCACACAGAGACGAACAACCATCCATGCCCACACTCACACCTAGGGACAATTTAGAGCGTCCAATCAGCCTGTCATGCATGTTTTTGGAATGTGGGAGGAAACCGGAGCACCCGGAGAAAACCCACGCAGGCCCGGGGAGAACATGCAAACTCCACACAGGGAGGCCGGAGCTGGAATCGAACCCAGTACCTCTGCACTGTGAAGCCGATGTGCTAACCACTGGACTACCGGGCCGCCCTGATTCCATTCACTTGAATCTTTTTCCATGCAGTTCTCGAGAATGGGACAATGTCGATCGCGGAATCCGTGCTCGTCTCCAAAATCGCAGCGAGGACGGCGAATTCTGGTGAGTCCGCTTCACTTTCCTTCCACAAAGCACGGTCATTTAAAAAATTTTTTTTTGTCTATCCCCTCGGTTCATCTCAACCGCTCCCCATCCTGCAGGATGTCTTTCAGCGACTTCCTGCGCGAGTTCACCCGGTTGGAAATCTGCAACCTGACAGCCGACGCCCTCCAGCACAACCAGATGAAAACCTGGAGCACGTCGCTGTACCCGGGCGAGTGGAGACGAGGCAGCACGGCCGGAGGCTGCCGGAACTTTCCGGGTAAGGAACGGCACGGGAAGAGTTTTCGCTCGGAGCACTGGCCTGACCTCGAACTTCTTCCATCCAGCGACCTTTTGGCTGAATCCCCAGTTCAAGTTGCTGCTGCAGCATCCCGACGCGCCCGGCATGTCGGACTGCAGCTTTCTGGTGGCGCTTATGCAGAAGGATCGCAGGAAGAAGCGGCGGGAGGGCAAAGACATGGAGACCATCGGCTTCGCCGTCTATGAGGTCGGTGTCGGTCCGCGAAGCTCTCCTGTTAGCACTTCCTGCTCTGTGATCTCATCAAGTCCTCTATTTCCAGGTTCCCAGTGAGGTACGAGCGTTCCAAACGGGCTTTTTCCAACAAAGCAGAACGTAGCTTGGTAACCGATTTGCATCTCAGGCAAAAGGGCAGACGCGGGTCCACTTGAAGCAGAACTTCTTCCTCACGCACGCCTCCAGCGCCCGCTCCGAACTCTTCATCAACCTGAGGGAGGTCAGCTCGCGTCTCCGTCTCCCGGCCGGCGAATATGTCATCGTGCCGTCCACCTTCGAGCCTCACAAGGAGGCAGACTTCGTCCTGCGGGTTTTTTCGGAGAAGCCTGCCGATTCGGAGTGAGTGACACTTTGTTACCGGTACATCCTTGCACACCTGGATGCTCACAAACGTGGCTTTTTTTTTTTTTTTTTGCCTTTCAGGGAGCTGGATGACGATGTTGTGGCGGATCTTCCAAGTGAGGTGAGGAAAGTACGGTGGCGAGCTGGGTATACCTGAGTCTTCAGTGGCGACTCAATCCCCCTCCTAACTACCACCGATAGATATCATGTTGCAATGATAGAAACCATCAACACTGTACAAAAATGCAATATACAATCAACTGTTCCCAGCATATCACCTGGAGCAAAAATATAACAATACACCCGAAATGCAATTTGGTTAAGAAAAAAAATCGCTAATTTGAATTTTTAACAGTGCGACGCAGAGGCGTTCTATAACTCGGTGGTGGCCTCGGCCATCCATTATGGCATTGTCTGCTGGTCAGGCAGCATCTCAGCCCGGGACAGAAAGAGACTGGAGCGACTGGTCAGGAAGGCCAGTTCTGTCCTGGGTTGCTCCCTTGACACTCTGGAGGAGGTGGGCAACAGAAGGATGCTAACTAAGCTAAAAGCTATGATGGCCAGTCCCTCCCACCCCCTCCAGCCCGCCCTGACAGCACTTGGTAGCTCCTTCAGCCAGAGACTGTTACACCCGCGCTGCAAGAAGGAGAGATACCGACGCTCGTTCCTACCGACTGATGTCAGGCTGATGAATAAAAAATAACAATCATAATAATAATAAATTGTCATAAATAATTAAATGATGGGCGGCCCGGTAGTCCAGTGGTTAGCACGTCGGCTTCACAGTGCAGAGGTACCGGGTTCGATTCCAGCTCCGGCCTCCCTGTGTGGAGTTTGCATGTTCTCCCCGGGCCTGCGTGGGTTTTCTCCGGGTGCTCCGGTTTCCTCCCACGTTCCAAAAATATGCATGGCAAGCTGATTGAACACTCTAAATTGTCCCTAGGTGTGAGTGTGAGCGTGGATGGTTGTTCGTCTCTGTGTGCCCTGCGATTGGCTGGCAACCGATTCAGGGTGTCCCCCGCCTACTGCCCGGAGACAGCTGGGATGGGCTCCAGCACCCCCCGCGACCCTAGTGAGGATCAGGCGGTTAGGAAGATGAATGAATGAATGAATGAATTAAATGATGTGAGGGGCGGCCCGGTAGTCCAGTGGTTAGCACGTCGGCTTCACAGTGCAGAGGTACTGGGTTCGATTCCAGCTCCGGCCTCCCTGTGTGGAGTTTGCATGTTCTCCCCGGGCCTGCGTGGGTTTTCTCCGGGTGCTCCGGTTTCCTCCCACATTCCAAAAATATGCATGGCAGGCTGATTGAACACTCTAAATTGTCCCTAGGTGTGAGTGTGAGCGTGGATGGTTGTTCGTCTTTGTGTGCCCTGCGATTGGCTGGCAACCGATTCAGGGTGTCCCCCGCCTACTGCCCGGAGACGGCTGGGATGGGCTCCAGCACCCCCCGCGACCCTAGTGAGGATCAAGCGGTACGGAAGATGAATGAATGAATGAATAATTAAATGATGTGAAGGAAAATTGTAGATAGTACTGCGATTTATCCATTTTGTGTTCATATTGCATTTAATTGAAAGATGTTTGTTGTTTTTTTCTCTTTCTTCTTTCTACATACATTCTTGCTGCTGGAGGCTGTAAATTTCCCCAGTGTGGGACGAATAAAGGATATCTTATCTTATCTTATCTTAAAACCCGATTGGTCAAACAAAATAAGACATCAAGCCAAGAGAAACACAAAAGTAAAAAAAAAAGGCTTTGGGAAATCATTAATACACTCTCAAGGAACACATTTTTGAAAGTCTGCAAAGGCGCCGCTCGCGTGTTTCTCGTCGCGCTGCCATCTTGGCATCACGGCTGTTCCTCTCCTTGTAGAACTATTTGGACGAGAGCCAGATTGAGGCCGGCTTCAAGAGTCTCTTCCGACAGTTGGCTGGCCCTGTAAGCACATGCTCCTTTGTGCTTTTGTTTCGCGTCTGAGCTTTGACGTGACAAAGGCGTTACTGTTGTCTCGTGTGTGTGTGCGTGTGCGCGTGCGGCCTAAAGGACATGGAGATCAGCATCAACGAGCTGCAAACCATCCTGAACCGCATCATCAGCAAGCGTAAGTCCATTATCCGCACCCCACTTCCGCTCAGCGCACAGATGTAAAAACAGTTACCATGGCAACAGACAAAGACCTGAAGACGGATGGCTTCACCAAGGAGGCGTGTCGCAGCATGATCAACCTCATGGACGTATCCTTGTCGCCGTCTTTGCTGGGGACTCTCCAGTCTACCGTTTGGTTCTGACGTCAAGTCATGTGACTCAAGCCCCCCCCCCCCCCTTGGTTTCCTCAACACCTTGGCAGTCGGACGGCAGTGGGAAGCTGGGCCTGGTCGAGTTCCATGTTCTGTGGGAGAAAATAAAACGCTACCTGGTAAACTTTCTCACGCACGCACAAACTCGGGTCACTCTGGAAATCACATGAACTCTCCTTGCCTTGAGCAGACCATATTCAGGAACTATGACCTGGATAAATCGGGAAGCATGAGCTCCTATGAGATGAGGATGGCGCTGGAGTCCGCAGGTGCGGCGCGTCGCCGTGCGCGTGAGAGATGACTCGTCACGGGCGCGCTGACCTTTGCCCCCCCTCTCCGCAGGCTTCAAGCTGACCAATCACCTGTTCCAGCTCATCATCCTCCGATACACGGAGGAAGACATGGCCGTCGACTTTGACAATTTCGTCACATGTCTGGTCCGCTTGGAGTCCATGTTCAGTGAGTTTTATCCGTGACTCCATTACCCCCTTAGACCCCCGCCTCGCCCGTTCTCGTTGTTTTGACAGAAATGTTCCATTTGCGGGCGGCCCGGTAGTCCAGTGGTTAGCACGTCGGCTTCACAGTGCAGAGGTACCGGGTTCGATTCCAGCTCCGGCCTCCCTGTGTGGAGTTTGCATGTTCTCCCCGGGCCTGCGTGGGTTTTCTCCGGGTGCTCCGGTTTCCTCCCACGTTCCAAAAACATGCGTGGCAGGCTGATTGAACACTCTAAATTGTCCCTAGGTGTGAGTGTGAGCGTGGTTGGTTGTTCGTCTATGTGTGCCCTGCGATTGGCTGGCGACCGATTCAGGGTGTCCCCCGCCTACTGCCCGGAGACGGCTGGGATTGTCTCCAGCACCCCCTGCGACCCTAGTGAGGATCAAGCGGCTCGGAAGATGAATGAATGAATAATAATAATAATACATTTTATTTATAAGGCGGCCCGATAGTCCAGTGGTTAGCACGTCAGCTTCACAGTGCAGGGTTCGATTCCAGCTCTGGCCTCCCTGTGTGGAGTTTGCATGTTCTCCCCGGGCCTGCGTGGGTTTTCTCCGGGTGCTCCGGTTTCCTCCCACATTCCAAAAACATGCGTGGCAGGCTGATTGAACACTCTAAATTGTCCCTAGGTGTGAGTGTGAGTGCGAATGGTTGTTCGTTTCTGTGTGCCCTGCGATTGGCTGGCAACCGATTCAGGGTGTCCCCCGCCGACTGCCCGAAGACGGCTGGGATAGGCTCCAGCACCCCCCGCAACACTAGTGAGGATCAAGCGGCTCGGAAGATGAATGAATGTTCCATTTGCCCATTGTTTTGACAGAAACATTCAAGATCATGGACACGGACACAGATGGCGTCATCACGCTCAACTTCTCCCAGGTAACGGGGAAATGTCCTAACATTTTGCTGACTTCCTCATGTCACCACTTGCGGTTTCTTGCAGTGGCTCTCCCTCACCATGTTCGCCTAGACGTCAGTGGAACGGCGTGTCTGGTGCCTTCTGACGCCTCGGCCTCATCGCGTTGCGTCGGGCTGGCACGTTGCAGACGACGGAGAAAGGGTGTCAAATTCCTTTTTTGCCACATCGTAGTAATCGGCTTCCTTTTGGACCGTTACGACTGTGAAAACCATTTCTATGTTGAGTCACCTCATCCATCACGTTTTCCGTTGAAAATTCCCGACGCACCGAAAATGCGTGACAAAAAAAAAATTGATCAAGTTCATGATGCATTTTAAGTTCATCCTAAAATTTCATCCTTTTAAACCCCAATGTCCCCATTTTTACTCGAGACGTTAATATTGCTAACAACACACTGCATTTGGAATCACAAGACATGGAAAATTGTGGCATGCAAATTTTGGAGTCTGCAACTATCGCTCAATTTACAGCATCGTATCTGCCACACTAAAAGGCACACTGGATTATGAGGCGCACCTTCAATGAATGGCCTATTTTGTCATTTTTATCATACATTAAGCGCACCGCATTATAAGACGCAATCTACAATGCACCCACTAGATGGAGCCACGCTCAAAGAAACTCCAACAGAACGATCAGATGTCAGTAAAACCTAGTTTATAAAGAAGCGACACAGTTCACGTAACCAACAGCAAGTTATAACATTGACTTGTTCACGTTGAACTCTCTTGCCGCTGTTCTATTCCCGTGTTCAACTGCGTAACCGATTGCCTTAAGTTTGAACTCTGTTGTCAGCATGTCTCGAGCAAGGAGCCATTGTGGGGTCTGAATATTACCGTAATGACCATACACATCGGATTTTAAGGCGCGCTGTGAGCTTTTAAGAAAATGGAAGGCATTTAGGTGCGCCTTTTAGTGCGGAAAATATGGCACAATAGGTTAAGAAGGGATTTTTTGAAAGCACTTGTAATATATTTTAAAAGTAGAGAAAAAGGACAATTACGATATGGATTTTAAGCCAAAATGACATGAACCAACCCATTTAGCCTGAAGCATACCGTAGCTAGACTTTTTGGCAGGTGTTTCGCGGCCTGCAGACTTCCACTGTGACACCTGTCCCGTGGCGGAAGTTAATTTAGCCTTTTGTAACCTCGCCAACATCTTGTGTGGACCAACACGGGATGCCAAAATTCAACTTTTTGTACATTTACTCACACTGTGCTTCAAGGCAAAGCGTCCTTGACAAACATACATCGCTGTCGGGGTTCAAAGTGCAGACACAGCTTTGAGCTTTGCTTCTTGTGCCAAACTCGTCGCCATTTTTCGAGCACTTATGATGTCGTGCATGTGTCTGCGTTTTTAACGGTGCAACAAAATAACACTTTTGTAACTCTTCATAAGTACTTCCTGTTTACACGCATTGTAAAAGCCAATCAAAGTCACACAGTGTGGAGTAATAAATAACCTTTATTAAAAATAATTAAAAAAACAAAAACAGTTTGCTTTCAATGACACTTGTACATGTTGATCTGCTGTTCACATATAAATAATATAGCGAGGACACGCAACGGGATATCAGACGTAGGAATGGAACAAGGATGGAAGTTTGTACCTTGCGAACAAGGCAAGATGGCTCAGGCGTCATTGTTGTTGTGCTCCATCCTGACCACCATGGTGCAGATGAGCTGTTCCAGTTGCTCCGCCCTCTGTTTGCCCATCTGGAGGACCTCCTCGTGGTTGGCCTTCTCCTCGCTGTCGTAGTCCATCACTGCCTGATTTGTGATCAGCGACAGGGCGAAGACGCGCATGCCGCAGTGTCGGGCCACGATCACCTCGTGGACTGTGCTCATGCCTGGCGTGGGAAAGGGAGACGTTAGCTCGGGAAGTGAAGGTGTGGGGGATTCGAGTCACATGTCTGGACACACGTCAGACTGAAAAGGAGAGCTAAACAACAAGCGCTCGTCAGATCAAGATATTCTGACATATACTGTAGTCGTGAGATAAGGGGGGGGGGCGGGAGGCTTAGTTTTCCATTAAGTCAGAGACTCGGTATTCATTTATTACTCCGTATTGTGACTGAGCAAGATGAAATGACTTGATTCGACTGACCTTTGCCACTGACACATCAAGGAATAGCCAGAAAAATCTGATTTTTGAGAACTAACCCTTTATAACAAATTTCAGAAAAAAATATTTTTGCCATATCATGTTATTTTAGATATTTGTCGTATCCCATTTATAAGCATTATGTAGATTACATGTGAAAAAGAAAATTTGGGGAAAATCATATTTTAAATCTGCAATATCAAATTTGATGCAGATGATTCACTGGAATTCTCCGCATGGTGTCCGGGCTCTCCCTTAGAGATAAGGTGAGAAGCTCGGGCATCCGGGAGGGGCTCAGAGTCGAGCCGCTTCTCCTCCATATCGAGAGGAGCCAGATGAGGTGGCTTGGGCATCTGATTCGGATGCCTCCTGAGCGCCTCCCTGGTGAGGTGTTCCGGTCATGTCCCACCGGGAGGAGACCCCGAGGAAGACCCAGGACACGCTGGAGAGACTATGTCACCCAGCTGGCCTGGGAACGTCTCGGGATCCCCCGGGGAGAGCTGGAAGAAGTAGCTAGGGAGAGGGAAGTCTGGGCTTCCCTGCTAAAGCTGTTGCCCCCGCGACCCGGCCCCGGATAAGCGGTAGATGATGAATGGATGGATGGAGTTACATAATGAAAATGCATGTACCAAATATGACTGGCATTATATTGTTAAGACCTCAGACTAACATATGACTTGCTCCCACCTCTGGGAAATTTTAATTGATCATCTCGCGCAACTCACCGACAGCATCGGCGCCGAGTTTATGCAGCATCCTGCACTCAGCGATGGTCTCAAAAGACGGTCCGCCCAGCACGCAATAGACGCCCTCTTTCAAGAAGTCCCCAAAGCCCAGTTCCTGCCCCACATCCATGGCCAGCTGCTGAAGCTCTCGGTCGTACGCGTCGGACATGCACGGAAAGCGAACGCCGAACCTGCGTTGCGGTTGACACGCTTCAGCATCGTGCTGGTTGCTTCGTGCTTTCGTGCGAAGTCGGTGTCCTACCGATCGTCGTTGAGTCCGATGAGTGGGTTGTTCCCAGCGAAGCCTGGCATATTGAGGTGGTCTTTAATGATCATGATGTCTCCCACCTTGAAATCCTGATGGAGACCGCCTGCCGCGTTGGTCAGGATCACCGTGTCCACACCCAGCAGTTTGAAAATCCGCATGGGCAGCGTGATCTGAACACAACAAAGACCAGCCAACGGGGCTTAGGTTTGGGGACACTGAGATATTCCGCTAGTATGGATGCCAACTAACCTTCTGGATGGGGTAGCCCTCGTACAGGTGGAAGCGGCCCTGCATGCACACACACGATCGCCCCTTCAGTGTTCCGAAAACCAGTCGTCCAGCGTGTCCGTGCACTGTACGGGACCAAACAGAAACTCAGCCAAGGTTCCGGCGGGACACCCTTGCGTGGCAGAAGAGGCTGGTCGGACTCACCTGTGCTTTGTGGGAAGTTAGGAATGTCTTTGTAGTAGAACACCACCTGGTCCTTCAACATCGCCGCCAGCCCACCTAGGCCCGAGCCGCACACAATGCCGACGGAAGGCCGCACGTCGGTCTGGGTCAGCAGCCAATTAGCTGTGGCCATGCAGTCCTCGTAAGTGTCGCTGCAGCACCGGAAGAATCTGACATGTAAATTCCCGTTCCCTCGCCAGTATTTTTATTCAATCCTTATGAATATATTACATCACTTGACTGTATTGATCGTGTTCAGTTTTACTCATGGAAAAGGGTAATCGAGTAATGCTACATCATGTCACAATTATAGTAGTAATAAAAGCACTGAACAACAAATGCATCCATCCATCCATCCATCCATTATCTACCGCTTATCCGGGGCCGGGTCGCGGGGGCAACAGCTTAAGCAGGGAAGCCCAGACTTCCCTCTCCCTAGCTACTTCTTCCAGCTCTCCCCGGGGATCCCGAGTCGTTCCCAGGCAAGCTGGGTGACATAGTCTCTCCAGCGTGTCCTGGGTCTTCCTTGGGGTCTCCTCCCGGTGGGACATGACCGGAACACCTCACCGGGGAGTCGCTCAGGAGGCATCCGAATCAGATGCCCAAGCCACCTCATCTGGCTCCTCTCGATGTGGAGGAGAAGCGGCTCGACTCTGAGCCCCTCCCGGATGACTGAGCTTCTCACCTTATCTCTAAGGGAGAGCCCGGACACCCTGCGGAGAAAACTCATTTCAGCCGCTTGTATCCGGGATCTCGTTCTTTCGGTCACGACCCATAGCTCGTGACCATAGGTGAGGGTTGGGACGTAGATTGACCTGTAAATTGAGAGCTTCGCCCTTTGGCTCAGCTCCTTCTTCACCACGACAGACCGATACAACGTCCGCATCACAGCAGACGCTGCACCGATCCGCCTGTCGATCTCTCGCTCCCTCCTGCCCTCACTCGTGAACAAGACCCCAAGATACTTAAACTCCTCCACTTGGGGCAAGATCTCCCCCAAGACCCGGAGGGGGCACTCCACCCTTTTCCGACTGAGGACCATGGTTTCAGATTTGGAGGTGCTGATTTTCATCCCAACCGCTTCACACTCGGCTGCGAAACGCTCCAGTGAGAGTTGGAGAGCCCCGTTTGAAGGAGCCAACAGCAAACAAATGCAGTTTATTTGAATATTTGTTCCATGAAATTGCCTTAATTTATGGCCAACAGCCGATTCTTTTAATTTCATGACTTTTTTTTCTTGGTTGGAACGCTTCCAGTATATCAGTGGTGTCAAAACTCTGGGCCAGAACCAGCCCGCCCCGTCATTTTATGTTGCCCACAAAAGCATATTATGTGCATCGACTTCATGTTTCTTGCAAAAATAACAAATTTGCAAATTATCGAGTGGGTCATACATTTGGGTTCATAAAGGCCCTCCAAAGGACAACATAATTACAATCTGGGCTGCGACAAAAATGAGTTTGACACTCTAGCAGTACATGGAACTGTATGTTGCCGTTTTTATTTATTTATTTTGGTCCAATAAAACTTTTGATCATAGTAACAAACTACAACACCACTAGTAATTTTTCCTTAACCAGGCATATATCAACTTCACCCTCAAAAATTCAACAAGGTGACATCAACATTTTTCCATCCACTTGGTTGGTGAGAGCAAAACTTACAGACAACTTGGACTACCAAAACGCATCTGTCACGTTTTGTATTGATAAAGTAATTAATTGGCACTCTGAGGAAAACCTTTTTTTTTTTTTAACTCATTCGGTACCAGCCAATTCTGGACCAAGTCTGAAAAGACGTTTAAAAACGTCTTTGGGAGTGAATGAGTTCAGAGAGATGTTCAATAAGTTAATGATGACTTACCATTGGTTACCTTGTGGAAACATGACGGCGCAGTACAGCACTCCGAAAAAGCAGTCTCGTAATGAAAAAAACCCCAACAGTTAGCTCACGTGGTGTTACGTTACGTGCACTATTTTGCCTGCGGGTTGACGAAGTCTGTAACTTTCTCCTGAATGAATGTAATTTATAAGGCAGGCCCTCCCTTTCCAAATGATGCAAGCGCATACAGCATTTTCATTGGTTTAAATGACACGCCTTCACCCGCCTGCCCACTCCACTTCCTTTTGATGGGTCAGGGGTTCGGGGGTGGGGAAGGATTATATATTTTTAAAGACACACAAGGTCATAAAGTTCTCTCTCTCTCGCACACACACACACACACACACACACACACACACACACACACACACACACACACAGTGTGTCCCTTTGTACTTTTCACCCTGTTTACATTGTGTCTATGTGTGTTTAATAATAATAATAATAATAATAATAATAATAATAATGCTCTTGCGACACGGGGGCCCAGTCTCATTCGGCTGGGTCGTCGCAGTGCGTAGAGCCGATCAGCTTCACCAGGGTCCGCCAATGACCACGGTCATGGGCCAGGTCCGCTGCATCCTCCAGGGTAAGGCCCTGGTGTTTGAGATCTTCTCTGATGACATCAAGCCATCTGGCGTGGGGTCTGCCGCGTGGCCTTTTCCAGCCGGCTGTCGCTGGATCAAATGAGAAGATGGCACGAGTTGGGTGTTCCGGGGGTAATCGGAGGAGATGACCAAGCCAACGGATGCGCCTCTGAGCGGCCAGTCGGGATGCAGGGGGCTGAAGGGTATGTTTTCGGAGGTCTGAGTTGGAAACATGGAGGTGCCAGCTGATGGTCAAGATGGTTCTTAGTGACCTGCTGTCAAAGCCGTCGATCCTCTTGGCCTGGGTCTTGTTTAATGGCCAGGATTCTGCACCATACAGGAGGATGGGAAGAACTGCTGCGTTATAAATGCGTATCTTGGTCTTTTGGGACACTGAGTGGTGGCGCCAGAGGGGCCGCCACAGTGACTGCATTGCCGCGGCCGCGAGGGCGCGTCTGCGGTCAATCTCTGGCTTGAGATCGCCGCTGCTGGTAATAGTGGAGCCCAGGTAGATGGTGGAGTTGACAAATTGCACTTCGTCTGTGCCAAAGATCAGGGGGGAGGGGTTGGGTCCGTCACCGATATACATAAGTTTGGTTTTCTGCCAGCTTACTTGGAGGCCCAGCTTTGCTGCTTCTGTTTGGTATATGGAGAGGGCACTGCTGAGGTGTTGGAGGGAGTTGCTGAACAGGGTGGTGTCAACAGCGTATTCAAGGTCGGTCAGGTGGAAGTTGCCGAGCGACACGCCTGAGATTTGCTCCCGGACTCGGATCATAAGGTGGTCAATGACACAGTTAAATAGATCAGGAGCGGACACGCAGCCCTGTCTGACCCCGCTGTTAATGGGGAACCACTCTGAGTCCTTCCCATTCACACGAACACAGCTCTCTGAGTTGTTGTAGAGTCGCTGGAACAATGTGGTTATTTTGGGTGGCACTCCAAGGTATTTCAGAATGTTCCAAAGGGAGAGGTGGTCGACTGTATCAAAGGCAGCTTTGAGATCTATGAAGGCTATAAAAAGATGTTGGTCCTTCCGAAACTCTCTAACCTTCTCAACAATGAGTCTAACTGCTGAGATGTGATCTATGGTGGACCGGTTGGGCATGAAGCCAGCTTGTTGGGGGCAGTGATGGCTTCGAATGGCGGGAAGGGCGCGGGTGAGAAGGATCCGGGTGAACAGTTTTGCGGGTATGGAGAGCAGTGAGATGCCTCTGTAGTTGTTGCAGAGTTGCTTGTCGCCTTTCCGCTTCCAGAATGGCAGGATGATGCCTCGGGTCCAGTCTGTGGGGGGCTGTTCTGCCACCCACACATGGTTAATGATGTGGGTGAGCCACTGGGCCATGGAGTCACCACCTTCTTTGAGCAGCTCTGCGGTGATGGCACAGATTCCAGGGGCCTTGTGATTTTTTAGTGATTTTATTGCTGCTCTGACCTCGTCGATTGTGACTGGGTCAGTTTTGCAGTTGGGGTTGGGGGTGGTAGAGTTGGCAGCAGTGACAAGACGGAGGTCGGTGGGAACTGGAGGGTGATGAAGGAGGTTGCTGAAGTGCTCTTTCCAGAGTTCAAGGCAGTCTATTTCAGTGGTGATGCGATTTCCACTGGCATCCTTCATGTGTGTTTGGTGACTTAAAATCTAGTCATAAAAAAATCAAATCTTTACTGGTTCCACAAAGTCGACCTTGAATGTTCCCAGATGTTATCTCCCGGTTGTCCTCCAGGTTGATGTTTTAGTCATAACAGGAAGACAACATTAATGTGTCAGCACGGGCTATAAAGTCTTGTATACAGTATTATATGTTTATCTATACTTTGGGTCACTGATAAATTCCAAATGTTAAAAGGTAGCTAAGCAGATAAAGAAAAGTAATTAAGATAAGAAAACCTTTATTTGTCTCACAATGGAGAAATTCCCAACAATGGAGAAATTCCCATTTCATTAACATTTAAGGTTAAAATAGCTTTTGTCAAAGAAACACGTGAACCAGGACAGTCATAACATCCCATGTCGTCAAACAGTGCGAAGCCGATCGATGAAGTGTTGACGCAGGAGACCTCACGAGACAGACATACAGCCTCACAAGGGCTGAATCACATCTAGTTGGTGCCACACCATGTCAAATAGCTTCCACGCTGCATCCAATTGCTTCCTCTGCATGTTAAATTTACAGTTAATTCAATTTCTCCAGCGTTTTGGAAATTGCCAGGTCGGGGATTGAGTGAGTGAGTGATGTGACATGGGGTGTCATGACATGTGGCCTGATGAAATGCGGGCGTGTGGATAGCGAGACCCGAGCGAGAATAAGTTGAGCCATAAAAAACGCTCAAACAATAAGTAACAAGCGAGGTGAGTGTGAGAGTTATGTAAATGCACTTATTGGGTCAAAGTAGGTCCTGTGACATTTTGCATCCACATGACAAGTTGACAGGCCACCAGTAGCTGCTGGGGTTAGCATAACAGCACATTCATTCATTCATCTTCCTAACCGCTTGATCCTCACTAGGGTCGCGGGGGGTGCTGGAACCTATCCCAGCTGTCTCCGGGCAGTAGGCGGGGGACACCCTGAATCGGTTGCCAGCCAATCGCAGGGCACACAGAGACGAACAACCATTCGCACTCACACCTAGGGACAATTTGAGTGTTCAATCAGCCTGCCATGCATATTTTTGGAATGTGGGAGGAAACCGGAGCACCCGGAGAAAACCCACGCAGGCCCGGGGAGAACATGCAAACTCCACACAGGGAGGTCGGAGCTGGAATCGAACCCGGTACCTCTGCACTGCGAAGCCGACGTGCTAACCACTGGACTACCGGGCCGCCCTCATAACAGCACAATAAAACATATTTTTATTTCAATACACATCTTGTTTGCTTGTCATTTATTGAACTTGTTCTCAGAGTTTAAAAGTCCAACAGCAAACCGAATTGGCACGTTGGCAATTTATTTGGGGGAGTTACTGGATATTTGTGTCTTGGCAGTTTCAAGTTCACGTGACACATTTCACACAAGATTCTGAGGTTTAGCGTATAACTTAGCGCCACATGGGTTACCACGAGCTTTCTCATTATGTAACACAAGGTAGTCTTCGTGTGAATGTTGACACAGGTCGGAGGTGCTTGTACTCGCTGTCAGAAGTTGAAAAAGAATCATTATTATAAAGAATTTAACAAGATTTATTCTTACAGATGAGTGGCCACAATAATGACCTTTGGGGTTGTACTGACAGAAAGTAACACTTCTCTAAGTCATTCTTCATTTTAAATACGTACAGTTTAAAAACCTATGCAGGAGTGCTTAATGTATGGCCCGCGGGCCACAACCAGGTCCTCAGCGGATTCAATCCGGCTCGTGTAGACGGTACACATTACCTGCAATTTTTCACTGACAGCAATTTTTGTTACCAATTTTGCCCACTGGAGGGCGCACTGGCAACCATGAAATGACATTCTGAAATTGTCTGCTCCTCAGGATTAGATGCCTGTTATTGATACCATAGTGAAGATTAAAATATGTCAAGTTTCATGCACGAAATAGGCCTATGTCATATAAAATTCTATACTGTACCACCTTTGCACTATGAATTTTCAGACACTGTCAGCAATGTTCCCTCTAAGGTGCGTGCGTGAGCAGTTGCGCACTTCTCTCACCCGGTGACAAGTTCTGATTGGCTGTTGAAGTAAGAGAAGCAGGAAGTGATTTTATTTACGAGAGTTGTGTTCTCGAACTAACGACCTGCGGTGCAGATGTCTTTTTTCCCCTTCTAATAAAACTGCATTTAAACTTTAGGATTCCATCTCTCCTTTGCCGTACGTAAAGTAGAGCTATCCACTAAAAACAACGAATCCCTCAACTTACAGATACGCACACTCACTCACATTCACCACAAACGAGAGGCTAAAGGTGATGCTCCAACCCATCCCTTCAGGAAGTCGAAATTTGGGGAGTTTGTGTGAATGTTCATACATATAAATAAAACTACATGTCCCATGATTCAGCGCGACGAGTAGTCATTATCCGGGTAACCCGGTCAAGCAGTGGAAACAAAAAAACCTGTCACTTACCAAGACTGAGGTCTTCGCCTGCTCGGAAAAGGACGGTTGTCATATCCTCCACAGGTTTGTCATGTAAATATGATTGCCGATTAATAATTTAACTGAATTATGTACAAATAGAGAACTACCCAAACAGACATTCTAGTCGAATGGGTCATGACGTAACGTTTGGCAGTCGGTGTCGACGCGATGCTAACGGTTAGCCAATACTTTCAATTCGGTTCTGTTGTTTTACGGGTTTTTGTTTGTATGTTATTCTCATCAGTTGACGGGAAATAATGTTGATTCTTAAAGTGGCCCAGTCTTCTACGCTTTGTGGCGTAGCTCTCCGGATCGCACCAGGACTCACTGGGTTTGTAGAGTTCATCTTTACGATCAAGATATATATATATATATATATATATATATATAGACGTTTATCTTCATGCTATGTTGCTGACTAACATCTAAAGACCAACATCCGTTCATGTTATTCAGGCGTCGGCGCCAGGCTGTCGTGGCTGTGAGCAACACACGCCTCTATGCGAGTCAAGCTACACAGGTGTGTCACAGAATGCCTTCTGCAGTATCACTACTGCACGCTTTCGTTTTCTGAATGTCATGGTTCTTGCAAACCGTATACATCACTCTTTGCACTAGTGCCTTGCTACTGATGGTGATATAACACAATCACCCTATTCCGAGTAAGTAGGTGAAAGTTCACCAGTCACATGGTCTACATTTAAGGTGACACTGCAGCTGTCCTGAGTAGCACACAAACGGGAATTAGTCATTTTTTTAGTGGTTGCCACAATCGTGAGAGAATGATTTTATAGTCATGTGAATAAAATACATAGGTTTGTCAAAAAAGTTTGGGATTGGAGCTGATAACATGGCTCTGCTTATGTGTCCTTGCACTAAACTTTCACCTCTTTCACTAAGTCACAGTTTTGTTTATGTAGCTAGAACACCACATGATATTTGGGTCATTTTAACACAAGCATACAATCTTAGAAAGTAACATCAATGTAAGATGTTGATTTGAGCTACAATTTGCTGCTGCGTATCTCTCTCTATAGGCAGTGTTAGAGAAGCCAGCAGCAGTCTCAACAGATGCTGGCACTGCAGTGGAGAACAAGACGGCCACTGCAGTATGTTGCTTCTCCAAACATTGCAACGCACGGATTGAGAGTGTTTTTGGCTGCTGCAAGTTGACTTTGTACATTTTACAATCCCACAGGAGTCCAAATCTTTTGCTGTCAACATTTTCAAGGGGCAGATTGCCACATCTCAAGTGTTTCCTTACCCTTCCGGTAAATCAAACATTTCACTGATAAAATAATTTTTTAACGTTAATGATGAATTTCCCTTGTGTGTTTAGTCTTGAATGAAGAGCAGGAGCAGTTCCTCCGAGAGCTTGTGCCACCCGTGGGCAAGTTTTTTGAGGTAAAATTTAAACCACTGTGGTTCGCTGGTGATTTTTTTTTTTCTTTCGTTACCCTCGTGACTCACTTGCTGTTTACAGGAGGTGAACGATTCGGCCAAGAACGATGCACTGGAGAAAGTCGAGGACCATACGATGGAGGGCCTGAAAGAGATGGGTGCCTTTGGCCTGCAAGTGCCGACTGACCTGGGTGGCCTGGGCCTCAGCAACACACAGGTGCGGACGCTTGATATTGACCCATCGTGGATGAGTTTTACACACGCAGCGATATCCTAATTCATCCCTCCTCAGTATGCCCGGCTGGTGGAGATCGTCGGCACTTATGATCTCGGTGTCGGCATCACGCTCGGTGCCCACCAGTCAATCGGCTTCAAGGGCATTTTGCTTTTTGGGAATCCGGCACAAAAAGAGAAGTACCTGCCTAAACTTGCATCAGGTAACCAAGATCACTCACTGGGTGATTTTTATATTTAAGGAGACACACAAGCGATTTGTGGTTTGTTATGTCCAGGTGAGCACATTGCTGCCTTTTGCTTGACCGAACCGGCCAGTGGTTCTGATGCCGCTTCCATCAAAACCACAGCTGTGCAGTCCCCCTGCGGACAGTACTTTATTCTCAATGGAAGCAAAATCTGGATAAGGTGAGACTACCGAGGTAGCATACTTACCAAACTGAGAATTTTTTTACATGTATTTTTTTTCAATATCAACATGAAAAAAAACACAAGCAAGCAAACATAAACCACAAAAGGGCTACAATATCCACTCAGTCAAGTCAAGTCAACTGTATTTCTAGAGCACTTTCAAACAGCCAACACTGCATACAAAATGCTGTTCATGGAGCGATTTAACATACACAATGAACAGTAAGACGAATCGGTAATAAAGGCGGTAGAAAGCACCAAGCGGTAAAATCAAGAACAAATCTAAGTCATGCTGAGTCGAACGCCAAAGAATACAAGTGAGTTTTGAGGAGGGCTTTAAAGATGGGCAGCGAGGAGGCTTGCCGAATGTTCAGTGGGAGGTCATTCCAGAGAGAGGGACCCGCAACAGAAAAGGCTCGGTCCCCTCTGAGCCTCAGTTTAGCTCTTGGTACCTCTAACAAAGACTGGTCTAGTCATTACTATAATGTGGTCGCAAGAGTCTGTACTTCATCGCCCATCGAGCCGTTTGCCTGTAATGGCCTTTTTACACGCTGCCAGCATGATTTTAATGGAATACTTCTCGTCAGTTCATACACATTCTTGTACTAGATAGCAACGGTAGGGTACCCACAAATGAAAACATTGTAACTCAAAATATTCATAATTTTTCATAAATGCAATCACTGACTTGAGTCTTTGATCACTTGTGACATCCACCTCCTTGCTCTTAGTAATGGCGGTCTGGCTGAGATCTTCACCGTGTTTGCCAAGACACCGATGAAGGATCCTAAGACAGGAGAGATGAAAGACAAGATCACAGCTTTTGTTGTGGAAAAGAGCTTTGGTGGCGTGACACAGTGAGAGTAACCTTTTTTTTTTTCTCTTCAAAAATCGGCACAATCATGCCGGTTCCTTAACGGTTCACATATTTCTCTCGTGCTCATCATCTCTTTCTTTCATATCCCAGCGGTCCACCGGAGAAGAAGATGGGCATCAAAGCCTCCAACACGGCCGAGGTTTACTTCGACAACGTCCGCGTGCCGGCCGACTGCGTGCTGGGCGAGGTGGGAGGCGGCTTCAAGGTGGCTATGAACATCCTCAACAACGGCCGATTCGGCATGGCGGCCGCCCTCTCCGGTACCATGAAAGGAGCCATCAACAAAGCGGTGACTTCCGACTTCCACACTACAGCCACGCCTGCATTTTAACGCACAAGAGGAGCAGATTTTTGGAAAACACCGGTTTCCTATTCATCAGGTGGACCATGCAACCAACAGGACCCAATTTGGCAACAAGATCCACACCTATGGGGCCATCCAGGAGAAGGTGGCTCGCATGACCATGCTGCAGTACGTCACCGAGGTCGGTAGATGTTCAGCACACGTGAAGGGCTCGCCGCAAATCCACACCGATAGGTTCTGTGCCCTCCCCGCAGTCTCTGGCCTACATGATCAGCGGCAACATGGACAGCGGAGCGACCGAGTTCCAGATCGAGGCGGCCATCAGCAAGATCTTTGCTTCCGTGAGAACGTTTGACCTTGAAAGTCAGCTGATTGCTGTGTCTCCGGAGCTCGACTGCATCTTTTGTCTTTGCGAACCTCTGACAGGAAGCCGCGTGGACTGTGACGGACGAGTGTATTCAAGTTATGGGCGGCATGGGCTTCATGAAAGTGAGGGGGTCACTCCACATCTTCTGACATTGGCGGCGGAAGAAAGTCCAGTCAAAGAATGCACACTTAGGATATGCAATGTTTTTTGACAGGATGCTGGAATCGAGAGGGTGATGAGGGATCTGCGAATTTTCCGGATCTTTGAGGGCACCAACGACATCCTCAGGCTTTTTGTGGCCCTCAACGGCTTCCAGGTGAACATTCAGGTTTTCTTTTCTCTTGCCAGCGCCTCGCACCGTCGGTTTCTTTGACTTTGACCCTTCTTCTCAGAATGCGGGTAACCAGTTGAAGAGCTTACAAAAAGCCCTGAAGAACCCACTTGGCAACACCGGGCTCCTGGCGGAAGAAATCACCAAGAGAGTAAAGAGGTAACGACTCAGGACTCTGGTACACTGGAATTTTCACAGTTCATCTCAGAGTAAAGCTGGCTTGGCCTCTCCTTGTTTTAGGAAGGCAGGCCTGAGCACAGGTTTGACACTTCAAGGAACTATCCACCCTGAGCTGGCTCAAAGTGGTGAAATGGTGTGTTGTCAGGACTTGATTACTGGAATCCCCTTTTATCTTTGACTTTATTTTTTTATTATTTGTTCCTCGTTACCTTTTTTTTTTTCCTGCTGCGTAGGCCGTGAAAGCCATTGAACAATTTGGCGTGGCTATCGAGGAGCTTCTAATCAAACACGGCAAGAAGATTATCGGTGAGCATGCAAAACCTCCAGCTAGAACTCATTTGGAATGATTGGCTAACAGAGCGGATAAATGTTAATTTTCTTGCAGATGAGCAATTTGTATTGATGAGAGTCGCAGACTGTGCCATTGATATTTACACCATGATTGTTGTCCTCTCAAGGTACACGCTTGTTGGCCTCTTTTGTGGTTATGCTAAACGCCTCCAAATATCCGCGTAACTTGATGGGATTCTTGTCCTCCCGCAGGGCGTCACGGTCCCTGAGCCAGAGCGACCCTACGGCCCAACATGAGAAGGTTCTGTGCGAGACGTGGTGTGTGGAGGTGAGATATTTTCCAAAACAAACGCGCACATTGTCAAACATGTTGACTCCAAATGTGGCCTGTGTGATTTGCTGACACTCCCTCGGTGACTCCAAATGTGGCCTGTGTGATTTGCTGACACTCCCTCGGTCCCGCAGGCTCACGGGAGACTCGTGCGGGACATTAAGGCGCTGCGTTCCAGCCAGTCCAGGCAGCTTTATAACAACTTTCGGGCCATTTCCGCAGCAGTGGTGGAGAACGGGGGAACGGTCGCCTCTCACCCGCTAGGTTTTTAAACACTCCATGGTTTGCCCGATTTCGTCTTTTTTTGGGTTAAGGGCCGGCTCACCAAGACATCAAACAATACCTCATCGTCCCTTTGAGATGGTTGTGAGGTTCATCTACAGTGTATTTATTTGAAAGGATGTCAGATTGTTTGTTGTCGTTTGAAAGCCACGTGTTGAGTTTTAAGCCACGAAAATAACATTTTGGAGTGAAAGGGCCTTCAAACAAACGCCGCAAGCGCCTCATCTCATCCCCATCACTCTTCCAGGTACCAACGACCTTTGTGAACAATAAGCTGTAGAAAAGGGACTGATATCAAACTTGTTTATTTGTATACTTTATGGATTGTTGTTTTATGATGCATTTAAAAAATATATTCTCTGCATGTTGGATTTTCAACGCCAGTAACAACTGTATCGTCTTTGCCTTATGTAACATAATGACAATTCAAATTCTGCACCAGTTTGCGGTTGTCACCTCACGTACTGCAATGGTACATCTGCAAATATCCCAGAGATGGTTATGATTAATTAAAAATCTTTAGCAAGGAGGGAATGCTGTTTTTAATGAAATTGAGCACTCAATAAAACTGTTCTATTATAAATTTATGAGTTATAGTGCATTTGCCAAGAATCTTTCCTTTTTCAAGAATGTGTGATGCTCATCGCGTTTACGGTTCTTTAGTACCAAATGTGTTCATGGTTGATCACATAAATCAATATGTAAGTGTACCAAAATCTTCAAATGAATTGTTGGGACCCTGTGGTGTTGTAGGTCGGTGAACGTAGGTCCTTTTGGGCTTGACATTCATTATGCAAACTGTTCTTGGTGACTAGATCACAAGGTAGCAGTCACAAAGAGTCGGTAAATGTACCGGAGATGATTACACGCCATTATACACATGATGAGGCAAAGAGGCTGTTTTTTTTTTTTTTTGCTGTCATTTTTCATGAAATAATTTTGGTTTAACAAAGCAGTTGAGCACGTCAATAAAGTAGTGCTATTCTTCTGTGCGTTTATGTTGATTTCTTCTGTCGCTGAAATATACGTTTGCTACTTTTTTTTTTTTTTTACCGTGTACTGTACTGTTTGTAAGTATACGGTAATTTGAAATCATTACAGTAACTGGGGTTTTTTAAATACAATTTATTTCCTTTTTGGGTAGACATTATTCAGTTCGTTAACAAACTATTGTCTCAATATATATCGCATTTTGAATACAGATACAAATTATGCTATACTTGGCAACTTGTTGACATCATTAGGTGATGTCATTAGCTGACGGCACATGTTTATGACGTCACGTTGACCCTGATGGCTTGCATTGGAGTGCCCTACACCTGCAACTTTTACGGAAATTAGCTTTGTCAAATCGTTTTTTTCGAAGCCGAAAAAGATACTTTTTTCGGAATGAATACTGATAAAATAGAAGGAGAACGTCCTGAAACGGTATGTTTGGAAAAAGTTGCCAAAAGTCGCTGTGCACGGGGTGGTTTTGCACGTACGCCATGAAAATACGCCTCCGTTGTTCTAAAATATATCAATTTTTTACATTTTGGATTGAATCGAATTAAAAACACCATCGTGTAAATGGAGCTACGCTATGGAACACAACTTGAAGTCGTCTTGTTTCGTATGGTTACTATGGTGATGTTGACGCGCCTCTTGTACCGCGCCGCTCGAAAACGTTCTCAAGTCTCAGTGTGAGTTTCAACTAATGCTTCTCATTTTGTTGTACTTTCCTCTTGTCTTTGAGGTGTTTTTTTTTTTTTTTTTTTGGTGCTTGTTTTGTAGAATTGAAATTATGTGTAAATGCTGAGCGATGGAGTCGCCAAGCCAAGATGTCACAGAAACACCCGAGGGTGAGGATGACAACAAAGATGCTGGTAAATTGCATCCAGTAATCTCCAGATAACCTGGAAGTCTATTCCTTGTGACGTCTTTATGTGAAATATGTGTTTCATCTATTCTTCCGAATAGCTTTTCCCTCTGATGATTTTTTTCTTGTGTTCTCCTGTGACTGCTTAAGTTCCCACTCAGGAAAAGGAAGATGAGACTAACACCAAGGAAAACATTGAAAACAACGATGACAACAACGAAAACAACAATCGAGCTAGTGACGACAATGATGCCGGTTTGTACTTCCTATTGTATCACTCCAAATACCATACGGGTCTACTTCTAGTCACACCAAAATATTTAATTTTGCCCTCTGCTGATTGATGCGTAAACCCGACAGCTTCAGTTCCCACGCAAGAGAAGGAATCCGAGATCAATGATGACAATGAAGACGGCGCCCTTGCCAACGATGAAGCCAAAGACGGTGATGACCTCAACCCCGACAACAACGCTGACGCGGACAGTAAAGACAACAACACGGACAACACGAATGTCGAAGAGAATAAGGACCTCAACGATGATGAAGAGAACATAAACGGCGATGAAGAGAAGACTGACAGCAACGATGAGGCCACTGACCTCGAGCCTGTTGTACAAATAGATCCTTTAGAGGTCTTAAGGAAGGTTTGCGAGGTAAAACTGGCATTTCTTTTGAGAGGCTCTTATCTTTTCTGTTTTGCAAAATGACATTTTAATCGGTCCCTCCTTCTCTCTCGCAGAAGTTCATCCGTTGTGTGGATATTTCGGGTGTCACCAAAGAATTGTGGCTGGAGGAAAATATGAAGTCACTTGAGCGGTTCATTGAGGACACCTCTATTCCCATCTTGGTGGTCTACTTAGACGCAAGCATGACATTGCAAGTCGAATACACCGTTCCAACACAGGTACAGTGGCCGACGGCACACTCAACTCAGCGGGCTTTCATTTGAACGGGCATTAGAAAAGCCGTTTTCATTTCAGGTGGTGGAGCAGCTGGCTTACTTTATGCGTGAGCCAGGAACCGTGATTACTCCGGAGAATTTCTACGAAGAAGTGGAATACAGCACGGTGCTGGGCGACCCCAATGAGAGCTTGCTTAATTTTGTGATGAGTTTGCATTCGGACGAAAATGACATCAGCAGCGAATGGGAAGCAGGCATCAAGGACAACTACATCAACGGCATGCATTCCTATCTGGCCATCCTCACAGGTACGAAGTGGCTTGAGTGCCATCATATTATACTTGAAGTAAGGCTCAGCAATTTTGAAACATGTTCCTCAACATTGCGGTTGAACATGTGATTATTTTTTAAAATCATCTTATAAATATCATTCCATGACATCGGGATGTCAATTTCATTCATTCATCTTCTGTACCGCTTGATCCTCACTAGGGTCGCGCGGGGTGCTGGAGCCTATCCCAGCCGTCTCCGGGCAGTAGGCGGGGGACACCCTGAATCGGTTGCCAGCCAATCGCAGGGCACACATAGACGAACAACCATCCACGCTCACACCCACACCTAGGGACAATTTAGAGTGTTCAATCAGCCTGCCATGCATATTTTTGGAATGTGGGAGGAAACCGGAGCACCCGGAGAAAACCCACGCAGGCCCGGGGAGAACATGCAAACTCCACACAGGGAGGCCGGAGCTGGAATCGAACCCGGTACCTCTGCACTGTGAAGCCGACGTGCTAACCACTGGACTACCGGGCCGCCCGGGATGTCAATTTGAATTCAATTAATTGCTTAGCCCTACCTGGAAGCCAAATTAAGAGTGCAGCGTGTCATGCTTTGTGTTTCCCGTGTTGAACAGACAATGTGAGTAAGAAAGAAGGTCAGACCGTGCTGTACATACCAATGGAAGGCCTGAATGACAGCGCTGAGGAAGGCAGCAAGGACACCCGTCTAGTGCAGAGGATGGAATGTAAGGATTTGCATGACACAATTCAAACAGTTCACTGAAGCCCAACTTGATGTGGACCCCCCTCCTTCGCATTCTTAGCCGTCTTAATCCACTGGTCGGACCAGATCAAGGAGCTGCTGAATATCCAAGACACGTCCAGGAGCGACAGCAGTGGCCTGCTCCAGGAGATAGCGTACTGGGAGAGTCACTCTAAAAAGCTCAGAGACATCAGTAAGCAGCTGCAGAAGCCGGGCGTCAGGCACATTCAGAAAATGTTGGAGCTGGCCAACTCGCTTTATGTCAAGCGCTTCTTTAAATTAGCCATGGAACTACAGGTGGAGTCCTCTATTTTTCACCGAGTCTTTTTTGCAGCCGCCGAACGTCAGCTCATGATATCATTTGGTGCCCAGGAATCGTCCGTGGAAGCGCAGTCCAACCTGAACTTCCTGTCCTTACTGGCAGGCCCCTGTGAAGAATTGCACACCATCGCCATCAGCGAACTCGCTCCCAAACTACAGCACATATTATATGTCATTCGCATCATCTGGATCAACTCCACACACTACAACACCAAGGAGCGCATCACGGGCCTCTTCCTGAAGGTGTGTCGCCCTCGTTTTAAAAGGAGTCAAGTCGAGCTTGTTTATGTCGAGCCGAACCATAAATCGAATTCAAATCGATGCCACAAGGTTGTAGAATGCAGACGGGGGAGGAGTCTGGAGAAGTGGCAGGAAAACAGGCCAAAATAGAGATGTCAGGGTATGAGGCTGGAAAAAGATGGTTTTCATTCTAGGTGTGTTTTAACTAAATGTGCCAGAGGGTCAAAACATGTCTTCAGGCGAGATTTGAGCCTTTCTGCATAGGCACGCAAATTTCTGTCCATAGGGCATCTTAGACTAATAGAGCACACATGGAAAATGCTCTAGAGCAGGGGTGGGCAACTTTTTTCCCGGGGGGGGCAAATGAGAAGCAGAAAATATTGTGGAGGGCCGTGCCAAAAGTTAAAAATAGAAATAGAAAATAAAGAAGATAGCACAATGTCTTTGTATGCCGGTAATAATGTAACATTCTCCTCCACCATCACACTCAGCACCGGTTCCCCTCAAGGATGTGTACTGAGCCCCCTGTTGTTCACGCTCTACACATTTGACTGCTCTCCGACTCTTATTAGCGGTCCAGTTTGCGGAAGGTTTTTAACATGATAACAATTAAACCATTCTAGGAAATGTTCATTCGCTCGAGCCACAAGCAATTCACTCTGAGCATGGAAATTGCCAGAATCGGACTGAGTAAGAATGGCTTCCTTGTTTTTCAAAGTCTCGTACATTTGAGTCTTTCCGACTCCAGGCGTCTCCTGAATGTTTCGTACTTTGTTACTCGCTTCGTTTAATCAGATACATATCACTTTCCATTCCATGGTCATTACTCTCTCCCTCTTTCTTCGTCTTCCCCTCCCTCCCTGTGCTCTGCAACTTGAAGTAACTGCGCCACCCGGTGTTGAAATAGCTGTCGTTACAAGTCCAAACGAAATGAATGCAATCAAACCTTAATTGTGCACCAATCTTTGGCGGGCCGGATTAAAAAGACCAAGGGGCCGGATCCGGCCCGCGGGCCGTATTTTGCCCACCCCTGCTCTAGAGCCTGTTAACATTTATTTATTTTTTTTAAATCGATAGGAGTCATCAAAATACCGGCAAGTCTAAGCCAGATCTAAAGTAGAATTGGCTTCTCATCACCTTTTTCTCTCGAATAATTTTTGTTGTATTTTTGTTTTTTCTTCAACTTGCTCCCCAAACGAAACCTCGCGCTGTGCTTGTGGCTGCAGATGAGTTATGACATCATCCACCTGTGCATCAAGACCATCTCCCTCGACAGGATCTTTGAGGGCTACGTGATCTCCAGCAAGAAGGACCTCAATGACTGCATCCAGTGTTGCCTGACCTGGAAGAACATGTACTTGCGTATCTCTGAGGTGCACCACGAGTAAGACGAAAAAAAAAACCCCGATCCAATTCACGCCCAGCTGGTATTCTCATGTTGTTTTTGAATTAACATCTCCACCCGCTTTTTTTTTTTGCACATCAGGAGTTCTAAAAAAGGCTGGCTACTAGACCAAACCAATATTTTTGTCCCCGTTGATGCCTGCATTCAAAGAATGAAAGATTTACTTGAGGTAATTTGGCCTTTGATGTCATGGCTCCGAATCCGTCCAAAGCGTCCGTTCTGCGCCGTGTCTCTAGGTGTGCGACAGCCAGCAGCAGTTTGCCCGCTGGGAAGACGGCGACCAGAGACCATTGCCGTGGTTCAGCGGTTACCAGGGCCCGGAACTCACGCTGTCCCTCATGAAGATCGAGACCAAGTTCCAGCACGGCCTTCAGGTCCTGCGCTCCGTAGACAAAGGCATCCTAGAGGTGGAGAACACCGCATGGCACATTGAGTTCAACAGGTAGGAACGTCATGACTCGGCACCGTAATGAAACCGAAATACTAATAAATACTAATAAGTCGTTGCTAGGGCGGCCCGGTAGTCCAGTGGTTAGCACGTCGGCTTCACAGTGCAAAGGTACCGGGTTCGATTCCAGCTCCGGCCTCCCTGTGTGGAGTTTGCATGTTCTCCCCCGGGCCTGCGTGGGTTTTCTCCGGGTGCTCCGGTTTCCTCCCACATTCCAAAAACATGCATGGCAGGCTGATTGAACACTCTAAATTGTCCCTAGGTGTGAGTGTGAGTGCGAATGGTTGTTCGTCTCTGTGTGCCCCGCGATTGGTTGGCAACCGATTCAGGGTGCCCCCCGCCTACTGCCCGGAGACGGCTGGGATAGGCTCCAGCACCCCTGCGACCCTAGTGAGGATCAAGCGGTACGGAAGATGAATGAATGAATGAATGAAAGTCGTTGCTATGCCCTTGTGTTCAGGTTCCGCGCATTTTTAAAAGATCTGGACATCATGTTACAAAGCCAGATCACCTCCGTGTTCAAGACCGTCAACTCCGTGGAGGAAGGTCTTCGGCTGATGGACATTTTTAAAACTGTCTCTGCCCGAAAGGTGAGTTTTTTCGCAGCGATGCGCACGTCTCCTCGGTCGGCGTTGAACGACTCAATAAAATACCGCCTCCCGCGTCCTCTGTCCCGTCGCAGTCGATCAAGAGCAAAATCGACGAGATGGTGGTTGGAATCTACGGCATCTTCAAAAAGGAGATGCACATGAACATGAAGCAAATTGATCGGAAGAGGGTGTTAATCCCTGACTACATGCCGCCATTGGCAGGCCAAGCCCACCGAGCGAGGGCCATCAAATTCCACTTGGAAAGCCTCATGGAGGTGAGCCCACTCATGACGTGATTGATCTCCGCGTATGACTCCCACCTCCCTTTTTTTTTTTCCCCCCCCAAACAGGTGCTCAAGAAGATCCCCATCGAGGCCGAGTCACACAGCTGCAGGCAGGTGCTGGTCACCTACGAGCAATCCATTCGCAATCTGAATGACTTGGTGACGCAGAACTTTGCCGAGTGGCACCAGAGTCTGGAGCTGCAGTACGTCAAGAAGCTGGAGCGGCCCCTTTTGATGCACGGCAAGGACAACAGGATCGAGGTCAACTTTGACAAGTGGGGGCACTGAAAGGAAAAAAAAAAAAAAAAATCAGCATCGCCATCAATTTCTCATTCGCTGTGTTTTTTTTTTTCCTTTTCCCTCACAGCAACCTGTTGAACCTCTTTGCTGAGATTGAGTTATGGAGCCGGCAACAATTTGACATCCCAGAGTTTGTGAACGAGATTTACCAGGAACGCGAGGGCCTCCGATGCCTCAGGGAAAAAGCACAGCACTTGGCCCGGGACTACAACCGGTCAGCAGACACTCACTGCATCTCAGCATGTTCTTCTCCCCAAGGAACCAGCTCCGGCGGCATTTCCTTACCGCGCGTCAAACTTGTGTCCGACAGGATCATCGGAATGCTCACTCCCATCGAGCTGGGTCTGTTTTCCAAGAAAATCCACGTCCTTGACAAAAAGATTCAGCCGGGCTTCACCAAACTCTTCTGGATGTTTAAAATTTCTTCCGGCGCCTTTGTCAAGGACTGCCTCACACACGTTTCCAAGGTCACCGCCGTCGGTTAACGCTTCTCACGTTAACGTTCAGCTGAGTTGACCGCCGCTCCCCTTGCATCTTTCCGCCGCAGGTTCAGGTGATAGTTGACGGCTACAAAGCGTCCAATCTGACCATCACTAACCTCTGTCGCCAGATCAGCGAAACACTGCTGGTTCGGCTCGACGGGAAGACTCTGTACAGGTGACGGCGCTTTACGTGTCGCGCACAGCTTGACCGAATCCTTGAGGAAAATCGGCGTCCGTTTCATTTCCGCCGTGCGCATTGTTTGTCATCCCGGTCAGGAATTGGGAGTTTGAAACCGACCAGAGAACTCACCGGCAGCGACAGCACGAACAATTGCGCTCTGCTCTTCAGCGCACCGTCGACATCATGACCAACATCCACAACACCTTCTCTAAAGATGGGCCTGAGGTCTGTACCAGTGTTCTCATCGTTTGGAATATTTCGTTGGAGTTAGTTTTTATTTTGTGATGACCTTTAACTCATTCACTCCCAAAGACTGTTTTAAACGTCTTTTCAGACTTGGTCTAGATTTGGCTGGTACTGAATGAGTTTAAAAAAAATTGGTTGTTTTAATCAGTTTTTAGAGCAGGTTTGTTAGTTTGTATTCGTTTTTTTTCAAAAATGCGTTCAATTTAGTTTTCATTAGTTTTAGTATTAGTTTTTTTTTAATTATTATTATTATTTTTTTTAATGTATGTAATACACTATTTGTCAAAGATCCCAAAGTATAGAACAATACAGTAAACTACAATTCTCAAACAACCTCCCTTGACCTTCCTTCTTCTGTACGGACGTTCAGCAATACCAAATAAAATGAAAAGTTTTTGTAAACATAAGGGTTTTTTTTAAAATGAATTGTCATTTTTATTTGATCTGTATAATAAAAACGTTTTCTGTATTTTACTTTTAGTTTTTTTTTTATTAGTCTTAGTGAACTTGAATAACCTCGGTCTGATCATTCCTTTCCTTATCCCCCAGATTTGAACAAGTAAGTGTTTCTCAAGACCGGGTCCGCGTCATGTATTTTCGACTCGATGCGATGTCCCCATAAGGACGTTAAGGTTGCAATGAGGTGTGACTCTTCTTGCCGTAGGTGCAAGAGCACTGGGTCACGTACACGGAGAAAGTGGACCACATGCTGGAGCAGGCCCTACGCACCAACGTCAAGCGCTCCATGCAGAAGTTAGCGCAGGCCATCAACGGAGACCGCAAGTCCTCACCCACCCCTTTGTTTCGAGTGCTGGTGTCACTACGCCAGGCAGACCCCAAAGCCGAACTCAGGGTACGGGCGACATTTCTTTGTCTGGTTAGGGTTGTCATTCATTGTTTGCTACCTTTCGTCCTTTCCCGAAGCTTCATTTTAGCAGTCAAAGCTTCGAGTGCTCATGTTTGCTTGCATTTAGTGTTTCGTTGTTTTGATGTATCCTGACTGACAGGTTGAGTTCTCCCCGACGCTCCGCGAGCTGGGTCAGATCTTGGACATCCTACCTCAGATCATCAGCACCATCTCCAAATTCAAACGACTCCCCGAGCTGCTCTCCGGCGAACAATCCCACGAGAATCCCATCCACGTCAACATCGGTTCGGGGGCAACTCATTTGTCCGCTAGTCGCCTGCTGAAGTGCCTTTCTAACTTTGCTTTTTCTTGATTGTTTAGAGCGCGATGAGGAAATTAAAGGCATACAGGCGGCGGTTGGCGCCGGGATGGCGGCCACCGCCGGCCATCTAAGGGAATATTTGACAACCTGGGACAAATACAGGGACATTTGGGAGACCAACAAGGACTCCTACATCCAACGTTACCAAAAACTGAATCAACCGGTTGCCTCTTTTGATGCGGACATACACAGGTAACCGCCGGCGTATTCCCAATCGCGCTTGTTGTTGAATTTTGTCATTTTGCCGCAAGGAACGTTAAAAGGCCGCAATGAACTTCAAGGTACACGGAAATAGAAACGAGTATCCAGCAGGAAGAGACGGTCACCAACTTCCATTTCATTGTGCTGGACTGCTCGCCGCTCAAGACGTCGTTGGTGCAGCACTGCAGCCAGTGGCAGACCAAGTTCATGCAGCTCCTCGTGCGCATCGCCAGCAACTCCCTCAAAGAGATGCACGCTTCCATGAATCGGAATGCCAAGAGGTGTGTCATCAAAGGGTGGTGGCAGAAGAACGCAAAGCGGAATTTCGGACTTGGTTTTGTTTCTCTGTTTTGAGGTTGAGCCAACCCAACACGACTCTGACGGCGCTCAGTGAGAGCCTGGGGCTCCTGGAGTCCTTCCAGAGCAATTTGGGCAAGACGGAGGCTGACATTCTTCTGATCCATGAACAGTTTGCCGTTCTGGACAAATACGGTTTCCCTCTGGATCAGACGGTAAGCGCCATGCCGTATGCGCTGCGGTAACTAGCGCTCAAGAAATTGAATGCTCACTTTATGAGGTGCATCATCCACAAACGTATTCATTCATTCATCTTCCTAACCGCTTGATCCTCACTCGGGTCGCGGGGGGTGCTAGAGCCCATCCCAGCTGTCTCCGGGCAGTAGGCGGGGGACACCCTGAACCGGTTGCCAGCCATTCGCAGGGCACACAGAAACGAACAACCATTCGCACTCACACTCACACCTAGGGACAATTTAGAGTGTTCAATCAGCCTGCCACGCATATTTTTGGAATGTGGGAGGAAACCGGAGCACCCGGAGAAAACCCACGCAGGCCCGGGGAGAACATGCAAACTCCACACAGGGAGGCCGGAGCTGGAATCGAACCCAGTACCTCTGCACTGTGAAGCCAACGTGCTAACCACTGGACTTACCGGGCCGCCAACGTATTCATTGATTTCTTTATTTTGCCGTTTCAGCTTCAGGACCTGCGCGGCACACTGAACACCAAGTGGGACTGGTTCCAGCAGGTCCTCGTGGACAGCGACGTCATGCTGCAAGGGCAAAAACAAAATTTCAAGAGCGACTTGCTCAGCTCCTCCGATGAACTCACCGAGAAGATCCATACCGCTGTGCAGGAGTTCAACACCACAGGTGGCACACGCACTTTTATTCCTCGTGACCCTTCCTCGTACGTGAAAACCAACGACGTGCGCTTCTTTGCGCGCCCCAGGCCCGTTTGATCCTGCCATCGGCACCGTCGCGGCCCTGAGGACGACGGCGCGGCACCGCAAACATCTTGAGAAGCTAAAAGAGGAGGAGAGCCTTATTCTGAATGGCTTGAGCTTCTTCAAGATCGAGCAGGAACCTTCCAAAACCATCCAAGCTCTGGAGAAGGTCTGACATATCAATAGATATCATTCCAGGGAGAAACGAGTTGCTGATTTGGACTCGGCGCTTGCAGGATATGGACTTCTTGCAGCAGGTGTGGGAGATCACGCAGGAGTGGCAGTCCAACTGGGACGAATGGAAGGGGGATCAGTTTGTGACGCTTCGCACGGAGAACATGGAGAGCAAAGCTCAGGAAATCTATAAAATCCTCCACAAACTCCAGAGACAGCTCAAGGTCCGACTTCATGGAACGGAACAAGAGATCTGATCACCTTTCGACTTTGTGGTTTATTATTATTTTTATTTTTTTGCTTTGCAGGATAAGAACTGGGACATTGTGGACGTGTCCAAAAAAAGGGTCGACCAATTCAGGAGAATCGTCCCCCTTATCGCCGACATGAGGAACCCAGCGATGAGAGAGAGGTAACGTGTCAATCACGCAAGTGTTACTTGAGTCCCGAGTCTCTAAATAATGCCCCGCCCACTGCCCCGCCTCCTCCAGACACTGGAAGCAGATCTGCGATCATGTGCAGAGCTCCTTCGACCACACCAGTAATGATTTCAACCTGGAGAAGATTATCTCGCTGGGTTTCGACAAGTTTGCAGACAAGATCGGCGAGATCTCCGGCGCCGCCAGCAAGGAACTCTCCATAGAACAGGTGCCTCGTAATGACCCCAATCGAGGCGGGGAAGATTTTCGAAACTTTTGTCGTTTTGCTTCTCAAAGGGTCTGGAAGAGATCGTCAAGACGTGGGATGAAATGATCCTCGATATTACACCTTACAAAGACAAAGGCCACTTTCGTCTCAGGTGAGGCCGGGAAGTGAAATTTGGAAGCCGAGAGGGCTGACAAAAGCTATCTTTGCAGGGGCACGGAGGACGTTTTCCAGGCCTTGGAAGACAACCAGGTGACCTTGTCCACCATGAAGGCCTCCCGATTTGTCAAAGCTTTCGACAAGGAGGTGGACAATTGGGAACGTCAGCTCTCCCAAGTGATGGAAATCATCGAAATGGTGCTCACCGTGCAACGCCAGTGGATCTATCTTGAGGTTCCGAAACGAGGCCGACTCCCTCCTCTGCCTTTTGACTCTCTTGTGAAACCTTCTCACGTGATGTTCTTCCGCTCCGGCAGAACATTTTCCAAGGGAAGGACATCAGGGAGCAGCTCCCGCAAGAGTGCAAAGAATTCCAAGAAATTAGCAACAGTTGGAAGATCATCATGACCCGGTTCCACGAGAACAACAACGCCCTGCAGGCAACGCACCATCCCGGTATTTCAAAACGCTTTCATCGGATGTCTTGACTTCGAGTCCAAGTGCAAAATTTATCTGGCCCGTGATCGGTCAGGCTTGCAGGAGACGTTATCCAACATGAACGCCAAGCTGGAGGAGATCCAGAAGGCGCTGGACATGTACCTGGAAACCAAGAGGCAGATTTTCCCACGCTTCTACTTCCTGTCCAACGATGACGTTCTGGAGATCCTGGGTCAGTCTCAGAACCCCGAGGCCATGCAGCCGCATCTCAAAAAGTGTTTTGACAACATCAAGAGCCTGCGCACAGAAAAGGCAAGTCGCCGCCCCCCGCGCCGATAAGACGAGACGCTCGCACGCGTCGTACCGGCCCGAGCGCCGCCATTGGGTCTTTGTGTCTCTCGCAGGTTGCCAGAAGGTTAGACGCCACCGCCATGTTCTCCTCGGACGGAGAGCTGGTGGAATTTATTAAGGCGGTGCCACTGGACAAGCCTGTGGAGGTGCGATAGTCGTGAGGGCAGCCCGCGGCGGCAAGTTTCAAAACCAGAGTTGAACGCCTCGCGGTTCCGTCTAGATTTGGCTGTGCGATATCGAGAAGATCATGCGGGCCACTTTGAAGAATTCCCTCTACGACTGCATGCTTGCGCTCAAGAAGATGAAAAGCCAGCGGGACAAGTGGTCCAAAGATTGGCCGGGACAGGTAACGCGATGACGATTTAAATGACAACTTTCGACGAGATCAATTCTCTTGGACTTTGTATCTTTAGATGCTCATTACGGCCAGCCAGATCCAGTGGACAACCGATGTCACCCAGGCGCTGGCGGCCTGCAAGGAGACGGAAGACAAGGGCCCCCTGAAAACCATGATGAAGAAACAGGTGCGGTTTTTGTTCTGCCTCGCGCAACTTTTTGCCGCTCTCATTCTTTCCCATCGACCCCAAATGGCCGTGACGCTAGTTTCCAAAACGCGGCTAGACTTGTCAAGTCAAGTCAAGTCAAGAGTATTTCTCGAGTACTTTCGAACAGCCTTCGCTGCATACAAAGTGCTGTACATGGAGCGATTTAACATAGACAATAAACAGTAAGACAAATGGGTAATAAAGGCGGTAGAAAGCACCAAACAGTAAAATCAAGAACAAATCTAAGTCATGCTGAGTCGAATGCCAAAGAATACAAGTAGGTTTTGAGGAGGGCTTTAAAGATGGGCAGCGAGGAGGCTTGCCAAATGTTCAGTGGGAGCTCATTCCAGAGAGAGCGACCAGCAACAGAAAAGGCTCGATCCCCTCTGAGCCTCAGTTTAGTTCTTGGTACTTCTAACAATGTCTGGTCCACAGACCTGAGGCGCCGGGCAGGTGTGCAGGGGCGGATGAGCTCAGAGAGGTAAGGTGGCGCGAGATTATTTAGAGATTTGAAAACAAAGAGGAGGATCTTGAAAATAATTCTGAAATGATTGGGGAGCCAGTGAAGGGATGTCAGAGTAGGAGTTACGTGCTCCCTCTTATGAGTACCAGTCAAGAGGCGAGGAGCGGCATTCTGGACCAGCTGAAGGCGCTTAATGGAGGACTGGCTGACTCCAAAGTACAGGGCATTACAGTAATCGAGCCGGGATGTGACAAAGGCATGAATTACTGTCTCAAAGTGTTCATGTGAGAGGAGAGGTTTTATTTTGGCCAGCTGTCTGAGGTGAAAGAAGCTGGATTTAACAACGGCACCAATTTGCCGATTGAGTTTGAAATCACTGTCCAGTTTAAGGCCCAAGTTTGAGACCGTTGATTTCAAATAAGGAGACAGGGGGCCCAAGTCTACAGGATGGAATGTACAAGGGGCACTGGGACCGAACAATATCACCTCTGTTTTCTTTTCGTTGAATTTCAAGAAGTTTTGTGCCATCCAGGTTTTGATTTCTTCCAGACAGTATAGGAGTGGCCTTAATGAGAAGGCGTCTTTCTTGCTCAGTGGGACATAGATCTGGCAGTCATCTGCATAGCAGTGGAAGGGAATACCATGTTTCCCTAAGATGGAACCCAACGGGACTCGAACTTACAAGCTCCCCCCCACCCCTCTCTCCCTCCCTCCTCAGGTGTCCCTGCTTAGGCGATATTCTGATATGATCCGTAGCAACCTGTCCAAGGTGCTGCGTCTGAAGATTGTCGCCCTGGTCACAGTTGAGGTCCACGCACGGGACGTCATCGTTAAACTGGCCAAGGCGGGCTGCAACGACGTGAACGCGTTCGAGTGGCTGTGCCAGCTGAGACTCTACTGGGAGAAGGTGCCGTACATTGAGGACCGAGGAACTCCGCGTCCCTCCCGGTCATGGGCGAGATGCTAACCTCGAAGGCTTATTGATTTGTTTCTGGCCACAGGATTTGAACAACTGCATCATCCGACAGACCAACACGCATTTCACGTACGGATACGAGTACTTGGGGAACTCCGGACGCCTCGTCATCACGCCGCTTACGGACAGGTTAGCGAGCTCTCGGGATTTCATCGGATCCTCAAAAAGAGAGGACGGCGAATTTCACGGACAAACGACAACATGCCCCCAGGTGTTACATGACCCTGACGACGGCGCTCCATCTGCATCGAGGCGGTTCTCCCAAAGGGCCCGCCGGCACTGGGAAAACCGAGACCACGAAAGACTTGGGCAAGAGTTTAGGCATGTACGTGATCGTCATCAACTGCTCCGAAGGACTGGACTACAAGTCCATGGGTCGCATGTTCTCCGGCCTGGCGCAGGTAGGAAGTCGGCAGGAGAGCGAGCTATCGCGCCGTCGCCCGGTTTGCCAAATGACCAATCGTCTGTCCCCCCCCTGCCGAGCTAGACGGGAGCGTGGGGCTGCTTCGACGAGTTCAACCGAATCAACATCGAGGTGTTGTCCGTGGTGGCCCAGCAGATCCTTTCCATTCTGTCCGCCCTCTCGGCCCTGCAAACCAGGTTCCAGTTTGAAGAACACAACATCGCCCTGGTGGCATCGTGCGGCGTCTTTATCACAATGAATCCTGGTCGGTTCAACGATTGAGGAAGTGCTTTCCTGAAAAATGAACTCTTGCGATATTTCCACAGTTTTTTTTATTTTATTTTTTTAAATCTTAGGTTACGCCGGTCGTTCCGAGCTTCCAGATAACCTTAAGTCCATGTTCCGACCGATCTCGATGGTGGTGCCGGACTCTACTCTAATTGCCGAGATCATCCTGTTTGGAGAGGGCTTTAACGACTGCAAGGTGTCGTAACGAATGGAAATGACTCGTCTCTAAATCAAGCCCGGTCCTTGAGAGTTTCTTTCCAGTCCGTTTCAGATGTCTCCCTCCTCCAACGCGCCTGATTCAAATGATCAGCTTTGTTGTTGGTCTGTTGGCCGAAGGGAGACATTTTGTTTTGTGTTTTTTTTGTTATTGTGGAGTGTCCTTGGGTGTCTTGAAAGGCGCTTATAAGTAAAATTCATTCATTCATTCATTCATCTTCCGAGCGGCTTGATCCTCACTAGGGTCGCGGGTGGTGCTGGAGCCTATCCCAGCTGTCTTCGGGCAGTAGGCGGGGGACACCCTGAATCGGTTGCCAGCCAATCGCAGGGCACACATAGACGAATAACCATTCGCACTCACACTCACACCTAGGGACAATTTAGAGTGTTCAATCAGCCTGCCATGTTTTTGGAATGTGGGAGGAAACCGTAGCACCCGGAGAAAACCCACGCAGGCCCAGGGAGAACATGCAAACTCCACACAGAGAGGCCGGAGCTGGAATCGAACCCAGTACCTTTGCACTGCGAAGCCGACGTGCTAACCACTGGACTACCGGGCCGCCTTATAAATAACATTTATTATTATTATTATTCATTCATTCATCTTCCGAGCCGCTTGATCCTCACTAGGGTCGTGGGGGGTGCTGGAGCCTATCCCAGCTGTCTTCGGGCAGTAGGCGGGGGACACCCTGAGTCGGTTGCCAGCCAATCGCAGGGCACACAGAAACGAACAACCATCCACGCTCACACTCACACCTAGAGACAATTTAGAGTGTTCAATCAGCCTGCCACGCATGTTTTTGGAATGTGGGAGGAAACCGGAGCACCCGGAGAAAACCCACGCAGGCCTGGGGAGAACATGCAAACTCCACACAGGGAGGCCGGAGCTGGAATCGAACCCGGTACCTCTGCACTGTGAAGCCGACGTGCTAACCACTGGACTACCGGGCCGCCTTATAAATAAAGTGTATTATTATTATTATTATTATTATGTAAAATGGATTGGACAGGGGCTCTCGAGGACCAAACTTTTTGGGCGCTCCCGCTCTAAACTAAAACATCCGCATCTCTTCTGACTCCTTGTTGGCAGCTACTGGCTAAGAAGGTGTTCACCCTTTACTCCCTGGCCATGCAGCAGCTGTCCAAACAGGATCACTACGACTTTGGCCTCCGCGCGCTCACCTCCTTGCTCCGCTACGCAGGCAAGAAGCGACGTGTCTGCCCGAACGTCCCCGGCGAAGAAGTGAGTCTTTTGGACAGAAAACGAGGAGGAGGTTTCCATGCAATTTCCGTCCGCTCCTCACCCGGACCATTTCCGTCTTCAGGTCCTGCTCATGGCCATGAAAGATATGAATATCGCTAAACTGACATCCGCTGACCTGCCGCTGTTCACCGGGATCATCCAGGACTTGTTCCCCGATGTAGAAACACCCGTTATAGACTATGGCAAGGTAGGTTGAGCTTCACCCCTAATGCGGCGTTGTCAAAAATCCAAATTTGCTTTGTTTCATGCTGTCATTTGTCTCGCAGCTCAAGGAAGCCATCCAGGTGGAACTTCGTCAAAAAGGCCTGCAGGTCACCCCTTTCACACTGACCAAAGTCATCCAACTCTATGAGACCAAAAACTCCCGACACTCGTCCATGCTGGTGGGCAAGACGGGCTGCGGTAAAACCGTCACGTGGAAGACGCTGAAAAATGCCCTCATTGCCATGCACAACAAGGAAGTGCCGGGCTACGAGCTCGTGCAGGTATTCCCGTTTTTTTTTTTCATCTCTTGACGGGCGTCATGTCTTCAAACTGTTGTGACCATTCACACGTGGCTCCTCTCGTGGCACAAAAGGATTATCCTCTCAACCCCAAATCCATGAGCCTCGGGGAGCTCTATGGCGAAAATGACCTCGCCACCAATGAGTGGTCTGACGGAGTTCTCTCCTCTGTCATGAGAACGGCCTGCGCAGGTAAACCGACGTCTTCTTGCATTCGGACACGCGGATGTAAGACGAGCCAAAGTTTGCGGTTAACTCCTTTTGTAGACGACAAACCAGATGAGAAGTGGATTGTATTCGACGGCCCGGTGGACACGCTGTGGATCGAGAGTATGAACTCTGTCATGGACGACAACAAGGTGCTCACGCTCATCAACGGGGAGAGAATTTCCATGCCCGAACAGGTGTCGCTGCTGTTTGAAGTGGAGAACCTGGCGCAGGCGTCGCCCGCGACCGTCTCCCGCTGCGGGATGGTCTACAATGATTACGTCGACCTGGGATGGAAGCCCTTTGTCAAATCCTGGCTCGAGAAACGTCAGAAGGTACGCGACGGGGGTCTTCAGTCTAAGCGTGTGGCGGAAGCAGATTTGATTTCTCCCAGTTTTTTTTCTCTTTTTCGCAGGCTGAGGTGGCACATCTGCAGTCTTTGTTCGACAGTTTCATTGAGAAAACTCTGACCTTCAAAAAGAAAAACTGCAAGGAGTTGATCCCCGTCACTGAGCTCAATGGCATTGTCTCGCTCTGCCGCCTCTATGACGCCTTGACCGCAAGCAAGGTTCCCCTTGTACTCCTCTAGTACCGTATCGTCCCGAATCTAAGACAGTGTTTTTTGCATTGAAATAAGTGTGGGTCGTCTTATATTCGGGGTCTAGACGTTATACCCATTCACGACGCTAGATGGCGCCAGATATCATTAAAGCGAATGCTGAACTTGACTCCGCAGGCCAAAGTGAACCCCTGCCACCAAGAATAAAAATAAAAATAAAAATAGCGGTGGCTCAAAATAGAAAAATAAAAATTGGCGGTAAGAAGGAAAAGAGAAGAAAATAATAGAAGAGATAACAGAAAATGGAGAAACGTAGCGACAATCTGGAGAAAAGTGGGTCGAAGATCGGGGGCCAGGTTAACCGGCAGCTGAGGAGAAGTTATGATGTAATTGACACTTGAAAAACCAGAAGCCATTCATTTACGAATGTGATTGCACTTTCGATTTGAATGAGGCAAAATAACATGCTTTTTATATTGTTAGAATCGTTGGTTTCAGATGTACTGTCATTATTTTCTGTATAGAAATTTATTTGGTGTTCAAAAAGTCTTTTTTTTCAAACTCGAGTCTTGAAAAAGAGGAGGTCGTCTTATAATCAGGGCCGTCTTATATTCGGGCCAATACGGTAATCAGCCCCCTCTCCCGTACCAATAAGGTAACCCATTCTGACCCCTTTCCACCCCCGCCCCCAGTTGAACATGTCTGATGCGGACAGCCTGGGTCGGATCGTGGAGCTCTGGTTTACCTTCAGCCTCATCTGGTCCATTTGCGCCTCTGTCAATGAGGAGGGACGCAAGAGGATGGATAACTTTCTGCGCGAGTTGGACGGCACCTTTCCCATCAAGGTCCCAGTTAGAGCATGAGAAGAACGCAGCGTCACTCAACCTCGAGTAATGTTTTCTTGTTAACGTCCCGATTTCCATTTTCCTTCCTTTAGGACACAGTCTACGAGTACTACGTCGACATGAAAAGCAAAGCCTGGGCTCCGTTTGAAAATAAACTGCCAAAGGGTTGGCGTTACAACCCCAAGTGAGTATCGAGATGCCGTTTGGTTTACAAGTAAAGCGCTTGCGAAAGCTTCCCCTCTCCTGCAGCTCTCCGTTCTACAAGATTATGGTTCCGACGGTGGACACGGTTCGCTACAACTTTTTGGTCACGGCGATGGTGAACGCTCAGTACCCGGTGCTGCTCACGGGGCCGGTCGGCACCGGGAAGACCTCGGTGGTCCACGGGGTCCTGCATACCCTGGACAGCGGCAAGTGGTCCACGCTCACCATCAACATGTCTTCACAGGTTGGTGGACACGTGATTTGTGGTGCCATCCAATACGAGGAATGTTGACATTTGGACCGTCTCTTGTCTTTTTGCGGATGTCCAGACCACCTCCAACAACATCCAGGCCATTATCGAGAGCCGCCTAGAGAAGAGGACCAAAGGTGTGTATGTGCCCGTGGGGGGCAAGGACCTGCTGTGCTACCTGGACGACCTCAACATGCCAGCGCACGACCTCTTTGGCTCACAACCGCCGCTGGAGCTGATGCGCCTCTGGATCGACTACGGCTTCTGGTTTGACCGTCAGAAACAGACGACGACTTATGTCAAGGTGAGGGAAGACGGATATGGGGGAGATTCAATATTAAAAGTTGATAATCCTCTAATTGCTGCATGCAACTTTTAGAAAATGTCCCTGCTGGCCTCCATGGGGCCCCCCGGAGGAGGACGGACTCATATTTCTGACCGCTTGCAAAGTCGTTTCAACCTCATCAACATGACATTCCCCAACGTAAGTCCCGTTCGCCGCCCCCCCCCCCACTGTCCCCCCAGTCCCCCGCTCCAAGTTTGCATCAACCACAATGCCAGCAAAATCAACAAACGTTCCTTCATTCCTTCAGGACTCCCAAATCAAACGCATCTTCAGCACCATGATCAACCAGAAGCTTCAAGTTTTTAAGGAGGACGTCAAGCCCGTCGGAGAGGTTCTGACCCAGGCTACTTTGGAGCTGTATTATTCTGTCACGGCTCGTTTTCTCCCCACCCCGGCCAAGACCCACTACCTCTTCAACCTGCGGGATATCTCCAAGGTCCACGCGCCGCACCGATTTGGCCAGTGTCGCTACGAGGCAGCCGCGTATCACATTTCTGTTTTATGGGCCCTTCCTTTGACCGTAGGTGTTTCAGGGTCTGCTGAGAGCCCATCCAGAGTTCCACGACAATAAAAACAACATGGTTAGACTGTGGATCCATGAGTGCTTCAGGTGTTACACCCACTTGTTTTGTACCCCCCGGGGCCGACTCGAGGGATTTGATTGGCGCCGCGTGGTCTGATGTTCTCGGTCCAATGACGCTTTTCAGGGTTTTCTCCGACCGACTTATCGACCGCAGTGACATGAATGCCTTCATCACACTGTTAGGGGAGAAGATGGGCTCCCTCTTTGACCTCGTTTTCCACAATGTCTGCCCCGATAAACAACCCCCAATATTCGGTACATAAACTCGCCAAGGATGTTGCGGGCCTTATGGTAGCCTTTTACTGAAATGATCCCGGTGTGTGTCAGGTGATTTCCTGACTGAGTCTGGAGTGTATGAAGACCTCTTGGACATGGCAAGCCTTAAGAAGTTTATGGAGACCCACCTGGAGGACTACAACCTGACGCCCGGTGTCGTGCCCATGAACCTGGTCCTCTTCCGGGACGCCATTGAACACAGTGAGAGCGGCGGAATGCCACGTCCGGCACGTTTGTGGGGGGAGGTTCCCGCCAACGTTCTCTGCGCTGCGTTCGCAGTAACCCGCGTGGTCCGCGTGATCAGCCAGCCGAGGGGCAACATGCTGCTGGTCGGCGTCGGGGGCTCGGGCCGACAGAGCCTGTCCAGGATGGCGGCTTCCATCTGCGAGTACCAGGTCTTCGAGGTGGAAATCACCAAACAGTACCGCAAGCTGGAATTCAGAGAAGGTAAGCTGACCCGGGCAGCTTCAAGCCGTTCTCACATCCGCTCAAACGTAATAAGGATCGTCTCCATCTGATCCCAGACATTAAGAAGCTCTACCGTTTGACCGGTGTGGACAGCAAACCCACAGTCTTCCTGTTCAACGATACCCAGATTGTGGACGAATCCTTCCTGGAGGACATCAACAACATCCTGAGCTCCGGAGAAGTCCCCAATCTCTATAAGCAGGATGAGTTTGTGGAGGTCTGCAACGCCCTGTCTGACTCCGCCAGGAAGGAGAATGTGTTGGAGACGCCCAACTCTTTATTCAGCTTCCTGATCGAGCGGGTCAGAAGCAACCTGCACGTTGTTCTCTGCATGAGTCCAGTGGGAGACCCCTTCAGGTATCCTCACGTTGTCCTCCTGCGCCCCACTATTCTTCCTGCTGAGTGGCACAACTATTGAAAGGATGCAAACACCAAGTACCCATCACTTGCAGAAACCGTATCCTGCAATACCCGGCTCTCGTTAACTGCACTACCATAGACTGGTTCTGTGAATGGCCCAAAGATGCTCTGCTGGAGGTTGCTGAGCGCTACTTGGAAGGACTGGAGCTGGGATCTACTGAGGGAGTGAGATGCATGCATTCATTCAGATCTATGTAGCAGTTTTTGGTTTTTGGTGTTTTTGTGGGTGGCTTTCATTTTGCCGTACAAAAGCATCACGTGACAGAAAGAACGAGATCCAGGAGACAAGCGGCCGAAATGGGTTTTCTCTGCAGGGTGTCCGGGCTCTCCCTTAGAGATAAGGTGAGAAGCTCGGGCATCCGGGAGGGGCTCAGAGTCGAGCTGCTTCTCCTCCACGTCCAGAGGAACCAGATGAGGTGGCATCTGAGTAAGGATGCCTCCCTGGTGAGGTGGTCTGGTCATGTCCCAACGTCTGGAGGCCCCGGGGATGACCCCGCATAACCAGTATAAAATGGATGGATGGATGGAAAATCATTACGCTTTGTTCCTTGCAGAGCCACACCAAGGTGGCCTCCATCTTTGTGACCACGCACCAGTCAGTGGTGGACGGCTCACACAAGATGATGGTGGAGCTGAAAAGACATAATTATGTGACACCCACCAACTACCTGGAGCTGGTGTCAGGATATAAGAAGTAAAGGGACCGTGATGGCCGCGCTCTGTTTGGTGGCGTTTGTGGCCTATGAATAGTTGTCTTTGTTTCTTCAGGCTTCTGGCAGAGAAGCGGCAGGAACTGGGGGAGCAGGTGAACAAGCTGCAGAACGGCCTTTTTAAGATCAGCGACACGGGCGAGAAGGTGGCCGCCATGACCGTGCAGCTGGAGGAGTCTAATAAGCAGGTGGCCGACTACCAGAAGGAGTGCGACGAGTACCTGACGGTCATCGTACAGCAGACGAGGGAAGCCGACACGCAGCAGAAGGTAAAACGCCAAAGGCGGATTCCCATGCAGTGGTGAGAGCATCTAATCCAGATTGCGTGATTTATTTGCAAATGTGTGATTAGACGGTGAGTGCCAAAAAAGAGAAAATTTCGGCGGAGGAGGCTCAATGCAAAGCCTTGGCACAGACCGCATTAAAGGAGTTAGATGAAGCCCTGCCGGCCCTGGATGAGGCCACCAAGGTATCGCTGGACTCTGCAAGTTGTTCAGGCCGCCACATTGTGCCCGTCTGCGTAATGCGCCTTCAAATGTGGCCGTTTTTCCCTACAATAAAGGCTCTGGAGTCTCTGAACAAGAAGGACATGACCGAGATTAAGTCGTACGGTCGTCCTCCCGCTCTGGTGGAGAAAGTCATGCAGGCGGTCATGACCCTTCTCAACAAGGAGCCAACTTGGGCAGAAGCCAAGAGACAGCTGGGTGAGGGGTCGGGGGAGGGATTCGGCCGGCCTCTATGATGTCACAACGTAGTGTTTCTCACTTGAAATATCTGCGGCAGGGGAGGCCAACTTCATCAAAACCTTGATCAACTTTGACAAGGAAAACATATCGGACCGCGTGTTGAAGAGGATCGGCGCCTACTGCAGGCACCCCGACTTCCAGCCAGAGATCATTGGCAAAGTGTCTCTGGCCGCCAAGTCGCTTTGCATGTGGGTCCGAGCCATGGAGGTATGGGTTTTAGTCACCGCGCGCCGTCAACAGCGACGATATGGCGCAGAAGCAAACACAGAGACGTGTTGACCTTCTCGCAGGTGTACGGGTGCGTCTTCAGGGTGGTGGAGCCAAAGCGGGAGCTGCTCAATGCCGCCGAGTCCCAACTTGCAAAAAAGCAAGCAGAACTGGCCGAGTCCGAGAGCAAACTCAAAGAGGTACCTGCTTACGAATATCCACTACACCACTGGTGTCAAAGTCAAGGCCCGGGGGCCAGATCTGGCCTGCCTCGTCATTTTATATGGTCCGCGAAAGCAAATCATCTGCGTCAGCTTCCATGATCCTTGCTTAAACCTGCACGGAAATCTCAAATTGTCATACATAATTAATAACGGTGACATTTTTGCAATCATTTTGTTGCCCTGTTTTTATTCATTCGAGCAATAATTGAGCAAATACCTGACCGGTTTCAAAACTAGTGAGCCATCAATTTTTGCGTCCAACTAATACGATGTGTTGATGACACATTTATTCGGTTACACTGTTTTTATGACCCTCCGAGGGAAGTAACTCCAAAGTGGCCCGTGACGAGAATGAGTTTGACACCCCTGCGCTACACAAAATAAAAGCAAGGACGGCCTTCACCCTTTGCCTACAGGTGGGCGACAAACTGTCACAGCTCAACAAACAGTACGCGGAAAAAGTGGCCACCAAGGAGGACTTGAAGAGGAGGTCGGACGAGATGGAAGTGAAACTGGACCGAGCCGACAAGCTGGTGAAAGGCCTGGCCGGGGAGGGTGTCCGCTGGGAGCAGACGGTGAAGGTAGGACGTGCGCACACTCACGCACGCATACGCCAAGTCGGTTGAGTCGTCGCTAACGTGGTGCTTTCAGGGTCTTGAAAACAACATGGGCTACCTGGTTGGAGACTGTTTGCTCGCAGCCTCATTTCTGTCCTATATGGGCCCCTTCCTTTCCAACTACCGAGTGGAGCTGCTTGAAATCTGGATGACGGAGGTGAAAACAGAATTTTGATTGTATTGTCACGATGTCACACTTTTCCAGTATTTTCAAAAGCCACCATTTTTGTCTCGTCAGGTCCAGCGCCAGGATATCCCGTGCACTCCGGGCTTTAGTTTTGCCACTTTCCTCTCAAACCCTACCGCAGTCAGGGACTGGAACATTCAAGGCCTGCCCTCCGACGCCTTTTCCACAGAGAACGGCGTCATCGTCACCCGCGGCAACCGGTCAGAACCGAAAACACAGGCTAGCGTGAAAAATGCTATGAGTCAAACATCCATCCATCCATCCATCCATCTTCTACCGCTTATCCGGGGCCGGGTCGCGGGGGCAACAGCTGTAGCAGGGAAGCCCAGACTTCCCTCTCCCTAGCTACTTCTTCCAGAGCTCCCCGGGGGATCCCGAGGCGTTCCCAGGCCAGCTGGGTGACATAGTCTCTCCAGCGTGTCCTGGGTCTTCCTCGGGGTCTCCTCCCGGTGGGACATGCCCGGAACACCTCACCAGGGAGGCGTTCAGGAGGCATCCGAATCAGATGCCCAAGCCACCTCATCTGGCTCCTCTCGATGTGGAGGAGAAAGCGGCTCGACTCGGAGCCCCTCCCGGATGACCGAGCTTCTCACCTTATCTCTAAGGGAGAGCCCGGACACCCTGCGGAGAAAACTCATTTCGGCCGCTTGTATGATCTCGTTCTTTCGGTCACGACCCATAGCTCGTGACCATGAGTCAAACATTCAGCGACAATTAAATATCCAATCCGGATGCACTCATGTGAGCCACTGGCCACTTTGTACGGCATCCTATGCAAGCATTTTATCAGCATTTCTCCACCTTCAGAACCTTTTGTTCTTGATTTTACTGTTTGGTGCTTTCTACCGCCTTTATTACCGATTTGTCTTACTGTTTATTGTGCATGTTAAATCGCTGCATGTACAGCACTTTGTATGCAGCGATGGCTGTTTGAAAGTGCTCTTGACTTGACTTGACTTCACACACAATTTGCATATTTGGCTTTTCACGGCTGTTTAGAGGCTAGGAAGTATTGTCATTCTTTTGTTGTTGTTGTTGTTGTTGATGTTTTTGGTGGGGTCAAGATGGCCGCTGATGGTGGACCCGCAAGGTCAAGCTCTGAAGTGGATCAAGAAAATGGAGATGATAAAAGTAAATCATATCGCACAAGGGCTCTGACACTATGAGATGATATTTAAATACAACTATCGTCAAAAAAATGTAAAAAGGCAACCGACTCACGACACGAGTGTGTGTTTGTGTGTGAATTTACGCAGGGCTTAAAAGTAATCGACTTCCAGATGCCTGATTACATGCTTATAATGGAGAATGCCATCCAGTTTGGGAACCCTGTCTTGCTGCAGAACGTCCAGGAGGACTTGGACCCGTCTCTCAACCCGGTTCTCAACAAGTCCTTGACGCGAATAGGTGCACGGACACACACACACACACTTTGCCTTACGTGAAATGGAGGGCCACTGTACAAGTCAACGTGCTTCACTTTGTCCCTAGGTGGCAGGCTGTTGTTGAAGTTGGGGGACAAGGAGCTGGAATATAGTCCGGAATTCCGTTTCTACATCACCACCAAGCTGTCGAATCCCCACTATACCCCCGAGATTTCTACAAAGACCACTATTGTCAATTTTGCCGTCAAGGAGCAGGTTAGAGTTTGTGATGTTCGGTCTTAACTCCTCAAGTGTTACTCGAGTTTGAGGGTGTCCTCATCAAGCTTCGTGTGCGTGTCCGCGGGTGGTTCCTGCCGGCAGGGTCTGGAAGCCCAACTCTTAGGAATTGTGGTGCGTAAGGAACGTCCAGACCTGGAAGAACAAAAGGACAACCTGGTGATGAGCATCGCCTCAGGAAAGAGAAGCCTGCAGGAGCTGGAGGACGAGATCCTCAGGTGAAGATGTTTGCTAGAATCACCCAATGCCACCCCGGGCGTGAATGCTGTCAGTCGCACGATTATTTGCGCCTTGCGTCCTCCAGGCTGCTGAATGAGGCCAGCGGCTCCCTGCTGGACGACGTGCAGCTGGTGAACACCTTGCAGACGTCCAAAGTGACGGCCACCGAAGTGTCAGAGCAGCTGGAGAGCAGCGAAGTGACGGAAATCAAAATCGACATCGCTCGAGAGGTCCGATACCAAGCGGCCAGTCACAGACGAAAGCGGATTAGGATTTTTGGCGAAGCAGAAATGACCACTTTTTTTTTTTACAGGCCTATCGCGCATGTGCCCAGCGGGCCTCCATCTTGTTCTTCATCCTCAATGACATGGGCCGCATTGATCCCATGTACCAGTTTTCGCTGGATGCCTACATCAACCTGTTCAACTTAAGCATTGAGAAGAGCAAGAGCAGCCTAAAACTGGAGGAAAGGATCGTCAACCTCAACGACTACCACACATACGCAGTGTACAAGTGAGATGCATTTTTTTTGGGGGGGGGGATTTTTTTACTTAGCTCTAAACCCTGGATTACTTTCTTCCGCATGTTTCTAATCAGGTACGCCTGCCGGGGTCTGTTTGAGATGCACAAGCTCCTCTTCAGCTTCCAAATGTGCGCCAAAATCCTCGAGGTCGCCGGCACGCTCAACATGGAAGAGTATAGCTTCTTCCTCCGCGGCGGAATCGTAAGAAAAAGGCGGCCGAGATGCTGACGGGCTTCGTCGAATCCTTCCGTGACGACCTCGGATGACTTTTGTGTTTTTTTACAGGTGCTTGATAAGAGGGCTCAGATGGAAAATCCGTGCAGTAATTGGCTGGTGGATTCCAGCTGGGACAATATCACAGAATTGGACAAGCTGCCAAACTTCCACGGCATCATGGCCTCATTTGAAAAATACCCGCGGGACTGGAAGCTTTGGTTCACCAGTGCAGAGCCTGAGAAAGCTCCAATGCCAGGTTTGTGTAGTTTAACTGCAATGGAGCCTCCAGTTCTGAACAACCCCCTCACCCTCTTAGTTTTTTTTAACTCTTAATTCGACGTCAGGGTGATTTAGATGTTACCATTGGCTGTAGACGGCAAATCGAAAGCTGTTGCATGTGCCGCTTACAACACACCTTTCATCCGAATAATAATTGTAACAGCATTTCAGATTAACGTGGCAAAAAAGACAAACTTCCCTGCATCGTTTATTTGTTTTTGTATTGGGACACATCGGACGTTGTATCGGTCTGTCGTGGTGAAGAAGGAGCTGAGCCAAAGGGCGAAGCTCTCAATTTACCAGTCGAACTACGTTCCAACCCTCATCTATGGTCACGAGCTTTGGGTCATGACCGAAAGAACGAGATCCCGGTTACAAGCAGCCGAAATGGGTTTTCTCCGCAGGGTGTCCGGGCTCTCCCTTAGAGACCCGGTGTCAAGCGGCCGAAATGAGTTTTCTCCGCAGGGTGTCCGGGCTCTCCCTTAGAGATGAGGTGAGAAGCTCGGTCATCCGGGAGGGGCTCAGAGTCGAGCCGTTTCTCCTCCATATCGAGAGGAGCCAGATGAGGTGGCTTGGGCATCTGATTCGGATGCCTCCTGAGCGCCTCCCCGGTGAGGTGTTCCGGTCATGTCCCACCGGGAGGAGACCCCGAGGAAGACCCAGGACACGCTGGAGAGACTTTGTCACCCAGCTTGCCTGGGAACGACTCGGGATCCCCCGGGGAGAGCTGGACGAAGTAGCTAGGGAGAGGGAAGTCTGGGCTTCCCTGCTAAAGCTGTTGCCCCCGCAACCCGGCCCCGGATAAGCGGTCGATGATGATGGATGGATGGATGGATGGATGGGACACATCTGAACAGGATTTTTTTGGAAGGAGACTCTTTTTTTCCTATGGATATGTTCTTCTCCCTTCCCCACTTAAAGGTGCGATAAGCATTTCTATTTGTTTAGTGTGTTATTATTTTCATTCATTTTTTAAATAGTACTTATTTATTATATGTATAGTACTTACTGTACTATACATTCATTCATTCATTCATTCATTCATTCATCTTCCGAACCGCTTGATCCAAACTAGGGTCGCGGGGGTGCTGGAGCCTATCCCAGCTGTCTCCGGGCAGTAGGCGGGGGACACCCTGAATCGGTTGCCAGCCAATCGCAGGGCACACAGAAACGAACAACCATTCGCACCTAGGGACAATTTAGAGTGTTCAATCAGCCTGTCACGCATGTTTTGGGAATGTGGGAGGAAACCGGAGCACCCGGAGAAAACCCACGCAGGCACAGGGAGAACATGCAAACTCCACACAGGGAGGCCGGAGCTGGAATCGAACCCGGTACCTCTGCACTGTGAAGCCGACGTGCTAACCACTGGACTACCGGGCCGCTGTACTATACATATAATACATAATACTATAATACATAGTATTGTATTGTATGTATAGTACTTAAATATGTATTTATTTTCAACCACACACACCGGTTAAAATTTGAACAAAAAAAAACATACAGTCAAGCCAATAATTTCAGGTTTGACTGTATATATCCTTTCATTCATTCATCTTCCATACCGCTTGATCCTCACTAGGGTCGCGGGGGGTGCTGGAGCCCATCCCAGCCGTCTCCGGGCAGTAGGCGGGGGACACCCTGAATCGGTTGCCAGCCAATCGCAGCGCACACATAGACGAACAACCATCCACGCTCACATTCACACCTAGGGACAATTTAGAGCATCCAATCAGCCTGCCATGCATGTTTTTGGAATGTGGGAGGAAACCGGAGTACCCGGAGAAAACCCACGCAGGCCCGGGGAGGACATGCAAACTCCACACAGGGAGGCCGGAGCTGGAATCGAACCTCTGCACTGTGAAGCCGACGTGCTAACCACTGGACTACCGGGCCGCCCACTGTATATATCATAAAATTTAAATTTTGGACTGTGTACGTATTCATTGCATTTGCATTCCTTTCAATGTCGCCGCAATTTATGCACATTTCGAGTCACAAACAGGGTCTCGGACCAAATTAAGTTCATAATTTGAGGTACCGCCATATAAGAATTAGGCGAATTCATGAAACTGATTTATGGATTGGATTAACATTCACAACAACAACACGAGGCTGTTTGTTTACCTGCTACATTTTCATGCAATTGAAGAGTATCGAAATGCCTTGAATACCAGAAGAGGCAGATCAGTCGGGGAGCAAGATGATTATTTTTTTGTCATGAATGTCAAATGACGCTTGGTGCCCCCTGCAGGAGACTGGGAGAACAGCTGCAACGAGCTCCAGAGAATGCTCATCGTCCGTTCTCTTCGGCCAGACCGCGTCCTGTTCTGCGCCACCACCTTCATCGTCAACTACCTGGGCCCTCGCTTTGTGGAGCCACCCGTTCTCGACATGAAAGCCGTAAGCAGGCTCGAGATTTGACCTTCACCGCTCGCTCCCACGCTGCCCTCGCTCTCGTCCCTCCAGGTCGTGGACGAATCCACGTGCACGACGCCTCTGGTTTTTGTCTTATCTCCTGGCGTGGACCCCACTGGAGCCCTGCTGCAGCTCGCCGAGACAACCGGCATGAGCAAACTCTTCCACGCTCTCTCTCTGGGTCAAGGCCAAGCCCCCATCGCCAAGAAGATGATCGAAGAGGGAGTCAAAAAGGGTCCGGATGGTAAAATACGTTCAAGACTGAGACGCCTGCTCGCTTACCCCTGGATTCGGTGTGTCCCAGGTCACTGGGTCTTTCTTGCCAACTGCCACCTCTCGCTCTCATGGATGCCCGAACTGGACAAGCTGGTAGAGCAGCTGGAGGTGAAGAAGCCCAACGCGGACTTTCGACTCTGGCTCAGCTCTTCGCCACATCCCGATTTTCCCATCAACATCCTGCAGGCGGGCATCAAGATGACCACGGAGCCGCCGAAGGTAAGCGCCCTCGGGCCTTGCGCCGAAACACAGGTAACATACGCGCATGTCACGTCTGCGCGCCTTTGTCGCCCGCAGGGAGTGAGAGCCAACATGAAGCGTCTGTACCACCTGGTGACCGAGGCTCAGTTCACCCGCTGCGCCAAACCCGTCTTCTACAGGAAGCTGCTCTTCTCCCTCTGCTTTTTTCACAGCATCCTGCTGGAAAGAAAGAAATTCTTACAGCTGGGCTGGAACATCATCTACGGATTCAACAATTCAGACTTTGAGGTCAATCACCACGAAAGAACCCCCCCCTCCGTCCCCCCCGAGTCGTGATTTCGAATCATCCACGTGACGTTCTCCTACAGGTGAGCGAGAATCTGCTGAGCCTGTACCTGAACGAGTACGAGCAGATACCCTGGGACGCCCTCAAGTATCTCATCGCCGAGGTCAACTACGGAGGTCATGTGACCGACGACTGGGACCGACGCCTTCTCACCACCTATATCAACGACTACTTCTGCGAAGCTGCCGTCACGGAGTCGTACTTCAAGTTAGTGGCACGCAAGCGCCGCCAAGTGGACATCAAATGAACAATGCCGTCCATCCGTGCTGAGGACCCCCACAAAATTTTGGGGATATTTTGATGCCGCTAAATCAGAAAATTTGATTTTTCTGAATTGGCTTTTGTTGAAAAAAAAAAGTGATAATAATACACACGTTATGACATTGTTATTGATTTGTCTTTTTAAGTATTCTTTCATTTTTAACGATGATTTCAAGAAACACGACAATCCTGACTTCGATATGTAAATCATGTTAATGTGGAAATCAGGCAAAAAAAAAATCATCCTCAAATTAGGCAACATTTGCAGTAAACAAAACGTTGTAATGCAAAAGCAAGTAATGTCAAAAAGTATTTTAGTAACGATCAAAGTACATTTTGTCAACTGTTGAACTGTTTATTACTAATGAATTAATTGATCGAAAATATGGATAGCTCAAAATCGAGAGGCAATTCAAAGAAACGGATGTCTTTTTTTTTCCTTTTTTTCTACTCAGCAGCCCAAAATTACCCAGAAAAAAATCTTTAGCACTTGAGATTTTGTTTTCTATTTTTGGGGGTTTTCTCGGGGGTGGCGGGGTGGCAGTGTGCTGTTATATTGCATTTTCAGTATTCGATTGTTTTGGATAGTTGTGATGTGATACCGAGTTGTTAGTACACAGCAAATCTTATAGAGTTTACTCTGAAAAGACTAAATTTGGTCCCAGTCTAAACAGAGTAAAATATTTGGAGAAAATTTTACACAGAAAAAAAATTGAGCGATATATACTTTAAAAAAAACTAGTAACGTTTTTTTGCTCGGAATTTTGTTTTGTGAATTTAACAAGGAGACTTTTGGAATACATTTTATTTGCATGATATGAATTTATTTTTTAAAAGACACTCAAGTTGGGGGACGGACACAGTGCCAGCTGAGCCATGCCGACTCTACTGTGAGTTAGTACGTTTTTTTTTGTTTTCCAAAGAAACATTGCTCCAATTTTTTTTCCAGTATAAAAATTTACCCTGAATAGTTCATTCATTCATTCATTCATTCATTCATTCATCTTCCTAACCGCTTGATCCTCACTGGGGTCGCGGGGTGCTGGAGCCTATCCCAGCTGTCTCCGGGCAGTAGGCGGTGGACACACCCTGAATCGGTTGCCAGCCAATCGCAGGGCCCCTGAATAGTTTGCTCTCAATTTTTACTCTATTTAGACTGGGACCAAATATCGGCTTTTTCGAGAAAAATGCACTCTCGGAAACTTACTGTGCAAGTGGTGGATTCAATCTGCAAAATCCCCACTGCAGTTGCTGCTACCAAATCCATTCGATTGAACACTTTCTTTCCCGTCACCTGTTTGTTTGAATTCTCCCTAGATTGTCCACCTTATCCACATATTACATCCCCCACGATGGTCCCCTGTCCTCCTACAAGGACTTCATCAACATGCTGCCCACCCACGAGCACCCCGACTTGTTTGGCCAGCACCCAAACGCTGACATAGCCAGCCAGATCGCTGAGACCAGGTCGCTGTTTGACACCCTTCTGTCGCTCCAGCCCCAGGTGACCAGCGCCAGCGCAGCGGGGGCCGGTCCCAGTCGTGAAGACAAGGTGAGGGCTTCGCCACCGGCATCGTGGGACAAAAGTGGGCCGAATGTTCTGCCTAAAACGCTTTTCTTTTTTTTTATTTCTGCAACATTTGCTTGCCAGTGTCCAGAAACGCAATGTCGCAAGTTCTGAAAACTTTGAATGTCTCGAACAATGCATTTGTTCTGTCTCCAGGTGTTAGAACTGTTAGCGGACGTGCGCCAGACCATCCCGCCCATCATCGACTACGAGGGCGCCAGCTCGCTCTTCCTGGATCCTTCACCCCTGGATGTGGTTTTGCTGCAAGAGATCCAGAGATACAACTCCCTGCTGAGTATGATCAAGTATGAACCGCACGCTGCGTTTTTTTTATTTCTTGCCAAGAATTCCAAACAGATCCAACATTCTTCTAGGTTAAAAGTGCATCTTTACCCTTTGAAGTGAACGCTAATGGCATTGATCTGTTGCTAGCCTCACCTTAATTTTTTTTTTAAATCTCGCAAATTTGTTTTTTTTTTACGAATAACAAACCCTCTATATATATTGTGCTTTATCTAAATATGGAGTCATAACATAGTCAAATAGAATGTTTGCCACCGTGACAATTTATGCAGCATGCTTTAACGCTGGGGCGGCCCGGTAGTCCAGTGGCTAGCACGTCGGCTTCACAGTGCAGAGGTGCCGGGTTCGATTCCAGCTCCGGCCTCCCTGTGTGGAGTTTGCATGTTCTCCCCGGGCTTGCGTGGGTTTTCTCCGGGTGCTACGGTTTCCTCCCACATTCCAAAAACATGCGTGGCAGGCTGATTGAACACTCTAAATTGTCCCTAGGTGTGAGTGTGAATGGTTGTTCGTTTCTGTGTGCCCTGCGATTGGCTGGCAGTCGATTCAGGGTGTCCCCCGCCTACTGCCCGAAGACAGCTGGGATAGGCTCCAGCACCCCCCGCGGCCCTAGTGAGGATCAAGCGGCTCGGAAGATGAATGAATGAATGAATGCTTTAACGCTGCAATCCACTTAATTTGCTGCTTCCTCTGCTATGCCCGTCTTGGCCACTAAGTGGCAGTGTTGTGCTTGTCATGCAATCACAACGAAAAGAAAGAAAAAAAAAGAATAGACTTCGTCTTCTCCTAAAACTCGTGTGTTTCTGTCATTTTATGAGGAGGAATTCATTCATTCATTCATCTTTCGAGCCGCTTGATCCTCACTAGGGTCGCGGGGGTGCTGGAGCCTATCCCAGCCGTCTCCGGGCAGTAGGCGGGGGACACCCTGAATCGGTTGCCAGCCAATCGCAGGGCACACAGAAACGAACAACCATTTGCACTCATACTCACACCTAGGGACAATTTAGAGTGTTCAATCAGCCTGCCACGCATGTTTTTGGAATGTGGGAGGAAACCGGAGCACCCGGAGAAAACCCATGCAGGCCCGGGGAGAACATGCAAACCCCAACAGGGAGGCTGGAGCTGGAATCGAACCCGGTACCTCTGCACTGTGAAGCCGACGTGCTAACCACTGGCCTACCGGGCCGCCCATGAGGAGGAATATTTTGAAAAATACAGTGCCCCCCCCCCCCCATTTGTGGCCTTTTTAAAAATATATTTTTCACAATACATTTCATCTATATTTTTTAATATATTCTTTTTAAATTAGCTTTTTATTGTTTTCTACGGGAGCTGCCCTCCATTTGATTAAGAATTTTTCATTCCACGTTAGCATGAATCTAGCGTGGGCAGTTTTTAAGGCATCGTTGGTTGCTTCACCGGACAGTGTTGGATGTTTGTTAGGTCGTCCTTAGTGGAGCTGGAGAAGGGAATCAAGGGGTTGGTGGTAATGTCCTCCAGCTTGGAGGAGACCTTCAACTGCATGTACGACGCCAGAGTCCCGCCACTTTGGGAGAAGGTGACACACAGCACACGTGATGTACACAATGACTTCTTCTCGACAATGATGTGTATTTTTTTTTCCTCTGTCCCTCCTATTTCGCTTACTCAACCTCCGCTATTAAAAATGGATCTGGGCCTCGCTCAGGTGGAGCACATGAACCAACAAAGCCAGCATCTGTGGATCTAATCGCAGAGTAATAAGCAGCTAAAGCTCTTAAGGCCGGCCCCTCTTTCCGAAAAAGACCCTGAGCTTATTGAGCGCCGGCCAAAGGGCTTATTACTCTGTGTGAGTGTGTGTGTGTGTGTGTGTGTGTGTGCATTCCATTTTATAGGAGCACTGGACAGCTATTAGCTCTGCTGCCTCCAGCTTAGCTTCTCTCTTTTTAACTGACTGCTTGCATGCCAGAAAGCTCTCTAGTTCATTTCTCACCGCCATCTCTTTCTTTTTTTTCTCTCTCTGTCTCTCTCTCTTTTCATTTTCCGTCTTTCTAATCTGTGCACTCATCTGGATCACGCAGCGATATTAATGATAGCCTGACTGTCCTACTTGGGCGTCCATGTGGTCCTTTCCTTGTCATGTTTGATTGTTGTTTTAACTCCGAGCAAGCCAGCAAACAAAGTTGATGAAAAGTGACGTGGTCTCGGTCCACCAGGCCTACCCCTCTCTCAAGCCCCTGGCAGCGTGGACTCGCGATCTCTGCCAGCGCGTTCTTCAGTTTTCACGCTGGGCCGAGCAGGCGCAGCCCCCCAACTTGTTCTGGCTTTCCGGTTTCACCTTCCCCAACGGCTTCCTCACTGCCGTGCTACAGTCAGCGGCCCGGCAAAACAAGGTGACAATCGGTGTCACTTTATTGTTTTTCATATCTTTTAATCAGGAAAAATTCACTCGACGTTATTGCACTTCATAAAAACATCGATTAGTCACATCTAGAAATAGTAAGTAAAGAATTAAACAATCTAGAATTTCATGTTTCCATTCATTTCATTGTGCCGCTCCTCCTGGTATACCCGCCTTGGCCACCGGGAGGCAGTATAATCCAGTCATAAAATGTAGTCACAAATGCTCTCAGTTGCAATACTATGGGTCTTTTTTTTCACAGAGGATAAAGAATATATGCCTGTGAGTTTTGTGATATTGTCTGTCTGGACTTGCTCCGACTAGACCCGTCCCCAGACCTCAGATTTAATGGGGACGCATGAATTGCATGGGGAATGTAGCACCTAACATTGTTTTCAGTCAGGTTGTGCCGTTAGACTAGCTAATCAATCAAACAAAATCACAACAACAATTATTTCTTTATATTTTTTTTATGTCTTAGTGATAAACGACTCAACATTAAAATTTCACAACACAAAAATAACTACGAGGATAAAGCTTCCCTTTTGCTTCAAGTGTTACAATAATTGCCATGACTATAGATGCGACCTAGTTCATAGCGTTTTTCAATTATGCGTTAACATTAAGCTAACAGCTTTAAAGCTAACAACATTAAGCTAAGAGCTAACAACTCTTAAGCAAAGACGTTGGTTGTCTTCATCTGAGTATAGATGCGACCTAGTTCATAGCGTTTTTCAATTATGCGTTAACATTAAGCTAACAGCTTTAAAGCTAACAACATTAAGCTAAGAGCTAACAACTCTTAAGCAAAGACGTTGGTTGTCTTCATCTGAGTATAGATGCGACCTAGTTCATAGCGTTTTTCAATTATGCGTTAACATTAAGCTAACAGCTTTAAAGCTAACAACATTAAGCTAAGAGCTAACAACTCTTAAGCAAAGACGTTGGTTGTCTTCATCTGAGTATAGATGCGACCTAGTTCGTAGCGTTTTTCCATTATGCGTTAACATTAAGCTAACAGCTTTAAAGCTAACAACATTAAGCTAAGAGCTAACAACTCTTAAGCAAAGACGTTGGTTGTCTTCATCTGAGTATAGATGCGACCTAGTTCATAGCGTTTTTCAATTATGCGTTAACATTAAGCTAACAGCTTTAAAGCTAACAACATTAAGCTAAGAGCTAACAACTCTTAAGCAAAGACGTTGGTTGTCTTCATCTGAGTATAGATGCGACCTAGTTCATAGCGTTTTTCCATTATGCGTTAACATTAAGCTAACAGCTTTAAAGCTAACAACATTAAGCTAAGAGCTAACAACTCTTAAGCAAAGACGTTGGTTGTCTTCATCTGAGTATAGATGCGACCTAGTTCATAGCGTTTTTCCATTATGCGTTAACATTAAGCTAACAGCTTTAAAGCTAACAACATTAAGCTAAGAGCTAACAACTCTTAAGCAAAGACGTTGGTTGTCTTCATCTGAGTATAGATGCGACCTAGTTCATAGCGTTTTTCCATTATGCGTTAACATTAAGCTAACAGCTTTAAAGCTAACAACATTAAGCTAAGAGCTAACAACTCTTAAGCAAAGACGTTGGTTGTCTTCATCTGAGTATAGATGCGACCTAGTTCATAGCGTTTTTCAATTATGCGTTAACATTAAGCTAACAGCTTTAAAGCTAACAACATTAAGCTAAGAGCTAACAACTCTTAAGCAAAGACGTTGGTTGTCTTCATCTGAGTATAGATGCGACCTAGTTCGTAGCGTTTTTCCATTATGCGTTAACATTAAGCTAACAGCTTTAAAGCTAACAACATTAAGCTAAGAGCTAACAACTCTTAAGCAAAGACGTTGGTTGTCTTCATCTGAGTATAGATGCGACCTAGTTCATAGCGTTTTTCAATTATGCGTTAACATTAAGCTAACAGCTTTAAAGCTAACAACATTAAGCTAAGAGCTAACAACTCTTAAGCAAAGACGTTGGTTGTCTTCATCTGAGTATAGATGCGACCTAGTTCATAGCGTTTTTCAATTATGCGTTAACATTAAGCTAACAGCTTTAAAGCTAACAACATTAAGCTAAGAGCTAACAACTCTTGAGCAAAGACGTTGGTTGTCTTCATCTGAGTATAGATGCGACCTAGTTCATAGCGTTTTTCAATTATGCGTTAACATTAAGCTAACAGCTTTAAAGCTAACAACATTAAGCTAAGAGCTAACAACTCTTAAGCAAAGACGTTGGTTGTCTTCATCTGAGTATAGATGCGACCTAGTTCATAGCGTTTTTCAATTATGCGTTAACATTAAGCTAACAGCTTTAAAGCTAACAACATTAAGCTAAGAGCTAACAACTCTTAAGCAAAGACGTTGGTTGTCTTCATCTGAGTATAGATGCGACCTAGTTCATAGCGTTTTTCCATTATGCGTTAACATTAAGCTAACAGCTTTAAAGCTAACAACATTAAGCTAAGAGCTAACAACTCTTAAGCAAAGACGTTGGTTGTATTCATCTACACATTGCGTAACAAATTTGCCTGCTTTGTAGACACTCCCGGAAGGGTCCGTTTCCCTTTGTAGATGAATAAAATATCCCTCCATCTTGGTGTCTATAGTATCGAATAAATTCTGCCGTGGCGCTATTTAGCTTTGCTTTTGCTACGTTGACAACCTGTGCCCACTTTTTGCAGGTCTCCGTTGACACCCTCTCCTGGGACTTTACAGTATCCAGTCTTGAGGACAGCCACATCCAGAACCCGCCCAAGGTGAATGATTCAAGACGTTTTTTTGGCGTCACCCTCTTGCCGTCTTCGTCAATCGATGCCAAACCGGTTGTCCGTCGAACCTCCAGGATGGCGTTTACGTGCGAGGTTTGTACCTCGAGGGGGCCGCCTGGGATAAAAAGGCCACGTGTCTGGTGGAGGCCGAGCCCATGCAGATGGTGTGTCCCATTCCCGCCATCAACTTCAAGCCAGTGGAGAACCGCAAGAAGATGGCCAAGAGTGAGCGCCTTTTTGTTTGTTCCGACTTGTTGCTTGGTCCCTTTTTGCAAGCGCCTGAATGGTGTCACCTCTCTACTTTGTAGACATGTACCTCTGTCCTTGCTACTACTTCCCTGTGCGATCGGGCGGCGCGGGCAGAGCTTCCTTTGTAATCGCAGTGGAGCTGAAATCCGGCAACGTCAATCCGGATCACTGGATCAAAAGGGGGGCGGCGCTCCTCATGAGCCTGGACAGCTGACGTGTTCGCATACTCTGGACACATCCAATTTCTTTTCCTATTGGTTTGTGTTCACTCCACCTTCCGTCCCCCCCCCCGACCCCCTTCCATAAATACCTTTCCCTGTCTCAAAGAAGAAAAAAAAACAGCAGTGCTTAATAAAGGTGAGGGAGGTCTAGTTTCATGCAAATTCCATCCAAGCTGTGAGGAAGAATTTTAATGAAGCCTTGAATGAAGGGGGGGGGGGGGGGGGTCTGGGGTGATTTCAAGGTCATATTCAGACTTAAGGATTGTCCCATGAAAGCCCAAACATACTTTCTTTGGCTTTAAGAGGCTCTTTATCAGAGCTGGCTCATTCTGTGCAGAGACACCGGTGGTCTCCTTGTGGGTGGGAGATTCAAATTCAAATGAGCTCCTTCTCGTCATTTTCTGTTCTGCTTGTCCTCATTAGGGTCGCCGGCGAGCTGGAGTCTATGCCAGCCAACGTTGGGCGAGAGGCGGGGTACACCCCCGGACCCGTCGCCAGCCAATAGGACTTACAGTGTAACGTTTTACACCTCCAGACAAGTTGGGAGTCCTCTCGGGATGTTTTGGGAACGTGGGACAAAGGCAAAGCCTGCGTTCGAACCCGTGACTAGAGACTTGTGAGGCTAATGTGCTAACCGCTCTTCTTTTGGCATCGCTCAAACCTTTTTATACCATGTCACAAAATACTCGGCTCTCCAAGTACCGCCATAATGATCGACATTCATTCATTCATTCATCTCCTGTACCGCTTGATCCTCACTAGGGTTGCGGGGGTGCTGGAGCCTATCCCAGCTGTCTTCGGGCAGTAGGCGGGAGACACCCTGAATCGGTTGCCAGCCAATCGCAGGGCACACAGAGACAAACAACCATCCACGCTCACACTCACATCTAGGGACAATTTAGAGTGTTCAATCAGCCTGCCACGTATATTTTTTGGAATGTGGGAGGAAACCGGAGCACCCGGAGAAAACCCACGCAGGCCCGGGGAGAACATGCAAACTCCACACAGGGAGGCCGGAGCTGGAATCGAACCCGGTACCTCTGCACTGTGAAGCCGACGTGCTAACCACTGGACTACCGGGCCGCCCTGATCGACATTCAAATACTTAAAAACAAGGCTGCGGTTTTATTCCAAAAAAAGTTTCCTCGTTATCGTAAGCCACAGTATGACTACTTTGAACCATTGCGCTGAAAGGAACCCAGCAATGTCGGCAAAAAAATTGGCACTTATTTTATCATTCCGTACTTCAAATCAGCAGTACGAATACTCCCGCAAAATGACACACCCGTGATTTTCAGTTTGTTTTGTCATTGTGAATGTCACATGACCAAAGTCAGAAAACAGCTGGTCAGGACCTCAGCCCCGAGCAACTACGATGTCATTTTCAGCCGACAGCAAGTGGCAAAATGTCCACCCCCTTAAGATGGATAAAAGCCGGTGGCAACTCGTATTCCACAAATGCAATTTTCATCAGAATGCCGTTTTTTTTATAATAGTGGGAGGGGCAAATAAAATATTAACGTGAAGACAATTTTGGACTTGACTTGCACTTCAAGCAAAAAAAAAACTTCAAGGGGTTGAAGTGGGCATAAGTCAGCATGCCCGCATCCATTTTGGTGACAATTGATCACAGTTTTGGTTCATTATAATCGATGTACATGCAGCGGTTTTGAACGTACAAATTGTGTCCATATCGGTACTCGGTTGTGTTCATACTGATTTCTCCAAAACAAATAGATAATGTTCAAAATGCAGGGTAGTTCCATTCATTCATTCATCCTTTCTTTCATTCATCTTCCGTACCGCTTGATCCTCACTAGGGTCGCGGGGGGTGCTGGAGCCTATCCCAGCTGTCTTCGGGCAGTAGGCGGGGGACACCCTGAATCGGCTGCCAGCCAATCGCAGGGCACACATAGACGAACAACCATCCACGCTCACACCCACACCTAGGGACAATTTAGAGAGTTCAATCAGCCTGCCACGCATGTTTTTGGAATGTGGGAGGAAACCGGAGCACCCGGAGAAAACCCACGCAGGCCCGGGGAGAACATGCAAACTCCACACAGGGAGGCCGGAGCTGGAATCGAACCCGGTACCTCTGCACTGTGAAGCCGACGTGCTAACCACTGGACTACCGGGCCGCCCAGGACAGTTCCATTTTGATTTAAAAAAAACAACAACATACAAATAGTTTTTGAGTGAAAAATGGGTCATCCTAGCCAGATGCAGCTTTAAATACAGGAAATATGGGGGAAATTTTGAATTATTCCATTGAGTATTGCACGTTGAAGTGAAATAAAAATTCGATTTTGTCAAAAAAATACACAGAAGTGTACTTAAAAAAAAAGTAAAAGTAAAGAATGCATATATCGAGTTGTAAATGAAGTGAATAAAATACTTCAATTCTGTTGGAGTCCGCTGTTTCAGGCAAAAGTTTTGGGACACCGAGCCTCAATAGGATTGTGCAAAACCTCTTGCTAACGTTCACCTGATGGATGAATTCATTCATTCACGCTGGAGACATCTCCCAATAACGCGCGTATTTAAATGAGTATCCTGCAAAACGCTGTTGACGTCAATCAAGTTTAAGGGTGCCCGCTGATTTCATACAATTTGGGGGGGAAATCAGATTAGTGCATAGAGCAACGTTTCATTCCTGAAGTGGAGACCAAAGCGGTCCACTTCAGGCGTCAAGACCTTTTGGCAAGTTTTTTTTTCTTTCTTTTTTTTTTTTTTCTTTTCTTAGTTCTTACATTATGTGACTGTGGAGGCGGGGCGGTTAATGTCCGAGGCAGTTGCACCGAAAATAAACCTGCATGAGGGAAGAGAGAAAGGAGAGGAAGGGAGGAGGACGAGGAGGAAAAGGGAGGGAAAGGGCCCTTCAGCGGGGACACAAGACAAAAATGGAGCTTCTGCGTGTCACTGGAAAAATAAAACTGCGCAATTTCTTTTTTTTTTTTTTTTACCGACTGCCTGCGTGGATCTTCCTGTGTGGAAATGTTCCCGAGCGGATTCTATCGCGGGTTCCGTCAAACACGTCCGCCCGGGGTTCTCTTCGAGCCGCCGATTTTTCCAGCAGATGGTGCCTCGCATCAAGAGAAGAAGCGAGCAGCGGATCATGCCTTGCCCATGGGCCGACACCTTCCCTGCCTGCGCATGTTTGCACCTCGACGCGTCATGGATGTGCATATCGCCACTTGTTCTGCGTCATCCGCGGCCTGGAGGGGGGAGATGCGCATTCTCTGTCAAAACTACCAGGTGAGAAAAATCTGATAGAAGGTAACCTTTTTTTTTGCTGCAGCTTTTATAACACGCCGTGACATTGTTACGGGCCTTTTTTGGAATATCCACTCACGAGCAGCGCGTGAATGAACGTGTGCGTATGCTAGGAGCCACTTCGCAGCCATGTTAAGTTTGACGCACTCGATGCTGCTGATGCCACACTGGGAAACAGTTTACGGGAAGGTGAGATGTCGCAATCGACGTTCTCATAAATCGGTGCGCAGAGTCGTGCCCACGCTGCTAAAGTGACACACCGGTGGGCAATTTCTGCGCGATTGGATCGTGGCTTTTTTGGTGGTTGTGGCGTTTTTTTGGGGGGGGGGGGGCGGGGTGGCTCGTAGTATATTTTTTTCTCACGAAATGTCATGTGGTTGAAGTTGTGGCGGGTTCTCTGCGATTTCCAGGAAGAGCGTTTGAATGTTCTTCCTCGGGAATGGATGCAGTTGCTTGTCTCCACCCCTCTGCGCGCCGTCCCTTGCTGCATTTCGCCTTCGCCGCCACTGGAGGGCGCCACAGAACTGCAGGAAACTGGTGAGCTGACGCAGCGACGCATGCAAAATGTTCAATATGACAACAAAAGTGACCAAAAAACAGCAACAATGTATCATTTTACCACACACTCAACCAGTGTGTAGGATGTACCACTCGAGGGTATCACACTGTCACCCATGTTTGTTCAGAAACGAACACACAGCAGGGTAGAAAAATTCTCTGCATTTCTAGCAGCATAAAATCCACCTCAAATATTCAATTACATAGAAAATCACTTTGAAAAAAATTTTTTTTAGATAAACATTCATTTATTAAAGCTCAACTGTACCTAATATTCTGGTACGTGTGAACTGCATTCCAACACATTGGTCACTAGATGGAGACACATTCAGACTAGCTCAAATTTAGTTTCCAACGTTATTAGGTCAACTGTTAATTCAATTCAATAATCCAAATCGACGTATTTTCAGGATTTCGCTGCTGCCGACTCCAGCCGTGAATGACAAATCTGATGGACGTTGGTGAGTTGGCCTCCTATTTTGATATGAGACACCACACTGTCCTTTGTGCATATTCATATTGTCAGCCGTGGGTTCTCCGTTGCGCCGCACAAAGGGGAAGGTTGTGCTGAAGAGCAAAACGATTCAATAATGAAAGCTTTTGTCGTCTTAATGATTTCGTGAGTAGTTTGAGCGAGGAGCAGCTGAGTCAGGTTGCAGGGGTGTGTGTGTGTGTGTATGGGAGGGGGGGGGGTGGCAGGAAGCTGTGGGTGAGGGAACAGGATGAAGTGGGGGGTGTGTGTGTGTGCCTCCTCTCCTTCATCCTCATCCTGCTCCTGTCATCCTCCGCATAAGGAGAGGGGGCGTGGCTTACATCATCCGCCACCCCGGATGCTTTGTGAATGCGGTCCTGTTCATGCGCAAAGAATGTGAAAATACAGACCTGGAAGAGGGTTTGAATGAAGCTCCCCCGCCTGGAGGCTTTGTGTAACGTTGCCGACAGCAGAAGGGCAACGAGTTTGTGTGTGTGTGTTGTCAAAGAAAAGTCCGTTTATACCATACATATTCAAACTGTTTGAGTGTGAGTGGCCAACAATTGTCCGACTTTCAAACATGTCGCCATTTTTGTGCCTTACAATTGTCTTGACAATTTGGAATTCGCCCCAGAGTCTTTATCTTCTACGCAAAACCTGTGCTGATCTCAAATCCAAAGCGCCGCCCTCGACAGAGATGTGTTTCTCATGACGGTGGTCTACACACCCGAATTTTAGACACAAGCTGGGCCAGAATTGTACTTTGAAGGCATATTTGGAAGAGTGCGTCGTGCAAGAAGTCCAAAACCTTGGCCAAAAGAACAAGACGAATCAGTGCAGCTCAAATTTTCTAGCTCGGCTCCTCATTCGTTGGCTTTCTGCCTCCTCAGATTTCACTCCCCCAGCAAGCTTCACCCCTCTTTTGACCTGTGTGTTACCCCCCCCCCCCCCCATCTACACCCCCTTCATCACGCTGCCTCTCCCCCAGGCAAGAGTGCTTTTTGTGCTTCACCCCCCCCCCCTCCCTCCCCCAACACCACCACCTTTGTGTGAAGAGGCCGGTGAAGGGAGAAGAGCAGCGTGAGGAGGAGGTAGAGCCAAACGAGATGAATCCTTTTTCTTCGGGATTTTGCATGTTTGAGCCTTAGCTTCGCTCGCCTCTTTCTTCATGTACACGATGCCTGGGGGGTTTACGTCATTTGTTGGTGTACTTGTAATAGTCCCAAAACAAACACATGTGGACTCAAAAGTCCTTGCTTGCGTGATGTGTTTCAAAGGTTTCCATAACTATCAATCTAAAGTCCATATCACTGCCTCTACCATTGCTCTGCAGGAGTTGTGCAGCATTGCATCGCGTCAAGATTGAAAGTCGAATCAAAAAATTTTATTTATTTTTTGAAGTCAAGTCAAGTCAACAGGATTTCTAGAGCACTTTCAAACAGCCATCGCTGCATTCAAAGTGCTGTACATGGAGCGATTTAACATGCACAATAAACAGTAAGCCGAATCGGTAATAAAGGCGGTAGAAAGCACCAAGCAGTAAAATCAAGAACAAATCTAAGTCATGCTGAGTTGAACGTCAAAGAATACAAGTGAGTTTTGAGGAGGGCTTTAAAGATGGGCAGCGAGGAGGCTTGCCGAATGTTCAGTGGGAGGTCATTCCCACTGAACGATGATATCATGTAGATTTTAAACAGCTCGGATCGGCAGATATTTTGCATTTGATGTCAAATCGGTTTTGATATCCAAATTTGCCGAATGACGTCATTGATCGGATTTGCAAATTAAGACATTTCTTAATTTTAATAAGGAGAGATACCGACGCTCGTTCCTACCGACTGCTGTCAGGCTGATGAATAAAAAATAACAATCATAATAAAAATAATAATGAAATGATGTGAAGGAAAATTGTAAATAGTACTGCGATTTATCCATTTTGTGTTCATATTGCATTTAATTGAAAGATGTTTGTTGTTTTTTTCTCTTTCTTCTTTCTACATACATTCTTGCTGCTGGAGGCTGTAAATTTCCCCAGTGTGGGACGAATAAAGGATATCTTATCTTATCTTATCTTATTTCGTTCACTCCAGGGGACGTTCTGTACGGCCATCGTTGATAGTCTGCATATACAGTTTAACAAATACGGTTTAAGTGAGGGATAATAAAAATGTAGCTTCTTCGCCGCCACGGAGGCGATGACTACTGCAACGTGTTTAGGTGCACGAAGAGCCAGCTAAAGCTCGTTGCTAGCTAGCTACTGCCGCGTAAGTAGCGCAGATTTTCCCTCAACCTCCGGCTACCGGCGGTAGGTGACGTCTTATTTTGGGGGCGTCTCGGCGGTTGATTCTCAGTTCTTCTAGTCAACGTATTTTAATAAGGCTCAAAATGCTAATTTCGCCTCGCAAAGGGTAATGCGAAACCGCTTATTTCAAGCCTTGACGATCATAGAGTCACAGAGGGCGTCGCTTGTACATGTTTGCATGTCAATATACCGAGAACGGATAATTAATAACAACAGCAACGCTTCCCCTTTGGATTTGGTGATAAGCCGTGTAAGTATACCAAACCAGCAGCAATTAGCTAGCTAATTACCCCGGGGCCTAATTACAGTCTGCATCCGCGGAGCCAATGGGGATGGCAAATAACGGGGGCGTGCTTGTACGCAAACCTGTGTTTATCTAAGTGATCAACCATTAGCGTGGCGGCGGCTAAAGGTCAACACCTCACAGGAGATAGCAGAGGAGCGCAAGCTGACATTTTGGCGACTCCGTGGACCGACCGTTTACCCACAATGCCTCTCTGTGACACTTGAAGCTGCAAATTTAATCATGTGGCTCGGTTTCAACATCAGTGGGAGACCTGTGTGTGTATGCGTGTGCGCGCGCGTGTGTGTGTGTTCGACTAATGGCGTTAGCTGTGATAACAGACAGGGGTGGCAGCTGGCTTTCCAGGAATATGCTCTCCAATGGCGCGTGCGAGTCGATGTCACGCACACGCAGGCTATCCACGGATTTTTTTTAAAAATGCATGTGAAGGGCTTGGCGGAGGGCAAATCTATAATGCATGCTGCCATTCGAAGATGAGTGTATCAACGTTGGCGCATCACTATGGCGCTAGCTGGCCACAACATTAGGTACACCTGCATCGCCAAATGCTAGCCGTCAGGTGTGCACGAGAGATCTCATTGAGCGTGGCGGGGGAAATCGTTCAGATTTGATTTAAGTGGTCAGAAATATGATTGATTTCCTTCTGTTGTTTATTGATTTTTGTCAAACAAGCTTCGTTAAATGCTTCTTAACGCAACTGTTTTCACATGGTATTCGGTTTTACGCGACCAGGATTTTGGAGTCAATAGCAGAGTTAAGGATGATGACAAAAGACCGAGAAACCATGCTAATTGCTAAGCTAACTTGCGATTGACATGGCTAGCGCGTTTCACATCAGATTCAAGCGCATGGGTGATTAAGTCTAGTTTTCACAGACGTTTGGCTGATGCAGTGTTCAAGAAAATACAGTTTGCTGCTCTACACGATGTGTTTTAAGAAATACAAATTGTTGCTTCTTTATAGTTTGATAAAACCTTTGCTTTAGTTCTCTGGGATTATTCATTCATTCATTCATCTTCCCGAACCGCTTGATCCTCACTAGGGTCGCGGGGGGTGCTGGAGCCTATCCCAGCTGTCTCCGGGCAGTAGGCGGGGGACACCCTGAATCGGTTGCCAGCCAATCGCAGGGCACACAGAAACGAACAACCATTCGCACTCACACTCACACCTAGGGACAATTTAGAGTGTTCAATCAGCCTGCCACGCATGTTTTTGGAATGTGGGAGGAAACCGGAGCACCCGGAGAAAACCCACGCAGGCCCGGGGAGAACATGCAAACTCCACACAGGGAGGCCGGAGCTGGAATCGAACCCGGTACCTCTGCACTGTGAAGCCAACGTGCTAACCACTGGACTACCGGGCCGCCTCTCTGGGATTAACTTGCAAAAAATTAGCTCTACAATATTCTACAAAGTTGCTCCTCAAATGAAGTCGATTCGCAAAATTTAAAAAAAATAATTTGAGTCTTGCTATGTGCTGTTGAAAGCAGGTCTGTACATTTTTAAACGGCTAGCAAGATTTGATTGTAGCCTTACTTCACAATTTGTTTGTAAACCAGTGTGTTTAAAAAAAAAAAGTGGATATTACACTAAGGTTTCAGCAAAGCTCCAGAATCCCACGACAACAGGCCAACACGAGGCGGCATGGGGGCACCGTTTTGCAAACACAAAGACTTAAAATGCAAACTGATTAAATTTGTCCAGGTATTTGGATTAATTTTGGTGCGCGCCACATTCAGGGCCAAGTGCAGGCTTGTGTTGCCATGCCGACGTAACCCAAAATGCAGAGTTGCATGGTGGCCGCCGATTGGCTACGGCGCCATGCATGGGATTGTGATGCATGCTGTCATTGGGCCAATAGGATACAGGCTGAGCTCGGGCTGTTGCTAAGGGGAGTACTGGTAGCTTGGAACGCGGTCAGCTGGGTTTACACACTCTCTCTCAATCGTTTTTAAGATCGCTCGCTTGCTTGTGCTGCTTTGCCCTCATTGACTCCTCCCCCCCACCCCTTGATGTCTTCTCCATCGCTCTCCCGATGCAATTTTTTATTTTTTTTTACACTTCAACACGTGTGAAAGTGGAAAGAGCACATGCTGGAAAAACTCACTGAATATTTAATGCGGTGTTGTGCTCCCTCTCTACAAGCTGCGCTGTGTGTTTGTGCATGCGTGTGTTTTCTTTGTTTGTATCTCGTGTGTGTGAATGTTAGAGCACCGCAACACCAGCCCTCCACCCTTTTCGGTACCCCGCAGCCAAGCCCGTAACCTCCCTGTTGACTTCACACCTCCATGTGTACCCCCGCTGAACCCTGCCTTTAAACTTTTGTGACATCATAAACGCAACCCTCCAGAGCTGCAATCAGTGTCAGTGCAGTGTAATTATTTATATGAATAGCACTTTGGGCTAACGGCGTTCATAATTTTATGGTATACACAGAGAGGAGTTACAGTCGCCAGGCAAAGCGGAGAAAGAAATGTGTGTGTGTATATATATATATATATATATATATATATATATATATATATATATATATATATATATATATATATATATATATATATATATATATTTTTGGGTCAGAGCATCGCGATCTGATTGGTCACTTGTTGCTGGTGCTTGGAGTGCTTCTCACGCTGACGATTTTGCAAGTGAAGCGTGACTTGCTCATCCAGAACTGGACTGTCTAAAGTGAATTAAGAGAGATTGGTTTATATCAGAGGTGGGCAAACTACGGCCCGCGGGCCAAATGCGGCCCATTGGTCTTTTTAATCCGGCCCGCCGAAGGTTGGTACACAATTAAGAGAGATTGGTTTATATCAGAGGTGGGCAAACTACGGCCCGTGGGCCAAATCCGGCCCGTTGGTCTTTTTAATCCGGCCCGCCGAAGGTTGGTACACAATTCAGAGAGATTGGTTTATATCAGAGTTGGGCAAACTACGGCCCGTGGGCCAAATCCGGCCCGTTGGTCTTTTTAATATGGCCCGCCGAAGGTTGGTACACAATTAAGAGAGATTGGTTTATATCGGAGGTGGGCAGACTACGGCCCGCGGGCCAAATCCGGCCAGTTGTTCTTTTTAATCCGGCCCGCCGAAGGTTGGTACACAATTAAGGTTCGATGTCAACAACTGCATTCATTTCATTTGGACAGTTACTTGAAGTTGCAGAGCATAGGGAGGAAGGGGGAGACGATACGGAAGCCCGCAGTAGCGCCAAGTCGAGCAAATCCCGTTCGATACGACGGAATAATGAACTCTTAAAGTCTGAAAAACGTGCCAAAAAATGCAAAATACTGCTTTTTAAATAAAGAAATCCAATTAATCGAATTTAATTAATCGAATTAAATCAAATTTAGTTCACCCTTTTGATCCGGCCCTCCATAATATTTTCTGGTTCTCACGTGGCCCTACGCACGCAAGATGCACACCTCTGTACTCACTTGTGGAGATATAGCGAGGCACTGTTTCAGTTGTCCTGATTTTTTTGAGGCGGGGCTACAACGGTGCCGCACTTTGTAGTTTAGCACGAATCACCCCTTCCCCGCAGTATGAAAACGCGAGTGCCTGCATTTGCAAGGCACAGTTGCGACATGCGGTCAGCTGGCTTGCTCTGCCTTCACCCAGAAAATGCATCTAGGCTTCAGACATCCCGACGACTTGACTGATTTAGAGCGACTTCATTGTGGGCCGCGAGTTCCTGCATGTCATTCGGAGAAAGGCAGAAAATTGAAATACGTAATAAAAATAAAACTCTGCCCAAGATAGGCTTCAGGCTGCTGTGGTTGCTTTTTAGAGTGCCCCGTTGTGGTGTGAAAAAGCCCCATGATGACCAATATATTTTTTTGGCTCAAACACGTAGTTATGTAGATTATTATATATGTATACTGCAGAAAGTCTGCAGCTTCTTTTCAGTGGCCAGCGGGTGAGCTTTTTCAAAGGTGTGTTAGATGGTTTTCACAATACTTGAGTGGCGAGCGGCCTGCCATGCATCCAGCCCGCCACCATCCCAGCAGGAATGTCATACGTCACCCCAACAAAGCATCTGCTCTCTAAAACAAATTTTCCCATTTCCTCCCAGCACACTTCCTGTTTCCTGGCTTCTCATCCTCTCTTTGTTCAGCTCTCTCTCAGCCACATTTCTTCTCTCCTTCCGCTGTCATCACTCGCCTCTTTTTCCGCCTCCCCGCCTTTTGTGCGTGGAATGGATCCGCCGCGCCGAGGGGGATCGCTTAAGTGCGCCTTCCTGCTTGCGAATCAAAGTCCACACGCAGCAACACTCACGCATCATTCATTCTTTAATAATCCTCCACATGAACCTATCCGGCGAACAGGCTGTGATGTTTGAGAGGGGATGCGTTCCCCTCATGCATTGTGTGTGTGTGCGTGTCTGTGGTACCGCAGCAAGTTTCACTCCCAGTTGGAAATAACCAAAATAGTCACGAATGAGCACATGGCGACGTCGATTACATGTGGGTGGGAATGCATGTGCATGTCCTCCTCCAACAATGGAAAATGTTGTTCGCGCGCACACGGAGGAAGTTTCCAAGTGTGCAGCTGGCAGCGTGTTGGCGAGTGTAAAAATAGAAAATGGCACATTTTGGCTGTCATCTTAGAAATGGAAGAAGCGGCAGCTTCCTTTTGAGGATTCGCTTCATGCCTCGAAGGGTTCACTTGTTCGACGCTCGCCGTCTCTGCAATTTGTAGCGCCGCACTCTGTGACGACACTTGGTAAATTGCAATTGCGAGTTGTGTTCTTTTCGAATGTGAGAGGCCTAAACTTGTCCGACTTCCAACATTTCTCTCCTCTGATTGTCGAAGTGACAAGCCGAGATTGCACCCAGTTCTTTATCTTCTACACAAAAGCGGTACTGATCTCAAATCCAACGCAACGCCGCCATCTACAGGAAGCTGTTCATCTTTGCAGTGTTTTACAAAGCTGAATTTGATTGGCGGTAGTGTATGACTTATTGGCAGCCTGTCGTAAAACAGGCTGGACCTTTTGACTTCTATAGCCGTCAATGGCAGTGAATGAGTTAATTCATAATCCACAAACGCAGTGTTAATCAGAATACCGCGTTTTGAATTTTTGATCCCTTTAATAGAAAGAAATATAACAAAAATCATCCGTTAGCGCTCAATAATCTTTAATACTGACTGGTTGGAAATACTTATCGCGTTGAACTTTTCACTTACTCAGCACATCATGTTTAAAAAGTCATTTATTTAGACACCATATTGACCAATTTGATATGACTTTTTCATCGTTGACATATTAAAGATTAACGAGTATATGTTAAAATAAAAGGACCTCCATTTTCCGACCGTAGTTTTGAGAACCGCTAGTCCGCTAGTCCTCTCTCTCTCTTGAACCTCTCAACTAGTGACCTCATCGATAAAAGGCTACTTTGTGGGGGAGGGTCCGGGTCAGGCATGCGCCTGACCCCAATGAGCCCCCCCCCCCCCTCCCCGGCATAGTTTTGATTAAGTGTGGTCGGAGGGCTCATTGGGAGGCCCGACGTTTCGCTCTCTCCTGTCGTTGTCGGTCAGGTGAGGGATGCTAAGTGCGAGGAAGACCAGGCTGGAGCCAGACGTAAACTGAAACCTGCGTAGAGAGGAAAGGCTTGGCGGAAATGTGAGCTGAGGTGATCCAACACGGATGTCATTCTCTCTCACACACACACACACACACACACAGTCGCCATGGAGACTTGGATGGCTGATTTGAAAATGGACTTTGGTCATCCTTGCACCGTCCGACGGTAGAACATCATCGGTTGTCTAGTTCGGGAAAGTGGCACAAATGGATCATGAAACAGTGTTTTGGTGAGTCGCAACCTTGGCCGCCCGGCGTCAAGGTGATCAAGGCAGCTCGGTTTCTCCTCGCCCGTGCGATGTTGTGATCCTTGACTCGGGACCGCCCCTGCAGCCGCCTGCTCCCGCGACTCTCGGGCCTTTCCCGGGGGCAGCGCGGCGGTGCGGCGTGCCGCCTGGCGTCGAGCCAGGACAGACGGCCGCTCGCCTCTGCCAGCCTACTTCCCTCCCCCGAGAGCGCAGACAAAGCTGGGACCGGGCCAGGCACTTCACTCTGTCATTTTATCGCCTGCCTCTTTTTTCTTTTAATCTTTCTTCCTCTGTGGCTGTTGCTTGGTCTCTTTTATCGGCAGGATCAGATTTCTTGATCCACCTTAAGCTGTCTGCCCTTTATTTACTGATTTATAGGGATATTCTATCCCTTTTTTTTCCCCAGGCTGATTCACTCTTTGGGTACTTATCGATACAGAGTACTGATACCTCTCATACTTAAAATTTCATTTAACACAAGGACGGAAAACTGTGAGTAAAGATCTTTTTTTCTGACGCAATTGATGATTCGCCGATGTGTCAAACGTCGAACACCGACTACTGCTTGCCAGAACTATTGGTGGCTGGTATCGAGAGCCTTCGTGACTGCCCGATATCTTAAAATAAGGCCGATAACAGTACTCACCCATCCATACTTACTTATTCATTCATTCATTCATCTTCCGAGCCGCTTGATCCTCACCAGGGTCGCGGTGCGTGCTGGAGGCTATCCCAGCTGTCTTCGGGCAGTAGGCGGGGGACACCCTGAATCGGTTGCCAGCCAATCGCAGGGCACACAGAGACGAACAACCATTTGCACTCACACTCACACCTAGGGACAATTTAGAGTGTTCAATCAGCCTGCCACGCATGTTTTTGGAATGTGGGAGGAAACCGGAGCACCCGGAGAAAACCCACGCAGGTCCGGGGAGAACATGCAAACTCCACACAGGGAGGCCGGAGCTGGAATCGAACCCGGTACCTCTGCACTGTGAAGCCGACGTGCTAACCACTGGACTACCGGGCCGCCATACTTACTTAATGAACCTTTACTTATCCAGTTAAGACGTACTCTCCCGTCGTCCAAAAGTCGTGCCGATTTTGGGACACTATAACAAAGACGTTAATAAAACTCTCATGTTTAAAAAAAAAAAAAAAAAAAAAAGATTGATAGGGCAACTTATTTTGACCATCCTTTTCAACATCTTCTTTATTGGCCATAGTTTTCCTGATTAATCGGTTATTGAAATTAAATTTTTTTTTTTTCAAATTGGCAAAAATCCATATTGCTGGGCACCTTTACATGCAGCTCAGTAAATTTCTAAGATTATCTTCAACAAATGCATTGGCACTCATTTGCAGCGTGTGTGTTCCACGTGTCCGCCATCGTTTCGCAGTGTGTGGCCCCGCCCACCCGCCACATCAAAACCGCCCGTAAAGGAGAGTGAACGCCATCGTGTGCATCTGTCCGAGCCACCCGCGGCGCCAGCGTCATCAACCTCATTAGTTGACCACCCACACGCCCTTTTACGGTAGATATAAAAAGTCTACACACCCCTGTCCAAATGCCTTTTTTTTTTAGGTGATGTTAAAAATGAGACAAATATAATTTTAAAGCGTTTTTGCGCCTTTTTGACCTATAACGCACAACCCAGATGATTAAAAAAAAAAAAGAGGTTGCACAATTGTGCCCAATTACAATCAAACTCATGTTAAGTTCCTCCAAGTAATGCCAAATACATGTCCGCTGTTCTAGTAGGCTTTTCGTGCCTTTTTTTTTTTTTCAAGGAAACCTGAAGATTTTGTGCTTCCACTAACAAGTCAAGATGGCGCCTGAGTAGGCAGCCGTCAGCAAGTGCTCTCATGAGCCTTGCTTTTTTTGTTGTTCTTGTGTTTCTTTTGTCACTTTGTGTTTGTTGTTACGTCGTGTGGACTTGTTGTGGACCTTTTTCAGCATTTTTTGGCCACGACATTCATCAAGGAGGAGACTCTGTGCTTGGTGGTTGCGCCTTCTCGGCAGCATGGGTATACCAGCACTGTTTTTGACTGGAGGAATGTCGCCGCCATTTGACTGTCGTTGCTGGACAGTCCCGGGGCGCTTGTGTCTTGCGCCTGTAATGGGCAGCATTTTTCACAGCCCCGCTTTGTTCAGCGGAGAGATCGGTGCTGTTGAACGGTCTGCGGCTGGATGGAGGTCTTGAGGAGCCAACGATGAGAAGAAAGGAGCGTTGGCGCGGATGCCGATGCGGATTTGGAGCTGGGAGTCGCGGCTTGGAGTTTGAAGCGGATTATGTGGGACAGGAGAAGTGAACTGATCTCTTTTCGTCAATGGACGCTACAGCTTCGTGTTTTTCAGCATGATGTCTCTGATCCACTGGTGAAAGGACACTTTGATCCTCTCCTCTTTCATCTAGAACTGCTTCAGACAACAAAGTGTATGCGGAAAAGTGGCGAAGATTGCACGACTGTCTCTGTCCTATGTGTTGTCTTGTGTTATTTTTGTTATTTTTGACTTCAAAATGGCGCCGCGAGAGTGGCTGCCTTTCCAGCAGCTCCTATTTTTTTGTTGTTCTGCTTCTTCCTTTCATAACTTTGCTGCTGTGAATCTGGAATTTCTCCATTGCGAGACTAATAAAGGTTATCTTAATTTAGAACTGTTCATAAATGTCTTTATCTGGTCCTTGAAAAAGCCAAATTTTAATCAACTACTTTTCCTTGACACTAACCGAGCAGATAAGAGTGGCTTCGATTTTTTGCCTTATCTTTTTCTTCGGATCCCACTCTCTCTCAAGGGCATGCCGACCTATGTGTGTGTGTGTGTGTGTGTGAGGAAGCTTGGCGTCAGGATGTCTAATCTGACTGGTCGCCACTTTATCTGCAGGCCGCTCCGCCAGATCAGAGAGCGTGAGTGGGGGAGTGGGCTAAGGCGGGGTGTCAAGATGAGGAGTGAGGAGGAGGAGGATGCCGTGATGAAGGGCGGTAGGGTCCCCGGTCTCCCCCCCCCCCCCCCCCGCCCCCCTCCTCTCTCTCCCCACACCATTTAAAAAGCGTTTGATGTTAAATTTTGCACGTGGCCATCACGGGAGGGAACTTCAAACGCCGTGCGGAATTGGAAAGCTGCTTGTTGTTCACCTCGCTTGCCCCTCTTCTCGTTTCTCACGCGCACGCACACACACTTGAGGATTTCCACCGTCGCACGTGGTGCTGAACTCATCCAGCATACCCGCAATGGCCTTACAGACATGTTTTCTTCTGTTGCTACGGCGCCCGCGTGTGTGTGTGTGTGTGTGTGTGTGTGTGTGTGTCACGTGCATGTGTGGCAGACACTGCACAGCTGCATGTGGTTTGTGTTTGTGTGTCTGACAGCGACTCACTCCCCCACACACATGCTTGCGCGCACACACACACGCACGCACAATGCCATATTCATCGACTCGTGTGTGTGTGTGTGTGTGTGTGTGTGTGTAAGAGGAGCCAGATGTGCGCGTTTGTGTCAGACTTTTTTGTTGTTCTTTTGTAGTTGCATGCAGGCTCTTCGGGTTCCGTGTGCGCATTTGTGTGCTTTTAGGCGATTTCTTCGTTGCTCATTCAGCTGCTTTTTGGACTGGAGTGGTGTCATACATTGCATCACTTCATGCAGGGGCTGAATAATTCCTGAAATTCAAATCGACATTGCAATGTGGTGGAATGCGATTTTGGGAGTGGAAAAAACGGATTTTTCCTCCTTCATGTGCTGTACTTTGTATGCAGATGTGGTTGTTTGAGAGTCCGCTTATTACATTGTTATAATGGGGGGTGGTGATTTTAGAAAATGGTTCAGCCCTCGTTTCCTAGGGACAGAGTGTTGTCCTCGGCTTCTGTTTCTGATGCTTCTATAGAGGAACAGCAAGACCCCGCTGAGGTCAAAGTTCAGGGCCAGACGTTGCAAGGCCCTTGCACGTGCCTCGAGCAGGTGTCCTAGCAACTGGCCCGGGGAAACTCCCACACTCGTGCATCTTTGAATCTTTTCATGCGCCTCCCTAACTTGTGGCATCTCTGTTATTTACGGCCGCCGTCGACCGGCCGCGGTTCGCATCCCGGCCTTTTGTGCGCCCTCTCCTGAGCCAACATTATTCCAAAGCCGGGACACTTGTAAGGACACGGCCGCCGCCCTCATTAGGCGCCCTATAACTCATAATGATGGCATCATAAAAGCAAGTGAGCTGAGGACTTATTAGGAGCCGTAAATCACAGGCTGCCCTTGCCAGCCTTAAAAAAAAAAAAAAAACGCCTGTGGTGTTTAATCTGCTTTGTCAGCAAAATATATTTTTTTTCTTTTTTCCCCTCTCGCTGGTGTGTTCCATGTGCAGACTGTCACACTCTCCTCGCTGAGCAGAGCAAGATGTCACAAAATGAAAGCGGCAAACAAAGGAGAGCGCTAGAGAGTTTGGAGTGGAGGGGGGGGGGCATAAAGGCACAGGGAGGGAGGGAGCTAATTAAAAAAAAAAAAAAGTTGGAGTGAGGTGTTGATTCCTGCAGGTGCCGTAAAGGGAGCCCAAACACCCCCAACACACACATTATTCAAGTGAGATTTGCAGCCTGACATGCAGATGTGTGAACACTTGAAATCCAGGCTCCCATCTGGCCTAAAAATAGTTGCTAAACTCACTCACCCTTCCCTCTTATGCAGCCCCCCCCCCCACACACACACTCCAGCCGGATACCCACTCCCGAGTTCACGGGGGCTCCCCGCCCTGCCGTGAAATGCGAGCTGCTCCCACTGTACATTCCGCTTCGAGCCATCTCCCCCCGATAAAATTTTAGGGGGAGCGGGGCTTGCCGTCACTCAGCCAAACAAAGGCGCTCGCTGATGGCGTTTAAAAGCTCCGAGGAGAAGCCGCTGCCTGCTGCGTCGCCAGGATGGAGTGCCTCAAGGCTCCGTCTCGGGGCTCCTCTTTGCTCTTATTTCCCATTCGCGGCGTTCTGACGCGGCCTCGGGCTGTTGTTGTTTACCTGCAGTGCATACCTAGAAAGGCATTCATTCATTCATTCATTCATTCATTCATTCATTCATTCATTCATTCACTCATTCATTCATTCATTCATTCATCTTCAGAGCCACTTGATCCTCACTAGGGTCACGGGGGTGCTGGAGCCTATCCCAGCTGTCTCCGGGCAGTAGGCGGGGGACACCCTGAACCGGTTGCCAGCCAATCGCAGGGCACACAGAAACGAACAACCATCCACGCTCACACTCACACCCAGGGACAATTTAGAGTGTTCAATCAGCATGCCACGCATGTTTTTGGAATGAAACCGGAGCACCCGGAGAAAACCCACGCAGGCCCGGGGAGAACATGCAAACTCCACACAGGGAGGCCGGAGCTGGAATCGAACCCGGTACCTCGGCACTGTGAAGCAGGGCACACAGAAACGAACAACCATTCGCACTAGAAAGGCATTACAATTTTTTTTTTTAAATAAGTGGGCGGTGTCACAATCACGGATGTACACAAAGCATGTCCGCGGGGGGTAAATGCAAGGCCAGCAAGATTCACAGACCTACAACAAGATTCCCTCCTCCGCTCTCGTCAATGTTCAATCAAAGGATAGATAATCTGTGGAGGAATTCCAGACGATAAAGGATTATCTGAGGAGAATTGTGGATGATGGAATATTGCAGCATTTACCTGAAACGATTGCTTCCGACTTCCGGCAAATGAAGCCAAGAATTGCTTAAAATATCTCGTTTCACTGCGTTTACTGACAAGAATTGCTCACACAACATGGCAGGGATGTACGATTAACGCGTGTACGACGTTGTCACACATCTGTGTCAGATTGCGTTGATCTCATCCTGTCCTACTTTTCCCGCTCCGACAAAACAAGCTGGCGGCTCCGCCGACGCGTGTTATTGCGCGGCGTTACATCACGGCGCCGCGACGACACGATGTTGTTTGTTTGCATGCGGGCTTTACGTGTTATTGTGGCCGTAGCGCGTGATTAGCGTGTGCGCGTGCCCGCTACTCTGTGTTTGTTCCTTTTTTATCAGTGCGTGTCGCGCTTTGTATTGCTTGATTAGATTTGTAGTTGGATGAGTTTGTTTTGTTTTGAGGTTGTTTTTTGTGTGTGTGTGTGTGTGTGTGTTTCTCATGTCAACCGTAGGGCCCGACATGGATTTTATAAGGAAGATGTTCAATTCTCATCGTGCGCCGAATAAAATTCCAATAACCGATTGATCGGACGATGGTTTTAAAAAAAAATATAATGAATAAAAATCACTTTTTTGCGGGGTGCCCTAATGGTTACGAAAATAAAAGTTTGAATGATACACAGAACGTTTGATTGTTTGAAAATATTTTGTACTGGAGTTTATTTTGACATAGCAGAGAGAAAAATAATGTAATTATTTTTTTTTTAGGGGAGGATATTTGCATTTCATTATCTTTGTCTCATGTCATGAGGTGTAAATGTATAAAAAAAGAAAAAAAATTATTTTGATGATAATAAAATATCAGCTAATTCAATCGGATGGCCGATTGATCAGAGCTTAGTCAGCAGTGTAGCATTAAAAACGTGATGTGTGTGCGTGTGTGTGTAGCTCATTAAACATTAACTGGCAATTAATTTATCTTTTCAAGCGCCTGTGGCCCTTTGAGCTTCATTCGTTTTTGGTTATTGGTATAAATTTGACGGGCTTTTTCCCATAGCAAATTCACCAGCCTGTGTGACTCCGTTGACATGACCCAACACAATTTTAGGAATTGGTGTTTACTTGGTTTCTTCCATCCATCCATTTTTTGATCCACTATATCCTCACAAGGTTCGTGGGGGGGTGCTGGAGCCTATCCCAGCCTTCTTTGGACACCCTGAACCGGTTGCTAGCCAATTACAGGGCACACAGATACGAACAACCATCCACGCTCACACTCACACCTAGGGACAATTTGGAGTGTTCAATCAGCCTGCCACGCATGTTTTTGGAATGTGGGAGGAAAGTACCCGGAGAAAACCCACGCAGGCCGGGGGTGAACATGCAAACCCCACACAGGAAAGCCCGAGTTGAGATCGAACCCACGACCTCTGCACTGTGAGGTCGACGCGCTAACCACTCTTCCACCGGCCCTTCTTGGTTTCCATCCATAAGTTCACAACTCTCACTCGGATATGATGATTGTGATACAGACTCATTCATTGCCGGCGTTCGTTAAAAAAAATAATAAAATACACGAGACCACAAAAAAAAAGCATTTTTAGTCACAATTGCAATATTGAGGAAAAAATTTTTTTGCAATTGCTCAGCCGGCAGCCCATTAAAAAAAAAAAAAAAAAACGTAATTGTGAACGTGTTAGCTAACAAACATACGTGCAGAGTGTGGAGTGGCTGATGTGGAAACGTATGTTGCGACTCAACGAGTTTTTTTTTTTTATCCCCCCCAGCATGACTCGGGACTCACAAGTTACATAACACTTGAGACTTATGATTTTAGTGCCTCTTGCTTTGTCGTTCTGGAACAACAGTGTCCCAGTCTTTCCAATGCGACTCGCTCTTATGTAATGCTTCCAAAAAAAGGGTCGTGCCTGTCCGTGTTCAGTTTGCCCCCCCCCCCGCCCCCCCCGGCCCCTCCCGACCGCTTCTTCTGTCGCCGCTCAATTCAATATTCTCCTAAATGCTTTCTTTCCCCCCCTCTTGTCTGCCTCCATTATCCAATACCGGCTGGCTACTTTATGAGATAAGATAAGATAAGATAAGATAAGATATCCTTTATTCGTCCCACACTGGGGAAATTTACAGCCTCCAGCAGCAAGAATGTATGTAGAAAGAAGGAGAAAGAGAAAAAAAAACGACAAACATCTTTCAATTAAATACAATATGAACACAAATGGATAAATCGCCAACTCTTTGGCTGCATCCCATGATTCCCGGCGATTAGGCCCATCGCCTCGTCTTTTTCAACCCCATATCAGTCCATCTGCTTTCCCTTCTCGCTCTCTCTCGCTCTCTCTCTCCGGCACAAATACTAGAAATGTTTGCACTCACTGGCGGGGGGGGGGGGGGCAAATGGGTAACATGATAAATCAATATCGGCAGAGAATTATGTAATCTGCCTTCCTATTTGTCTGCCTCTGCTCCAAGCCCCGCCCATCGACTCGTCTTGTTTACCTTTGACCCCTCAGCTATGTCCGCGTTTAACCCGAGCGGACCGATTATTTTCCCGATGTCACAAATGAAAAATATTGAGCACAACGGCGCGAGATACTTGCGAAGGGAGGTCGCCGACAGATATTTAAATAATCGATCAACGCCTACGCTTGTGTTTTGAGATGCGATGGTTCTCACGGGAAATAAACTTGCATCTGGAAGCACCGCTGTAACTTTAAGCACAGTGTGCATGTGTGTATTCCGTTGCAGCTGTTTTGCGCTCTTGGAGCTGTCCGCATGCGCGCAAGTTAGTGTGCTGCGGTCACAACTGGCGCATATTCAGCTGTTTTATTTCTTTTTTTTATGGATCGGCTAGTCTTGTCTGGAAGTGTTCGGCGGTCTCATGCGGAGCAGGTGGGGTGAGGTGGGAGCAGTTGAGTCTATAAGAGTCCCCACGTGCAGTCAGAGCACTTATATTTCCTTTTTGCCACTCCGGCGCTGTAGTTTCCATCCCTTCATCCCTCATCTCGTTCTCTCTCCCCCCACCCCCTCCTCCTTTCTCCTGACTCTGGAATTCCATCTTCAAACTGCACGTGGCTGGCACTCGGGCAGCGTGCGTGCCTGCTTGTGTGTATTTGATCGGAAACTGTGAAATACGGTCTGTGTGTGTGTGTGTGACATGTCAACAAGTGTGGAACTCAAGATGTTTTTTGTAGTTGACTATAATGTGATGAAAGTAGAGTCCAAATTGATGAATTGATGACATAATTAACTTTTCAGCATGTTTTTTTTTTTTTTTTGCACCATAGACGGGTTTCAGATATGCGGTACTTGCTGGTATGAATCTTTTAAGACACGGAATAGTCACAGCTAACGAGGCTAACTGCTATTCTCTTCCACCACTAGTTTGTTTTCATGCGTACGAGTCGACTCATGTGGGTACTGCTTTTTGCCGCTATGGTCTTTCCATACGGTCATCACTGTTCCCCATTCGGGATTACTGTTTTTACATTTCAATGTCAAGTTTTAAATGTCGCTTTTGAATAGTGAAGAAGATGACTTGGTGGACTAGTCGACTAATCGGCTCAACCCGATGTGTTAACAGCTTGTTCCTGCTGTACATTGTCAACAGATGAATTGCGGCTCACCATTCGGCATTACTGTTCGACGTTTTGTTCCATCACAGAATTTAAGCGTGACCCACCCCAAAAAAAAAATTAAAAAAATTAAGGATACAAATATTAACTCATTCACTCCCAAAGACGTTTTTAAACGTCTTTTCAGACTTGGTCTAGGATTGGCTGGTATATTAACTACTTTTCACTGTGCCGTGTACTGCATATAATATTGCTAGCTTTTAGCATTATGGCCCTTTCAAACAACATTCATTCATTCATTCATTCATCTTCCTAACCGCTTGATCCTCACTAGGGTCGCGGGGGGTGCTGGAGCCTATCCCAGCTGTCTCCGGGCAGTGGGCGGGGGACACCCTGAATCGGTTGCCAGCCAATCGCAGGGCACACAGAGACCAACAACCATTCGCACTCACACTCACAACTAGGGACAATTTAGAGCGTTCAATCAGCCTACCACGCATGTTTTTGGAATGTGGGAGGAAAGTACCCGGAGAAAACCCACGCAGGCCCGGGGAGAACATGCAAACTCCACACAGGGAGGCCGGAGCTGGAATCGAACCCAGTACCTCTGCACTGTGAAGCCGACGTGCTAACCACTGGACTACCGGGCCGCCTCAAACAACATTAGCACCTTTTATTTTTTTATTGTTATTTTACGATTATAATTATGCAAGACATACAAACCTGCTTCCCGGCCTGATCGTAACCCGCGCCGGTTTGCGCATGCACACACCAAGCGTGCACACGAGGCGTGGAGGTAGTGTGTGCTCTCCAATCCCATCTGCTTGACACAAGTGTGTGTGTGTGGGGGGGGGGTGTAGTGGTTGTGGGAGGGAGTGAGTAGACGAATAAGAAGGAGGCCAGATCAGGCTGAGGGAGGTTGCTGGAGGGGTGGGGGGGGGGGGGGTGCGTTGGTGTGTTTCTGTATATGTGTGCACGCATGCATGTGTGCGTGCAGTTTAGAAAAAGGCAGTGAGTGAAAAGGAAAAAAAAAAACCTGGGGGGTTGGGCTCCAAGCTTGTGCATAGTGTGTGCGTGTGTTTGTGCGCGTGTGCGCGTGAGCTCCCCTCTGTTCCTTTCCTTTCTTTGTTTGACTACTGAGTGGAGAAAAAAAACAAAAACAAACGAGACACAATATTGGGGCAGGGTGAGGACGAGAAAACACATGAGCGGGGAAACATTTCCAGGACCAGTGTCACGCTTTTTGGGGGTGTTTTTTTTTAAACAGAAGACCACAAGGACTGCTGTGAGCGAATAAGGACACGATTATTTGAACAACTACGAGATGCTTTTGACTACAGTGTCATTTCTGTGAGTGCTTTAGTGCCTTGGCTGGACTGCATTTGTGTGTGTGTGTGCGTGTGTGTGTGTGTTTGTGTGTGTGTGTGAGTGAGAGCGAGAGAGAGCGTGAGCTAAGGCGGTGGGGGGAGGCAGCCTGAGCAATTTAAAGGGAAAACACACAGCACACAAAGCTGGGAGTGCAGGGAGGCAAGCCGGCAGCACGAACGCCGCCGTAGAGCTGCTGGAAATCTGCTGAGCTGGCTGCCGCTTGAACCGACGGAGCCCCCTTTTTTTTGGATTTTTTTTCTTTTTGGACCTTGTCGCCCCCCCACCCTCCCCGTCGTCTCCCATGGTAAGACGAGCTCTCGTCTCCTCGCCGGCCGGCCCTCAGACAAAAGCCGAGGGGGAAAGTTATGAAGCAGATGGGAGAGGAGCTAAGCTAGCATGCTAGCTGGCAGGAAGGAATGCCGCACAAAGGGAGCTTGTGTGCTCCAGCTGGGTTTGTGTGTGTGTGTGTGTGTGTGTGTGTGTGCCTCTTTGAGGATGGAATGTTTATGTCACGGGGCATCACAAACTTTTGCATGTGAAGGGAGCCAGAAAGCATTGCGGAGCACTCTCCAAATTGTCTTGAAAGCAGGAATTGGAACAAAGGAGAAGACATTTAAATCCACCCCACCACGCTCAGTCCTTACAACGCATCTTTTTTTTTCTTTCTTGCACATTCACTCAGCCCCCAACCCCCCCTTCCTGCTCTTTTTATTTCTGAGACCCGGTGACATCTTCCTTCTAATCTGAATTGATTGAGGAAGTGCAGCGTGTTGTGGCCTTTCAGCATGTTCTGATCACACTCGGTCTAGTCTGTGGTCAGCATTGAGCTAAAAGTAGCCAGCGTTGTGTGCATGTGCGAGTGTCCTGTGAGAAACGCAACACTCGTTCTGCTGTCTGCCTGGAGCTAACGAGCCGTGTGTGTGCGTGTGTGTGTGTGTGCATGTGTGTGTGTCCTTATTTAATCCTTGTCCCCGTGTTTGAAGATTCCTACAAAGGTATCACACACTGCTAACTGATACCAGGCATTTGTTCACGCTTCCATTTGCTGCACCCAGCACTCATGTCCCTCCCCACCCCTCCACTACCCAAGAGGAATCTGGTCCTTCCCCACCAGCGGAAGTGGAGCATCATCTATTTTTTTTTCTCCTCCTCATGCTCCATTTTTTTCCACTCCACACACGCACACACTTTAAATCCCACCACCACTTCTTGTCCATCTGCCATCATCCCATAGCGGCGTGCCAGGCACGGTTCAGCCCGGGTCGCCCATCATCTGACAACACAGGATGCTAATGCTACGCTAATCTGTTTACACTACTGGCTTCCCTTGCATCTATTTCTGTTGTTATTATGATGTGAACTGACATGTGCGCTAAATTCGTTGACAATGCACGGGGATTGAGTGCGGGGATGGGATCAAATCAAGTGAACTGATTGTTGATTATTTGGATTCATAATTTTTAAAACGGTGTCTGTCGTGCAGCTGTTACAGTGTTGTGGTTTTGGCACCTCGAGCTATTTGAAACAGGTTGGGTTGTGACAGTTGTCCACTTCCTGCTTGCAGATGTGCAAACACATAAGGGGGTGTTTTTTTAATGTGCTGCTGCTCTCCCTCTTCAGCCATGTGGGGGCTGTTCCCTCACATCTGAAGGGGGGGAGATTGTGCATTAATTGGAATGGAGGCTGAGATGGCGAGAAAGAGAGGTGGTGGTGGTGGTTGGGGGGGCGGGGGGTGATTGAGTGTGCTGCCTGCAAGGAGACGAAAAAGAGAAAGGGGAGAAGGGGGAAGGGGCCGGCTGATGCCTTGTGTTTAAAAACAGGAGGGATGGGGGGAGCGGGGCGGAGGTGGCGTTTGCAGACAGCCAGTGGAGGAGGTGAGTGGAGGCCGACTGGCGCCGTGTCTACAACTGGGTGCTCGCCGTGTAAATAAATGCAAGGAACCCTGGGAAAATCTTGCCGGAAGTCAAGCCGCCGAGCCGAATTCAACCGTGGACGTTTTGTTAAATGGGCGTAACAGTAGTGCCTTGCGAGACGAGTCGACCGATTTAAGAGTTGTTCGCCAATGGAGCTAATCATTTGGGGCAGTTTTTTGGGTGACATGAGCGGTGTGAACTTCAAGCCATGAAATGCCACCGGCATTCAAAGTTTACTGTCAAGCTCAGCAGAAAACAAGGAGAATTGCATGTTGTGCAGTTAAATGAACCAAACAATTGCCTAAAGAAAGGCCACGCTAGCTAAATGCTAACGTAAAACGGAAAGCGCCATTTACGTGCTCACAAATGGTCACAGTCGTGGAACCCTATACAGATATCACCACAATACTCTCTGGCATATATTCTTTCTCCTCTGCAAAGAATGATTCATATTATTGTGTCTTATCGAGGAGCTGAGGCCGACCGACTTCATGTACGATATATCTGGATGTCTGCATTATATTGCCCCCCTGGTGGACAAGGTGCGCACACCAGTAATGAGCAGAACAATATCCATTGGACTGAAGCAAAAAGTGTTTCATTTCTTTATTTCATTTTGTCACGAGTGTATGTTTTATCAAGTGCATGATGCTGCATTGATATGAGTGCTACTTTAATTTAACAAAAACAACACGATACAAATATTATTTCATCATTTCACTGGGAAAAGACAATTTTAGTGTTTTGATCTCCGGAATGTGATCATTGGATGAATTCAACTTGTACCTCAAGGCACCGCCATATTGTCTTTGTGTTGCAGAGATAAGAACGCAGGGAAACTGTAGGTGCCATCAGTTGCCTTTATCCGGCATTGCGTGTAGAAATGCGCAACAGCCGTCGGCTTGCTAAGCGAGCATATTTTTCATGACTCGCCGCCAATTCTTTATGATCCCAATTGAGCCGCGGAACATACTGTACACATGCTTGATACAGTAGCCGTATTTTGTTCCGCTGCGAAACACCCCCGGGGCCTCGCCAGGTTGCCGAGTGCACTTTGGATTAGCGTTATGTGCTTAATTCTATTATGCGCTTGTCAAAGGGCCGAGGCAGACTTGCTTTTTGGGCCTGGATGCTTTAATGGCGAGGGCAGGAGCTCACAAACTAGCTGTCGGTGTAATTAGCCCAGAGGAGGGCGAGGCTAGATGGGGAGGGACAGGCGTGTGGCGCAAGGTCACGGCCACGCCACTGGACTGAGGAAGAAAGAGAGAGGAGGCCCTTTGCTGAGCTTTGTTCTGCAGACAATATTAATCAGTTGGCTCAGTTGGACGGGAGTCAGACCCCCCCCCCCCCCCACCCCCAAATGCTTTTTGAATCAGCTCGATGGACTTTGTGCTGCTCCTCTGGAGTGCGCCTTGGCCGCCTGGCGGTGTTTATAGGTGCACGAAGACGGGTCAATGCTCAGTAGGACGCATTAGTACTAGTTCTTCTTCATTGAGGATAAAGAATATATGCCCGTGGGCATCGTTGTTTCTGCACTATGCGTATGTGGTGAATACGCTCTGCAGCACGATCTCATAATCATGGAAGAAATTACTTTAATTTCCCGTTAATAACACACAATTTTTGCATTACCTGTTTCCAGTGCGGTCACAGCAGTACAGCAAAATGAGTGCTTATTCGCCTTATGACTCTGTATTACTTTGGTGGTCTTGTCGGCATTGGTTTCTTGATAAAAATTAAGTACCTGCAGAGGTTTATCAGGAACATTATTCAGGAATCCATCCATCATCTACCGCTTATCCGGGGCCGGGTCGCGGGGGCAACAGCTTTAGCAGGGAAGCCCAGACTTCCCTCTCCCTAGCTACTTCTTCCAACTCTCCCCGGGGGATCCCGAGTCCTTCCCAGGCAAGCTGGGTGACATAGTCTCTCCAGCATGTCCTGGGTCTTCCTCGGGGTCTCCTCCCGGTGGGACATGACCGGAACACCTCACCGGGGAGGCGCTCAGGAGGCATCCGAATCAGATGCCCAAGCCACCTCATCTGGCTCTTCTCGATTCAGGAATAGTAATTCATTCATTCATTCATTCATTCATCTTCCTAACCGCTTGATCCTCACTAGGGTCGCGGGGGGTGCTGGAGCCCATCCCAGCTGTCTTCGGGCAGTAGGCGGGGGACACCCTGAATTGGTTGCCAGCCAATCGCAGGGCACACAGAGACGAACAACCATTCGCACTCACACTCACACCTAGGGACAATTTAGAGTGTTCAATCAGCCTGCCATGCATATTTTTGGAATGTGGGAGGAAACCGGAGCACCCGGAGAAAACCCACGCAGGCCCGGGGAGAACATGCAAACTCCACACAGGGAGGCCGGAGCTGGAATCGAACTCGGTACCTCTGCACTGTGAAGCCCAAGTGCTAACCACTGGACTACCGGGCCGCCCTATAGTAATTCTAATTAATTATAATTATAAAATGAATACAATATTTTCAAACAATTTCCAAATTTATTGGTAGATGAGTAATTATAAAATTGTAGTTGCACTGTTTCATATTTCAGGGGCAAAATGGCACCATTTTAGGGCAGTCTGGAGGCCCGGGCAGCTTTTTTTTTAATACACAAGGTAACTCGACATGCTTCACAAAATTAATAGTACCAAATTTAAAAGCAGTTGCAAACAAAATAGTTTCATATATTTGAAAGCAACATCAAGAAATACAAAAGTTGCTCACTAAAATTACGAAAAGAGCATACAAGAATTTGCAAAACTATGATTTTCAAAATGCTTTGAATGACCTTAATCATGCAGAGGGAGATCGTTTTTTATTTTTTTTTATTTAAAAGCATTTCCACTTTTGAAGCTTCATTCATTGACATTATTCACTCTGACACCAAAGGATAACGAGATCAAGTTCAGAGGGAAAAAAAATGCTGTCGTGTTATCCAATGGGGGTGCCATTTGAATGTAAATTACGGTAGTTGTATCTCAAGGCGCCACGGTAATTCATGATCACGCGTGTGTGGAACTGAGCAAACATTCACTTGAGCGTGTCATGAATGAAAAGTGCGTCTTTCTTTCATGTCAACTGCAGCTCAAGTGTTCCGTAAAGCTCCGTCTTACCGGTTTTACTCGTCGCACTGGCCGCTCTGGTTTCAAACAGACACACACACACACACACACACACACACACACATGAGAGAGAGAGCGCACATGGCATGCGTGACCCCGACCCCGACTTCAATCAATGCAGCTGATCAGCTTACGCTAATGCATTAACCTGATTGTCTCACTTAAACCGATTGACGGCGTTTGCGTAGGACGCCATTTCGGTTACCCGCCTGCGCACTCGGACCGCTTCCTCTACCGAATGTCTCTTTCACCCAGTTCCACGGTGAACCTTGACCCCGCCGCTCGCTTTTGTGGAGTTGCGGGCGATAAACGCCAAACTTGCGACGCTTAAGTTGTGACGCCGCGCCTCTGCTTGCTGTGGATTGGTTTGAGATTTCAGCTGTTTTTTTTTTTGTTTGTTTTTTAATAACGGAATCGGTGAGTGTGTCAGGAGGCCACAGGATGCACTTTGACCTTTTATGGGTTTTATTGTGTGTGTGTGGGTGCACCCCCTCCAGACTGTTAACATGATCTGTCTCGGTGCGCGGAGCTCCTCCATCTCCTCCTTGTCTGTCTGCACCCTCCTCCCCCTCTCGCCTTCATCTTCGTCTCCCCGGAGCCTTCTCTTATTTCCTTAGTCTAATTTTCTTTTTATCCCGCTTTCTGCTATCCTCTTATTTTTTTTTTTTTCCTTCCGAAAGTCCTGCAGCTGTCCAAACCCTCAGTGCATGGAGTCCACAGAACTTGTGACTGTGATCAGATGTTGATTGCAGAGATCAGAGTGTGTGCGTGTGTGTGTGTGTGTGTGTGTGTGTTTTGAAAGGCGGCTACTGTAATTTCCCTGACTGCATTTGTTCGATATTTACTCCAGGCAGGACACATTTTTCAATGCAAGTCCCCGTAAAGTGAAAGGCGTCTTGTAATTTGACGCACCGTGGGAAAAAGCGTGCTACATTTGAATGATTTCAAAAAAAATCGCCAAACAAGGCTTCAAATTCATGAAAAATCTCTGCACGCATGCATTGTGGGCGTGGCCAGTGACTTTCTTTCCTGTGTTTACACATCGCGATATTTTTGAGCTGCGAAAATGTACCCTCTCCTAGCCTCCGGACAACGATACACGCTTTCAGACACGGTCCATGAGCTACCTGTCAACAAATAATAATTAAAATTCCCCCCGTCCGGCTTTCTCTGTGTGTGTGCACTCACTGCTGACAACGAGGCGCTCTAAAGTGGCCACACCAGCAGATTATTGACAGAAAACATATTTTCGGAGTGTACTTGACAGAGTTTTTAAGTGTCCGCAGTGAAAAGAAGGCGTACTCTACTTTCTGGCACACTTTCTGAAGCCTTTTTGAATGTTAATTTTCCATCCATCCATTTTCCAGACCGCTTGATCCTCACTAGGGTCGCGGGGGGTGCTGGAGCCTATCCCAGCCGTCTTCGGGCAGTAGTTGGGGGACACCCTGAATCAGTTGCCAGCCAATCGCAGGGCACACAGAAACGAACAACCACTCACACTCACACCTAGGGACAATTTAGAACGTCCAATCAGCCTGCCATGCATGTTTTTGGAATGTGGGAGGAAACCGGAGCACCCGGAGAAAACCCACGCAGGCCCGGGGGAGAACATGCAAACTCCACACAGGGAGGCCGGAGCTGGAATCGAACCCGGTACCTCTGCACTGTGAAGCCGACGTGCTAACCACTGGACTACCGGGCCGCCCTTATGTTAATTTTCCATTTCTCAAAATTACCGGACATTGCTGCCTATCTGCGCAAAGCCCGATTATTCTTTCAAATCGTTCCATTTTGAAACAGTTACCTCATATCGCCATTTTTAATTGGAAGCCCCGTCATGGCAACGTGACCTCTAAAAGCGTTTCTTCCAAGCAGTCGCTGCGTCCGCAATTATTCGGAAGGCCACTCTGAGGTGAAAGCGACGGAAGAGAGAGAAGAGGGCAGGTCCCCGACATTGCACATCATAAATAAAATGTCAGCACCGCCGGCGCGTGTTAGCCAGTGTTCAGGCTAGCGTGAAATCTGCTCTCTCCCCGCTCCGCCCTCTTTCCCTCGCTCCCTCTCTGATCATGTATGCGCCCTCGCCTCTCTCTTTGCGTGTGCGTGTGTGTGTGTGTGCGTCTGGGGTAATTGAGGTGTGTGACCTTGGTGTAGATCTGGCAGGTGTTACGGGAGGGATGGCAGACTGAGAGCTTGCCTGTATGTATGTATGTAGAATGCTGCAGGGGGAATAAATAATGTGTGTGTGGGGGAGGGGGGTTGGTTAAAGCATATTCATTGCCTGCAAGCTTATGGTGTTATGATTGATGTCACGCTTACTTCACAATACTGCATAATTTCCGGGCCATCAGTGCCTTCTCGCGGCGCCCCCTGTCTGCGATGTGACGTCGCCCTAAATTGACCTCATGACACACATTAATGAGTATAGCAGCGATACCCAAATGATTCTAGCACGAGGTGTGTGGGGTGGGGTGGGGGGGGGGGGCTGACGTGGATTCTAGATCCAGATGTGCTCCAGTGCTTAGTCCGAGCCCAAGAACCAGGCTTTGAATGACGGACATTCCAAGGGCGCCTTGTTACATCGCGATCTCGAAGAATGCGGTTCGGAAGTGCCCTGGAGATGTTTACATTGCTGTTGTAATCTGATGTTAAGTTTTCACGCGACAACTGTTTGGGAGAATTTTAAGTTGACATCGTGAGCGCTCACAAGACTGCAAGTCGACGTGTTGAGTAAGTTCACGACTGTCATCGAAGTCTTCAGTAAATTAAATGCATACTAGTTGAAATCATTCAGGGCGGCCCGGTAGTCCAGTGGTTAGCACGTCGGCTTCACAGTGCAGAGGTACCGGGTTCGATTCCAGCTCCGGCCTCCCTGTGTGGAGTTTGCATGTTCTCCCCGGGCCTGCGTGGGTTTTCTCCGGGTGCTCCGGTTTCCTCCCACATTCCAAAAAACATGCGTGGCAGGCTGATTGAACACTCTAAATTGTCCCTAGGTGTGAGTGTGGGCGTGAATGGTTGTACGTCTCTGTGTGCCCTGCGATTGGCTGGCAACCGATTCAGGGTGTCCCCCGCCTACTGCCCGAAGACTGCTGGGATAGGCTCCAGCACCCCCCGCGACACTAGTGAGGATCAAGCGGCTCGGAAGATGAATGAATGAATGAATGAATAGTTGAAATCATTCATTGAGTAAAAGAAGGGGAAAATGTCAGTACCACTCTCCCCCCCCCCCCAATTCTTGTGAAAAATAAGCGTACATTAAAACGCAATCACAACATTGAGCGGGGGGGTCACAATTATATGATTTTCTCAATATCTTTCAGCCCTAATTAAAATAATGTCCCATAATGCTTGACAGATATGAAGAGTTCCCATGTCTTCATCACAGCGGCTCTATTGCCACCCCCCCCAAAACCCCCCACCCACCGCATCTTCTCTCTGCCTGTATGCACAGTAGCAGGGTGAATCTGTGTCATGTCACCGGGTTCTGGTGTCCCAGAGTAAACTCTTCCCTCCCTCCTCACTCACATACCAATCTCTCATTCTTTTTCCTGCCCGTCTCCCGCCCTCTTGTGTCGCGAGCAATCGTCGATCGCACTTCCCAAGTCGGGGCGTCGTGCTTGGCGCTATCTCGCTTGGCTTGGTTGTGTCATGAAATTGTGCAGAAACTCAGTGAGTGAACAGCATTTTGTGTGTGTGTGTGTGTGTGTGTTTTGGAGGCCCCTCCAGAGAAAAAGACAAACAGGTGAAGACCAGATTGGGTTCCACCTCATTTCCTCTGCTCTGTGCAGCTGGTCAAGGACAAACACACACACACACACACACACACACACACAAAGTGAGCCACAAAGACATCTATTGGACACCTCGATGTCTACATGTCAAGATGCAGACGATTTCCATGGCAACTGTGACTGATTTGTGAAGGCTGTGCCATTTTGGGAGAATAAGAACATAGCATCAAATAAAATGTGGTTACTCTTCCGGAGTGCAGGTGTTTGCTTTTGTCCATGAAAAAAAAAAAAAGAGAGGACCTTAGAGTGGGCAGGGATGAGCGCATCGCATGTGGGAAAGCGAGTCAAGGCATGCCGACAGTCAGCCGGACCCCGTGAGTGAGCCTCTCTCAGACAAAGAAACGTCGTCTTCAAATGTGTTGTTTCTGCTCACAAAGCCTCGTCGGATGTCGTTTTCATAGCTGGGGAGGGAGCGCTTATGGTTTGTCACATGATTGTCATCTGCTCTGGTTCTTGGTTGTGCCTTTAGCTCTGTGTGTGTGTGTGTGTGTGTGTGTGTGTCCGATTTTTGAAGATTGAAAAAAAAAAACTATTTTTGATTCACTTCAATGATCATCGCGCTGCTCTCTTGGGTGGGCCTGCCTTAGCTGTGTGGCGTCAGTATAATAGTCAAACTTTGGATTTCAAACGTCTCTGTTCTCGACCAAATCGGTTTTCGACCAAATATTTTGAGTTCTTTTATGCCTCGGATTACGACCGAAAATTGGTTCTCGACCAAACTGAGCGCACTTGAATGCGGCACTTGACTCCTCTCACCTTCCTTACATGAGGAAGTGACACTTCCTCGGGTAGACGAGGAAGTGACGCCATTCCATTGTGAGCAGATTTGTTCAATAAAGATTTAATTTTTTTTTAAATAGCGTGGTTTCAGTTTTCGAACAAATCGTTTTTCCAACAGCCTTCTGGAACAGATTATGGTTGAAAACCGAGGTATGATTGTACCAACATACAGATAACACACGTTGAGACGGTCACAACTCCTCAGAAAGCTGCAGTAACATCTGGCGTTCTTTGCAGATGATCAAGAATATACGCGCCTTCTTATTTTACTATCTACATGTAGGGAAAGGGCTTTTGGGGTGAGAATTGTTGTTAGTGCTTTATTTGTGTGCTCTGAAGCTATATAAAGAACAATTTAGAAGTTGTCAGGAACACCATAATCACCTCGCCTCCCCATTAAAAAAAATATATAGTGCTGCTGTCTGTGTCACATTATCCATCCATTCATTCTCCGAACCGCTTGATCCTCACTAGGGTCGCGGGGGGTGCTGGAGCCTATCCCAGCCGTCTTCGGGCAGTAGGCGGGGGACACCCTGAATCAGTTGCCAGCCAATCGCAGGGCACACAGAGACGAACAACCATCCACGCTTACACTCACACCTAGGGACAATTTAGAGCGTCCAATCAGCCTGCCATGCATGTTTTTGGAATGTGGGAGGAAACCGGAGCACCCGGAGAAAACCCACGCAGGCCCGGGGAGAACATGCAAACTCCATCAGGGAGGTCGGAGCTGGAATCGAACCCGGTACCTCTGCACTGTGAAGCCGACGTGCTAACCACTGGACTACCGGGATTGCCTGTGTCACATTAGTTTTAGCCAAAAGAAACGTCTATCGGTTTTCCTTCACGTCTGATGTGTGCGTGGCAAAGTCTGACTCTCCTTACATGGGCGGAGGTCAGTGTGCTGGGGCGCTTGTGTGACTTTTTGGCTGGAGGTCACAAATAAAACCGCCCCGGCTGCATGCGGGCCCGACATGTCTGTAGCTCTGCCATGTCCGGCTTGGCGCGCGCCCTGGCTGGCGGTTGTGGCAGAAAGCGACACACGTGACCTCAAACGCACCCAGAAATTTAGATAATATAGTCTTCCTTGTAGCGCGTCAGGAGAATAGTTTGTTTGAGTGTCGTTTGAGCCGGTGTGAATGTCAAGCGAACGTGCGCAGAAAGCTCGGAATGTAACGACTGCCTGCTGTTTTGTGCGTGAGAGAACTCCTGGCGTGTGGGTCTGAAGGAGAACTTGAAGGCAGCCACTGAATCAGCGCTGACTAATTCCGCTCTTGCCATGTGGGCTCGCGCATGCCGCCTGCTACTTGGCCGCCGTACAAAGTTCACAGAGTGGAGCGCAAATGGTCATTTCGATTGGCGCTTTTTGAGAGCGAGGCCGCAAAACATATCAAGCTAGCCGTGACAACAGTTGTTCATGTTATGCGTGATGTGACAATCCGCTAACCCGCTTCCCAATCATCATTGTTCTTTAACCAAGTCAAAATATATTTTTCAAAATACTTGATTATTCAATAGAGTGTTCATTCATTCATTCATCTTCCGAGCCGCTTGATCCTCACTAGGGTCGCGGGGGGTGCTGGAGCCTATCCCAGCCGTCTTCGGGCAGTAGGCAGGGGACACCCTGAATCGGTTGCCAGCCAATCGCAGGGCACACAGAGACGAACAACCATTCGCACTCACACTCACACCTAGGGACAATTTAGAGTGTTCAATCAGCCTGCCATGCATGTTTTTGGAATGTGGGAGGAAACCGGAGAACCCGGAGAAAACCCACACAGGCCCGGGGAGAACATGCAAACTCCTCACAGGGAGGCCGGAGCTGGAATCGAACCCGGTACCTCTGCACTGTGAAGCTGACGTGCTAACCACTGGACTACCAGGCCGCCAAGAGTGTTCAGTAGGATGTTATTATTATTACATTACATATTATTACATATTATTACATAATTACATATTATTACATTACTATTACATATATTCATTCATTCATTCATTCATTCATCTTCCTAACCGCTTGATCCTCACTAGGGTCGCGGGGGGTGCTGGAGCCTATCCCAGCTGTCTCCGGGCAGTAGTCGGGGGCCACCCTGAATCAGTTGCCAGCCAATCGCAGGGCACACGGAGACGAACAACCATTCGCACCACACCCACACCTAGGGACAATTTAGAGTGTTCAATCAGCCTGCCATGCATATTTTTGGAATGTGGGAGGAAACCGGAGCACCCGGAGAAAACCCACGCAGGCCCGGGGAGAACATGCAAACTCCACACAGGGATGTCGGAGCTGGAATCGAACCCGGAACCTCTGCACTGTGAAGCCCACGTGCTAAACACTGGACTACCGGGCCGCCCTATTACATATACAGTATAATATACATATATAATAAACATATTATTGTGTATGTTAAATCGCTCCATGTACAGCACTTTGTATGCAGCGATGGCTGTTTGAAAGTGCTCTAGAAATACTGTTGACTTGACTTGACTTGACTAGGATATCCAAATAGCAAAATACGTAATAGCTGCAGTCCTAAAATAAATAAATATGAACCCTTTCATGCACCCTGTAACCTGATAAGCTGATCTCTGTCGTAACCGCTGTGCCCGAAAGGGTTAAAATATATTTAGACATAGGTTGTAAACGTAGCACAGTGCTCCTGATAGTGTTTAGGCCGGCAGAGAAGGCCTTGCAAGTTAACCTTTAGTCGCAAGGCTCTTGACTCGGTTTATGATCCAACGCCTTGGTCATGTGAGAAGCTCATGAACAACCGAGTAGCCTCCAGATTGTGGTCACGGCTCCAGCTCTTTGCACTTCCATGACCCCCCCAACCCCCACCCCGCCCCCTTTCCGACTTGTTTTCTGTTTACTCGAGTTGTTTTTATGACCGCGTGTTGCCGTGGGGATAGGCGCAACGCAAATAGTCGCCCACCTGCGCACACATGTGCGCGACAGTGAGGCCAGCTGTGGCTCAGAAAGGGTGAGACCTCTGAATTGGAGTTCAGAGGTCAAGGGAGCCTTTGACCCTCCAGGCTACGGGATCAGTGGAGCCGAGCCAACTGTATGTGCGCTTGTGTTGACAAAGCTGTCTCACACATACACACAGAACACCCAAGGCTACGTACGGCCCACATGGGGCGCCAAAGCTTTCCGCAGTGGATATTTGAAACCGGCAGCACGTAGACAGACAATATAACAACACTCACAGGCGTATATTCTTTAGCCACTGTGAAAAACAACTAATATAGTCATTCTCAAAATCCCGACTTGTCTTGTGGTGCCCGTATCATGGTTTCTATGGGAAGTGTCAAGAGGAAGGGTGGGGGAGGAGCCGTCATTTGAGGACAACGTGTATGCGTGTGAACTCATATCACTGGCGCCGTGTGTGCCGTGCGCAAGCGGAGGTGTGCTTTGGGGCGGGGAGGGACGTCAGGGGGCCCACCTGTTCTTGCCAAGTGGCCTGGCATTGACTCTATGAATGAGTCACACACACGCTCACACACGCATACACCTGGCTGGCTTGAACTGTTTAACCTTTGAACCCGGTACCTCAGTCTCAGATGTCTCAGGAAAGTCGATTAAGAAGGGACGCCTGCTGTGGTATTTCTACTGATTTTAAAATTCTGTTTTGTGTGTTCTTTTTGTTTTTCCCGTAGGAGGCGGAATGTATGATGGCAGCCTGCTGAAATCGACGGACTGCACCACCCATGCTCACGCGGTAAGGCTGCTTCCTCGTTGTTTTGGCTCTTTTGGCGCCGATGACGCCAGATATGTTGTAATCGTGTGCAGCGGCCCACGCTGTCATCACTTGCGAAGGTCATCAGTTGTGTAATGATTGGGCGTGTGAGGAGCACTCACAATATCTCGCACATCGAGGGTTGTGCAAGCTGTCAAACGTGTGCTTGTGCGGCCTTTTTGTCAAAGCGGGAAATGGATTTGCAAAGGCATTTGCGCGATCCCAAAAATGGTCACACTGGAAGCCCAAATGTTGGAATCTGTGTGCAGTGAACCATTTTCTAGGACAACCCGCAATTGGGCAAAATCTGTGCTAGAGAGAGACCATATTAAAAAAAAACATGTTTTTAATAGTATAGTATATAGGGCTGAAGGATTTTGTACAACAATCCAATTGTTCTCTTTGCCACTGTGATTCAAGGTCCTCTTTTTATGTGAGCTGCACGTAAACATTGATTGGACAATTTGTCCCTGATATCATGTTTCAGCACCAGCATTTCTAAACAAAACATTTCATTTTTTGTCTTAACAAGTCTCCTAGCTTCTTGCTAGCACACAATGCGATATGCCTTTGAGGGGGCTAACGAATATTAGCATAGCTGTCTCAGTAATTATAAACCTTCAAACAACCGCAAGACATATGAACAGAGCATCGAAAAATACTCACAGGCATACAAAAATATTCTCTGTACTTTACGGGAACAACACATTTGGCCACATCTCCGTGCCAGTAGAGCTCAATGCTGCCTGGCAGTATTATGGCACGACATTGTACTAGACTAAAGCACAAATACTGACTTACCCGTGAAAAAAAAGATCCCTTCCGTTGAATCGCAAGGTAACAGGAGTTGACTGTCTTCTCATTGTCGTCATGATGATCATTATTGTGTCTGTCAGTGTCTCAGTGTACCCAAAAGGCTGACTCACGCCGTCTCTCTCACAGTCATGCGTGGTCCCACACAGCAGCCTCCATATGAGAGGCAGAAAAGCACCATCTGTAGCGGAGGGGACACACACACACATACACACACTCACAAGCTGCCGTGCAGGCTACATTTTTTTTTTTAAAGGTTTATTTGTGGAATTATACACAGCTGGTGGGGCGGGAATTTTTCTGCTAAGACTCTACATGTTTATGGGAGTCTGAGAACGGAGCCGTTGTCCTTAATTGAACACATCACACACACATGGCTCCCTGCTCCCTATTTTGCACACAACAATATTGGAGCGATAAGTGTGCAGTTGTCGCTCCCTGCGCCACACACAAAGTTGGACCTCCACGACCGATCGCCGCGATTCGGCGTCCTTTGTTGCGGCTTCGTATTGTCATCCCCTGTGCGGCGTGTGTGGTGCGTGCTGTGGGTGTTCCCACATCTGTCAATCATAAAATCGTGCTCCTTTCATCATAAGGTGGTTTGGCCTGAACAATCGGTTTATTATGCAAGCATACTTCGGTGTACAGTGAAACCGTTTTTATCATAGGGCGTACATTTGGTTCAAATCCTCAGTATTCTGAGACTATGTATACATTTTTAAAGTAGTTGTTAAGACATTAAATTGGTGTTTTTGTCACTCCCAGTTGAATTTAACTGTGAAACATTGTACATGTCAACGCTAATTAGACATTGTACATGTCAACGCTCGACCAAACTCATGGGAGGAGAAACACTGGAGTGTTCTGACTGCTGCTTCTTACTTCCGAAAAGTTTTCTTTTCAGTGTCGATGGATGTTGTACCGCGGCCAAGAGAAGAGCCACGGCAGGTTTATACCTGTAAACACTCGTTTCCAGGGACATCTGACTCCTTTCTCGAGTTAGCTAGCTTACTAGCCATCACACTTCATGGTTTTGAATATCCTGTAGAGTGCTACATACGCTTCACATATTATTATGAAATATTAGCCTAACAGCGTGATTGGCTGAGTCATTTCTCAACAATTTTGGATAACATGAAAAAATACACAATAAATTCAACGAAAAAGAAGAGTCAGGTTGCCTCCATTCAACATTTGCGGATTTCCATGACCCGAATCAGACAGAGGAAAAAATACAATTTTGGAGCAAGCATATTGACCTGGACAATTGTCCTAGAGGGCGGCCCGGTAGTCAGATGGTTAGCACGTCGGCTTCACAGTGCAGAGGTACCGGGTTCGATTCCAGCTCCGGCCTCCCTGTGTGGAGTTTGCATGTTTTCCCCGGGCTTGCGTGGGTTTTCTCCAGGTGTCTCTGTGTGCCCTGCGATTGGCTGGCAACCGATTCAGGGTGTCCCCCGCCTACTGCCCGGAGACAGCTGGGATAGGCTCCAGCACCCCCCCCCCCCCCCCCCCCGACCCCAGTGAGGATCAAGCGGTTCGGAAGATGAATGAATGAATGAATTGTCCTAGAAGGCTAAGAATATAATATCATGACACGAAAGTCAGCTAGCTTAATGCTAACATTGTACGAAACATCATCGCAGTTCAGCGACATTTAGCATAGATGTTATGGTCATTCTAAGACTTCAAGCCAGTGCTGCTTGACCACGCTCGGAGCAGCAATGTGCTCAAAAAAGTCAAATGTCGTTTTTTTTTTATAGCCCTTAATCTCAGAAGAGTCTCAAAGGGCTTCACATGTCCACATCATGCAAATCTTTGAGAGTGGTCTGCAGCTGGGAGAATCCCCCTTCCAAACAACATCCAACAATACTCTGGGGCAGATATTCTTTAACTGCATTTTCCTCGGCAATGGTTCACTGTAAATACTACAATGTGCTACTTATTCATTCAGTCCCACTTGACAATGGACTCGCATGGATCCGGGTGCTGCATGCACAACACTCCATTACTCCTTCCTACAAAACGTCTTCTGTTGTTGTCAATGGGTCATGTGAGCCAACACAACTCTTGACGTACAAAAACTTGCGCACAATGTTCTCCTGACATTTTTTTTGCTTTGTCAGTCGGACCAAAAGGAGTCCTGTGAGTGCATCTGAGTTATTATAATTATTAAGCCTTATGTCGTCCTCTGCTTCATCCTCCCATTCACATCGATAATTTTGCTGCCCGTTGTCATGCTGAGCCCGGGGCTCGCCAAATATAGCCGCTTTTGTGTTTACAAGGTGCACAAACACACACACACACACAGACTGTCAGATTGACCTGTGTTGCTGTTATTATGAGGGCAAAAAGGACTACATGTAATAAAAAAGTTTGCGGCCTGAGAAAGAGGCACATTTTGTGTTTCTTAGATAATCTTTGCCTGCTGTGTGAAAGGAACACTTTTTAAAGGATTATTGTGTCACTCTGGCTTGGAATCAGGAGACTTCAACGTTTGATTTTTGTCATAGTGGCCCAGGATGACCTTCTTTTGAAGTCTACGCATTGCCTAATTTCATGATGGTGCTAATGTACTGTAGCTGTTGCATCTGTGATGTTGTAACACAGGCTAATTCTGATAGCATCTAGTTCAGCACAATGGAGCCTTGAGATACGAGTTGTCGAGTTTGCAAATTTTTCAAGATACGAGTTGTTGTTTGGCTGATTATTTTTGCCTTGACTGCTTCAGAAAAGAGGCTTTGAGCTTTATTGCCGCTCTCGGTTGAAGTTTGCTGTCACACTAAACATAAAGCAAATCGAATCACACATTGCAAATTTAGAACAACCACAAAACTTTGTCTTAGATAAGTTCGCTTAGCTGCATGCTAACATACAATGGGAAAATCCATAGATGGGCTAAGAAATAGCATCTATGTGGTGATGTTCTAAGATTTAAGCAAAGCATATTTGAACACAAACACTTTGACGATAAAACACTTTTCAGTGAGAGATATAAAGTACAGCCTTGTAGAGTCCTATTTTACTTATTAAAAACACATTACATATATTTTTGTTCATTTTTGGGGGAAGCTGGAATGGATTAATGGCTTTACTATTCATTTCTATTGGTGATGATGATTTGAAACACTAAATCCAAATAGTAAAAGAAGTTCACTTGCTTTACGCATATTTCTACTTAAAGGTATTAATAAGAAATCATGACTTGTCATTTTTACTGGTTATGAGTGAGTTTATCTTTAATACTTTAATACAAGGTGACGTTGGTATACATACGCTTAAGTGTTTTATTTGTGTTTGTTGGAATAAATCTTGCTGAGTCGAATTTATCTGCTGTTCATTTCCTCTGAAATGAAACATGTTCCTCATTTCATCCCTTGTTTAAAAAAAAAAAAGTTTGGCAATGTGCCTTTAGGGGGAGCCACTGAGCAACAATTCTCGTATTCCCTGTTATTTCTTCACGGAACGTGGTGACACCTTTAAATTAATGACAGGCAGCAGTAGCGCAGTCCGCTCATCACCGTGTGTGCTGTGATTGTGTGTTCGAGTGTGGAGAGGCGGTCGGGTAGGAGGAGGGGGGAGGGGGGCGCGGTTCTGGTTCCGCGAGTCGTGAGGCGGCCTGACTGGGTGCCAGTGTGCTCTGTCAGGGAATTCCGGGGCCGTGGGCTGACGTCACCGCGCGAGTGTGAGCGAGCGTGGCTGGCTCTGTCCCTTTAAAAAGTGAGCCGAGCGCAAGCCGATAGCTGCGTGGCTCTTGCGCGTGTGTGCCTGTGCCTGTGTGTGTGTATGTGTGTGTAAAAAGCTACGCCGAGACGAGCTGGACGAGGAGCATAACAGGCGGAATACGAGTTGCCGTTCTCGGCCACCTTTTCGGATTTCTTCCGGGGGAAAGCAAGGAGCTCGTTTAGCGGATTATAGAGCTACTTTACGCCGAGGATTTTTTTTGTTTTTGGTGTGTGGTGCTAAATTGTGGATGTAAACGCACACAAGGAAAGCGAATACACATTTCGACTTGGGAGATTTTCGGCATTTTTTGTTGTTTCCCCTGGAGTACCCGGTGAGTGCGTGGGCGTTTTAAAGTTCTTACTATTATGTCATAAGTGGCTCTTTGAAGTTTTTTTGTAACGAGACTTACTGGAAGTATTTTGTTTGTGAATGTGTTGTTGTGGTAGGGACAAATATTCGAAGAAGTGGCGTGGGTGAGGGGGGGGATTTCGGTCTGTGATTTTTTTTTTCGTGCAGGTGACCTCAGTCGGACGCTCTGACTTATTATTTTCGATTTACAATCATTTCGCAAATGTGGGGGAGATTTATTCCTGTCATTTGCCCGTAATCGGTTTGGTTGAGAAGTTTCATTCATTGGTAATGAGAGCTGTTTGCTGGAAACGGGAAGCAAGACGGGGAGTTTTGAAAAAGAAAATGCCTGTGTAAGGAGATCTCACGCTATTGTGCTTGAGTAGGAGTGGGGGGTGGGCCGGCGGCCGTACGAACTGAAGTGAATGGTGAGCCCCCCCCCCCCCCCCCCAAGTCATTCCTGACGCACACAAAGAGACGGATTGAAAGGAAGTGATTTGCATCACCTCTCTGTTTGGCGGGGGAGGGGCACTGTAGCAGCCCCCCCCCTCCTCCCCGGTTGAGTCGGGATACCACCGCGAGGACTTTAATCCGAGAGGAGGGGGCCGGTTTTGTTACGTCATCAGACATGCTGACTGCCGCGTGCGCTTTTCGCGCATTTTTACGCAAATTACGCACATCCAAAGCCAGACAAACGGTGCAGTAAAAAGAGCAAGTGGTGTTGTTTGGTCGACCCCTCTTGATGTCCGCCTCTATATTACGGGTCATAAAGTTCTACACCAGCCCCCCTGGAGTGTGTGTTGACCGAGCCCCTCCCCTTCCAAAAAGCCCTTTGAACGTTCACTTCCGATCTGATCGATTGACATGGAAAAACAGCTTTCATGGTGAGGCAGCTGTAAAAAGCTTAAAAGCCACCTCCCCCCACCCCCACGTTTGTCCCGCGTGTGCACTTTGAATAATGACTTCTGTTAGAGAGAGAGACACACATTTTGACCGCCATAAGTCGACTCCAAAAGCACTGCATTGTGAAGAAATGTTCTTGACTGCATGCGTCCCTAAGAAATGGATCAGGAGGTTCCCATAAAGTGCTTACTCGGCGGTTGCTTAGCAACGCGGTAAACAAGCCGCTGTGTATCTTGGCTTTGTGACTTTTTGAGGGGGGTGCGGGGGTGGTCATGGGGGGTGTCTGCCACCCTGTGACTGCTTTTGTTGCTTTCTCCAGACAGCAAGCGACAGTGCGGATTGGATGTCATGCTTAAATAAAGGGAAAATGCACCTCTGAGTCTGTCTGTCTGTCTGTCCCTCTTTCTCTCTCTCACTGCTTGGGGTGTCATTTCTCAGCCTCAGAGCGAAGGCAGGTGTCGAATAACACGGCAACAGGTCAAGTGTTAACGCAGCCTGTATGTCACTCAAAAGGGACGCAAAGTGGTTGACTTGATCTCACAGTGTTGCCTTCTACCTTGCGCAGACACCTTGTCCCTCGTAGGGAGAGACAGAGGAAGCTTTTAGCGCTCCGCAGGCGGCTTCGTGTGGAATTCCACCATGCAATGAGACTAAGCTTGGATGCATGCTGATGTTACCACAGACGCGCTACTTTTTACTTCCTTGGAGTAAACTGGTCGCAGTGAACCCCCATTGATTGCTGTTATATGTGCCAGACCTCCCTGAGATGGCTTTTTAAAAATATAGTTTTACGCAGCTATCAAAACATACTTTCAAAAGTAGTGTTTCTTAACTATTAGTTCTCAGGAGAAAAAAAATAAACAGAAGCCAAGCGTGCATGCTTCAATTTGTTGTAAAAACTGACACAATAGAAATAGTTGTTGTAAACTGCAAAAAGTTCAATAAATTGTACAAAATATGACCAGAAAAAAACTAAATAAAACGTAAAATCAACATCTCAAACCCAAGTAGGTTTTAAGTGAGGGTTTAGAAACGAGAAATGTCTGGAGAGCCTGGATAGTTTGGGGGCAGCAATTAACAGTGCGGTCCAACATTTCATTTTGTCGTAGCTTGATGCTAACATCTCACGCGAAAGACCATAGACGGGCTAACGGAAATCGGCAAATATTTCACTGTGATTTTAAATCTTTAAACAACCGCTAGCATACGTTTGTGAAGGAGGAGTACATACAGAGAATACACTTTTTTTTCCAGATGTCAAACCGCTGCATTATATCGCCAACTACTGGTAATAAGAATTGACTCCATTCCACATTTTATTCTGCTTTACCTCGTATCTTCACTCACCCGTCCGTCCCTAACACGGATAAAACTACTATGGCTGCAGTCTAGTAGGGGACCTTCTCTGCCCTTTCCATCCATCCATCCATCCATCCATCCATCCATCATCTACCGCTTATCTGGGGCCGGGTCGCGGGGGCAACAGCTTTAGCAGGGAAGCCCAGACTTCCCTCTCCCTAGCTACTTCTTCCAGCTCTCCCCGGGGGATCCCGAGTCGTTCCTAGGCAAGCTGGGTGACATAGTCTCTCCAGCGTGTCCTGGGTCTTCCTCGGGGTCTCCTCCCGGTGGGACATGACCGGAACACCTCACCGGGGAGGCGCTCAGGAGGCATCCGAATCAGATGCCCAAGCCACCTCATCTGGCTCCTCTCAATGTGGAGGAGAAAGCGGCTCGACTCTGAGCCCCTCCCGGATGACCGAGCTTCTCACCTTATCTCTAAGGGAGAGCCCGGACACCCTCCGGCCCTTTCATTCATTCATTCATTTCATTCATTCATCTTCCTAACCGCTTGATCCTCACTAGGGTCGCGGGGGGTGCTGGAGCCTATCCCAGCCGTCTCCGGGCAGTAGGCGGGGGACACCCTGAGTCGGTTGCCAGCCAATCGCAGGGCACACAGAAACGAACAACCATTCACACTCACACCTAGGTCCCCTACTAGACTGCAGCCATAGTAGTTTTATCCGTGTTAGGGACGGACGGGTGAGTGAAGATACGAGGTAAAGCAGAATTTAGAGTGTTCAAACAGCCTGCCATGCATATTTTTGGAATGTGGGAGGAAACCGGAGCACCCGGGGAAAACCCACGCAGGCCCGGGGAGAACATGCAAACTCCACACAGGGATGCCGGAGCTGGAATCGAACCCGGTACCTCTGCACTGTGAAGCCGACGTGCTAACCACTGGACTACCGGCTCCGGCCCTTTCATTTCTCTTAATTATCTCTTCCAGTAGAGCGCTGGCAAATGATGAAATGCGTAGCGGTGGTACATGTGTGAAGTCCATGTTAGTTTTTCCTCGGGCAGGCTTCACTATAATTATCAACTGCGTTGAGACTTTATGGGCCAGTTGGGAAAATGACACGGCGCCGTTTTGTATGCGAGTCTGGACAGCGACGTGAAATCAGACAGGATCGCGCTTAGGATTGAAGAGCGGGAAAGTCCTTCCCTTTTCATGTGGATAAGAGGAGAGTCATTTCATCCCAAATCGTCCCGGAAGACCAACGCAAACAGGCCCGAGATGATCTCCGGACTTTTTCCCGCAACAAAGTCAACATGCGCTAGGTGGGTGTGATGAAATCGCTCCGGCTCTGTGGCCATTCATTCATTCATCTTCCGAGCCGCTTGATCCTCACTAGGGTCGCGGGGGGTGCTGGAGCCTATCCCAGCTGTCTTCGGGCAGTAGGCGGGGGACACCCTGAATCGGGTGCCAGCCAATCGCAGGCCACACAGAGATGAACAACCATCCACGCTCACACTCACACCAAGGGACAATTTAGAGTGTTCAGTCAGCCTGCCATGCATGTTTTTGGAATGTGGGAGGAAACCGGAGCACCCGGAGAAAACCCACGCAGGCCCGGGGGAAAACATGCAAACTCCACACAGGGAGGCCGGAGCTGGAATCGAACCCGGTACCTCTGCACTGTGAAGCCGACGTGCTAACCACTGGACTACCGGGCCTCTCGCTCTGTGGCCAATAACGCGTCTTGTTTTGTCAAGAGGCGCGTGTGAGGGCGGCGTGGAGGGCGGGGCTTGCTCCTGTCATCACACAAGTCACAAAAAGTCAAAAGTGGAGGGGAATTTTGATGATGAAGATGACGTCGATGAGCCATTGTAGAAATGGAGAGTGAGTCGCCTACGCCCGCTCTTTGTGTGTCAGCATTCCGGACCCGCAGTTGAGTCACGTCTTGGTTGAGACAACGCACAGAAATGTTGAGTAATTACCGATGTCACACCTTCACCACAATCTTACCAGAGTAGGAAGGCTTTTTTTTTTCCTTTGTATGGGGGGTGGGGTGGAGTGATTGTTTGTTCTTCAACGAGGCTTTTGTGAGTCACGTCACACTCAAGGCCAGTCCGCCACCAATATCTAAAGCCCTCCTCAAAACTCACTTGTATTCTTTGGCGTTCGACTCAGCATGACTTAAGATTTGTTCTTGATTTTACTGCTTGGTGCTTTCTACCGCCTTTATTACCGATTCGTCTTACTGTTTATTGTGCATGTTAAATCGCTCCATGTACAGCACTTTGTATGCAGCGATGGCTGTTTGAAAGTGCTCGAGAAATACTCTTGACTTGACTTTTTTGTGCGCGTGTGTTTCAACCGAAGCTCACGTGACGCGACCTCGGTCGTCCTAAAGGCGCACATGCGATGCGTGTCCAACAGGAAGCCGCAGTCGACGATGCCTCCACCCCATTCGTCGGGCAGGGAGGCCCTACTTCCTCTGACTGTGACGACAGCTTCCTCTTCCCCTCAAAGCGCACTTCTTCTTCCCTCTAAACGACAAAACACATGCGGCAGACAAGAAACAGGCTGCGCACTTCATTAAGTACACCTGCGCAATCGACTCGAAGCCTCTAGCGAAAGATTTTGAAAAGTAATCTAGTTGCCCCCCATCCATCCATCCATCTTCTACCGCTTATCCGGGGCCGGGTCGCGGGGGCAACAGCTTTAGCAGGGAAGCCCAGACTTCCCTCTCCCTAGCTACTTCTTCCAGCTCTCCCCGGGGGATCCCGAGGCGTTCCCAGGCCGATTCGGATGCCCCCTGAGCGCCTCCCCGGTGAGGTGTTCCGGTCATGTCCCACCGGGAGGAGACCCTGAGGAAGACCCAGGACACGCTGGAGAGACTATGTCACCCAGCTTGCCTGGGAACGACTCGGGATCCCCCGGGGAGAGCTGGAAGAAGTAGCTAGGGAGGCGTTCAGGAGGCATCCGAATCAGATGCCCAAGCCACCTCATCTGGCTCCTCTCGATGTGGAGGAGCAGCGGCTCGACTCGGAGCCCCTCCCGGATGACCGAGCTTCTCACCTTATCTCTAAGGGAGAGCCCGGACACCCTGCGGAGAAAACTCATTTCGGCCGCTTGTATCCGGGATCTCGTTCTTTCGGTCACGACCCATAGCTCGTGACCATAGACCATAGTCCCCCCCCCCCCCTTCCCCAATATTGCGATTAGGGTCATTTTTCAATGTCCTGTTGTGTATTTCTTAATAAACACAATTTAACAAATTGAGGTCATAGCCACTGTCACTATTGACCTTGGCTGGCTCCAAGGTCACACTTAAGCGTTTATCAGCACCCCTAAAAGAAAGCAGTCTTCTGATTTTGTTTTCACAAATTCCCTCCTTTCTGGGACCTTTTTCCCCGTACCGTTTGGTTCAAAGAGACTGACCAGAAGAAAGAGACAAAGAGGGGCCGCTTTCATCTGCTTTGTTTTGACTGCCTGTCAAGGTTGAAGGCTGATGTGGGACTGGCTGCAGAACCGGTCAACATCACAGAGCTAAAACGCAGATGAGATCTGTTTGTCGTAACGTCCGGTAGCTTCGTGCTAACACGTGATCGGAAATATATACGGGCTAATGTATCGTATCGGCGTCACTATGGTATAACCTTTTCAACAGTGGGACACTGGAACACAAACTAACTACCGAAACTAGCAATCACTCACAGGGACCTTTTCTTTATCCTCTGCGAAGAACGACTAATAATACAGAATCTTAGGGGAAATGCTACACACAAGTACATTATGCTACCTGGATATGAGTGCCATTTTTCTTCTCGATCTCAACTCAGGTGTCAAGACACTACTGTAGTTGCGTAACTATGACAACGAGCGTGGTGGTGGGGGTATTTCACCAGCCGGGTTTGTGTTATTTTGTGGCCTTTGAGTCGAAACCGCCACCCACCTGTCTGTTAGCATCCTGTTTGTTACGCACGTACACTCGCTTGCTTGTGCGCTACTTTGGAAACACGACATCACGGTTCTTGAGAAATTCCACCTGCCTCAAGACACGTTCCAGAACAATTTAGGGGATATGCCCCGTCCCACACACACACACACACACACACACACACACACACACACACTTCTCTGATGTGCTGAGTTGTTGTCGTTAGCATCACTT